>NC_086448.1:176392219-177654719 GCF_028390025.1 Pseudophryne corroboree
AAAAAAAAAAATAAACGATTTTTTTGATCAATGCTATTGATCTTTTTAAATGTAAAAATACCAATGAAAAAGTTGTAATGTTTAATAATTCTGACATCTTTGATTTGTCCTGTTGGTTAAGAAGTGTTGCATGGATAAAGCATGTGCACAGAGTCTAGCTGGAAAACTAAAATATCCACATACAGTATAATGGTCCTCAGGTGGTTCTGGCTGGAATCATTAGCGTAGATCATATACTCCAACAACATAGTAACGTGTATTGTCCTTTTGAAGCATTTCTCTGCAATTTCACTTTATGGATTAACTGACCCAACATTTTAATGCGTAAAAGGTTCACCCATCTGTACTCTTACGGACAAGGTCAAAGACCAAAATCAAGCCAAAACAAACTAAGGTTTAAAATATGTGTATTAAGTGAGCCTGGTAAGCCATATAATTTAAAAAATATAAATAAATCAAACTTTATAGATTTCTTTTCATCTTCCAAACTAACAAATAGCCATTTATATAAAGGTTTATCAGTTCTTGGAATTGCATAAAGACATTAAATTGACAAAAAGATCATCGACATCATACTCCATTCATTTCTGCAAATGTATCACAGGGTGTATCATGTATGTTTTATATTAACAAATTATTGCTAGAAACATTAAAATAGAGAATGCAATTTGTGGTCTTCATCTTTACCGTACACTGAGATATTACATATAATATATTTTAGGACAAGAAACAAATAATACTTAGAAAATAAGTACAGTAACAACAATATATTTTAGTATATTCATGTTTGCAGAATTAAATATATTTGTGTAATATTATAAACTATAATAAGAGATGTATAATTTTATTCTAATAAAAAATGATTTATTGCTCAATTACTGTTACCACTATCCAACATAGCTTTGTTTGCATAAAAATAGGTTATAAAAAAAACAAACAGACCATACATATATATTCTAGCTATTTGACATCAGTGGACTGAACAAAAATTCTTGAGAATACAGCCTAAAAAATAGTAAGAATTATGGTGATTTCAATGAATACAATGACTGGGTGCTCAATCTTACATTTCTTGTTGAATAGTAGTATGAATTAAGTTTTGATTGAATAGAGAAGCAATATTCTGTATAGATGGAGCAATGGGGTATTTTAGACAAGGTAGACATATCTTCCCACCTCTTTAATTTTTTTTAATAAATAAACATATAACTGGATTACAGTGTAAGTGAATAAGCTGTTTAAAATGTTAATGTGTATGTCTGTCAATGAGGCAGTGATGTGCTGCTGTAAGTGAGGCAGTGATGTGCTGCTGTCAGTGAGGTAGTGAGGTGCTGCTGTCAGTGAGGCAGTGATGTACTGCTGCCAGTTGAGCAGTGATGTGTTGCTATCAGTGAGGCACGGCTGTGCTGCTGTCAGTGAAGCAGGGATGTGTCAGTGAAGCAGTGATGTGCTGCTGTCAGTAAGGCAGTGATGTGCTGCTGTGAGTGAGGCAGTGATGTGCTGCTGTGATGTGTTGCTGTCAGTGAGGCACGGATGTACTGCTGCAGTGATGTGCGGCTCTGAGCAAGGCAAGGATGTGTCAGATGGATAAAACATGTTGAGGATGCAATCTACTCCTGCTCTGGATCCTAACTTTTCAATTTGTATGTACGCTTAACTTACTGTTTATTGGGGTATTGTTTTTTTGTTTTTCTGTTTTTATAAATCACTTTTTGAAGCATATTGCACTATACTGTATATATTACTTTATTTTGTATATTTGCACTTTTTGAAAACTCCTGGGAAGACTGTGGAAGTTGGCGATTGATTCCAGGACTATCCACTATCACAAGCGCTTTTATATATATCTATAAATATAAATATATATATATATATATATATATATTAGAAATGTGCGGCGGACACTTCTCGGGGTTGGTGTTTTGGATTTTGGATCTGGATCTGCTTGTGTTTTAGATCTGGATTGATTTTGCCAAAACCCCCTTTCAGGTTTTGGTTCTGGTTTTGGATCTAGATGATTTTTGAAAAAAACATAAAAAAAGCTAAAATCACAGAATTTGGGGGTAATTATGATTCTACGGTATTATTAACCTCAATACCATTCATTTCCACTCATTTACTGTGTGTTCTGAACACCTCACACCTCACAATATTGTTTTTAGGCCAAAAGGTTACACCGAGGTAGCTAGATGACTAAGTTAAGCAACACAAGTGGGTGGCACAAGCACCTGGCCCATCTAGGAGTGGCACTGCAATGGCAGACAGGATGGCAGTTTTAAAAACTAGGCCCCAAAGAGCACATAATGCAAAGAAAAAAAGAGGTGCAAGATGGAATTGTCCTTGGGCCCTCCCACTCACCTATATGTTGTTTACACAGGACATGCACAGTTTAATAAACCCATCATTTCAACGACAGGGTCTTCAACACGACTGTGGCTGAAATGATTGGATTGTTTGGGCCACCACCGAAAAAGAAGCAATTAATCGCTCCTTGCATAAACTGGCTCTACAGAGGCAAGATGTCGTCCTCATCCTCAGATTCCCGCAACCTCCTTCAGTGTTTACATCCTCATCCTCACAGAGAAAAAATATTCAAACAAACCACATCATTTAGGTGTCAGTGGATTGCTTACGCTATTACCCAAAGTTTGAGGAATGCGCTGCAGGTGGCATATAAGGGAGGATGTTCCTAGGTGGTTAACATCCTTACCCCTACTTATTATGGATTGACAAAGTCAACAGATGGCTTGACACCTGTTGTCCAGGTTTGTGGAGAAATAATTCCCCACCGAAGAGGTGGCTTTTTTGGTATTTTACCCAGGCATGAGCCTTATTCAAACAAACCACATCACCATCAGAATCCTCATCGTAAACAACCTCCTCAGCGCCAGCTACACCAATATCCTCCTCATCCTGGTGTACTTCTATAGTGACATCCTCAATCTCAATATCAGCAATTGGACTGGAGGTGCGCCATTTGCAGAGGGTGTGCAAATGGTGGTAGGAGCCTCCTCTTCCCATACAGTCTTGTGAAGGTCAGGCCTAGACATTGCAACCATGGACAGAGCCAGCACCCCCATATTTTCACAACACCCCTGTCATTTTACAGTATACATGAGAAGACCAGTGCACATTTATTTTAACAACAGCACCCCTGTATTTTTACAGCATACAAGACAGGGCCAGTGTACATTGATTTTCACTGCACCCCTGTAGTTTACAGCATACAGGAGCAGTCTACATTTACTTTAACAACAGCACCCCTGTATTTTTACAGCATACAAGACAGGGCCAGTGTAATGTTATTTGAACATTAGCACCCCTGTATTTTTACAGCATACAGGATCAGTGTACTTTTATTTTAACAACATCACCCCTGCATTTTTACAGCATACAGGACCAGTTTACTTTAGTTATAACAGCAGCACCCCTGTATTTTTACAGCATACAGGACCAGTGTACTTTTATTTTAACAGCAGCACACTTGTATTTTAACAGCATACAGGACAAGTGTACTTTTATTTTAACAGCAGCACCCCTGTATTTTTACAGCATACAGGACCAGTGTACATTTATTTTAACAATAGCATCCCTGTATTTTTACAGCATAAAAGACAGGGCCAGTGTACATTTATTTTCACTGCACCCCAGAACTTTTACAGCATATAAGACAGGGCCAGTGTACATTTATTCTCACTGCACCCCATATTTTTTACAGCATATCATATAAGACAGAGCCAGTATACTGTACATTTATTTTAACAGAAGCACCCCAGATTTTTTACAACATATAAGACAGGGCCAATGTACATTTAATTTCACTGCACACCAGATTTTTTACAGCATACAAGACAGGGCCAGTGTACATTTTTTTAACAGCAGCACCACAGTTTTTTTACAGCACTCAAGACAGGGCCAGTGTACATTTATTTTCACTGCACCCTAGATTTTTTACAGCCAGCACCCCTGTATTTTCACAGCATACAGGAGGACAGTGCCCCTGCCTCCCATTACAACACAGTGACAGCAACACACATGTGCAGCACCCCTAATAGCACAAGAAACACCAGTGACAGTCAGGGAAGCACCCTAACAGCACAGGTACACCACAGTGACAGCAACAGCACCCCTACAGAGCACACACTGACCCCACCTGATGCCACCACCCACAGAGAGAAAGAGGTCTGTCTCCCTCACTCTCCAAGTCCGGAGTTAAAATGGCGGTGATGCGCGGCTGTTTATATGGAATCCAAAACCTGCGAGAATCTGACAGCAGGATGATGATGTTTTGCCTCATTCTGGTTTCCAAGTCTGTCAGGAAGTGTCGAGCAAGACTCGGATTCTAGCTTGGAATGGGATGTTCGGGAAAACTGAACCCGCTCATCTCTAGTATGTGTATATATATATATATATATATATATATATATATATACAGTTGTGCTCATAAGTTTACATACCCTAGCAGAATTTGTGATTTTCTGGCCATTTGTCAGAGAATATGATTGATAACTCACAAGCTTTACTTTCACTCATGGTTAGTGGTTGGGTGAAGCCATTTATTGTCAAACAACTGTGTTTACTCTTTTTAAATCATAATGACAACAGAAACTACCCAAATGACCCTGATCAAAAGATAACATACCCTGGAGATTTTGGCCTGATAACATGCACACAAGTTGACACAAATGGGTTTGAATGGCTACTAAAGATAACCATCCTCACCTGTGATCTGTTTGCTTGTAATCAGTGTGTGTGTATAAAAGGTCAGTGAGTTTCTGGACTCCTGAAAGACCCTTGCATCTTTCATCCAGTGCTGCACTGACGTGTCTGGATTCTGAGTCATGGGGAAAGCAAAAGAATTGTCAAAGGATCTGCAGGAAAAGGTTATTGAACTGTATAAAACAGGAAAGGGATATAAAAAGATATCCAAGCAATTGAGAATGCCAATCAGCAGTGTTAAAACTCTAATTAAGAAGTGGAAAATGAGGGATTCTGTGGAAACCAAATCACGGTCAGGTAGACCAACAAAAATTTCAGCCACAACTGCCAGGAAAATTGTTTGGGATGCAAAGAAAAATCCACAAATAACTTCAGCTGAAATACAGGACTCTGAAAAAAAGTGGTGTGGTTATTTCAAGATGCACAATAAGGAGGCATTTGAAGAAAAATGGGCTGCATGGTCGAGTCGCCAGAAGAAAGCCATTACTATGCAAATGCCACAAAGCATCCCGCTTACAATACTCCAAACAGCACAGAGACAAGCCTCAAAACTTCTGGAACAAAGTCATTTAGAGTGATGAGACCAAAATTGAACTTTGAACTTTTTGGTTACAACCATAAATGTTACATTTGGAGAGGAGTCAACAAGGCCTATGATGAAAGATACACCATTCCTACTGTGAAACACCGAGGTGGATCGCTGATGTTTTGGGGATGTGTGAGCTACAAAGGCACTGGAAACTTGGTCAAAATTGATGGCAAGAGGAATGCAGCATGTTATCAGAAATACTGGAGGAAAATTTGCACTCATCAGCCCGGAAGCTGCGCATGGGACGTACTTGGACGTTCCAACATGCAATGATCCAAAACACAAGGCCAAGTAAACCTGTCATTGGCTACAGCAGAATAAAATGAAGGTTCTGGAGTGGCCATCTCAGTCTCCTGACCTCAATATCATTGAGCCACTCTGGGGAGATCTCAAACGTGCAGTTCATGCAAGACAGCCCAAGAATTTACAGGAACTGGAGGCTTTTTGCCAAGAAGAATGGGCAGCTTTACCATCTGAGAAAATAAAGAGCCTCATCCACAACTACCACAAAAGACTTCAAGCTGTCATTGATGTTAAAGGGGGCAATACACGGTATTAAGAACTGGGGTATGTAAACTTTTGATCAGGGTCATTTGGGTAGTTTCTTTTGTCATTATGATTTAAAAAGAGTAAACACAGTTGTTTGACAATAAATGGCTTCACCCAATCACTAACTATGAGTGAAAGAAAAGTTTGTGAGTTATCATTCATATTCTCTGACAAATGGCCAGAAAATCACAAATTCTGATAGGGTATGTAAACTTATGAGCACATCTGTATATATATATATAAGCTAATAGTGGCACGCAAATGGAATTGTAAAGAACAAATTTTACACCAGTTGCAGTTTCAAAGCAACGTTTAGGATTTTACTCCTTTGTCAGGCAAAAAATATACAGGTAAAGATAGTACATGTGCTTACCTAAATACCCACAGGAAAAGATTACTTCTCCTCACGACCGCCACGGTTCCTGGAGCCGTCCGCACATCCAGTCAGCAGCATTTCCTGGTTCTGGTGACATCACTCAGCCGGCCCGTCATGTCTGGTGGTGTTGGCATGGCAACTAGTATCCAGGACGTAGCGGTTGCTGTGGAAACAGTAACCAAAACATGAAATATCAATCATCAAACACATAATGTGCAAAAACAGGAAAACTGAGTTATATGTTAGAAAATAGATGGGATAACACC
Source organism: Pseudophryne corroboree (assembly GCF_028390025.1). Taxonomy (NCBI): domain Eukaryota; kingdom Metazoa; phylum Chordata; class Amphibia; order Anura; family Myobatrachidae; genus Pseudophryne; species Pseudophryne corroboree. The sequence continues at coordinate 176,398,719 of NC_086448.1, forward strand.
TAGTATAGCAGACTAGAAAAATATAACTAAAAACCATATGTTTTATATGTAGTCTATATGGTAAAAAGAGATTTTTATGGCGCTGGCAGATGCAAATGGATCATAACCTAAACCGTATGTAGCTCTAATTGAACATCATCCTATGGGTCACTACAAGTGTGACACAAGTTTCTAACAGTTCAATTCAAAAAGTATATACTGTATATATAGAAATATCTATATATAGAATATATCCACATATAGAATATAAGAAAGGAGAAACCGACAGTGTATGTATGTTATTGGAGGAAGGAGAAACAACTAACGCTCTATGTGAACATGCTGTATACTAAATGTTCATTGAGACCACCAGGTCTCACAGTGTCCAGTTTGAAGATCCACTGTGCCTCCAGTTGTAAAAGTCTTTTTCCTCTGTCCCCTCCTCACATATCATCAGGGACATGGTCAATGATGACATAACGTAAAGTAGAGAGATTGTTTTACTTGTGCGAAATGTCTCACTACTGGTTGATCATTGTCCTTACCAGCCAAAGCAGCTCCTATGATCGACTGATGTTGGGTGATCCTTTCTCGAATGTCCTGATGGTCTTGCCTATATAATATAGGCCACACGAACATATAATAACATATACCACGTGTGTACTCAAACATGTAAGTAGATAACGCATATGGAATTTTCGGCCAGAATGTGGGTGCACAATGTATTTGGCTGCGGTTATGAAGCTGCATGTCGTACAACCTATACATTTATAACAACCGTCTGGTCTTCTGCGAGTGTTCTTTGTCATCCTTTTTTCGAGATATCCATGCATACCACCCAGTCTTTTATAACAGGACATGATTTTGGTGTGTTTCATATGTTTCAATTCTCTATCTTGCTGTATAATGGGCCACAATGAGTTGGCAGTTTGTGTGATTATCCAATCTGCGGTATTATATTTGTGTACTCAATGTAGATGATCCTCCTCTTTCTTCAAGATCTGTGGGTTTCTCTTAAGAGTTTTCTCCCTCGATATTCCATTGACCCATCTTCTAGCCTGTGTCAAGACAGTTTTTGAATATCCTCCTCTGGTCCATCTTTGTGGCTAATTCATAGAGATCACTGGTAAGTCTCTTGACTATCAAGAACTGAGAGAAAGGGAGTCCCCGCTTTAGTGCTAGTGGGTGGTGACTTTGTCCTGCCAGCAAATTATTGCGGCCTGTAGGTTTTGAATAAATAGAGGTGCGTAATTTATTGTTTTCCACAGATATGAGTACATCAAGATAGTGTATAGAGATTTGGCTCATCACTATCTCGATGGCGTTAATTTGATAGGACAGTCCGGTAGATTGATCACATTCATGTGGACAGAGAATTATTCTGTGCTTGTCTTTAATAGGAGCACATCATCTATATACCTTGTATGGAATGTTATCTTCAAGGCCATAGGTGAAGATAGAAATAATTTTTCTCGATCATAAACATATACGAGTTGGCAAACGATGGTGCCACATGGGAACCCATGGCACACCCTGTCCAATGCAGATAAAACTGCCCTTTAAATAGAAAGACATTTCTCGTAAGAGTGAGCTCCAATAATTTCAAAAATCAATCCACCTTTGGGCCTGTATACCCTCTCCATGCGGGATATTGGTATATAGGCTGGTGATGTCCATGGAACAGAGCCATGTATTCGGTGGAATGGTACCGAGATCTTCCAATTTATTGAGTAGTGCTGTTGTATCTTGCAAATATGTGGATTCTGCTTTGACACATGGTTGTAAATAGTTATCAAGAAATTTGGAAATATTGCTGTAGAGTGAGTCCTGTGCCAAAGTGATCGGTCTCCCTGGAGGTTTCCTCAAGTTTTTATGTATTTTAGGGAGGCAATATAAAAGAGGCACCCTCGGTAGTGGAATCAAAACGTAATCCGCTACCTCTTGTGTGATCATGCAATCCTCAACAGCCTTTCCAACAATCATTTATAGTTCCCTTTTGTAGGTAACTGTTGGATCCATGGTCAGTTTACTAGCTTGTTAGAGAGTTGTGAATACATTTCAGTTTTGTAGTCCTCAATGCTCCAGACTACGATCCCCCCTCCTCTGTCAGTTGGTAAGATCATAATATTGTCATCATCCCTCAGTGATTTCAAGACCCTGAACTCCTCCTGTGTCAAATTAGGAAATCTTTTCTTTTGTGTTTCCACTCATGCAATCACTTGAGAATCTAAAGTCTTCATGAAGCTGGAGATGGAGATGTTGTGAGATGGAGGTTCAATTTTAGATTTATTTTAAAATTTCTGTTTCTCTAGATCACATACATTTGAAGCCTTAGTAGTGTCTCTAAAGAAGTCTCGCAGCTTAAGTTTTCTATTTAGGCGTGCTTGATCCACTTTCCATTCAAATTCCTCGAATTGATTAGTAGGGACGAATGATAATCCTCTGTTTAATACTTTTACTTCTGAGGTGGTAAGTTCCCTATCTGAAAGATTGAACACTAGGTTCTACTGGGCCATCCACGACTTATTTTTTCGTTCGCACTGTCCGTCCCTTCTGATTGTTCTGTGCCTTTTCCACGTCCAGTGCGGGTCTTGACCCCTAAAAGGGGGTTTGCCACTTGAGCTTGCCATAGTGTTCAAAGATCCTCTAGATTCGTTAGTTACTTTACGTTTTGTCATCATTGACCACGTCCCTGATGATATGCAAGAAGGAAACAGAGGAAAAAGATTTTTACAACTGGGGGTACAGTGGATCTTCAAACTGGACACTGTGAGACCTGGTGGTCTCAATGAACAATTAGTATACAGCATGTTCACATAGAGCGTTAGTTGTTTCTCCTTCCTCCAATAACATACACTGTCGGTTTCTTCTTCCTTATATTCTATATGTGGATATATTCTATATAGAGATATTTCTATATATACAGTATATACTTTTTGAATTGTACTGTTAGAAACTTGTGTCACACTTGTAGTGACCCATAGGATGATGTTCAATTAGAGCTACGTACGGTTTAGGTTATGATCCATTTGCATCTGCCAGCGCCATAAAAAAATCTCTTTTTATAGACTACATATAAAACATATGGTTTTTAGTTATATTTTTCTAGCCTGCTATACTAGGTGTTATCCCATCTATTTTCTAACATATAACTCAGTTTTCCTGTTTTTGCACATTATGTGTTTGATGATTGATATTTCATGTTTTGGTTACTGTATACAGTATATACTGTGTGTGTGTGTATATATATATATATATATATGAAATAGTGGTAGTATGGCGCCACAGGTTTATGTGGGTAAAAAAATATATATAGGGTTATCACAATAGACCCAACCGTAGACACTCCTTTATAGATATAAGGTGTCAGCTAGCCTCCAAGCAGATTAGGCAGGGATAAAATGCCTAAGATTAGGAGATGAAAAAAAGGGGGGATGGGGGCGCCAGCGACCAACGGTGTCAAATGGTTTTTTGAATAAAATATGAAGAAGTGGCTGGATACGTTCAGATAAAAATATAAAATTCAATTTAATTCATAAAAGAAAAGGGTGGGATAAAAGTTTACAAGCATAGGGCATAGTTTGAGAATACACCATAAAAGATTCTTTAAAAAATACGGATACACAAAATATGAGAATAAAAAACATCAATATTCTAAAAAGATAAAAACGCAATGCTTATCTTTTAAAATGGAGGGTCAATTCAGAGGTACACCCAACGCGTTTCGTCCATCAGACTTCATCAAGGGGTAGGGTACAAATGAACAAGGGTAGTATTTATAGCAGGTATCATGTGTTCATAGTTAACTATGACATCACTTCCTGTTAGAAATCAAAAAAGCATAGTGTTGCACAATTCTTAATATAAACATAAGTGTGCTTAAGAGGCAGTGAAAGTAAGTCCTGTAGTGTCATTTTTTCCGAAAAACGAGTCTTAGAAAGCTGTTTTTTTTCGTTTTGAAAGGTCCAGGACGCGTCCCGCGTCATTTCCGCCCCGCTTCCGGCGTCCGCACCGACAGTGTGCGCATGCGCGTCAAGCCGCTCTTCCGGTTTCGCGTACACGATGAATGTTCCCCACTTCCGTCCGTTACTTCTAGTGGAAGATGCCCCACTTCCTATGGGGATGGTACTCGGCTGTTCCCTTTACTTTATTGGAAGGGGAAGCTGTCACTCATTGCGGCGGCCATTTTCATGAAGTTTGTTGCTGCAGCAGACGTATTTTTTTGTAAGGTTAACCACAGTCTCCATGGGAACCACACATAATAAAAGATATAAATGAAAACAGAGGTTAGAGCCTGTACTCTTAGTGAAATAAAAGGCTATATTAGCTTTATATATTACTGTTATCCTATAAGAATGGAGAGATTAAATATTGATAAGAATATGCACTGGTGCATAATCTTCTTTGTCCAGGTATCCATAGTAGTTAGGGGATACATAAATGAATTGCTGTAAGGAGAAGTGAGTGATGGAATGCCAGGAGTTTTTTTAAGAGATAAAATAGTCATTAAAAAATATGTATAATATTTAGTGACTTATTGCCAAAATACTAGATAATGTGATTATGTTATAAGTGCCGACAGACGGTGCCTATGGAAAAATATATGAGGAGTCCATCATAGGTGTGGTGCTAGGAATAAATCCAGTGGACAAGTTAATTCGTGATATGCTTGTTATGTCTGTCATATATAGTGATAAATTTAGTGTGTTAAGTTAGTGCATGATTGACAGACTGTGGAATATTTTAACCGTAAACTCTAATGTGTGTGATGGGCTCACTCAGTGTGTCAATATTGCAGAGATTATTTCTAGCCTGCCGTTACCCACTATGTACAGTACCCAATCTTCGCAAATGGTTCCCCATTTGGTACTGGTTAGGCCCTACACTGCTTAGCTTCCAAGATCGGGCGAGATTGGGCGTCCGCCAGTGTGGTATGACTGTATCTTTTGGTGCGGCGACTCAAAGAAACACGGTAGACTGCTGTTTATTTGAAGTATTGACATACTAATTATAAATAGTGCTAAGACATATTACATTTAAAGTGCCAAGTGCATATAAATAGTGAAAATAAAAATAAAAATAAAAACCAGCGGAGTCTTTTCTACTTTCTTTTTTTCTCTTTTTTTTCTTTTTTTCTCTTTTTCTCACAGGAACGGTGCAATCTCGTAGCCTTCATTAAAACCCATGGGATGAATGGTTTTCAATTGGAAGATCCAATACATCTCCCTTTGGGAAAGTTTCTTGGCTAGGTCGCCGCCTCTTACGTTGCTTGTGACATGTTCTATTGCCTTAAAGGAAAGTTCTTCTGGGTTGGAATTATGCTCAAGTTTAAAGTGTCTATATATCAGATGGGTCTCCAATTTATTTTTGATACTGCGTATATGCTCCTGTATTCTAATCTTCAATGTCCTTTTCGTTTTACCCACGTACTTTTTGTGGCAGGTGCATTCCAACAGGTAGATAACTGATGTGCTATTGCAATTCATAAATTCTTTGATTTTAAACTCCTGGGTGTTTTCTGTGTCGCTGAAGGTCCTTCTGTTAGAATTCAAAAATCGGCATATGTTGCAGTGTACACATTTATATGCTCCAATACACTTTGGAAGGGAGCGTTGGTTGGTATCTGGTGGTAGTTCTCGCAACATGCTTGGTGCGAGAATGTCTTTCAATTTTTTAGATTTTCGAAATATGAGTTCCGGTTGCGGAGGGAGGATATTCTTAAGGATCGGGTCCATTAGTAAAATGTCCCAATGGGACTTCAATGAAGTTCTGATGTCTTGTTCGTGAGTGCTGTAGGTAGTTATGAAAGAGACTGATTCCTGTTTCTCCTTTTTCTTTTTGTATGAAAGTAGACTGTCCCTCTCAAGGAGTCTGGTCTTAGTGAGTGCTTCATCCAGTATTGTTTCTGGGTATTTCTTCTCATCAAATCTTTTCCTGTAGGTGGCTAATTGTAGTTCACAGTCTTCAATTTTATTACAGTTCCTCCGGATCCTATGAAATTGCGAATAGGGGATGTTGTTTTTCCATTTCTTAGAGTGGCTGCTATTATAATGGAGGTAACTGTTCATGTCAACCTCTTTAATGTAGTTCTTAGTGATGACCATCCCTTCTTCGCTTCTTAAAACCAGGTCCAGAAATTCAATGGAATTCTTATTCGCATTGCAAGTAAAAGACAGGTTAAAATCGTTGATCTGTAAAATCTTAAAAAAGTTCATAAATGACTCAGAGGTTCCATCCCAGATGATGATAATGTCGTCGATATATCTTTTGCACATCACGACTGACTCCTTGAAAGGTTGTGCGGTATATATGTATTTCTCCTCCCATTGTCCCATGAATAAGTTAGCGAAGCTCGGTGCGAAAATAGTGCCCATCGCTGTGCCACACTTTTGCAGATAAAATTTATCTAAAAATTTAAAATAGTTCCGGCTTAAAATGAATAACATGAGTTCACAAATAAAATTCCTGTGTGCTTCTGTAAGGGAATTATCTTTGTTCAGGTATTCTCGACTTGCTTCGATGCCTTTTAGATGTTCAATACAGGTATACAATGACTGAACATCAATGGTTACCCACAGATAAGAGTCTTTCCATGTAATCTTCTTCATTTCATTTAATGTCATAGTGGTGTCTTGGAGGAATGATGGTCATTTTTTAACGTGTGGGTTTAGAAAGACATCGACATACTTGGAAAGATTGGAAGTAAGAGAGTCTATCCCCGCAACAATAGGTCTCCCAGGTGGATCAATCATGCTTTTGTGGATTTTGGGTAAAAAATAGAATATGGGGGTTATGGGGTTGGATTGCATTAAAAAGGAGAATTCTTCCTTCGTGATAATATCACTCCTCAGGCCCCGTAGGAGTAGTGATCTGAGTTCCTCGGTGAAGATGTGGGACATTTTACTAATGGACCCGATCCTTAAGAATATCCTCCCTCCGCAACCGGAACTCATATTTCGAAAATCTAAAAATTTGAAAGACATTCTCGCACCAAGCATGTTGCGAGAACTACCACCAGATACCAACCAACGCTCCCTTCCAAAGTGTATTGGAGCATATAAATGTGTACACTGCAACATATGCCGATTTTTGAATTCTAACAGAAGGACCTTCAGCGACACAGAAAACACTCGGGAGTTTAAAATCAAAGAATTTATGAATTGCAATAGCACATCAGTTATCTACCTGTTGGAATGCACCTGCCACAAAAAGTACGTGGGTAAAACGAAAAGGACATTGAAGATTAGAATACAGGAGCATATACGCAGTATCAAAAATAAATTGGAGACCCATCTGATATATAGACACTTTAAACTTGAGCATAATTCCAACCCAGAAGAACTTTCCTTTAAGGCAATAGAACATGTCACAAGCAACGAAAGAGGCGGCGACCTAGCCAAGAAACTTTCCCAAAGGGAGATGTATTGGATCTTCCAATTGAAAACCATTCATCCCATGGGTTTTAATGAAGGCTACGAGATTGCACCGTTCCTGTGAGAAAAAGAGAAAAAAAGAAAAAAAAGAGAAAAAAAGAAAGTAGAAAAGACTCCGCTGGTTTTTATTTTTATTTTTATTTTCACTATTTATATGCACTTGGCACTTTAAATGTAATATGTCTTAGCACTATTTATAATTAGTATGTCAATACTTCAAATAAACAGCAGTCTACCGTGTTTCTTTGAGTCGCCGCACCAAAAGATACAGTCATACCACACTGGCGGATGCCCAATCTCGCCCGATCTTGGAAGCTAAGCAGTGTAGGGCCTAACCAGTACCAAATGGGGAACCATTTGCGAAGATTGGGTACTGTACATAGTGGGTAACGGCAGGCTAGAAATAATCTCTGCAATATTGACACACTGAGTGAGCCCATCACACACATTAGAGTTTACGGTTAAAATATTCCACAGTCTGTCAATCATGCACTAACTTAACACACTAAATTTATCACTATATATGACAGACATAACAAGCATATCACGAATTAACTTGTCCACTGGATTTGACACTACAGGACTTACTTTCACTGCCTCTTAAGCACACTTATGTTTATATTAAGAATTGTGCAACACTATGCTTTTTTGATTTCTAACAGGAAGTGATGTCATAATTAACTATGAACACATGATACCTGCTATAAATACTACCCTTGTTCATTTGTACCCTACCCCTTGATGAAGTCTGATGGACGAAACGCGTTGGGTGTACCTCTGAATTGACCCTCCATTTTAAAAGATAAGCATTGCGTTTTTATCTTTTTAGAATATTGATGTTTTTTATTCTCATATTTTGTGTATCCGTATTTTTTAAAGAATCTTTTATGGTGTATTCTCAAACTATGCCCTATGCTTGTAAACTTTTATCCCACCCTTTTCTTTTATGAATTAAATTGAATTTTATATTTTTATCTGAACGTATCCAGCCACTTCTTCATATTTTATTCAAAAAACCATTTGACACCGTTAGTCGCTGGCGCCCCCATCCCCCCTTTTTTTCATATATATATGGAGAACCATATATATATATGGGGAACCATTTGCGAGTGTCGCCTTCACTGCTTTGTGGATATACTGGTGGGTCTGATATACACCCACAGGGAGGACACCAGAGCAAGTAAGAGTGTAAGTCCAGAGTGCCGGGGTCCGTTGCTGTATATATATATATATATATATATATATACACAGTGGGGCAAAAAAGTATTTGGACAGCCACCAATTGTGCAGGTTGACCCACTTAAAAAAATGAGAGAGATCTGTAATTTCCATCATAGGTACACTTCAACTGTGAGAGACAGAATCTGAAAAAAAAACAGGAAGTCACATTGTATAATTTTTAAACAATTTACTTGTATATTCTTGTGGAATATAGATATTTGGATACCTACCAAGCAGCAAGATTTCTGACTCTCACAGACCTGTTACTTCTTCATTAAGAAGCTCTTCTATCCTCCACTCGTTACCTGTATTAATGACACCTGTTTGAACTGGTTATCTGCATAAAAGACACCTGTCCACACCCTCAAACAGTCAGACTGCTACCTCTCCACCATGGCCAAGACCAGAGAGCTGTCTAAGGACACCAGGGACAAAATTGTATAGCTGCACAAGGCTGGGATGAGTTACTCGACAATAGATAAGCAGCTTGGTGAGAAGAGATCAACTGTTGGCGCAATTATTCAAAAATGGAAGAAATACAAGATCACTGACAATCTCCCTCGACCTGGGGCTCCATGCAAGATCTCACCTCATGGGGTATCAATGATCTTGAGAACGGTGAGGAATCAGCCCAGAACTACTTGGGGGGACCTGGTCAATGACCTCAAAAGAGCTGGGACCACAGTCACAAAGGTTACCATTAGTAACACACTACATCGTCATGGATTGAAATCCTGCAGCGCCCCCTGCTTAAGCCAGCACATGTCCAGGCCCATCTAAAGTTTGCCCGTGACCATCTGGATGATCCAGAGGAGTATTGGGAGAATGTAAAGTGGTCAGCTGAGAGCAAAATCGAACATTTTGGTATAAACTCCAGTCGCCGTGTGTGGAGGGAGAAGAATGATGAATGGCATCCCAAGAACACCATACCCACTGTAAAGCATTGGGGCGGAAACATCATGCTTTGGGGCTGCTTTTCTGCAAAGGGGACAGGACGACTGATCCGTATTAAGGAGATGATGAATGGGGCCATGTATCGTGAGATTTTGGGCAAAAACTTCCTTCCCTCAGTAAGAGCATTGAAGATGGAACGTGGTTGGGTCTTCCAGCATAACAATGACCCCAAACACACTGCCCGGGCAACTAAGGAGTGGCTCCGTAAGAAGCATTTCAAGGTCCTGGAGTGGCCTAGCCAGTCTCCAGACCTCAACCCAAAAGAAAATCTGTGGAGGGAGTTGAAAGTCCGTGTTACCTGGCGACAGCCCCAAAACATGACAGATCTAGAGAAGATCTGCATGGAAGAGTGGGCCAAAATACCTGCTACAGTGTGTGCAAACCTGGTTAAGAACTACAGGAAACGTTTGACCTCTGTAATTGCCAACCGAGGTTATATTACAAAGTATTGAGTTAAACTTTTTGATTGTCCAAATATTTATTTTCCGCCAGAATATACAAATAAATTGTTTAAAAATCATACAATGTGATTTCCTAGTTGTTGTTTTTTTTCAGATTCTGTCTCTCACAGTTGAAGTGTACCTATGATGGAAATTACAGACCTTTCTCATCTTTTTAAGTGGGTCAGCTTGCACAATCGGTGGCTGTCCAAATACTTTTTTCCCCCTCTGTATATATACATAATATACTTTCTAGAATTTAGGAGTTTTACTTTCTTTTTTCTAATCTGTGTCTTATAATTACCCATTTGCTGATTAGTTTGTTTAAAAGGTATGTGGCTAGCATACGCTCGTCGGCATCCCGGCTGTCACAATACTGATGCCGGGATCCCGACAGGGGCACCATACCGCCACCGGACACCCACAGAGGGAGAACAGAACCTGTGGCGAGTGTAGCTCACCACTTAGCCCGTAAGGAGCTTTGTTGTGCTCAACTCCCTGCCAGCATTATACTGCTCAGGATACCGATGTCGGCATACTGACATTCGGCATCCTGGGTGGCGGTTTATCATACCAATCCTGTTTAAAACTTGTGCATACCTCATAAGTTATATTCTGTTCATCATGTGTTTTTTAGTCTCCCTGTAACCTGTTACCGTTACAAATAGATCTAAAACAAACTAGCCAGAAAATATTTATACCAAAAAGGAAATATCATATTTTGTGTATCTGACTGCATATTTGCCATAGTGAGCTAAAGGATCTGAATCTGAGTTGGAAGTAAACCAAACAAGAGCAAATAATTGTGCACCTTGACAAAACCATGCTGCACTGCAGGTGGGTTAGATTTAAAATGTTCAGAGAGATTAGAATGTTGGAGGGGCGTGTCCAAACTCAAATCTAAATTGCAGTGTTAAGTTAACCCTCCATCAGGCGCACCTCTGGGACTCACGGGTTCAGGCGCAGTGCACCTGATAGGCGCCTGTTAGAAAATCGTCATTAGCACCTAATTTACTCAATTCTAATGCTCTTAAAGTGATCAGTGACCTTCATTAGGACGTACAAAGAGAGAAATCGTAGGTTTTACGGGGCATTTCAGCAGAAAATCTGAAGCAGAAAAGAGAAAACATGAACATGAGTATAAGTTTGGGCGCAGTGTGCTTGAGAGGCTACCCTGGACAAACCTACATATTTCCGCAAAATATTCACAACCTTTTTAAATTTTCATTCATAAAATGAGTAAAATAAACAATTAATAGATGGAAAAAAAAGGAAAACCGAACCTTGAAAAGTCGGAGGAGTTTTGGCGCAGTGTGCCTGAGAGGCCAGGAGGGTCACTACTGCACTCCAAGCAGACGGCGGGAAAACTGACTAGGGGAGTTTCGAACAGCACCTAGAGATAGTAAGGTACTAGGAGGGACAGGCCCCTGCACCCCCTTGGGGCAGAGAGAGGGGAGCGAGAACAGCTTTGCGGCACCTGTCAGGCCAGCTGCGCCTGACTGAGGGTTAAAAATAAAGGTGTCCAGCATTTGTGGGCTACATGCAAAGAAGCCAATGTTTACCCTGCATGCAAAATAAATAAATGTACAGTCTATGCACCTCTTGCATTGTAAAATGGTTTGTCCAGGAGCAAAGTTACTTGTCCTTTTTTTTTTTTTTGCTTTACTCCCAACTGCAATTCAAGCCCAAAGTTTACTTTGCTTAAGACTAAAAGAAAGTTCTAAAGGCACTTTTTATTAATAGTATACCCCTTGGAAAAAATAATGAATATAATTTCTATTCAGAAATTTGCCTACTGGAAAAGCTTGGGGGCTGCATGAGAAGTTCAAAGAGGCAACTTAGCCTATTATTCAATACAATTGAATTAAAAGCAAGCATAAATCAATGTTGGGTTAGAATAAGAGCAGCTGTGACATGTGTGCAATTTGTGCTCCGAATAACACTGTACTTTACAAATCATGGCTGTGCCAATGTTGCAGGATGCAAATACAAATTTACATAAGTCTGCAAAAGGATTCACAAACATCTGGCAAATAGTGGGCTGACACATGTCTGGTAAAGATGCGTGTTGCAGAGAATTATTGGCCAGAAAGTCTAAAAACAGTCTGGTAATGTGTTATGTAGTAACCTTCTGCGTGCTTATGAAGCATTTCTAATTACTAATTACATTTCTAATAACACTGGCATGCAAATACAAGTAAATGTCTGAGTTTACTAATTACATTTAAATGTTTCATTCATCACAGTGGACAGTGACAGCCGCTACTTAAAAAAAGAAAATAAAACCTAAAAGATGTTATAAATTTACTTATTTACTAATTTAAAAAAGCTCTTCCCAATTGGCTAGAAAGTTGAATTCAAAAGTTCTGTGCTGGAGCTGCCTTAGCTTGTCCCTACTAAAAGCAGCAATTCCTACTGCTTCCATATTGGTATCCGTTCAGATGGTCGACAATGTTAAGGTCGACACTCATTAGGTTGACCACTATTGGTCGACATTGACATGGTCGACATGGGCAAATGGTCGACACATGAAATTGGTCGACACATTAAAAGGTCGGCATGAGGTTTTTTTAAAAATCTTTTTTGGAACTTTTTCATACTTTACGATCCACGTGGACTACGATTGGGAATGGTAACCTGTGCCAAGCGCAGCGGTAGCGGAGTGAGGCACCTTGCCCGAAGCATGGTGAGCGAAGCGAGCCATACGAGGGGACGCAGTGCACTAATTGGGGTTCCCCATCACTTTACGCAGAAAGCGACACCAAAAAAAGTAAAAAAACCTCATGTCGACCTTTTCATGTGGCGGCCTTTCATGTGGTGACCATTTTCATGTGTCGACCATTTGTCCACGTCGACCATGTCAATGTCGACAAGTAGTGGTCGACCCAATGAGTGTCGACCTTAACATTGTCGACCATTCATACCGGAACCTTCCATATTAGATAGGGACCACACCAGCCAACAAGTCATTTAGCCTCTGCTGGTTGGAAGAATGGTTATCAGGTAAGTCACTGAGAGTTCTGTTTTAAAAACCTCTCCATCAGCATTTTTCTAGAGGTGGCACCTTAATCAAGGCTATACTGCATTTGATGCAACCAATGATGCTGCCCAGGACACAGGGATGAAGGAGTAGCATGTTTGCTGCACCAGTGGCACTTGTGCCCAGCTTCCTACTCCTGACCGTCTCTTCTTTCAGTAGCACTTGATGTCACAGAAAAACATAGCATTTGACAGCAGATAAGAACATCTTGGCCCATCTAGACTGCCCATGTACATACACACACTAGGGTTAATTTATGGGGTTGGGGCTTTGAGACCGGCGGTGGTGATCCAGGAGGACAGCATGACGACCCAGGGATACTGACCACAGAATGCCGGTGGGGGAGGGTGAGTGCAACAAAGCCCTTTGCGGGCTCACTGCGCTCGCCACCCAGTGGGAATGGTGGCTTGCTATGCTCTCCATAGGTTCTGTTCCAACTCTATGAGTGTCGTGGACACCCATGAGTGCGAATAGTCCCTGTTAGTCAGCATGCGACTGTCGGGCGTTTGATTGCTCGGGATCTCAGCGTCGGCATGGTGACTGCCTGTATCCTGAGCGGTGGTCACATGACCATATCCTAATTTATGTAGGGAGCCAATTAACCTATCTGAAAATTTTTGGATTGTGGAAGAAATACCACGCAAGCATGGGGAGAATATACAAACCCCATGACCTCAGTGTTGTGAGGCAGTAATACTAACCTTTGCACCATTCATATTCCCCTAAACGTCATGACATCACATGTGCTGCAGATAGCTATAGGAATCTGGCAAGGGTGCTGAATTGCCCTGTTATGGTATTGCTTTTTTAATTTTATAATATCAGTTACAAATATATGGATGGGCAGTGATAGGTTCTTTCCTTTCTTCAGAAGGTAATTTTTGTATGTGCCATGAAGCATAAGCACAATGTATATGTTGTTTTGTGATGTCACCCCCCCCCCCCTCCCCCCCATTTTCATAGGGAATCATGTGGAATTTTAGGAAAAGGTGACAGAGGGGCAAAAATGAGACTTTGGATGAGATTTTTGGGAAAAAATCAAGAGGTGGAGATGGAGCAACTTGAATGTGAGTCTATGCTTTATGGGGGCTTACTACATTTTCTTTCAAGAAAAGTACATTCATTATATGGGTTCTTAAGAGTTCCTGACACTTGTAGGTGGTCCAGTACTCCCAGCTGTGCTTATATGGGAAAGTGCAATGTTAGGCGCTCTTTGACTAATGTGATAAAGACATGCAAGCACACACAACATGTCATAAAGACTTCCCCAGTGTCCCTTCATTGATCTGATTAACATATTAACTTGATAATATTTTTGACAACATTTTTTAGATGAAATTATGTCAAGAAATTTTTTTTTAAATTAATGTACATATTAACAAATACAGACATTTTCTATAAAAATCTATATATACAGTAGGCTCTCTATATATTTGTCAACATAGTTCAATTTTTGTAAACTGTACAAGCCTACTGTATTTCTCTCCCTAGTTACAATTCTTGCTGTAAAGAAAGAATCCAGCAACAGTGTGTGGGCATTTCTAAGGATCACCGATCACTGTTGCCAGGCAGAGGGTTGAAACAAGAGGGGAGGTGTGGCTGCAGTAAGGCAGGCAGCAAGAAGGTTCAGGATCACCAATTACTTTTGCTGGGGAAGAGAGCGGTGCAATTAGCCCTGTGCAGGGTCACAGTGAGCGGATACATTCCCTGTTACTGGGGGGGGGGGGGGGGGGCATGGCCAAATCTGAGGGAGGCGTTTCCATGCCCCCTTAAAATAGTGGCAATACCCATTATATAAATGTAAAAATACAGGCTGTGCCCCCACAGGAGGTTCTAGTGGCCACAAGAGATGCAACCTTGCCAAGGAAGCCCATCTTGACATGGTTGCATCACATAGTCTTTAATTTCAACTTTCTTGAAATATCAATTGCAATTAAATACTTTTTTGCCCATTTTGATTACACATTATATAATGTGTTAGGAGAAGCATAAACATGAATGTTTTTATCAAAAACTTCCAAGCCTTCTGAAAACGTCTGATTGGTGTGGGTACTGCTTACTGATATTGATGTTGGAATGTGATGAGCGCAAACAGAGAAAAAATAGGTGGGAAAAACATTTAAGGAGTTAAAATTACTCTATAATTACTGTAAGTAAACTGTATCTGGTGTATTTCTTAAATATACTGTAATCTGTATAGGCTATGGTACTGCGGTAATATAATCACTAACCTTTTGACATGGCCGATGGACCAATTAAGACACATATAACGTAAATGTAATACATCACTCATCAGTACATAAAATTCAATAACACAAATGAATAATATTAAATTAATAATTATACAATTCTCAATTTCAATTATGCTTTTTGCTAATTAGAACCTAATAAGTAAGAAGCATAAAAAAATAGGATTTTAATACCTACCAGTAAATCCTTTTCTCCTAGTCCGTAGAGGATGCTGGGGTCCATTTCATGACCATGGGGTATAGACGGTTCCGCAGGAACCATGGGCACTTTAAGACTTTTCAAGGGTGTGAACTGGCTCCTCCCTCTATGCCCCTCCTCCAGACCTCAGTTATAGGAACTGTGCCCAGGGAGACGGACATTTTGAGGAAAGAATTTACTTTTATACTAATGGTGAGATTCATACCAGGTCACACCTCAACCATGCCACACAACTTGGCATTCAACATGACACACGCCAACAGGCATGAACCATTTACAGCAATATGCTGAAAACAAATGAAACTCAACTTGTGTAACTATAAAGAACAAACTGCAGGTAAAGTACGTACTGGGTCAGGTGCCCAGCATCCTCTATGGACTAGGAGAAAAGGATTTACCAGTAGGTATTAAAATCCTATTTTCTCATACATCCTAGAGGATACTGGGGTCCATTTCATGACCATGGGGTTTATACCAAAGCTCCAGTACGGGCGGGAGAGTGCGGATGACCCTGCAGCACCGATTGAACAAACTTGAGGTCCTCATCGGCCAAAGTGTCAAACTTATAAAATTTAGCAAATGTGTTTGACCCTGACCAAGTAGCTGCTCGGCAAAGTTGTAAAGCTGAGACACCCCGGGCAGCCGCCCAGGATGAGCCCACTTTCCTAGTAGAATGGGCCTTCACCGACTTCGGTACCGGCAAGCCTGCCGTAGAATGAGCATGCTGAATTGTCCCTCTGATCCAGCGCGCAATAGTCTGCTTAGAAGCAGGACACCCAATCTTGTTGGGAGCATACAGGATAAACAGAGCCTCTGTTTTCCGTAATCAAGCTGTTCTTGCGACATAAATCTTCAAAGCTCTAACCACATCTAGAGACTGTGACTCAGTGAAAGTGTCAGTGATACTGGCACCACAATAGGTTGGTTTATGTGGAAGGAAGAAACCACCTTTGGAAGAAATTGTTGATGAGTTCTTAACTCTGCCCTATCTTCATGGAAGATCAGGTAAGGGCTCTTGTGAGACAAGGCCCCCAACTCAGACACCCGCCTTGCGGATGCCAAGGTCAAAAGCATCACCACTTTCCAAGTGAGAAACTTCAATTCTATCTCCTGCAGAAGTTCAAACCAATCTGATTGAAGGAACTGCAACACCACATTAAGGTCCCATGGTGCCACTGGAGGCACAAATGGAGGCTGGATGTGCAGAACCCTTTTCATGAAGTTCTGTACTTCTGGAAAGGAGGCCAATTGTTTTTGAAAGAAAACTGATAAGGCCGAAATCTGGACCTTGATTGACCCCAATCTAATCTAAGGCCCGCATCCACACCAGCCTGCATAAAATGGAGAAAACGTCCCAACTCAAACTCTTCCATAGGAGCCTTCTTGGATTCACACCAAGACACATATTTTCTCCAAATACGGTGGTAATGTTTAGATGTTACTCCTTTCCTGGCCTGAATAAGAGTGGGGATGACTTCCTTGGGAATACCCTTTCGGGCTAGGATCCGACGCTCAACAGCCATGCCGTCAAATGTAGCCGTGGTAAGTCTTGATACACACATGGCCCCTGCTGTAGAAGGTCCTCTTGAGGAGGAAGAGGCCGAGGATCTTCTATGAGCAACTCCTGAAGATCTGGATACCAAGCCCTCCTTGGCCAGTCTGGGGCAATGAAGATTGCTCAACCTCTTGTTCTTCTTATTATTTTGAGAACTTTTGGAATCAGTGGAAGTGGAGGGAAAACATATACCGACCGAACCACCCACTGGGTCACCACTGCTATTGCTTGAGGGTCTCTCGACCTGGAACAATATCTCTGAAGCTTTTTGTTTAGACGAGATGCCATCATGTCTACTTGAGGAACTTCCCAAAGACTTGTCACCTCTGCGAAGACTTCTTGGTGGAGGCCCCACTCTCCTGGATGGAGATCGTGTCTGCTGAGGAAGTCTGCTTCTCAGTTGTCCACTCCCGGAATGAAAATTGCTGACAGAGCTCTAACATGTCTTTCTGCCCAGAGGAGAAACCTTGTCACCTCTGCCATTGCCACTCTGCTTTTCATTCCGCCTTGCCTGTGTACGCGACTGCTGTTACATTGTCTGACTGGATCTGCACGGGATCTTGAAGAAAATGTACCGCTTGTAGAAGGCCGTTGTAAATGGCTCTCAATTCCAGAACGTTTATGTGAAGGCAGGCTTCCTGACGACCATTTTCCTTGGAAGCTTTCCCCCTGTGTGACAGCTCCCCAGCCTCGGAGACTTGCATCCGTGATTATTAGGACCCAGTCGTGAATCCCAAACCTGCGTCCCTCTAGTAGGTGAGAACTGTGTAGCCACCACAGGAGCGAAATCCTGGCTTTGGGGGACAGGATTATTTTCCGGTGCATGTGTAAGTGGGATCCGGACCACTTGTCCAACAGGTCCCACTGGAATACTCTGGCATGAAATCGGCCAAACTGTATGGCCTCGTAGGCCGCTACCATTTTCCCCAACAACCGAATGCATTGATGGATCGACACGCTTGTTGGTTTTGACCATTTTCTGGATTTCCAGAGCCTTTTCCACTGGAAGAAATACTGTCTGTACTTCTGTGTCCAGAATCATCCCTAAAAAGGACAATCTTGTCGTCGGTTCCAACTGCGACTTTGGAAAATCCATGATCCAACCATGTTGTTGGAGTATTGACAGGGAGAGTGCGATGTTCTGCACCAACTGTTCCCTGGATCTCGCATTTATCAGGAGATCATCCAGATAAGGAATTATATTGACTCCTTTTTAACGAAGGAGGACCATCATCTCCGCCATCACCTTGGTGAATACCCTCGGTGCCGTGGAGAGTCCGAATGGCAATGTCTGGAACTGGTAATGGCAATCCTGTACTGCGAATCTCAGATAAGCTTGGTGAGGAGAATAAATGGGAACATGCAAGTAAGCATCCTTTATGCCTACTGACACCATGAAGTCCCCCTCCTCCAGACTGGAAATCACTACCCTCAGGGATTCCATCTTGAACTTGAACCTTTTCAGGTATAGATTCAGATTTTTCAGGTTTAAAATCGGTCTGACCGAGCTGTCCGGCTTCGGAACTACAAAGAGGCTTGAATAAAAACCTTCTCCTTGCTGTGCCAAGGGTACCAAGACAATGACCTGATCCTGACATAATTTTTGAATTGCCGTTGTTACTGCCTCTCCTCCCGGAAGAGAAGCTGGCAAGGTCGATTTGAAAAATCGGCATGGGGGGACGTCTTGAAACTCTAGTTTGTACCCATGGGACACTATTTGTAAGACCCATTGGTCCAGGACAGATTGAATCCAGATTTGGCTGAAAAGTTTCAGACGTGCTCCCACTCCAGCGGACTCCCACAAGGGAGCCCCAGCGTTATGCTGCAGAATGAAGTGGCCAGCAGCTAAACATTTGTTTGCAAACATTTGTGACTAATTCTCTGAATTTTATTACCAGATAGGTTCAGGGATGGTTACAGGTAATTTCCAGTGTGCGGAAGGGAATTTAGGGGTGGGGACTTGCACCCCACTTCCTCTTTGTCTGTTGTTATGCTGCAGATTTGGCAGAAGCAGGGGTGGACTTCTGCTCCTGCGATCCGGGAGACGCTGCGGATTTCTTTCCTTTTCCCCTTCCCCTACCTGCAAAAAAGGGTGAACCTTTAGCCTTTTTGTATTTGTTGGGCCGAAAGGACTGCATGTGAGAGTGATGTGGCTTTTTCGCCGGTGTAGGAGCATAAGTCAAGAATGTCGACTTACCTGCGGTAGCCGCCGAGACTAACGCATCCAGCCCATCACCAAACAAGGCCTCACTTTTATACGGGAGAGCCTCCATATTTCTTTTGGAATCTGCATCAGCATTCCACTGGCGAATCCACAATGCCCTCCGAGCCGATACTGCCATGGTAGCGGTTCTTGATCCCAAGAGACTAATATATTTCATGGTTTCTAGTACGTACGCAGCAGGGTCTTTGATATGACCTAACGTTAGGAGTATCTCATCTCCATCTATTGTGTCAATGTCTAATGACAAGTTTTCTGACCACTTTTCAATAGCACTACTCACCCACGCACAGACAATGGTAGGCCTGAGTAGTGTTCCATTGGCCACATCAATAGATCACCTCACTCACTTGCGGTCTGTCGGCTCCTTAAGTGTAGCCATTCCAGGTGCAGGGAGAAACACCTTTTCTCTTTTATGACAGGGCCCTGTCTAAATTGCGGGGTGACTCCCACCTTTTGGAAAAAGGTAAGCTGCCTGAATTCCTTTTGGGAATCTGAAATTTCTTTTCAGGTTAAATCAGACTCCCTCCAAGAGACTGTTCAACTCCTGAGGTGGAGGGAAAATTACATTACTTCTTTACTAAAGTAAACCCTCTCATTGTGGTAAAAGAGGGGGCTTCGTAACTTCTAACACCTCCTTTATAGCTAAAACATGTTTTGAATGCTTTTTGCTAACTTAGGACCTATTCCTCTGGAATCACTAGTGTCGACACAGGAATCAGAGTCTGTGTTGGTATCAGTTTGTACTACTTGTGCAAATTTGTATGTGACCCAGAGGGGTCCCTGTGGATGAAAGGCAGAACTATTAAAAATCACATCTTCAACAGATTATATTCAGTTTTCTGTATGAGATTCAGGGGGTAATTCTGAGTTGATCGCAGCAGCAAGTTTGTTAGCAATTGGGCAAAACCATGGGCACTTCAGGGGTAACATTTGCAGAGAGAGTTAGATTTGGGTGGGTTATTTCGTTTCTGTGCAGGGTAAATACTGGCTGCTTTATTTTTACACTGCAAATTAGATTGCAGTTTGAATACACCCCACCCAAATCTAACTCTCTCTGCACATGTTACATCTGCCCCACCTGCAGTGCACATGGTTTTGCCCAACTGCTAACAAATTTGCTGCTGCGATCAACTCAGAATTAGGCCCTCAGTCCAACCTCTTAATGATATGATTCACACTATCATGTAACCTTTCACCCAGTCAGGCTCTTGGTGTCATATTACACCTCTGTGTCTCTAACATGTCTCCCACAGAGGAAGAACTCCCTGCCATAGACACGTCACACATGTGCACAACCACACCACACACTCCGGGACTTATAGGGGACAGACCTACAGTAAAATCTGTCAGAGGGACACAGATAGGATTTGCCAGCTCACAACCCAGCGCCGGTAACACAATGTCTGTGAACACAAAATGCCCACTGACATGCAGCGCTTTTATAATGCTAATCACACAATTATATAGCACCAAATTCACTGTGGCCCCCCCTGTTTTGCACCCTGATACTTGTTCAGTAGTGGAGGAGGACCAGCATAGTCTCTGCAGCCTGAGGAGAGAGAGAAAATGGCGCTGAGCAGTGTGCTTGCTTAGTGAGGAGGAAGCTCCACTCTTCAATGGTGAGTTTCTCCTCAGCTTTTACAAGGTAATTTTTTATAGTGGCGGGGGTAGGACTGTGCATCAGCAACTTAGGCCCCTTATTTATGCCAGTTTCCATAGGTTTCATGCTGCCCAGGGCAGATAACACACCCTTCCCCCCCCCTTCCCGGTGCCCTGCACCTTGCAGTGCCTGTGTATGTGTGGGCAACATTGCGCGCTGCGCTCCCGCCAGCCACGTGGTGCCTTTAGCCGTCACTTTCTTGATTGAAGATCTGTCTTCTAACACTCACCTGTCTTCTGACTTCTGGCTCTGTGAGGGGGTGATGGCGTGCTGTGGGAGTGAGCATATAGGCACGGCTAGTGTTCAGTTCCCTTCAGGAGCTAATGGTGTCCAGTCAGCCAGAAGCAGAGCCATGAAACTCTTTAGGAAGTTGGTTCCTACTTGTGTTTTGTGATGTAGGCCATGCACCATTTTACTTGCCCTTCTTTGTACAGTCTCTACTGTATTAATATGCTTCTGAAAATAGGGCCTCCAGAATTGAACACAGTATTCTTGATGAGGCCGGAACAATGACCTATACATTGGCATTATTATTGCTTCTTACTTTCTGCTGCTGATTCCTTTCCCTGTGCAAGCAAGCATCGGATTAGCCTTCCTCATTGCTTTGTTACATTGCTTACCTGCCATTAAATCACCTGAAATAGTGACTCCTAGGTCCCTTTCCTCCTCAGTAGTTTCCATTATAGTGCCATTAATACTATATTTAGCATTTGGATTTTTGAGACCCAAGTGCATGATTTTGCATTTTTTGGCATTAAACTGTAATTGCCATGATCTTGACCATTCCTCTAGTCCACCTAGATCCGCAATCATTTGTTTACCCCTCCTGGTGTGTCTACCCTGTTGCATACCTTTGTGTCATCTGCAAAAAGGCATACTTTCCTTTTAATGCCATTTGCAATGTCACTAATAAAGATATTAAAAAGCACTGGTCCAAGTACAGATCCCTGGGATACTCCACTGGTAAAATTCTCCTCCTGTGAATGCACTCCAGTTACTACAACTCTCTGTTTTCTATCCAGCAACCAAGATCTCATCCATTCAACTACCTTTGTATCCAATCCTAAGCTTTTGAGTTTATTTAGCAGTCTGCAATGTGTGACAGTGTCAAAAGCCTTACTAAAGTCTAGATAAGCTATATCTACAGCCCCATCTTTATTGATTACTTTAGTCACACAGTCAAAAAAGTCAATTAGGTTTGTTTGACATGATCTACCCCCAGTGAATCCATGCTGTTTGGGATGCTGTAAATTGCTGGATTTGAGATAATCTACAACTCACTGATCGGTAGTTGCTTGCCTCTTCCTTGCTTCCCCTTTTGTGCAATGGGATTATGTTCGCTCTTTTCCAGTCCTCTGTAATTACTCCTGTAGCTAGTGACTGGTTGAATAATTCTGTTAATGGTGCTACCAGCACCTCTTTAAGCTATTTTAGTATCCCTGGATGTATCCCATCTGGCCACATTAATTTATTCACTTTCAGATTTGAGAGTTCTGTTAGGACCTTCTCCTCTGTATTTGTTTCATTTTCTGAATATCCCTGTAACCTAACTGTGGCCCTTTCCCCTTTTTTTCAGTAGTGAATACTGAGCAAAAATAATTATTAAGATGATCTGCTATTACATTGTCTCACTCAACAAGACTCCCAGTCTCTGCCTTTAGGTTTATTATTTAATCTTTTGTTTTTCTCCTTTCGCTTATATACCTAAAAAAAAGTTTTGCCTCCTTTACCCACTGACTGGGCCATTTTCTCCTCAGCTTGTGCCTTTGCACATCTGATACTGGGGGTATTTGGGGCACACAAGCAGGCATGTGAGTAAAACGCTGCTGAGGCACAGCCACAGGCACTGACAGCAACTGTTACTAACTGCCTTGTTCTTCTTTAGTCAGGGAAGGGGGGCAGATTGGGAAGCCCAAAGCATATTTTTGCACGTGGGCCCACCACTCACTAGTTCTGCCACTGCATAGCAGAACATATAAATAGGCTTCAAAGCTCAATCCGAATTAGGAAGCACTTCAGTGGAGATACCTGCAGCAGGTATTCATTAGACACTCAATCTGTAACATGTTTCGCTCCTATGATGGAATTTTATCAAAGTCAATTAAATATATCAAAGAGTATTTCTTAAATAGAAGAAGGACATTATCATTGAATGGCTGAAT
Source organism: Pseudophryne corroboree (assembly GCF_028390025.1). Lineage (NCBI taxonomy): Eukaryota > Metazoa > Chordata > Amphibia > Anura > Myobatrachidae > Pseudophryne > Pseudophryne corroboree. The sequence goes on from NC_086448.1 coordinate 176,421,835, forward strand.
AGTGTACTGTACAGTGCATCCGGAAAAGCACTTCACTTTTCCACAGCCTTATTCCAAAATGCAATAAATTAATTTTTTCCTTCAAAATTTTACACACAATACCCCATAATGACAATGTGAAAAAAGTTTTTTGAGATTTTTGCAAATTTATTTAAAAAAATAATGAAGAAATCACCTTTACATAAGTATTCACAGCCTTTGCAATGAAGCCTATGCATTTTGGTTGCATATACACTTGCCATTGAAGAGGTGGAGCTTGAATGTAACAGAGCATTCTCATGTAGCCAAGTTCATTTAGCCCATATCAGAACTGCAGCCTAGGCACGGCAAACATGGGTGTAAGCGTAAAAACACCTATTTTGAGTCATATCTTTTGTACCTAGGGAAGGTGCAAATGTGCACTGATGATGATGATGATGATGATAAGTAGTTGTTGTTATAGTAGTAGTAGTAGTAGTAGTAGTAGTAGTAGTAGTAGTAGTAGTAGTAGCAATTTGTAAGACAAGCATACACAGAGTGGGATGTAATGCCATATGTGTACAATTGGGGCAAATATACAAATATTTTCAATGTACACAGTGCTAGAGCATATACAGTATGCTCAATTTCTGTGCATCTCTGCATCAGGTTACATATCTGCACCCAATATAAGAAGCCAGTTACTTAGGTCCAGATTTATCAAGCCTTGGAGAGGCACGGTGATAAAGTACCAACCAATTACCTCCTAACTGTCATTTTTCAAACACAGCCTATAACATGGCAGTTAGGAGCTGATTGGTCTGTACTTTATCACTGTGCAATTTATCACTCTCCAAGGCTTGATAAATCTGGGCCTTAGTGCTTATACTGTATATGTGTCTGTCATATTATGGTGTAAATACTAAACAATCATTAACACTCTACAATTCTAAGGTTTTCCAGTGGGTAATAATGTGTGCCGTCTTCTTGATGAGGAAAACACAAATAAAATAAAAAGTTTTAAATACATTATCCATCCTTCGCTCTCGTACACCTTCATATCACCCAGGACCCCCACACTTCGTAGGCTACTCAACCCACCATAGCTCCAGTGGTGCCTGCTGCTCCAGGTATAAAGCACTGAGAACTATAAAAATAGGCAAGCTGTTTTGAAGAGTGTGGGAGGAGCTGATTGGTTAAATTGTTTATGCAGTTTACATCTATTACTAAGGGGGTCATTCTGAGTTGATCGCACCAAGCAACTTTTTGCTGCTGGTGTGATCAACTAATCTCCGCCTATGGGGAAGTGTATTCTAGCATAGCAGGGCTGCGAACGCTTTTGCAGCTCTGCTATGCTAAAAAAAGTTTCACTCCAAACAAGACTAGCCCTGCAGCTATTTACCCAGTGCGACGGATCCAGAGATGAAGGACCCGCCTGTGATGTCAGGCATCCGCCCTCCGTTCTCCTGGACACGCCTGTGTTTCTCTTACCACTCCCCGAAAATGGCGGGAAACGGTGAGTATCCGCCCCGGAACGCCTCCCGCCTGTCCATCTTCTTGCGATTGCCGCTGCGATCACATTTGTCGTTGGCGGCGGCGTTGCCTGGCGACGATCGTCGCCAGTCAACGACGCACGTATGCAAAGCGACCGCCGCGTATGCACATTTCCGACCCGTTTGCACCGCAGCGAAGAACCGCTGCGTGCGAACGGGTCGGAATGACCCCTTATATGTGGGATTTAGCAAATGAATTCTAAGCTGTCAATAGGTTTTTACAAATGAGAATACAGGTTTGTATAAGACAAGTTATATCATTCTAGCAAAAAGCAGACATAATATTACAAAACTTTAACCCTTTTTAAAAAATCCAAGAATGTGTCCTCGATTTTCACGCTGGGCAAGGAATGCAATCATGCTGAGAATTTAGCATCATTGAATAGCTAGCCTCATTCTCCGCTCTCTCCTGCTAATTTTTCCAGACAATTTCCTTGTCTTTTACTTGAAGCATATTACAAAATACAATACATTAACAGAAGTTTATAATCAAATGAGAAGTTTCTGCTTGAGTGGAAAGGTGGAGTGTTTGTGATGGGGCAGCTTCTGTTGCGTTGTGACATTTCTAGTTTGCGTTAGGAATAGGGTAAAAGAACAGCTGCTTAAAGGGCTCCAGTCAGTAAGTAATGTACATGCACATTTCATTTCTCTGAACCAGCGTGCTTCTTCAGAAATGCATTGTTATCAATTAATTAATAATCGCTTCAGCTACCCTTAAACTCCTTCAGCTTTTATATGCTTCATAAATACTTTGTTCAAAATCTTAAGAATAAGTCATAGTTGTTTACAGCAAGTGTTACTTATAAAATTTATTCATCACAAGCTCTATACTTTAATAGTTAAATATAGCTTAAATGGTGAAAATAGACAATTAAATATAATTGTTTTATGTAACATGCAGCTAAACTTTGAATCTTATTACAGGTTGAGTCTCCCTTATCCAAAATGCTTGGGACCAGAGGTATTTTGGATATGGGATTTTTCCGTATTTTGGAATAATTGCATCCTGTAATGAGATATCATGGTGATGGGACCTAAATGTAAGCACAGAATGCATTTATATTTGATATACACCTTATACACACAGCCTGAAGGTCATTTAATACAGTATTTTAAATAACTTTGTGTATTAAACAAAGCTTGTGTACATTGAGCCATCAAAAAACAAAGGTTTCACTATCTCACTCTCACTCAAAAAAGTCTGTATTTCGGAATATTCCGTATTTCGGAATATTTGGATATGGGATACTCAACCTGTATTGATAGATTAGTTTCCTAAACCCCGCAGGTGCTACATCTTGTATTACCATCTACAAGGATTTGCCACTTGCAGTGGTATATGATCTATAATATAATGGGAATAAGTGCACTCACTGGCTGCCAGGCGCATGGACAAAAGCTCTCTTCTCTCCACCCCAACAAACCAGGCAACCCCCTGCACTGCATAACGTCCCAAACTTGCCCCCACCACGTACCTTACCCTATGTTGTCAAATTATTAATCTTAATAGTAGTTGTTTAAATATCTCTGCATTAACAATTAACCAGCTCAATTCAACTTTATTTTTTTGGCAATATTATATATATATATATATATATAAACTGGAAAAAATCTCGGCGGCACTCAGAGTCTGTACACCTTCAATCAGCGTGAAAAAGCCATGTGCATTTATTAACGTTTCGGAGGGCGAACCTCCTTCCTCAGAACACTGCAAACAAGTGATAGCAAACAATATAACAACTTAAATACCTGCTTCTCCTGGTCCCCGTCATCTCTCGCCACGTCTGCGTTGTACACTACACCGGGAGCGCACCTCCGGTCACGTGGGGCACCCAGATGCCGGAAGTAACGTCCTCCCGCGATATGACCCGCTTCTGACGTGGCTGTGGACAAAGGGCAGTTACGTCCGGAAGAAAAAAACACCAACCCGCAGGGGCGGCCAGTCGAGGCGTCAGGCGGGGCGGCAGACCCCCCAGATCGACTCGAGCCTAATATTCAACCTGTCCTCCACCACTCTTTCCACGGCTGAAGTATCCGTTTTATCCAAAGGACTTTCATACGTCCCTACTAAAGCCCCAGACAAGTTTAAATGGAAAGTGGAGACATTTAAGCTGAATAGAACATTGAAATTAAAAGAACATTTCAATAAATCTGCAGAGCCTTCTACTGAACCGGATCTTCCAGCACAAATCCGTAGATTAGGGACATCGTCGAAGTTTGACCCTTTATCTTTAAATCCGTCGATCAAAACCTTTACACGTATGATGGAGAACTTATCGGACGATCCTCCTCCACAAGTCTATAAAAACCTCACGGTTGATGAACAGTCAGCTCTGAAGTCCTTACAAGAAAGACAGGACATCATTATCAGAAAAGCCGATAAAGGGGGGGGAATCGTGGTCATGGACACTGACCAATATATCAGAGAATGTGACCGCCTATTGGCTGATATTAATACTTATAGTCCGTTGCAAGTAGATCCCACCAGGGAATATAAGGCTGAACTAGATAGCATTCTAGAGACAGCAGCAACGGAAGGGCTTATTTCACTAGATGTATTGAATAAACTCACATGCAAGCATCCGGTCATTCCCATTTTTTATGTCATACCTAAATTACATAAAGATGCTAGGCAGCCCCCTGGCAGACCTATCATTTCCGCCAGAGGGTCATTATGTGAAGCCACAGCCATTTTTTTAGACTCTTACTTGCAGCCCTGTGTTCAAGCCACATTTACACACCTTAAAGATTCAAATATGTTATTGAAGAAACTGATGTCCTTTGAGTCCATACCAGAAGGTACCACACTCGCTACACTAGATGTAGCGAGTTTGTACACATGCATCCCGCATCAAGTGGGACTGAGCGCAGTGAGGCGCCTGATTACACATAATACATTATATACTGGACCGGACATCGATTTATTCATAACATTACTTGAATTTACGCTGACCCACAACTATTTCTTGTTTAATGGTAAATTTTTTAATCAAAGAACAGGTTGTGCGATGGGGTCAGCGGTAGCACCATCTCTGGCGAACGCATACATGTGGGAAATTGAACGCGAGTTATTTTTTGAAAATGTATCCATTTCAAGGCATATTTTACTATATTTTCGATACATAGACGACTTACTGTTATTTTGGACACACGACCCACAGATGTTGTCTGCTATGATTGAAGAACACAATAAGTCACCTAGCCCTATCAAATTGACTCTCACCACACATCCCAGTGAAATTTGTTTTTTGGACATTAAGATTATGGTACACAATGGTCAGATTCAGACCTCGCTATATAGTAAGCCCACAGACCGTAATACCATTTTGCGGTATGATAGTTTTCACCCTAGGTCTTTGGTGAGAGGTCTCCCATATTCTCAATTCCTCCGAGTCCGAAGGATCACTAGTGATCCTAACGACCTGGAAAATCAATTAAATATCATGACCGAGAAATTTATTCAGAGGGGATACCCCAAGGAGTTACTACAACAAGCACGTGATAAAGTGCTCACTTTGGATCGTTGTGATCTTTTATTAAACCCTAAACCGAGACCAGTGAGAGAGAGAGTCACGTGGGTCAATGAATATAACACCGCCAGTGATAGAACAAGTAAACGTATTAAACAAATCTGGCCAATAGTTACCACGGACCCACAATTATCTTCTCTCAAACATAATAAAATTATGCCTTGTTATACTCGCAGTTCCAACATCAAAGACCTAGTGGTCAAAAATGATATCACAGGCTTTAAAACCACACCAGCGGCCCCACATTTTTTGAGCCGCAAATCAGGGTGTTTTCGATGCCTGGGTTGCACGACCTGTAGCTATATGCTAACGGGAGATACCATCACGCATCCGCACACAGGCAAAAAGATCAGCATAACATGGCCTTTGACATGTAGCTCTTCATTTGTCATTTATGTGCTAATTTGCCCATGCAGCCTATACTATATAGGCAAGACACAGTGTCTTTTCAAAGAAAGAATGGCCCAACATCGGTCAGCCATTAGGGCAGCATTACAGACAGGCAAGAGCGACCAACCAGTCACCAGACACTTCGCTCAGATGAAGCACAGTCTAGCGTCAGTTAGATACAAGATAGTGGATCACATCCCAGAAGCCGCCCGAGGGGGCAATAGGGCTATTAAGTTATTACAGCTCGAGGCCAGGTGGATTTTTAGACTGGACACCATCCACCCTAGAGGTCTAAATGATAAATTAAATTTAAGCTGTTTTTTATAAAGTATGCCGGAATATGTTATGCCTATATAAGATTATAAGCTTCTATATGAAAAGATAAAAACATAATTAGCTGCCGATATTTAGCACTGTTTCTACAGAATTATTAATGATGGCACTATACTTATAGACACAGGATGTATAGTTTGTATAAATTTGGTCTACCACACAGCTAATCACGGTTTTTAAAAAAAACAATGTATTTATCCTCTTATTATTTAGATTGGATAGTTGATTTATCTAAGATGGTCACATACAACACTTGTTTATTTATATCACCCATGTTTCACACTGCGGGTCAGTGTGTCTTACTATTACATGCACATTATGAGATGGAAACTTTTGTATGTAACACATGATTGGCTTCCAGTGACGTGATACACGGCGCCGTTTGGCAGACTGTGTACCGTCTCTATGGTAACCTCTCCCCTTTGTCCACAGCCACGTCAGAAGCGGGTCATATCGCGGGAGGACGTTACTTCCGGCATCTGGGTGCCCCACGTGACCGGAGGTGCGCTCCCGGTGTAGTGTACAACGCAGACGTGGCGAGAGATGACGGGGACCAGGAGAAGCAGGTATTTAAGTTGTTATATTGTTTGCTATCACTTGTTTGCAGTGTTCTGAGGAAGGAGGTTCGCCCTCCGAAACGTTAATAAATGCACATGGCTTTTTCACGCTGATTGAAGGTGTACAGACTCTGAGTGCCGCCGAGATTTTTTCCAGTTCATATTGGGGTAAGCACACCCCTAGGAAGGCACCGGAGCATTTATCCCCTGAGGGGGACAGCGGAGTGCCGGGCTACCTGCATGGATTATATATATATATATATATATATATATATATATATATATATATAAAAAACGAGGCGGCACTCAGAGATTTGTTGAAAAGCAAACAGGTGTGTATTCAAATCATCACATCAATGTTTCGGGGAACGAATCCCCTTCATCAGGATGAACAAACAGTGCAGAAGGTCAGAAGGTGAAATATATGTAGACAAATTCACCCAAGGAGACTTCCCACTGCACATCACCGCAGTCCCACCATCCCTGGCTCCGTCTCCCTCACTTCCGGGTCCCTGGCTGGTAACCATGGTGATGCTGTAAACAAAACAGAGGATCATCAAGGGAACCAATAATCAGCACTCCGTGACAGAAATTTCTAAGACATTATGTCTTATTCTATATTAAAATTCATAAAAAAAAGCTTAATTAGAGTTAGACCAACTCTGGGGATAGAAAGTGCATCTAGTGCTTGTGGAAGCCACCTGGCTTAATAATAAAGGTGCATTAAGTAAACATAAGGTACAATTTATAAAGTGCTTCCACAAGCACTAGATACACTTTCTATCTATCTAAGTACCTGCCTATATTTCTGGACAAACAGCCTTGTAACAATAAAAGGTAAACAGCAGAGGTCCTGGCTATATGTCATGCCAAGACATTACTTCTATAAATAGATTGTACTGCAGGGCCCCAGGAGAGTGACTACCACCAAATTACTACTTATAGAGATTGGGAGGCATTTATTAAAAATCTCATTTCTACCTGAGGCTTCGCCCGTGTATATCTTATTTAATGCACTTTGCAATGTTACGCTAGAGCCTTCCTGTATACAATGGGATGTAGTCAGGTTAGGATTAGGGTGCGGGGGGTAGGATTAGGGTTAGGCTGCGGGTGGGGGGGTTTAGGGTTAGGTAGTGGAAGGGGGGAGAGTAAGGGTTAGGCTGCGGGAATGGAAGGTTAGAGTTACTTTAGTTGAGCACACCTGTCAGGATATTAGGCAGTCAGGGTGCCAGTATTCCTACCGCCGGCATCCTGACTGCCGGTATCATGAACCCAACCTGTATACAACAGTTGTTGTTTCGGCTCTATTGCTTTGAGTGTAAATAGAAAGATCTCTGCTTGTACTGACTCGAGAAAAGGCTCCATAAAGGTGACCATGCAAAAAGCATCCAGTTCTCAGGTCCACCTCTGCTTTATATAAAGTCTGACCTTGCGACTTGTTAATTGTCATAGCAAAGCAGAAGTTTACTGAAACTAAGGCCACTTAAACTTGAAGGAAAAGTTATTGGGAATTTGAGGAATAAATATATTTCAATTTTACTGCATCCTGTCAATATAGTGTCTTCTATAACTTTTTTGGAAGAAATTTTACTCTTACATTGATGATGCCAATAAATGTTGTTTTTGTTATTGCTCAGCTTTAACTTGACAGATGAAAGATGAAACAAAGTGCAAGTTATTTCTAGGAGGTTCAACTGCAAAAGCAATCAGTTTTCATGAAAGTCAGTTCCAGTCATATTGCAACCATGGCTCAGTGATTTGTCAGTCTGAGGAAGTGACCAGAATCTCTGCCTCATCCAAAAGGATAGAGCACAACATGCAAATGGCCAGAGCTATGTTATCTGTCAGTACTCCCCCATCTAAATCTATATCAAAATGTAATTAATTGGGCCCTTAGGGGCTCATTTATGAATGTGTGAGAAAACTTGTTGTGAGTGATAAAACTCGTTGCGTATGATAAATGGTGCTCCAGCCAATTAGCTGCTAACTGGCATGTGTTCAGCTTCTAACTGCCAAATGTTTGAAAAATGACAGTGGGAGCTGATTGACTGGAGCACCATTTTTCATTCACAACAAGTTGTATCACTCATTGATAAATGGGCCCTTATTGAGTACTCTGAGGTATTTTCATTTGCACAACTGCCATTTAGCTCTACCCTTGTTAGACAGGATAAGTAGGTCCTGCACAGTACTCCATTAAATCCTTTCTTTATTTACCCCTGATGCAGACTCTGATTTGTCCCCATTGATGGGCAATAAAACATATAGTAGTGATCCCACTGTTTAAACCCTCAGAAACACCTAATTCAAAATTGCAGTTCCTGGAAGACTTCTGCTATTTGTGCTTCATAAAGCAGAGAAAGAGGAGGAATTAAGATGTTCATTAGAATCCTTTGTTGTCTTTAGTAATGCCCTTTTTAAGACTACAAGCAACGCTACCCTTACAGTTAGGGAAACATTTAATTTTATAGCCAATATCCATTGTGGCCAGTGTTTAGCTACGGCAGGCATTACAGGTTTGTGCCCCAAAACAGTAGATTTACAACATCTATTGAGGAGAGAGATCAGATCCCATGGTCCTATACTGACCTAAAAAGTGTTAGAACATGGTCACAAACACCTTTTATCCAGAGAATCAGGCTTCAAGAGCCACGTGTCCATCCTGGGAGTACAAAGATTCTTAGAGAACCCAGAAAGGTGGAAGTCAGACACAAACTCTAGTGTCCTCCATCTGGAGTTCTTCCAAAAGCAAAAGGAGCAGTGTTAAATACATTGGCATGTTTTGCCATTAGTAAGCTTCCAGTGTTGATGTACATTATTAAACACAATGTTTGTGCATTTTAATTGACTTGAACTAGAAGTTATGATAGTATATATTAAATATTACGCAATCTTTGTTGAATATTAATGCATGAAGTCACAGCACAAGTCACATTACTTGTTGAATTCCCTCCATAATGTTTGCATGTCAGAGATTTAAAAAAAATCTTTTATGTGTAGTTGTCAAACTATTGAAAAGACCATATTTTTGAAATCCTGGATCTGGAATAACTCTGAATAAAATAAATCTGGAATTTAAAAGCAAAACAAGATGTGGAAAATGATGATTAAAAAATACAGATATTAATAAAAATATTTCTACTTATTAAATACGTATAAAATAACACATATAATAAAATATAAATAAAAAGAAAATATAATATTTGGATAATAATTTATATAATGATTATATTTATAATCATAGACTCCTGGGGACTTTAATATTATTGATATGTATAGTACTTTACTATTAAAATTATGCAAACTAGCACATATGTATTGCCTTAGCTGGATCTTGCCAGTAAGGTAGAAAATGAAGCAGTCACCAATGGATAATTTAGTTCACTTACACGCAGGAGTTGAGACTTGGGGCCTAATTCAGACCTGATCGCTAGGGTGCATTTTTTGCATCCCTTCGATCAGGAAGTCACCGCCTACAGGGGGAGGGGGTAGTCGCTGTGATGGGGTACGATCGCTTGTGCAGAGAGCTGCACAAAAAAAAAGTTTGTGCAGTCTCTGCACAGTTCAGGACTTACTCTTCCACTGCGATGATCCGGCCCGGAGCCGATTTCAGGAACCCTCCCTTCCAATGCCTGGACATGCCTGCGTTTTCACGGACACTCCCTGGAAACGGTCAGTTGACTCCCACAAATGGCCTCCTCCTGTCAATCTTCTTGTGATCGCCGGTGCGATCACTTTCATCTTCCATCACGTCGCAGTCCGGCGCTCCCCATTGCTGGCGGGGCCTCGCATCTGTGCATTGCGGCGCCAGCACAAGCGCAGTTCAGACCTGATCGCTGCTGTGTGAAAATGCACAGCAGCGATTGGGTCTGACTAACCCGCTTGGACACAACATTCCTTACAACTGTGTGTAGATCACATTAAACCAAGTATAGATTCTGCAATGTGTATCAGTTAATCGTCTGATTAAATGATAATATTGGCCAAAACGAATGCCCAATAAATTAGTCCTTATTATTATTATTATTTTTATTATTATTATTATCATCATCATCAGAGAGGCTTACATTGAGATCTTACTAAGATCAAAATAATTTCCAAACAATTAACAACAGAGAGTAGTAATCACAGATTGTCTCTGATCTCACCATGGTTCTTAGGACATGCAGCTCATGATATCAATGCCCATCTCCACAATGTCCAGCAGTATTTCAGTAATCACAATCAATAGATCTACAATCAAGAGTGGCTCCTTGCTGTGTTATTTCTCCAGCAATTATGGTTTTATCAGAGTAAATACAGATAAAACAGCCTGATGTACGTTCTTCATGGCCACTTGCTATGCTGAACACTACAGTATTTGTTGTGGGTAAAATTATTTTACTGAAATAACTGCGTAATATGTATTTGACATACAGTAGCTCACACAATATATTATTTAATCTGCAAAATACATCTTTTAAATAGCTTAAATGTTACGTTCTGGATTTATATGTTAAAATATCAGCCAATGTCTGCTGAATATTAATACTGAAGGTTATAGCACAAATCTCCCCAATAAAGTTTAATCATCATGGATTACTAGAATGGAGGCCATATAATTGCACTGCCCTCGAGCACACTAGTGAAGCTGACATTTTAAGGTAAAGTTTCTAGTATGCCTATCAGTGGATCAGTGTCCTTGAAAAATGGGCGTCTGATTCTTTCCAGTAATGGAATATGAAGAGTCAGAAATTTTACTATTTAGGTCATGTGTTTTAGTAATGCATAGTACAAAAACAAATAACAGGACTAGAACTGTATATTATTCATTTACTTTATTATATTTAACTTTGCATTTTTATATAGTAACTAAAGGTTGCAAGGACAACCAAATGTACTACATGTAATTCTTGACATAGGTAGGGAATTTCAGCATCAGTTATCCCCACTCTTCATTAGTTAATGGTTGATCATCCAATGAAAAGAAAGCAGTGGCATGTGGGTCATACATCTATGGTCCTGATTCCTTGTTCTGCTGATCCATTGATTATCAATCCGATTTGCCGATCAGCGTCCATTGATGATCAGCAATCTGTTGATGAATCAGGGTAAAATAGCACATTGAAAAGCCCACATTCCCTGATTCCAACCATTTTTTGGTCATGAGTGTCAATCCTCAGATCCCAGCATTGGCAGAAAAAGGGAACTTTCAAGATTTCTGCTTGATGTACTGTATGGGCCCCAGTAGAGACAGTGTGTCTGATGTCACATGTGGTACTAGTAGCTTCCAGCCAGCCTGGTAAAAACTGGTTATTTAACAGTGGCATGACTGACTACAGGGATAAATAACTAAGTTAATGAGTGAGGATTAGATAATTATAGTAAAAAGAAACGGTTTTATGTATTCTTCCCTGAAGGCTTTGTTTCTATAGTTAGCCCTGTGCCAAACTACAGTATAAGTATTTAAACACCTTGACAACCATAACATTAAAACTCTGGGAAAAAAACATATATATGACTTCAGTGAATAAAAGTACAGATTCCAATGCATGCAATTCAAATAGTTGTAAAAAAAAAAAAAAAAACAGATTAGCCTGGGTAGTAATGGTGTCAGTGTACTGAAGTATCATTGGTGTACTCTGAGTCCCTATTACTATGGATTTGTTGTAAGAGTTCCTGGGGGTTTACGCTGCTTTCCTGGTATATTTATTTAATCCTCTGTCTCCAAAAAGTTAATTTATACTGTTAAGAAACCTCTCAATAGGCAATAGTATTTTGGCACAGAAAGTTATGCTGAGTCCACCCATTCTTTTCCTTTAACCTGATGCCAAGTCTCTACCTATCATTTAATTGTAGTAGCAGATATACTCCTTAACTCTATAGTCATTGTATTGGGTTAGCGTTTAGCAATATAAAATCTGTAGTCTATGCTTATAAAATTAGTTTCCACTTCAGTAAATATAGTGTCCCTGTATGCTGATTACTGGCACACCAAGGGTTACTCCAATATTAGTGTAAATAATTAAAATAATATAATACATATATATCTATACAGATCCTTTTAATATATTTTCAAATAAATTATCAGACCAAATATGAATTGTATATATTTACATATATTTATTTACATATTAAATCCTATTTAAATAATGTATTTCTGAATAGGACTACATTCTCCCCCTGGTGATTAAACAATTTTTTTGACCAGATCACCATACAGTACAGTTGTAATAGGGTATATTCATGCAGCTGTAACAAGAGTGGATGAGTGAGTCTGTGGAGAAGTTGCCCATGGCAACCATTCAGCTGCTCCGTATAAATGTATAGTATGCAAATTATTTGCCCATGGCAACCAATCAGCTGCTCCGTATAAATGTATAGTATGCAAATTATAAATGTTAATGTACTTCATTGCTGACTGAAAAAAAGGACCCTTACTGCTTAAAAAGCGCCAATGTATAAAATAAATATTGTTGCTGGCCCCTCATTCACTGCTATAAAAAGGTAGAGTGTATACCTTTAAAAAAGAAGATTGCCAAAAATGAAAAAACATATAGCAGCACTCGTGGGAGCAGCAATATAATCTATGTTTGTGATCACCACACAACATTTAGATTGCTAGGAGTGATACTATTTGACATATTTGCTCATAATACATGTGAAATCTATGCACATTATTTTTATATCTCTCCTATATTAGAGAATAGCCATCGATGATAAGCCGCAAATAACGGCACATGTGGGACAATAAATCCTGACACCTGGCTTTTTTTGTATTTATTTCATTTATGTGGATTTACAAATCAAATACATCTATGGAGAGCCAGCAACTGCATTGTTAACTTTATCAGTAACACCTGTTAATAGATTACGCAGGTGATTAGGGCTACTGGCAGCTATATATACTGAGGCAGCCTATCATGGAGTCACACCTTTGAAAAAGTCACGTGATTCGTGACGAAACGCATCAGGACTCCTCCGCTTATACACTGAAATGACTGCATATTCACTGGGGCATCTACACCCACTTCTCTCCTGATACTGTAGCGGGCGGCACACGTCCAGTGAGAGGATTGGCCGCATATCCCCTGGGACATTTACACCCTTCTCTCTCCTCCTGCCACTGTAGCGGATGGTATACGTCCAGCGGGAGGATTGACCGCATATTCCCTGGAGTACTTACACCTACTTCTCTCCTCCTGACAACACAGCGGATGGAACATGTCCAACGAGAGAGACAAATACCATTGATAGTGGGACTCTGCTAACCATTCCCGCCGATAATAATATACATACTCCAGCACAATATAAGAATGAGTAGATTGTGGACTCACCCGAGGACGCTCGGGTCACTGGCTCACTGGAGAGGTAATCTACTCATTGGCTATTTGCCGCACACAAATACCAGCTGTGGAATATTGTGATTTTTCAGTAAATAAATCACCTCAGCTGACAGTACTATCTCTGAGCTATGGTCTATTTCATTAGTTACATATGTGCACAAAAGTAACTCTGCCAGTTATAACTTGAAACATTATTTTCAAGTAGCAAATAAGTATCAATGCTAAAGTGATTTATGACTGTTTCAATTAGCTTTCCATTTATGCCGTGCTAAATCATTACAGCTGACATACATAGCTCTACTGGCTTGTTGCCTTTTGAAGCGATCCTTTCCTTCAGATTATACCATGTGGCTATTCAGTACATAAGAGATATTATTTAATTAATTTTTTATATATACATATAACTTTTAATAAATTAAGTGTCATTTGTGTAATTTATGTGATATGTATTTTATGCTATATACATTTAATTGTGAAATTCATTAAATAATTTATGCATATTTCCGGCTCTCCAATTGTTTGAGATTATATGGCTGCTCCCATGAGCGCTGCTATATGTTTTTTCATTTTTCAATGCTGATTGGTTGCCATGGGCAACTTCTCCACTGGCCCACTTCTCCACCCTTTTCACTTCTTCATGAATAGATTCCTCTATCTCCTCTGTATTCCTATTTAGTTATATCCTCAAACATCAATCAAAGAGTATCCAAAATAAGGCCTAGCAAACAATACGTTAGTGTGTATGATTATAAGCACGTCTCTAGGATTTCCTAACTTGACATATGTAAGAGTTATAGGAGGATGGCACTGCCGCTAGATCTACACTTTCCTAATATCCTCTTCACCGGATAATAAAGAAAGATCAGGAATTTTCATATTTTGCCACTTTCCCCACTAAAAGTCTCATTAATAAATTAAATGGGTTCCCCAACAGAATACTCTTGAATAACCTCAGTTATGACTCTGGGGGAACTTTCAATATCTTCTCTTTCAGTGGATCCACCAATGCCCAAATGTATATCTTTATAATGGCACCCCTACTCATCACACACCTCATCTGGGTCATCAGCATCATACATTCTCTGAGGTAGCATTGCTTCATCCTGATATTTTTTCTGAGCAGGGTTTATTTCTATTTCTTTCTTGAAGTTCTCCAGTCAAACTTCGGTCCTATAAGGAGTGTTATTGATGTAATGTCAGAGTGACACCTTGCCCAGCTTCAAGTTTGATTTTATACACAGGTCAATTTGGGAATTTTTCAACCACTATATAAGGTTCTTCTTTCCACCTATTAGTTATATTTATTTCTTTGGTGTCACAAGCTGTCTGAGCAACAACCGGTCTCATTTAATACTGAGTCTTATTCTTTTCTAATAATCATAAGCTCTCTTGAGTTCTCTAAAGTTTTCAACATACTTTATATAGGATGTAAATGGCTTATCATTAGAGTAAATTCCCATAAACACATTAATGGGAAGCAGAGCATGGAGAAAATCCTGTAGCCCCATTTTGAGTGCAGTTGATGTATCTAATGGGTTTAGAATCCATAACATGTCCAATAGTGTTGTATTAAATCTTTCAGGCTGAGAATCACCTTGTAGATTATATGATGTAGTTCTGGATTAAGTAATTCCCCATCTCAAGCAAAGTTCTGTTATCAATTTGCTTTCAAAGTGTCTTCCTTGGTATCTTTTTGGAAGACCATAGTGAATAAATGATGTATCCCAAAGAATATTTGCAACAGAAGAAGTCTTTTGATTTGGCATCAGCTAGGCTTGCACATATCTCACGAAATGATCTGTCACTATCAGTATATTGTATTTTTTCCCAGGTTTGACCTCCAGAGTCAAATAGTCT
Source organism: Pseudophryne corroboree (assembly GCF_028390025.1). Classification (NCBI taxonomy): domain Eukaryota; kingdom Metazoa; phylum Chordata; class Amphibia; order Anura; family Myobatrachidae; genus Pseudophryne; species Pseudophryne corroboree. The sequence continues at coordinate 176,437,338 of NC_086448.1, forward strand.
CTGCATACTAGGTCCATGGGACCATTACTCTTAAATGTCCCTAATGGTGCCACCTTGGTTGGCAAAGTTTTCCATACCACACAATTTCCACAGGTTTGACAATATTTCTCTACTTTCTTTTTCATACCTGGTCAGTAAAATGTGTCAACTACAGTATAAGATTCAAAGTCTTTTCAAACCATAGATGACCGTGGTTATCTTGTAAAGCATGTATTACTAAAGTATGGAATTTCTTTGTTAGCACCAGTTGGTATTTGTTTTCATCCCATCTCATTATTTAGTACTAGAGTCAGGCCCGGCGCTACCCGCTCAGCAAAGTCTGCAAAGCAGGTAGGCGCCGGGTCTGAGAGGCGCTCTCCCTGTTCTGTGACCTTGCTGACTTGCGCTGTTGCTGCCCGCTGCCAGCACCTGTCACACTGACAGGCAGCAGCGGCGCCAGCAGCATCAAAAGCGTCTCCCCCCTTCCTGCCTCCTCACTGATGGAGCCGCACTTCTCTGCCTATTGCTGCCGCTGTCAGCGCCTGCCACACTCACCACAGGCAGCAGCGGCAGCATGAACAGCGGCTCCCCCCTCTCTGCCTCGGCACTTCCCTGCCTGTTGCTTGCGGTGCCTGTCACACTCACCACAGCAGCGGCAGCATGAAGAGATGTACAAGAGAATTGTTATTAACATGCCCCGCTCACCCGTCCAGGAAGCCCACACTAACACAGCTCCGAGTTCTCTTGAGTCCCAAGCTCCGCCTCCCCTGCTCTGCCTCTGAATCAATGGGATAGCCGAGGCACGCAGAATCCCACGTGTGACAGGCTGCTGCCTATTCCTGTACAAGAGAGGAGGGCCGGAAGCACTACTAGTACTTATACTGCAAATATCTGGTAAGTGACAGTCTGCGTGTGGGGGGTGGCCTCTACATATCTTTTAGTCTGTATATGAATGTTTAATCCACACTTTGCTTTAGAGTATTTAATTTATTCTAATAAAGCTATATTTTAGGCCCCTGCCCTCACTCCCTGTAGCTCCCCCCTCAGTGTGCCCTCACCCTCCCCGTAGGTCCCCCCTCAGTGCCCTTGCCCTCACTCTCCTTGTAGTTCCCCCCTCAGTGTGCCCTCACCCTCCCCGTAGCTCCCCCTCAGTGCCCCTGCTCTCACTCTCCCTGTAGCTCCCCCCTCAGTGTGCCCTCACCCTCCCCGTAGGTCCCCCCTCAGTGCCCCTGCCCTCACTCTCCCTGTAGCTCTCCCCTCAATGTGCCCTCACCCTCCCAGTAGCTCCCCCCTCAGAATCCCTACCCTCACCCTCCCTCTATCTCCCCCCTTAGTGACCCTGCCCTCACCCTCCATGTAGCTCTCCACTCAGTGTACCCTCACACTCCCTCTTACTGCCTCCTCAGCGTTCCCAGCCCTTACCCTTCATCTAACTCTCGTTCATCTAACTCACCCTCCCTGTAGCTCCCTGTCAGCGTCCCTGCGCTCACCTTCCCTGTAACTCCTCCCCAGTGTCCCTTCCCTCACCCTTCCTGTAACTCCTCCATCAGTACCCCTGCCCTCACCCTCCCTGTAATGCCCCCCTCAATGCCACTCACACGCCTGCTTACTCCCTGTCAGCGTCTATGCCCTCACCCTCCCTGTAACTCCCCCTCATCATCCCTGTCCTCGCCCTCCCTGTAACTCCCCCTCAGCATCCCTGCCCTCACCCTCCCTGTAACTCCCCCTCAGCATCCCTGCCCTCACCCTCCCTGTAACTCCCCCTCAGCATCCCTGCCCTCACCCTCCCCGTAACTCCCCCTCAGCGTCCCTGCCCTCACCCTCCCTGTAACTCCCCCTCAGCATCCCTGCCCTCACCCTCTCTCTAACTCCCCCTCAGCATCCCTGCCCTCACCCTCCCTGTAACTCCCCCTCAGCATCCCTGCCCTCACCCTCCCCGTAACTCCCCCTCAGCGTCCCTGCCCTCACCCTCCCTGTAACTCCCCCTCAGCATCCCTGCCCTCACCCTCCCTGTAACTCCCCCTAAGCGTCCCTGCCCTCACCCTCCCTGTAACTCCCCCTCAGCATCACTGCCCGCACCCTCCCTGTAACTCCCCCTCAGCATCCCTGCCCTCACCCTCCCTGTAAGTCCCCCTCAGCATCCCTGCCCTCACCCTCCCTGTAACTCCCAAGGTAGTGGGAGTAAGAAGGAGAAAGAGGGGATGTAAAATAGATGGGGAAAGGGGGTGCAGAGAGAGAGGAGGAAAAATAAAGAAGAAAAAAATATCCTCAGGCAGTGCTGGGGATAATAGTTTAAAAAAAATAAAAATAAACCCAACCAACGCTGGACATAAGATGAAGGGACACTACTATGTTGTGTAAAATGAATCAGTGCAGTGTACACTCTTTTGTGACGCACGCTGACTCTTTCTGAGTTAAGGGAGGGAGGGCGCATTTTTATAATTTGCAGGAGGGCGCCGAACACCCTAGCACCGGCCCTGACTAGAGTTGTCCTTTTTTCACAATTAAAATTCTTCTCTGTTTTTCCAACAATCAGATCGCTTTTGGAAGATGGTGAGGACTATTTAACTATCATTTCTCTTGCTTTCCAAGGTCCTATATTAGGATCCTGATGCTGTTCTCTTTGTAATTTTAAGTCTGATGGAGTTTTGGCAGTCTTTATTGACTATTCCAACAGTCATATAAAGGTAATGCTTCTGGGGAAAACCCTAGAATACTCATTAATTCATATTGAGTGGTGTTTTCTATTTGCACATTTTTACATTGTACTCTTATTTCTCCAGATGGCACTTCCTTCCATTCATCACTAATTCCTTTAACAGATTGATTTTGAATTCTGGACAAGGAATCTGCACATTGTTAATACCTGGTTGGTACTTCAAAGAAAAGTCATATCGGGCTAATGCAGCTACCCAGCAATGCCCTGTCGCATCCAGTCTTATGAATGTATGTATATAAATTAACAAATTGTGGTCTGTGTACTTCAAAGGTAATTCCACAGAGTTAGTCATGATTTTTTTTCTACAACACACCATTTAAGGACCAGGAACTCTAATTTGTGTGTTGGGTACCTGTTTTCACCTTTTTTTTTTCCAGTCGCCTGCTAGTAAACGATACTGGTCTTAGTTCACTATGTCGCTTCTGGTACAGTATACCTTCAAGCCCTTCTTGAGATGCATCAATATGATGGACTTAAAGCAGTTCTGGGCTGGCATAAGAAAAGACGGTAGTGTTTGTTAGACTTTCGAGCTGTAAAGGCCTTTTCACATTTAGTATTCTACTGCTCTGCAAAAGGTTCACACGGCTTATAGCAGGACTTTGGTTTTGACTTGATATCTTCTTGCCATTTGTTGTATGATATCCTTATGCTAGTCGGTTAATAGCTTGGCAATCTTAGAGTAGTTCAGCACATTTGTGGTAATATTCACAAAAAAGAAAATATTTGAATTCTTTCAACTTGGTGGGAAGTAACCACTGTTTTACATCTTCTATTTTTGCAGGGTCAGTAGCTACTCTACTGTATCTTGACTAACTGTGTCCCAGGTATTTCACAGATGATTGACACACACTGCATTAATCCAGTGATAACTTTAGACCTCCTCCTATCAATCTGTCTAAAACTTTGAGAAAACGGTTATTATGTTCTTCTAGTGTGCTTCCAAAGACTATTATTTAATTAAAATAGACAATCAACTTGCAGTAATTCATGTTGCCTATTACCCTGTCCATTGTTCTCTGAAAAGAACAGTGGCTCTGTTAATCCACTGTGACATCATTAGGAATTCATAAAATCCTAAGGGACATATAAAAATGTTTTTTTCCCCCACTGGCCTCAGGGAACATTGGAATCTGATAAAATCCATTTTGTAAATCCAAAACTAAAAACCATCACTCACTTGTAACCAATCTAGGTCCTCATATATTCTTGGCACTGTATACTGATCAGGCACTGTTCTTTGATTTAGGGTTCAGTAATCAACACACATGGGTATATCCAGGGGTTAAAGTGAGCTGGAACGGGGTGGAACTGCGTTCCGTCAGTTCCATTTGGAGACGGAACACAGTTCCGCCTCCTCCGGCTCACCTAACCTGATGTCAGTCCTGCGCCGCAGGGAAATGTCGGGCGCCCGCTGAGATTGAGTTACCAGCGGGTGCCTGGCTCCCTCCCCACATCTGCAGCCAGAGACAGAAGCTCACTACAGAGCTCCGGCTTCCAGCCCTGACAGTGTGCGGCGCGCTATGGGAGAGACGTCATGACGTCTCTCCCATAGTTCCGAGGAGTGGATGCTAGGAGTACTGCAGCAGTCGGATGCAGGAGCGGGGCTTGGTGAGTATTGTATTTATTTTTTTGTTATGTGCTAGTGTAAGTGGCACTACTGGGGGCAAACTACTTGGAGCAAATTACATGGGGGCAACTACATGGGGGCTAAACTAGGGCTAAACTACTGGGGGCAAACTACATGAGGGCTAACTACAAGGTTGCAAACTACTGGGGGCAAACTACTAGGTCTAAACTACTGGGGGCAAAGTACATGGGGGCTAACTACTGGGGGCAAAGTACATGGGGGATAAACTACTCGGGGCAAACTATGGGGGGCATACTACATGGGGGCTAACTACTGGGGGCAAACTACATGGGTGCTAAACTATTAGGGCTAAACTACTGGGGGCTAAACTACTAGGGACAAACTACTTGGGGGCTAAACTACTGGTGCTAAACTACATGAGGGCTAAACTACTGGGGCTAAACTATTAGGGGCACACTACATGGGGGCTAACTACTGGGGGCAAACTACATGGGGCTAACTACTGGGTGCAAACTACTTGGGGCAAACTACATGGGGGCTAAACTACAGGGGGCAAACTACCGGGGACATTACTACATGGGGCAATACTTTAGGGAGCACTACTACTGGTGGCACTACTACACAGGGGCATTACTACTGGGAGCAATACTACACAGGGGAATTACCACTAGGGACATTACTACTGGGGGCACTACTAATGGGGGCATTGTATAGGGGGCACTTCATAAGGGGCATCACTCCTGGGGACATAAGGTGCATCATTACTATGGGCTCTACATAAGGGGCACTACATAATGGACACCACTACTATGGGCTCCACATAATGGGCACTACCACTACAGTAAACACTGCATAAGGGGCACTACTACTGTGGGCATTGTATAAGGGCGTTACTGCTGTGGGCATAATGTGTATTAGGGGTGCTACTACTGTGGGCTTTGTGTATAAGGGGCACTAATGTATGTCATAACATAAATAAGGGACATTACTATGTGGTGTAACGTGAATAAGATTGTGCTGCTGTGCGGCATAATTTGAATTGGGGATACTATTGCGTGACTACGCTCCTTACTTTTTGAGATCACGCCCCTTTTTGTGGCACGCACAATCCCTTTAGAACTAAGGCGCTGGGGTGTGGTGGGGGGGTAGGTTCCACCCCCTCTCTAGGGCCACTTTAAGCACTGGGTATATCCCTATTTTGCTTTTGTGCAACTATGATTGGCGATGCATAGGGATTTCTAGATTCCATAATAACTTAACCTTTGTCACAGTCTGCTGGTGCTTTTCTATGTGAATGTTCTTGAAAAAGTGTCTCATCTGTAAGTTTATTTTCTCTTCCAGAGTATTCTTAGATTGAGCTTGAGCAGGCAGAGGATGCACTGTTAAAGTGTGAGAAGTAATTCTCCTCTATACACCACTTGGCTAGGATATTATATAATTTAGAGTTGTTTCCCACAATTATTGGAAGCTCATTCATCCCTTCAGGTATCTCTGGACAGATTAAAGGAACAAACAGAAGCCTGTAACACCTCTCCACCAAATCCTTTGTCAAATTTTAGTGTCACTTGAACATACCCAAGGTCCATTTAATGGCTGTATTGGTTATTCTGGTATATTTTCCTTAGACTTAAGGCCCGTACACACTGGTCGATATATCGGCCGTTCTCTTGAACGGCCGATATATCGCGGGACCATCGGCCAGTGTGTACGGCCGATACGTCTGTGAACTCCGTCGTTCACAGACATATCGCGTTGGCTGCGCAGCACATCCTACGGCCAATATATCTACCGATATATTGGCGCGTCACTGTGTGTGTACGGGGCGGACGGCCGACCGCCCGTACACATGCTGCGGTGGACGGTGGTGATTGACAGCTGAAATGGGCGGGCGTGTGTACACGCCCGCCCAGTTCATGACGTCAGTCCCCGACGGATCGGGCAGTGTGTATGCACAGCACACTGCCCGATCCGTCCATAGATATATCTGCAGATTAGTTGATCTGCAGATATATCTACTAGTGTCTACCCACCTTCAGTTTTAAAAATAATTGAGACCTGTGAGTTGCTATCTAACAAAACTTTACACAAGTGTTCATTTATAGTTGCAGCTACCAGAGGAGTAGGTCCCATCAGTTCTTCTCCACTCCACCATGTATTTTCCATAGCACATAACTTCTAGAGGACCTGTGAGGGGGTCACAGACTGCCCTCGCCCATTTCCCTGTTCTGAATTTTCCCTATTAATTATTAACTAATTCATCTTTTGTCAACCCTTCTTTATCAACTATTTTATATAAACGTTTGTTGAATAAATATGTGCTCCACTTTGCTCCAGGTTCCTGAAATGTAACTGGAAAGTCAGATCACCCACATCTTCTAGAGCAGGGGTGGCTAGACTTTTCGGACCTGGGATCTACTTATTGTTCACTTACTTACCGGTGATTTACCGGCGTCCATGCGTTGAAACTTGGCTGTTTCAATGCATGGCTGTTAATTTAAGAATGACGCCATCAAATAACAACACCAATAAGGATGCACACATTTAAAAATAGCATTAATAATGTCAACATTAAATAACAGCACCAATAGTACTGTCCACATTACAAAAAAAACTTTAATATTAATAAACACAATGTTTTGCAGATTACCCCTTGTGCAGAATGTCCCCCTCCCCCTCACAGTGCTATACCCCCATATATGCAGAACAGCCTCTTGTGCTATACCCTCCTCTGTGCAGATACTATCATGTGCAGCATATCCCTCCACTCCCCTCCCCATCTCCCATTGCAGAACAACCTGCTGTGCAACCATGTGGAGAGTCCCCATCTGTGCAATCCCCCCCATGCAGAATACCCCCTTCCCTCTGTGCAGATACTCTCATGTGCAGAATAACCTCCCTCAACCACTCCAGAACCGCCTGCTGTGCATCATACTGTAATCCACGCCAGCTGTCATCAGACGCATCACGCTGGCTGCCTGGCATCAGTGGCTGGCTGGCTGGCTCCCTGGCTGGCTTGCTCCCTGGCTCCCCGCTGTGACTGCTTCCAAGTCCCGCTTCCCGCCATCGCTGACTACATCCAATGGCACACAGGCTCCTCACTTCATGGGTCGCGGGTGATGTCATGACATCAGCCGCGCACCCACGCAATGCAGCACTGGGAATGCTGCAAATCACCTAGAGGTGGCAAATGACTGAAGTTGGTCAGGATCTACCCGCGGGAGCCTTGCGAGCTACCGGTAGATCGCGATCGACTGTTTGGCTGCCTCTGTTCTAGAGTATTGTATGCATAGTCCAATGCGTCAAAAAAAGTTTCTATTGTGTCATTAGGGTTACTTCATCTGACAGCTTGTACCATTCTCACGGCAGCCCCCCTTTAAATCTCTACTAACCTCTCTTTTAATTTGATCAGGGAATTGCCATTCTAAAGCCAGCTGTACTGCAGCTTCCTTCCATGCTTCATAAGTTTCCTCCCCCAAGGGCAGAGGAACAATCCCAGAAAATATTCTGAAAACTTTCCACCTACCCTCATGCCTCTTCTCAGGGTTTTTTTTTTTTTCACTTTTGTACCTAACAAGCTTATCTTCTCCATTTCCTCTATCACCCCTCACTATTTTATAGTACTGAGTATTTAGTATCTTGGCAAGTGCCTCCATCCACCTATACAGGGCCACTCCCCTGACTCCTCCCTCAGGGTTCCTCCCCCAGACTTATCTACATACAGGGGAAGTTCATATAATGTGACTGCGACCAGCCCCTATCAGCTGTGCACTTCACTTACTCCTCTAACACACAGCCGCTGTAACCACAGCTACTGTTACCATCGCTTCAAGCTCTGCAGCCATCAGGAAGTCAGTGCCGGATTCTCACAGCCACTGCCTGGATATTTCCACGCCTCCTGGGCACTCAGGCACATAAAACCACAGCAGTCCGCAAGAAACCAATGTGGCTGTCCATTACTGACACGGTGAATGTGGTCAGCTCCTACCACTGTGAAGTGAGCAATGTCAAGAGGAGGTTTATTTATGTGAAGCGGGTACTAAAGGTGAATATGTAAGAGGAGCTGCATGATGGGCGCAGAACAGGGGGTGGATGATCAGTTCCCGTCCATTACAAGGCTACGAGGAGGAGATAGTCCCCATTCCCCCCAGAAAATCTGCATGGCACCATCCTGATGGTGAAGGGGGTGGGTTGGACTGCACACCCTATTACTAAAGATATTAAGAGGTGCTATCATGCTGAGGTTTCTAATACTATGCTGGAGGAAGAAAAATGCAGATGCACACTCCTAGCACTAAGAACACTATACTTGCCTACTCTCGCGGAAGCAGCGGGAGGCTCCCATTTTTTGGGGTAGCCCCCCGCACCCCCGGAAGAGTAGGTAGGTCTCCCGCATCCTGCTCGCACCCTAGTAATGCGGGCAGGATGGAGACATACTCATCCGTATTCGCAGGTCCGTGGGGAGGGGAAGGGTTTCAAATGACACAAATTGCATCATTTTAGCCCCGCACCCTTCCCGCGGACCCGTGAATCGCTGCATTTTCCCGATGTGGGGGCATGGCTTGATGATGTCACAGCCCGGTCCCGCCCCCAGAAGTCTCCTGCATCGTCTCCTCTCCGGGCTTCTCCCGAAGAGGAGAATTAGAAAGTAGGTAAGTATGAAGATCACTGATAGAAAGAATAATTTAAATAAACCCTCACAATTAACATGGAGTATAATTGAAGTTCTTAGCACACATTTGCGCACATATGCGGGTTACACATTGATAAGGGTACTATTTAAAGGTAAGACCTGGATAAATTTATATAATGTGATAGTATTAGGGATGTTAGGGACCCATGTGATGAAGTCACCTGGTTGCGGTACATGGGCCAGCATATTTGCGCAATGGGGGTAATTCCAAGTTGATCGCAGCAGGAATTTTGTTAGCAGTCAGGCAAAACCATGGCCCTCATTCCGAGTCGTTCGCTCGGTATTTTTCATCGCATCGCAGTGAAATTCCGCTTAGTACGCATGCGCAATATTCGCACTGCGACTGCGCCAAGTAATTTTACAATGGAGATAGTATTTTTACTCACGGCTTTTTCATCGCTCCGGCGATCGTAGTGTGATTGACAGGAAATGGGTGTTACTGGGCGGAAACACGGCGTTTTCGGGGCGTGTGGATAAAAACGCTACCGTTTCCGGAAAAAACGCAGGAGTGGCCGGAGAAACGGGGGAGTGTCTGGGCGAACGCTGGGTGTGTTTATGACGTCAAACCAGGAACGACAAGCACGGAACTGATCGCAGATGCCGAGTAAGTCTGAAGCTACTCTGAAACTGCTAAGTAGTTTGTAATCGCAATATTGCGAATACATCGGTCGCAATTTTAAGAAGCTAAAATACACTCCCAGTAGGCGTAGGCTTAGCCTGAGCAACTCTGCTAAATTCGCCTTGCGAGCGATCAACTCGGAATGAGGGCCTATGTGCACTGCAGGGAGGAAGATATAACATGTGCAGGGAGAGTTAGATTTGGGTGTGGTGTCTTCAATCTGCAATCTAATTTGCAGTGTAAAAATAAAGCAGCCAGTATTTACCCTGCACAGAAATAAAATAACCCACCCAAATCTAACTCTTTCTGCACATGTTATATCTGCCTCCCCTGCAGTGCACATGGTTTTGCCCAACTGCTAACAAAATTCCTGCTGCGATCAACTTGGAATTACCCCCCATGTGTGCTATGAACTTCAAATATACTCCATGTTAATTGTGAGGGTTTATTTAAATTACTTACTATCAGTGTTTTTAGTGCTAGGAGTGTGCAGTTCTCTTCTTCTAGCACCATCCAGAAGGTGTCCTGGGTGGTCATTCCGAGTTGTTCGCTCGCAAGCTGCTTTTAGCAGCTTTGCACACGCTAAGCCGCTGCCTACTGGGAGTGAATCTTAGCTTATCAAAATTGCGAACTAAAGATTAGCAAAATTGCGAATAGACACTTCTTAGCAGTTTCTGAGTAGCTTCAAACTTACTCGGCATCTGCGATCAGTTCAGTCAGTGTTGTTCAAGGTTTGACGTCATAAACACACCCAGCGTTCGCCCAGACACTCCTCCGTTTCTCCATCCACTCCCGCGTTTTTTCCAGAAACGGTAGCGTTTTTTCACACACTCCCATAAAACGGCCTGTTTCCGCCCAGAAACACCCACTTCCTGTCAATCACACTACGATCACCAGAACGAAAAAAAAACCTCGTAATGCCGTGAGTAAAATACCTAACTGCATAGCAAATTTACTTGGCGCAGTCGCAGTGCGAACATTGCGCATGCGCAGTTAGCGGAAAATCGCTGCGATGCGAAGAAAAATACTGAGCGAACAACTCGGAATGACCCCCCTGGTGAACAAACAAACAAATGTCCCTCTTTTAACTGTACCAACCTAAATCAGTGTGAAATGTTCCTTTTTTAACCTCTTCAGGGACAAAAAAAATTGAAAAATATATTAAATTTAACAGCGTCGTATGTAAATAGATTTACATTTTGATTATAGTTAGTGATTTGGTATTAAAAATATATTCTAACTAAAAAAAGGTATGCAATTTAAATGTACCAATATTTAAATTTAAAAGTAAACATACACATACTGTATATGCCAGTATACCCTGAAGAGGCTAAGGTGGTCATTCCAAGTTGATCGCTAGCTGCATTCGTTCGCCGCAGCAATGAGGCAAAAAAAATGGCACTTCTGCGCATGCGTATGCGGCACAATGCGCACGCGCGACGTACTATTACAACGAACGATGTAGTTTCACACATGGTCTAGCGAAGCTTTTCAGTCGCACTGCTGGCCGCAGAGTGATTGACATGAAGTGGGCATTTCTGGGTGTCAACTGACCGTTTTCAGGGAGTGATCAAAAAAACGCAGGCGTGCCAGGAAAAACGCAGGCGTGGCTGGGCGAACACAGGGTGTGTTTGTGACGTCAAAACAGACACTGAACAGTCTGAAGTGATCGCAAGCGCTGAGTAGGTATTGAGCTACTCTAAAACTACACAAAAAAACTTTGCCGCCGCTCTGCGATCCTTTCGTTCGCACTTCTGCTAAGCTAAAATACACTCCCAGTAGGAGGCGGCATAGCGTTTGCACGGCTGCTAAAAACAGCTAGCGAGCGAACAACTTGGAATGACCACCTAAGTTTCTAAATGAAAATCCTGTAAATTTGATCCAATCGGATGAGGGTGAGCCACACTTGCAAAGAAAGGTATATTGCAAATGTGCATTGCACCCTAAAACCACCAAACAGTATAATTGTCAAGGCAAGTCTATAAGCACATAATGGACGTTGTTTATAATGCTACAATGATGCATATTCAGCTATACCGTAGGTACATGTTTTTTAAACCATGAGAAGATACTGATGTTGATTTTTGTTTTCTCAGCTGCTGCACCAAGGAGGAAGGCACCTGAGCTAAGGAGTTATCCACAAACAGATGAAGAAAAGGCTGGTGAGTGGCAAACAGAAAAAAACACAACACATTACAACCATCCCTTGGGTGGGGTATGCAGTGGTGAAAGTAGAAATATTTTCTTAGTGGTACTGAGTGCCGAAAAATGGGCGTGGTCATGTGTTGTGAGGGGGCATGACCACATGCCACTAATGGGAGTGGCTACATGACACTAGCGACGTTGCCACATGACACAGCCCCTTTTCTTTGCACTGTAGAGGCAAGGCTAGAAATATATAGTAATAATGCCTCCAGTATAATAGAATTATCTAGTGAAACCCCCAGTATAATAAATATATGTAGTAATGCCCCAATTTAATAACATTATATAGTAATGCATCCAGTATAATAGGAAATATACTGTAGTAGTGCCCCTGGTATAACAGAAATATATAGTTATGTCCACATTACAATAGAAATATATAGTTATACCCCCATACTAATAGAAATATATAGCAATACCCCTAATAATAGAAATATATAGTAGAATTCACATTATATTAGAAATGAATTACCCCACACAGTGATGCCAGAGACATTTGCAGCAGCCCAGCATGTGAAGAACAAAAGCCACGCAGTGCTGATGCATAAAACGAGCCAGGTGAATGGAAACAGCTGCACTGCTGCTCTCAGCAAGGGGCGCTGCGGGAAAGTGCAATCAAGCTTCTCTCTTCACGTCAGCCACAGCCGCCAGAGGAGGAAGTGTGATGTGACACCACGACGTCACAGTCATTCCCCAGTAACCCTGACAAAGTGGGAGGCGCCGTCATGCTGACAAGCACCATGGTCTTGTTGCTTTGTGGCGCATTATAATTGTGGTAACGGAGGTCATGGGTGCAAAATGTGTGGCAGGTGATACTGAGTAACCACTGCCAAATTCTTATGGGTACTCCGTACCCGAGCGTACCCGCATACTTGCTCCACTGAGGGTATGGGTCATTAGGTCGACCATTATTGGTCAACATGTATTAGGTCGACATGGTCACTAGGTCGACATGGTCATTAGGTCGGCATGTACTAGGTCGACATGGAAAAAGGTCGACATGATGATTTTTTTGTGTTGTTTACTTTGTAAAGTGATGGGGAACCCCAATTAGTGCACCATGTCCCCTCGCATGGCTCGCTTCACTCACCATGCTTCAGGCAAGGTGCCTCACTCTACCGCTGCGCTTGGCACAGGTTACTATTCCCAGTCGTAGTCCATGTGGATCATAAAGTATGAAAAAGTGCAGAAAATGTTAAAAAAATTAAAAACTCATGTTGACCTTTTACCATGTAGACCTAGTACGCGTCGACCTAATGACCATGTCAACCTAGTGACCATGTCGACCTAATGCATGTTGACAAACAGTGGTCGACCTAATGACTGTCGACCTAAGTGTGGTCGACCTAATGACCGTATCCCCTTGGGTAAGCAGGCCACTGTAGTAGAACTAGAATGTCACATAACATTAATGCCATTAGCATTGTGACATAAAGGCCTGCAACCATTAAATAATGCAATTATGCCACAAAATATCAGTGATTTGTTCAAAAATGATAGTTTAATGCTTCAAACACTGATATGTAAAGTAGAAACTTTTACAAAACTTGTACAGAACAAGTATGTACATAGTAGAGATGAGCGGGGTTCGGTTCTCAGAGAACCAAACTCCCCAGAACATCATGTCCCAAGCCAGAATCCGAGTCCGACTCTGGACTTCCCGCCAGACTTGGAAACCAGAACGAGGCAAAATGTCATCATCCCGCTGTCGGATTCTCGTGGGTTTTGGATTCCATATAAGGAGCCGTGCGTCACTGCCATTTTCACTCCCAACTTGGAGAGTGAGGGAGACAGACCTCTGTCTCTCTCTGTGGGTGGTGGCGTTAGGTGGGGTCAGTGTGTGCTCTGTAGGGGTGCTGTTCCTGTCATTGTGGTGTCCCTGCACTGTTAGGGGTGCTGTCCTGGTTGTCACTGGTGTTTCATGTGCAGTTAGGGGTGCTGCAGCTGTACATGGGTGTTGCTGTCCTGGCTGTCACTGTGCTGTACAGGGGACAGGGGCACTGTCCTCCAGTATTCAGAGAAAATACAGGGGTACTGACTGTAAACATTCAGGGGTGCAGTGAAAATAAATGTACACTGGCCCTGTCTTGTATGCTGTAAAAATACAGGAGTGCTGCTGTTAAAATAAAAGTACACTGGTCCTGTATGCTGTAAAAATACAGGGGTCCTGCTGTTAAAATAAAAGTACACTTGTCCTATATGCTGTAAAAATACATGGGTACTGCTGTTAAAATCAAAGTACACTGGTCCTGTATGCTGTAAAAATACAGGGGTGTAGTGAAAATAAATGTACACTGGCCTTGTCTCATATGCTGCAAAATTACAGGGGTGTTGTGAAAATACAGGGGTGCTGGCACTGTCCGTGGTTGCGATGTCTAGGCCTGACCTTCACAACACTGTATGGGAAGAGGAGGCTCCTACCACTATTTCCACGCAGCCTGCAAGTGCTGGGAGGAGCACCGCCAGTCCAGTTGCTGATATTGAGATTGAGGATGTTACTGTAGAAGTACACCAGGATGAGGAGGATATTGGTGTAGCTGGCACTGAGGAGGAAGTTAACAATGAGGATTCTGATAGTGATGTGGTTTGTTTGAATGAAGCACCAGTGGAGACAGTTGTTGTCCATGGGCTGGAAAAGCCCATTGTCATGCCTGGGCAAAATACCAAAAAAGACACCTCTTCGGTGTGGAATTATTTCTTCACAAATCCGGACAACAGGTGTCAAGCCATGTGTTGACTTTGTCAATCCATAATAAGTAGGGGTAAGGACGTTAACCAACTAGGAACATCCTCCCTTATATGTCACCTGCAGTGCATTCATAAGTCATTGTCAAGTTCAGAAACTTTGGGTAATAGCGTAAGCAGTCCACTGACACCTAAATGATGTGGTTTGTTTGAATATTATTTCTCTGTGAGGATGAAGATGTAAACACTGAAGGTGGGGGGCGGGGAATCTGAGGATGAGGACGACATCTTGCCTCTGTAGAGCCAATTTGTGCAAGGAGAGATTAATTACTTCTTTTTTGGTGGGGGCCCAAACAAAGCAATCATTTCAGCCAAAGTCGTGTGGCAGACCCTGTCGCTGAAATGATTGGTTTGTTAAAGTGTTCATGTCCTATTTATACAAATAAGGTTGGGCATATTTTCTTTCCAGGGATGCTGCCCTATATGTGGTTCTGCCACTCTGCCCTATTAGTCCAGGGGTGCTGCCCCACTGGTGTTTAAGTCCAGTGATGCTGTTGCCTGTCTGCTGTGCTGTGTAATTCTCCAGGGGTGCTGCCTATGCTGTATAAATTAAGGGGCGCTGCTGTATAGTTCCAGGGGTGCTGCTGTACTTGATCCTAGGTTTAAATGAAAGCCTAGAGCAGAATATGAAACAAGCTTCAACATCACAAACAGATTTGTGAAATCATAGCCGCAAAGGTGGAAATGGAAATTGCAATTTTGATGAAGTATTTTCCAATGAGACCATATTTGTGGCCAAAGTCAACGTGACTCAGAAGAGTCAGAGTCATAATCCAGAGCAACTGCCAGAGAAGTAAAAGTGAGATTTTCTGCCGGAGCTTTAGAGAGAGGTTCTTCTTAATTATTCAAATGAATGGCTCCAATTAGTCAACCTTAATTTTTATTTATTATTGATGTTCCACATTTTGGGATTATTTATTTACAAGATGCGCATTTTTTGTACAGGGTTCTTTTCCTAAGAGCTGGGTAGGGTTATCGCAAGACCTTGCGGTGTTAGAAGAACAGAGTTTCAGTGATCTTGCATTGCATCAGCTTTCCATTGCACTGCAGCACTAGATAGGCCACGAGCTCCTGTGAGGCACAATCAGTTACTGAATAAGGCCCAGCATGGAGTCTTATGGTGGTTTACAGCCAGGAAGATGTCTGGCTTGCCAGGCTGAGGCATGCTGTGGGCATTGCTTCTTCCCACAGTCCTACTTATAGTATGAAATGATTTTCGACTGTAGAGTGGTAAGCTCCACTAGGGCAGGTGCTCAATAACAAAAACTTCACTGCACAGTCCTGCTTAGTTCTGTACCAAACCCACCCGAACTCAACTTTCCCCATTCGGGGCTGCTGTGGGGGCTCAGGAGGGGTTGCTAAAACATCTAAGGGGCTGCTTTATTTAAAAATTAAATAGGAAAAAAATAAACAAGACACACAGGTATGCTCACATGCGTGTAACTGGGACACACAGGTATGCTCATATGCATGTAATTGGGAGCTGTGAAAAACAAACATAAGGCATCTGCCACAAAATATGTAAATAAAAATGCAATAAAAAAAATGGAAAAAAAGAAACCCACAAGGTTTTCACAAACTAATCCAGACTCCGTGGATGGGAAAATATCCAGTCTTGATCCTGTGGTATACACCAGTTTATTTGCATCCAGCATTAAATCCGAGATTATCTTAATCCCTGAAAATGGAGAAGGGGGTACAAATTTGGAGGCTTTAGCCCCTAGTTTTTCAGTTTGTCCAGTAATGTGGTAATTATATATTTGCTTGGTTGAAGTCCTTTCCGTTCCACACCAATATAGGAGTGGAGGTGAAAGCCTGTGTGTTGTTCCTGATTGCGTGTGCCTCTCTAATTTTTAATCACCTTCTAGACACTGTCCTCTTCCTCTTGCCTCTTCTCATATTGTGAAAAGTCATCAAAGAAGGAGGTGGTTTGTTTGTAGCTAGCTATGATTCTGAGAACTTGGCAAGCTTTTTCCAGGGGGACCACCTGTTGCTGAAATGATGGGTTTATTAAACTGTGTATGTCCTGTTTAAACAACATAAGGGTGGGTCATTGCAGTGCCACTCCTAGATGGGCCAGGTGTTTGTGCCGCCCACTTGTGTCACTTAGCTTAGTCATCCAGCTACCTCGGTGCAACCTTTTGGCCTAAAAACAATATTGTGAGGTGTGAGGTGTTCAGAATAGACTGGAAATGAGTGGAAATAAATGTTATTGAAGTTAATAATACCATATGATCAAAATTGCCCCCAAATTCTGTGATTTTAGCTGTTTTTAGGTTTGTTTGTTTGTTTGTTTGTTTGTTTTTTTAAAACATCCAGATCCAAAAACCAAAACCAAAACCCGATAGGGTGGTTTTGGCAAAACCAATCCAGATCCAAAACACGAGCGGAGATCCAGATCCAAAACCAAAACACAAAACCCAAAAAGTGTCTGCCGCACAACTACATAAACCATTATTTTCCTCTTTTCAGGCCCTTGCGTATACGCCTGGCTTCCCTGGTAGCCCCACCATAAGCACCTGTTGTCCCACCAACACCTTTCGGTCTGGTTGTCTACTCCAATGAGGAGGGGCAGGAGGTCTTCATCATCCTCACACCTGTAGAGCCACCAGCTGACACCACACCCACCCAGCAGCATGTCCCACCACAGCCCACGCCTCAATGCACTTCAAGTGTCGAGGAAATGTGCCTGTCCCCGGACACCTTCAGGCAGGTCCAGATGGCATTTATGGACATGCAAACCTGGCAGATGAATGCCATTACACACCAATTGTGCCAAAATGAACCAGGTGACCACAATGGCCCAGGGGGCCCGCACACGGATAGCCAGTGCAATGAAAAAAGAGGCCCTAATCAATCTCCAAAGGGAGCTAGAGGCCCAAAGGGCCATGAGGGATGCACAAACAGTGATGTCAGTAAGCTCCCAGACCACATCCACCTGAACTGCATTCATCAGTCACCACCCTCCCCTCCCCCCTCCCCCAGGTGCTGTGTGTGCCTACAGGGGCAGGTAGGGGCAGAGGGAGTTCCGGCTCTAGCAAATTATAAAATATTGTTTTATTTGCTTTTTTGTTTTTCATTATATTTCTTTATGGTTTTTTTCTGTTCACTAAACTTGTTTTTTTAACTTGCATGTGGGTACACGATTTAGGGGGTACATTATTGGTAATGGATTTTTTTTTAACATACATGTGGGTAAACTATTTAGAGGTTAAATTATTGTAAACTTTTTTAAGTTAGATATGTATTTAGATATGTTAAATCAGTGTAAATGGGCTTTTACAGTGATTTTAAAACTTTTCAGTAAAGTGTCACATTGAACTCATCTATAAAAAGCTGTTCTTTTTTTGGCAAGCTTTTTGTAAGTAATTTTGTGCGGGTTTAGAATTTGCACCCTATTAAGTTGGCAGAGTTGTATGTGTAAAAAGGTAAAACATCTGGATGTGAGTTTGTCCATATCGAGTTGCAGGAATGGGAATGCAAGAAATAATAGGATTTTAATTACTTACCGGTAAATCCTTTTCTCGTTGTCCGTAGAGGATGCTGGGGTCTACATTAGTACCATGGGTTATAGACGGGTCCACTAGGAGCCATTGGCACTTTAAGAGTTTGAGAGTGTGGGCTGGCTCCTCTCTCTATGCCCATCCTACCAGACTCAGTATAGAAACTGTGCCCAAGGAGACAGACAACTTCGACAGAAGGATTTTACACAGATAGTTGCGAGATTCACACCAGCTCACACATACAAGGCAAACCAAGTTAACCCACTTGAAAACTCAGCAACGGCTAAACAAGATTACTTAACCAAGTAACAAAACAGTACTTAACCAAGAACTAAGCAGTACTGAACTAAGTAACCACTGCAGGATCACGAAGCGCTGGGCGGGCGCCCAGCATCCTCTACGGACTACAAAAAAAGAATTTACCGGTAGGTAATTAAAATCCTATTTTCTCTCACATCCTAGAGGATGCTGGGGTCCACAGTAGTACCATGGGGATGTACCAAAGCTCCCAGAATGGGAGGGAGAGCGCGGAGGCTCCTGCAAAACTGATTGTCCAAACTTCAGGTCCTCAGAGGCCGAAGTATCAAACTTGTAGAACTTTGCAAATGTGTTCAACACAGACAAAGTAGCCGCTCAGCAAAGCTGTAAAGCCGAGACAAATGGATAGGGCCGAAATCTGGACCTTTACGGATCCCAACCTCAGGCCCATATCCACACCTGCTTGAAGGAAGAGGAGAAACCATCCCAGCTGAAACGCCACCGTAGGAAACTTCTTGGACTCACACCAAAATACATATTTTTTCCAAATGTGATGGTAATGTTTAGACGTTACTCTTTTCCTAGTCTGTATCAGGGTAGGAATAACCTTGTTCGGAATGCCTTTCTGAACTAAGATCTGGCGTTCAACCTCCATGCCATCAAACGTAGCCACGGTAAGTCTTGATAAGCGATCGGCCTCTGCTACAGCAGGTCCTCCCGAAGAAGAAGAGTCCTCGGCTCTTCCATCAGTAGATCTAGAAGTTCCACATACCAAACCCTTCTTGGCCAGTCTGGAGCAATGAGGATTGCCTGAACTCTTGTTCTCCTTATGAGCTTTAGAATCCTTGGAATTAGTGGAAGTGGAGGAAACACGTACACCGACTGGAACACCCACGGAGTTACCAGGGCGTCCACCGCCACTGCTTGTGGGTCTCTTGGCCTTGAGCAATACCTCCAAAGTTTTTTGTTGAGGAGGGAGGCCATCATGTCTATTTGAGGAACCCCCCTAAAAATTTGTCACCTCCGTGAACACCTCTGGATGGAGACTCCACTCTCCTGGATGGAGATCGTGTCTGCTGAGGAAGTCCGCTTCCCAGTTGTCCACTCCCGTAATGAAAATTGCTGACAGTGCTAACGCATGCTTTTCCGCCCAGAGGATGATTCTTGTCACCTCTGACTTTGCAGCTCTGCTCTTTGTTCCGCCTTGTCAGTTTATGTAGACCACCGTCGTTACATTGTCCGACTGCACTTGAATGAGTCGATCTCGCAGAAGATGAGTCGCTTGGAGAAGACCATTGTATATGGCTCTTAGTTCCAGAATGTTTATTGGAAGACTGGATTCCAGACTTGACCACCTTCCTTAGAAGGTTTCCCCTTGAGTGACTGCGCCCCAGCCTCGGAGACTTGCATCCGTGGTTAGAAGGATCCAGTCCTGAATCCCGAACCTGCGGCCCTCCAGAAAGTGAGGCATTTGTAGCCACCAGAGGAGTGAAATCCTTGCTTCGGCGACAGACGTATCCTCAGGTGCATATGTAGGTGAGAGCCCGACCACTTGTCTAGGAGATCCAATTGCAAGGATCGAGCATGAAATCTTCTGTATTGTAGAGCCTTGTAGGAGGCAACCATCTTCCCCAGAAGGCGAATGCACTGATGAATGGAAACCGGGGCTGGCTTGAGGATTCCTGGACCATTGTTTGTATCACCAACGCTTTCTCCTCCGGTAGAAACACCCTCTGCACTTCCGAGTCCAGGATCATCCCCAGGAAAGACAATCTCCTTGTAGGCTCCAAATGTGACTTTGGAAGGTTCTGGATCCAACCATGGACCCTGAGCAGATGAGTTGTGAGAGCAATGGACTGCAACAGCTTCTCCCTGGATGATGCCTTTATCAGCAGATCGTCCAGGTATGGAATTATGTTCACTCCCTGCCTGCGGAGGAGAACCATCATCTCTGCCATCACCTTGGTGAACACCCTCGGTGCCGTGGAGAGACCAAATGGCAGTGCCTGAAACTGATAGTGACTGTATA
Source organism: Pseudophryne corroboree (assembly GCF_028390025.1). Classification (NCBI taxonomy): domain Eukaryota; kingdom Metazoa; phylum Chordata; class Amphibia; order Anura; family Myobatrachidae; genus Pseudophryne; species Pseudophryne corroboree. The sequence continues at coordinate 176,457,673 of NC_086448.1, forward strand.
ACAGTGCAAATCTGAGATAAGCCTGGTGCGGAGGCCAAATCGGAATGTGGAGATACGCATCCTTGATATCTAGGGATACCAGAAACTCCCCCTCCTCCAGACATGAGATCACCGCTCTCAGAGACTCCATTTTGAATTTGAACTCCCTTAGATAAGGGTTTAGCGATTTCAAGTTCAAAATTGGTCTGACCGAACCATCTGGTTTTGGTACCACAAAAAGGTTTGAATAGTAACCCACGCTGTGCATATGACGTGGAACTGGAACAATGACCTCTGCTTTTTCCAATTTTTGGATAGCTTCCTGTAGGACAGTTCTGTCTGACAGTAACGTTGGCCAGCCTGATTTGAAGAATTGGTGAGGTGGGGTTTTTTGAAATTGCAGTCTGTACCCCTGGGACACACTATCCTGTACCCAGGGATCCAGGCCAGATGACACCCAGACGTGGCTGAAATGCCTGAGTCTTGCCCCCACCAGCCCGTCCTCCAGGCTGTGTGGCATACTTGCCTACTCTCCCGGAATGGCCGGGAGGCTCCCGAAAATCGGGTGACCCTCCCGGCCCCCCGGAAGAGCAAGCAAGTCTCCCGGAATCAGGGGTCCCCCCCCGCCCGTCCGCCCACTTAGTGTGTAAAGTGGGCGGTCCGGGCAGTTGATGACGCGATTCTTGCAGAATCGCGTCATCATAGCCACGCCCCCTGCAGTGTAATGCCGGTGATCGCGGCATTACAGAGCGGGGGGCGTGACTTAAAGTGGCCGTCATCGTGACCCCGCCCAACTCCGGCCCCGTCCCGCCCTTGCTCCGCCTCCGTCCCACCTCCGGACCTCCTCCTCCCCACGTCAGAGCCCTCCCCTTCCCCCTTGCTGAGCCGACCTGGCTGCTCTCTCCCGCAGAGAGCAGCCAGAATGTCGGCAAGTCTGCTGTGTGGTCCACCGTCATGCTGAGGATTTTGAGGAACCAGAGGCAGGTTTCTGGTCCTGAGAGCCTGCGGGTGCAGGCTTTTTGGATTTTGTCTGACCCACCTCTAAAGAAGGTGGTAGGAGGCTTGGACTTTTTTTGCTAGCGATCTGAAAGGACTGTGATGCAGATGAAGAAAAGGGTTTCTTTGTAGAAGGCGTAGCTGAGAGATGAAAAGGTGACTTACCCACGGTTGCCGTGGAAATCCACGCATCCAACGCTTCCCCAAATAGAGCCTGACCTGTGTAGGGTAGGTTCTCCACACTTCTCCTGGATTCCGCGTCTGCAGACCATTGGCATAGCCTGAGTCCCCTGTGAGCTGAGACAAACATGGAAGATCTGATCGGTTGCTATGGTGAAAATTGCAGCAAAAACGGCTTTTCGCGGGTATGCACTCACCCATTTTTCACCCTATCCTATTGTAAACGTGCAAAAACGGGATATAGGTGAAAAAAAGTTACAAATCAGGGCGAAAATGGGGAAATCAGCCTGTACCTCAAAAAATGCCTAACTAACATAGGACAACAATATGAAAGTGTATTATAGGTCATATTAAATATATGTGGGGTACTGATATTGGGTCAAATGGCTGTTAAATGCATTTTTTTATGGAAAAATATTATAAAACGTAAGTTTTTGTATGAGTATATATTTGGGTCATTTTATGGGACTTTAAAAAAAAAGTAAACAGACTGACTACTTCCACCTGCAAGCCTAAAAACACTTGTCCCACTCATAAAGCACCCCAATATACCTATCCTATACCCTAAACCCCAAATTCCATCACTTTTTCACCCCAAAACTGACATGTCATTATGATGAATAAAAACAATTAAAAACTTCTAAGTGCATAATTAGTCATTAGGAGGGGTGTGGGACTGGGGTTCTGAACCAAATTCCGACATTTTGCACCTTAAAATAGGGATTTTCCCCAAGTTTTCACCTGCTCAGTGTAAGTGAAGTTCAATTTATGATAACTTACTGTGGAAAAAAAAAATTCTCTGTCCATTGGATAGGGTTTTTTCGCAATTTGCGGTAAAAGACAGTTTTTTTGTGCAAAATTGGGTTATCGCAGCTAATAGGATACATCCCTAAGTGGGTAAGCTGAAACTTGTGAAAAGGGGAAAAAATGAATGGAGCTAAAAAAAATTCAGAGGAGGAGTGGCCCACACAGATCCCTGCTAAAGTGAGTGAACCCCATGTGATGAGTTGTACCCTTGTGAAATGTTACGTGGCAGCTGATGATACACTCTGGAGACATGTGAGAGCAGCAGAGCCGGCCTTAGGCATAGGCAAACTAGGCAAATGCCTAGGGCATTTGGTATGCTTAGGGGCACCAGCAGCTTCTGCTGATTAAAATGATATGCGGCATGCCTATATTCTGTGTGTGACTGCGGCTGTATCTGCATACAAAATGCTAAATTGCGTGTATTCCTGGAAATCATTGTAATGTAGCATTTCGTATGCAGATACAGCAGCAGTAGCACACAGAATATAGGCATGCTGCATATCATTTTAATCAGCAGAAGTTGCTTGTGCATCCTAGCCATATAGTAATGCAAATAATATGCATTTTCATAAACAAAAGGCACCTGACGTTAGCAGAGCTGCTAGCTGACTCATGCCAGGCATCTCCTGCAGAACTAGCGGCGGTGCTAGGGGGCACCAGCCAAAATCTTGGCTAGGGCATCATATTGGTTAGGGCTGGCTCTGGAGAGCAGCATGCATTGTTATAACTGTGACTAGTGTGGGTGTACTGAGCCTACAAGCATTGAGATGCAAGAGTAGGAGATTCCACCAAAATTGCTGCTGTAATTGTAAAGTTTGCTGAAAACATGGTCATGTCCAACACATTATGTGCTGAGTGGAGAAAGGATTTGAATACATATTTTAATAGTATAACCCAAAACAAGTGCTGGAGGAATAGTTAATAAATATATGCAATGTATGGAATCCAACTGGTGTCCAACTTATTATAGAAATGATTGTGCACTGTATCATCATACACCTGTACCAACACCTGTGACTATATTTATATGACTTTGCTGTAAAACCCACATGAGCAGGAACCCGTGTACACTTAGGGGTAAATTTACTAAGATGGGAGTTCTATTTGAGATGGGATGTTGCCCATAGCATCCAATCAGATTCCAGGTATTATCTTCTAGAGCACAGGTTCTCAAACTCGGTCCTCAGGACCCCACACAGTGCATGTATTGCAGGTCTCCTCACAGAATCGCAAGTGACATAATTAGCTCCACCTGTGGACCTTTTAAAATGTGTCAGTGAGTAATTAATACACCTGTGCACCTGCTGGGTTACCTGCAAAACATGCACTGTGTGGGGTCCTGAGGACCGAGTTTGAGAAACACTGTTCTAGAAGGTACTAAATAAATGAGAAGTAGAATCTGATTGGTTGCTATGGGCAACATCCCATCTTAAATAGAATTCCCACCTTAGTAAATTTACCCCCTAGTGTCCACACCAAACAGCTATCTTGGCCAGGGGATTGTGACGGAGAGGAGGTACAATACCTACACTTCTTACACTACGTGCACAGTGACAGATGATTATTGGTTCAGCCCACAATATGTGCTGCGTCAACTGTGTATATAAGATGGATATACTTTTTTTTTGTATGAAGTATTTTTACAAGTCTTATCGGATTTGTCACAGAGTCAAACAAGACTTACATATGCATCTCTGAGAATATGTGGGCTATTCAGAGTAGCGCAGAAATCATTTGCCTCTCCACTTGTGGCTAAGTGCAGGGCCATCTTAACAGCATAGTAGGCCCTGGGCAAAGCAGTGCACTGGGGCTCCTACACACCCATTCATGAGAACCAATAAAAAAAATTATAAATGCCGCCCCTGCGGTCCTGCGCCGTCTCTCCACATGCTTCCATACAGTGAATGGCTGTCAGCACTCTGATTGGCAGATATCTCCAGCCATTCACCAGTCTGCATGCTGACAGTCATTCACTGTCTGACTGCAGGTAGAGAATGCTGCCTGGCCGCTTTAATTGTGTGACCACCACCTGCTGCTGCTAAAAGGTCCCTAGAATTGTGGGGCACTCTGCAGCTGCCCAGTGGGCCTATATGTGAAAATGGCCCTGTCTAAATGTGTGTAAGTGGCCAGAATTTAGGTATTCACACTTATCATAAGTTCTTGTGGGCACTTCATGGGCATGTAGATGGAATTGTGGCAGCTCATCTCAGAAGCAGATGTATTGGGGCAGCAGGAGACGGCATAAATTCTGAATACGGGTGGAAATCCGCACCTTTCATGCATGTAATGTCACAATAGATGTGACCATTATGCATGTGACTCTGAATAAAGATCACAAATTAAACAAATTTGACTTTCAAACCTAACTCCTTGTGATAGCTAAACCTATATGAAATCATTCTTTGTTCATCACAAGCCATTTCTCACACATGCGCCATACGGTTTACATAGTTTTGAACTGTTTTTCTGCAATCCACTTGTGTGCTTATGTGCAGTAGGGTTTAAAACTAACACAGTAACAATGGGGTAGATGTATTAACCTGGAGAAGGCATAAGGAAGTGATAAACCAGTGATATGTGCAAGGTGATAAAGGCACCAACCAATCAGATCTTAACTGCTAATTTACATATTGGAGCTGATTGGCTGGTGTCTTTATCACCTTGCACATATCACTGGTTATTCACTTCTTTATGCTTTCTCCAGGTTAATGCATCTGCCCCATAGTGACAAAGTTTCAAACTGTGCAGGTGTGCTATTATTCATAGTCTCTATTTCAGTTACAATTAAACTATACTAAGAAAACAGTGAAGCTGAAGGAAATGTTTTCTTATAATTCAAACTCCCCAATGCATGATAATGGTTTATAATGAAATTGTAATCACTCAATGGATGTGAAGCAATTAATGGTGAATTTAAAAAATCCATATTTGTATCATAAATATATCAGAAATAATGATCACCATTAAAGTGTGTACACACAGTGAGATCCCTGCTATGTTCGATTTTGACTATGAGATTTCCCTTGAACTCCCCCAGAGCCCAGATAGCACAGATAGTACAGATTTTGATTATCTGTGCTTGAGATTTTGTCTATGGCCCTCATTCCGAGTCGTTCGCTTGGTAATTTTCATCGCATCGCAGTGAAATTCCGCTTAGTACGCATGCGCAATAATCGCACTGCGACTGCGCCAAGTAATTTTACCATGAAGATAGTATTTTTACTCACGGCTTTTTCTTCGCTCCGGCGATCGTAGTGTGATTGACAGGAAATGGGTGTTACTGGGCGGAAACACAGCGTTTTAGGGGCGTGTGGATAAAAACGCTACCGTTTCCGGAAAAAACGCAGGAGTGGCCGGAGAAACGGGGGAGTGTCTGGGCGAACGCTGGGTGTGTTTATGACGTCAAACCAGGAACGACAAGCACTGAACTGATCGCAGATACAGAGTAAGTCTGAAGCTACTCTGAAACTGCTAAGTAGTTTGTAATCGCAATATTGCGAATACATCGGTTGCAATTTTAAGAAGCTAAGATACACTCCCAGTAGGCGTAGGCTTAGCGTGAGCAACTCTGCTAAATTCGCCTTGCGAGCGATCAACTCGGAATGAGGGCCTATGTACGATTTTGACTATACTTTGTACTAGATAGTACACTAGATAGTCAAGATTGACTTGCCTGCACAGTCTATCTAGCCTTGGATACCGACCCCACGGGAGAGTGCATCGGGATAGAATCTGTATCGCAAGCTGCCTAACACCTTGAGATATGCACTAACTTTTCATAAAATTTTTACTATATAGTCAAAATCTTACAGATTTATCTCACCGTGTGTACACATAAGGTGTGTACACACGGTGAGATATTTTCTTTCGATTTTGACTATATAGTCAAAATCGCAAGAAAAGTTAGTACAAATCGCAAGGTGTTATGCCACTTGCGATCCCGATTCGATCCCGATGCGCGGTCCCGCCAGGTCGGTATCGCAAGAAAAGATAGACTGTGCAGGCAAGTCAATCCTTGCTAGATCGGTATACTATCTAGTTCATCTCACATGTCAATTACATCTCACATAAGCCAAAATCTCACATAAACCAAAATCGTAAGCACACACAGTCTATATCTCAAGAAAAGTTAGTCAAAATAGGTGGTGCTGGGCTCCGGGGAGTTCAGGGGAAATCGCATAGTCAAAATTGGCCATAGCAAGGATCTCACAGTGTGTACACACCATGGGGGTTATTTACTAATATTCGTGTTTTAGCCGTTTTTAAGGGTGTTTGATCTCGAATGGTATCGGGTGCATTTTACTGCAACTTTTTGAATCCTGATATGGTCATTTACTAAGCTGCCGAGTTTTCCTCATTCGTTTTTTCTGATGTCGATGTGATTCGTAATGTCAGGCAGTGTTTTACGGGAGTGATGAGTAAAACACTGCCTGACAAAACACAAGGAATCCCGGCCGGATCTGTGAGATCCGTGCAGGGCTTCATTGTGTACCTTAAAAAAGTGTTTAAAGTGTTAAAAATTCAGAAAAAAATTGCGTGGGGTCCCCCATCCTAAGCATAACCAGCCTCGGGCTCTTTGAGACGGTCCTGGTTGGTAAAATATGGGGGGGGAAATTGACTGGGGATCCCCCATATTTTAACAACCAGCACCGGGCTCTGCGCCTGGTCCTGGTGCCAAAAATACGGGGGACAAAAAGCGTAGGGGTTCCCCGTATTTTTAACACCAGCACCAGGCTCCACTAGTCAGAGAGATAATTACACAGCCGGGGGACACTTTTATATAGGTCCATGCGGCCCTGGCATTAAATCACTAACTAGTCACCCCTGGCCGGGGTACCCTGGAGGAGTGGGGACCCCTTAAATCAAGGCCCCCCCCCTCCAGCCACCCAAGGGCCAGGGGTGAAGCTCGAGGCTGTCCCCCCCATCCAAGGGCGGCGGATGGGGGGCTGATAGCCAAGTGTAAAAATAAGAATACTGTTTTTTGTAGCAGTACTACAAGTCCCAGCAAGCCTCCCCCGCAAGCTGGTACTTGGAGAACCACAAGTACCAGCATGCAGTGGAAAAACGGGACTGCTGGTACCTGTAGTACTACTACAAAAAAAATACCCAACAAAAAACAGAACACACACACCGTGACAGTACAACTTTATTACATACATGCATACCTACATACACACATACTTACCTATGTTCACACGAGGCTCGGTCCACTTCTCCACGTAGAATCCACGGGGTACCTGTAAAGAAAATTATACTCATACAATCCAGTGTAGCTCCGTCCTCTTTGTAATCCATGTACTTGGCAAAAAAACAAACCGAAAACCCCGATCCACGCACTGAAAGGGGTCCCATGTTTACACATGGGATCCCTTTCCCCGACTGCCGGGACCCCCGTGACTCCTGTCAAAGAGGGTCCCTTCAGCCAATCAGGGAGCACCACGTCATGGCACTTTCCTGATTGGCTGTGCGCTCTTGAGCTGTCAGTCAGGGGTGCGCACTGAAGATACAATGTAGCGCATAGGTGGTCCATTGTATCCAATGGTGGGAACTTTGCAGTCAGCGGTTGAGGTTGCTCGCGGTCAACCGCTGACCGCAAAGTTCCCACCATTGGATACAATGGAGTGCTTATGCGCTACATTGTATCTTCAGTGCGCAGCCTGACTGACAGCTCAGGAGCGCACAGCGAATCAGGAAAGTGCCATGACGTGGCACTCCCTGATTGGCTGAAGGGACCCTCTTTGACAGGAGTCACGGGGGGTCCCGGCAGTCGGGGAAAGGGATCCCATGTGTAAACATGGGACCCCGTTCAGTGCGTGGATCGGGTTTTTCGGTTTGTTTTTTTGCCAAGTACGTGGATTACAAAGAGGACGGAGCTACACTGGATTGTGTGAGTATCATTTTCTTTACAGGTACCCCGTGGATTCTACGTGGAGAAGTGGACCGAGCCTCGTGTGAACATAGGTAAGTATGTGTGTATGTAGGTGTGCATGTATGTAATAAAGTTGTACTGTCACGGTGTGTGTGTTCTGTTTTTTGTTGGGTATTTTTTTTGTAGTAGTACTACTACAGGTACCAGCGGGCCCGTTTTTCCACCGCATGCTGGTACTTGTGGTTCTCCAAGTACCAGCTTGTGGGGGAGGCTTCCTGGGACTTGTAGTACTGCTACAAAAAACAATATTCTTATTTTTACACTTGGCTATCAGCCCCCCATCCGCCGCCCTTGGATGGGGGGGACAGCCTTGGGCTTCACCCCTGGCCCTTGGGTGGCTGGAGGGGGGGGGGCTTGATTTAAGGGGTCCCCACTCCTCCAGGGTACCCCGGCCAGGGGTGACTAGTTAGTGATTTAATGCCATGGCCGCAGGGACCTATATAAAAGTGTCCCCCGGCTGTGGCATTATCTCTCTGACTAGTGGAGCCCGGTGCTGGTGTTAAAAATACGGGGGACCCCTACGCTTTTTGTCCCCCGTATTTTTGGCACCAGGACCAGGCGCAGAGCCCGGTGCTGGTTGTTAAAATATGGTGGATCCCCAGTCAATTTTTCCCCATATTTTTACAACCAGGACCGGCTCAAAGAGCCCGAGGCTGGTTATGCTTAGGAGGGGGGACCCCACGCAAAAAATTTTTTCACTTTTTACACTAAACAGACCCTTTCCCATAGATAACCATGCACAGATCTCACTGATCCGTGCATGATTATCCAAACTCGCCAGGAAAAAGCAGGTCTATTTTTTTGCTGCTTTTTTTAACGACTCGCAAAAAAATACAACCGCACTTGAGCATTCAGAGACTAACACCCAAATACGAATGAATAGTGAATACCTGTGTTCTATGAAATAACAGCCGCATTTGACCGATGGTCTATTCATTCGTATTTCTGAACTTTGCCGTTAGAACCATTACGAATAGCCCAAACACTGCCGAGATTTGTGCTTAGTGAATCCCCGTGTTGGGACTTAGAAAAAAAAAACACAAATCGGTCAAACTCGGATTATTAGTAAATATAGGCCCATAAGTTTAGTCTGCAGAGGTAGCACTTAGAGGGAAGGTTAATATGTTATAATTGAAAGCTTGCAGGATTCCCTCAGTTTGATGACTTGTCCACAGGGGTTGTGTTCAGGTGACCGGCGGTCAGGATCCCAGCAGTCACTATACCGACGCTGGGACCCGGCCACCAGAATGAGAGCGGAACGGATGTAATGGAGCAGCTCGGGACGCTTGTCCCTGCTGCCGTAGCTCTTGTCCCTGCTGCCTGGATGTAGATGAGGTGGTCCCAGACCTCTGCATTCAGCACACTGCGCACCGCCCATCCCCGCCGCACTTGGATCCAGTTATCTGGCACTGGGGGCATATGTGTATCTGGCAGCACTGTGGGGACATTTGTGTATCTGGCAGCACTGTGGGGGCATTTATGTATCTGGCAGCACTGTGGGGGTATTTGTGTATTTGACAGCACTGTGGGGGCATTTGTGTATTTGGCAGTACTGTGGGGGCATTTGTGTATCTGGCAGCACTGTGGGGGCATTTGTGTATTTGGCAGCACTGTGGGGGCATTTGTGTATCTGGCAGTACTGTGGGGGCATTTATGTATCTGGCAGCACTGTGGGGGCATTTGTGTATCTGGCAGCACTGCTGGGGGCATATAATGTGTATCTGGCAGCACTGTGGGGGCATTTATGTATCTAGCAGCACTGTGGGGGCATTTATGTATCTGGCAGCACTGTGGGGGAATTTATGTATCTGGCTGCACTGTGGGGGCATTTATGTATTTGGCAGCACTGTGGGGGCATGTATGTATCTGGCAGCACTGTGAGGGCATGTATGTATCTGGCAGCACTGCTGGGGGCATTTATGTATCTGACAGCACTGTGGGGGCATATAATGTTTATCTGGCAGCACTGTGGGGGCATTTGTGTATCTGGCAGCACTGCTGGGGGCATATAATGTGTATCTGGCAGCACTGCTGGGGGCATATAATTTGTATCTGGCAGCACTGCTGGGGGCATATAACGTGTACCTGGCATGGCACTGCTGGGGGCATATAATGTGTATCTGGCACTGCACTATTGGGGGCGTACATATATCTGGCACTCTACTGGAATGTTTTGTGTATCTGATACTGTACTGGGGACATTATATGTAAGGAACACTACTATGGGGGGCGTTATATGTAAGGCTGCTAATTATGTGTGTAGAGGGGGGGGTGAAAATAAATATATATTTAGAGTTTGATAATATAAAGTTGTGAGGCCACGCCCACTTTCTCAGGAGCGCGCAAGCCTTTGGTGCACTCATTAGAGGGGTAGGGGGCGCTACAAAATTTCTCGCTCAGGGTGCTAGTAGATCTGGAGCCAGCCCTGCCCTTTGCTGGTTTGCTGCGCTCTCCACACCGCGGGATCGGTGACTCCCTGCATTCGCCATAAGTTCTATTCCCACTTTATGGTTGTCATGGACACCCACGAGTGGGAATAGTCCTGGCATCAGTATGCCGACCGCCGGGATAATAACTACATTCCGTCCACAGTACAGTGAATACTTATACTGTAGCTGTCCACAACATGACTTATTTTATGAAAATATGTAAAACTAATCATTTTGCATAACTTTACAACTGCAACATAACATAAAATCTATATTTAGTTATATTTTGTCCATTCATTAGTGTTTGAAATTCATCAACATTATCTAGTGCTTAATAAGTTATTGTTTTAGGAGGGCTAGGACTGTCTGAGCATGTAAATAGGGCAAAACAAAATTTTAACATTCACTTACTGTACTCATGATGTGATCAAACTAATATCCAGCGCCATCTGGTGCTCAAAATTGGAAAAAAAAAAAAAAGTATATTTAGAAAAGCAAAAAAGCCATACTGTGCTCTCTGTACAATTTACAACAAAAGTAAAATAAAAATTGGGCACAGCAATCTGATGTTCTGCAATATAATAAAGAAAATCTATATGTGTATAAGGATTGCAGCTTCTAAACTGGGGCCAATCCAGGTGCCCCAAAAAATAAATGAAAATGACACAAAGATTGCGAAGAGCTATCTTAACTGGATTACGTACACTGTATAACCATCAGGAAATAGCAATAGAATATACTGTATAAACCGATAGCTTCCCAAATGAGAGTGAGTGAATTTTATTTGATTAGGGTGAAGTTTTATATCATATGTAGCCTTATATGTAGGCTGTGTGGTTTATATTGATTAGTATGAAGGCTTCTTAATTAGCATAGATCATTTTCATAAGTGAATTACTAGTAACTGTCAGTGGCATAGCCAGTTTTTGGCAGTAAAGGGGGGAGAGAAGATGGAAATTTAGGAGCTTCAGGTACAAGTGTTTTAAACGTCAAATATTTACATGTAAATAAAAGTGGATGTAGTTGTATAATTTATCATCACAGGTTCAGTCTCGAGAATACAAAATGCTCAGGACCAGAAGTATTTTGATTTTCTAACTTTTACGTAATTTGGAATATTTCCATACCACAATGAGATATCTTTGGGATGGGACCCAAGCCTAAACACAAAATGCATTTATGTTTCATATGTACCTTATAAGTGTTGGGTATGAGATCCCCGTGGATGGGATGTCTACCCGGATAGTGCCTAAACCTAACCCCCCACTCACTGTAGTCTAACCCTAACCCTCCCCTCTTAGTGCCTAAACCTTACCTCCCCAGTGGTGCCTAACCCTAACATCCCCTACCTGCAGTCTAACCGAAACCTCCCAAACCCTGCAGCCTAACCATAACCTCCCAAACCCTGCAGGCTAACTCTGCCACCTCCCCCAGATGGCGGCTAAAGCTACACCCCACCCCGCAGCCTAACCCTAACCGGCCTGGCTATACTTACCTTTGAGATTCAGGATCATGACCTTTTCTGGATTTTGGCGTCAGCGTTCTAATAGATGTCTGGATTCCAACAGCGGAATTTCAGCTGCAGGATCCCAACAACCGGGATCTTGAGCATAACCCCCTTATATACATAGGGCGGGGATTCTGGCCGAACTTGGATGTTTTTTTTAAGGGGGCAATCACTTACAAGGCATGGTTTTGCCTTGTAAGTGATTGCCCCTTTAAAAAAAAACGCCAGAGTTCGGACAGAATCCGGCACATCGGCCGAACTTGGGCGGCATTTCATCCCGCCCATAGCCTGAAGGTAATTTCATACAATAATTTTAATAATTTTGTGCATGATACAAAGTTTGTGTCCAACTGAACTATCACAAAGCAAAGGTGTCACTATCTTAGTCACGCTCAAATTTTTTTAATATTTTGGACATGAAATGTTTGAATATGGGAGACTCACCTTGTATCATCATTTAAATTTTTTTTGTTGGAAGAGACACACAGAAAGGCTTAGAAGTGGGGGGGTGGACACATTAAGAGAGGCTTAGAAGTGTGTGGGTAGGGAGACACACAGAGAGAGACATAGAATGAAATGGGATAGACACACAGTGAAACATAGAATAAGGATGGAGAGACACACAGAGAGACATAGGGTCAATCCAATTAGCCGCTATGATATTGCAGGAGCAAATAATCGCAGCAGTGGACAAATTTTGTGTGAATTCAGGCAGTATCTAGGCTGCGAAGGGTGCAAAATCAGGTGCCATTCCCTGCATTTAAACGCCACGGCAATGGCACTTTGCACCCTTCGCGGCTAATTGGATTGACCCCACAGAATGTAGTGGGGGAGGCTGTTTGACACAGAGTAAAGGGGATGGTGAGAGACACAGGCGGAACATGAGAAGACGAAGGGGCAGGTGATGCTGTGCTGAGAAACGACGCAGGGGGAGGTGATGGTGTGCTGAGAGAAGACATAGGAGGGAGATGATGGTGTACTGAGAAAAGACATAGGAGGGAGATGATGGTGTGCTGAAGGAAGACACAGAGGGAGGTGATGGTGTGCTGAGAGATGATGCAGAGGGGAGATGATGGTGTGCTGAGAAATGCAGGGAGGATATGATAGTGTGCTGAGAGAAGACGCAGGGAGGAGATGATTGTGTGGCTGAGAGATGCAGGGGTAGATGGTGTGGCTGAGAGACGACACAGGGAGGAGATGATGGTGTGGCTGAGAGACAAAGGGGACAGGAAGTGATACAGGGGGCACGAGTCTGGCTGCTCCGCTGTTGTATAGTGATGACATTGTTAATACTCCTACACAAATAGGCATCTTCCAGACAATGCATCTCCTACGTAGTGAATACTGACTGAAGACGCCGTCTTCCTAGGCTGGATACATTTCTTCAGATGTTCCACAATGTGAGAAACCATCATATAGCTAAGATACATATGGAATGTAAAGGAATGTTCCCAGAGTGATGAGAAATGGGTTGCGTGTTATGTTGACACACCCTATTTTCAGTGGCCATGCCCCTTCATGAATGTGGCCATGCCCATTTCTCGGCGGGGCATGAAAATGCTTTATTCTCTATGTGTTTTGGTGACTGGGGGTGCCATTCTTCATATTGCCCTGGGCGCAGAAGATCCTAGTTACGCCTCTACTGTTATTATTATCAATACAAAGCTTAACAGGTCTTTTATATTGTTTAATAACATCTAAAAATACATTTGCAAACAAATTAATGTTCCCCTGCTCCCAACCATTAAGTTCAGTCACAAGGACTCATTAGGATCACAAATAATATGTTATGTAGAAATCATATTTTAAAAAATAAATCTACAAAAAGCATGACAATTTCCATCTCTGTTATCTGCCTGTGGCTCCAGTTAATAATATGGCCATGCTTATTCTAATCATCACTGGCAAACTGTCTCTCGGATTAGGTCCCAGTCAATGTGTCTGACGGAAGCTGTAAAAAGTTTTGACTGAATTCAAAAGCTGTCTTATTTTACGTTGGGATAAAATTATAATTACACAAATTGTAGACTTTATCAAAATAAAGGATTCTATTTTGGAGACTGTTTCTCTCCATATCTAATGGTGTTTTCAATATATATATCACATAAGGGAAAAAATGTTGTAACCCTATTTTATGTACTGTATATTGCTCGTTTGTTCTATGGCAATTTGTGTATTTTTAAATGCATATCTGTATTGCTGTCATTCATTATCTTAATGAATGCATTTTTCGGAAAAAAACAAACTATGAATAATTAAGAAGCCTGTACCATTTAATGACAAAAACGGAAATATCCATAGATACTGTATGTCCAACCTTTGTCAGTTAAAGAATGAAACATGTATTTTGTTTTAATTCTTATTTAAAGTGAAGTATAGTTTATCGATTTGTACAATACAGCAGATTATATATCTAACAAGATTTACAATACAAATATGCAAGACTAACAAATCCTTACAATTTCGATCAATTTCACATGTAAAATGATGTCTTCAAGTATGTTGGCTTACAGTTTTGTGTACATTAATGATAGCACCTGCACATAGGGGTTTAATTAAGGTTTGTTAGCAAACTAAAAAAGTTAGCATTTTGCCAAAACCATGCATACTGTAGGTGGGACAGATGTAACATGTGCAGAGAGAGTTAGATTTGGGTGGGTTATATTGTTTCTGTGCATGGAAAATACTGTCTGCTCAATTGTTACACAGCAATTTAGATTTCAGTTTAAAAACACCCCACTCTAATCTAATCTCTCTGCACATGTTACATCTGCCCCACCTGCATTGCAAAATGGTTTTGCCCAGTTGCTAGCTTTTTTGGTTTGCTAACAAACCTGAATAAGGCCCATAGTATTTTATAGGAATATGTGGCTTTTTCTTTTTATTATATTTAGTTAAAAAAAATAATAATAATTTCACAGTAGTTACATACTGTACATAGTTACCTCTTCATTTATACATTGTGCATTTTCTTATTATGTCTGTCTATTTCTATTTCATATTTCTTATATGGCTTCATTCGTTCAGAAGATTAAAAATAATATTGTGAGATTAAGGAAATAGGTTGGAATCATTTAAAAGCTATTATATTTGAAATGTGAGAGATGTGAATCCAATATTATGAATGAATTAATAATTATGGATATAATAGACATTAGCCAAAGAATTTTGACTAATCAGAAATCCTCATACTTTCATCCTGGGAACCTTGTAATTGGCAATAACAATATTCATAATTTGTCAACTAAAGAATTAAACATATATATTTTGTTCATTCTTATTTAAAGTGCAGAACAGTTTATAGTTTTGTACAATCCAGGAGATTACATGCTTGATAATACAAGATTTACAATACAGACAACCTGGACTTACAAATACTTAGAGTACAGAACCAGCTAAGATCGCACATAATTATTATTATTGCACTTTATTTATAGGGCGCGACAAGTGGTTCGCAGCGCCGTGCATACGCCACGCATTGGGGTATATTTACTAAAGTCCCGATTTTGACTGAGTTGATGTTTTTTCTTCAAAGTGTCATCTCGAGAATTTACTAAACACAAATCTCGGCAGTGATGAGGGCATTCGTATTTTTTTGTGGCCTGTGTAAAAAAATACGAATGAATACACCATCGGTCAAACACAGCTGTTTAAAAATAGAACTCGGTCATTTATCAAAAATTCGTATTTCTAATTACTACCGTGAAAGGACCATTTCGTCCGTGAAATTAAGAGATTCGTAAAAAAATACGTTTTTCAAATAGACCTGCTTTTGAGAAGCGTGTTTAGATGTGTTTCATGTAAAACCTAAGTTCAGCCTACATTTGTTGAAACATAAAACCTAACTACATGATTACAATCCCACACACACAAATGGATGTTGCCCTGTGTTTCATTAAATTTATGTGTTCCTTTTTTTTTTTTTTGTAAAACACATTTTATCAATAATAACATAATATGTCTTAACTCATTATAACTATATTAATTTGGGCCACAAATCAGGTGTTTATTGTGCAAACAAATGTGTTTATTTTTTTGTTTTTAAATATTCAAAAATATCAAATAGAAACACAGAAAAACTTAACCCCCCTAACAAACCAACACCTGTTGCTGCTTTAAATTATTTTTTGGTGTGGCCCTTAGAACCGGCAGAGTCGGGTCCAGGGACATTAGCTCTTCTTCTTGATCTTCTAACTGGGGATGAAATAGGTGTAGTTAACGGTGTTGTGGTTTCAGAGCTTGTGCTGGGTTGTTGGTTGTGTAGGTTGGCAATATTGTGGCTGAGGGTGCTTAATGTAGCATTCAGTTGGATGTTTGATGCCGTGTTATTTTCTATTATTCTGGCTAGACTTTCACATAGTCGATTGTTTGAATCTAGGAGATTGAGGTAGTTCTGATGTTGCCTCATTTGGTCGTCCATAATCCTGGCCATGGTGAGCATCATGTTGCTGGTATCAGCCCGCATTTGTTCCATGCATGTGGCAATTCTGCTGAGCTCAGAAGTTTATCTGCACATAGTGCGACTTAATCTGGGGAGATAATGTGGAAGACTTGACAGCAGCTGGGTCTGTCTGCGAAGACACTCCATATGTTGTGGTTGCTGGGTTGTCCAGCTGTCACAAAATGCCTGGAATGTGTTTTGTGGCGGTGGTGTGGCTGTGCTCAATTGTGGTGGTGGAGTAGTTGGAGGCAGAGGCACAGCCATAGGTGGCGTGCTTGGTGTTGTCGGGTCTACCGGCTGCAGGTTAAGGACATAAGTTTCCTCCATTACATCTAACTGGTGTGCAGGGGTCATGTTGCCTTGATCTGTGTGTGTATGAATGGAATGATATTTTAGTTTTTTGTTTTTTTTATTAATTTTATTTTGTACATATTTTTTAAAAGAACACCAACAAGTGAAATATAATTTGTTTGCAAGTCCATACCTACATAAGCAGAAATTTGGCCTACCCATTATGCCAGTGTTTCTCAAACTGTGAGCCGTGGCTCCCTGTGGTGTCTTGGGGCACTTGCAGGGGTGCCTTGGGTTGGTAGGCCACGACCAAATCAATTTTTTTATGCTCAATATAATAAGCTAAACTAGTGTTAGTAGCTGTCAGTCATAAAATATGGGAAGAAACAGAAGTAAATCTTTTCACACAACACACAATTGAGGCTAAGGATATCATATAAACACAATCTCATTATTTTAATTTTTCATCCTAAATTTCCCAATAAGTTTTTGTTTGGCTATGGGTGCCATGTTTAAATGTAGAAAACTCTAGGGCACCGTGATTACCACTGCATTATGGCCTGATATTGTTGTTATTTTGTCCCAATATATTAAGCAACACAACCTTAAGCCTAAACATAATGTCAAGTGCCATTTGCTATTCCAAACCCTGGTTTAGTGTGATTCTGACTAAATAACTTGGTTAGTATGTTACAGTACATCTGTGATGGCTATACTAAACTCATTTTAATACATTTATATTGAAATATTTACTCAAGGTCCCAATATGATTATGTGTGCAAACGTTACTTTCACATTTGGTAGTATACCTCTGCACAATATGCTAGTGTTAGCTATGGACAGAATAATCGTAAACTACAGTATATTTGTCTTTTATAAAGGGTTGGCCATGTCCAAACCATTTTCTTAAATCAGTGTAAAGGCTAATCTAATAAGATTACTGTGTGTTTTATTATTTTTTTCCTCAATTTTTGTAATGGGTTGTGGGTTTTTTTGGGGGTATATATTTTTGGACTCACCTTGAATTTGAGGGGACTGCAGTTGAAGTGGTGGGGAGGGTGCCAGCAAATCGGACGGTGGCCTTGATGCGACCGTACTGATGCGTCGCGTTGGTGGAGAGGCAGATTGTGCTCTGGGCAGATCGTGTCGTGGTCTTTTCTGTGCCACATGTTGACGTGTTATGGATCCGTGGCCTGTGCGCATTTGCACAGTCGGATGATGGCGGGATGGACCTATAAGAAACAAATGTACTTGTCTATATTTGGCAATGATTTGAAGTCCTCCCTATGTTTTAATGTGTTACAAATTTACCTTCTGCAACATCAGCACCACGTTCAACATTTGAAGGAGTGGTTTGGCGTGTGCGTTTCCGAGCCACTGTAATACAAAGAAACATATGATTTGAACACACAAATGCATTTGCAAAAAACAATAACAACAAACAACATTTCTCATAAATTATTTGTAAACACATACATAACCATACATTACAAAACAAATCATCTAAACTAAAACACAAAAGGGTAATGCAACTTCATCACAATTTTGCAACAACTATGCAACACACATGGCGACCCGTGCATAGCATACAAAATAAAACAGATTAATGTTACAAACACATATCAGAACACATACAATTTTGACTGAAAAACAAACTACATACCAAATGCATACATAACATTTTAAAAATACTTTGGAAATATAAAAGTATTTGTGAAAAAACAAAACACCACCTAGTAAAGCGTCTTTGTTTAAAAAATCACTAAGCATCATGCGAACATGTGTCCTTAACAAATAAATCATGAAGACACCACATTTACACCTTTGCAGATAAATGGTTTGTCCGACCAATAACCAATACAATCAATTCTAAATAAGGTACCTTTCACCAGGTACATTAATAAGGACCTTAACTAATTAGTAACACACAAAACTAACATACAGGATATTTAACACAAACAATAATGATAGACACAATTATACACACTAATACACACTAAACTAGCATAGTCCAAATATAACACATAGCAGGACTATCTAAAAAACAATTTTACACAAAAAAATGACCAAAAAAACTACTCACCATCCTGCCTGGGCCGATCTGAATCACGCACATAAGTGGCCTCAATCACTTTGCGAGGAATTAAGCTCCGCACTGGCTCCTCCCACTCCGCATAAGTTGCGATATACGGATGCCCACCCCCAGTTTGACGGGCAGACTTGGCCTCCTTGGCCATCGTGGCCTTGACACGGCGCTTTATGTCGTAAAAACATTTACGACATGTGTCCTCTGTCCTGCGAACAACTCCCTCGCTATTCACAGCCGCTACAACTTTAGACCAAATAGCATTCTTTCTGTGAGAAGTGACTTTGGAGGCCCCAGCGCCAAAGAGCTGTCGATGATGGTGCATCAGCTCACCAACCAGCGCAACATTTTCTGCGTAACAAAACTTCACATTGCGCCCGGTCTTCATAGTGGTGCGTGGCTGCGGAGCCACAGCACCATCACTCTCACTCTCACTAGAGTCCGCTCCAGCAACCTCACCCTCCACCTCACCCTCCGACTCACTACTCTCCTCCCTCTCACTAACACCCTCAGCCTCACTCACCTCCTCCCTCAAACTAACCCCCTCCGCCTCACTCAACACCTCCACTTCACTCACCTCTCCCACCTCACTGACCTCTGACTGAGACATAATTGACACAAACAAATAATACAAATAACAAAATACACAAAACACACTCCTCCACTAACACTACACACCACACACCAAACACACCCAAACCCCCCCCCCCCACACACACACACACACACACACACACACACAAACAATAGACTGAAATAAAAACACAAGCACTAAAAATATGATACACTTCAAAACAACACCACAACAATAATCACAAGACGACTTACAAACCAAATACACCACTCAGCAATCACTTAAACTTACCTAACCAACTTTCCACAACTCCTACTGCACACAACACTACCTGTCTCCTCCCCACTAGCTAAACCCACGAGGTCCGTCCGGTTTGGGGCGTATTTATACTATGCTGCACAGACACTCATCCATCACAAACCCAACCAATCACGGACGAGTGACGAAAACGAAAGTCAGAAAAAACGCGGCCGGGAAGGGAGTTAAATCTCGGCCGTGAAAAAAAATATACGAAACCGTAAAAATAAAAAAAAATACATCCGCAAAACAAAATTTGGCCGCATTAGGACCTTAAAAAATACGAATAACATCGACATCGGAAAATACGAATACCAAAAATACGACAGCATAGTAAATGAGGCGTAAAAAAAAAAAAAAGTTGCACATTATCACTCCCGATGTCATTTTTGTTTAATCTTCAAACAAATTTCGGAAAATACGAATCTTCGTGAATATACCCCATTGGATCAATACAGGGTAAACACGACATCATATTACAGTAACCAAGACTAAAAAGGAGAACAAGTAATTAGCATCACAAATCTCAATGCATAATACAGCTGGGATGTTAGGTAAACAAAGGAGTAATTGGCATTTTAGTAGGGGAGTGCAGCTGTTGGGAGAGATGAACAGCTACGATCGAGAGGAGACTTGGGTTAGACAGATGCTAAGTAGATGAGGGCTGTAGTAGAAGTGCAAGAGAAGAGGCTGTGAGAACAGGAGGGAAGAGAGTCCTACTCTGAGGAATTTACAATCTAGGGGAATGATCAAGGGAGGGGGCCTGAGGGCAGGAAGTAAGCAGGGTAGAGATGTTCAATGCAAGATGCAGGAGATGGGGAGAGCGACCTCGATACATAGATATGTGGTGTAAGGGTACACTTTTGCTGAACAGATGGGTTTTCAGTGCCCGTTTGAAGCTTTGCAAGGACGGGGAGAGTCTGATAAAGTGAGGGAGCTTGTTCCAGTAAAGGGGGGCAGTAGGGTTGAAATCATGGTTTCAAGCATGAGATGCAGTGACCAGGGTAGAGGAGAGGCGATGGTCATTGGCTGACCGGAGAGGACGGGAAGGAGTACGTAGGGAGATGGGTTTGGAGATGTAGGGAGCAGGGGAGTTATAGAGGGCCTTGTATGTGAGAGTGAGGAGTTTGAAGAGGACTCTGCAGGGCAAGATATTTATTCAGTATAGGTTAGGACGCTGGGCCCTTCGGATGCCAGGGTGTCTAGTATATAAAGTGTATAGTTATAAAGTTGTCAGCTTAAAATCAATATCCGCATTAAACTGTGTTATTAGTTATATCTTCCACTGATATCAATTGTGAATTGACGACTCATCTCTCCTTCTCATCAACAGGTAAATCTATTCAGATCACTATTGCAGACTATCTCAACTGTTTGTACTGAAATATAGGTAATTTGATCAACTACTACACTTGGATTTAGGTGATCTGTGTTTTTCTAGTATAGCAGTGAAAACATTGCAAAGTAAATTGTTTAAAAGCTTTTATAAGTGGTTTTATAATATGTCAAGAATTTAGAGTGACTGAGTGTTTACTGAACTTACATTTGTTAAATTTGATTAACACCTTTTGCTTGAGTTGGAGGGTTGGTGTGTTGGGGTCGGGGTAGTAATCAGGAGGATCATGTTTCTGTAGCCATATTTATTCAGTATAGGTTAGCATGGGATCTGGTTAGCATACCAGCGGTCGGGATGCCGGCAGCCGGAATACCAAAGCTGGAATCCTGACACTACTTAGAAGACCGTTACCGGGATCCCGACATTGATCACAATGCCAGCACCAAAATCCCAACTGTCGGCATCCCGATCATAAGTATGCCAGTTAGATTAGGTTTAGGCTGTGGGGGAGGGGGATTTTAGGTTTA
This sequence comes from Pseudophryne corroboree, assembly GCF_028390025.1. Classification (NCBI taxonomy): domain Eukaryota; kingdom Metazoa; phylum Chordata; class Amphibia; order Anura; family Myobatrachidae; genus Pseudophryne; species Pseudophryne corroboree. The sequence goes on from NC_086448.1 coordinate 176,479,052, forward strand.
GGCAGTAGAGGGAGGCTTATGGTAAGGCTGCAGGGGGGAGGATTAGGGTTAGGCACTAAATAGGGAGGGTTAGGGTTATGCATTAAGGGGAAGATTTAGGCTGCAGGACTAAGGTTAGGGTTAAGCGCTAAATTGGGAGCATTAGGGTTATGCTGTGGATGTAAGGTTAAGGTTAGGTTGTGGGTAGGGAAGGTTAGGGTTGGGGTGTAGGCAGGGCCGGCTCAGGGTCTTTGAGCGCCCCGGGTGGCCATAGGGGGCGTGGCTTCATACAGGGGGCGTGGTCAGTTACGCCCCCTGTACAGTAGTAGCGCCGCTGAAACGATGTGCGGTGCGCAATGACGTCATCGCGCACCGCACAGCAAAGGTCCTCTCCACGAAGGAAAACTAGATGCGTAGCGTCTAGTTTCCCTTCACAGCGGGTCGTCTAGTTTCCCTTCACATCGGGACAGCGGGCAGCGGCAGCAGGGGGCACAGCAGCAGCGGATCTTGCCGTGGTGCGGCGCCCTCCGGATGGCGCCGGCGCCCTCCGGAAGGTGGCGCCCTGGGCAAAAGTCCTGCTTGCCCGTGGCAAGATCCGCTACTGGGTGTAGGTTGGGGTGTTAGCATACTTACCAAGCAGGTGTTGAGATTCTGCATGTCGGGATGCTGCTGTCGGTCTTCTGACATCTCAAGTACCGGGGTCCCGATACATACCGTTAGGATGCCAGGGTGTCTAGTTATAAAGTGTCAGCTTAAAATCAATATAAGCTTTATATCGGCGTTAAACCAAAGGAAAACAGAAGACAAACATACTTCAAACCAACATTACTACAGACGTACTGCATTAAGGGGGTAATTCCAAGTTGATCGCAGCAGGAAATTTTTTAGCAGTTGGGCAAAACCATCTATCTCTCTCTGCACAAGTTATATCTGCCTGCCCTGCAGTGCACATGGTTTTGCCCAACTGCTAACAAAATTCCTGCTGCGATCAACTTGGAATTTACCCCCTAAGTCCACAAAAGTATGTAATCTATTTCTCATGTTGCAAAATATACTCTATATCTCATGCATATCATATAAACTATTAGGTCTTCTCCATTCTGCGTGCTGCAGATTCCAACAAACATTTCTCTCTCATACAAACTCATGTATATTATTGATTTTTTTATGTAATGACTTGCTTGGAATTGGTACTGCCGGTGGTGGTGTTTAGTGAATCATAGTTATTGCTGCATGCTGCTTGGTGTTTACTCAAACACAGGGGTAAATTTACTAAGATGGGAGTTCTACTTAAGATGAGATGTTGCCTATAGCAACCAATCAGATTCTACTTCTCATTTATCTAGCACCTTCTAGAACATAATACCTGGAATCTGATTGGTTGCTATGGGCAACATCACATCTTAAACAGAACTCCCATCTTAGTAAATTTACCCCACAGTGTTAATTATCTCCTTGATCATTTGGCCATTTGGGGTCAGGTGTAGCATATCTTAAGCAGACTTACTATGTCTTTATATCAGAATCAGAATCAGCTTTATTGGCCAGGTATACTTGTGTATACTAGAAATTTGTCTTCAGTTTGCTATACAACAGCCAAGTAGGTAACAGATAAGCAGTATGTAAAGTCATACAGATAGGTATACTGTAGGGACACAGGTGAGTTACATGTACGTCTAGTACATATTCATTTAGGGGCAGCCATTGCTGGGGGTTGCAGCCATTTTGTAAAAGGGCAAGTGTGATTTTTGAATACTTAATTAATAAAGATGGTAATTCTGAGTTGATCGCAGCAGCAAGTTTGTTAGCAATTGGGCAAAACCATGTGCACTGCAGGGGGGGACAGATACTGTATAACATTTGCAGAGAGAGTTAGATTTGGGTGTTTTATTTTGTTTCTGTGCAGGGTAAATACTGGCTGCTTTATTTCTACACTGCAATTTAGATTTCAGTTTGAATACACCCCACCCAAATCTAACTCTCTCTGCACATGTTATATCTGCCCCTCCTGCAGTACACAAGGGCCCTCATTCCGAGTTGATCGCTCGCTAGCTGCTTTTAGCAGCATTGCAAATGCTAGGCCGCCGCCCTCTGGGAGTGTATCTTAGCTTAGCAGAATAGCGAACGAAAGATTAGCAGAACTGCTACTAAATAATTTCTTGCAGTTTCTGAGTAGCTCCAGACCTACTCCTACATTGCGAACAGTCCGGTGCGTTTAGGTCCTGGTTTGACGTCACAAACACGCCCTGCGTTCGGCCAGCCACTCCCCCGTTTCTCCAGCCACTCCTGCGTTTTTACCTGGCACGCCAGCGTTTTTTAGCACACTCCCTGAAAACGCCATGTTGACGCCCAGAAACACCCACTTCCTGTCAATCACACTACGATCACTCGAGCATTGAAAAAACGTTGCTCGAGCTTGTGTAAATCTACTAAGTTTTGAGTTAAATAATTAAGCGCATGCGCGCTGCGTACCATGCACATGCGCATTTTCCACCTAATCGCTCCGTTGCAAAAAACGGCAACGAGCGAACAACTCGGAATGACCACCATGGTTTTGCCCAACTGCTAACAAATTTGCTGCTGTGATCAACTCAGAATTAGGCCCAAAATGTGAACAACATCACCAAACAGGTAATTTCAACTTTAAACTTGACGTTTTGTTATGTACTGTCTGAACATGGCTAGGAATAGCAGATGCACAAAAAAAATTCTTAAAGCTGTGTGTGAAAATGCTAGGAGCTTAGGGGACAAAATTCCAGAGCTAATTGCAATACTGACAAGGGATGATCTGAATATTGTGGCTTTTACAGAGTCATTTTACAATGAGAATCATAACTGGGACACAGCTACAGTATTTCCCTGGCCATTTGGGTTCAGGTGTAGCCTGTCTTATGCAGACTTACTGGGTGAGATTCAAATGACGTATCACGCCCAATTTCCTTTCTAAAATGATCTCCGTTATCGCGCATATTGCGCCCATAGTAATCAGGTTTACTGTGTAAAGGGTTGGGTGCCTTGCTACTGCAGGGGTAGTGAGCTGAAATAATGATACAACGTCCCTGAGGGCAGAAACAGAACAAGTGTGGAAACGGGTGAAAATAATTGAATCCCGTCCACTATGTCTTTAGATTAATTTAGGGGCAGTTGTGGATGAGGGTTGCAGCTGTGCTGTAAAAAGACAAGTGTGATTTTTGAATAGTTAAAAAAAGGTGGAGAGGTCAGGATAGGAGAGGTATAGTTGTGTGTCATCGGCATAGAGGGGAAATTGGCAGCCGAAGGAGCTTATAAACTTACCCAGGGAAGAGGTGTAGAGGGAAAAGAGAAGGGGCTAAGAACAGAACCCTGGCGTATGCCAGTGGGAAGACTGGAAGGGGGTGAGTTGGAGCAAGAGACAGACACCGAAAAGGAGCAGTTGGTAAGGTAAGAGGTGAGCCAGGCAAAGACAGTGCCAATGGACTGGAGGGTGCAGAGGAGGAGAGAATGATCCATTGTGTCAATGGCAGCAGAAAGGTCCAGGAGGATTAGCAAAGAGAAGTGACCCCTGGATTTGGCCAAAGGCAGGTCATTGGGGAATTTGACTAGAGCAGTTTAAGTGGGGTGAAGTGTGCAAAAGCCAGATTGGAGAGTATCAAGGATAGAGTTGTCAGAGAGGTAGCTGGTGAGATGGCTGTAGACAAGCTGCTTAAGCAATTTGGAGGCGAAAGGAAGAAGAGAGGGTGGTAGCTAGTAGGTGAGGGAGGTCAAGGATTTTTTTTTTAGGACTAGGTGAGACAAGAGCATGTTGGGAGCAGGCAGTGGGGGGAGAGGGAGTGGAGAAGGTGAGAAGGCAGGGAGTCCAGGGGGAAGGTGGAGGGGGAGAGGATAAAGAGCCTAATTTAGCAATTTCTCGCAAAACTACAACTCATGCTGAACTACAACTTGTTTCTCTAGGATACGGGGGTTCTCCCAGCACAGCACAAGGCCACCGCACAATCCGAGTGCTCCTTCCCCCCTGCTGAAATGAGAGCGCATCGCTACTCGCATCTTAAGGGTTGCCCCCTGCTATGCAGCCTAGCTGCAAAGGCAGTCGCTGGGCAGCCATGTTTCGGGTTGCAGCAGCTGCGTGTGATATCATGCTGCCACCGTGGCCCACCCCGCAAACGGTCCAGACACAACTCCGTTGTCCGGACTGTGCACCATTCCCCCCAAAGCCGCATCGCCACCCATAAAACTCTGCGGGCATGCCCTGTCCCGACCCCACGTTGTGACTTAGACTGTGATCGCAAGCGATCGAAGTTTAAGTATTCGTGCATGCATGTAGCAGCATGCGCAGAAGTACTGAAATGGCCAAATAGCAATTTCAGCACTTCTGCGTCCAGTGTTGAATTAGGCCCAAAATGCGGTAGTGGACTTCATCACTGGTGGTGGAGGGGAAGGAGTACAAGATGGGATGGCTAGGAGGAAAGAATGAAGGGGAGGGCTTTGCTGCAGAGGAGAGACGGGAGGAGATTTTCTGTTGGATTGCCTCAATTTTGGACAAGGAGGCAAAGTCAGTGGCCGTGAGGGAGGATGGGAGGGGAGGGAGGCAAATGAGGGTTTTGAAATTTCTCCTCAAGGCACCTCAACGGTCCAGGTTATAAGTATATCCATGGCTCAGCACAGATGGTTAAATCAAATTTACTGATGTACTAATTAAGTCATCTATGGACAAGCATAGATATACTTAAAACCTGGACTGTTGAGGTGCCTTGAGGGCCGCATATGAGAATCTCTGATATAAACTATTGACAAATGTACCTAGCAGTGTTGTACAAAAGAATCACAAAGCAGATGCTGGGACAATGGGAGTAGGATTACAATTTATCTGTAGAAGACAAGCATAAAGGAAGGGTCACATCAAAAGCAATAGAAAGTCCGGTGTAATTCCGAATTTCATATTAATATTTCAGCACACTTTAAACTACACACTTCACATCTACATATCTTCACAGTATGTTGGAGTATACTGTAAGTACATTACTGACCGTGACTGGCCATAGTATATTACAGGAATATGAAGATATCACTGTTTTTATTAAGGAAAACAATGAATTATTGCACAATCGATAGATAGATAGATAGATAGATAGATAGATAGATAGATAGATAGATAGATAGATAGAGAGATAGATAGATAGATAGATAGATAGATACATACAGTACCTCTCTCTTTATGTATTCTTCTTATTTCATCCCAATTGATACAGGTATTCATTCCTTCATAAAGAATAATATTGTTAGATTAGGGCATTGTGTTGAATACAATATGATCATATTCTTTATAAACTGATAGTTATAAATACTGTAGACAATATCAGCAGACTTATTGACTACTTGGGGACAGGGGTGTATCTAGGGGTCCAAGCGCCCCTGGCAAAGTAAGGGGCTGGCGCCCCCCCCTACACACATTTGGAATAAGGTGCGAGTATTGGAAATGGGGCATGGTCTTGTGGGGTAAGGGCGTGGACACAATAGTACTTCCAATTCAAATTATGCCTCACAGTAGTGTCCCTCATTCACATTACACCGCACAGTAGTGTCTCGTATTCACGTTACACCATCCCTCCCCCTAACCCACCTTTCCCACAGCCTGACCTTAACCCGCCCCGCCCCCCCAAAAGCCTCTTCAGTGGTGCCTAACCCTTACCCACCCTTCCTAATCTCCCTCCCTGCAGCCTAACCCTAGCCCTCCCGCCCTCGCAGCCTAACCCTAACCTTCCCACGCGGCTTGCCAGTGGAGACTTTGGCACCAACTCGATCCAGATTTTGTCATTCTGCATCGCTATCTATGTTGGGAGGCCAGCATCCGCATTCCGAGCAGTTTCGGGATGCTGGCGTCAGCTTTCCGACCACCGGGATGCCAAACGCCGGCATCTTGACTGCATCCTGAATGAAATGCTAATGAGCTGCTGTGAGATGCGCCTCAAATGGACCCAGCCATTAACCAAACACCATTAGTTGGATGGTAGAAGGGCTTCCTGTTAGAAGAAACATCAGGGTGCCATCACTTTCAAGATAAAATGATCAATTATACAATTAACTGATATACATTTCCTTGAACATGGCCTTGAAATAGGTAAGATATGTATTTTCTTTATTACACTCAACAAGTTAAAGTTTTCGCTTACTTACATCTAACATGCATGATAATTGTGTAGTTTTCCAGGTACTACAGTCCCTTCTCCCAAACACTGACACTTTATTATTATCTTCAACAACAAATAGATCTATAGCACTGTGCTATATAACAATTGCTGTTTACCTGGTGAGAGTCTGTTACTACCGGCGCGGCGCCGCTGTCCGTCAGCACCGCACTGCCCTAGTGATCAGTCTAGTGTCCGGCAGTACCGCACTTGTAATCAGACTCACAATAAACTACAGTTACCAGCAGCCCTTGCTGCCGGGAGCTCCCAGCAACAAGGGCTGCTGGGAGCTGTAGTTTATTATGAGTCTGATTACAAGTGCGGTGCTGCCGGACACCTGCGCCGCTCCAGCAGTAACAGACTCTCACCAGGTGCAGTCTGACAGTACTGCTTTTCTATCCTTTGGCCGCGGGTGATACAGCCAGGCGGCGCCCCCTCCTTGCCTGGCGCCCCTGGCGAGTGCCATCCTGGCCAATAGGTAGATACACCCCTGCTTGGGGATTCTCACGTTGTCAGCCTAGGAGGCCTGTAACTGACAGGGGATGTAGTTATGTGAGCGGTGGTCAGGAGACCGCAGGTCACAATACCTCCCTCTACATCCCGCTCAGTGACAATCCCGACAGTCATGCCGACTATCAGGGACAATTCCCACTCGTGGGTGTCCATGATACCCAAAGAGTGGGAATAGAACCTGTGGTCTGGTCACCACCAAGCCCGCAATGTGGTGAGCGAAGGATGGCGAGCACAGCGTGGCAAGCGCAGCATGGCCGCAAGTGGCTTGTTGCGCTCGCCCCTGACGGCATTCCGCTGCCGGGATCCCGACATAGGTATGCTGACCCAACCCACTGACAGCAACAAAAGCTTAAATATCAATAGATATGTTCACCTTTTGTCAATTAAATAATGAAACCCGATATAATTTTCATTCTTCTTTTACTTGCCGTTTATAGATCTGTACAGTCCAGCAGATATCAAGAAGCAAATATACTGGGGGTACAGGGTAAACCCCGGTGGGTCCCACTGTCTGTGGCCCCTCCTCCTCCTCCTCCTCTAGTGATCAGGTTCCAGACTGTGCTCTTGAATTATACATTATAGATATGTTAACTTATACTAGAGATGAGCGGGTTCAGTTCGTCGAGATCCGAACCCCCCGAACTTCACGTGGTTTACACAGGTCCAAGGCAGCCTCGGTACTTCCCGCCTTACACGCAAAACCCGAACGGGGTAAAACGTCATCATCCCGCTGTCGGATTCTCGCAAGATTCGGATTCCATATAAAGAGCCGCGCGTCGCCGCCATTTTCACTCGTGCATTGTCGAGATAGAGAGAGGACGTGGCTACATTCTCTGCCCGAATAGCCCAATATCAGCAAATCTCAGCTCAATATCTGTGCTCAGTATCAGTGCTTCATTGTGGAGGGAGACCAGTATATGGTATTACAGTACAGTAATCCAGTGCTGTATTTTGCTGCCCAGTGTCAGTTCTATTATCCTGAATAGTGCTCAGTATCTGTGCTCATTATATTATCATTGCTGCATTGTGGTGACCACTGACCAGTATATGGTAGTACAATACAGTAGTCCAGTGCTGTATTTTGCTGCCCAGTGTCAGTTCTATTATCCTGAATAGTGCTCAGTGTCTGTGCTCATTATATTATCATTGCTGCATTGTGGTGACCACTGATCAGTATATGGTAGTACTGTACAGTAGTCCAGTGCTGTTCTCGCTGCCCAGTGACACTCAGTTCTATTATCCTGAACAGTGCACAGTGTATCTGTGCTCATTATTATCATTGCTGCAATCTGTTGACCACTGACCAGTATATGGTAGTACAATACAGTAGTCCAGTGCTGTATTTTGCTGCCCAGTGTCAGTTCTATTATCCTGAATAGTGCTCAGTATCTGTGCTCATTATATTATCATTGCTGCATTGTGGTGACCACTGACCAGTATATGGTAGTATAGTACAGTAGTCCAGTGCTGTATTTTGCTGCCCAGTTTCAGTTCTATTATCCTGAATAGTGCTCAGTATCTGTGCTCATTATATTATCATTGCTGCATTGTGGTGACCACTGACCAGTATATGGTAGTACAGTACAGTAGTCCAGTGCTGTTCTCGCTGCCCAGTGTCACTCAGTTCTATTATCCTGAACAGTGCACAGTGTATCTGTGCTCATTATTATCATTGCTGCATTCTGTTGACAACTGACCAGTATATGGTAGTACAGTACAGTAGTCCAGTGCTGTTCTCGCTGCCCAGTGTCACTCAGTTCTATTATCCTGAACAGTGCACAGTGTATCTGTGCTCATTATTATCATTGCTGCAATCTGTTGACCACTGACCAGTATATGGTAGTACAGTACAATAGTCCAGTGCTGTTCTCGCTGCCCAGTGTCACTCAGTTCTATTATCCTGAACAGTGCACAGTGTATCTGTGCTCATTTTCATTGCTGCATTCTGTTGACCACTGACCAGTATATGGTAGTACAGTACAGTAGTCCAGTGCTGTTCTCGCTGCCCAGTGTCACTCAGTTCTATTATCCTGAACAGTGCACAGTGTATCTGTGCTCATTATTATCAGTGCTGCATTGTGGTGACTAAAAGTCCAGTGTCTTGTGCTGCATCTTGCTGCTGTAGGGTGCTGTGGTAGTGTCCTCTCACTGTGCATAGGTCATCATCATTCCAGTCACAGTGGTATCTGGTATCTATCTAGTGGTATCTAATTCCAGACATTACTGCAGTCTAATTCCAGATATATTACTGGCATATAATTCCACACATTAAAAAATGGAGAACAAAAATGTGGAGGGTGAAATAGGGAAAGATCAAGATCCACTTCCACCTAGTGCTAAAGCTGCTGCCACTAGTCATGGCAGAGACAATGAAATGCCATCAACGTCATCTGCCAAGGCCGATGCCCAATGTCATAGTAGAGAGCATGTAAAATAAAAAAAATAAAAGTTCAGTAAAATGACCCAAAAATCTAAATTAAAAGCATCTGAGGAGAAGCGTAAACTTGCCAATATGCCATTTATGATACGGAGTGGCAAAGAACGGCTAAGGCCCTCTCCTCCTTCACATGAGGATGGAAACACTCATCCTCCCGCTAGAAAAATGAAAAGAGTTAAGCTGGCAAAAGCACAGCAAAGAACTGTGCGTTTTTCTAAATCACAAATCCCCAAGGAGAGTCCAATTGTGTCGGTTGCGATGCCTGACCTTCCCAACACTGGACGGGAAGAGGTGGTTCCTTCCACCATTTGCACGCCCCCTGCAAGTGCTGGAAGGAGCACCCGCAGTCCAGTTCCTGATATTCAAATTGAAGATGTCACAGGATGAGGATATGGGTGTTGCTGGCGCTGAGGAGGAAATTGACCAGGAGGATTCTGATGGAGAGGTGGTTTGTTTAAGTCAGGCACCCGGGGAGACACCTGTTGTCCGTGGGATGAATAAGGCCATTGACATGCCTGGTCAAAATACCAAAAAAAATCACCTCTTCGGTGTGGAATTATTTCAACAGAAATGTGGACAACTGGTGTCAAGCCGTGTATTGCCTTTGTCAAGCTGTAATAAGTAGGGGTAAGGACGTTAACCACCTAGGAACATCCTCCCTTATACGTCACCTGGAGCGCATTCATCAGAAGTCATTGACAAGTTCAAAAACTTTGGGTTACAGCGAAGCAGTCCACTGACAACTAAATCCCTTCCTCTTGTACACAAGCTCCTGCAAACCACACCACCAACTCCCTCAGTGTAAATTTCCTCCTTAGACAGGAACGCCAATAGTCCTGCAGGCCATGTCACTGGCAAGTCTGACGAGTCCTCTCCTAACTGGGATTCCTCCGATGGATCCTTGAGTGTAACGCCTACTGCTGCTGGCGCTGCTGTTGTTGCTGCTGGGAGTCCATCGTCATCCCAGAGGGGAAGTCGGAAGACCACTTGTACTACTTCCAGTAAGCAATTGACTGTCCAACAGTCCTTTGCGAGGAAGATGAAATATCACAGCAGTCATCCTGTTGCAAAGCGGATAACTCAGGCCTTGGCAGCTGTGTTGGTGTTAGATGTGCGTCCGGTATCCGGCGTTAGTTCACAGGGACTTAGAGAATTTCTTGAGGTAGTGTGTCCCCGGTACCAAATACCATCTAGGTTCCACTTCTCTAGGCAGGCGATACCGAGACTGTACACAGACGTCACAAAAAGACTCACCAGTGTCCTAAAAAATGCAGTTTTACCCAATGTCCACTTCACCACGTACATGTGGACAAGTGGAGCAGGGCAGACTCAGGACTATATGACTGTGACAGCCCACTGGGTAGATGTACTGCCTCCCACAGCAAGAACAGCAGCGGCGGCACCAGTAGCAGCATCTCGCAAACGCCAACTCAGTCCTAGGCAGGCTACGCTTTGTATCACCGCTTTCCATAAGAGGCACACAGCTGACAACCTCTTACGGAAACTGAGGAACATCATCACAGATTGGCTTACCCCAATTGGACTCTCCTGGGGATTTGTGACATCGGACAACGCCACCAATATTGTGCGTGCATTACATGTGGGCAAATTCCAGCACGTCCCATGTTTTGCACATACAATTAATTTGGTGGTGCAGAATTTAAAAAAAAAAAACGACAGGGGCGTGCAAGAGATGCTGTCGGTGGCCCGAAGAATTTCCGTCCACTTTCGGCTTTCAGCCACCGCGTGCCGAAGACTGGAGCACCAGCAAACACTCCTGAACATGCCCTGCCATCAGCTGAAGCAAGAGGTGGTAACGAGGTGGAATTCAACCCTCTATGTGCTTCAGAGGATGGAGGAGCAGCAAAAGGCTAATCAAGCCTATACATCTGCCTACCATATAGGCAAAGGAGGGGTAATGCACCTGACTCAAGCGCAGTGGAGAATGATTTCAACATTGTGCAAGGTTCTCCAACCCTTTGAACTTGCCACACGTGAAGTCAGTTCAGACATTGCCAGCCTGAGTCAGGTCATTCCCTTCATCAGGCTTTTGCAGAAGCAGCTGGAGAGATTGAAGGAGGAGCTAAAATGGAGCGATTCCGCTAGGCATGTGGGACTTGTGGATGGAGCCCTTCATTCGCTTAACCAGGATTCACGGGTGGTCAATCTGTTGAAATCAGAGCACTACATTTTGGCCACCGTGCTCGATCCTAGGTTTAAAGCCTACGTTGTATCTCTCTTTCCGGCAGACACAAGTCTGCAGATGTTCAAAGACCTGCTGGTGAGACAATTGTCAAGTCAAGCGGAACGTGACCCGTCACCATCTCTTCCTTCACATTCTCCCGCAACTGGGGGTGCGAGGAAAAGGCTAAGAATTCCGAGCCCACCCGCTGGCGGTGATGCAGGGCAGTCTGGAGCGAGTGCTGATATCTGGTCCGGACTGAAGGACCTGCCAACGATTACTGACATGTCGTCTACTGTCACTGCATATGATTCTTTCACCATTGAAAGAATGTACACAGGGACCTGTGATGGTGGATTCCAGTGGGGACGAATTAATACTCTGTGAGGAGGGGGATGTACACAGTGAAAGGGGTGAGGAATTGGATGAGGAGGAGGTGGACATCTTGCCTCTGTAGAGCCAGTTTGTGCAAGGAGAGATTGATTGCTTCTTTTTTGGTGGGAGCCCAAACCAACCAGTCATTTCAGCCACAGTCGTGTGGCATACCCTGTCGCTGAAATGATAAGTTTGTTAAAGTGTTTAACAGTGTCCTGTTTATACAACATAAGGGTGGGTGGGAGGGCCCAAGGACAATTCCATCTTGCACCTCTTTTTTTTATTTATTTATCTTTGCATCATGTGATGTTTGGGGCCAATTTTTTTAAGTGCCATCCTGTCTGACACTGCAGTGCCACTCCTAGCTGGGCCAGGTGTTTGTGCAGGCAACACGGGTCGCTTAGCTTAGTCATCCAGCGACCTCGGTGCAAATTTTAGGACTAAAAATAATATTGTGAGGTGTGAGGTGTTCAGAATAAACTGGAAATGAGTGGAATTTATGGTTATTGAGGATCAATATGGGATCAAAATTACCCCCAAATTCTATGATTTAAGCTGTTTTTGAGGGGTTTTTGGAAAAAAAACACCCGAATCCGACAAAAAATTTTAAGGGAGGTTTTGCCAAAACGCGCCCGAATCCAAAACATGGCCGCGGAACCTAATCCAAAACCAAGACACAAAACCCGGTCCCTCTGAGAGCAGCAGCGGAGGGAGGTCTCCCTTCCCTGCCTCTGCTAACACTGTTTATCTGACTGCTCGCATCCTGGTATGGTCGCATCCGGTATGCTGGTATGGTCGCATTTGATGCGAACATGCCAGACAACTGGTTAATTTCTACACTGCAATTTAGATTTTAGTTTTAACACACCCCACTCAAATCTAATTCTCTCTGCACATGTTCAATCTGCCCCACCTGCAGTGCACATGGTTTTGCCCAATTGCTGCAGATCTGCAGATATGTGCAATTAAACATAACCGCGTAAATGCCTAATTCTAGTGGCACACATTTTACCTAACATTTTGGACACAAATACAGTACTTCCAATAGTGTATGAGGCCCACTGTGAGCAGGTGGATCTATCCAGTGGTAGCTGCTGCCCCTGGGCTGCAGCTCTGACCTCAATTTGCAGTGAGGAGCAGGTCAGCAGGTATATAAACATTCATACATTGTTGTATGTTATGTACGTGCTGGCTGTTTTCCCTGGGGATCAGCAATGCTGCTGTGTTTCTTTGACCTGCTGCAGCACAGGACACAGCGCTCAGCTTGCCTATCATCTATAAGCCTGACCCCAGAGTCCCATTGGCTAGTGTCACTGGAGTCTGGCGGGGTTTATAGAAGGGGATCAGTATGATTTACCGGCGGCCGGTATGCCGACCGTCAGTATACCGACAATGGCATCCCGGTCGCTAGTATGCCGGCAACAAGGCGAGCGCAAAGAGTCCCCTTGCGGGCTCACTGCACTCGCTACGCTGCGGGCTTGGTGACTTGCTGCGCCCTACACAGGTTCTTGTCCCACTCTATGGGTGTCGTGGATACTCATGAGTGGGAATAGCCCCTATTTGCCGGGATTCCGGCTGTCGGCATTGTCAGCTGTCGGGATACCAGCATCGGTATTGTGACCGGCAGGATCCCAGCAGCCGGCAAATTAACTGCATCCCTATAGAAGATAGACAAGCTGAGTGCTGTGTCCCATGCTGCAGCATGTCAGTGAAACACAGCGATGCTGTTGAGCCCGGGTTAAGCAGCCAGTACATATATTACATACAACATTACATGTATGTTTAATGAGCGTGCTGACTGGCTCCCCCTGCAATGTGTGGTCAGCGCTGCAGCCCAGAGGCAGCAATCACCACTGGCTCTATCCCATTACATGTACATGTTACAGTCTTTGATAATTTCATCACCTAAGTCTGGCATGTACCTTTGCGAAGCTTGTATTAAAAATTTAATTTATGTTAGAAATAACAGCTGACAGTGGCTATCTGGATGCAGTGAAGTTGCTGGACAGAACCAAAATATTAACTGACACTTTATTTGTATTAGTTTCTACTTTATTCACTAATCATGAAAAATATCCATCCAGTGTGTTACATTAATTGGCATTTTTGAAAAGGGCATACAGTAGTACAGCAGCTTTATGGTTTTTTTGATCTAGTGTGCCAATCCACTATTAAAATATTAAAATGTCACAAGCTAATTTTAAAACTGTTTCCATGCATCATTTTGAAAACAACAATTAGGAAAACTTTCTCTAATGAAAAACAGGTAAAGATAATAAGATAATGAATCAGTCTAGGGCAGTGGTTCTCAAACTCGGTCCTCAGGACCCCACACGGTTCACGTTTTCCATGTCACCCGGCAGCTGCACTGTGTATCACCAACTGCCACATTTTAAAAAAATCTACAGGTGACCTGCAAAATATGGACCGTGTGGGGTCCTGAGGACCGAGTTTGAGAACCTGTGGTCTAGGGGATCCGTTCAGGATACCGGCATTCGGCATCCCAGCTGTTGGAATCCCGACACTGCTCAGAAAAGGCGGATGCTGTCATCCCTGCATGGATCAAAATGCCAGAACCTGGATCCCAAGCGCTAGAATCTCGATCGACCACCTCACTGTTAAGCAGTGGGTGGTGGGAGGTTAGGTTTAGGATGTGGGGGAGGGGTAAGGTTAGGCGGCGGGGAAGGGAGGGTTAGGTTTAGGCACCCCCCGGGCAGGGTTAGGGTTAAGCTGCGGGTAAGGGACGGTTAGGTCTGAGGAAGCCGCCGAGTCTAAAGGCGGAGAAACGCGTAACCAAGGAGCCCCGGAGTGCCGCTGAGCACAATACCCGAATTACCTGTACACAGTTCTGACGTCAGCGAAGAGAACGGGACCACGGATCACACCGGAAAAATCACCCTCCTCCATTGTTGTAACACGCTGGCAGGTCCAGTAGGAGGATCACAGAGGTACAGCACCAGTGCCGTGGGACCCAGGTAACTCTAACATAAGAGACTGTGTATTAAGGAATCCTTTTCAAAGGCTATTTCATTCAGCTGGATCCGTACTGTCACATTGTGGCATATGTGGATGACATTATATCAATCTTTAAAATCTTCATGAAAAATGAAACTATGTTTCCTTCTGGCCAGCAACTATTAACCATCTGAACTATTCCAAGGGATCTTACTACCAAGCGAGGACATTGTGCGATATTAATTTAGCTTGCACAGGTTTTACAAATGTTTCAAGCCAATTAGATTAAATTATCATTGGTATATATTTTTCTCTGGTATTCCATCTCAGTATCAGTTTTAATATTGGTGTTATTAATTGTTTTATTTATTGGTATTTATTATTTTTTTCTTTATCTTTATTTTATTTTTTCCTCTTTTTCTTTTTTCTTATTTTTGTTTTTTATGTCATCAATTAAAAGTTTATTGATTATCTATACCGCTAAATGAGTATCAATTATATGATTAAAGTAAGTCTAAATTTGTAGTAATCCTAGCAGCGCTCCCACTCTGTCTGTTTTTTGTTTCTATCATAATCACGGGGGTTGCAAAACATCCCTTAATGTGGGCAGCAGCAGCAGCTTTACTACTAAAATATTTCTGAAAAGGAATTGTATTAATAGCAGTTTCTCCACCGGTGAATCAGCGCAACACCTATTTTCCAATATTTTTTTACGGTTAGGTATAGGCTGCAGGAAGGGGGGTTAGGTTTAGGCACCACTGGGGAGGGTTGGGGTTTAGGCTGTGGGGGGGGAAGGTTATGGTTAGGCTGTGGGAAGGGGATTAGGGTTGGGGGGGTAAGAGGGTGAGGTAAGCATACTTACCCACACTCTGTCGGGATTCTCTGCTCCGGAATGCTGGTATTGGTCATATGACCACTGGCATCCCATCCGCCTGAGAAACGTACGTGCTGTAGCACTTACCTTTCTCTGGTAATATAGGCAATTTGGACAATATTGCACCAATGTGGTGAGGTGTGGTGTGGGTGTATGACCAATATGGAATAAGTTTCTCTGTGTCTTCAACTAGCAGAATTATTCGGAATCACTGTTTTCCAGAAAAGAAAACAGAAAATATACCATGGGGGTAATTCAGACCTGATCGCTGGGCTGCATTTTTGCTGCCCTGTAATCAGATAGTCGCCGCCTACAGGGGGAGGGTGAATTCGCTGTGCAAGTGTGCGTTCCAATGTGTAGCAGAGCTGCACAAACTGATTTTGTGCAGTCTCTGTTCAGCCCGGGACTTACTCAGCTGCTGCGATTGCTTCTTGCTGATCTGGGCCGGAGCTGACGTCAGACACCCTCCCTTCAAGCACTTTGACACACCTGCGTTTGTCCGGACACTCCCTGGAAATGGTCAGTTGCCAACCACAAACGGCCAACTCATGTCAATCACCTTGCGAACGCCCGTGCAATCGCACCATCCCATCACTGACCGGTGATCCCCGTTGCTGTGGTCTGTCGCGCCTGTGCATTGCAGTCAGTGGTGGATTTGCCGCTAGGCAATCTAAGTGGTTGCCTAGGGCCCGCCGGGTCACTGAGACACGTTGCCGCTCATTCCGGCGGCAGCGTGTCTCAGCTGTCAGGACAGGAGAGTGCCCGCCAGCGCGGCTGTGTCTGGCGCGGCGGCGTATAGCGGACTTCAAACCAGCCGCCGGTTCGTGAGCCAATCAGAGCTCGCGGACCGGCAGCCAATCAGAAGCCGCCGGTCTGTGAGCTCTGATTGGCTCACGAACCGGCGGCTGGTTTGAACAAAGTCCGCTATACGCCGCCGCGCCAGACACAGCTGCGCTGGCGGGCGCTCTCCTCTCCTGACTCACCCGTCCCTCACAGCCGGAGCCCGGAGGAGGAGCAGCAGCAGCAG
This sequence comes from Pseudophryne corroboree, assembly GCF_028390025.1. Taxonomy (NCBI): domain Eukaryota; kingdom Metazoa; phylum Chordata; class Amphibia; order Anura; family Myobatrachidae; genus Pseudophryne; species Pseudophryne corroboree. The sequence goes on from NC_086448.1 coordinate 176,495,555, forward strand.
TGTAGCAGCGGTAAGCAGCTGCAGCACTGGCTGCTGTGGGGGCAATTGTATACCGGGCACTGTGGGGGCAATTGGCTGGCACTGTGGGGCATTTGTATACCTGGCTGCTGTGGGGGCAATTGTATACCTGGCACTGTCGGGGCATCTGTATACCTGGCACTGTGGGGGCATCTGTATACCTGGCACTGTGGGGGCATTTGTATACCTGACACTGTGGGGGCAATTGTGGATCTGACACTGTGGGGGCAATTGTATACCTGACAGGTATACAAATGCCCACACAGTGCCAGGTATACAAATGCCCCCACAGCGCCCGGTAAACAATTGCCCCCACAGTGCCAGGTATACAAATGCCCCACAGTGCCAGCCAATTGCTCCCACAGTGCCAGGTATACAAGTGCCCCCACATTTGAACTCCATCTGTAATGTAAGGGGGCATAAGTCAGAACAAAAATATAGTGCTATGGATTGTTTGAGGTTGGGGGGCCCCAAATCGGTATTTCGCTTAGGGCCCCATGAGGTCTAAATCCGCCTCTGATTGCAGTACATATGCACGCGCAGTTCAGATCTGATTGCACGCTGTGCGAAAATACACAGCAGCGATCAGGCCGGTATTACCCCCCCCCCCCCCCCCCCCCAGAGTGAACACTGTGTTTCTTGACTAAAGCTGCTACTTATCAATAGATCTATACAAAGGGGAACAATTTGCAATGACTGTGCCATTGGGTATTCAGTGACTATGTAACAATTTTAATTCTATGCCTGTTCACAAACTCAACAACACAATTGGCTTGTCTTCTAGAAATAATTTATTACAAATAACAACATAATAAAAAATATAAAAATGGGCATTTTTAGGTGAAAAATAATGAAGATTGTGCCAGAGGCGTATCTAGGGTAAGGCGAGTGGGGCACGTGCGGCAGGCCCAGGAGAGGGGGGCGCCGCCGGCGGCCAGGGCATCATGCCCCACTCGCCCCCGTCAACCCGAAATGTGAGGGGAGGAGAGCGCACCGTCTCTCCCTCCCCTCACCGCCGCTGAAAGCCCTAGCGCTGTGTCCGGTCTCCGGCGTTAGCCAATCAGAGCTTGCGGACCGGCTCCTGATTGGCTGCCGGTCCGCGAGCTCTGATTGGCTAGCGAACCGGCGCCAGACAGCCGCCGGAGACCTGGAGCGGTGAGGGGAAGGTGAGGCACTGCACTGCGCTCTCCTCCCCTCACATATCAACAACAAGCGGCCGGTGAGTGACCTGGAGGGGGCGGCGGCACAGTGGGGCATGTATCTGGCACCAAATGGGGCATGCAACCGGCACTGAGTGGGGCCTGGCACTGTGGGGCATGTAACTGGCACTGTGGGGCCTGGCACTGTGGGGCATGTAACTGGCACTGTGGGGCATGTATCTGGCACTGTGGGGCATGTAACTGGCACTGTGGGGCAATGTAACTGGCACTGTGGGGCATGTATCTGGCACTGTGGGGCAATGTAACTGGCACAGTGGGGCATGTATCTGGCACAGTGGGGCAAAGTAAATGGCACTGTGGGGCAATGTAACTGGCACTGTGGGGCATGTATCTGGCACTGAGTAGGGCATGTATCTGGCACTGTGGGGCAATGTATCTGGCACTGTTGGGCATGTTTCCGGCACTGTGGGGCATGTATCCGGCACTGTGGGGCATGTATCCGGCACTGTGGGGCAATGTAACTGGTACTGTGGGGCAACGTAACTGGCACTGTGGGGCATGTATCTGGCACAGTGGGGCATGTATCTGGCACTGTGGGGCAATGTAACTGGCACTGTGGGGCAATGTAACTGGCACTGTGGGGCATGTATCTGGCACTGAGTGGGGCATGTATCTGGCACTGTGGGGCAATGTATCTGGCACTGTGGGGCATGTATCCGGCACTGTGGGGCATTGTATCTGGCACTGTGGGGCAATGTAACTGGCACTGTGGGTCATTTTCAGTGGCCACACCCCTTCTGGAGCGTGGCCACACCCCTTCTGGCAACGTAACTGGCACTGTGGGGCATGTATCTGGCACAGTGGGGCATGTATCTGGCACTGTGGGGCAATGTAACTGGCACTGTGGGGCAATGTAACTGGCACTGTGGGGCATGTATCTGGCACTGAGTAGGGCATGTATCTGGCACTGTGGGGCAATGTATCTGGCACTGTGGGGCATGTATCCGGCACTGTGGGGCATTGTATCTGGCACTGTGGGGCAATGTAACTGGCACTGTGGGTCATTTTCAGTGGCCACACCCCTTCTGGAGCGTGGCCACACCCCTTCTGGCAACGTAACTGGCACTGTGGGGCATGTATCTGGCACAGTGGGGCATGTATCTGGCACTGTGGGGCAATGTAACTGGCACTGTGGGGCAATGTAACTGGCACTGTGGGGCATGTATCTGGCACTGAGTAGGGCATGTATCTGGCACTGTGGGGCAATGTATCTGGCACTGTGGGGCATGTATCCGGCACTGTGGGGCATTGTATCTGGCACTGTGGGGCAATGTAACTGGCACTGTGGAACATTTTCAGTGGCCACCCCCTTTCTGGAGCGTGGCCACACCCCTTCTGGCAACGTAACTGGCACTGTGGGGCATGTATCTGGCACAGTGGGGCATGTATCTGGCACTGTGGGGCATGTATCTGGCACTGTGGGGCAATGTATCTGGCACTGTGGGGCATGAATCCGGCACTGTGGGGCATTGTATCTGGCACTGGGGGGCAATGTAACTGGCACTGTGGGCCATTTTCAGTGGCCACACCCCTTCTGGAGCATGGCCACACACCTTTTTTTTTGGGGGGGGGCCATTTTCCATCTTGCCTCTGGATTGTGCTACTACCGTGATAAAATAAAATCATATTAATTTACAGACAATTGATATATAGCTCTCTAAAAGGGGTTTTAAAACTGCATCAATAAAAAATAGCATTTTTACCCTCCAAATTACTGGGTATTATATCCAGCAGGTTGAAATACAAAATTCCCACTTACTGTGTTTTATTCAATTTGTGGTAGAGATGAGCAGGTTTGGTTCTCAGAGAACCGAAACCCCCCGAACTTCACATCACGAGCCCAAATCCGAGTCAGGGGATGAATTAATACTCTGTGAGGAGGAGGATGTACACAGTGAGAGGGGTGAGGAATCGGAGGATGAGGACGAGGTTGACATTTTGCCTCTGCAGAGCCAGTTTGTGCAAGGAGAGATTGATTGCTTCTTTTTTGGTGGGGGCCCAAACAAACCACTCATTTCAGCCACAGTCGTGTGGCAGACCCTGTCGCTGAAATGATTGGTTTGTTAAAGTGTGCATGTCCTGTTTATATAACATAAGGGTGGGTGGGAGGGCCCAAGGACAATTCCATCTTGCACCTCTTTTTCTTCTTTGCATCAAGTGCTGTTTGGGGCCTAGTTTTTTTTAAGTGATATCCTGTGTGCAACTGCAGTGCCACTCCTAGATGGGCCAGGTGTTTGTGCCGCACACTTGTGTCGCTTAGCTTAGTTATACAGCCACCTCGGTGCAACCTTTTGGCCTAAAAACAATATTGTGAGGTGTGAGATGTTCAGAATACACTGGAAATGAGTGGAAATTAATGTTATTGAGGTTAATAATTAGAGATGAGCGCCTGAAATTTTTCGGGTTTTGTGTTTTGGTTTTGGGTTCGGTTCCGCGGCCGTGTTTTGGGTTCGAACGCGTTTTGGCAAAACCTCACCGAATTTTTTTTGTCGGATTCGGGTGTGTTTTGGATTCGGGTGTTTTTTTCAAAAAACACTAAAAAACAGCTTAAATCATAGAATTTGGGGGTCATTTTGATCCCAAAGTATTATTAACCTCAAAAACCATAATTTACACTCATTTTCAGTCTATTCTGAATACCTCACACCTCACAATATTATTTTTAGTCCTAAAATTTGCACCGAGGTCGCTGTGTGAGTAAGATAAGCGACCCTAGTGGCCGACACAAACACCGGGCCCATCTAGGAGTGGCACTGCAGTGTCACGCAGGATGGCCCTTCCAAAAAACCCTCCCCAAACAGCACATGACGCAAAGAAAAAAAGAGGCGCAATGAGGTAGCTGTGTGAGTAAGATTAGCGACCCTAGTGGCCGACACAAACACCGGGCCCATCTAGGAGTGGCACTGCAGTGTCACGCAGGATGTCCCTTCCAAAAAACCCTCCCCAAACAGCACATGACGCAAAGAAAAAAAGAGGCGCAATGAGGTAGCTGACTGTGTGAGTAAGATTAGCGACCCTAGTGGCCGACACAAACACCGGGCCCATCTAGGAGTGTCACTGCAGTGTCACGCAGGATGTCCCTTCCAAAAAAACCCTCCCCAATCAGCACATGATGCAAAGAAAAAGAAAAGAAAAAAGAGGTGCAAGATGGAATTGTCCTTGGGCCCTCCCACCCACCCTTATGTTGTATAAACAAAACAGGACATGCACACTTTAACCAACCCATCATTTCAGTGACAGGGTCTGCCACACGACTGTGACTGATATGACGGGTTGGTTTGGACCCCCCCCAAAAAAGAAGCAATTAATCTCTCCTTGCACAAACTGGCTCTACAGAGGCAAGATGTCCACCTCATCTTCACCCTCCGATATATCACCGTGTACATCCCCCTCCTCACAGATTATCAATTCGTCCCCACTGGAATCCACCATCTCAGCTCCCTGTGTACTTTGTGGAGGCAATTGCTGCTGGTCAATGTCTCCGCGGAGGAATTGATTATAATTCATTTTAATGAACATCATCTTCTCCACATTTTCTGGATGTAACCTCGTACGCCGATTGCTGACAAGGTGAGCGGCGGCACTAAACACTCTTTCGGAGTACACACTTGTGGGAGGGCAACTTAGGTAGAATAAAGCCAGTTTGTGCAAGGGCCTCCAAATTGCCTCTTTTTCCTGCCAGTATAAGTACGGACTGTGTGACGTGCCTACTTGGATGCGGTCACTCATATAATCCTCCACCATTCTATCAATGTTGAGAGAATCATATGCAGTGACAGTAGACGACATGTCCGTAATCGTTGTCAGGTCCTTCAGTCCGGACCAGATGTCAGCATCAGCAGTCGCTCCAGACTGCCCTGCATCACCGCCAGCGGGTGGGCTCGGAATTCTGAGCCTTTTCCTCGCACCCCCAGTTGCGGGAGAATGTGAAGGAGGAGATGTTGACAGGTCGCGTTCCGCTTGACTTGACAATTTTGTCACCAGCAGGTCTTTCAACCCCAGCAGACCTGTGTCTGCCGGAAAGAGAGATCCAAGGTAGGCTTTAAATCTAGGATCGAGCACGGTGGCCAAAATGTAGTGCTCTGATTTCAACAGATTGACCACCCGTGAATCCTTGTTAAGCGAATTAAGGGCTGCATCCACAAGTCCCACATGCCTAGCGGAATCGCTCCCTTTTAGCTCCTTCTTCAATGCCTCCAGCTTCTTCTGCAAAAGCCTGATGAGGGGAATGACCTGACTCAGGCTGGCAGTGTCTGAACTGACTTCACGTGTGGCAAGTTCAAAGGGCATCAGAACCTTGCACAACGTTGAAATCATTCTCCACTGCACTTGAGACAGGTGCATTCCACCTACTATATCGTGCTCAATTGTATAGGCTTGAATGGCCTTTTGCTGCTCCTCCAACCTCTGAAGCATATAGAGGGTTGAATTCCACCTCGTTACCACTTCTTGCTTCAGATGATGGCAGGGCAGGTTCAGTAGTTTTTGGTGGTGCTCCAGTCTTCTGTACGTGGTGCCTGTACGCCGAAAGTGTCCCGCAATTTTTCTGGCCACCGACAGCATCTCTTGCACGCCCCTGTCGTTTTTTAAAAAATTCTGCACCACCAAATTCAAGGTATGTGCAAAACATGGGACGTGCTGGAATTTGCCCATATTTAATGCACACACAATATTGCTGGCGTTGTCCGATGCCACAAATCCACAGGAGAGTCCAATTGGGGTAAGCCATTCCGCGATGATCTTCCTCAGTTGCCGTAAGAGGTTTTCAGCTGTGTGCGTATTCTGGAAAGCGGTGATACAAAGCGTAGCCTGCCTAGGAAAGAGTTGGCGTTTGCGAGATGCTGCTACTGGTGCCGCCGCTGCTGTTCTTGCGGCGGGAGTCCATACATCTACCCAGTGGGCTGTCACAGTCATATAGTCCTGACCCTGCCCTGCTCCACTTGTCCACATGTCCGTGGTTAAGTGGACATTGGGTACAACTGCATTTTTTAGGAGACTGGTGAGTCTTTTTCTGACGTCCGTGTACATTCTCGGTATCGCCTGCCTAGAGAAGTGGAACCTAGATGGTATTTGGTAACGGGGGCACACTGCCTCAATAAATTGTCTAGTTCCCTGTGAACTAACGGCGGATACCGGACGCACGTCTAACACCAACATAGTTGTCAAGGACTCAGTTATCCGCTTTGCAGTAGGATGACTGCTGTGATATTTCATCTTCCTCGCAAAGGACTGTTGAACAGTCAATTGCTTACTGGAAGTAGTACAAGTGGGCTTACGACTTCCCCTCTGGGATGACCATCGACTCCCAGCGGCAACAACAGCAGCGCCAGCAGCAGTAGGCGTTACACGCAAGGATGCATCGGAGGAATCCCAGGCAGGAGAGGACTCGTCAGACTTGCCAGTGACATGGCCTGCAGGACTATTGGCATTCCTGGGGAAGGAGGAAATTGACACTGAGGGAGTTGGTGGGGTGGTTTGCGTGAGCTTGGTTACAAGAGGAAGGGATTTACTGGTCAGTGGACTGCTTCCGCTGTCACCCAAAGTTTTTGAACTTGTCACTGACTTATTATGAATGCGCTGCAGGTGACGTATAAGGGAGGATGTTCCGAGGTGGTTAACGTCCTTACCCCTACTTATTACAGCTTGACAAAGGGAACACACGGCTTGACACCTGTTGTCCGCATTTCTGGTGAAATACCTCCACACCGAAGAGCTGATTTTTTTGGTATTTTCACCTGGCATGTCAACGGCCATATTCCTCCCACGGACAACAGGTGTCTCCCCGGGTGCCTGACTTAAACAAACCACCTCACCATCAGAATCCTCCTGGTCAATTTCCTCCCCAGCGCCAGCAACACCCATATCCTCCTCATCCTGGTGTACTTCAACACTGACATCTTCAATCTGACTATCAGGAACTGGACTGCGGGTGCTCCTTCCAGCACTTGCAGGGGGCGTGCAAATGGTGGAAGGCGCATGCTCTTCACGTCCAGTGTTGGGAAGGTCAGGCATCGCAACCGACACAATTGGACTCTCCTTGTGGATTTGGGATTTCAAAGAACGCACAGTTCTTTGCGGTGCTTTTGCCAGCTTGAGTCTTTTCAGTTTTCTAGCGAGAGGCTGAGTGCTTCCATCCTCATGTGAAGCTGAACCACTAGCCATGAACATAGGCCAGGGCCTCAGCCGTTCCTTGCCACTCCGTGTGGTAAATGGCATATTGGCAAGTTTACGCTTCTCCTCCGACAATTTTATTTTAGGTTTTGGAGTCCTTTTTTTACTGATATTTGGTGTTTTGGTTTTGACATGCTCTGTACTATGCCATTGGGCATCGGCCTTGGCAGACGACGTTGCTGGCATTTCATCGTCTCGGCCATGACTAGTGGCAGCAGCTTCAGCACGAGGTGGAAGTGGATCTTGATCTTTCCCTAATTTTGGAACCTCAACATTTTTGTTCTCCATATTTTAATAGGCACAACTAAAAGGCACCTCAGGTAAACAATGGAGATGGATGGATTGGATACTAGTATACAATTATGGACGGGCTGCCGAGTGCCGACACAGAGGTAGCCACAGCCGTGAACTACCGCACTGTACTGTGTCTGCTGCTAATATATAGACTGGTTGATAAAGAGATAGTATACTCGTAACTAGTATGTATGTATAAAGAAAGAAAAAAAACCACGGTTAGGTGGTATATACAATTATGGACGGGCTGCCGAGTGCCGACACAGAGGTAGCCACAGCCGTGAACTACCGCACTGTACTGTGTCTGCTGCTAATATATAGACTGGTTGATAAAGAGATAGTATACTCGTAACTAGTATGTATGTATAAAGAAAGAAAAAAAAACCACGGTTAGGTGGTATATACAATTATGGACGGGCTGCCGAGTGCCGACACAGAGGTAGCCACAGCCGTGAACTACCGCACTGTACTGTGTCTGCTGCTAATATATAGACTGGTTGATAAAGAGATAGTATACTCGTAACTAGTATGTATGTATAAAGAAAGAAAAAAAAACCACGGTTAGGTGGTATATACAATTATGGACGGGCTGCCGAGTGCCGACACAGAGGTAGCCACAGCCGTGAACTACCGCACTGTACTGTGTCTGCTGCTAATATATAGACTGGTTGATAAAGAGATAGTATACTCGTAACTAGTATGTATGTATAAAGAAAGAAAAAAAAACCACGGTTAGGTGGTATATACAATTATGGACGGGCTGCCGAGTGCCGACACAGAGGTAGCCACAGCCGTGAACTACCGCACTGTACTGTGTCTGCTGCTAATATATAGACTGGTTGATAAAGAGATAGTATACTCGTAACTAGTATGTATGTATAAAGAAAGAAAAAAAAACCACGGTTAGGTGGTATATACAATTATGGACGGGCTGCCGAGTGCCGACACAGAGGTAGCCACAGCCGTGAACTACCGCACTGTACTGTGTCTGCTGCTAATATATAGACTGGTTGATAAAGAGATAGTATACTCGTAACTAGTATGTATGTATAAAGAAAGAAAAAAAAAACACGGTTAGGTGGTATATACAATTATGGACGGGCTGCCGAGTGCCGACACAGAGGTAGCCACAGCCGTGAACTACCGCACTGTACTGTGTCTGCTGCTAATATATAGACTGGTTGATAAAGAGATAGTATACTCGTAACTAGTATGTATGTATAAAGAAAGGAAAAAAAACCACGGTTAGGTGGTATATACAATTATGGACGGGCTGCCGAGTGCCGACACAGAGGTAGCCACAGCCGTGAACTACCGCACTGTACTGTGTCTGCTGCTAATATATAGACTGGTTGATAAAGAGATAGTATACTCGTAACTAGTATGTATGTATAAAGAAAGAAAAAAAAAAACACGGTTAGGTGGTATATACAATTATGGACGGGCTGCCGAGTGCCGACACAGAGGTAGCCACAGCCGTGAACTACCGCACTGTACTGTGTCTGCTGCTAATATATAGACTGGTTGATAAAGAGATAGTATACTCGTAACTAGTATGTATGTATAAAGAAAGAAAAAAAAACCACGGTTAGGTGGTATATACAATTATGGACGGGCTGCCGAGTGCCGACACAGAGGTAGCCACAGCCGTGAACTACCGCACTGTACTGTGTCTGCTGCTAATATATAGACTGGTTGATAAAGAGATAGTATACTCGTAACTAGTATGTATGTATAAAGAAAGAAAAAAAAACCACGGTTAGGTGGTATATACAATTATGGACGGGCTGCCGAGTGCCGACACAGAGGTAGCCACAGCCGTGAACTACCGCACTGTACTGTGTCTGCTGCTAATATATAGACTGGTTGATAAAGAGATAGTATACTCGTAACTAGTATGTATGTATAAAGAAAGAAAAAAAAACCACGGTTAGGTGGTATATACAATTATGGACGGGCTGCCGAGTGCCGACACAGAGGTAGCCACAGCCGTGAACTACCGCACTGTACTGTGTCTGCTGCTAATATATAGACTGGTTGATAAAGAGATAGTATACTCGTAACTAGTATGTATGTATAAAGAAAGAAAAAAAAAACACGGTTAGGTGGTATATACAATTATGGACGGGCTGCCGAGTGCCGACACAGAGGTAGCCACAGCCGTGAACTACCGCACTGTACTGTGTCTGCTGCTAATATATAGACTGGTTGATAAAGAGATAGTATACTCGTAACTAGTATGTATGTATAAAGAAAGAAAAAAAAACCACGGTTAGGTGGTATATACAATTATGGACGGGCTGCCGAGTGCCGACACAGAGGTAGCCACAGCCGTGAACTACCGCACTGTACTGTGTCTGCTGCTAATATATAGACTGGTTGATAAAGAGATAGTATACTCGTAACTAGTATGTATGTATAAAGAAAGAAAAAAAAACCACGGTTAGGTGGTATATACAATTATGGACGGGCTGCCGAGTGCCGACACAGAGGTAGCCACAGCCGTGAACTACCGCACTGTACTGTGTCTGCTGCTAATATATAGACTGGTTGATAAAGAGATAGTATACTCGTAACTAGTATGTATGTATAAAGAAAGGAAAAAAAACCACGGTTAGGTGGTATATACAATTATGGACGGGCTGCCGAGTGCCGACACAGAGGTAGCCACAGCCGTGAACTACCGCACTGTACTGTGTCTGCTGCTAATATATAGACTGGTTGATAAAGAGATAGTATACTCGTAACTAGTATGTATGTATAAAGAAAGAAAAAAAAAACACGGTTAGGTGGTATATACAATTATGGACGGGCTGCCGAGTGCCGACACAGAGGTAGCCACAGCCGTGAACTACCGCACTGTACTGTGTCTGCTGCTAATATATAGACTGGTTGATAAAGAGATAGTATACTCGTAACTAGTATGTATGTATAAAGAAAGAAAAAAAAACCACGGTTAGGTGGTATATACAATTATGGACGGGCTGCCGAGTGCCGACACAGAGGTAGCCACAGCCGTGAACTACCGCACTGTACTGTGTCTGCTGCTAATATATAGACTGGTTGATAAAGAGATAGTATACTCGTAACTAGTATGTATGTATAAAGAAAGAAAAAAAAACCACGGTTAGGTGGTATATACAATTATGGACGGGCTGCCGAGTGCCGACACAGAGGTAGCCACAGCCGTGAACTACCGCACTGTACTGTGTCTGCTGCTAATATATAGACTGGTTGATAAAGAGATAGTATACTCGTAACTAGTATGTATGTATAAAGAAAGAAAAAAAAACCACGGTTAGGTGGTATATACAATTATGGACGGGCTGCCGAGTGCCGACACAGAGGTAGCCACAGCCGTGAACTACCGCACTGTACTGTGTCTGCTGCTAATATAGACTGGTTGATAAAGAGATAGTATACTCGTAACTAGTATGTATGTATAAAGAAAGAAAAAAAAACCACGGTTAGGTGGTATATACAATTATGGACGGGCTGCCGAGTGCCGACACAGAGGTAGCCACAGCCGTGAACTACCGCACTGTACTGTGTCTGCTGCTAATATAGACTGGTTGATAAAGAGATAGTATACTCGTAACTAGTATGTATGTATAAAGAAAGAAAAAAAAACCACGGTTAGGTGGTATATACAATTATGGACGGGCTGCCGAGTGCCGACACAGAGGTAGCCACAGCCGTGAACTACCGCACTGTACTGTGTCTGCTGCTAATATATAGACTGGTTGATAAAGAGATAGTATACTCGTAACTAGTATGTATGTATAAAGAAAGAAAAAAAAACCACGGTTAGGTGGTATATACAATTATGGACGGGCTGCCGAGTGCCGACACAGAGGTAGCCACAGCCGTGAACTACCGCACTGTACTGTGTCTGCTGCTAATATAGACTGGTTGATAAAGAGATAGTATACTCGTAACTAGTATGTATGTATAAAGAAAGAAAAAAAAACCACGGTTAGGTGGTATATACAATTATGGACGGGCTGCCGAGTGCCGACACAGAGGTAGCCACAGCCGTGAACTACCGCACTGTACTGTGTCTGCTGCTAATATAGACTGGTTGATAAAGAGATAGTATACTCGTAACTAGTATGTATGTATAAAGAAAGAAAAAAAAACCACGGTTAGGTGGTATATACAATTATGGACGGGCTGCCGAGTGCCGACACAGAGGTAGCCACAGCCGTGAACTACCGCACTGTACTGTGTCTGCTGCTAATATATAGATTGGTTGATAAAGAGATAGTATACTCGTAACTAGTATGTATGTATAAAGAAAGAAAAAAAAACCACGGTTAGGTGGTATATACAATTATGGACGGGCTGCCGAGTGCCGACACAGAGGTAGCCACAGCCGTGAACTACCGCACTGTACTGTGTCTGCTGCTAATATAGACTGGTTGATAAAGAGATAGTATACTCGTAACTAGTATGACTATAAAGAAAGAAAAAAAAACCACGGTTAGGTGGTATATACAATTATGGACGGGCTGCCGAGTGCCGACACAGAGGTAGCCACAGCCGTGAACTACCGCACTGTACTGTGTCTGCTGCTAATATAGACTGGTTGATAAAGAGATAGTATACTACTAATATTATATATACTGGTGGTCAGGTCACTGGTCACTAGTCACACTGGCAGTGGCACTCCTGCAGCAAAAGTGTGCACTGTTTAATTTTAATATAATATTATGTACTCCTGGCTCCTGCTATAACCTATAACTGGCACTGCAGTAGTGCTCCCCAGTCTCCCCCACAATTATAAGCTGTGTGAGCTGAGCAGTCAGACAGATATATAATATATATAGATGATGCAGCACACTGGCCTGAGCCTGAGCAGTGCACACAGATATGGTATGTGACTGACTGAGTCACTGTGTGTATCGCTTTTTTCAGGCAGAGAACGGATATATTAAATAAACTGCACTGTGTGTCTGGTGGTCACTCACTATATAATATATTATGTACTCCTGGCTCCTGCTATAACCTATAACTGGCACTGCAGTAGTGCTCCCCAGTCTCCCCCACAATTATAAGCTGTGTGAGCTGAGCAGTCAGACAGATATATATAATATTATATATAGATAGATAATAGATGATGCAGCACACTGGCCTGAGCCTGAGCAGTGCACACAGATATGGTATGTGACTGAGTCACTGTGTGCTGTGTATCGCTTTTTTCAGGCAGAGAACGGATTATAAATAAAAGTGGTGGTCACTGGTCACTATCAGCAAAACTCTGCACTGTACACTACTGAGTACTCCTAATGCTCCCCAAAATTAGTAAATCAAGTGTCTCTCTAATCTATTCTAATTCTAAACGGAGAGGACGCCAGCCACGTCCTCTCCCTATCAATCTCAATGCACGTGTGAAAATGGCGGCGACGCGCGGCTCCTTATATAGAATCCGAGTCTCGCGATAGAATCCGAGCCTCGCGAGAATCCGACAGCGTCATGATGACGTTCGGGCGCGCTCGGGTTAACCGAGCAAGGCGGGAAGATCCGAGTCGCTCGGACCCGTGAAAAAAAACATGAAGTTCTGGAGGGTTCGGATTCAGAGAAACCGAACCCGCTCATCTCTATTAATAATACCGTAGGATCAAAATTACCCCCAAATTCTGTAATTTTAGCTGTTTTTATGTTTTTTTCCCAAAATCATCCAGATCCAAAACCAAAACACGAAAGGGTGGTTTTGGCAAAACCAATCCAAAACCAAAACACAAGCGGGGAATTAGAACCAGAAACCAAAACACAAAGCACGAAAGTGCCCGCCACACATCTCTAATTTGTGGCGAGTTACTGCCTGCAAAAATCAGACTGTTACATTTATGTTCAAAGGTATAGCTGGGAAAATGGGCTGGCAGAGCAGTTGCATTGGGATAATATGGCAAAAGATTTCTAGATGGATGGCCACAAGAGCCAAAGATGGAATTATAAAGGTGGTGGATCTGGAGGTACTGGTTACAGCATTTAACCACTTGCCTGACATGGTCGCATCAGATGCGCCCACACCAGCCAGATAAAGTGTGTTAGCAGCGGCAGGAAAGGTAAACTCTGCCTCCCTGCACTCTCCCCTCAGTGTTGCTGTGCTGCCGATCACTGCTGATCGGTCAGCACAGCAGGACCACCCACCCAGCGGCTGCAAACAATGGCAGCCAATGGAAAAGTGTATAACAACACCCCCCCCCCCCCCCCAGACACTCCCAGCCCGCTACCTGTGTACCTGGCAGCTGTCTTGGGTGTAAAAAGTAACGTTGCAATGTTACCAATGTTCCGATGTTACCGATCTTCCTGACCGATGTTCCGATGTTTGAGGGAAATTAATTTTAAAAATAAATACTTTTTTTTTTTAAACGCAAAAGTGTTTTTGTTTTTTTACTAAAATCATTTTGGATAAGGTTAAATTCATGTTCTTTACCTAATTAACTCATATTAAAAAAAACGACAATTTTGGAGCAGTTTTTTGGGGGGAAAATCATCAGTTAAGTGGTTAAAGGGCAAACAGTATTTGTCATAAAGAGTAGAAAACTCAGGGAATATATATTTAATTATTTTCCTTTCATTTATTCACATTTACCATTTTTACTTTGATTATTTACATGAATGTGTAAATATCTAAGGTCTTCAACATGTTCACAGTTTAAAGGGATGTTTAAAGACTGGATTAGCTGCCCAGTCTTATTAAAAGTTGGATCTTTATTTGCTATTTTTTACACACTGTTACTGTTCCAGAGACAGCTGATCACTTTATCATGCCCTATAGGGGCTGAACATTAGGTGCATTACCATCTCAGAAAGCAGATTATCGCAGAAGCCTGAGCAATAATGACATCTTTCACCTATCAATGAGAGCTGTAATTGAAGCCTTGACACTTCACAGTAAAGATTTATTCCCCCAGCTTAAAGAATGGATCGATCAATAGGAAACATTCTTTGATTTAGGTATCTTTGATCTAAATTGTTAAACTGAGGTTTATCAAGTGGTCAAAGTGTTATGGTACCAGTGGGAGTTAAGAACTTTCAACATTAATTTCACTTGATATTTTATCATTTATTGAAGATCCCTACTTTATATTCGTAGACAATGTATAAAAACATCTAGCTGAAAGGGGACGCATATGCCCTTTTAAATGGGATTAATAAAGTGCCTAGATCTTTCATTCAATTAGTACAGTGCATTCTGTACAGTGAGGATGGCAGTTTTCATTACTTTAAAATACATAGAACTGGATGGATGCATATGGAAGGATTGGGAGTTTCATCTTCTCTTGGTCCTGCACTCAAATGAGATAAATAAATAAAATATGTGGGACAGAATATTCACATTAGTTTGATGGGGATGCAGATTGCAAATATTTGGAGGCCTTCTTGATTTAGCCCCTATGATAGGGTTAATATATTAATCTTTTACATGTTCTTGGTAAGGAACTGTTTCGCAGAGAAGGCCTGAGAAGAAGATAGGAATTACACAACATTGCACCCGCTATTTTTGCTGACTATGCTAATCAGAACAAAAGACGTGTATTTACTAACAGATCAATTTGAGAAACTGGTCAAGACTGAATTATCGGATGAGAGAGAGGGGGGGTATAAAATGGGTTTAGACTTTCTATTGGTGGCTTCTGACTGGGACAAGGTGTGTTTTGTTCAGACACAACTGAAGCCAAGGAAGCTGGGCAAGATTAACGTGGCCCCTTTTAGACTCAGTGCAGACAAGACATTTTGTATTATCCATCATCATAGTAATTAAGCTGTATATATATTTAAGAGTGTCGTGCCACAAACACCTTGTTGTGACCCTGCCCCACTGTTCAAAGCTGAGATTTACTGTATTTTGCTGCAGGGGGTGTGCAAGGATGGCACGATTCAATGCAAATCAGGTCATCCAACTATGGGTGGTCCACTTCAGTCTGGAAGTGGCTGGCATGTGGAAGAAGGGTCAACTCTTTTGGAAGGTCGGGAGAGTCTCCTAATGTCAGGACACTCATAGACATTCCAGTAGCATTAGTAAGTATGATGTGTATCTTGCTTATTAAATAAATATGGGTATCCTTTCTTTATCTTGGCTGCTGTACACCTTACCCAGATAATTCAGGAACCTTTCATAATACCAACAAAAAAAAATTCTGCTTTATTTAAGAACTTTATTAAATCACCTCCTAATACTTAGATTGGACTTTGTTCCTTAAAAACATTCAACAAGCAGCTCTTGTGGGTTGGGGCTGAAATGCTGGTGGTCAAAATTCCAACCTTGGCATCCTGATGTTTAGAATCCCGACAGGGGCCAGGTAAGGATGCTAACCCCCCCCCCCCCCCCCCCCCCCCGCAGCCTAATCCTTCCCAGTGGCACCTAAACCTACTCCCCCCACTCACAAACACACATGGCTTACTTCTCTGGCAGGCATGCTAGTGTCGGGATTGTGATGGTGCCAGCATTCTAAGCAGCGTTGGGATTCCAGCTTTGGTATTTCGACTGCCGGGATCCCAGCCGTCGGGATCCTGATCAGATGCCGCTCTTACAGCCTTGGCAAAAAAAAAAGAAATTTAGTAAACGGGTTTAAATAGAGGCTCAAACAGTTAGTAGCACAATTAATTTGCTGGTTATAGGATACATGGGTTGAGGGAAGGCCCCACTCTTTAACCTTTAAAAGCTGTGATCTGTGTAAAACTTCTGTTTAAAAAATGGGTATGGAGTTTTTAAATGCTGCAACCTGTGGAATTACTCCACAAGAGTAAGCACTACTTATACTGTATGTCGTCTGTAGGTATAGTATAAAGGACAAACGTAAAGGACATAAACATACATTTAATTGTTGAGATTTAAAATTAAATGCATCATTGTTTTCAAATGAAGCTATGATCTCATGTCCACAGCCTGCCTGCTGCCTGATTAATGAACACTAATGACACTGTGACTTTTGATGCATTGTTAAGTAGCTGTGAAATTATAATATTAGACAATGTCAAACAGTGTACCAACTACTTCAATAAGTAAAAACAGCATTAAAAAATGTTCAGTTCTAAACTATTTAAAATTGAATAATTGTGGGACACAGTAACTAAATGCATTACACAAAAGTTATCTAAGATTTGTCATTTCTATTCTCTGTTTTACCATATGTTTTATACTGTACTAATCAGTAGGCCAAACAATTGCCTTGATTAGCATATCCTAATTGTGTATTCTAGAGATGTGCGGGTTCGTATTTACTCGGTTCTTAACTCCAAAATGAATGCAAATTTGGATTTATCCAGATTTTTCTTATTGACTATCCAAAACACTTGACACCTAAAAGTCAATAAGATGCCGTTTTGAGGTCCTGGCAAATCCGAACTCGCACATCTCTAGTTTATTCTAAATAATGTTTTTTTGTTATTCTTACTTATTTTCCAATTGCAGTAAGATAGTCTGAATTCAAAAAATAATGTTTACATTGTTTAGGAAATGAACATAGTTTATGTAAATGTTAATTAAAGTCACTTTTAGATATTGTAATACTGGATATACAGAAATCCAAAACCAAACCAACAACTGTTTGTTTGTTTTTTTGCATTTGTCTATCTTCCAAGGTTACCCAGGGTGATGAATTTCCACTATGCTTTTGATCCTCTTCTATATACACACATGGTTGCCATTAGTTTATTAGTATGGCATTTGGTCAGGATCCCACAGGTTGGGATCCCGCCAGTCAGAATACTGACCACGGAATCCAGATAAAGCTGGGAATGCTGATGCCAATACCCCGATCAAGGACTGAGGGTGGGTGGGTTAGGTTAAGGCTGCAGGAGTGGGTTAGGGTTAGGGCGCGGGTGGGTAAGGTTAGGGTTAAGCTGCAGGGAGGGGTAGTTAGGGTTAGACACTACCAGGGAGGGTTAGGCTGTGGGTGAGGGAGGATTAGGTTTAGGCTGCAGGAGGGGGTTAGGGTGCAAGTGGGTAAGGTTAGGGTTAGGCTGAGGGGAGGGGGAGTTAGGGTTAGACACCATCGGAGAGGGTTAGGGATAGGCTGCTGGGAAGGAGAAGGTTAGGGTTAGGCTGCAGGAAAGGAAGGTTAGGGTTAGGCACCACCGGGAAGGGTTAGGGTTAGGCTGCAGGGGGGAGAGGTTACAGTCAGGCAGTGAAAAGGGCGGGTTAGGGTTAGGGGGTTAAGGGATTAGGGTTACTTTACTTAATAGTAGCTGTCGGAATCTAATTGCCGGGATACCGCTGTCAGTATTTTGACAGCCGGCATCCCAAACGCCAGGATCCCGTATCCAATCCAGTAATACATTCCCAAGGGTGGACACTGTAGGAGTTGAGACACAGACCATTAAAGCCATTACCCCCATCCAGATAGCGATATCAGAGTCCAATGCCACTGTTCCTGCCCATCACTGAATATGAGTAGCAACAGCCCACAGCTTTACAGGTGAAACCGTTTCCATTATTTACATGTCGTTGGGGTTCCATGGGGAAATAAAAACAATGGATGAGTTACATCATATTATGTATTCAGAATCTAATTCAGAGTTGAAAGAAAACAAAAAAGGAACAAAGCATCATGCAATGCAAGCAGACAGCTGACATTGATTATATTGACCTGGTTAAAATGTATGTCATTAGTGTGGGCACCTGCAAAATGTCGACATTGACATAATGTCGACATTTCCATTAATGTCAGTGTTACAGTTAGGGTTACTGTTAGGCTTAGCGTTATCATTGGGATTAGGTCACCATTAGGTTTACGGAAATAAATATACAAAAAAGAAATTGTTGGCATCCTAGTCAATATCCTCAATGACACTGTTGCCTCTATGCATCCATTACTTACTTCCTCCTGTTGTTTTTCTCAATGGACGACATTTCCCACTTATCATGATGGACACTCATTGGACCTCAAATTTTCCAACTTCTTTCCGAACTTGAATTTCTGAAACTGAACCATCACTTGCTCTGTCTACAAAGTCCCACAGCAGACAAATCAATGTGTACACAGCAGCACCTAACTGATCTCAAACTAATTCCAGGCTTGTGATTTTCACTAGAACCATGCCTCTCTCTAATTAATGTTCTGCTCTGTCTTGTGTTTCTACAAAATCACAAAGAGATTTGCCATAGACATGGCTACTTCAGCCATTGCACACAGGACCCTATTCAGCTTCTGTTGCAGTTTTGCTAATATAGCAAAACTGCAACTGCTTGCAGTCGCATGCTAGGGTCCGCCCAGCAAAGGGCAAGGCCGTCCAGCATGCAAATGGCCACCATTCGAGCGGGAGATTCGAATGGTGAACGGTGTATATAAGGAGATCGAGCAGAGCTGGGTCATTTGAGCTGAGGAAGCCGCTGAGGGAGCATCAAGGCGGAGAAACGCGTATTTGAGTGACCGTGGTAATAGATTTTCACCTCCGGACCGCTGTAACACGGGGTCAGCAATACTACCACACAGTGTAAACTGCAATACGGGCAAATACCAGCAGAGGGAGCCTGAGCACTGTGAGCAGAAGCATATGATGATTGATGTCTGCAATTACTAAACGAGAACCGTAACAGCAAAGAGTCCAGTACTGGAGGTGAAATCAATATCCGTATGATAAACACCTGTGAAGGTAAAGAATATTTATGTGTGCACACATCATTAAGAATCCAAGTAAAATTGGGACAATCTGAAGATTTATACACCTATTAATTGAATCAATCTTGGATCACAGAGATTATGAAATGAAAGGATTTTATACCTTACTGGGACATATTGATGTAATGTGGACATTACCCAGCTAAATTGGTTTTAATATAAGCCTCAGATCCGGATACAAATAAGCCTCTTACGTTTTTTGGTTGTGATATTAATTAATATGCTGCAGCATGTATTGTATATGATGAAATTCTTTTTATCTGTGCGTATCTAGAGTACTATTTTTATAAATAAAAGAGATTGAATATAAAACCGGTTGTGAAATAATATAATAGTATCGGAATTGTGGTGGAAGCAGCGCTCTTGGTATACTCCCGAGATTGTATCCCGGGGGGTATGTTTTTATATCTTTGTTTTGTATAAGAAATGCAATTATCCTTTAACTAGAGAGCAGCAGTATCCACTAAGTATAGGGGAAAAAATCTCCTCCATTGGTAAACCCCAGCGCCCATTCTTTGTGCACACCGGAGTCCTTGTGTGTCAATCAGGGAATACGGTGTGTGCAAATATATGTGATTGATGTGATTGCAATTCAATTGTGACTGCATCGCACACCCCGCAAAACAAGGGTAGCCCCCTGCCTGTGCGGCCTAGCTGCAAAGGCTGGCGCGCCGCCACCAAGTTTGCTACGCAGCGGACACGTGTGACATTGCACAGCCACCCCAAAAATGGACCGGACCCATCCCCGTTTATGCTGTGCCTCCCCCACAATGCCTCGCCACCGCCCCCAGCTGCCCTGCATACACCACTGCATGTCAATCAGGTAGATGCGTTTGCATCTCCCGGGCCACGGAACTGCCCGGAAAATGGAGAAATGTGATTGCATCTCAGTAGAGTATGCTACTGAATGAGGCCCATAGTCTACTGTGATTTCAATCTTAACTGTGGAAATTCAGTGTGACCCATGGCTCTAGACAGTGCTCCTGACATGCTAAGCATCACACCAATGTGGGTTTTCTTCACTATAAATGTATCTTGTCCTCCTACAATAATTATTTTTCTCTTGCCTACACAACATTATGTCTCTAGTACCCACCCAGTTTACCACTCCCTTATGTCACTTTGCCAAGTCCAACTCACTCCAAGTTTCTTTGTCCATCTTTTAAAAACCAATTACCAGCCTACAGTGATTTCCTTTTTCCTTACTTTACACGTCTGTCACTCCATTGGCCTTCAGGCCTTCACAGCAGTTCTCTCCTGATTGACCTTTCTCACCACTCCTCAGTGTCTACTTCTGGCATTACTTTTTATCTATTTTGCCTTTGAATTTAATTTATTGTAGGCAGCTCTATAATATTGATATCCAGATATGTTTCTCCCTTTGCCCTCTGTACATCTCTGTCTATCTTGTTTGTCACTACGCCATCTAATCCATCTAATGCTACCTAAATCTCATCATCTTCTCTCCTCATAGTGGTACATCCCTCCTCAAACAAGATAACACACTCTGTAGTCCCCCATGCCAGTTACAATGGACTTCACCTTCTGCTTTGCATCTCACATCCAATCATTTGCTCTGTAGGTATTGCCAGAATGAATTGCTTTTTTATCCTAGCACTTTCATTCATAATCTGCCTTCCTGGCTACTGCAACTTCCCCCTATCACCACTTGAATCCAATCTAAATGCCACAATCACAATGCTCCATGTCCACCAAACCAATATGTAAATCACTATACTAATTTACATATCCTTTAAATTCTAATTCAAACTATTTTCCCTCACCTGTAAGTCTTCACCAACCAATATCCCCACTTCATACATCTCAAACTATGTCTAGATATAGTCTTCATGACTTCTTTATACTTCCTCCCCTACTCTCTGATTACCAAATCACACTTCAAAGAATTCTCCCAACCTGGTCACCACTTATGGAAATCCATTGCTACCTTAAAACTTTCAAACACCCTATACCCGTAACTGCAATGTATCACTCTAACTTTGTACATTTATTACTTATTCTGTTCTTAACAAGTTCATGACTCTACTTTACTTCTATTACACTTTTAATACATTCCAACTAAACCACTGCTACGCTTTATCTTTATCAGTATATGTGAGAGCTGTCACAGACCTGAATGCCATTGGAAGCATTCCACATGAAATTATGGGGGAGATGTACTAAGCCTTGAAAAGTGATAAAGTACCAGCCAATTAGCTCCTAACTGCCATGTTACAGGCTGGGTTTGAAAAATGACAGCTAGGAGCTGGTTGGTTGGTACTTTATTACTGTGCAATTTATCACTTTTCAAGGCTTAATATATCTGGCCCAATATTTGAACAGATCAACTACAGAATAGCATGAGAACTGAATCCTGGAGGATAGGCATGCTGCATATCATTTTAATCAGCAGAAGCTGCTTGTGCCCCTAGGCATTTGCCTAGTTTGCCTATGCCTAGGGCCGGCTCTGCAGTTCAATCACGTCATGTTCCCTACATGTAAATCTGTTTGGGACAGTAGGCATGATGGTGCTTGGATAGGGGTGCAGGGTCAGAGGCGGAACTAGCGGCGGTGCTAGGGGGCACCAGCCAAAATCTTGCTTAGGGCATCATATTGTTTAGGGACGGTTCTGTTGAACTGTGTACATATCATGTACAAACTGTTTGAAATCCTTGGCCAAACTAACACTCAAGTTATCTCAAGCAAATCTTGGGTTCTCCAGCAATCTATAGACAGTAGACAGCAGACAGCAGGCATGATATTAAGGTAATGGGGGGTTACTGTACTAGGTAAGGAACCCCCATATCACTGCTGCATAATAAGAGAAATACATGAGGGTTTAAAAAAAATGCATATCTCTTATAACTTAACTGTCGGCCAAACACCTTACTGAACAAACTGTTGAATATCCAATTGGATACTTACAGTATATCAGTGGTGTCACAGAGTGGCTCCAGTAATAATCCATGTTAGGCTTTATTTAGATTTTGTTGGGAATGGTACATAGATTAGCAGAACATGTGATACAAGTACTTTACAAGTTCATTGGGAAGGGTTCTGCAGGATGGAGCGACATGTAGATAATGTTACAGCTAACGTGCTTCTGTGTAGTGTGACCAGCGGAAGATAAATCTACATATACTGTAGAAAGGAAATATTTTGCACACATTTTAGCTATGTCGCATTATGGTAAGAACTTAATCGGATTTTTTTTACATGTAATCCCAATTCAAACAAACGACGCTGGCTCAGACAGGAGGATGACACATGCATTCTTCTCAGTCTGAGCTGTGAGAGGGAGAGAAGCCAGACGTTCCATGGGTGGAGATAATAAGACATATATAAAAACATAATTTACTCCATCAATAATCTCTCTCTTGTTCAGTGATCATCATGACATACAGTGCAAATATGCAAATAAGAAAGCAATATTCATGAGTATTTGTTTTTACATGGCAGCCCCTTGTGTTAATTACTATTGTGACGCAATGTGGTAAATCGCACACTAGCCCAGCAGAAACAGGGCTTAATTATACAAATCATGTCATCCTACCCTGCTCATACAGTAGATGATGGTGTATTCTCTTGAAAGCCTGGGAGAACTCCTCGAAAACCAGAAGTCTCTCAAACATTCTGGTAGAGTAGGGAGGTCCTATTGGGCCATTGGTAAAGTGTTTTTTTTCCTCATACAAATAATACACTACATTATATTGCAATTCCCTATATGGCTTTAACATATTCCACCCCAGATACTGTATGTCCCGATGAAGCTATATGCAGCTGTATGTATAGCTCAAACAGGCAGTAGGGTTACCTAATGAGTAATGAGTATCCCTTTTCTATACAGTGGTTAAGCATTGTACATAGCATATCTACAGTCTTCCATTTTTGTTTAGAGGGTATTATTATGCTGACATAATTGCTTAACTGCTATATTTAGCAAGTAAATATTTAATTATTATGAATTATATTCATTATACTGAGAGATAGTATATCTATTTCTTGTTTATTTGTTTTTAAATAGTCACGTTGATACATCATAATTTTCATGTTCTCAGCTTTACATTTTCTAATTATAGGGCAGATTTAATAATGAGTGATATTCTTGTTATTACTCGTTACTAGGGGCTGATTTATCACCGAGTTTAATCATATGGCAATTCATTGTAGCTAGTAGCACTAACTAGTCCCCCTGACCTTCTAGCAGCCCCTGAAGCCAGCGGCACATGCACAGACGGGACCTGACGGCTTACTCTATGCATCACAGAGGGGACCACAGCTGAAGATGGGATAGCCGGAGCGGTGGATACCGGAACGCATCGCCGGAAGATTTTGTGTACATGAATAGCTACTTATCAAGCTATATATCGCATCGAACTGATGCGATGTACAGTATAGTGATAACTAACAATGAATTTTTCGATTTCTATATGAATAGACCACTATATCAATTGTTATACTGTGACAGTCCATTTAATAAAGGGTTGTTCTGGCAAAAGAATGTGTTTGCTATTTCGCATATGCTAACTTTTTTATTTTGATACTGCGCATATACCAGCTCAGACTCTGGGTACTGGAAGGTAGCTGCAGGCTAGTGTAGTTTCCAGGTTGCATCAGGTTGTTTGCTGCGATTATTAAGGGGCAGATACTGGACTACGATATTACGGAAGCAGCCAGCACTTTTTATAGCCGTACGGAGGAGCTGCGTATGGGAGCTGTTGCTGGCTGCTTATTAAGCTGCTGTGGGCTGGGCAGGAAGATGGGAAGAGTGGCAAGACACTGCAGGAGAAGCTCTTCCCAGCTTAAACATTCACAGCCTATACGCAAAAACAAGAAGCATCAAGGTTAAGGGTAGGCCTATGGCTGCGCTGACTGGGTACAGCAATAATGACGCAGGTGACATGTTTTTGCACATACAAGTTCGCAGTCAACAGCAGATACATGGCCCGAAAACAACCACTCTCTGTTGACACCGCCAAACAGTCATGTCCTATAAATCACTTTGCGATTAAATACTCATTGCAAGTGAGATCACAGAGGCACCTTGACACATGCGCAATGTGATCGCGGCACATGTGCAGTCTGTCGGCAATCGCTCACTTGTCCAAGGCTTAGTACATCTCCCCCATATTGTTAATGCACCCCTGTCTTGGAGGGGAAAGGGAAAGCCACACTTTTGTTAATTCATATCCCCAAGATATAGTAAAATGAAAATAATAATAATAATAATAAAAATAATAATAATTTTAGACTTCTACCATATGCATATATGTATTAGTGTGTATAATTTGAATAAAATTATATATAAACAAAGCACACAGGTGTGCACATTTTGTATCCTGTGCAGTATACACAATACTATATAGCTTCATAAAAGATTAATCAAGTTAGGCAATCAATATGTTCTCAAGTGCTAATAAGCGCTGCCATGTTCTGTGATATGTTGAGCAGTTTATCATATTTAACCACTTGATGATTTATAGAAAATCCATTGTTAAAAGTAAAGCATGAGGTAATGCTGCACTTAGTGAATGAGGTGCAATTAAAATTTATGTTTGATATTGCACAATGCAGAGAAATGTGGAATTCATTTGATTTCATTCTTTTTGAGGACATCATTTCAAGGTGTAACTGATTACATCTGTACAATGCTGGCCATGGCAATACGCTGGGAAGTACTTCATGTTTGGCTCAGAGACTTGTGAATCATTATAAATGATGGTTCTCTACTCCTGTTACATTTATTCTCATTTAGGTTTGCTATAAATATCTTAAAGTTAGGAAATAGTTCTATAAATAGAACAAAGCAGGGTTCAATTAATCAGTGTGATAGATAGCATGACTGTCACTGTGACTGACTAAATGGCTAATTAACAAACCATAAACTAGGAGACCTGACCTAAGGGGTGTCATTATTGACAATGGTTTATTGTAAATTAAACCTATTAAATCATTTTTAGTCAAGTCAATCATTCAAGACACTGCAATATACAGTAGTGTCTGTACAGTGCTGAAGAAGGATGAAGAGAGGAGCCATGGAGGGCACACACGGCATCATGATGATGTCACAGAATGAAAGTGAAGACGTTCCGGGGGAGCAGAACGTTGGGTGCACGGTATGTATCCCTGGCTAGTGTGTGCCCTGGTCCATACTCCAATTTGTATGACATAGCAGAATAAGAGGGAGAAGGCAAGAGAGTTTGTATAACGATTATGTGCAGGCACAGATTTGATTTCATAGGTGCCGAGAGGAAGGTGTCAAAACAAATCTCTTTTGATATTTGTTTTTTGGCGATTCAAGTAAAGAGAGTGTCCACAAATCATATCAGTATGTGAGGTGAGCAAACAGATAGCCTGCAAATAAATTGGAAAACAAAAGTAAAGTGCTTGAACAAGCAAAAAGCTAAGACGCTCTAATTGGTAGATACAGATTGCGTTACAAAAAGGTGGGATCAATGGACTTTATATAGAGATACGGGTCTGCCATAAACCTCACCCCACTGATATGAGCTGAAGTTCATGTCTAATTGGTCGATTTGCCTAAATGCTGGCCTAGCACCACCCACTTCAGTAGGCTTACATATATGGTCAGGCAGCAGGAGTCCTCTGCTGGCACTTGAGGAGCTTACAGGAGCTGTGACAATTAGAAATACCTGGGACCTTCTGTCACAGCCGATTTAACATTAAATGACAATAACTAGAATGGTGTTGTGGAGGGGCTTATTATACGGGATCATGACTAGCACACTTGACCACTATTGTTTACTTTCCAAACTCCATGGGAGGGAGGAACCAAATATACACCAAGGGGTTTAATTATTATTATTTTTTACCTATATTAAGTGCTGACATATGAAGACATCTATTAGCAGTATCACAAAATCCGGTAATTTTTATGTGGTGGTGGTGTAGGATGTGGCAGTAGGAAAGCATATGTGTACATATATATATATATATATATATATAGCAGATATAGATAGAGGACAGCGCTGATTTGTTCTCTTAGGAGCAAAGTGTATATAACAAATGAAGAAATACACCACATAAACAAGTTATTAAAAGTTCAAATAACACTTAAATAAGTGTAAAAAATGTCACTAGGTCCTTCTTTGCTTTTATAGAACCGCCGCTCCCCTTTTTTATCAGTCCGAATTCCAACGGATGTAGTAAATCTATAGAAAAAACATATAAAGGGGGCGCTCCATAGTGCATAAATGTATTTAATAAAATTAAATTTCTTAAAAAACATATACGGTAAAATTGAACTCGTACCGACTGGCAACCAGTGTGGGCTGGTTACCACATGATTTCACACACAAATCCCCGGCACTACTGGAACCAAAGGCCGCCCGGCTGCAGTGGAGTCCTCACCCCGCCGTGTATCACTGCCGTTAGAGAGCCACAGGTAGGATCACACCTGCCGTCGGCTTCAGAATTACCAGCTCCGGGGTGTACAAGCGTCAGTAAACTCCGCCTTAACGCATTTCGTCATTGACTTCGTCAGAAGGCTGGTGTACCTGACGCTACGATTCTCCTTTATAGGTTAAACAAATGAAGCTGTACACAATTTCACTAATGACTATGTTACTCTGAGTAGCGGTATCGGAAGCCATGGTCCGTACCAGTCATCACTGACTGGCATAAATTTCAACATTTAGCAGCTGTAATGCCCCAGGAATTTTTGCTATGCATCCCAAGAAAGAACGGGACTTTTATATATAACACACCCATAGAATTATCATGATACCTGCTTCCAAGCCGCCAATCAGTGTGACATACACCAACATACATGAATGCATAAAATACATCATATAAATACATGAGCCATAAAACGTGCATAATCTATCAATAAATTCTTATATCAACATATAATCAAAAGCGATCCTATTATTTCCAGAAATGGCTGTATTACTAGAACCAATTACTCATGGGGCTTGAATATATAATGCTACAGCTAATTGAGGAATGGTGTTATTTCAAATCCCTCATTTAACCCTTTCGGTTTAAGAGTATTAAGCGTTAATATCCAGAATGTTTCTCGTCTCTCAAGCTCTTTTTCCCTGTTTCTCCCCATTTTATTGATCCCCACATGCTCTATCCCCTTGAATATTAATTTTGTTGGATCACTACAATTAAATTCCTGAAAATGCCGTGGGACAATATGATTACTCACTTTATTTTTAATATTTCTAGTATGTTCAAAGATGCGTATTTTAAGCATCCTTTTAGTTTTCCCTATATATTTAAATCCACAAGGGCAAGTTAGCATATAGACTATGAACGTGGAGTTACAATTAATGAAGCTTTTAACAGGGAAAGATTTTAAATTACTACTGTCTTGGAATGTAGTTTTATTTTTATCTACCAGTTTACATACTTTACAGCCCCCGCAAGCATGACAACCCTTTAGGTCATCCAGGAGGTGTTTTTCCCTGGATTCTTTTACTGGTTCCAACCTACTACGGGAGACAAAGGACTTCATATTTTTGGCTTTCCTAAACACTACCCCAGGATATTTTGGAAGATGATTACCCAACACTGGGTCTAATTGCAAAATGTTCCAGTTCTTCTTTAGAACATTCTTAATGGCACCCGCTTCCATATTATAATCTGTAACAAGTTGAAGTTGGAGTTGAAAGAAATAAATTGTCCTTTTGTTACAGATAATAATATGGAAGCGGGTGCCATTAAGAATGTTCTAAAGAAGAACTGGAACATTTTGCAATTAGACCCAGTGTTGGGTAATCATCTTCCAAAATATCCTGGGGTAGTGTTTAGGAAAGCCAAAAATATGAAGTCCTTTGTCTCCCGCAGTAGGTTGGAACCAGTAAAAGAATCCAGGGAAAAACACTTCCTGGATGACCTAAAGGGTTGTCATGCTTGCGGGGGCTGTAAAGTATGTAAACTGGTAGATAAAAATAAAACTACATTCCAAGACAGTATTAATTTAAAATCTTTCCCTGTTAAAAGCTTCATTAATTGTAACTCCACGTTCATAGTCTATATGCTAACTTGCCCTTGTGGATTTAAATATATAGGGAAAACTAAAAGGATGCTTAAAATACGCATCCTTGAACATACTAGAAATATTAAAAATAAAGTGAGTAATCATAGTGTCCCACGGCATTTTCAGGAATTTCATTGTAGTGATCCAACAAAATTAATATTCAAGGGGATAGAGCATGTGGGGATCAATAAAATGGGGGGAAATAGGGAAAAAGAGCTTGAGAGACGAGAAACATTCTGGATATTAACGCTTAATACTCTTAAACCGAAAGGGTTAAATGAGGGATTTGAAATAACACCATTCCTCAATCAGCTGTAGCATTATATATTCAAGCCCCATGAGTAATTGGTTCTAGTAATACAGCCATTTCTGGAAATAAAAGGATCGCTTTTGATTATATGTTGATATAAGAATTTATTGATAGATTATGCACGTTTTATGGCTTATGTATTTATATGATGTATTTTATGCATTCATGTATGTTGGTGTATGTCACACTGATTGGCGGCTTGGAAGCAGGTATCATGATAATTCTATGGGTGTGTTATATATAAAAGTCCCGTTCTTTCTTGGGATGCATAGCAAAAATTCCTGGGGCATTACAGCTGCTAAATGTTGAAATTTATGCCAGTCAATGATGACTGGTACGGACCATGGCTTCCGATACCGCTACTCAGAGTAACATAGTCATTAGTGAAATTGTGTACAGCTTCATTTGTTTAACCTATAAAGGAGAATCGTAGCGTCAGGTACTCCAGCCTTCTGACGAAGTCGATGACGAAATGCGTTAAGGCGGAGTTTACTGATGCTTGTACACCCCGGAGCTGGTAATCCTGAAGCCGACGGCAGGTGTGATTCTACCTGCGGCTCTCTAACGGCAGTGATACACGGCGGTGTGAGGACTCCACTGCAGCCGGGTGGCCTTTGGTTCCAGTAGTGCCGGGGATTTGTGTGTGAAATCATGTGGTAACCAGCCCACACTGGTTGCCAGTCGGTACGAGTTCAATTTTACCGTATATGTTTTTTAAGAAATGGCATTTTATTAAATACATTTATGCACTATGGAGCGCCCCCTTTATATGCTTTTTATATATATATATATATATATATATATATGTAATATATATTACATAGTATACAAACACATCACTGTGTCTGGCTGCTGTGTGCTGCAGCCAGACACAGTGCTTGTGTTTGTATACTATATAGAATATATAATATTAATAACTTGGAAGTGACAATAAATAACACTCAAGTGCAGCCCAGGCACCTTAATGCTGCTACACCTAAGGGGAAAGCGGTGGGGGGGGAGGGGTCCAGTGCCACACAAAACAAAACAGTTCCAGTCCCAGCTACTCAAACACAGCCCCAGCGCCGTTGAGGAAGGAGCTGAGAGTAAAATGGCGCCACCTCACTCCCAGCGCCTGGTCATCATATAACTCCCATCTGCCGCGGTGGTGAGCAAAATCCTGCGAGTCTCTGATGTCACAGAAGGAGCTGGGCTGGGCGCAGCTGGTCGGCGGCCGTGTCCTATAGGGGAAATCGGAGACACAGCTGAATCGTGCTGTGCTTCAATTTCAGTGGCGGCGGCAGGCGCAATGCAGGGGGAGCGGCTGTGGGTGCAATGCAGGGGGAGCGGCGGCAGGCGCAATGCAGAGGGAGCGGTGGTGGGTGCAATGAAAGGGGAGAGTGTGGGGGCCCCAGTACGACCGCCCCTGTCGCCCTTAGGTGGATTCGGCCATGGCCCCAATGCTCTTTCGGACGGTAAAAATTGGCTGATATCATGATGTTTGTCCAATGGTCATTATCATGGTATCCAGTTAGAGGCTGTTTTTATCGTCCGAAATTGGACCCGCAGTAAGTCCCCGATCCCATGTGTTTTCGTGAGTACGATGGCCCGTTATCGCGGATTATGCTTCGGGTGCCTGAGGCAGCCGTGGCATAAATGTGTAAAGTTCGGTTACCCAGGATACTCAGGCGCCTTAAGTATGGGATGCTCCAACAAGCAGCGGCCTCGAAAACGGGGAAGTCACCCCCACAAAGGTAAACAAAAAACAAATGGAGAGGCTGCGCTATTCCAAAGATGTACCAACAATAATGTAAATGTATCAATAATACTTTTTAATATTAAAATATCTAAAATAGCATGGTGAATACACCATAAACATGCAACATGAAATGCAATGAAAATTAAAAACATGCAATATTAAACTGTATGTTTTGGTTAGGTTACCCAAGTGGACAAAAAGAATTGGAGAGTGGAAAGTCCGTTCCTATATGGTCCCCCAAAATGAGTAAAGTGTCCAGTTCAAGCAGTTTAGGAGATAAGCAATGTCCACCATATTGTCAGGGGTATATAAACCCCATATATCTTAACTGAGGACAACTTTGAAAAAGCTGCTAGCTGACAGCAGCGAAACGCGTCAGATACACCAGGACCCAAGCTTGGACATCGTTGGGAGACCGAACCACCCCCATCCTAATCCAGATTACCATTCGTTTATGGAGGATTCTAATAGCAAATTGAACCGACCATTTCTTCTCCACCGCATTGCATGAGGAGCTCGTCATTCATACCTTGGAGCATCACAACCTCTGGCGGTAATATACCATACAATCGGACATTGCTTATCTCCTAAACTGCTTGAACTGGACACTTTACTCATTTTGGGGGACCATATAGGAACGGACTTTCCACACTCCAATTCTTTTTGTCCACTTGGGTAACCTAACCAAAACATACAGTTTAATATTGCATGTTTTTAATTTTCTTTGCATTTCATGTTGCATGTTTATGGTGTATTCACCATGCTATTTTAGATATTTTAATATTAAAAAGTATTATTGATACATTTACATTATTGTTGGTACATCTTTGGAATAGCGCAGCCTCTCCATTTGTTTTTTGTTAGCCGTGGCATAAACCCTGATAAGTGTCGGCATCGGGAGAAAAATTCTTTTAATCCTATTAGCAGCGGGAAAGTACCGCTGCTAATAGGATACCGCCCATAGTATCCAATAAACAGCATGGCTGCAGAACCCAAGGGTTAGGTGCTATTGTAGGCAGTGAGGAGGACATAATGGCTTATCAGTAATACTTTTTCGGCCAAATTCACAAGTGAAATATATCAGAGGTGCCTCCTCAATGTATGAGGCTGATAT
Source organism: Pseudophryne corroboree (assembly GCF_028390025.1). Classification (NCBI taxonomy): domain Eukaryota; kingdom Metazoa; phylum Chordata; class Amphibia; order Anura; family Myobatrachidae; genus Pseudophryne; species Pseudophryne corroboree. Next base: position 176,527,057 of record NC_086448.1, read on the forward strand.
GGCAGATATAGGATAAAAAATGGAAGATATCAGGGCTGTGAATAGAGCCAGGACAATCTTTAATCATAACACTGATTTTGCTGTGACATAATACTGATAGCAGGAAACAGCAATGAATGGTTCCCAATGATTCAGGCTGATCACACGTGTTTATAGTGCTATGTATTATGTCAATCAGTGCTTTAATACTAAAATTCACTTACCCATTCAATAAACTATTTTGACCACTCCAAGCCCCTCCCCACTACATTCACAAGAAAAGCCACATCAAAAACATATATTACTCTAATAACTTACTGACTCAACATTTAGAGATTAAAAGAAGTTTACTGTGTGAGTTGTATGACTTAAAGAGAGAACTTTTTCTCATACCAGCGTTTCTACCTACAGAAAGCAGTATTATAAATAAGAAGATCAGATTTGCTTGGTCTGTTTACAGGTGTTGACAGCAAGATTAATTGTTCTAGTCATTGTGAAAAGGGGTTGCCGTGATTATGTACCATCACTTACTTAGAGGGGACGTATTCATCACAACTGACAAGACGTCACTAAGTAAAGGTATTTCTAGGAAGAAAACTTAAATTCTTTATCTATGCTAATATTTTAGTAGTTTTCAGATGACACATTACACAAACACAAAACGTTATTTGATTTAAACAAATAAAAGAAAGAATTTTGTTTAATTTTACTGCGTTTTACAGCTAATTTCAGTGTAATCTCCGGGGCCATTATGGATTTAAAAAAGTAGCCACTGCTTAACATGTTTACTCATTTAGCTAAAGAATCATCCAAACAGGAGGAACAAAGCACTTTCTTTGTCCCCAACTGACACTTAATTTAAAGAGGACATGTTTACAAACAGCTTTTGTCGTTGAACACTAATGTCCCTCTTATTGTTTAATTGGTTGTATTAGGACCCATGTAGAACCTTTTAAGACCTGAAGCTGCAACTTGATATCAATGTTTATGTTGCAGGTAGTTGTAAAAACAGCTATGTAAATTTCCTGTCTTACACCTTGTTAAAAGCTGATTCAACCTGAGTCAGTGTTTGAAATCAGATTTGCAGTTGACTTGGATTATTGAAATATTTATGTATTTTAAATTAGGGGGCTGGTTTGTTACATTTCTCTTTTTTTATATAGATACACATAGGACATAGACACCATTAATATATTTTATTGACATTCAAAATCCTAAACTAATTTATTCATACTCATGATTATGCTTTTCGGAGGGCTGACATTTCTGAATTTAAAATCCTTTTTTATTGATTTTATGTAATATTCTAATTTTTTGAGATTTAGGATTTGGGTTTAACTTAAGGTGTAAGCCACAATCACCAAATTATAACAAATAAAGGCTTGAAATACAGGTTGAGTCTCCCTTATCCAAAATGCTTGGGACCAGAGGTATTTTGGATATGGGATTTTTCCGTATTTTGGAATAATTGCATACCATAATGAGATATCATGGTGATGGGACCTAAATCTAAGCACAGAATGCATTTATGTTACATTTACACCTTATACACACAGCCTGAAGGTAATTTTAGCCAATATTTTTTATAACTTTGTGCATTAAACAAAGTGTGTCTACATTCACACAATTCATTTATGTTTCATATACACCTTATACACACAGCCTGAAGGTCATTTAATACAATATTTTTAATAACTTTGTGTATTAAACAAAGTTTGTGTACACTGAGCCATCAGAAAACAAAGGTTTCACTATCTCACTCTCACTCAAAAAAGTCCGTATTTCGGAATATTCCGTATTTCGGAATATTTGGATATGGGATACTCAACCTGTATCTCACTTTGCATGTAATGAGTCTATATAATATATTAGTTTCTCCTTTTAAGTTGAATTACTGAAATAAATGAACTTTTGTACAATATTCTAATTTCACGAGTTTCACCTGTATAGCACACAGGTTACTGGATGCTGTGACCAGGCCCCTTGTGTGTATGACGTATGTGCTTCTCAGCCCAAAGACTGTTGCAAGTATGTTATTTGTAGTGAAAGTTAATAAAACAGAATTCCTTTTTGTGCTTTAAGAGCGTCCTATAAATTATGACACTGCAAATGAATGGAGAATTAGAAGTAGCCTATATTGTAATATTATCTTAATAGATTCCAAGGCGAGATGACTGTAAGAATTGTAAACAATGTCAATGCTAATCTAAACCTACTTCAGTGTTAATCATATGGATGGATTAGCTACAAAATTAAATCACACACAATGATGTAAGAATCTTCTCAACCTTTATTGTCTTAATAAAAAATACATTAAAGTAATAGCAATCTTGGGCTAATGGCACTATAAAACAGTTGCTGATAAAGCAATATTGGTTTACTAGATTATATATTTTTCTAAATTGAAGAAAAATTGTCCATAGGCTGCAATGAGACTAAAATCTGCAGGTGCAATACTACAGAATGGTCTTCAGGGAGAGGTGAGAATGCTGGCACATTCTGTACATACGGTAGAGTGGACATGTGAGCTAAATGCTTTCAGATTTTCTAGCACAATTATTAATCCTGGAGAAGTGATAAAGCAGTGATAAGTGCAAGGTGATAATGGACCAGTCAGTCAGCTCCTAGCTGTCAATTTACATATTGGAGCTGATTGGCTGGGGAGTTTTCACCTTACATTTATCACTGTTTTATCACTTCTCCAGACTTAATACATCTGCCCCATTTATTGTACCGTATAATGCACATCTATGGGGTATATGCAATTGCGGTCGAATTCCCGAAATTGTCGAAAAACTGGACTTTTTCGCCCCAAAAAAAAAAATCGACAATGCAATTCAGTACTTTCCGTCAAAAAAACGGACTTTCAAAATTCGACTTTTTGAAATTCGACATTTGTCAAATTCGACATTTCTGCAATGGTACAAATGCAGCAATTCGCCAAAAGTATATTCAATTGAAGTTTGGAAATTCGTCATTTTCAATCTGCCACACTTTGGTGGGGGAATCTAATAAAAAAAAATGAAAACATGTTTTTTTTTGGTGTTTTTTTTTATTGGTAATAGCATATCTATTTATATTAGAAGGGATTAGGTAATTGGTTTGTCTATTTTGGAGGCACAAGTATTATTTATATATTTTTAAAAATATATATATATATATTTTTTTTTTAAATGGAATGGTAAAATCCCGAAAAAAAATGGCGTGGGGTCCCCCCTCCAAAGCATAACCAGCCTCGGGCTCTTCGATCCGGTCCTGGTTCTAAAAATCCGGGGGGGAAAATGACAGGGGATCCCCCGTATTTTTAAAACCAGCACCGGGCTCTGCGCCTGGTGCTGGTGCAAAAAATACGGGGGACAAAAAGAGTAGGGGTCCCCTGTATTTTTTACACCAGCATCGGGCTCCACTAGCTGGACAGATAATGCCACAGCCGGGGGTCACTTCTATACAGCGCCCTGCGGCCGTGGCATTAAATACCCAACTAGTCACCCCTGGCCGGGGTACCCTGGGGGAGTGGGGACCCCTTCAATCAAGGGGTCCCCCCCAGCCACCCAAGGGCCAGGGGTGAAGCCCGAGGCTGTCCCCCCCATCCAAGGGCTGCGGATGGGGGGCTGATAGCCTTGAGAAATTTGAAAGAATATTGTTTTTTCCAGTAGTACTACAAGTCCCAGCAAGCCTCCCCCACAAGCTGGTACTTGGAGAACCACAAGTACCAGCATGCGGGAGAAAAACGGGCCCGCTGGTACCTGTAGTTCTACTGGAAAAAAAATACCCAAATAAAAACAGGACACGCACACCGTGATAGTAAAACTTTATTACACACATGTCGACACACACATACTTACCTATGTTCACACACCGACCTCTGTCCACTTGTCCAAGTAGAATCCACGTGTACCTGTGAATAAAATTATACTCACCTCAATCCAGTGTCCAGATTATAATCCTCGTACTTGGCAAAACAACAAAACGAACACCCGGACCAAACGGACTGAAAGGGGTCCCATGTTTACACATGGGACCCCTTTCCACGAATGCCGGGACCCCACGTGACTGCTGTCACAGAAGGTCCCTTCAGCCAATCAGGAAGCGCTACTTCGTAACACTCACCTGATTGGCTGTATGCGCATCTGCTGTCACACAGCGCATCGCACAGCTCCCTTCATTAGTTTCAATGGTGGGAACTTTGCGGGTAGCGGTGGGGTTACCCGCGGTCAGCGGCTGACCGCGGGTGACCTCACCGCTGACGCAAAGTTCCCACCATTGAGTATAATGGAGAAGCTTTGCGATGCGCTGTCTGACAGCTCAGACGCGCATACAGCCAATCAGCAGAGTGCCAGGACGTTGCGCTCGCTGATTGGCTGAAGAGACCTTTCTGTGACAGCAGTCACGGGGGGTTTCTGCATTCGGGGAAAGGGGTCCCATGTGTAAACATGGGACCCCTTTCAGTCCGTTTGGTTCGGGTGTTCGTTTTTTTTTTTTTTGCCAAGTACGATGATTATTTTAAAAGATCCGGACACTGGATTGAGGTGAGTATAATTTTTTTCACAGGTACCCCGGATTCTTCAGTGACGAGGGGGGCGTGGCAGTCGGCGGGTCAACATAGGTAAGTATGTATGTGTCGGCATGCATGAAATAAAGTTTTACTTTCACTGTGTGTGTCTCCTGTTTTTATTTGGGTATTTTTTTTCCAGTAGAACTACAGGTACCAGCGGGCCCGTTTTTCTCCCGCATGCTGGTACTTGTGGTTCTCCAAGTACCAGCTTGCGGGGGAGGCTTGCTGGGACTTGTAGTACTACTGGAAAAAACAATATTCTTTCAAATTTCTCAAGGCTATCAGCCCCCCATCCGCAGCCCTTGGATGGGGGGGACAGCCTCGGGCTTCACCCCTGGCCCTTGGGTGGCTGGGGGGGGACCCCTTGATTGAAGGGGTCCCCACTCCCCCAGGGTACCCCGGCCAGGGGTGACTAGTTGGATATTTAATGCCACGGCCGCAGGGCGCTGTATAAAAGTGACCCCCGGCTGTGGCATTATCTGTCCAGCTAGTGGAGCCCGATGCTGGTGTAAAAAATACGGGGGACCCCTACTCTTTTTGTCCCCCGTATTTTTTGCACCAGCACCAGGCGCAGAGCCCGGTGCTGGTTTTAAAAATACGGGGGATCCCCTGTCATTTCCCCCCCCAGATTTTTAGAACCAGTACCGGCTCGAAGAGCCCGAGGCTGGTTATGCTTTGGAGGGGGGACCCCACGCAATTTTTTTCCGGGTTTTTTACCGTTTTTTCCCGTTTTTAAAAAATCGGATCAAAATCCGTCAAATCGGCAGTTTTTCGACAGCGGGACTGTCGAATCCGTTTTTTATTGAATTTAAGTAAATTTCGGCACCCACTTGCCGGAATTCGACGGTCGAATTGTGTCGAATTAAAAAACGGGCGAAAAATTGCCGCGATTCGCCGCTAATTGCATATACCCCTATGACTCTCATCTTAGATTATATGAAGGTGAAGAGTCAGACTCAAAGCTGAGGCAGGAAAAAGATTGGGCTAATGACTGAAGTATCATTAAACTAGAGGGGGCAGCTAATACCCAGAGCTCTTGTACCGGTTTGTCCAATCATGCTATACACTTGCCTACAGTGCTTGGGTAGTGTCAGGTTCTGTTTAGTTTGTGTCCCCGGAGGGGGCGCTAGTGGGTCAGTGGAGGTAGGATGGAAGAAGTGAGGAGGCCGGATTGGATTCCTGCGCATGTGCGCAATGTTGTTTATTAAACAATAGGCTTTAAACAATATGGCAGCAGGAATACTTGATAACAACAGAAACAAATGCAATTGTGAATATGCAGCGTGGAAGCTGAGAGTCTATGGCAAAGTCTGTATGGTAAGTTCAATCGATCAGGGGATCGATGTGTCGGTATGGGAACCGATAGTTGTTGGACCGTGGAGCCAGAAGAGATGTTGGTGGGAATAGCAAACCTGGTAGCAATTGCAGGAGACAAGTGTTAAAGTTCTCAGTGCAGTTTGAATAACACTGGCAGCTTGCAGGCTGATGAACAGGTGTAGATGACGAGATGCACCTGGAGGAGAGTCTCTACTGCAGAGGGCTGTAGCACACTGTAGCTGGTAAAGGTGTGAAGCTAGAACTCAAGTGCAAGGGTTGCTGGTGCTTGTGGTTCCACGGTAGTACAGGAACAAACTGGAAGGCAAAGCAGGTAAACGGAGGAACTGGAGAACGGAGCCAGAGACACAGGTCATAGGAGTGACACGAAGTCCAGGACAAGGACTGACTCACTCTGCTGCTCCTGATATACCCCCCGGTCTGCAGGCATTGGCTGGAAGGGAAACGAGGAGGTGCAGCCAAGCATGCACGCCCGCTGACAACAGGAGCGTTCCTAGGCCCAGGATGGCATCCGGCGACAGGGAGACTAGCGACAGCGAGACGTAGGAACCCCGGACGGAGTCCGCACCGACGGACAGATGCAGCTGTGGTAAGTCGATTCCTGACAGTACCCCCTCCTTTACGGGTGGGCACCGAACACCCACGTGGCTTGGAAGGATGAGTTCTGTGGAAAACATGGACCAACCTTGGAGCATGGACATCTGTAGCATTTACCCAACTCCTCTCCTCAGGACCATAACCGGACCAGTCGATGAGATATTGCAGACGACCGTACCGGCAACGGGAATCCAGAACCTTCTCTATTTCGAACTCAATGCCCCGCTGGGTTCGTATTTTGGGACCAACTGGAAGAGTTCTTTGGAAATGATTCAGGATCAAAGGTCTGAGGAGAGAGACATGAAAGGCATTAGGTATTCGTAAAGAAGGAGGCAATTTGAGCTTGTAGGCCACAGGACTGATGACTTTGTCAATGGGAAAAGGACCAATGAAGCGTGGTGCAAACTTCATCGATGGCACTCTGAGACGAAGATTCCGAGTGGAAAGCCAAACCTTATCTTTGGGTTTTAGGCTGGGAACTGCACGTCTTTTGCGGTCGGCAAAGAACTTGTATCGACTTGAAGCCTTTTTAAGGGAAACATGAATTTTCTTCCAAGGTGATGAAAACTGACTTAGAACAGAAGTGGCTGCAGGAACATCGATGTTAGGAAGGTCTTGGAAATCTTGGACACGAGGATGTTGTCCATATACAGCAAACAACGGAGTGGTTTCCGTGGCAGTATGATAGCGAAAGTTGTGAGCGAATTCAGCCCACGGAAGCAGGTCTACCCAGTCATCTTGGGAAGATGAAACATAAAGTCTCAAGAAGGTCTCCAAATCTTGATTCACCCTTTCCGTCTGTCCATTCGTCTGAGGGTGGTAGGCTGACGAAAACTTAAGGTTGACTTGCAGGGCAGAACAAAGGGCTCTCCAAAATCTTTCCACGAACTGAACTTCACGGTCAGATATAATTTCAGTAGGCAGTCCATGTAAACGAAAGATCTCCCGTAGGAAGACTTGAGCAAGTTTCGGAGCAGAAGGAAGAACTTGGAGTGGAACAAAATGGGCCATTTTGGTAAACCTGTCGACAACTACCCAGATGGTATTGAATCCTTGAGAGGAGGGAAGATCAGAGATAAAGTCCATGGACAGGTGTGACCAGGGATGGCTGGGAACTGATAACGGCTGTAACTGACCTGCCGGAGACTGACGGGGAGTCTTGTGTTGAACACACTTGGGGCAGGACGCCACGAAGTCCTTGATGTCGACCTTCATTTTCGGCCACCAGTAAGTTTCAGACAGGAACTTGAAAGTCTTTAGGACACCAGGATGCCCAGTGAATTTAGACTGATGAGCCCAAGACAGTAACTTGGAACGAAGCTCAGGAGAAACAAAAATCTTGCCAGGAGGCGGAACAGGAGTAACTTGAGATAAAGCAAACACAACTGGATTCAGAGTGGAATGCGGAACTGGATCGGAAATCTCCTCTTCGGATTCCATAGAACGAGACAGAGCATCAGCTTTGGTATTCTGAGAACCTGGACGGAAATGAAGCTTAAAGTTGAAACGAGAGAAGAACATTGCCCACCGGGACTGGCGAGGATTAAGACACTGGGCTGCCTTTAGGTAGAGGAGGTTCTTGTGATCCGTATAGATGTTAAATGGGAACTTTGCTCCTTCCAGGAGATACCTCCACTCCTCAAGAGCCAGCTTGATCGCCAGTAGTTCTTGGTCACCGATGAAGTAATTAACTTCCGCAGGAAGGAATTTGCGAGAGAAGAACCCACAAGGGTGAATCTTTCCATCAACCCCCACTTGGGAGAGAACAGCTCCGACTCCCACTGTAGAAGCATCTACCTCCAACTCGAATGGCTTGTTAACATCTGGTTGTGACAGAACTGGGGCAGTCATGAAAGCCTGCTTGATTTTCTGAAACGCAGCCAAGGCATCTTCTGACCAGTTGGAATGATCTGCCCCCTTTCGAGTTAGGCTGGTAATAGGAGCAATGAGAGTTGAGAATCCTCTGATGAACTTCCTATAATAATTAGCGAATCCCAGGAATCGCTGAATGGACTTGAGAGTACTCGGAATAGACCAATTGGCAATAGCTTCTAATTTTGTCGGGTCCATCTGGAGATCCGATCCAGAAATTATATACCCTAGGAAGGGTATGGAAGAAACTTCGAAGGTACATTTAGACAACTTGCCGTAGAGACGGTTCTCACGAAGACGTCGGAGGACCTCACGAACTTGTAGGCGATGTGAGGAGAGATCCTGAGAGAAGATAAGGATATCATCCAGGTAGACTACGAGATATTTGTACAGAACATCACGGAAGATTTCATTAACAAAGTGCTGGAACACTGCTGGGGCATTGCTCAACCCGAATGGCATTACTAGGTACTCGTAATGACCATCCCGAGTATTAAAGGCAGTTTTCCATTCATCACCACTTCGGATCCTGATGAGATTGTAGGCACCGCGGAGATCTAACTTGGTGAAGATGCGGGCTCCCTTGACTCTGTCAAATAATTCAGTGATGAGAGGTAATGGATAGCTGTTTTTGACGGTAATATCATTGAGCCCCCGGTAATCGATGCATGGACGTAATCCTCCATCTTTCTTTTTAACGAAGAAAAAACCCGCTCCAGCGGGTGAAGACGAAGGGCGGATGAATCCTTTCTGTAAATTCTCCCTGATGTACTCACTCATTGCCTCGGTTTCAGGTACAGATAACGGATAAGTATGCCCTCTAGGTGGCTTCTTGCCGGGAATGAGATCGATGGGGCAATCCCACTCTCTATGGGGCGGCAGAACATCGGCAGCCTTTTCGCTGAAGACGTCAGAGAAATCTTGGTAGGCCACCGGAAGACTTGACTGAACTTTAACTTCTGAAGACCTCACAGGATGAACGTGGGCTAGGCAGGACTGATGGCAGTGTGAACCCCAAGAAGTCAGTTGTAACGTGGACCAGTCAATCTGCGGATTATGTAGCTGGAGCCAGGGCATACCCAAAACGACCTCCTGGGTTGCCTGAGGGATGACTAGGAACTCAATTAATTCAGAATGCAGGAACCCGACTCCCAGCACCACTGGCTTGGTTTGATGAGAGATGTTACCCTTGGAAATTCGGCTACCATCCACTGCAGTGATGTAGGCTGGATATGTGAGTTCGCAGATAGGCAGACGGAACTTATCAACTGCAGCTTGAGTAATGAAGTTTCCAGCAGCTCCACAGTCCACTAATGCAGTTACAGACTGGAGTCCAGCCCTAGTCTCTAAAGTCACAGGAAGGATAAGGTCTTGGTTTGAAGGAGCTTGTCTAGAAGATCCCAATTTGACTCCTCCTTTACAAGTCAGGATATGGCGTTTCCCGAACGCGCTGTACAAGAATTAATTTGGTGACCTGTAGCCGCACAATAAAGACACAGTCTCTCTCGAAGTCTTCTTGACCGCTCCTCAGGGGTTAAGCGGGACCTATTAATTTGCATAGGCTCATCAGAAGGTGGAGGCTGAAATTGTGTCGGAGGTACCATTCTTGGCTTGCGAGGCTCACTACGAGCACGCTCACTGTTGCGTTCGCGAATGCGAGAGTCCAACTTGATACACAAGGAAATTAACTCTGATAATTGCTCAGGAATGTCACGGGTGACTAGTTCATCTTTAATCCGATCAGAGAGTCCATGCCAGAAGGCTGCTACCAGTGCTTGGTTATTCCATTGAATCTCTGCGGCTAACGTCTGGAACTGGATGACGTATTGACCCATGCTACGGGTACCTTGACGAAGTTGGATAAGATCTGCAGAAGCTGATGTTGCGCGACCTGGTTCATCAAAGATGCGTCTGAAGGTTGACACAAATTCGGTATAGTTATTCATAAGAGGGTCGGCACGTTCCCACAGAGGAGACACCCAACTCAAAGCTGATCCAGAGAGCAGTGATATGATGTAGGCAACCTTGGATCTTGGCGTGGGGAAATTGTGTGATAACAACTCAAACTGGATTTCACATTGATTAAGAAACCCGCGACATAGCTTAGGGCTGCCATCATATTTGCTGGGCACAGGCAGGTGCAAGCGTGACACTGGAGTTGATGCAGCCGGTGAAGGAGAACCCGCTGCACTTGCAGGCGCAGGGGTGACTGGAACTGAAGAAACAAGAGCACTGGGCAGAGATTGTTGTAGTGTATCGAGACGGGAGGACATTCCTTGCAGGAACTGGAACATCTGCTGCTGCGCAGCCTCTTGACCATCCAAGCGGGAGACCAGATTTTGTAAGGCCCCTGACCCCACATTCTGACCACCATCCAAGTCCATCGGTCCTGGACTTACTGTCAGGTTCTGTTTAGTTTGTGTCCCCGGAGGGGGCGCTAGTGGGTCAGTGGAGGTAGGATGGAAGAAGTGAGGAGGCCGGATTGGATTCCTGCGCATGTGCGCAATGTTGTTTACTAAACAATAGGCTTTAAACAATATGGCAGCAGGAATACTTGATAACAACAGAAACAAATGCAATTGTGAATATGCAGCGTGGAAGCTGAGAGTCTATGGCAAAGTCTGTATGGTAAGTTCAATTGATCAGGGGATCGATGTGTCGGTATGGGAACCGATAGTTGTTGGACCGTGGAGCCAGCAGAGATGTTGGTGGGAATAGCAAACCTGGTAGCAATTGCAGGAGACAAGTGTTAAAGTTCTCAGTGCAGTTTGAATAACACTGGCAGCTTGCAGGCTGATGAACAGGTGTAGATGACGAGATGCACCTGAAGGAGAGTCTCTACTGCAGAGGGCTGGAGCACACTGTAGCTGGTAAAGGTGTGAAGCTAGAACTCAAGTGCAAGGGTTGCTGGTGCTTGTGGTTCCACGGTAGTACAGGAACAAACTGGAAGGCAAAGCAGGTAAACGGAGGAACTGGAGAACGGAGCCAGAGACACAGGTCATAGGAGTGACACGAAGTCCAGGACAAGGACTGACTCACTCTGCTGCTCCTGATATACCCCCCGGTCTGCAGGCATTGGCTGGAAGGGAAACGAGGAGGTGCGGCCAAGCTCCGGATTGGCTGATGCGGCAGTCTGAGGAAAGCTGTCATGGCCGCGCCCATGCCGCGGCCCGGCGGGAACGCGGCGTGCATGCACGCCCGCTGACAACAGGAGCGTTCCTAGGCCCAGGATGGCATCCAGCGACAGGGAAACCAGCGACAGCGAGACGTAGGAACCCAGGACGGAGTCCACACCGACGGACAGATGCAGCTGTGGTAAGTCGATTCCTGACAGGTAGCAGTTGATTTACCGACGGTCGTAATCCCGAAACCCATTGACCGACAGTCAAAATACAGACACATTGAAAATACCAACATTCATTATGCTGACATGTTCAAAATGCCGACTTAGTCAGAATACCGATGTTTGAAATGCCGACATGTCAAAATGCCGACATGTGTTTTTCAGGAATTTTTGCCCAAAAACAGACTTGTTCATACTTTACCATACCAGTGGACCTGGAGGGGGAATATAATAGTGTGCCCGAAACATGGCGAGCGCAGCGAACCATGCGAGGGGACCCAGTACACTTAGACGGTGTCAATGTTGACCTATGTCGACATTGACACACAAAAAAACAGAAAATGCATGTCGGTATTTTTACATGTCAGCATTTCAAATGTCGGGATTCTCACTATGTCAGCATTTTTAACTAGAGATGAGCGGGTTCGATTCCTCGGAATCCGAACCCGCCCGAACTTCAGGTTTTTTTACACGGGTCCGAGCGACTCGGATCTTCCCGCCTTGCTCGGTTAACCCGAGCGCGCCCGAACGTCATCATCCCGCTGTCGGATTCTCGCGAGGCTCGGATTCTATCGCGAGACTCGGATTCTATATAAGGAGCCGCGCGTCGCCGCCATTTTCACACGTGCATTGAGATTGATAGGGAGAGGACGTGGCTGGCGTCCTCTCCATTTATAGAGAAGAAAGTGAGACTAGAGTAGAGAGAGACACAGTATTTACTTTAGTAATTTTGGGGAGCATTAGGAGGAGTACTACTACTTGCTGAAGTGATAGTGTGACTGTATATCTGACTTGTGGGGGAGACAGTGGGGAGCAGTTAGAGTCTGAGAGCAGGAGTACATATTTTAACGTACAGTGCACACTTTTGCTGCCAGAGTGCCACACTGCCATTGTGACCACACTGACCACCAGTATATATTGTGATTGTCTGCTTAGTAGTACTACTTGCAAGTTGCTGATAGTGTGACCAGTGACCTGACCACCAGTTTAATTAATCACCACCAGTTTAATATATATATATATATATATAATTGTATATAATATATATATAATTGTATACCACCTACCCGTGTTTTTTTTTTTCCTTTCTTCTTGATACATACTACTATAGTAGCTTACTGTAGCAGTCTGCGGTGCTGCTGAGCTGACAGTGTCCAGCAGGTCCATCATCAGTCATTACATAATAAATATATATACCTGTCCGGCTGCAGTACTAGTGATATTATATATATATATATATATATATTAATTTCATCTCATTATCATCCAGTCTATATTAGCAGCAGACACAGTACGGTAGTCCACGGCTGTAGCTACCTCTGTGTCGGCAGTCACTGGTCCATCCATAATTGTATACCACCTACCCGTGTTTTTTTTTTTTCTTTCTTCTTGATACATACTACTATAGTAGCTTACTGTAGCAGTCTGCGGTGCTGCTGAGCTGACAGTGTCCAGCAGGTCCGTCATCAGTCATTACATAATAAATATATATACCTGTCCGGCTGCAGTACTAGTGATATTATATATATATATATTAATTTCATCTCATTATCATCCAGTCTATATTAGCAGCAGACACAGTACGGTAGTCCACGGCTGTAGCTACCTCTGTGTCGGCAGTCGCTGGTCCATCCATAATTGTATACCACCTACCCGTGGTTTTTTTTTCTTTCTTTCTTCTTGATACATACTACTATAGTAGCTTACTGTAGCAGTCTGCGGTGCTGCTGAGCTGACAGTGTCCAGCAGGTCCGTCATCAGTCATTACATAATAAATATATATACCTGTCCGGCTGCAGTACTAGTGATATTATATATATATATATTAATTTCATCTCATTATCATCCAGTCTATATTAGCAGCAGACACAGTACGGTAGTCCACGGCTGTAGCTACCTCTGTGTCGGCAGTCGCTGGTCCATCCATAATTGTATACCACCTACCCGTGGTTTTTTTTTTTTCTTTCTTCTTGATACATACTACTATAGTAGCTTACTGTAGCAGTCTGCGGTGCTGCTGAGCTGACAGTGTCCAGCAGGTCCGTCATCAGTCATTACATAATAAATATATATACCTGTCCGGCTGCAGTACTAGTGATATTATATATATATATATTAATTTCATCTCATTATCATCCAGTCTATATTAGCAGCATACACAGTACGGTAGTCCACGGCTGTAGCTACCTCTGTGTCGGCAGTCGCTGGTCCATACATAATTGTATACCACCTACCCGTGGTTTTTTTTTTCTTTCTTCTTGATACATACTACTATAGTAGCTTACTGTAGCAGTCTGCGGTGCTGCTGAGCTGACAGTGTCCAGCAGGTCCGTCATCAGTCATTACATAATAAATATATATACCTGTCCGGCTGCAGTACTAGTGATATTATATATATATATATATATATATATATATATTAATTTCATCTCATTATCATCCAGTCTATATTAGCAGCAGACACAGTACGGTAGTCCACGGCTGTAGCTACCTCTGTGTCGGCAGTCGCTGGTCCATCCATAATTGTATACCACCTACCCGTGGTTTTTTTTTTTTTTTCTTGATACATACTACTATAGTAGCTTACTGTAGCAGTCTGCGGTGCTGCTGAGCTGACAGTGTCCAGCAGGTCCGTCATCAGTCATTACATAATAAATATATATACCTGTCCGGCTGCAGTACTAGTGATATTATATATATATATATTAATTTCATCTCATTATCATCCAGTCTATATTAGCAGCAGACACAGTGCGGTAGTCCACGGCTGTAGCTACCTCTGTGTCGGCAGTCGCTGGTCCATCCATAATTGTATACCACCTACCCGTGGTTTTTTTTTTTTCTTTCTTCTTGATACATACTACTATAGTAGCTTACTGTAGCAGTCTGCGGTGCTGCTGAGCTGACAGTGTCCAGCAGGTCCGTCATCAGTCATTACATAATAAATATATATACCTGTCCGGCTGCAGTACTAGTGATATTATATATATATATATATATATATATATATATTAATTTCATCTCATTATCATCCAGTCTATATTAGCAGCAGACACAGTACGGTAGTCCACGGCTGTAGCTACCTCTGTGTCGGCAGTCGCTCGTCCATCCATAAGTATACTAGTATCCATCCATCTCCATTGTTTACCTGAGGTGCCTTTTAGTTGTGCCTATTAAAATATGGAGAACAAAAATGTTGAGGTTCCAAAATTAGGGAAAGATCAAGATCCACTTCCACCTCGTGCTGAAGCTGCTGCCACTAGTCATGGCCGAGACGATGAAATGCCATCAACGTCGTCTGCCAAGGCCGATGCCCAATGTCATAGTACACAGCATGTAAAATCCAAAACACCAAATATCAGTAAAAAAAGGACTCCAAAATCTAAAATAAAATTGTCGGAGGAGAAGCGTAAACTTGCCAATATGCCATTTACCACACGGAGTGGCAAGGAACGGCTGAGGCCCTGGCCTATGTTCATGGCTAGTGGTTCAGCTTCACATGAGGATGGAAGCACTCAGCCTCTCGCTAGAAAAATGAAAAGACTTAAGCTGGCAAAAGCACCGCAAAGAACTGTGCGTTCTTCGAAATCCCAAATCCACAAGGAGAGTCCAATTGTGTCGGTTGCGATGCCTGACCTTCCCAACACTGGACGTGAAGAGCATGCGCCTTCCACCATTTGCACGCCCCCTGCAAGTGCTGGAAGGAGCACCCGCAGTCCAATTCCTGATAGTCAGATTGAAGATGTCAGTGTTGAAGTACACCAGGATGAGGAGGATATGGGTGTTGCTGGCGCTGGGGAGGAAATTGACAAGGAGGATTCTGATGGTGAGGTGGTTTGTTTAAGTCGGGCACCCGGGGAGACACCTGTTGTCCGTGGGAGGAATAGGGCCGTTGACATGCCTGGTGAAAATACCAAAAAAATCAGCTCTTCGGTGTGGAAGTATTTCAACAGAAATGCGGACAAAATTTGTCAAGCCGTGTGTTGCCTTTGTCAAGCTGTAATAAGTAGGGGTAAGGACGTTAACCACCTCGGAACATCCTCCCTTATACGTCACCTGCAGCGCATTCATAATAAGTCAGTGACAAGTTCAAAAACTTTGGGCGACAGCGGAAGCAGTGTACTGACCAGTAAATCCCTTCCTCTTGTAACCAAGCTCACGCAAACCACCCCACCAACTCCCTCAGTGTCAATTTCCTCCTTCCCCAGGAATGCCAATAGTCCTGCAGGCCATGTCACTGGCAATTCTGACGAGTCCTCTCCTGCCTGGGATTCCTCCGATGCATCCTTGCGTGTAACGCCTACTGCTGCTGGCGCTGCTGTTGTTGCTGCTGGGAGTCGATGGTCATCCCAGAGGGGAAGTCGTAAGCCCACTTTTACTACTTCCACCAAGCAATTGACTGTCCAACAGTCCTTTGCGAGGAAGATGAAATATCACAGCAGTCATCCTGTTGCAAAGCGGATAACTGAGGCCTTGACAACTATGTTGGTGTTAGACGTGCGTCCGGTATCCGCCGTTAGTTCACAGGGAACTAGACAATTTCTTGAGGTAGTGTGCCCCCGTTACCAAATACCATCTAGGTTCCACTTCTCTAGGCAGGCGATACCGAGAATGTACACGGACGTCAGAAAAAGACTCACCGGTGTCCTAAAAAATGCAGTTGTACCCAATGTCCACTTAACCACGGACATGTGGACAAGTGGAGCAGGGCAGGGTCAGGACTATATGACTGTGACAGCCCACTGGGTAGATGTATGGACTCCCACCGCAAGAACAGCAGCGGCGGCACCAGTAGCAGCATCTCGCAAACGCCAACTCTTTCCTAGGCAAGCTACGCTTTGTATCACCGGTTTCCAGAATACGCACACAGCTGAAAACCTCTTACGGCAACTGAGGAAGATTATCGCGGAATGGCTTACCCCAATTGGACTCTCCTGTGGATTTGTGGCATCGGACAACGCCAGCAATATTGTGTGTGCATTAAATATGGGCAAATTCCAGCACGTCCCATGTTTTGCACATACCTTGAATTTGGTGGTGCAGAATTTTTAAAAAAACGACAGGGGCGTGCAAGAGACGCTGTCGGTGGCCAGAAGAATTGCGGGACACTTTCGGCGTACAGGCACCACGTACAGAAGACTGGAGCACCACCAAAAACGCCTGAACCTGCCCTGCCATCATCTGAAGCAAGAAGTGGTAACGAGGTGGAATTCAACCCTATATATGCTTCAGAGGTTGGAGGAGCAGCAAAAGGCCATTCAAGCCTATACAATTGAGCACGATATAGGAGGTGGAATGTACCTGTCTCAAGCGCAGTGGAGAATGATTTCAACGTTGTGCAAGGTTCTGCAACCTTTTGAACTTGCCACACGTGAAGTCAGTTCAGACACTGCCAGCCTGAGTCAGGTCATTCCCCTCATCAGGCTTTTGCAGAAGAAGCTGGAGGCATTGAAGGAGGAGCTAACACGGAGCGATTCCGCTAGGCATGTGGGACTTGTGGATGGAGCCCTTAATTCGCTTAACAAGGATACACGGGTGGTCAATCTGTTGAAATCAGAGCACTACATTTTGGCCACCGTGCTCGATCCTAGATTTAAAACCAACCTTGGATCTCTCTTTCCCGCAGACACAAGTCTGCTGGGGTTCAAAGACCTGCTGGTGACAAAATTGTCAAGTCAAGCGGAACGCGACCTGTCAACATCTCCTCCTTCACATTCTCCCGCAACTGGGGGTGCGAGGAAAAGGCTCAGAATTCCGAGCCCACCCGCTGGCGGTGATGCAGGGCAGTCTGGAGCGACTGCTGATGCTGACATCTGGTCCGGACTGAAGGACCTGACAACGATTACGGACATGTCGTCTACTGTCACTGCATATGATTCTGTCACCATTGAAAGAATGGTGGAGGATTATATGAGTGACCGCATCCAAGTAGGCACGTCAGACAGTCCGTACTTATACTGGCAGGAAAAAGAGGCAATTTGGAGGCCCTTGCACAAACTGGCTTTATTCTACCTAAGTTGCCCTCCCACAAGTGTGTACTCCGAAAGAGTGTTTAGTGCCGCCGCTCACCTTGTCAGCAATCGGCGTACGAGGTTACTTCCAGAAAATGTGGAGAAGATGATGTTCTGAATTATAATCAATTCCTCCGTGGAGACATTGACCAGCAGCAATTGCCTCCACAAAGTACACAGGGAGCTGAGATGGTGGATTCCAGTGGGGACGAATTGATAATCTGTGAGGAGCGGGATGTACACGGTGATATATCGGAGGATGATGATGAGGTGGACATCTTGCCTCTGTAGAGCCAATTTGTGCAAGGAGAGATTAATTGCTTCTTTTTCGGTGGGGGTCCAAACCAACCCGTCATTTCAGTCACAGTCGTGTGGCAGACCCTGTCACTGAAATGATGGGTTGGTTAAAGTGTGCATGTCCTGTTTATACAACATAAGGGTGGGTGGGAGGGCCCAAGGACAATTCCATCTTGCACCTCTTTTTTCTTTCATTTTTATTTGCGTCATGTGCTGTTTGGGGAGTGTTTTTTGGAAGGGCCATCCTGCGTGACACTGCAGTGCCACTCCTGGATGGGCCAGGTGTTTGTGTCGGCCACTAGGGTCGCTTATCTTACTCACACAGCTACCTCATTGCGCCTCTTTTTTTCTTTGCGTCATGTGCTGTTTGGGGAGTGTTTTTTGGAAGGGCCATCCTCCGTGACACTGCAGTGCCACTCCTAGATGGGCCAGGTGTTTGTGTCGGCCACTAGGGTCGCTTAGCTTACTCACACAGCTACCTCATTGCGCCTCTTTTTTTTCTTCTTTGCGTCATGTGCTGATGTTTGGGGAGTGTTTTTTGGAAAGGCCATCCTGCGTGACACTGCAGTGCCACTCCTAGATGGGCCAGGTGTTTGTGTCGGCCACTAGGGTCGCTTAGCTTACTCACACAGCTACCTCATTGCGCCTCTTTTTTTCTTTGCGTCATGTGCTGTTTGGGGAGTGTTTTTTGGAAGGGCCATCCTGCGTGACACTGCAGTGCCACTCCTAGATGGGCCAGGTGTTTGTGTCGGCCACTAGGGTCGCTTAGCTTAGTCATCCAGCGACCTCGGTGCAAATTTTAGGACTAAAAATAATATTGTGAGGTGTGAGGTATTCAGAATAGACTGAAAATGAGTGGAAATTATGGTTTTTGAGGTTAATAATACTTTGGGATCAAAATGACCCCCAAATTCTATGATTTAAGCTGTTTTTTAGTGTTTTTTGAAAAAAACACCCGAATCCAAAACACACCCGAATCCGACAAAAAAAATTTGGTGAGGTTTTGCCAAAACGCGGTCGAATCCAAAACACGGCCGCGGAACCGAACCCAAAACCAAAACACAAAACCCGAAAAATTTCAAGTGCACATCTCTATTTTTAACATGTCGGCATAATGAATGTCAGTATTTTGACTGTAGGTCAATAGCTGTTGGGACTATGACCGTCGGTATTGTGTCCGTCGGTAAATCATACCGAACCCCAGTGCTTAAGTAGTACTCACAGCCAGTAGAGATATTTTGGGTGAAGAATAAACAGGAAAGAATAAAAACCACATATGCCTACATTATTTTGTCTGTACAGAGCTATATGGGAATGCCACCATGATTGCACTAGAGGTGGATGTGCAGTAATATGTATTATGAGTCTGTTATAGTCTCACTTGTATTAATATTCAATTCAGCCTACATTGTGTTACAAGCCTTTGGCCCTGAACCAGGAAATCCTCATTTAAAATTTAGTTTATCATTATGGCATAATAGAATAATGAATATATAATTAATATATAATAATTATATTTTTATACATTCATAATTATATATAATAACAATATAATAACAATTATTGTATACATATTATCGTTTATAGGTTTATACTGTACCTGTTGTTGTTTTTTAGACAAGTAACAGCAGAGAAGACTAAACAGAATGGTATATTATGAAGCATGGTTACATCCCTATTACAATGGACACCCAAATTGAAAAAGCAAGCAGCATACTGAGGGGTAGAGGTACAGCCCACCCATGATGGGTTGGGAGAAAATAAAGAGGGCATTTCTACCACTGGCTGCACAAAGATACCAGACTATGGGAAGCAAGATGACAGCTTAGTTTTTGAGCTATGAGTAACTTAGGTACTGAGTGTCGTCCTTTACAGTGACGTGCGGTGGGGTGAGGCAGGTGAGGCAGAGCCTTTCCTGTCATACTTACATTTAAACCAGAGTTGTGACTGAATAAAAAATATGAAAAATACTGATAATTTGTTTGAAATATCTTCTTTGCTTTATTCTAATAATTTTTATAGCCCAAACTCTGGAGTAAAAAGTCTATGGCAGGTGAGGCAGTGCCTCACCTGTGTATCCTTTCCACACATCTCTGATCAAAACTCACCAGATTTCCAGGAGTTTATAATGCTGCACCTGTGTATAATGCCCAGATGTACCCTGTGGCCCATATATTGCATGTAAATCTGGCTCTGGGGTTAGCGAGTGCCTCCTGAGCCATTTAGCTCACCGCACGTCCCACTACATCCAAGTGGAGATACAGTAGTTGAAAGCCAGTTAAATAGAGAAGGACAAAGATCAGGAAAGAAGTGGTAGATTTGTGTGTCATCTGCATAGAACTGATTGTATAGGCCAAAAGAGTGGTTCACCCAAATAAATGCTCAAAGAAAGAGACGCAGAGGGACAAAAACAGGGACTTGAGGGACCAAGACAGTGGAACTGGAGAAGAGAACTTGCAAGAAGCAGTCACCGAAGGACTGTTCAGAAAGTTAGGAGGTGAACAAGGAAGTCACAGTGCCACCGCTGCACTGTCTGCTCATTCCTACTGCTGGTGTTGTAGGGTCCCCATAGTAACAGAGGTGCACTGACATGACCTCCAACCTAAAGCACTACTGTGCATGCGCACCTTTACCAACTGTCTTCCATTCTGTCCTCCATAGGACTGGGATATGCCATTGAGAATCTCCTGCATTGTATTCCTGCTGCATTAAGCCGTTGTTCTACATGGTTACTAAACCAATCCCTGGATAAGCTATTCATTGTGTTTACTGACCACCATCATACACTGCTGACATAGGCACACCATAGGTGTCGGCAATAAGTTATTGGCCCAGGCCACCAGCGTGTAAAAAATAAAGATGCCAAGAAAACAGCTGCAGCAACATTCAATAAAAGGATCTGAGTGAGTACAGAAAAAAACTTTATTCATACTGAGGGCAAAGATGTACAGTGCAAATGCTAGTATGGGTTTCACCATGTTAACAGATTAAGGACCCTATTCAGTAAGGATTGTAAATTTTGCTAAGCAGAATTTACAATCCTTTTGTTTGCTTGCTGGGAGCCGCCCATCGCAAGGCAAGGCTGCCCAGCATGCAGCCCACCCACTGGGAACGCGCTGAAATTGCGATCGCACTGCAATTTCAGCATGATTGCTGAAATTGTGGATGGCTCCTGCCGACGCAATCTATTTGATCAGTGCGGCTGTGTGTGACATCACGCGGCTGCCCCGATCATGCCCACGCTATGGCTCCTGTTTGAAAGCTGCCGCCCCAGTTTCATTGCCACCGCTCCCGCAACGCTCTGTCTGCCTTGGAAATGGAGCGTTGCCGTCCCCCTCCCACCCCGCGAATGCCTCTGCCTATCAATCAGGTGAACCGCAGTAAATGCGGGCGCATGCACAGAATGGGCCCTGCCATGCACCCACAGGGCAAACACAGAAATTCCGGTTGGATTGCGATTTGCATCCAACCTGAATTAGAGCCTAATTCAGACCTAATCGCTGTTATGCAAAATCGCATAGAAGCAGATTAACAAATGACTGCACATGTGTACGGATCATAATGCACAGGTGCGAGGCCTATCTGCAAAAAAATACTGCATCTTTTTGATCGCTAGGCGAACGCAGGTTAATTGACAGGAAGCATGTTTGTATCACACTGTAGAAGTAAGTCCTGGTCTACGCACAGACTGCACAAATTATTCGATGATGACTGAGTTGCGAATGGATTTGCAGCTGGCCAGCATTTGCAAAGCTTTTCGCACGGCGTACACAGACTTGCACCAAGCGGATTTTCACCCTGTCTGGGCAGCGACTATCCGATCGCAAACCTCTGAAAACTCGCAGAGGTGAGATCAGGTCTGAATTAGGCCCTTAGGCCCTAAAAGAACTATGCTACATTAAAATTTGCAAAGCAGATGAAGCTAAATCTGGAAAATTATGGAAAGTCACTGGCGATCCCGGTGATAACCCCAACCATGATGATGTGGATAGAGCCATGAGAACCATAGGCCTAGCTGTATAACACAAAATGTGGGTAGTGTTACAGACAAAGGCTTACTATGAAGAATCAACCTGAGGTGCACTCTGTACCACATTAAGCTAAGTGTAGGAAGTCTTGGAGGGACTGACAGGAGAAAAAGTGCTTTAGGGGGTAATTCAGATATGATTGTAGATGTGCTAAATTTAGCACATCTACGATCATTTACTCTGACATGCGAGTGGTCACCCAGCACAAGGCTAGTCCGCCCCGCATGTCAGGCCCTACCCCCCTGCACAGGCGCAAAAGCATCGCAATGGCGTTCCAATGCCATTGGCCTGCCCCTCCTGCCGTGCGACTGCCTCTGCCTGTAAATCAGGCAGAGGTCAATCACAGCTCTGAGATGCTTTTAGCACCTCACTGAGCTCCACAAAAGGATTCAGACTGTGATCGCTGCCGTTGCAGCGATCCAACCTGAATTAGCCCCTTAGAGTCAGAACACAAATTTCTCAAATAGTTTGGACACAAAGGGGAGAACGGAAATAGGTGAGCTTAAGTGCATTTCACAGTGCCTGACCATGTCATGGTCTCTGAGGGAGGATCTGCATATGTCATATCAAGCTCCAACATACAGTACTTGTACATTAGGACCAATGCCTTTAGCAATTATATACTGTTCTGTTTTAATTAATGCAATTAATCATGACAGTGAACAGGGTTATACTGGCCCACAGGGGTCCAGGGGAAACCCCCGGTGAGCCCCACTGCCTGGGTCCACCACTCCCTTCTCTAGGGATCAGGCTCCAGACTGTGCACTTGAATTATACATTATACAGGTGTTTTATTATACTGCATAGGACTATGGTGTATTCACTAAAGTGCATTGCTGTTATTAATCTGGCACATTATCATGATGCACTAGCAGTTTTTATTGACTATATATAGTTATCAAGGGGCCCAGACCATGCACTCTATTGATTATCCAAGCCTCTGTGGCACTGGCCACACCCCCTCTGGAGACACACCCATAAACATGGGCCCCTACCACTGCATTCCCCCAGTGGGCCCTTCATGCCCCAGACCGACACTGACAGTGAATGGGCAGGGCCGGCCCTAGGCATAGGCAATCTAGGCAAATGCCTATGGCATTTGGTATGCTATGGGGCATAAGCAACTTCTGCTGATTAAAATGATATGCGGTATGCCTATATTCTGTGTGTGACTGCAGCTGTATCTGCATAGGAAATGCTATGTTACAGTGTATTCCTGGAAATCACTGTAACGTAGCATTTTGTATGTAGAAACAGCCACAGTCGCACACAGAATATAAGCAAGCTGCATATAATTTTAATCAGCAGAAGCTGCTTGTGCATGCTACCCACATAGTAATGCAAATAAGACGCATTTTTTCGTAAAAATCCAGATGTTAGCAAAGCTGCTAGCTGACTCACGCCAGCCATCTCCTGCTGCATGTCGTATTGAGGCAAGATGTATGAGGACACATCTGTATCTAAGCAGAGGCAGAGGCCACAGTGTTAGCGGTCATGTGAGTGCTGTGTGAGGGTGGGTTGGTTGTGCAGTAGTCTTCGGCATATGTGTAAGGGGCATTATGTGTATAAGGGCATTAATAAAGGTTGGCATAATGTGTAAGGCGCATTATGTTTATAAGGACATTAATAATGTGGGTCATATGTATAAGGGGCATCTCGTATAAATGAATAACTAATGTGTGGCATTATGTGTATAAGGTGCTCTACTGTGTGGCATAATGTATAGAATGGGCACTACAGTGTGGTCTAATGTTAATAAAGAGCAATATGGTGTGGTGTAATGTGAATAAGGAGCAATTCAGTGTGATATAATGTGAATAAGGGGCACTACTGTGAGGAATAAAGTATATAAGGTAAAGTGGTACTACTGTGTGATGTAATGTGAAAAAGGGACACTGTAATATGATAAAATGTGAATAAAGATGCACTACTGTGTGGCGTAATTTGAATTATGGGTTCTGTTGTGTGGCCATGCCCCTTCACAGCAAGAACAAGCCTCTTTTTGAGCTGTGCGCCGAATGTGCGCACTATTCCTATTTAAAATATAGGGGGTAGGAGCACAAAATGAGGACTGCTATTGGTGAGGGGTGATGGTGCTGGGAAAGGGTGCAGGGTCAGAGGCGGAACTAGCGGTGGTGCTAGGGGGCACCAGCCAAAATCTTGCCTAGGGCATCATATTGGTTAGCGCCGGCTCTGGATATGGGGGCTGTCTATATATTTTATAACATTGGTAAAAGTGTGCCTAGAAATGCTTTGTTCTGAGCAGCTGGAGTATTTAGGTCCTTTTGCTGAGAGGAAAAGGTTGTACATCTAACCTGAGAATGGAGAACAGTTTCCTAAGTGCACCTTCCCCACCTCTGCCAGCTCATACACACAATCAAGTCTTGCAAAATAATATTTGGGATATTCCCCATTACTGCAAACTGGTGCTTAGTGAAAGTGTAACACTCCCCATCAGACAGTGCAAACTTTTGCACACAAGCGGCTGCTGTTATCATTGCTTCCAAATCCAAGTAGGTGTTTGCACTGTGCTTTTTAAGTTTTGGTTAAAAGATACAGGTTTATTTTCACATTATTTTATACAGATGTGTCCACATACATCTAGCCTCTTGGCATTTTAAACAGCCCATCTAGTGGCGCAGAGCGTCTTTTTTATTTGCAACACAATGAAGATTAAAATGATATGTGGCATACCTATATTATGTGTGGGACGATAGTTGTAACTGTATATGAAGTGCTACGGGACAGTGTTTTCCTACAAAAACAGAAAACACTAGCGTAGCATTTCGTATGCAGATACAGCCGCAATAGCACACAGAATATGGACATGCCCCATATCGTTTTAATCAGCAGAGTCTGCTTGTGGAGTTGCACGGGACCTGTCAGCATTCTCACACAGACATCTCTGCGTGGTATATTGAGGCAAGATGTATGAGCAGAGGCGTCACTGGTACAAGTGACACCAGGTGCGGGAGGTCCACGCGTGCTGACAAAAGGGGGCGTAGCCTCGTGGATAAGGGACATGGCTTCGCGGACAGGGTCGTTGCTTTACAGCCCGGACACCCGTTTCCGGAGGTCCCGGAGATGCGGGCTGCACTCGGGGACCAGTGTAAGTGAAGTGCCGGCTTCTGCACAGTAACAGGAGAAGGGTGCTGCACGTAATGTCACAGTGCAGTACCCTGATCCTGTCACTGAAGAGCAGTCGGCACTTTGGTGTCACCCCTCGGCGGGTGACACCCGCATGCAGGCCTCACCCCCGGCACCCCCTTTGTGACGCCACTGTGTATGAGAACACATCTGTACATGGCGTTTTCTTTTTTACTGAGTTGTTTAAATTACTAATAATAATTCTATTCAGATATACATTTACCTTTCTTAAGAAACAGGCTTTTTCAATCATCAAGCAAAGTAAGGCTGTCAAACAGAGATATTACAAGGGAGGAGCAATGATGTAAAAGGGACTTGGAAAATCAGAAGGGATAGCTTTGTATTGTGGGTGATGTGGAGCAGGTGGTACAAAGTCAAGAAGAATGACCAGTCGTCAACCCAGTTAGCTGCGCCTTGAAACATATAGCCCCCAGTTCTAGGGTTAGCAAAAAGATTTACTAGAATAATTGATGATACACATGATGTAATCCATTCAAAGAGGGTGCAAGAATAGAGATCATTTCTGTCTTTTTTGAGACGGATTTGAAGATCGCACCCCAAAGCAATCTTTAGTAAAACAAACAAATAAAGGAACCGATAAACAAAAATGTATGCTTGCAAATGCAAGAAGTCTAGCATATAAAATGGGGGAATTGGAATTGTTAGCATCAAAGGCTGAGTATGACATTATAGGTATTACGGAAACATGGTGGGACGACTCTCACAACTGGGTTGCTAACTTGGAGGGGTATTCTCTTTTCAGGAGGAACAGGGTTAACAAAAGAGGAGGAGGTGTATGTCTTTATGTTAAACCATCACTTAAACCAGAGGTTCTCTCAAACTCGGTCCTCGGGGGCCCACACAGTGCATGTTTTGCAGATCTCCTCACAGAATTGCAAGTGAAATAATTAGCTCCACCTGTGGACCTTTTAAAATGTGTCAGTGAGTAATTAATACACCTGTGCACCTGCTGGGTTACCTGCAAAACATGCACTGTGTGGGCTCCCGAGGACCGAGTTTGAGAACCTCTGACTTAAACCATACCTAAAGGAGGTTATCTATGAGGAGACTGGCGATAATGTGGAGTCACTATGGGTTGAAATCTCAAGTGGGGGAATTGATGCAAAAAAACTAGTCATAGGCATGTGTTACAAACAGCCGGATATTAGCATACGTGAGAAAGAACAACTATTGCAACAAATCAAAACGGCTGCAGGATTGGGGGACATCCTTGTGATTGGGGATTTTAATTACCCGGATATAAACTGGAGTAACGATTCGAGTGCTAAAGCGAGGGGCAGCAGGTTCTTAAATATGTTTAGGGATCACTACTTGTCTCAATTAGTCGAGGACCCATCTAGGGGTAAAACTACCCTGGATCTAGTAATTACTAATAATGTGGACATTATATCAAACACTGAAGTTGGGGAGAATTTGGGTAACAGTGATCACTATATGATCACATTCGACATCAGTTTCAGGAAACATAGCTACAGGCGTTCCACCAAAACATTTAACTTTAGGAAGGCTAATTTCAGTATGCTTAGATGTGCACTTAACGACATAGAGTGGGAGGTTCTGTTTAATAACAAGAACACTTCAGAAATGTGGGATGTTTTAAAAGGGTTGCTAAATAGCAATATTCATAACTTTATTCCCATGGGCAGTAAACGCAGGAGTATTAAACTCAAACCGATGTGGCTTAACAAGAAGGTTAAGGCAGAAATGGATAAAAAAAGCGGGCTTTTCAAAGCATTTAAATCTAATGGAAATGAGGACTCTTTCAAGTATTACAAGGAATGTAATAAGAAATGCAAAAAAGCAATAAGAACAGCTAAAATGGAAAAAGAAAAGCAAATCGCTATAGAGAGTAAAACCAATCCCAAAAAGTTTTTTAAA
The DNA here is from genome assembly GCF_028390025.1 of Pseudophryne corroboree. Taxonomy (NCBI): domain Eukaryota; kingdom Metazoa; phylum Chordata; class Amphibia; order Anura; family Myobatrachidae; genus Pseudophryne; species Pseudophryne corroboree. Next base: position 176,554,120 of record NC_086448.1, read on the forward strand.
TACATAAAGAGTAAAAGGTTAAAAAAGGAGAATATAGGTCTATTAAAAGATGAATTAGGAGAATTGATAATGATGACGAAATAAAAGCGGAAATACTGAACAAATTCTTTTCATCAGTATTCAGCAGTGAAGAAGTGATGGTGGGAGTAGAGCATTACAATTGTGACAGTAATGATTCATGGTTAGATACTTGTTTAAGCAAAGAAGTAGTCCGGGAGAGACTAAGCAAAATTAAGATTAATAAATCACCTGGTCCTGATGGACTTCACCTGAGGGTTCTTATGGAGCTTAGTTCACAACTAGCACGACCCCTATACTTGATTTTCAATAGTTCAATTAGATCAGGCATGGTACCAAAGGACTGGCGTATAGCTGAGGTAGTGCCATTATTTAAAAAGGGATACAAAAATCTTCCGGGAAACTACAGACCAGTTAGTTTAACATCTATAGTGGGGAAAATATTGGAAGGAATTCTAAGGGACCGCATACAGGAGTATCTACATTCCGCTAGGATTATTAGCAAGAACCAGCATGGGTATGTGAGGGACAGGTCATGTCAGACTAACTTAATTAGCTTCTACGAGGAAGTGAGCAATAATCTTGATCAAGGAAAAGCAGTGGATGTGGTCTTCCTAGATTTTGCAAAAGACTTCGATACAGTTCCTCACAGGAGACTGATTATCAAATTAAAGGAGCTTGGCCTAGGAAAAACTATTTGCACATGGATAAGCAGCTGGTTGGATAGCAGGGTACAGCGAGTAGTGGTCAACGAGAAGTCCTCAACCTGGTCCCCAGTAGTCAGCGGAATACCACAAGGGTCCGTACTCGGACCACTACTGTTCAACATATTTATCAATGACCTAGAAATAGGCCTGGAAAGCACAGTGTCAATCTTTGCAGATGATACTAAACTGTGTAAGGTAATTAATTCAGAATTGGATGTGGAGTCCTTGCAGAATGATCTATCTAAACTTGAACTCAGGGCGTCTAAATGGAAAATGAGGTTCAATACAGACAAATGCAAGGTTATGCATTTTGGGACTAAAAACAAACTTGCATCCTACATATTAAATGGGGAACACCTAGGGGAAACAGAGTTGGAAAAAGATTCGGGGGTATTCATTGATAATAGGCTTAATAACCATACACAATGTCAAAACGCAGTAAAGAAGGCAAGTAAGGTGCTAGCGTGCATAAAAAGGGGAATTGAGACAAGGGACTCGGATGTAATCATGCCGCTGTATAAGGCATTGGTACGTCCGCACCTGGAATATTGTGTTCAGTTTTGGGCACCATTGTATAAAAAAGACATCAGTGAACTCGAAAGTGTTCAAAGGCGAGCTACTAAATTGATTAAAGGCCTAGAAGGACTGGACTATAAGGAAAGACATACAGTACTAGGCTGAATATGTATATACTAGAAAAGAGGCGCCTAAGAGGAGATATTATTAATATCTTCAGATATGTAAAGGGACATCACAAAGAGTTATCAGAGGAATTATTTATTAAAAGAACACAGTTTAGGACACGTGGGCACTCGCTGCGACTGGAGGAGAGAAAGTTCCGAACGCAACGGAGGAAAGGGTTCTTCACTGTTATGGCAATTAGGATGTGGAATTCCCTGCCAGGGAAGGTGGTAATGGCGGACTCTGTAATTGGATTTAAAAAAGGAATGGATAAATTTCTGAATGAAAAAGCTATCCAAGGATATAATACTTAAAATATCAATGTGGTTAATCCGGGGGTAACATGAGTTATAGTAGCTAACTAGTCATAAAACATTATTCAGCAAGTATGTAGACTCATCACAACTTAAAACAGGTTGAACACGATGGGCAATTTGCCTCTATTCAACCTCAAATACTATGTTACTATGGTGCAGGGCCGGGAGGGTTAGGTTTAGCAGCGGGGAAGGGAGGGTTAGGCTTAGGCACAACCTGGGGGGGGGTTAGGGTTAGGCACCCACAAGGGAGGGTTAGGGTTAGGGTGGGGGCAGGGGAGGGATAGGGTATTTAGAGGGGGCAGTCGGGATTCAGATGGACGGGATGCCAGTGTCGGGAGTCTGACCGACGATATCGTGTCCATCAAGAGATCATACTGAAACCCTACTTACAGTACCTTCCCTGTTGCACTTGGCCATGGAGCGCTACCCTACTCACTATTCCTGCTGGCAGGCACTGTCACTGTACTCTGGAGAGACATCATGATATACTCCCAGGAGACGCTGCTGGAGTTAGGGGATCTGGGAGGGGGCAGAGCACATGGGCTGCAGCGCTGACCAATGTAATATATGTAGCGCTGCATAGATTACAGCCGGTAGCGGGTGGATGTGATCGCGAGTGCCGTGTCACTGCGGATGCATGAGTGCGGTTCTCAGCCTACAGGGCATATATGCTGTATATGCGCTGTGTGACAAGCACACTCGGCACCACCCTACTTACGGCCCTGGCATTACCATACAGATTAATCAATTTCACCACATGCTCAGGGGTAACAAAAAAGTCACTTGTTATACTGAAAAATATAGCACAGTACCTGTCCTCTGTGGTTCAACTACAACCCGTGTCGTAAATGCTGATCAAACACCTGATGTGCCCAAAAAAAGAATGAACGTTTTGAGATGGACATTTGTCAGCAAATCAAAGGCCTTCACGCACTATTTGCACGGCCTTCGCACCTTTGCATTACAATATCGGTACACTTTTTTATTGTTATGACAACACTGCAGGCCGAATGCTCTCATCCCTGAAAACTCGATGAAAATATGTGATGATTTTTTGAAACCAGAGAACAAACCACTTACATTTGCAAAGATACTACCTTTGATGCCAGAATTAAATGAGTGGAATTCTTCTCAATTAAGAAACATTTGGAGTATCACTTAACCCCCTGTCAAAGTTACCTGATCCACAGTACGAAAAGATGATGCTGTCTTTGAAATTCTTAGCAGAAGGTCAAAAAGACTGACATCACCAGAAACGTCTGCTCATCATTCTGCATTGCATGTCTAAATTCTGCATAAAAAAAATAAAAAATAAAAATTGTAAAATTAATTGATTGTAAATGCACCACTAGGGACCTATTTTTTGTGGACTCATGTTTGTTTACTATAGTATAGAATAGTATAGAATAGTAAGAGCATAACATGAGCTGTAACACATAGCAGCAGCCAATCAGATGTTCCCTTTGCTTAGCATGAGTGCATTAGATTTTTTTTTATATCTAAAGCTTTGGGTTACAGTAACTGATTGACATTTGTATTATGTTAAATATGTTGTAAGTTTAATTTCGTCACAATGAAGAACATATTTTTTATTTATAAAAGTCAATTATTGGATTATTTATAAAACCTACAGTATGTCCACACATGTTACATGTGCCCCACCTGCAGTGCCCACTTGCTTGCTTTTTTTCTTTACTTACATACATGAATCTGGCCCACAGTTAGAACAATTTTGAACAATTTTCAGGTTTTTGATTGGTTGGAAAGTAAACTAATTAGAACTCAAGTAGCATCTATATATCTGCAGGGGAACTATGGGCCTAACTCTATGTTGATTGCCAAACAACATTATCCTCTAATGGGCAAAGCCATGTGCACTGCAGGTGGGGCAGGTGGGGCAGATGTAACACGTGTAGAGAGTTAGATTTGGGTGGGGTGTGTTCAAACTGAAATCTAAATTGCAGTGTAAAAATAAAGCAGCCAGTATTTACCCTGCACAGAAACAATATAACCCACTCAAATCTAACTCTCTGTGCACATTTTATATCTGCCCCCACTGCAATGCACATGGCTATGCCGGGTGGTCTTCAGTATGCCGACTGACGGGATCCCGGCGCACAGTATACCGGCGCCGGAATCCTGACAGCCGGCATACCGACACTTATTCACCCTCGTGGGGGTCCACGACCCCCCTGGAGGGAGAATAAAATAGCGTGATAGCGCGCCACCGTGCCCGTAGCGTGGCGAGCGCAGCGAGCCCTTAAGGGGATCATTTGCCCTCCCCACACTGTCGGTAAGCCGGCGGTCGGGCTCCCGGCGCCGGTATGCTGGTCGCCGGGAGCCCGACCGCCGGCATACCATACTGAACCCGGCTATGCCCATTAGAGTAAAATGTTGTGTTGCAATGAACCTTGAATTACAGTAGGCCCTATATGTATAATTTCAGTCACCCCTTACAATCAAGTAAGTACTATATCTATGAGTGACTTAGATTTTTCTTTTCCAATAACTTTTAACTTAAGGGGTGGAATATTGATTTTAAGACTATTATTCCAAAAAAAATTTGTTTTCACATTTATTTTTACTATACAGGGGATCTTATTAACTACATTTTAAGCTGCCTGTTAAAAACAGATGATATTCCTACCAATGATACTCGCACAGCAGCCTGCACAACACACACGAAGGCACGCATACGCAATGGGGTCATTCCGAGTTGATCGCTCGCTAGCTACTTTTAGCAGCCGTGCAAACGCATAGTCGCTGCCCACGGGGGAGTGTATTTTCGCTTTGCAAGTGTGCGAACATGTGTGCAGCCGAGCGGGACGAAAACGTTTTTTGCAGTTTCTGAGTAGCTGTGGACTTGAAGAGCATCAACTATGAATAACGCAATACATTATGGATATTTCAGAGCTGTTTGTACACACATTGCATTTAGGAGGATGTTCTTTTATCAGGATTATATCATATAGCATAGTGGCAGACTAAACTAATAGGAAGCATTCATGTTTTATCTCACCATAATATATTTTCTTCCTTACTCTCAAGAAGTTCCTCTAAATGGCTCTGGAACTTATGTTGTCAAGTATACAAAGTGAAAAAAAAAAAGTGATGCATACACGGTTGAGTCACATTATTATTACCACCTCCTACATTTGACATCGGCAGCGCGTAGCCCATGAAGTACATTACGTGTCGTGCGCTGGCTTGGAGGGGATATTGGGTGTGCGATATTCCATCTGTACACATATCACCATATCACTCGCTGCTGTCGTGGGTAAAAGGGGCGATTTATATGAGTTGAAAAAGGTATGATTATTCGCTTTCGTGCCAAGGGTGGAAGTATTTCTAAAACAGCTCGCTTTGTGAACTGTTTGCTTGCTTCTGTGGTGAAGGTTTATCGTGATTGGACAAATTGTGAATAACCGATGTGGAAACTGTGGAGCACTATGTGCCATTGAACTTCGGCTACGAAGGTGTGTAAGGGCCGACCGACACACTACAGTGGAGCAGCTCACCATCAGAAAAAACCTGGAGGCTACCAGATGTGTGTCTAAAATTATGGTTCAGCCCGTCTAGCTGCTGTCCGTGCTGCACACGCCGGTTACTCTAGTTCAGGCATGTCCAAACTGCGGCCCTCCAGCTGTTGTGAAACTACATATCCCAGCATGTCCTGACAGTTTTGCTGTCAGAGAATGCTAAAGCTGTGTCAGGGCATGCTGGGATGTGTAGTTTCTCAACAGCTGGAAGGCCGCAGTTTGGTCATGCCTGCTCTAGTTATTAGCTCAGAATCAGAATCAGTTTATTGCCAAGTATATCAGTACATAATAGACACGGAATTTGTTTCTAATGACCACAGCTCTCAGACAAGATACAACACATGACATAACATAGGGAAGAGAAGCATGATGGATACTTGAGTACATGTTACTTGTATGACATGAAATGGGCTAGGCAATTGTCGAGTTAACCAAGATAGTTGCTTGGGGGAAGAAACTGTTCCTGTGTCTAGCAGTTCTCGCCAGCCTCAAGCTGTACCGTCTGCCAGATGGCAGCCGACGGAACAGGACGTGAGCGGGGTGGAAGTGGTCGTCAATAATCCTTCCCGCCCACTTTGTGATCCTTGCCCGATAGATATCCTCAATTGCCGGGAGGTTTGTCCCTATGATTTTTTCCGCTACCTTTACGATTCGCTGTAGTCTGTTCCTGTCATGGGTTGGGGCCGAGCCAAACCACACTATTATCAAGGTGCAGAGAACAGATTGAATAATTGCAGAGTAAAAGAGGATCAGAAGTTCCTGCGGCAGTTTGAACTTCCTAAGTTGTCGTAAGAAGTACAACCTCTGCTGGGCTTTTCCCACAATGCCATCGATGTTAGACTTCCACCTCTCAGATCCTTGGCTATCGTGGAGCCTAGAAATCTGAAGGATTCTACCACCGTTACCGTATTGTCCGCAATTGTTAGTGCGGAGAGTGTAGGGGGGTGCTTCCTGAAATCAACAATCATCTCAACTGTTTTTGATTCATTTAACTGTAGATTGTTTGTACCGCACCAGGTGACTAGCCTCTCAACCTCCTTACTGTAAGCAGACTCCTCCCCATCCATAAAGAGACCAATTAGTGTGGTGTCATCCGCAAATTTAAGGAGTTTCATGGATGTGTCTGTGGAAGAGCAGTCATTGGTGTAGAGAGAGAAGAGGAAGGGAGAAAGAACACACCCTTGGGGTGCACCCGTACTAGTAGTCCTAACCCCAGACATGAATTTCCCCATCCATAGCTGGTGGTCATAATAATGTGACTCCACCGTGCATACAGTATGTCCAATATTTTAAGCATGATAGAAAGTCCCACTGAGGACTGGAGTGCTCTGGTAGTTTGTACGGTCAGTCTAAACCTGCATCTGTGTGAGGCAATATCTCAAGTTGTGGGAGTGCAAACTGAATATTCTGCTAATTTAATAGATATAAAAGACAACAGTACACATAAAAATATACCGATAAATAGAACAACAGTGAAAAACAATTAAAACATTTTCTAAAAAAAATAAAATAAGCATTTAACGTGTAAGGTTCTACGCCGTATGGCCCTAACACATAATCAATGTAAGCTAAGGACATATTTCATAGTTCTGTAGTGAACACACATCACATTAGCAAAACTTCAAGAGCTCCCTCTGCTGGCTAATTAATGAAAGCTACCCACTTAAAACCAAGTAATTCTGTATTTTATTCATGAGTGCACACTTGAAGTTAAATTAGTGTAGGCTTTGGCAGTATGGCTCTCCAGCTGTTGGAGAGTAACAAGTTCCAACATGCCCTGATAGCCATAGGCAGACAGCAGCAGGTTGAATGTGCATATCCAGTCCATCCACTTTCTCCTGGAGGTCTATGAAAAAGTGCTGCTGGTGATTGGCTTCAGTGAGTGGACTCGTAGAGGAATAAGAGCTAAGACAGGACCCATAGATGCTAAAGTAAAAGGCTGAGTTGAAAGCAAGTTGTCCGTAATTGCTTGTGTAAATGAAAGTTATTCACCTCTCTGCGGCCAGACCGTCCTAATCCATACAGTTTTATTGATACCCATCATCATTATCAGTGCGCACTAGACAGGGGCGGATCCAGAAAAAAATTACAGGGGGGGCACCATAAGGGGCGTGGCTTCATTGGAATGGGCGTGGCTTCGTTTGAATGGGCGTGGTATTGCAGGAAAAGACTACCTTATACCCCAGTTTTGCAACCTGCACGCCCAGACGTTGGCCACCACAGGAAAGAAAAATAATCCTGATTCATGCCCCTTACATTATTTGTCATTTTTCCTCCTTATAGTAATGCCCAGTATACATTATTCCACATACTGCAATGGCCCTTAGACATTATTCCACACACAATAATGCACATGACACAATATGCACACACTGTAATGCCCCAGACACATTATGCCACACACCGTAATGCCTGTGACACATTATGACAGGAATCGCAATGCCCGTTATACATTATGCCACACACTGCAATGACCTTGAGACATTATACCACAATGCCCGTGATATAGTATACCATACACCGTAATGCCTGTGACACATACCGCAATGCCCGTTATACCCTATGCCACACACCGCAATGCCCGTTATATATTATGCCACACTGCAATGACCCTGAGACATTATACCACATACCACAATGCCCGTGATATAGTATACCACATACCGTAATGCCTGACACATTATGACACACACCGCAATGTCCGTGATACATTATGCCACACACTGCAATGACCCTGAGACATTATACCACATATCACAATGCCAGCGATATAGTATACCATACACCGTAATGCCTGTGACACATTATGACACACACCGCAATGTCCGTGATACATTATGCCACACACCGTAATGCCCATTACACATTAAGTCCTACAGTAAGGCTTCTAATTACTTTTCAAATACCTGCTCGTTGTCAGGGGTTTCATGCACTGGGTGTCATGCTCGTTGCCAGGGGTTTCATGCTCTTGGTTCCATGCACGGTGCCAGGGGTTTTCATGCTCAGGGTGTCATGCTCGTTGCCAGGGGTTTCATGCACTGGGTGTCATGCTCGTTGCCAGGGGTTTCATGCACTGGGTGTCATGCTCGTTGCCAGGGGTTTCATGCACTGGGTGTCATGCTCGTTGCTAGGAGGTAGTCCTTGTTGCTAGGGCTGTGCTCCCAGTGCCACATATGTCCCCAGTGCCAGATATTCCCCCACGGTGCCAGGTACTCACATGCCCCCAGTGCCAAATATAGCCCCCCCCATGTGCCAGGTACACATATACCCCCAGTGCCAGATATTCCCCGACAGTGCCACATATGCCCCCAGTGCCAGATATCGCCCCCCCCAGTGCTATATATGCCCCCAGTGCCACATATGCCCCAGTGCCAGATATTCCCCCCCCAGTGCCACATATGCCCCCAGTGCCAGATATCCCCCCCCAGTGCCACATATGCCCCCAGTGCAATATATTACCCCCCCAGTGCCATATATGCCCCCAGTGCCAGATATTCCCCCCAGTGCCATATATGTCCCCAGTGCCAGATATTCTCCCCCCCCCCTCCCTGCCAAATATGCCCCCAGTGCCAGATTTTCCCCCCCAGTGCGTGTCCCCCCCCCCTTCCTTCCTCCGCCGCCGCTGCTGCTCCCCCCGCTCCCCTGCTGTTAGGAGGGACACGGAGGGCACAGTGCACGCCTCCCTGTGTCCCTCCTGTGTCTCCGGCGGCCGCGGGTCACTGTAATAAAGGAAGTGCTCACGAACGGCACTTCCTTTATGAGACCAGCGGCCGCCGGTGACCCAGGAGGGACACAGGAGAGGCGCGCACTGTGCCCTCCGTGTCCCTCCTAACAGCAGGGGAGGAAACGAGACCGTAGACTGACATGCGGACGCTCATCCGCATGTCAGTCTGCACTAAAAATGACAGGGGGGGCACGTGCCTTGGTGCCCCCCCCCTAAATCCGCCACTGGCACTAGAGATGAGCGGGTTCGGTTTCTCTGAATCCGAACCCGCACGAACTTCATGTTTTTTTCACGGGTCCGAGCAGACTCGGATCCTCCCGCCTTGCTCGGTTAACCTGAGCGCGCCCGAACGTCATCATGACGCTGTCGGATTCTCGCGAGACTCGGATTCTATATAAGGAGCCGCGCGTCGCCGCCATTTTCACACGTGCATTGAGATTGATAGGGAGAGGACGTGGCTGGCGTCCTCTCCATTTAGATTAGGGTTGAGAGAGAGAGAGAGAGATTGACCTGAGGCTGTGATACTGTAGAAGAGAGTGCAGAGTTGATAAGCTGAAGGCTGCATAAGCCTGAGGCCATATAAGCGATCAACTTTTTGTGATTGGTTGTTAAATGACTAAGCAGTTGCTAGGCAGATCAGTTTTCCCGGTTGGTTTTTTCCTATTGGTTTAAGGGGTTGTGCATCAGGATGAAGAGGAGGGTCTTAGGTTAGTATATAGGGGGTGGCCATCTTGCTAGACTCCCTCTTGCCTTTCAGTTTATGCCCCAGGAAGGATAAGTACTATTGCTTATTTTCACTGCCTGTAAATTGTTTTTGTTTTTGTTTTTTTTTGAATTTCATTTGCCTTCTCTAGGGCATTATACAGTGCTGTGCCCCCTCTCTGCGTGTCATTGTCTACTTTTGCAGATTCTCCCCCCTCTGCCATGCCTCGTCCAAAACGTGCAGCTCCCCCCCCCCCCCGGCGCCTCGTGGATGCGGGGAGCGCCTTCCGCTCCCGCTCCCCGAGCGTTGCGCCACAGAGAGGACTTCCCCCTGTTTCAGACAGGCGGCGGGGACGGGCAGTTACAGCCCGCTCCCCTGCCGCACGGAGACGGGCGGCCAGCGGCCGTTCGTCACGTGGTGCCGATGCGCGCGGCTCGGCCGGGCCGCGCGTCCCAGCGCTCGCAGCGGGACGGGCCTCTCCTCTCCCTCCTGCCTCGGGCGTCTGCAGCACTTCCCCTCCGGCGGCCGGCGGCCGCTCTGCACGTGGCGCGGGTGCGCGCGGTCCGGCTGGGCCGTGCTCCCCGGCGCCTCCCGCGGGCGAAACGACTTCCCTCCCTCCTTCCATAAGTGCCTCCGGCCCTCCTCCTCCATCCCCGCGGTCGGCTCTCGGCGGCGTCCTGGGGGCACAAGCTGTGCCGGACGGCCGCGGCAGAGCTGCGGGGGGCGAGGGGGGGGTCAATATGCAGCTGGGGGATATGAGCCCAGGGCAGCGGGTAGCGGCTCCCGCTGTCCCCGGGACAATACAGGGCCCCATACTACCCCCCTCCAGCGGGGGGTTTAGCACACCGCACCTCAATTTAAATAATATTGGGCCGTTTGGGCCTAGTGTCGCCGGGGCGGGGGACGTGGCAGCGTCGGCCGCCACACCCGCCCCGGCGGCAGTCACATGGCAGGGTTTTTCCCCGGCCTCGGTGGCCTGCTCGGGCTCCTCCTGGGTGTCAGACGCCCCGACGCCATTAACGGCGCCCCCGCTCGTCGGTTTTCAAACCCCTCTCCACGCCCTTCCCGGTCCTTTTCAGTTTGGGTCCACACAGACATCCGTCTCGGCGGCTTATATGACGCCCGGCGGGGCGCTTTCGGTAGCAGCGCAGCAAGGCTTCGCGGGGAGCCAGTCCTTCCCCGGGGGTTTTGCGTGGCCTCCGGCTCCAGCATTCCCCTTAGCCGCCAGCATGCCTTCCATGGGCTTCATGACGGTGTCCGGCACACAGTTTTCCCCGCACGGGGCCAGCGCGGGCGCCGGCGTGCAGTCCACGTGGTCGGTCGGTGGCCCCCGAGTCGCGGTGCCCTTGCCGGCCTTTGCGGGCCTGCAGTCAGGGCAGGCACCGGGCGGTGGGTATCAGGTGGCACAGAGTTGGCCCCCTCTCGCGGCGCCCCCTCAGTTCCTTCCGGCGTCATACGGATGGGCGGGGGCGGGCGGCTGCCCGCCGCATACGGCGTGGCGGCCGTCTTACCCCGCGAGTTTCGGTGCAGTGAGCGGGTCAGCCTTTACGCAGTCGATCGGGTACACCTCGGCGGGGGCCCCCTCCCTGCAGCTGCCGGGCGGCCATCCGCCACGGAACGGGGGGACGGGCTCTCCGCCTCCGCATTTGCGGACAAGTGTTAATGATGTTCTGGTTCCCCCGGTGCCGGTTGTCCCCTCTTTTTCTCCCTTGCAGGTTCCGTCTAATTTAGGGGCTACGCCCGTCACGAGGCGAAGGTCACGGACAAGCGCGACTGCGAACGTGGAGGTACGGCCATCAGCGGAGGCGGGTGCAGCGGACGACGCGGTTCCGGGTCCTTCAAACTCCGGTGAGCTAAATATTCCTTTACACGTTTCAACTTGTAGTTCCTCGTCTTCTAGCAGCGTATCATCCGGCTCTCCGCGGCGCCCGCGTAAATTAGCTAGGCTCATCGCGCGGCGAATGGCCAAGGAGGCGCACAAGGTGGCCGCTCCTGCGCAGGTGGTCCCCTCCGACCCTCCCCGTTACGGCGAGATGGTACATTGCGCCAACCTGGCAGTGACAAGAGGGGTTCGTAAGCGCATGCGGGAAAAAATACGTAAGGGGAAGTATGTAGACATATTCACCCTTACAGAGGAAATGCGGCAGGGTTTTGACGCGGCCAAGAAACCGGGTGGTATTGGGGAAAATGCGTTTCGCAATTTTCACCAGTGGCTGCGTGGGTTTTTGGTGTTCATGGCTTGCTACACGGAATCGCGTCCCGCGGAGTATGCCAACTTGGTGAAATATTTGTTTTTAGTACACGATATGTACTTAAAATCCAAGGGTTCCGCGTGGCGGGATTACGACGAGAAGTTTCGTCGCAATCAGGATGGCAACCCCATCCTGCCCGCGGGTTTTAAGGATGTTGAGGTGTGGTTGGAGGTCACGCAGCAGGTCAAACCCACCCCGGACGTCACGGCCAAGAAGCCCGGGGCGGCCGGGGCGGTGGCTTCTCGATTGACGGGAAAAGGCAAGTGCTTTGCCTACAACGACGGCAAATGCGGCAAAGGAACGGGCTGTCGTTTTCGCCACTCATGCAGGTTGTGCGGAGCCAGTCACCCGGCCAAGGAATGCACCGCGGCGACAGGCGGTAAGCCTGCCGCTTCCACCGAGGCCGGTGGAATTGGCAAGTAAGGCCTTCTCCCCGATTATAGTTCCCGAGTTGCAGCGCTGGCTTACCTTGTACCCCGATGAGTCGGCGGCATTGTTTCTCTTGCAGGGCTTTCAGCACGGTTTTCGTTTGCCAATCCCGGATTCGGTGTATGTGGTTGCACGCCAGAATTTGAGATCGGCTCGGGAATTCCCGCAGGAAGTCCGGCGGAAGGTTGACGGGGAGATTGGGCTGGGGCGCGTTGCCCTCCTTGTGCATTTCCCCAGTAGGGGTAGTGCCCAAGAAGGCCATAGGTAAGTTTCGTTTGATACAGCACTTGTCGCACCCGCCGGGGCTGTCGGTCAACGACGCTATCCCGGAAGCCCAATGCAGAGTTCGATATCAGTCGTTTGACGACGCGCTGCGATTAGTGCGGGATTGTGGTCCGGGGAGTCTGTTGGCAAAATTGGACGTGGAGTCGGCCTTTCGGCTACTCCCGCTACACCCAGATTCCCTGCGGTTTCTGGGTTTCAAAATAGGGGGCGAATTCTACGTCGATCGGTGTCTCCCCATGGGTTGCTCTGTCTCCTGCGCCTACTTTGAGTGCTTTAGCACGTTTTTGCACTGGTGCGTCCAGACCGCCTCCGGGCAGATGGGGGTGGCTCACTACCTGGATGACTTTCTTTTTGTAGGCCCCGGAGACAGTTCGGTCTGTGGGGACATTCTCTCGGTGGCCAGGTCGTTATTCTGCGCTTTAGGGGTGCCGGTTGCGCAGGATAAGTGCGAGGGTCCTTGCACTTGTCTTAGCTATTTAGGTATCGAGATTGACACGGTAGGGGGGTGCTGTCGCTTGCCCGAGGATAAGGTGCGGAAACTATTGGGTTTGATTACAGACTGTTTAGGAAAACGCAGGGTTCGGCTTAAACAGGTGCAGTCCTTGCTTGGTTCTCTCAAATTTGCGTGTCGGATTATCCCCATGGGTAGGATTTTCTGTCGCAAACTTGAGCGGGCCACCGCGGGGACGGTTTCGACAGAATCACTCCGTGTACCTTTCCCGCGAGATCAAGGATGATTTGCGGATTTGGGTCTCGTTCCTGGTGTCCTTCAACAGGGAAGTGTTGTGGCCCGCTCCTTGTTGTTCCAGTAAGCAGCTGCAGTTGTTCACGGATGCTTCAGGCAGTCGAGGTTTCGGCGCGTTCTTCGCTGGCTCATGGTGCGCTGCGGCCTGGCCGGCATCTTGGGTAACGCGTGGGTTTACCAAGAACCTGCTTCTGCTGGAATTGTTCCCGATCTTAGTGGCGCTTGAGTTATGGGCCGGACGGTTCGCAAATAGGGACATTTTGTTTCTTTGCGACAACTTAGGGGTAGTGCATGCGATTAATAACCAGCGTTCCTCATCTCCGCAGGCGCTGCGATTGCTAAGGCATTTAGTGTTGGTTTGTTTGCAGCGCAATATTAATTTTAGGGCTCGCCACGTACCTGGAGTTGACAATGGAATTGCGGATGCATTGTCCCGGTTCCAGTTTGACAAATTCAGGACGTTGGTTCCGGGAGCGGAGGCAGAGGGGTTACAGTGCCCACCTTCTGTCTGGCAGATGGTCGAAGCGGTTTAACGGCGTTGGCCAGGTGTGCACTGGCTCCCTCTACGCTACGAGCGTATGATGCTGCATGGCGGGATTGGTCAGCCTTTCAGAGTAGGTACGGGGTAGCAGGTGAGTCCTCGGCCGACGCCCTGTTGACCTTTGTTTGGGAGCATTACCAAAACGGTAGGTCAAAAGTGGCCATGGCTACTGCCCTTGCGGGCATCGCCTTTCACTCGCGACTCCACGGGACAACGGACCCCACGGGGTCGTTTGTCCTTTCCAGAGCGCTGAAAGGTTGGGCTAGGTTGCACCCGGCGCCTGCGGATTCACGTAGGCCTATAACGTTGCAGCTGCTAGCGGAATTGCTGCGTGTGCTACCTCGGATTGCGTCCTCGGAATTTGAGGTGGCATTGTTTAGTAGCGCGTATGCCCTGGCCTTTTTCGGGGCTTTTCGGGTGAGCGAGCTAGTGGCGAGCAGCAAGGCGTCCCGGGAATCGGGTCTGCTCTACGAGAATGTGCGCTTGCAGGAGGGCCTGTTGCTCTGTAGGATTGTGCGGTCCAAGACAGATCAAACAGGTCGGGGTCGCTGGTTGTCCTTGGAGGCTCAGGGAGGTATGGGCGTTTGCCCGCTGCGGTTGACGCAAGAGTATGTGCGGTTAAGACCTCCGGGGGGCAACCAGTTGCTGGTGCACGCGCAGTTGGACCCTCTGACAAAGTTTCAGTTCTCATCGGTGTTCAAGAAATGTTTGACGGCGTTGGGCTTGCAGGAGGCGGACTTCGGTACTCATTCCTTTCGGATTGGGGCGGCTACCCATGCGGCGGCCGCTGGTTCATCACCAGCGGCTATTCGGGAGTTGGGTCGCTGGAAGTCGGCCTCCTATAAGTCCTATGTCCGTATAGATAAGTTATAAGTGCGCCTGTTGCGCTAACCCAAAAACGTGTTTACTCGTCGGTTTTTGAACGCTTACCGTTCAGGAATCGAGGGTGTGAAGCGAATTTTTAAAATTTTTCCTCCGAGGGGGCCTAATTTCAATTGGCTGTTCTACCAAGGTCCACGGGAGGTTTTTTGAGTTTTCTCCTTCACTTGGGTTTTATTGGTTACGTTGTGTTTAAGTTACAGATTATGTGCATAATCTGACATTAGGATATTTTCTTTTACAGCTGTCAGCAATTTTGGAGACCACATATGGATGGTTGGTCATTCATATGTTTTTTGGGCGGAGAAACATCCCATGGCATCTAGGGCGACTGAGATTTTTGGGTCCCGGCAATTTAGATGGTTAGGTGTTAGGGGCATGTTATGGGGTGATTTGTTGCGCGTCCTTTTTTCTAGGGAGCGCCGCTGGGGTCGCCCCAGTTGTATTATCATTCATCTGGGTGGTAATGATCTGGGCCGAGTTAAAGGCATAGACTTGATTTTGTCTATAAAGGCGGATGTGGTGGCGATACGTTGTCACTGGCCTGGGGTATGCATTGTCTGGTCGGAAATGGTGCCCCGTTTCCATTGGCGTGGTGCGGTGCGTTTCTCGGCGCTGGAGAAAGCACGCAAAAAGGTGAACTCGACGGTGTCTCTGTTTGTCAAGGCCATAGGCGGAGTGGCAATTAAGCATCCTCTGCTGGTGCTGCGGAACAGGCAGTTCTATAGAGACGATGGGGTTCACCTTTCTCCGGAAGGAGTGCAGTTTTTTCTGGAAGATATTTTCGGTCTTTTTCGTTAGAGCTAGTTAGTTTCTGGTTGGTTAAGGTTCTGTTTGCGGATGGCGGTGGCGGTTTGGAAAACCTTGGTGGCGGGAAATCGCTGCCAACCAGCTGTCACACAGGCATAAGTGGTCATTGTGGGGCTCCCTCTTTAAATGGACGGCAGGTGTGTCCTTTTCTTGCGGTTGGACATTTAGACGTTCCCCTGCGGGAACCGAACGTTTGCCAGAGAAAGAGGGGTAAGGCCAGCACAATGCGGGTTATGCGGGAAGGAGGCGGGGTATGTGTACTCCCCTCCTTGGTTTGGTGGTTTGTCATCTAGGTGACGGGTGCTGGTGTTTGGCAGCGGTTTTCTGTTTGCCATCCTCCAAACTAAAGTTAATATATATTCAATTCAATTCTAATTCGGCCTCAATTATTAGTTTAAAGAGTTGGTCAGCGATTAATAAACATCGTCTGACCTTTAACTCCAGCTACTGTGTCCGTGTCTTTATTTCAGTGTGTGGTGTGGTTTTATTTAGTGATAAGCTAGCTTAAGTAAAAGGTTTATGTAATCACAATAAAGTTATGAGCGGCTTAGATAAGCTGAAGGCTGCATAAGCCTGAGGCCATATAAGCGATCAACTTTTTGTGATTGGTTGTTAAATGACTAAGCAGTTGCTAGGCAGATCAGTTTTCCCGGTTGGTTTTTTCCTATTGGTTTAAGGGGTTGTGCATCAGGATGAAGAGGAGGGTCTTAGGTTAGTATATAGGGGGTGGCCATCTTGCTAGACTCCCTCTTGCCTTTCAGTTTATACCCGCCCGCCCTCCCAGAATGCGTCTACGTTTTTTGTTCTTGCTGTGGGCTATTGAAAGCCAGATTGGCGGGAAATCGCTGCCAACCAGCTGTCACACAGGCATAAGTGGTCATTGTGGGGCTCCCTCTTTAAATGGACGGCAGGTGTGTCCTTTTCTTGCGGTTGGACATTTAGACGTTCCCCTGCGGGAACCGAACGTTTGCCAGAGAAAGAGGGGTAAGGCCAGCACAATGCGGGTTATGCGGGAAGGAGGCGGGGTATGTGTACTCCCCTCCTTGGTTTGGTGGTTTGTCATCTAGGTGACGGGTGCTGGTGTTTGGCAGCGGTTTTCTGTTTGCCATCCTCCAAACTAAAGTTAATATATATTCAATTCAATTCTAATTCGGCCTCAATTATTAGTTTAAAGAGTTGGTCAGCGATTAATAAACATCGTCTGACCTTTAACTCCAGCTACTGTGTCCGTGTCTTTATTTCAGTGTGTGGTGTGGTTTTATTTAGTGATAAGCTAGCTTAAGTAAAAGGTTTATGTAATCACAATAAAGTTATGAGCGGCTTATAGTGACTGACGACCACAGTGACCACCAGACAGTGCAGTTGTTTGTTTTATTTAATATATCCGTTCTCTGCCTAAAAAAAACGATACACACAGTGACTCAGTCACATACCATATCTGTGTGCACTGCTCAGCCCAGTGTGCTGCATCAATGTATATATATATCTGACTGTGCTCAGCTCACACAGCTTATAATTGTGGGGGAGACTGGGGAGCACTGCAGTGCCAGTTATAGGTTATAGCAGGAGCCAGGAGTACATAATATTATATTAAAATTAAACAGTGCACACTTTTGCTGCAGGAGTGCCACTGCCAGTGTGACTAGTGACCAGTGACCTGACCACCAGTATATATAATATTAGTAGTATACTATCTCTTTATCAACCAGTCTATATTAGCAGCAGACACAGTACAGTGCGGTAGTTCACGGCTGTGGCTACCTCTGTGTCGGCACTCGGCAGCCCGTCCATAATTGTATATACCACCTAACCGTGGTTTTTTTTTCTTTCTTTATAGTCATACTAGTTACGAGTATACTATCTCTTTATCAACCAGTCTATATTAGCAGCAGACACAGTACAGTGCGGTAGTTCACGGCTGTGGCTACCTCTGTGTCGGCACTCGGCAGCCCGTCCATAATTGTATATACCACCTAACCGTGGTTTTTTTTTCTTTCTTTATACATACATACTAGTTACGAGTATACTATCTCTTTATCAACCAGTCTATATTAGCAGCAGACACAGTACAGTGCGGTAGTTCACGGCTGTGGCTACCTCTGTGTCGGCACTCGGCAGCCCGTCCATAATTGTATATACCACCTAACCGTGGTTTTTTTTTCTTTCTTTATACATACATACTAGTTACGAGTATACTATCTCTTTATCAACCAGTCTATATATTAGCAGCAGACACAGTACAGTGCGGTAGTTCACGGCTGTGGCTACCTCTGTGTCGGCACTCGGCAGCCCGTCCATAATTGTATATACCACCTAACCGTGGTTTTTTTTTCTTTCTTTATACATACATACTAGTTACGAGTATACTATCTCTTTATCAACCAGTCTATATATTAGCAGCAGACACAGTACAGTGCGGTAGTTCACGGCTGTGGCTACCTCTGTGTCGGCACTCGGCAGCCCGTCCATAATTGTATATACCACCTAACCGTGGTTTTTTTTTCTTTCTTTATACATACATACTAGTTACGAGTATACTATCTCTTTATCAACCAGTCTATATATTAGCAGCAGACACAGTACAGTGCGGTAGTTCACGGCTGTGGCTACCTCTGTGTCGGCACTCGGCAGCCCGTCCATAATTGTATATACCACCTAACCGTGGTTTTTTTTTCTTTCTTTATACATACATACTAGTTACGAGTATACTATCTCTTTATCAACCAGTCTATATATTAGCAGCAGACACAGTACAGTGCGGTAGTTCACGGCTGTGGCTACCTCTGTGTCGGCACTCGGCAGCCCGTCCATAATTGTATATACCACCTAACCGTGGTTTTTTTTTCTTTCTTTATAGTCATACTAGTTACGAGTATACTATCTCTTTATCAACCAGTCTATATTAGCAGCAGACACAGTACAGTGCGGTAGTTCACGGCTGTGGCTACCTCTGTGTCGGCACTCGGCAGCCCGTCCATAATTGTATATACCACCTAACCGTGGTTTTTTTTTCTTTCTTTATACATACATACTAGTTACGAGTATACTATCTCTTTATCAACCAGTCTATATATTAGCAGCAGACACAGTACAGTGCGGTAGTTCACGGCTGTGGCTACCTCTGTGTCGGCACTCGGCAGCCCGTCCATAATTGTATATACCACCTAACCGTGGTTTTTTTTTCTTTCTTTATACATACATACTAGTTACGAGTATACTATCTCTTTATCAACCAGTCTATATATTAGCAGCAGACACAGTACAGTGCGGTAGTTCACGGCTGTGGCTACCTCTGTGTCGGCACTCGGCAGCCCGTCCATAATTGTATACTAGTATCCAATCCATTCATCTCCATTGTTTACCTGAGGTGCCTTTTAGTTGTGCCTATTAAAATATGGAGAATAAAAATGTTGAGGTTCCAAAATTAGGGAAAGATCAAGATCCACTTCCACCTCGTGCTGAAGCTGCTGCCACTAGTCATGGCCGAGACGATGAAATGCCAGCAACGTCGTCTGCCAAGGCCGATGCCCAATGTCATAGTACAGAGCATGTCAAATCCAAAACACCAAATATCAGTAAAAAAAGGACTCCAAAACCTAAAATAAAATTGTCGGAGGAGAAGCGTAAACTTGCCAATATGCCATTTACCACACGGAGTGGCAAGGAACGGCTGAGGCCCTGGCCTATGTTCATGGCTAGTGGTTCAGCTTCACATGAGGATGGAAGCACTCAGCCTCTCGCTAGAAAAATGAAAAGACTAAAGCTGGCAAAAGCAGTAGCACCGCAAAGAACTGTGCGTTCTTCGAAATCCCAAATCCACAAGGAGAGTCCGACTCCAATTGTGTCGGTTGCGATGCCTGACCTTCCCAACACTGGACGTGAAGAGCATGCGCCTTCCACCATTTGCACGCCCCCTGCAAGTGATGGAAGGAGCACCCGCAGTCCAGTTCCTGATAGTCAGATTGAAGATGTCAGTGTTGAAGTACACCAGGATGAGGAGGATATGGGTGTTGCTGGCGCTGGGGAGGAAATTGACCAGGAGGATTCTGATGGTGAGGTGGTTTGTTTAAGTCAGGCACCCGGGGAGACACCTGTTGTCCGTGGTAGGAATATGGCCGTTGACATGCCTGGTGAAAATACCAAAAAAATCAGCTCTTCGGTGTGGAAGTATTTCACCAGAAATGCGGACAACAGGTGTCAAGCCGTGTGTTCCCTTTGTCAAGCTGTAATAAGTAGGGGTAAGGACGTTAACCACCTCGGAACATCCTCCCTTATACGTCACCTGCAGCGCATTCATAATAAGTCAGTGACAAGTTCAAAAACTTTGGGTGACAGCGGAAGCAGTCCACTGACCAGTAAATCCCTTCCTCTTGTAACCAAGCTCACGCAAACCACCCCACCAACTCCCTCAGTGTCAATTTCCTCCTTCCCCAGGAATGCCAATAGTCCTGCAGGCAATGTCACTGGCAATTCTGACGAGTCCTCTCCTGCCTGGGATTCCTCCGATGCATCCTTGCGTGTAACGCCTACTGCTGCTGGCGCTGCTGTTGTTGCTGCTGGGAGTCGATGGTCATCCCAGAAGGGAAGTCGTAAGCACACTTTTACTACTTCCACCAAGCAATTGACTGTCCAACAGTCCTTTGCGAGGAAGATGAAATATCACAGCAGTCATCCTGTTGCAAAGCGGATAACTGAGGCCTTGACAACTATGTTGGTGTTAGACGTGCGTCCGGTATCCGCCGTTAGTTCACAGGGAACTAGACAATTTCTTGAGGTAGTGTGCCCCCGTTACCAAATACCATCTAGGTTCCACTTCTCTAGGCAGGCGATACCGAGAATGTACACGGACGTCAGAAAAAGACTCACCAGTGTCCTAAAAAATGCAGTTGTACCCAATGTCCACTTAACCACGGACATGTGGACAAGTGGAGCAGGGCAGGGTCAGGACTATATGACTGTGACAGCCCACTGGGTAGATGTATGGACTCCCGCCGCAAGAACAGCAGCGGCGGCACCAGTAGCAGCATCTCGCAAACGCCAACTCTTTCCTAGGCAGGCTACGCTTTGTATCACCGGTTTCCAGAATACGCACACAGCTGAAAACCTCTTACGGCAACTGAGGAAGATCATCGCGGAATGGCTTACCCCAATTGGACTCTCCTGTGGATTTGTGGCATCGGACAACGCCAGCAATATTGTGTGTGCATTAAATCTGGGCCAATTCCAGCACGTCCCATGTTTTGCACATACCTTGAATTTGGTGGTGCAGAATTTTTTTTAAAAACGACAGGGGCGTGCAAGAGATGCTGTCGGTGGCCAGAAGAATTGCGGGACACTTTCGGCGTACAGGCACCACGTACAGAAAACTGGAGCACCACCAAAAACTACTGAACCTGCCCTGCCATCATCTGAAGCAAGAAGTGGTAACGAGGTGGAATTCAACCCTGTATATGCTTCAGAGGTTGGAGGAGCAGCAAAAGGCCATTCAAGCCTATACAATTGAGCACGATATAGGAGGTGGGATGCACCTGTCTCAAGCGCAGTGGAGAATGATTTCAACGTTGTGCAAGGTTCTGATGCCCTTTGAACTTGCCACACGTGAAGTCAGTTCAGACACTGCCAGCCTGAGTCAGGTCATTCCCCTCATCAGGCTTTTGCAGAAGAAGCTGGAGACATTGAAGGAGGAGCTAACACGGAGCGATTCCGCTAGGCATGTGGGACTTGTGGATGGAGCCCTTAATTCGCTTAGCAAGGATTCACGGGTGGTCAATCTGTTGAAATCAGAGCACTACATTTTGGCCACCGTGCTCGATCCTAGATTTAAAGCCTACCTTGGATCTCTCTTTCCGGCAGACACAAGTCTGCTGGGGTTCAAACACCTGCTGGTGAGTAAATTGTCAAGTCAAGCGGAACGCGACCTGTCAACAACATCTCCTCCTTCACATTCTCCCGCAACTGGGGGTGCGAGGAAAAGGCTCAGAATTCCGAGCCCACCCGCTGGCGGTGATGCAGGGCAGTCTGGAGCGACTGCTGATGCTGACATCTGGTCCGGACTGAAGGACCTGACAACGATTACGGACATGTCGTCTACTGTCACTGCATATGATTCTCTCCCCATTGAAAGAATGGTGGAGGATTATATGAGTGACCGCATCCAAGTAGGCACGTCACACAGTCCGTACTTATACTGGCAGGAAAAAGAGGCAATTTGGAGGCCCTTGCACAAACTGGCTTTATTCTACCTAAGTTGCCCTCCCACAAGTGTGTACTCCGAAAGAGTGTTTAGTGCCGCCGCTCACCTTGTCAGCAATCGGCGTACGAGGTTACATCCAGAAAATGTGGAGAAGATGATGTTCATTAAAATGAATTATAATCAATTCCTCCGTGGAGACATTGACCAGCAGCAATTGCCTCCACAAAGTACACAGGGAGCTGAGATGGTGGATTCCAGTGGGGACGAATTGATAATCTGTGAGGAGGGGGATGTACACGGTGATATATCGGAGGATGATGATGAGGTGGACATCTTGCCTCTGTAGAGCCAGTTTGTGCAAGGAGAGATTAATTGCTTCTTTTTTGGTGGGGGTCCAAACCAACCCGTCATATCAGTCACAGTCGTGTGGCAGACCCTGTCACTGAAATGATGGGTTGGTTAAAGTGTGCATGTCCTGTTTATACAACATAAGGGTGGGTGGGAGGGCCCAAGGACAATTCCATCTTGCACCTCTTTTTTCTTTTCTTTTTCTTTGCGTCATGTGCTGTTTGGGGAGGGTTTTTTGGAAGGGACATCCTGCGTGACACTGCAGTGCCACTCCTAGATGGGCCCGGTGTTTGTGTCGGCCACTAGGGTCGCTTATCTTACTCACACAGCTACCTCATTGCGCCTCTTTTTTTCTTTGCGTCATGTGCTGTTTGGGGAGGGTTTTTTGGAAGGGACATCCTGCGTGACACTGCAGTGACACTCCTAGATGGGCCCAGTGTTTGTGTCGGCCACTAGGGTCGCTTATCTTACTCACACAGCTACCTCATTGCGCCTCTTTTTTTCTTTGCGTCATGTGCTGTTTGGGGAGGGTTTTTTGGAAGGGACATCCTGCGTGACACTGCAGTGCCACTCCTAGATGGGCCCGGTGTTTGTGTCGGCCACTAGGGTCGCTTATCTTACTCACACAGCTACCTCATTGCGCCTCTTTTTTTCTTTGCGTCATGTGCTGTTTGGGGAGGGTTTTTTGGAAGGGACATCCTGCGTGACACTGCAGTGACACTCCTAGATGGGCCCGGTGTTTGTGTCGGCCACTAGGGTCGCTTATCTTACTCACACAGCTACCTCATTGCGCCTCTTTTTTTCTTTGCGTCATGTGCTGTTTGGGGAGGGTTTTTTGGAAGGGACATCCTGCGTGACACTGCAGTGCCACTCCTAGATGGGCCCGGTGTTTGTGTCGGCCACTAGGGTCGCTAATCTTACTCACACAGCTACCTCATTGCGCCTCTTTTTTTCTTTGCGTCATGTGCTGTTTGGGGAGGGTTTTTTGGAAGGGCCATCCTGCGTGACACTGCAGTGCCACTCCTAGATGGGCCCGGTGTTTGTGTCGGCCACTAGGGTCGCTTATCTTACTCACACAGCGACCTCGGTGCAAATTTTAGGACTAAAAATAATATTGTGAGGTGTGAGGTATTCAGAATAGACTGAAAATGAGTGGAAATTATGGTTTTTGAGGTTAATAATACTTTGGGATCAAAATGACCGCCAAATTCTATGATTTAAGCTGTTTTTTAGGTTTTTTGGAAAAAAACACCCGAATCCAAAACACACCCGAATCCGACAAAAAAAATTCGGTGAGGTTTTGCCAAAACGCGGTCGAACCCAAAACACGGCCGCGGAACCGAACCCAAAACCAAAACACAAAACCCGAAAAATTTCCGGCGCTCATCTCTAGTGCGCACTTCCCTGGTACATAAGATACGTCTGAAATAATGCGGAATTATATGTTACAAGTTAACTTATAAAGCACGATACGGCTGATAAAGCCATTATAAAGCACGAAACAGCTTTGCCAATTAGTGCTGATGCTAATGGATTTTCACCAGGTTTGCAGAAGATGGTGATATTTGCAGGGACCAGACATCTGAAATGGTCATTTAAAAGAGCTGAAATTATGCAATTATTGGCAAATTATGCAATGACATAGGGGGTGATTCCGAGTTGTTCGCTCGCAAGCTGCTTTTAGCAGCATTGCACACGCTAAGCCACCGCCTACTGGGAGTGAATCTTAGCTTAACAAAATTGCGAACGAAAGGTTCTCAAAATTGCGAATAGAAATTTCTTTGCAGTTTCTGAGTAGCTCGAGACTTACTCTTCCAGTGCGATCAGTTCAGTGCTTGTCGTTCCTGGTTTGACGTCACAAACACACCCAGCGTTCGCCCAGACACTCCTCCGTTTCTCCAGCCACTCCCGCGTTTTTCCCAGAAATGGTAGCGTTTTTTCACACACTCCCATAAAACGGCCAGTTTCCGCCCAGAAACACCCACTTCCTGTCAATCACATTACGATCACCAGAACTAAGAAAATACCTTGTAATGCCGTGAGTAAAATACCAATCTTCATAGCAAATTTACTTGGCGCAGTCGCAGTGCGAACATTGCACATGCGCAATAAGCGGAAAATAGCTGCGATGCGAAAAAAATTACCGCGCGAACAACTCGGAATGACCACCATAGTCTCATTTCCCAGGTTTTACAGTGGATAAGCAGGACTTAATTTAGCGTTTTTAAAGAAATTGGTTTGCAGAAGGCGGCACAGACATTCTGACTCCACATATAGACTTGGTGCAGTTTAGTTTAGATACTTAATGGGGAGAATTTGAGCAATTTATAGAGTGCCACATTATAAAGGCAACCCAAAAGTCACAATTATAAATGAGACTAATCCAAGCAGCATATTAAGGATAAAACTGAAATAAAATGTAATGAAAGGGAAGGTTTTAAGGTGGTCGTAGGTTGGACTTTGATGTAAAGTTTACACTCTTCAACAATGATGCTCTTTAAATATTTTCCTGCATACCGAGGAGGAATGTAGATTGCAGAGGTGTGTCACCAAAAACTGCATTAAGGTGTCCAGGAATTTTGGGCTAGATGTACTATCCAGCGTTTTTTCAAAGACACCGATCGTCGGAGGCTTTGACCGGTGGATTTTATAATGGCAATAGAAATATATGCTAAATCAGGCATGTTTAGAATTTATTTTGATTGCTGTTTCAAATCCATCCGTCACAGCCATCAATGATTGGCAGCTTTGACATACGGCTGGTTAGTACATATAGAATGTGCTGGCTGGATCAATTTAGAAGTACCAGTGAAAAACCAAAATGATTTGCTGAGCACATCAATGAGCTTTGAAAATTAGGGGTGAGGTGTGAAGTGAACAATCACAGCAGGGGATTCCAGTTAGGGAGGCCAATCCCAGGATCAGGGTCTGCCGGATCTCGGGATTAGGCATTAAAAGTGCCGGGATTTGAATCCCGGTTTTGGTTCCTACAAGCCCAGGATTAAGGTGCACATGGGCAAAATGGAACCCCACCTCACTGCAGCGGGAGCCACCATTTCCTTACACATGCCCGTGCCTCCATTGCCTACTCACTCCCACCAGAAGCCCCATCCCCTCCTCTCACCAGATGCCTCAAGAACATGCAGACCGACACCATCAGGTGAGCAGGGAATCAAGGAGGGAGAGAATCAGGAACAGGACATCTGGAGTTGCCTGGCTGCCCGCTTCCTCTCCCACATACCGGCCTATTTCTACAATTCAATCCCAGATATCCCAGGAAACCCTGGAATTTAGATTTTTTTCAATCCCAGGATTTTAAAAATGAGACCATATTGGCATCCCTGGTTCCAGCCAACGTGTCACTATTCAGAGTGACGACAATCAAAATGTGGACACCAGAATGACGCCATGTGCTGACATCAAGGGTGTTGACATGTTAGGAATGAGGACAGATAACATGTCGACATTCATAATGTTGGCACATGCAATAAGGATAAGGCTACAATTAGGATTAGGGACAGGAGGTCTAGCCTGGGAAAAAGTATACAAAGAAGAGCTACATCTGGTGGTATTTGTGCAAGGTAGTCTGAAATCTGTTGTCTAGTAACTAGCACACCACCTTCCCCCATCACTCTCCTCCACCTGCCCAAACTGTGACAGCTAGTGCACAATCTGGTGGCTAATTATAATACATAATTAAAATCTTGGTTATAGTATTGGCCCTCAAAATTTGCAAGATGTTCATGCTTTTTGCTGATCCCCCAATGGCCGGGTCGAGGAATCACCAATCAGCGGACAGCGATGAACAACGATCCATTGGGGAATCAGGGAACATTTTTTGTATGATGTCAATGGGCAGTTGCCCAAGGGCCCCAGGAATATAAGGGCCCTAGGATAAGGCCCATCTGAGCCTGCACACATCGCGCTGTGCTGAGCGGCGGGAGAGATGTGTGCTGAGTGGTTCACTTAGCAAACATCTCTCCCTTATATATGGGCCTTTAGAGATTTTCTGAGGGTATACTCCAAAAGCCGTGACTTTCCCCTTTTGGGGGACACTGACAGCTTGTCGGTACTATGCCCAGAACCAGAGATATCAGCTTTCCAGCAGCTGGTCCCTGCTCCAGCTCCACACGCCTGGTGTGAAGTTTTATATTTTTGGTGGATTCCTATGGCTCCTGAACTCTAAGCCCCAAGCTCCAGGTCCTTGCAGAAAAGAGAACACCCTCTACCGCCGAGCAGAAAAGAGAACACCCTCTACCGCCCACAGGACAACAAAGCTGCCGCTGATAGCACCCCCAGCCCTACTGCTGGAGGATAGGTAGGGGCCCCAGTGCATTGCATTGCCCAGGGGCCTACACTGCGGTTCAGACAGCCCTGGACAGGAATCCCTTCAAACCAGCATTGTACCGTGCCTTTAAAAGTGTATGTGATGTGAAGCACTTTTGAGATCTCCCTAGATAACTCCTATTGTGTACAAGGAGGTTGGCTATTAATTAATCAACAATGCATTTAGCAGTGGTTTAAAGGGATAACACAAAAACAGAATGACTGATGTATCTGTTCTGGGCCCAAAGAGTAGATAAAAGCCATTTATAAAGCATTTTAATAAAAAACAACAGTGAACCCTGTGTGTATTGCAAGCACGTTCAGAAATCTGTTCTGATGACAGTTGAAATAAAGCACTATTATATTGGGCTGAGCACAGCTCAGCAACGTCTATTACATGTAATTGTTTACCTAAAAATACCAAGCAAAGGCCAGAATTTGGACTTGAAGAGGCAGCCTTTTGATTGCTTACAAAGCACTGAATACGCAACTTAGAAATGGTTCCACACCTTTGTCTAAACCGAAAAAAGGCAAAGGTCCTACGTTCTCTCACAAGAATGTACAAGTCTCCTCAAAGCAATGTGGCTTTATCCTTGTAATTCTTAGTATTTGTTGACTTAGAGTTTTCTGAGTGACAATGTACACCACTGGCAT
The DNA here is from genome assembly GCF_028390025.1 of Pseudophryne corroboree. NCBI lineage: Eukaryota > Metazoa > Chordata > Amphibia > Anura > Myobatrachidae > Pseudophryne > Pseudophryne corroboree. Next base: position 176,581,271 of record NC_086448.1, read on the forward strand.
GTTACCTCTGCCATCTGTGCTACTGAGTCTATCTTGACTTAGATCAAAGCTTGAAAGCTTCTAAAAAGATACACAAACCACAATGTGACAAATAGCATACTTTGTTTGACACAGCAAACAAGAAATTACTTTCATCAGCCCACGGAAAGAATCCCATGTTTTTAACGCTAATTGTGTTGTCTGCAGCACAGAGACCTGAAGCTTTCCTGCATTCTCAAAGAATGAATACATTTCCAGACTCAGTAAGGATGTAGAGCATAATCTTTGGATTGCAGAAAACAAAGAATTTTATTGGCTGATCCATTATCTTTAAAAAGGACAATGGTTTAAAGAAAACACAAATATACATTTTAGAGTAAATTAGTTCTAATCTGAATAGGAAAAGGTGTTTCAAAGGCCATGTACGACCATAAATTCACGTACACACACAAATTATTCTAGACTGTCAAATCTCCCCTTCACCTAACTATCTGTAGTGTACTAAATATAGATAAACCTTGGACAGGCTTTTAATTTACCACAGGATGAAGCTGGGCTACACACCTTTAGCATGCTTGATGTAAAGAAGATATGGAAAAGTGAGTATTTTGTGTCTAATGGGCCCTACACACTGGGCGATATAACTGAACGATATGAACGTTCTCGTACATTAATGAACGAGAACGCGTTCATATCGTTCAGTGTGTAGGCACCAATGATGAATGATGCTCGGCCCCGTGCTTGTTCATCATTGGTGCCGGGTTGCTTGTGCATGCAGGCCAATACGGTCGATCTCGTCCATATTTGCATGCACTGCTATGGAGCCGGGTGACGGGGGGAGTGAAGAAACTTCACTCCCCCCGCCACCTCCTCCCTGCCGCCGGGTCGCCCATCTGCCGTATCGGCGGTCGGGCAGCTCGGCAACGGATCACGCAGTGTGTAGGGCCCTTAAGATGTATCAAGCTTTCTAAAGTGACAGGTGATGTTGCCCATAGCATCCAATCAGCTTGTGGCTATCATTTTAGAGAATCTATTTGTTAAATAATAGCTTGAAGTTGATTCTGGTTACACTGGGCATCTTCTCCACTTGGCCTCTAAAGAAGGTTTGATATAACTCCCCCTGCATACAAACCTATCCTGCCATTCGATGCAAGAGCTAACCAACAAGATAACTGTTTAATTTGGCACACATGGTTTGTCAAATAAGGCACCATCCAGCAAATCAGCTCCTGGCCTGGAAAGTCAAATGACCACCTGCTTCTCCACCGGCTGGTTAGTGCAATTTGAAAAATGACCACAAGTGGTTATCTTCAGTCCACATTTTCAGCTATTCTATAAATGTATAGGAACGTTATATGCAATTGCAGTAATTTCTGGTGCCACACACTTTTCTTTTTCTCAATCTGTGTGTAATTAGTACAGGTGTCATGGGATATGACGTAGGTTACTGGCATGCTTTCATGACTGAGCGCCATTCCTAGCCCTGTTTGTGATGCATCAATTACACCAGTATTTTTTTTTTTTTCAATTCAAAGAGAAAATAGCCAAGCATTGCAAATACTGTCTCTAGGTCTTTGCAGTTTGTTGGGGCAAGCATCTACTGTTACTTATTTTATTATTTTTTATTTGTTTCTGTTGATAGTGGAAGGAGCTACGGCACAGACTCCATTTTGGTTCATTCCTTTACCAAGATGGCCACCGAGGATAGTACTGCTCATGCTCGGTGCCATCTTACCACTGTGTAAGAGTGACATACTGGGAGACAGATGTCTCCTGCTTAGTTCCAGTTAGAGACCTAATTACCTGCATCATCTTTGTTCAAGCTTGCCGCACCGCTACCCACTTGTAACCTACTGTCAGTGGCTGGTGACTGCAACAAACCTTGTTCTGTTCAAGCTCTACTTCATTGCTAACCAGTGTATCACAGTGAATACGGCTGTACAACGCTTATCTTGAATAAACCATTCACTGGCTAAGCACCTGGGCTATCTATATTGTCAGGGTATTATTCTGGTGTGTACATAACTCCGCCATACCACCGGCCCTGTACACTTTACACTATTTTATACAGCTTACATTTCCCCATTTCTTACTAAAGGGCTCATATATAACTGGATGCAAATGTTATTTTTTTTTTTCTTTCCAACTGCAGTTTATTTTTCCAGCTGTGGATGGAGCATGTAAGTACTCAAAATGGGACGCGGTCAAAATGGGATGCATTCTGAGGGCTAGGATACGAAATTTTGGAAATCAAGATCCTGACAGACAGTAGACCGACAGCGGGATCCCAATGGTCAGAATCCCGACAGATCCCTGAGGCAGTGGCGGAACTTATAAGTGGTGGGCCCTGGTGCAAAAATATAATTTGGGCCCCCCTCCTCTACCCCAACCCAAGTTCACAATATGCCACATGGCAGTGGATGACAGGAAGGTAGCAGGGGGTGACTGCGTAATGCAGGGAGAGGCAGAGGCTGACATAGATAGGCAGAGGCTGACATAGAGAGGCAGAGGGTGACAAGGGAAGGCAGAGGGTGACAACGGAAGGCAGAGGGTGAAAACGGAAGGCAAGGGGGAGACAGAGGGTTACAGTGGAAGGCAGTGGGTGACAGGGAGAGACAGTGGGTGACAGGGGTACAAGCACAATATTCTGCATGGTGCAGATAACAGAGGGCATGAACCTTGGTGGAGGCAGGAACACAGCAGCCTCTTCTCTGTCTGAGTCAGACTCTGGCAGTGTCATTTACACCGGTTGTGAGCTGCCTTTAATTCACAGACAGCAGTGAATCAGAAATAACGTACAGCTATCTGTTAATTAGAGGCAGTCAGTGGCTGTGATCCTCAGCGCTGATAGGCAGCTGGACTCCTCTATCAATGTGGTACACACAAGGTCGGCCCTGCCTCTCTAAGGTAAGGAGCAAGTCCCTCAAGCAGTGGGGCACACCCTGCTCTCTACACTTGGCCATTCATCCGACATTGCTCATAATGGTCTACGGGTGGTGGTGGGGGCAAGGGATAACTCATTGCTAGTCTGGGCCCTGGTAGAATACACTTGTTTAACCAATGGTAGTTCCACCTCTGCCCGGAGGTAAGTAGTGCGGTTAGTTTAGGGTTAGGCACTAAGGAGAGGGTTTTTGGTTATATTGCATTGTGGGGGAGGGGAGGTTAGTTTAGGCTACTGGGGGATGTTTAGGGATATGCTTCAGGAGGTGGTGGTGGGGGGGGGGGGTATTTAAGATAAAACACTTACCCAGAAGCCATTGGGATTCTGACTGTCAGGATTCCGCCTTTAGTCTGACTGTTGGGATCCTGACTGCTGGGATTTTGTACCCTACTCCTAAGAATTCATCCCATACTGACTACACGAACAAGGAGGTGAATCTTTTGCAGGCGCTCGACTCTTGGCGCAAAATGCAAATTGATGATATGATTAGCAACCGCTTTTGAATGGCTGAATTGATCTAAATCCCTCCCACTACAGTAATGTGGCTGCTACAATCTATTCTCACAGTGGTATTTGCTGTTAATCCACAGCAATCCAACAAATTCCTATTTTAATATTTTATGGAAGAAGGTGACAGATATGTGTATTGATTTGTGTATTGATATGTGTATTGATTTGAATTTAGCGAATGCTTTAATTTATCATTTTCGTCATGTTGGGTGGTGCGGGGATTACCGGTATTGTACAAGGGTGGGACCACAATAATGTATTATTACGCCACCAGCCACTTCACAGCGCCTTTGATATGGTGGTCCTAACACTACATTATAATAGCACCCACTTTGGATCATACATTTGTGGATTACTACATGGTAATAGCACATACATTTATATATTGCTGAATTGAGAGCTAAATACTGGTCCATTATATTGTGCTGAGAGAGTTCTGTTTTCTTGTCTAGCCCCTGCAATGTGTACTGTCAATAAATTGATTTGAGCAACTTGCCATGTTTGTGTATCACTGTTCTGAGAGGCATGTATGGGATCAGTAGTTGGAGGGCATGCTGGTCCTTTTAGTCCTATTTGGAGGGTCTTGGGGTACCTTCAGGTGAGTTTCTTATTGTTCACTGTACACAAACTTTGTTTTAGTCACAAAACTATTACAAATATTGTATGCTTAGACTTGGATCCAATCCCCAAGATATGTCCTTAAAGTACGATATGTAAATATTCCAAAACATGGAAAAAATCCCAAATATTTCAGATGAGACTCAGTGGTGCAGAAAATCGTGCCACGGGTGTAGCAAGTGGAATTAGGAAATTGAATAGCCCCCATATAGATGCATTTCTGTGAAACAGTGAGTGTCACACGAGGCTGAAGTTAGCTTCTTATTCGGCCAGCTTCTTATTCACTTCTTATTCGGCTCCAGCTTCTTATTCACTTCTTATTCGGTTCCAGCTTCTTATTCAGAAATTATTATATTAAAATAAATTAAAGATAGATCACTAAGTTAACATTGCATGAACTTCAAATAGTGTCCCTTACACCAATTTACATAACATTTTGCATTAAACAAAAATGATTTAGGCATGAAAATGGTGGTAAAGCGGGCACAGACACCAGATTTCATCATTTTAAATAAGAAGCTGTAGTTGTGCAAGGATTAAACAGCGTTGGTCAAAAGATTTGACACTTGAAAAACTCACACAGGGTGGTCACTTACATATCACCCACCTGCAAGTTGCCTTGACCAACAAGCATTTGGGCATGAAAATGGTGGTAAAGCGGGCACAGACACCAGATTTCTTCATTTTAAATAAGAAGCTGTAGTTGTGCAAGGGTTAAACAGCGTTGGTCAACAGATTTGACACTTGAAACCCACACAGGGTGGTCACATACATATCACCCACCTGCAATTTGCCTTGACCAACAAGCATTTGGGCATGAAAATGGTGGTAAAGCGGGTACAGACACCAGATTTCATCATTTTGAGTAAGAAGCTGTAGTTGTGCAAGGGATAAACAGTGTTGGTCAAAAGATTTGACACTTGAAACTCACACGGGGTGGTCACTTACATATCACCCACTTGCAAGTTGCCTTGACCAACAAGCATTTGGGCATGAAAATGGTGGTAAAGCGGGCACAGGCACCAGATTTCATAATTTTGAATAAGAAGCTGTAGTTGTGCAAGGGTTAAACAGCGTTGGTCAAAATATTTGACACTTGAAACTCACACAGGGTGGTCACTTACATATCACCCACCTGCAATTTGCCTTGACCAACACGCATTTGGGCATCAAAATGGTGGTAGAGCGGGCACAGACACCAGATTTCATCATTTTGAATAATAATCTGTAGTTGTGCAAGGGTTAAACAGCGTTGGTCAAAAGATTTGACACTTGAAACTCACACAGGGTGGTCACTTACATATCACCCACTAGCAAGGTGCCTTGACCAACAAGCATTTAGGCATGAAAATGGTGGTAAAGCGGGCACAGACACCAGATTTCATCATTTTGAATAAGAAGCTGTAGTTGTGCAAGGGTTAAACAGCGTTGGTCAAAAGATTTGACACTTGAAACTCACACAGAGTGGTCACTTACATATCACCCACTTGCAAGTTGCCTTGACCAACAAGCATTTGGGCATTAAAATGGTGGTAAAGCGGGCACAGACACTACATTTCAACATTATTCAAAATGTTGAAATCTGGTGTCTGTGCCCGCTTTACCACCATTTTCATGCCCAAATGCTTGTTGGTCAAGGCAAATTGCAAGTGGGTTATATGTAAGTGACCACCCTGTGTGAGTTTCAAGTGTCAAATCTTTTGACCAACGCTGTTTAACCCTTGCACAACTGCAGCTTCTTATTCAAAATGATGAAATCTGGTGTCTGTGCCCGCTTTACCACCATTTTCATGCCCAAATGCTTGTTGGTCAAGGCAAATTGCAGGTGGGTGATATGTAAGTGACCACCCTCTGTGAGTTTCAAGTGTCAAATCTTTTGACCAACGCTGTTTAACCCTTGCACAAGTACAGCTTCTTATTCAAAATGATGAAATCTGGTGTCTGTGCCCGCTTTAACACCATTTTCATGCCCAAATGCTTGTTGGTCAAGGCACCTTGCAGGTGGGTGATATGTAAGTGACCACCCTGTGTGGGTTTCAAGTGTCAAATCTTTTGACCAACGCTGTTTAACCCTTGCACAACTGCAGCTTCTTATTCAAAATAATTAAATCTGGTGTCTGTGCCCGCTTTACCACCATTTTCATGCCCAAATGCTTGTTGGTCAAGCCAAATTGCATGTGGGTGATATGTAAGTGACCACCCTGTGTGGGTTTCAAGTGTCAAATCTTTTTACCAACGCTGTTTAACATTTGCACAACTACAGCTTCCTATTCTTCCTATTCAAAATGATGAAATCTGGTGTCTGTGCCCGCTTTACCACCATTTTGATGCCCAAATGCTTGTTGGTCAAGGCAAATTGCAGTTGGGTGATATGTAAGTGACCACCCTGTGTGGGTTTCTTCAAGTGTCAAATCTTTTGACCAACGCTGTTTAACCCTTGCACAACTACAGCTACTTATTCAAAATGATGAAATCTGGTGTCTGTAACCACCATTTTCATGCCTAAATCATTTTTGTTTAATGCAAAATGTAATGTAAATTGGTGTAAGGGACACTATTTGAAGTTTATGCAATGTTAACTTAGTGATCTATCTTTATTTAATTTATTTTAATATAATAATTTCTGAATAAGAAGCTGGAGCCGAATAAGAAGTGAATAAGAAGCTGGCCGAATAAGAAGCTAACTTCAGCCTCGTGAGTGTCACAGCTTTTGCAATTTGTTATATCTATTTATCTAACCTCTCTCTCATATCTATCTGCATACTAGCTTCGCGTTCTATTATTTTTTACAATTTCTTTATATTTATGAACCTTGTGTTCTGTAGTAACTTCTGTATTTACAGCATAATTGTAGCAGTTCCTGCAGTGTACACTGTATGCAGCAAGAGACTATACAGTAGCTGTAATAATAATAACAACCAGGAAGAATAACATGAGAAATCTGCAGTGCTGGGTGTAGCTGTGCTGTAGCCATGGAGCTGTGCTACAGAGCTGGAGAGTAGGATGGAGGAGGAGCCTGTACTGTGCATGGAGTACATGGATGTAAATTGAGCAGCTGCGTCTTGTTTATCCTCGGTTGCCTGGTAACCGACACTGTCCGCAGGATAAAGGTGGGTTTCTTTCTAATGCAATAAGCGGAGATAAATTAATGTAATGGCTATCTGTCGGTGTTGTTTTTGTTATCTGAGTTACAGCCTAACGTCTTCTAACAATGCAAAGCAAATAGCAATACTGTATAATGCGACTATTATTGGTAGAACAATAAAAATAGGTTAAAATCATGGAGTATTCTGCATTACACATGTATCTGAATAACAGTAAATATAGTATTATAAATACATTTGTACTGACTATAATCTTGTGTTTTAACTTTTCATATAGGCATATATACTATTTTTTAGTTTTGAACTGTTCTGAAGCAAGCTGGGTGCTACATTCCCTGTTGAATTGTAGTAGTATGTTTCCTGTTTACCTTCATTAGGCCTGCCTGCATGGTCACACCATGAATCCCCTGGACCACAGCTAGTCTGCCTTGTTATGCATAGTTACGGCTGAATCTTTCTGTTGTGCAGCAGCAGGTTAATACACTGTGAAGGTCGGTATCCGTTTGGATGGCCGACCATGTTATGGTCTACAGTCATTAGGTCGACCACTATTGGCCGACATTGCCGTGGTCGACATGGACACATGGCCGACACATGAAAATGATCGACACACGGAAGGTCGACATGAGTTTTTCACATCTTATTTCTTTTGGGGAACTTTTCCATACTTTACGATCCACGTGGACTACGATTGGGAACGGTTATCTGTGCCGAGCGAAGTGGTAGCAGTAGCCCTTGCCCGAAGCATAGCGAGGGGACACGGTGCACAAAAAAAGTTTTAAAATATCTCACGTCGACCTTTTCATGTGTCGACCATTTCCATGTGTCGGCCATTTGTCCATCTTGATCATGCCAATGCCATGCCATGGTCGACCATTCATACCGGAACCGTGAAGGTCATTATGAAGTGTACAACATCCCCTGCACAAAGCAAAGCCAGCTTTGGACCTGCTTGCAGAAGTGCACTTATTTTGCTGCTGAGACACTTGCTTTAATGGTGCAAGATATGTGGTTAAGTCCTTCTCATTTATACAAAACAAGGTGCAAACACAATTCAGTTTTGTTGCTTGAGATGAGCAGAGGTAAGGGAGCATTTTTAGGGTCATTCTTTGCTGTGTGTAGAAGATGAGCACAGCCTAAGACACTGAAAATTAATTAACATTTTGCCCTAGCTCAAAGGGGATACGGTTAATATATCGCCTATTGGAATGCCAGCGTTCAGGATACTGATGCCGGAATCCTGACAGCTGGTTCCATGCCACCACCCAAGTGGGAGTATAACCTGTAGCGAGTGAAGCCCGCCACCGGGCCCGAAGCGTGGTGAGCGTAACGAGCCCGCATGAGGACTCACTGCCTTGCTGCCGGGATTCCACCTGAAGGGATGCCGCTGTTGGTATAGTGACAGCCGGCATCCCGTCTGCCAGTCTCCGGTATGTATTCCGCTCAAAGCTGGCAGTCTTCAGGTTTCATTCTGTATAATTAATAGGACATTCTATGTGCCTTTGTGTTGTACTTCAGTGGAAAAGTGCATTTCTAGATGAGCAATGAGCAATAAGGTGCCACCTGTAATAATGACAGTATACATGTCACACTTCTAGTTTACAGAGTTGAGAGGAGAGGCCTGATTCACACACGAGTTGCACACAAATAGGATGTCTATGTTATGCAGTGGATTTGCATGCTCAGAAATTAATCCTGTATTTAAAGCTGGTCACAGTGGCGGTTTTTAGCTATGGGCTGCAGGACTGCAGCACCCGCAGGTAAAATCCGCCACCCAGCTCACTGTCATTGAAACCAGATGCAGTCCGTGAGACTGCACTGGCTTCACTGTGACTGGCAGTGACTTCCTATTGGAAGTCCTACCTGCCAGTCACAGACACACCAGGCAGTCCCATTGGGAGGTGTTTCCTCCCTCCGGGACTGCCAGACCGGGCTGCAATAGAGCTAGCTTCCTGCCTCGTTAGCCCTAACCGGCTTCTATGGGCTGCAGTCGATGCAGTCCACAGAAGCCGTGGTTTCTGCTGCGGGGTACACTGGGCTCCACAGGGAATGACATTGGGGTGTAGAGTAGGATCTTGATCCGAGGCACCAACAGGCTCAAAGCTTTGACTGTTCCCAGAATGCATAGCGCCGCCTCCTCTATAACCCCGCCTCCGTGCACAGGAGCTCATTTTGTAGTTGGTGCCATGCAGTAAGCAGGCATACAACAGGGGGGCTGCTCCAGCATCCCTGAGAAGAAGCTTTTAATGAAAAATGAAGACTTCAAGGGCTGCAGCAGAGACGCTGACTGTGTTAGATGTCAGTAAGACATCTACTGCTGCAGCTCTATCCCCTCCCCCAACGGCACTGTATACTCCCGCGCCCTGGTTGTCGGTTACTTGCAGTGGAGGCTCCGGTTTCTTCCAGTTAGTCACACACACACTACCGCTGTTCTCCTGGATCGCGTGGCCGCACTCAGGGAGGAGGTAAGTTGGTTCCCTCTGCGGGACCCGCTGTAAATCGCGATCCAGCGCGGCCGGTGTGGACACTGTGGCAGTACAGGGACCCCACTAGACCACCAGGGCAAGGGCACAGGTTGGTTTCCTCTCATAAACCGTTTTTATAAGCCCACAGTACCCGGTGGTGAAGTCCAGCAGGGGAATAAGGCTTTGACCTGTAGCCCCTCCCCCAGCTCCAGGGCGCCATTTAGAGTAAATGTTCCCGCCCTGGAGCTGCATATCTCTCTCTCCCTCACTCCATGTCAGCGTTTGGGCGCCATTAGGACAAGCTGAGCTGATCCTGGGACTGTTTGGGCAAATCCTCCTCTGTAAAGCTGCCTGCATGTCAGCGCTGTGCATTTTACAGGACACTTAAGTATTCTACATGTCTGCTGACAGTGTTAGTTAAGAAAGAGTGCATTTAGTCAGGGTTATATAGTACAAGTACTCTGTGATATACATCCAGTCTTAACTGTGTATTGTTATGTCTATTGAGTGTATACTTAGTGCTACTTTGTATTGCTAGACTAGTGCAGTTTTATTGCATGTCATAATTTCTGCATTATGTAATGTGTGTGTGCATATAGCTGCTGTGTGACCTCCATTTTGTGTATCTCACTCAGATTGCTATCCCTATATTCTATAACCTGAGGGGGCTAAGTGCATCAGGTCTATCATTTAATATAGGTGTTTCGCAAGATATACTCAGTGTGTATTTTTCTCTGTGATTTTTAGTCACCATATACCTCTTGAATTCCCTGTTTCTGCTGTTACACTGCACAGGAGGTTCTTGCCAGGTATTGTGCTGCTGATATTGTACTGGGTTGCCCTGCATTGAGCTTTCGGATATGTCAGCTACAAGGTACAACGGAGCTGTGGCTGATCCCACATTGTGTGGTGGTGACGCTGCAGACGCTGTTGAGGAAAATATAGCAGCTGAGTGTTCAGGTTCTGGGAGCTCCTTACCCCCCAGTGGGATCGTAGCAATGGGGGTTCAAAATGACCCGCCTTGGGCTGCAATCTCCACGCTTTTGAATACGCTAGTAACTAGATTAACGCCCTCTATAGGACCTCCTGTGCCGGTAGAACCGCTTATGGTCCCCGCTGTTAACCCTCCATGGGCAGATCAACAATTACAGCAATTGAACCAATCACTGACTACTCAGAGTCTAACCCTCGCCTGCCTAAGACCAAGGGGTCCTCTAAGCGGGCTACTACTTCCTCACAATCCACCAACGTCCCAGACACCTCGTCTGATGAGGTTGGCGTTTATACTGACCCCACAGGTTCTGATCCTGACTCTTCTGATGGGGAATCTGTTTCACAGGTGGATGTTCCTGACTTGTTGGAGGCTATCAGGCTCATTCTTCAGATTACTGATGACCCGGAGCCTGATGCTGCCCCTAAGAAACCGACAGATTTAAACATCAGAAAGTAGTTAAACAAGTTTTACCTCATTCTGATCATTTAGTTGACATACGTCAGGAGTCCTGGGAAAATCCAGGAAAGAAATTCATGCCTCACAAGAAGATGCTGGCTCGCTATCCCCTTGCTGCGGAGCTAAGTAAAAATTGGGAAACACCCCCGCCAGTGGATTCGCAGGTGGCACGGCTAGTGGTACCTCAGCTCTGCCAGTAACTACCGTCACGTCTTTGAAAATGAGGGAAGTATCAAGGATTCTTCAGTGGGCGGAACGCCATCTGCCAGCCATATCGGCAGTATTCATTCCGGGGGTCCTAAACTGGGAAGTGGACTTTCTCAGTCGTCAGGACGTACACGTCGGAGAGTGGAGCCTCCATCCAGAAGTGTTTCAACTCCTCGTGGACAGGTGGGGCCTTCCAGATGTGGACCTGATGGCGTCTTGACAAGGTTCCGGTCTTCGGAGCAAGGACAAGGGATCCTCATGCAGGGTTTGTGGACACACTGGCAATTCCATGGAACTTTCCGCTTCCATACGTGTTCCCTCCAGTGCCACTCCTGCCCAGAGTAATAAGGAAGTTCAAGCAAGAAGGAGGAATCCTACTTCTGATCGCTCCAGCGTGGCCCAGACGGCATTGGTTCTCAGACCTTCAGGGTCTCTTGATAGAGCGTCCCCTTCTACTTCCACAGCACACAGATCTCCTTGTTCAGGGCCCCTGTGTATATCAAGATTTAGCCCGGTTGGCTTTGACGGCGTGGCTCTTGAAGCTTCCGTCTTGAGGGTCAAAGGTTTTTCTGAGGCGGTCATTCAAACTATGTTGAAGGCCCGGAAACCGGCTTCTGCTCGGATTTACCATAGGGTCTGGAATTCCTACTTTGCTTGGCGCGCATCTAACAATCATGACGCTTACAAGTTTAGTATGGCCAAACCATCAAGATTCATATTTCTGCCTTGTCGGTTTGGTTCCAGAGAAAAATTGCGACTTTACCTGATGTTCATACGTCCACTCAGGGTGTGTTGCGGATTCAACCTCCCTATGTCCCGCCTGTGGCCCCTTGGGACTTGTCGTGGTTTTGGAGGCCTTGCAAGGGTCTCCATTTGAGCCTCTTGAATCTACAGACTTTAAGTGGATTTCTCTTAAGGTGTTGTTTCTGCTGGCTATTGCCTCTGCTAGACGGGTGTCGGATTTGGGTGCCTTATCTTGTTGGTCACCATAACTGATTTTTCTTAGAACATGTCCCGGGTCTTTACCTAAGGTGGTATCTTCTTTCCACCTTAATCAGGAGATGGTGGTTCCGGCCTTTGCCTCTCCTGAATTGTCTTCCAAAGAGTGGTCTTTGGATGTGGTACGGGTTTTCCGTATCTACGTAAAGAGAACTGCCTCCATCAGGAAGTTGGATTCTCTCTTTGTTCTGTTTCGTTTTCACAAACGTGGCTGGCCTGCTCACAAGCTGACCCTAGCCAGATGGATTAGAATGGCAATTGCACATGCTTATGTACAGGCTGGCCTTCCAGCTCCTGCTACCATAAAGGCCCATTCTACTCGGTCGGTTGGTCCTTTTTGGGCGGCCTGCTGTGGTGTGACCCTTGAACAATTGTGCAAGGCGGCTACGTGGTCTTCAGTGAACATGTTCATAAGGTTCTATGCCTTCGATACTTCCGCCTCCCAGGATGCTTCCTTTGGACGCCGGGTTCTTGTGCCCGCTACAGTGCGTCCCCTCCCATAAGGAACTGCTTTAGGACATCCCCAATGTCATTCCCTGTGGAGCCCAGTGTACCCCGCAGCAGAAAACGAGATTTATGGTAAGAACTTACCGTTGTTAAATCTCTTTCTGCGAGGTACACTGGGCTTCACAGGGCGCCCACCCTGACGCACTTAGCTTCTTTGGGTTGGTATGGCATTAGCCGCTGACACTTTCTCCTGTCGTGAGAATGTGGTGTATGTGGCTACTAACAGTTGTCGTCTCTTTTGCCTGCTACTGCATTGGACTGGTTAACAAAAACTGAGCTCCTGTGCACGGAGGCGGGGTTATAGAGGAGGCGGCGCTATGCATTCTGGGAACAGTCAAAGCTTTGAGCCTGTTGGTGCCTCGGATCAAGATCCTACTCTACACCACAATGTCATTCCCTGTGGAGCCCAGTGTACCTCGCAGAAAGAGATTTAACAACAGTAAGTTCTTACCATAAATCTCGTTTTTGCCCACGCGCAGTACCGTTGCCGCTACTGTGTATGTGCCGGGTCCTGTGCATGTGCCGGGTCCTGGAGCCCAGGCGGCGGCGGGTACAAGGCTGTGGAAACCCGGCAACATCTATGAGACTGTCACATCTATACATCTGCATGCCCCTATTCACTCACTTGTGAAAGTAGCCATTATTACTTTTAGAGGCATATTCATTATGTTAATTATCAGGGGTTGGGCAGTCCATGATAATTAAGATTTCAATTTGCTGTGGCTGCCGGAAGAAATTCATCATTGCTCTTGTGCTTTAGTAGCAGTGAAACTTAGCACTGCCAAGTCTGACCTCAGCAATGACATTCCACATGCGTGAATCCTTTGGCAGAAGGAGTTGGGCAGTGGCGACAGGATCGTTCAGGAACCGGGAACATATGCCACCTGGAGATGCTGAATGTTCCAGCAGTAAAGCTCCAAAAATATAGTTTTTTTGGAGCTTGATGTATTTAGGTCCCCATACTAAGGTATGGCGACAGCGGACCAGATCAAGATATCTCCTGCATCACCTTTTTAATGAATGGCACTAAAACTTAATTTTTACAGGGTGGAAAAAAAAGGTAAGTGAAACTTTTTTCCGTCCTCACACATTGCTCGTGATGCTGAGGGGTCTGCCGTAGCAACCTTTATTTTGATTAGTCACGGACCCTGATTGCCGGAACATTTACACCCAAGATATGATAGTTTTATTTGGTGGTGCAGGTCTCTGGAAATAGTTGTGGAACCCAGTTGTTAACGGATGCGAGGGAAGGCCCTAGTTGTACAAAGTTGCATATATTCTGCTCTTGCACACTGCGAAAATATTGCCGTCTCTGTACGAAAGACCTTCAGAGGGATATGCAAGTGCGTAGGAAGCTACATCCGAGATACAGGTAGTGCAAGGAACACAGCACAGGGTAGTGATCTTACCTATAACATCGTACATTAGTGATGGGCAAGTCAAAGTGGCCATCCACATTAACACATAAGCAGTATCACTGCTGGCAGCATAAAATTGCCTGCTAGTATTACAGGTTGAGTAGCCCTTATCCAAAATTCTAAATCCCACATTTTTGGGTCCCTGTAGTGGTGAAAGTGGTCGGGAGCCGGTCTCTAAGTCGACAGTAACTAGGTTGACAGTAACTAGGTCGACCACTACTGGTCGACAGTAACTAGGTCTGCAGGGTCTCTAGGTTGACAGGGTCTGTAGGTCGACATGTTCTAGGTCGACAGGTCAAAAGGTCGACATGAGTTTTTCACATTTTTGTTATTTTTTTTTTACCTTTTTCATACTTAACGATCTCCGTGGACTACGATTGGGAATAGTAACTTGTGCCGAGTGCAGAGGTAGCGGAGCGAGGCACCTTCACCATGCGAGGGGGTACGGTGCACTAATTGGGGTTACGGAGAAAACGACACCAAAAAAACATAAAAAACCCATGTCGACCTTTTGACCTGTCGACCTACACCATGTCGACCTAGAGACCCTGTCGACCTAGTTACTGTCGACCAATAGTGGTCGACCTAGTTACTGTCGACCTTGCATACCGCAACCAAAGTGGTTGCATTAGTGCTACGTGGGACAGCTGTATTTCACTGCACCTTTCCCGCCACTAGAGCAATAATGATTTGCTCCATTAAATTTGGGTCTGTCACTGTAAATCTCGGTCAGTAATTTCTTCTGTTCCATTGCAATAGTTGACGAATAGGCCTCTAAATGCAGTATAGTCTATCTGCAACATGTTATTTTTTTTTTTTTGAACGTCTCAAGCTTGTATTTCAGATTTTTATTGATACAATGGTCATAAATAGAAAATACGTTTGACACACTTCTGCTCAAAGTAAAATATTCTCTATTAAAGCATTTCAAAGCTATTACGCTTCTTTGTCAAGAGTGTGATCTGTGTCTTTTTTGGCACTTGCATGTGAATAATTACTAACACTGTGATGTGCCCTGTTGACTTTTATGTTACTTCTGCCGCTGTAGGCAAACCGCACCTAGATATAAGGATGATGTCACACAAGTGTCTTGTTCAGTGTGGAGACCTCTAGAGCGTATGAATGAATGCATGAATGTAAAACACTATGGGGTAGATTTATTAAGCCTGGTGAAGTGATAAAGGGAAAGGTGGTAAAGCACCAGCCAATCAGCTCCTAACTTCCATGCTACAGGCTAGGTTTGAAAAATGACAGTTAGGCGCTGACTGGCTGGTGCGTTATCACCTTCCAATTTATCACATCACCAAGCTTAATAAATCTGCCCCTATGTGAAGAGTGTTTCTAACTACCTAATGGAGAAAGAGCTCGTGAGATCATTGCGGTAGAAATATTGTCTTGCATCCCACATCTGGCCGGCCAGGCTAACTCTTAGGACTATTTGTGACTCTGTGGATTTACTGTACTGTGCAACTAAATGGCTTAATTAGCAAAATATAAAGGCCCTCATTCCGAGTTGATCGCTCGCTAGCTACTTTTTGCAGCCGTGCAAACGTATAGTCGCCGCCCACGGGGGAGTGTATTTTCGCTTTGCAAGTGTGCAATCGCATGTGCAGCCGAGCGGGACGAAAAGTTTTTTGCAGTTTCTGAGTAGGTCTGGACTTACTCAGCCCTTGCGATCACTTCAGCCTGTCTGGTCCCGGAATTGACGTCAGACACCCGCCCTGCAAATGCCTGGACACGCCTGCATTTTCCCTACCACTCCCAGAAAACGGTCAGTTGACACCCATAAACACCTTCCTCCTGTCAATCTATTTGCGAACGGCTGTGCGAATGGAATCGTCGCTAGAAGCATTTAACAGCAACAATGCTGTTTGTACCCGTACGGTGTGCCTGTGCATTGCGGTGCATATGCATGCGCAGTAGTAACCTGATCGCTGCGCTGCGAAAATCGGCAGCGTGCGATCAACTCGGAATGAGGCCCATAGTCCACTCTGTTCTGGTCATAGCAGTAGGTGGCTTCATTATCTGAACCACCTGCAATTTCATGGGAACTGTCATTGCATTGGAAAAATATGTGGAGCTCTCATTACTGTGAAGCGATAACTAGCCACCACCACATAAAAGCTTATTACAGTTAAAAAACAAAACAACCTAAACATTGACTAACTGTACACATGCAAATAGTAGATATTGGACTTAGGGGTCTGTTTTTGGGTACAGTATACCGGCAGTCAGAATGCCGGCAGTCATAATACCGACACAGGCATCCCGGCTGTTTGAAATCCCAACGGGGACGCAGGAGGCAGCTAACATAACTCGTCTCCCTCCCCCTAACCCTCCCTCCCTGCAGCCTAAACCTAACCCTCCTTCCCCCTAACCCTCCTTCCCTGCAGCCTAAACCTAACCCTCCCTTCTGCAGCCTATTTCTTAATCATCCTTCCCGCAGCCTAACCCTCCCTCGCCGCAGCCTAACCCTTACCTCCCCTGCCCGCAGTCTGACCCTAACCCTCCCTTCTCGCAGCCTAAACCTAACCCTCCCTCATGCAGCCTAACCCTAACCCTTCCCCCTGCAGCCTAAACCTAACCTCCCCGAGATACTTACGTTTGGGGTCTCAGCTGTTGGAATGTTGGCGTCGACATTCTAACAGGTGTCGGCATTCTGACTGCCAGGATCCCACCTACATCCCAGTATGCTGGACACATGGCTGTATGTTATGGGCACATGGCAACTAAGCTGGGCACAGCTCTGTATTTTGTGGGCATGGATCTGCTTTTTGGCCATAGTCTAGGAGAGGTCCCTGACATTTGGGAGTCTCTAGGACATTTTGGGAGAATAGGTAAGTATGGTGCATAGTCCAGGGGCAAAAGCAAGATTTACTGAGGGGGTTTCCGTATATACAGTACCAGGCAAAAGTTTGGACACACCTTCTCATTCAATGGGTTTTATTTATTTTAATTATTTTTTTACATTGTAGATTAATACTGAAGACATCAAAACTATGAAAGAACACATATGGAATTATGTTGTAAACAAAAAAAGTGTTAAACAAATCAAAACCTGTTTTATATTTTAGATTCCTCAAAGTAGCCCCCTTTTGCTTTGATGACAGCTTTGCACACTTTTGGCATTCACTCATTCAGCTTCATGAGGTAGTCTCCGGGAATGGTTTTGAATTAACAGGTGTACCTTGTCAAGAGTCAATCTGTGGAATTACTTGCCTTCTTAATGTGTTTGAGACCATCAGTTGTGTTGTGCAGAGGAAGTGTTAGTACACAGTGGACACCCCTATTTGACTACTATTGTAATCCATATTATGGCACGGACTACTCAACTCAGCAAAGAGAAATGACAGTCCATCATTACTTTAAGACATGAAGGTCAGTCGAGAGGGAAAATTTCAAGAACTCTGAACGTATCCTCAAGTGCAGTTGCAAAAACCATCAAACGCTATGATGAAACTGGCTCTCATGAGGACCGCCCCAGGAAAGGAAGACCAAGAGTAAACTCTGCTGCAGAGGATAAGTTCATTAGAGTTACCAGCCTCAGAAACCGCTACTTAACAGCACCTCAGATTAGAGCCCACATAAATTATTCACAAGTTCAAGTAGCAGACAAATCTCAACATCAACTGTTCAGAGGAGACTGCGTGAATCAGGCCTTCATGGTCGATTTGCTGTGAAGAAGCCACTACTGAGGATGAACAAGAAGAAGTAGAGAATTGTTTGGGCCAAAAAACACAAGGAATGGACATTAGACCAGTGGAAATCTGTACTTTGGTCTGATGAGTCCAAATTTGAGATTTTTGGTTCCAACCGCCGTGTCTTTGTGAGACGCAGAGAAGGTTTCTGCATATGTGGTTCCCACTGTAAAGCATGGAGGAGGTGGTGTGATGGTGTGGGGTGCTTTGCTGGTGACACTGTTGATGATTTATTCAAAATTCAAGGCACGCTTAACCAGCATGACTACCGCAACATTCTGCTGCGCCATGCCATCCCATGTGCTTTGCGCTTACTGGAACCATCATTTGCTTTTCAACAAGACAATGACCCCAAACACACCTCCAGGCTATGTAAGGGCTACTTGACCAAGAAGGAAAGTGATGGAGTGCTGCGTCAGATGACCTGGCCTCCACAATCACCTGACCTAAACTCAGTTGAGATGGTTTGGGATGATTTGACGTAGAGTGAAGGAAAAGCAGCCAACAAGTGCTCAGCACCTCTGGGAACTCCTTCAAGACTGTTGGAAAACCATTCCAGGAGACTACCTCATGAAGCTGATTGAGAGAATGCCAAGAGTGTGCAAAGCTGTCATCAAAGCAAAAGGGGGCTACTTTCAGGAATCTAAAATCTAAAACATATTTTGATTTGTTTAACACTTTTTTGTTTACAGCATAATTCCATATGTGTTCTTTCATAGTTTTGATGTCTTCAGAATTAATCTACAATGAAGAAAATAATTAAAATAAATAAAAACCATTGAATGAGAAAGTGTGTCCAATCTTTTGGGAAGGGCCACACTCTCACTACTACTTCATCACATCCGCTGTATATAGAACGTGGGTAACGAGAGCACTCACTAGGCTTTTCTAGGAAAACAATTAAAAACTTTGCTTATTAAATAAAAGTCAACGTTTCGGCCCACTGCGGAGACTTTGTCAATATTTATGTGGTCTTGACAAAGGCTCTGATGAATTAATAAACCAAGTTTTGAAACATTATCCTAGAAAAGCCTGGTGAGGGCTCTCGTTACCCATGTTCTATCTTTTTATATATATATATATATATATATATATATATACACAACAAGAAACAGAGTGCGCTATAATATATGTTGATTGATAGTTTAATCAATTCAGAAACCGTGATAGAAGTTCTTCTTGGGTTTTTCTCACTTGGTGATTTCCCAGATGGGACCTACATAGAAACCCACTCACCAAAGGAAATATTCACCCAACAAGAAATACACCCAGTTAGTACCACAAACTTTTTGATTGAACTGATTTTTTAATACAAAGTCTTTCTTTAAAAATTACAATGGTAGTAAATTGCAATAGTAGTAATTTTTAAAGAAAAGACTTTGTATTAAAAAATCCGCTTAAACTGCATTTAAACCGACATTCTATAAACTAAGTCTTGAAGAGAGAAGAGATAAAGTGGATGGAGATAAACTACCAACCAATCAGCTGTTATCTGTCCTTTTTAAAACACAGCCTATAACATGGTAGTTAGGAGCTGATTGGATAGTACTTTATCTCAGACCACTTTATCTATCTCTCTTCAAGGCTTAGTACATAGACCCCATTGTCATTTAACTACAAAAACTTTAGCATCAGTTCAACGTCTTCATCATCAATTTAAACTCTAAAAATAATATTCTGGGTCTGAGACTCTGGTCTATTCTATGTTGTTTCATTTATGCTGGAGCTATAATTAACTCTTAGATTTTATTGCATGGGAAACGCATTGTTAATCATTTACTGTAGTACAAAGTAAATTCACATTGTGTAATGTTGTCTTTTGCTGCAGGTTTTCTTTTTTGTAACTCGGAAACGGAATGGCTCATCGTTTCAGTTCAAGGCCTAGCGGAGCATCTGTTTCACATGGAACAAAAGCTTCAAAGGTATATTTTGTCAATAAGATCACTCCCACACATGTAAATATACATTTACAATGATGACACTGTGCAACTATAAGGCTGGTACTTTTTATGAGGGGTGCAGGCCTTCTTTACTTAAATTCACCCCCACCACTTCTTTAGAGATAAAAATAATATCATACTCTTTGCTAACAAAGGGGGTCATTCAGAGTTGATCGCTAGCTGCTTTCGTTCGCCGCGCAGCGATCAGGCAAAAAATCGGCACTTCTGCGTATGCGGCGCAATGCGCCCGTGCATCGTACTATTACAACAAACTATGTAGTTTCACACAAGGTCTAGCGAAGCTTTTCAGTCGCACTGCTGGCCGCAGAGTGATTGACAGGAAGAGGGCGTTTCTGGGTGTCAACTGACCATTTTCAGGGAGTGTTCGTAAAAATGCAGGCGTAGCAGGAAAAACGCAGGCGTGGCTGGGCGAACGCAGGGCGCGTTCGTGACGTCAAATCAGGAACTGAATAGTCTGAAGTGATCGCAAGCGCTGAGTAGGTCTGAAGCTACTCTGAAACTGCACAAAATAATTTTGTAGCCACTCTGCGATCCTTTCGTTTCCACTTCTGCTTAGCAAAAATATAATCCCAGTGGGAGGTGGCATAGCGTTTGCACGGCTGCTAAAAACTGCTAGAGAGCGAACAACTCGGAATGACCACCATACCTCTTTGAGTGCTCTGCCATTGACTGTGGTATGTGCAAAAATGTGTTTACCTTGATTGTTTGGGTTCTACATTTTTGTGGTTTCTCCATGTTCTCCTGGCATACAGGGGCCTATGTATAAAACAGTGGTGATAGGGTTGATATCTATTACCACAATGTGATAGAAAACATCTTACGGACAAAATTTCCCAAGAAAATATTGCCGTAGTGTCTGTGTAATACTCATTTGTCTGGTGATACAGTGACAAGAATAGACTTTCCTCCCTACCAGGCAAGTCTTGGTTTACATGCACAAGCGTTCTTTCATTGACTAACTCCTGCTTCTGCCATCATGAGAAAACGATCGCAGAAGAAGGAGAAAACCTAGACAATTCTTTAGCATGCAGTAACCTGTGGTAGATCTTTAGTGTCAGACCACAGAGACTTGCATCCCTTTCCTTACCGGTGCGCCACTCAGTCTGGCATCAGCATGTCCCATGGATGGTCTCTTGGCTGCTACCCTGCACCCCGCAATAGTTGCTAAGGCACCCTGATACTACCCGTGGGCTCCCAGCGGTCTTTCCTGTCATCTCCATTTGCTGGGTGCAGCTATGTTGCCGGTGGTCTGCTGATCTCCACTCCACCAAACACAAGCCTCAGTTCAGTCAGCTGACTCCCTCCACCAATCGTTGTGTAGCAAGGGGAATAAGAGGACTTCCATGAGCTCCAGCAATTCTCCCAGACCAACGTCACTTCTTTAGCTGTATCTAGGCGCTAGACTCCTGTTTTCAGTCTTACTCTCCCAGGTAGCTCTGTCTCCTCATTCCGTTGTTTAATAGGTTCCAGCCTGTCTGTAGGTGTGGAGCAGTTACAGTATTTATCAAACAAGTAATTATCCATTTGTGCTTCCTAGCACCAAAAACCCGGAAGCTATGCGCCACCACTGTACATCCTATAACATTATGTTCCTCCTGTTTTAAAATAATCAAAGTAAAAACACTGTAAATAAGTGGAAATTATTGTTGAAACTGAAGAGAACAGAAACATGTATTTCTCAATCATTTGGTTTGGGATGAATGAGAGCGCAAATGCAATTAATAAAATTGTATATACTTTAATAAATGCACATCATATAATAAACAGATTATAAAAACAAAATTATTCTAAAAAGTCATTCTAAGAAGTATTGGTGCTTGACACACCCCCAGAGGATTCCACAGAGTGTAAATGATCCGTGGAATCCTCTGGGGGTGTGTCAAGCACCAATACTTCTTAGAATGACTTTTTAGAATAATTTTGTTTTTATAATCTGTTTATTATATGATGTGCATTTATTAAATTTTATTAATTGCATTTGCGCTCTCATTCATCCCAAACCATATTGTCTGTAATTAGGTGATAATCCAAATCACCTGTTGGGAGCAGCAATTACAATTATTTATTTTTAAGTGTTCAGTCTATAAGAATTTAATAGTGTGGGCTGGCTCCTCCCTCTATGCCCTCCTACCAGACTCAGTTTAGAAAATTTGCCCGGGGCAGCTGGTCACAGCTAGGGGAGCTCTTAGGAGTTTTTCTAGTTTTATTGTTTTCTGAGTTTGTTAGGTTACAGACAGGGGGGGAGTGTGGTAACAATACTAATTACCCTATTAAGTTTAGTCGGTCAGCGCCGGGCTTTTATCATAATAACTGCCTACTGGGGCGCTGTGTGGCTGGCTCCTTATAGTCTGTGACGCTCTGAAGGGGGAAACTGTCTGACATTTCCTCTGTGTGTGTGTGTGTGTGTGCGTGCGTGCGTGCGTGCGTGCGTGCGTGCGTGTGTGTGTGTGTGTGTGTGTAAGTGTATATATCTCACATTACCATGTCTAAGGACTCTGTGTCCTGTGTTGCAGAGTGTTTATCTTCTGCTGAAGAGTCTATTCCATGTACTCAGGACTGCAATGTACTTTCCCAGCCTTCTGAATCCGAACCCCCATGGGTAGATTCTTTCAGGGGAATGATATCCTAGATTTCAACAAGGATGTCACATAATGGGAAAGAAACACGTTTTTCGTGAAAATCTGTGGAGGGTTTGACATACTCAGCCACCGCTGCTTCGTCTAAGACCCCCCCTACATACCCACAAGTACGCTTGCCCAGATAATGCAAACTGACACTGACACCGACTCTTATACAGGGAACGGTGATGGGGATATGCAAGGGGGGGATGCATCACTTGCAAATGGGGTGCAACTAATGATTGACGCCATTAGGGACATTTTACACATTACTGAGAGGGTACCTGAACAGGTAGAGGAATCTTATTTTACAGAAAGTAAGAAATCCTCGCTTACCTTCCCAACTTCTAAGCAGTTAAACTCTTTGTTTGAAAAATCCTGGGAAAACCCAGAGAAAAAATTCCAGATCCCAAAAAGGGTTCTTATTGCTGTCCCTTTCCCTGAAGAGGACAGAAAAAAGTGGGAACCCCCCCCCCCCCCCCTATTGTGAACGCTTCTGTATCTAGATTGTCAAAGAAGGTGGTTTACCTGTCCCTGGTTCAACCGCTTTAAAAGAACCGGCTGACCGCAAGATTAGACTACGCTCAAATCACTCTACACCGTTTCTGACATAATTCCTGTTCCTAGTTTTCCAGCCAATCCAGGGAGACTTCTTCCTATAAAAGGGGGCTGGTTTAGGACAGGGATGCCAGTGCTTCAAGTTACAATCCTGTTGTAGGTGCTTTAGCCTGTGCTCCCAGGATTCCTGCTGTACTCTGGTACTTCTCTCCCTGCTTTGCCAGTTCTCAGTTGCTGCTGCAGTTTTCCCGTTCCTAGCCTGCTGCTGCCCTTGGAGACGCTCTTGGAAAACCCGGTTCAGTAAGACCCTTTGGGCACGGACGACCCCGGGTCTTTTGCCTCGTCCTCCAAGCCACAGTCTGCAGATTCTTGCTTCCAGCCAAGTCCTCGAACCACCATTCACAGTCCTCAGCTCGTTATCTCCAGCTTCATCTTTCAAGCCACAGTCTACAGTTCTCAGTCTCCAGTCACGACCCAAACTACCATCCACAGTTCATAGCTCCTCTACCGCAGTTTCATCTCATAAGTCGCAGTCCACGGTTCTTGTCTTCAGCCTCGTTTTACTCTCACCCACAGTTCCACAGTTCTTTGTCTACGACCACGTTCTCAAGTCACCGTTCATCAACCTCAGTTTTCTACCTCTGCTCTGTACATAATAAATACTTTCCATTGACTCTCAAACTCCGCCTACATCCTTCATTGCTCCGTATCCCATGCAAAGGAACTATATCCAACCCCCTCATTTTGTTCTTCCCCAGCCTGCTACCTCCTTGGGCAAGTCTCAATTGCCGGATCCCCAAACTTTGCTAGACGTGACAGGCACCTTGGAATCTTAATGTGGTGCTGCAGTTTCTGCAGTTGGATTGGTTTGAGCCTTTACTGGAGATGGACGTTAAGTTTCTTACTTGGAAGGTGGTCACACTGTTGGCATTGGCATCTGTTAGACGTGTATCTGTATTGGGGGCATTGTCATGCAAGAGCCCCTACTTGATTTTCCATGAAGATAGAGCTGAGCTCAGAACGTGTCAGCAATTTCTTCCAAAGGTTGTGTCGGCTTTTCATATCAACCAAACTATTGTGGTGCCAGTGGCTACTGACTCCTCAATTGCCTCAAAGTCCTTGGATGTTGTGAGGGCGTTGGAAATATGGCCCTCATTCCGAGTTGTTCGCTCGCTAGCTGCTTTTAGCAGCATTGCACATGCTAAGCCGCCACCCTCTGGGAGTGTATCTTAGCATAGCAGAATTGCGAACGAAAGATTAGCAGAATTGCGAATAGAAATTTCTTAGCAGTTTCTTAGTAGCTCCAGACTTACTCAGCAATTGCGATCAGTTCAGTCAGTTTCATTCCTGGTTTGACGTCACAAACACACCCAGCGTTTGCCCAACCACTTCCCCGTTTCTCCGGCCACTCCTGCGTTTTGCAACTGGAACGCCTGCGTTTTTCCGCACACTCCCATAAAACGGCCAGTTTCCGCCCAGAAACACCCACTTCCTGTCAATCACAGTACGATCACCAGAACGATGAAAAATCCTCGTTATGCCGTGAGTAAAATACCTAACTTTTGTGTAAAATAACTAAGCGCATGCGCTCTGCGAACCTTACGCATGCGCAGTAAGCGACTAATCGCAAAATAGCGAAAATCGGCAACGAGCGAACAACTCGGAATGACCACCTATATGTGAAGAGAACTTCTCATCACAGGAAGTCAGATGCTCAGTTTGTCCTTTATGATCCCAACAAGGTTGGGTGTCCTGCTTCTAAGCAGACGATTTCTCGCTGGATCAGGTTTACTATCCAGCATGCTTATTCTACGGCAGGCTTGCCGTGTCCAAAATCTGTTCAGGCCCACTCTACTTGTAAAGTGGGTTCTTCCTGGGCGGCTGCCCGGGGTGTCTCGGCTTTACAGCTTTGCCGAGCAGCTACTTGGTCAGGGTCGAACACATTTGCTAAGTTCTAAAAGTTTGATACTTTGGCCTCTGAGGACCTACAGTTTGGTCAATCTGTTCTGCAGGAACCTCAGCACTCTCCCTCCCGTACTGGGAGCTTTGGTACATCCCCATGGTAATAAATGGAACCCCAGCATCCTCTAGGACGTAAGAGAAAATATGGTTTTAATTACCTACCGGTAAATCCTTTTCTCGTAGTCCGTAGAGGATGCTGGGCGCCCACCCAGGGCTTCGTTTTCCTGCACTGTTACTTGGTTAAGTATTGTTGGTTCAGTTGTTGCTGAATCATATCAGTTTGGTTAGCTTGGCTTTCCTTTTGTTATGTGTGAGCTGGTGTGAATCTCACCACTGTCTGTGTATTTCCTTCTCTCGAAGTATGTCCGTCTCCTCGGGCACAGTTTCTAGACTGAGTCTGGTAGGAGGGGCATACAGGGAGGAGCCAGCCTACCCTATTAAACTCTTAAAGTGCCCATGGCTCCTAGTGGACCCGCCTATACCCCATGATACTAAATGGAATCCCAGCATCCTCTACGGACTACGAGAAAAGTATTTACTGGTAGGCAATTAAAATCCTATTATCCCACATTCTGATTTTTGGAAGTTCCTACAAGTTCGTCATTTTCTAAATTCAGCAAATAGGACAGCCCTTGCCCAGACAAATCTTACCTTTTTCGAGAAACTCTGTATCTCACCCCAATCTCCCTCCCACACGCTATCTGCTCTCTACCAGTTACTATTGGTTAACCTGGCTACCCCCATTCTGATGTATGCTAAGGCCTGGGAAAAAGCCTTGGGCTTTCCTTATTTGCCGGGAGTGGATGAGTTTTTCTTAAGTCCTACTCTAGCTCTATTTGTACTGTATTACTGTAAAAGAGACACAGTACAAGATATTTATGAGATGTTACAGACACCTCTCTTTGCTTCATGATATGTATCTCTCCACCCCTGGTTCCTGTTGGAGATGTTCCTCTGATCTAGGTTCTCTGTGTCATGTCTGGTGGGATTGCCCTCATTTACCAAATTTCTGGGCTGACGTTATTGCCACCTTGCAGCAAATTTTAGGTACTAAAGCACCTAAAGAGCCTGCGTTTTGGTTACACAGCCACTCTTCGACACCGGTGCATAAATATAAAAAATCATTACTCCGGCATCTTGGTAATGCAGCTTGCTCAGTTATACCGGTATTGTGGAACTCTCCCAAGCTTCCCACATGCAAGGAATGGTTCCATAAGATTGATCATTTTATGTCAATGGAGGACATCTTGGTCACTTCAACAGACAAACCTGATTTCACTAGCACCTGGTTCCCTTGTTTGGAATAAATGTGATCCCACAAGACACGTGATCTGAGCTTCTAAGTCCTTTGATTCAATCCATTCTTCTCGCCTATATCCATGGACTGCAGACTATTTCATTTTTAATTTTTTTACTCCATGGCAGCTGATTCCTCACTTATCCCTTTTCTACCATTCCCCTCTCCTTCCCTTTGTACTTTTCTCCTTGTATTTCTTTTTTTCTTCTTCTTAGTTACTGTTATTCCTTATAAGATTAATTAAGAATTATAAATTATTAGCTGAAAGATCCAGCGTTGCCTGGGTTCAAGTTATTAAGCTATCAATAAGTTGGATGTAACTGTCCACATTTTTAAAATATTAGCAGCTTAGCAGCTCTTCCAACACACCCATGAGGTGGCTGCCCAGTGTTGTTGTTTTTTTTTTTGGGGGGGGGGGGGGGGGGTGTCGCCAGTAGCCCTAATCTCCAGCTTTCCTTTCCATTAATTTTTATAATCACAAGAAAATCACAAAAAAATTAAAAAAGAGAAAGGAAAAGAGAAAAAAACAAACACTGTAAAGGTGTAACGGGATCAGTACGAGATCCCGGCGGTCGTGTCCCAGCTGTCAGGAGACAGATGCCGGTAGCCCGACAGCTGGGATCCCGGCTGCGAGCTCAGCGTGTCCCCTCACAGGCTCACTGCACTCGCCACACTTTGCCCACTTTGGTCGCCACAGGTTTCTGTTCCCCAAGAGGGGTAACCAGCCGGCGGTCAGGACTCCGACCGCCTGTATTTCAGCTGGAGTCGGGATTCCGACGTCGGTGTCAATTGACTGCCTCCCGGTGTAACAATTATTGTTGAAAAGTGGAGGGATCAGAAACATGTCTTTCTCAATCATGTCCCTCCTGTTTAAAAATAAAAAAAGCGAAAAAGGAAAAGAAACACCTTAAAAGTTTAAAGATAATTATTGATTATTGGAAGGGTGGGGCCAAGACTGGAGGAAACCTCATGTCTGTCAGGTACCTGGCCAGAAAGCCAGCAGACCAGTCTGAGGCGGGACAAAATCACACACAAAACCCGAGAATGACAGCTAAAGAGAAAATAAAAGAAATAAAAATATAAAAAGGGAGAAAGACCAGGAGGGCATATACAAAGCAGGACTCAAAGAAGAAATTGAAAGGGGTAGAGAAGGAATAAAAAAAGATAGACAGAGAAAAGCAAACCACACAGTATTCAAAGAATGCAGCCAAAAAGCACTGTACTTCCCTGTCCAACAATCTCGGAAGCAAGAGAACTCCCAGCTATAGTAACAGAGATACTGTATTAATCACCTTAAAGAGATTTACCTGTCTTGTCTCTTGTTGTCGCCAGTCACGCTGTCTTGCACTGTAGATTAGTCGTTGTTGGGATTGTTGGTTTATCTCTTTCATAGAGGCCGGCAGAATGTGCTGAAGTCAAAGCACAGTGCGCGGCACAGGGAGCAAACAATGTTAATCTGAAGCCATTAAGCCAAGCATGGTGCATGGAAAACATGGAGGCAGGATGGCAGTGCTACTTTCTCACCAATCTTAAACTGTGAGAAACAGATGGTACAGGTCTCTTCGGCTTCTTCTCTAGCAGTGCAACAGTGCAGCAGTCCAACAGAGGATGGTCTCTCTGATGGTGCTCTTTCTGATGGTGCCCTTTGTGAGTTTGGTGTTCCAGAAGTTGGTCTTCTAGTGGTTGATCTTCCAGAGGTTGGTCTTCGTGAGGTTGCCCTTGTGATTGGTCTGAGACGCCTTGATCTCAGCCACGTTCCATTGATGTTCTGGATTGGATGCGATCCAATCAGATGGGCTGATTTCCTCCAGCTCATTGCAGCTGCTGATGTAGTTCACAGTAAAAAGGTGCACAAAAGTAAAAAAATAATAATAATTGCACACACCACAGATCAGATTGTGCGCTTTGATCCGGTCACTGGTCACTTGCAGGAAGTATTCACTAGGTACAGAGAACAGACTAGTTTGCTCTTCCTGAGGGTTTTCTCAAGCGTCAGCAACAGCTTCAACTGAGTAAATGGCAGTGATATTGCCGTGCGCTGGGGTTTTATACCATGGAGAATTTAAATGTGGCATGCGGGCGGCAGTTGGTAATGGCCATGCATCAGCTCTCTGCCCTATACCCCACACCATCATCTTACCACTGATATTACACAGTGACACATGTTGGAAATCAGTGTGAATTTACATGTTATTACTGAGGAGTTATTACACCAAGTTGTTTGGGGCATTTACTGCAACCATCTCAGTTCTGCTGCTGGACCTAGTGAGCTCAACTGCCATCAGTTGGTGATCTCTGTGGTGACAGCTGCCAAACATTATAACATTATAGGGAATATCTGTCTGTCTGTCAGTCAGTCTGTCTGTCTGTCTGTCTATCTATCTAGCTACACATATTACAGGGCAAGAACTGCATACTCCAAAAAGTGGGTAGTAATGAATGTTGTAAAAAGTAATCTCTGTTGTCACAGAAATCACCAGCACACTACAATGCAAGTGATATACATTTTTGTGCTTGCATTGTGGTTTGCCGGTTATATACACTGCTCAAAAAAATAAAGGGAACACTAAAATAACACATCCTAGATCTGAATGAATGAAATATTCTTATTAAATACTTTGTTCTTTACATAGCTGAATGTGCTGACAACAAAATCACACAAAAATTATCAATGGAAATCAAATTTATTAACCCATGGAGGTCTAGATTTGGAGTCACCCTCAAAATTAAAGTGGAAAAACACACTACAGGCTGATCCAACTTTGATGTAATGTCCTTAAAACAAGTCAAAATGAGGCTCAGTAGTGTGTGTGTTGGATTTTCTCTTTCATAGAGACTGGTTTAATGTGTTGAAGTCAAATCACAGTGCGCGGCACAGGGGGCAAACAATGTTAATCTGAAGCCATTGAGCCAAGCATGGTGCATGGAAAACATGGAGGCCGGATGGCACTGCTACTTTCTCACCAATCTCAAACTGTGAACAGATGGTACAGGTCTCTCTGGCTTCTTCTTCTCCAGCAGTGCAGCAGTGCAGCAGTCCAACAGAGGATGGTCTTCCTGATGGTGCCTTTTCTGATGGTGCCCTTTCTGAGTTTGGTGTTCCAAAGATTGGTCTTCTAGTGGCTTCTCAGCCACGTCCCATTGATGTTCTGGATTGGACATGATCCAATCAGCTGGGTTAATTCCCTCCGGCTCATTGCAGCTGCTAATGTAGTTCAGACCTGATCGCTCCTCTGCAAATTTGCAGAGGTTTGCGATCGGAAAGTCGCCGCCCAGAATACCTGCCCCGTGCAAGTTCTTGTGAAAAGCTTTGCAAACACCGGTCAGCTACAAATCCGTTCACAACTCACTCACCATCGAATGTTTTTTTCAGTCTGTGTGTAGCCCAGGACCTACTCCTACAGTGCGAAAGAAATAGGGTGATTGGGGCCGGAGCTGACGTCACACACCCTTCCTGAAAACGCTTGGATACGCCTGCATTTCTCCTGACACTCCCAGAAAACGGGCAGGTACCACCCCCAAACTTCCACTTCCTGTCAATCAGCCTGTATTCGTCTAGCAATCAAAAAAGACGCTGATTTCTCTCGCATTTTGATCTCGCACATGCGCATTATGATCCGTACGCATGCGCAGTCATTCGATAATCGCCCGCCTTGCATTTTCACACAACAGTGATCAGGTCTGAGTTAGGCTCATTATGTCTGTGGTGTATATATGATGTGGGTGATGATCTTTGGGATGTTTTGGTTTCTGTAGAGTAAAGGTATTGAGCATTCGTTATTGCTTGAGAATTAGGGAATTCAACTATCTCCATCTGTAATTGTCTCAGAAATGCAATTGTTGCTCCTCCTAATAATGGTTATAGGACTATTTCAAAGCCATGTGTAACCTATCAATCTAATGTGAGAAACATTATTTATAGTTAGTTAACATTGAGGTGGGTATGCAATTACCAGCAGTGCGCTGGGAGCTATCCACTTAGACCTGATAAGACATTGCGAGGTGCGGCTAATCTGGGATTTTGTTTCACTTGCTTCAGGCAGGCGAAACCAAATCCCCGGAAACAGCCCTGTTTTCATGCGAAAATGGACCTGTTTCTCACGAAAGCAGACAGGTTGCACTGAACCTGTGTGTTTTCATGAGAAAATTTATTTTTTTACAGGCGACCAAATTGGATAGCCTGTAAAAAAGTATTGGTGAAACATCAGGAAAAAGTGTGAAAAACATCTCGATGTTTCACCGCATCTAATTGTATACCCCCCTGAATTTGTTGCTAGCCATCTCAGCTGTAAAGTCTTATCATATGCACCCAAAGTTCAAATAATTTGATAGTCTAGTAATTTCATAGAACCCAAAGGCTACATCCAGGGATCTATATGCCCCTGTCAACGTGGTAAATAGTAAAGTTCATGGCTCTATCATCTGAAAGAACCGGAGCACATCATTGTTTCATGGGTCTGTTGCCAGGAGAAAACAAGCCACAAAGCATTGCAGTACTTTTATAATTGTATCTGAATCAAACACAAGATTTATGTCCTGCAGCCAGATTAGGCAAAACTGGAGTTGACTGAACCTATCCTACCAAATCACTTTGGCAGTCCAGGATGTGTTTAGATTTTTACATAATAGTGTGAGTGAGGCAGGGAGATTGTGCAAGATGCACCCCAAGGAAGGGTGCTCAACCAATGGGCATATCTACTTCTACCCAGGTACGTGTTTAACACCACTAGGTGGTACAAATAATACTGTGCACAGCCTGCCACCATAGGGAGAGGGGGATGTGTATGGTTGGCATACCACTGTGTATTGCAGTAGAGGTGATTACTTGGGAAACTTAGCTAGTTTGTGTTAAATTAATGACTTTGCATCATCATTAACATGTCTAAGACCGAGCTGATCATCTTCCCACCCTCCCGCATAACCTCACCTCCTACAATCTCATTATCTAGTGATGGCACTACTATCTCCTCTAGCCCCCAAGTGCGCTGTCTTGGAGTAATCCTTGACTCCTCCCTCTCCTTCAAACCACACATTCAGCACCTCTCACAAACCTGCCGTTTTCATCTAAAAAATATTTCCAGGATCAGACCCTTTCTGACCCAGGATGCTATTAAGACTCTTATCCACTCACTGGTCATCTCCAGACTGGACTACTGTAATCTCCTCCTGACTGGCATTCCTGACAAATACCTCTCTCCACTCCAATCTATCCTCAGTGCTGCTGCCCGGCTCATCTTCCTCACCAAACGCACTATGTCCACCTCTCCTCTCTTACTAGACCTTCACTGGCTCCCCTTCCCTTTCAGAATCCATTTCAAGCTTCTCACACTCGCTTACAAAGCCCTCACCCACTCCTCTCCCATCTGCATCTCTGACCTTATCTCCCTTTACACTCCCACCCGTCCTCTTCGCTCTGCTAATGCACGCCGACTCTCCTGCCTACAGATTACTTCCTCCCTCTCCTACCTCCAAGATTTTTCACGTGCTGCACCACTTCTCTGGAATTCCCTACCTCTCCCCCTCAGACTCTCCACCTCTACAAAACTTCAAACGGGCTCTCAAGACCCACTTCTTCACCAAACCCAGCCAAATCTCATCCTAACCCTCTGTTCTACGCTCTCTATGTACCCCATCTGTGTCACCCCTGTCTGTCTACCCCTCCCCTTTAGAATGTAAGCTCTCACGAGCAGGGCCCTCTTCCCTCATGTGCTTATCCTTTCTTACTTTAATAATCTTCAACTGCACCAAATCCAGCAGTCTTCTGCCACCTGATACTTATTCCAGTGTCATCTACTGATGTAACTATGTTTATTTACCCTGTACTTGTCCTATACTGTCATCAACTGTAAGTTGCTGTTTTCCTGTTTGATTATTTGTTTATGTACTCTGTAATTGGGCGCTGCGTAACCCTTGTGGCGCCATATAATTAAAGGATAATAATAATAATAATAATAATAATAATAATCACATGCACTAAAATCAGCAGCTCAAGAAGATCCGTATAAATCAACAGGATCAAACTAAAAATTTCTAAAGGGGAGTTTCCACTACCAGAGTGTACAAGACTATCATACAAGTGGCATGGCAACAATTTTAGCCTTGTCTGCGTCAGGGAGATCACCCTCTATTTCACTTGGCAAATATGTTTGAATGTTCTATGCCCGAATGCAACCTGTGCTAATGGTTTTAGCATATGAGAAGTGATAAACTATGAAATCTTACTGTTGTTTCATGTTTGCCGATGAGGTGCTGTGTAATGTCGGAGGCAGTGCAGATATACATACTGTATGATAGGTTTGTGGATGCAAAGAAGGGCTAGGATACATGAAGAAGCATAAGTGTGGGTGGTAATATGAATTAAGTGAGTTGGTGACCGGCTAATGGGGGTCATTCCGAGTTGATCGCTCGCTAGCAGTTTTTAGCAGCCGTGCAAACGCATTGTCGCTGCCCACCGGGGAGTGAATTTTCGCTTTGCAGAAGTGCGAACGCCTGTGCAGCAGAGCGCCTGCAAAAACATTTTCTGCAAAACAAGACAAACCCTGAACTTACTCTTCGTGTGCGTTGATTCTAACGTTGGAGGGTTGGCTCACGTCACACACCCACCCCCGCGTTCGCCCAGCCACGCCTGCGTTTTCCCTGACACGCCTGCGTTTTTCTAAGCACTCCCTGAAAACGGTCAGTTGACACCCAGAAACACCCTCTTTCTGTCAATCACCTTGCGGCCGTCTGTGCGTTTGGAATTGTCGCTAGAACCAGTGCAAAATCACAATGGACTTCGTACCCGTACAACACGCATGCGCATTGCGGTGCCTACGCATGCCAGATTAGCCGTTTTTGACACTGATCGCTGCGCTGCGAACAACGGCAGCTAGCGATCAACTCGGAATGACCCCCAATGTGTGGTGTGTGTATGGAAAGGCAATGGGTTTGTTAGATCGAGTAGGGTTCTAATCATAGATATGGGTACCTAGTATAATGTATGGTGTATGTATATTATTATTATTATTATTATTATTATTAGAAATACTGTAATGTGGGAATGTAACTGTAACCAGTGTTGGGCATACTTGTACTTGGATTAATACTGGAACCACTGGATCCTCAGCTTAGTGCTGTTTGTAAGACTGGTAAGAGAATCTACTACATACTGTATTAAAGTGTATTGCATAGCATTGTGTGTGTGTTCCTGTAGACATTGGCTAATGTAATTTTATTTGTGTTTTTTGTTTGGTTATTGCTGTAGAGAGAATGAGACCTCATGTAATATGGGTGGTATAGTTCTTGCACTGAGGGGGTGATTCCGAGTTGTTCGCTCGCTAGCTACTTTTAGCAGCATTGCACACGCTAAGCCGCCACCCTCTGGGAGTGTATCTTAGCTTAGCAGAATTACGAACGAAAGATTAGCAGAATTGCGAATAGAAATTTCGTAGCAGTTTCTGAGTAGCTCGAGACTTACTCACACATAGCGATCAGTTCAGTCAGTTTCGTTCCTGGTTTGACGTCACACATACGCCCAGCGTTCGGCCAGCCACTCCCCCGTTTCTCCAGACACTCCCGTGTTTTTCCCTGACACGCCTGCATTTTTCCGCACACTCCCAGAAAACGTCCAGTTTCCGCCCAGAAACACCCACTTCCTGTCAATCACACTCCGATCACTTCAACAGTGAAAAATCTTCGTTCGGGGGTAAGTAAATCTACTAAGTTTTGTGTTAAAATACTAACCGCATGCGCACTGCGAACCATGCGCATGCGCATTTCTCTGACGTCCTAGTGGATGCTGGGAACTCCGTAAGGACCATGGGGAATAGGCGGGCTCCGCAGGAGACTGGGCACTGTAAAAGAAAGATTAGGTACTATCTGGTGTGCACTGGCTCCTCCCTCTATGCCCCTCCTCCAGACCTCAGTTAGTATCTGTGCCCGGCAAGAACTGGATGCACCTAGTGGGCTCTTTTGAGCTTGCTAGAAAGAAAGTATTTGTTAGGTTTTTTATTTTCAGTGAGATCTGCTGGCAACAGACTCACTGCTACGTGGGACTGACGGGAGAGAAGCAAACCTACCTGCGTGCAGCTAGCTTGTGCTTCTTAGGCTACTGGACACCATTAGCTCCAGAGGGTTCGAACACAGGGCCTGACCTCGATCGTCCGTTCCCGGAGCCGCGCCGCCCTCCCCCTTGCAGAGCCAGAAAATGAAATTGGCTGCAGAAGACTCCGGTCTTCATTAAGGTAGCGCACAGCACTGCAGCTGTGCGCCATTGCTCCCACTGCACACCACACACTCCGGTCACTGTAGGGTGCAGGGCGCTGGGGGGGGGGGCGCCCTGGGCAGCAATAAGAATACCTTTTGGCAATAAATACACATAATACAGTCTGTGACTGTATATGTGTAAAACCCCCGCCATTTTTAGTCAGAAACAGGACAGAAGCCCGCCGCTGAGGGGGCCGGGCCTTCTTCCTCAGCACACCAGCGCCATTTTCTCTTCACAGCTCCGCTGGAAGGAAGCTCCCCAGGCTCTCCCCGGCAGTATCCTGGTACACAAAGGGTGAAAAGAGAGGGGGGGGGCACATAAATTTAGGCGCAAAATTTGTATATACAGCAGCTACTGGGTAAACACTGAGTTGTAGTGTAATCCCTGGGTTATATAGCGCTGGGGTGTGTGCTGGCATACTCTCTCTCTGTCTCTCCAAAGGGCCTTGTGGGGGAACTGTCCTTAAATAGAGCATCCCCTGTGTGTGTGGTGTGTCGGTACGCGTGTGTCGACATGTCTGAGGTAAAAGGCTCCTCTAAGGAGGTGATAGAGCGGATATGTGTGTGAGAGGGTGTCTCCGTCGACAACGCCGACACCTGTTTGGATATGTGTAAGTGCTAAGGTGATTTTATTGCACAAAAGGTTAGGGAACAGACAGGAAATCTACCCAGGTCTGTCCCTATGTCACAGAGACTTTCAGAGTCTCTCAATGCTCAATATCCATAATAACAAACACTGGTATCGACATGGAGTTTAACTCCACTGTCGACTACGATAATGCAAAGTTACAGCCAAGATGGCTAGAAGGTATTCAATATATGATTATTGAAATAAAAGATGATTTGCATATCACTGATGACTCATCTGTCCCTGACACGAGAGTACACATGTTTAAGGGGAAGAATGCTGAGGTAAATTTCCCTCCTCTCATGAGGAAAAAGAGCGGGAATCTCCAGACAAGAGACGGCAGCTTCCCACAAGAGAATTCTCAGGCTGTATCCTTTCCCCACTAGAGCCAGGATATGTTGAGAATCTTCCCCTGGGGTGTCCTGTTTGCACAGACGGTAGCACTTGCTATTCTCAGGGATCCTGCAGATAGCGTGCACATTCTAGTATACTACCCAGACCGGCGATTGTGTCGGCGTGGGTTTATAGCTAGCGTGCACATTCTAGTATACTACCCAGACCGGCGATTGTGTCGGCATGGGTTTATAGCGCTGTGGCAGCGTGGACAGGTACCTTATCAGCAGAGATGAGACCCTAGTATGCAATATAAATATATTAAAGATGCTGTCTTAAGTGATAGATATATAGTTATAAAGCATGCCCAAAGAGACATGAGTATACTGGGTCCTAGAGTCAAAGCTATGTCGATCTCTGCTTGACGTGTCCTGTAGAATATGCATTGGACAGATGATGCCGACTTAAGAGGCATATGGAAGGCTGAGGATTGTGTGGAGAAGGGTTCTCGGGCCTGGTCTCCACAGCTATAGCTGGTAATTCTGCTAGTTTGCCTTATATTCCTGCACAGCCTAAGAAAGCACGACATTATTAAATGCAGCCTTTCGAATAAAGAAACAAGAAAGTCTGAGGTGCGTCCTTTCTTGTCAGAGCCGGGCAGCTAGTTCCCAGGAACAGAAGTCCTCCCCGGCCCCTACAAAAATCCACCAATGTCGCTGGGGCTCCACAGGCGGAGCTAGGCCCGGTGGGGACACGCCTTCGTAAGTTTAGCCACAAGTGGGTTCACTCCCTGTTCGATCCCTGGGCAATAGATATTGTGTCTCAGGGATACAAGCTGGACTGTGAGAAGATGCCCCCTCACCGACGGCCCTGCGGGCTTCTCCCCAAGAGAGGGAGCCAGTGTTGACTGCAATTCACAAATTGTATCTTTAACAGGTGGTGGTCAAGGGTCCCCTCCTTCAACAAGAGGGTGTTATTATTAGACCATGTTGTAATCCCGAAACCAGACGGTTCGGTCAGACCCATATTGAATTAAAAATCCCTATAAACATATACCTGAGAAGGTTCAAGTTCAAGATGGAATCGCTAAGAGCGGTCAGTGCAAGCCTAAAAAGGGGGAGACTTTATTGTAAATCGGGACATAAGGGATACATACCTTCAGGTCCCCATTTATCCACCTCATTAGGCGTACTTCAGAATTGCGGTGCAGGATTGTCATTACCAATTTCAGATGTTGCCGTTTGGTCTCTCCACGGCCCCGAGAATATTCACCAGGGTAATGGCGGATATGATTGTGCTCCTGCGGAAGCAAGGTGTCACTATTATCACGTACTTGGACGATCTCCTCATAAAAGCGAGATCAAGAGAGCAGTTGCTGAACAGCGTATCACTTTCTCGGGAAGTGTAACGGCAACACGGCTGGATTCTATATATTCCAAAGTCGCAGTTAGTTCCTACAGCTCATCTGCCTCTCCTAGGCACGATCCTAGACACAGACCAGAAAAGGGTTTATCTCCCGATAGAGAGAGCTCAGGAGCTCATGACACTGGTCAGGAATCTATTAAAACCAAAACAGGTGTCAGTGCATCACTGCACTCGAGTCCTGGGAAGAATGGTGGCATCATACGAGGCCATCCCCTTAGGCAGGTTCCATGCGAGGACTTTCCAATGGGACTTACTGGACAAGTGGTCCGGATCACCTCTTCAGAGGCATCGGTTAATCACCCTATCCCCCAGGGCCAGGGTGTCTCTCCTGTGGTGGCTGCAGAGTGCTCACCTTCTCGAGGGCCGCAGATTCGGCATTCAGGACTGGATCCTGGTGACCACGGATGCAAGCCTCCGAGGGTGGGGGCAGTTACACAGGGAAGAAATTTCCAAGGTCTGTGGTCAAGTCAACAGACTTGCCTTCACACCAATATCCTGGAACTAAGGGCCATATACAACGCCCTAAGTCAAGCGGAGATCCTGCTTCGCGACCAACCGGTTCTGATCCAGTCAGACCGCAGGGGTTCATGTAAACCGCCAAGGCGGCACAAGGAGCAGGGTGGCGAGGGTAGAAGCCACCAGAATTCTTCGCTGGGCGGAGAATCAAGTAAGCGCACTGTCAGCAGTGTTCATTCCGGGATGGACAACTGGGAAGCAGACTTCCTCAGCAGGCACGACCTCCACCCGGGAAAGTGGGGACTTCATCAGGAAGTCTTCACGCAGTTTGCAAATTG
This sequence comes from Pseudophryne corroboree, assembly GCF_028390025.1. Taxonomy (NCBI): domain Eukaryota; kingdom Metazoa; phylum Chordata; class Amphibia; order Anura; family Myobatrachidae; genus Pseudophryne; species Pseudophryne corroboree. The sequence goes on from NC_086448.1 coordinate 176,618,987, forward strand.
ATGGGAACTGCCTAAGGTGGACTAGATGGCGTCCCACCTCAATAAAAAGCTAAAAAAGGTTTTACACCGGGTCAAGGGACCCTCAGGTGATAGCTGTGGTCGCACTAGTAACACCGTGGGTGTTCCAGTCGGTCTCTTTATTCCCTCCTCTTCCTCTCATACCCAAGGGCTGAGAATTGTAATAAAAGGAGGAGTGAAAACAATATTCTTTGCTCCGAATTGGCCAAGAAGGACTCGGTACCCGGAGCTGCAGGAAATGCTCTCAGAGGACTCAGGGCTTCTGCCTCTCAGACAGGACATGTTGCAACAGGGGCCCTGTCTGTTCCAAGATTTACCGCGGCTGCATTTGACAGCATGGCGGTTGGACGCCGGATCCTAGCGGAAAAGGGCATTCCGGATGCAGTTATTCCTACGCTGAAAAAGGCTAGGAAAGACGTGACAGCAAGACTTTTTCACTGTATATGGCGAAAATAGGTTGCTTGGTGTGAGGCCGGGAAGGCCCTACAGAGGAATTCCAGCGGGGTCGATTCCTGCACTACCTACAGTCAGGAGTGACTATGGGCCTAAAATTAGGATCCATAAAGGGCAAGATTTCGGCCCTATACATTTTCTCTAATAATGAACTGGCTTCACTGCCTGAAGTTCAGACGTTGTTCCGGGGGTGCTGCATATTCAGCCTCCTTTTGTGCCACTGGTGGCACTTTGGGATCTTAACGTTGTGTTGGATTTCCTGAAATCCCACTGGTTTGAGCCATTTAAGACCATGGAGCTAAAATATCTCACGTGGAAAGTGGTCATGCTATTGGCCTTAGCTTCGGCTAGGCATGTGTCAGTATTGGCGGTTTTGTCATGTAAAAACCCTTATCTGATCTTCCATATGGACAGGGCAGAATTGAGGACTCGTCCCCAATTTCTTCCTAGGGTGGTATCATCGTTTCATTTGAACCAGCCTATTGTGGTGCCTGCGGCTACTAGGGACTTGGAGGATTCCAAGTTGCTGGACGTAGTCCGGGCTTTGAAAATTTATGTTTCCAGAACGGCGGGAGTCAGAAAGTCTGACTCGCTGTTTATTCTGTATGCAGCCAACAAGGTTGGCGCTCCTGCTTCGAAGCAGACTATTGTTCGCTGGATCTATAGCACGATTCAGCTGGTTCACTCTGCGGCTGGATTGCTGCATCAAAAATAGGTGAAAGCCCATTCCACAAGGAAGGTGGGCTCTTCTTGGGCGGGTGCCCGAGGGGTCTCGGCTTTACAGCTTTACCGAGCTGCTGCTTGGTCGGGGTCAAACACGTTTGCTAAGTTCTGCAGGTTTAATACCCTGGCTGAGGAGGACCTTGATTTTGCTCATGCGGTGCTGCAGAGTCATCCGCACTCTCCCGCCCGTTTGGGAGCTTTGGTATAATCCCCATGGTCCTTACGGAGTTCCCAGCATCCACTAGGACGTCAGAGAAAATAAGAATTTACTCACCGGTAATTCTATTTCTCGTAGTCCGTAGTGGCTGCTGGGCGCCCGTCCCAAGTGCGGACTCTCTGCAATACATGTATATAGTTATTGCTTAACTAAAGGGTTATTGTTATGAGCCATCCGTAAAAGGAGACTCAGTTGTTGTTCATACTGTTAACTGGGTATGGTTATCACAAGTTGTACAGTGTGATTGGTGTGGCTGGTATGAGTCTTACCCTGGATTCCAAATCCTTTCCTTGTTGTGTCAGCTCTTCCGGGCACAGTTTCCTTAACTGAGGTCTGGAGGAGGGGCATAGAGGGAGGAGCCAGTGCACACCAGATAGTACCTAATCTTTCTTTTAGAGTGCCCAGTCTCCTGCGGAGCGCGTCTATTCCGCATGGTCCTTACGGAGTTCCCAGCATCCACTACGGACTACGAGAAATAGAATTACCGGTGAGTAAATTCTTATTTTTTGCCTTAATCGCTCTGTTGCAAAAATCGGCAACGAGCGAACAACTCGGAATGACCCCCTGAGCTCCTAACTGCATCACAGCATTTGGTTGTTCTTACGCCCAGTGGTTTTTTTTGTAGGAAAATAGGTTCAGGAACTGTGGGTGGTGATGTGGGTGGAGCTATGAATGGGCGTGGTATAAATTTGTGCATACACTAATTTTTTTTAAACACCCCAGCAGTGCCGTATATACACATAATGCCCCCAGCAGTGCCATATATACACATAATGCCCCCATTAATGCCAGTTATACACAGTAGTGCCAATTAAAATTCCCGCGAGGGGATGCATTTCATAAAATTAACTATCCCTGCCACAAACTATCACCATTAGTAACCTTGTGGTGAGCGAAGCGGAGTGAGCCACCACGCCAAAAGTATGGCGAGCAAAGTGAGCCCGCGAGGAGACGCATTTAAAAAAATTGCAGTAAAAAATGTTTAAAAATACAAAACAACACCCACTTTTTTTTTGTGTGTATCGACCTTTTGACCCTGGTGACCTTTTGACTGTCAACCTTTTGACCCAGTAGACCTTTTACTGTTGACCTAATGACTGTCTATCTTGTTAATGTCTATCTTTTGTATCAGAACCCAATTACACATAGCCCCCAGTAGTGCCAGTTACACATAGCACCCAGAAGTGCCAATTACACATAGCCCCTAGTAGTGCCAGTTACACATAGCCCCCAATAGTGCCAGTTACACATTGCCCGAGTACAGCCAGACACACAATGCCCCGATAATAGTGCTCATCCCTGTTGCTCTTGTTGCAGCTGTCACTGCTTCCTCCACATCTCCTGTCTGAGCCTGAGAGGAGGAGAGCGCAGCGCGCATCTCTCCTTCCTCTCTGTGTGTTCCGTCTCCGGCGGCCATTTGTAACATGGCTTGTGAGCCAATCAAAGCTTGCAGGCCGGCAGCTAATCAGGGGCTGCCGCTGCCGGTCCGCAATGTCCGATTGGCCGCTGGAGGCAGGACACAGTGAGGGGAAGTAGAGACGCACGCTACGCTCTCCTCCCTTCAGGCAGCTGCAGAGATTAACAGACAGGGAAAGCCGAGGCAGCAGCACAGAGACAGCAGGGAACCAGGCTGCAGATGATCTGGAACGGTGTTCCTAGTGACACAATTTTAGAAAAGACCTTCTGGAACGGCGTTCCAGACCGTTTCACTTCAAAAACAGCCCTGCTTACGCCCATCTCTCTGATTACATCACCCACACTTCCAGTTTCTACCAGTCCCAGTCCAGCTTCTACCAGTCCCAGTCCAGCCAGTACAAAGTCAGTCCCTGTCACGATCCGGGTATCTGGACGCCATTTCTTACCCATCAGATGCCTCCTAAGGCTGGCTCAGCGCTCCAGGACCGGATCCCATCTGTTATCCTGATGTGTACATTCCTGTATCCTCTCCTGTCACTCTGGGACGCTGTCACAGTAAACGCCATATTACACCTGGCATGGCGTCTCCCGCGGCCTCCGCCGCCGTCCCTGAACTTCTGCATGCAGAGTGTCTGAGTGGCGATTACGTCAGCCGCGGCCTCCGCTGTGTCCGCGTGGTTGGATGTGCATCTGTCAGCCTGGCGCCTCCTGTCTCCGGTGGCCGGCGCCGCCATTACTGTTTTCATTACCACATGGATTACAAACCAAACTTCCCTCCAAGTGTCTGCATGGGCGCAGCCATCTTGGATTCTGTCAGCTGATCATTTCCACCAATCTGTTCTCAGTATTGATAATCTGCATAATTGCCTAGCCAATCCCTTCCTTGCTGCAGGTATAAATACACTGTGCCTGAGCAAGGAAGGCGTCAGTGCTTTGGTTGTCAAACCTAGTTCCTGTTTGTCTCTCTCCTGTGATTGTCTTCCAGGTTCCAGCTCCTGTCTCAAGACTTCCACCATAGAGACCCGCACCAGCATTCCACCTGCGGTGTAGCCTGACTCTCCAATCCATTGTGGATTCATCTGTTTCCAGCTACAACATTACCTGCTTCCAGCTCAGCTTCCAGCAGAGTACAGCTTCCCTTAAAGGGCCGGTGTCCTTTCTACACTTTACCACTCTCCACCGGTATTATTATTTCTCCGCTCTCAAGTTCTACATTTCAGTTCATATTTCATCGCTCCCAAGTTCATTTATTATTTAACCGGTTCCAGCCAGTATCCACTCCGTGCTAACAACAGTCTGGTTCCAGCCAGTATCCACAGCAGCTGTTTTATCTTCAGCAACCCAGCTTTTCCTGGAACACCAGCTGGCACAATCCTGGGTTATCTCCATTGCTACAGTCGGGCCTGGTAAGGACTTTCCATCTAGAAGATCATAAGAACTATCTCACACTACCAGTGCCCTGTGGCTCCTGCCATCCTGTAGTACCCAGGAACTGTATTTATTCTTTGCTGACTTTTACGTTTTCTTTTACTGCTGCTGTGTTGCGGAGTTGTCATAATAAACATCATTGACTTTTATCCAAGTTGTCGTGGTCACGCCTTCGGGCAGTTATTATTCATGTTACTTACATGTCCAGGGGTCTGATACAACCTCCCAGGTTCCGGTACATCTCAGCCCCTACAACTGAGGCTGCCTCCCGTCAGCTCAGGCCCTCAGTTGTGACAGTAAGCACTGACCTAATGAATCCAGCCGGAGACCAGGATCAAGCGGCCAGGCCGATGCAAGAACTGGCAGCCCGACTAGAACATCAGGAGGCTGCACAGGGCCACATCATCCGCTGTCTCCAGGATCTCTCTACTCGGCTGGATGGGATTCAGACAACTCTCCGTGGATCAGGCGCGTCTGGTGCGTCAACCACAGTGACTCCAGCTATAACCCCACCCACCTTACCCATTTCTGCTCCACGTCTTCATCTTCCAACGCCAGCAAAATTTGACGGATCTCCAAGATTCTGCAGGGGATTTCTCAACCAGTGTGAGATTCAGTTTGAGCTACAACCTGGCAATTTTCCCAGTGACCGTACAAAAATTGCCTACATTATTTCTCTTCTCAGTGGCTAAGCCCTTGATTGGGCATCACCGTTATGGGAGAGGTCCGACACCCTGCTATCTTCCTACACTGCCTTCGTGTCAACATTCAGGCGCATCTTCGACGAGCCAGGCCGGGTAACCTCAGCTTCATCCGAGATTCTCCGTTTACGCCAGGGGTCACGTACTGTAGGACAATATCTGATACAGTTCCAGATCCTGGCATCCGAACTGGCATGGAACGACGAGGCCCTGTATGCTGCATTCTGGCATGGCTTATCTGAGCGTATTAAAGATGAGTTAGCTACCAGAGACTTACCTTCTAAGTTAGATGAGCTAATCTCACTCTGCACGAAAGTTGATTTACGTTTCAGAGAGAGAGCAACTGAGCGTGGAAGATCATCTGCTCCAAAATCTTCTGCTCCTCCTCCTCGTCAACTGTCACCATCTAAAGATGAGCCCATGCAACTTGGCCGTTCCCGTTTAACTCCTGCTGAGCGCCGAAGACGTCTCTCCGAGTTTCTCTGTCTTTATTGTGCAGCTCCGTCTCACACCATTAATGCCTGTCCCAAACGTCCGGGAAACTCCAAATCCTAGCTCGCCAAGGAGAGGGCCGGCTAGGAGTAATGATCTCCTCTCCATCTCCTCAAGATTGTAATCTCCCAGTCTCGCTTCAAGTTGCTCAACGTTATCGGAACGTCATTGCCCTCCTTGATTCCGGAGCAGCTGGGAACTTTATTACCGAAGCCTATGTTAAACGGTGGTCCCTACCCACCGAGAGACTTCCTTCGTCCATTTCTTTAACTGCCGTGGATGGCAGCAAAATTTTTGATGCAGTTATTTCTTTAAGGACTCTACCAGTTCGTCTGAGAGTGGGAGTTCTTCATTCCGAACTTATTTCTTTTTTAGTGATTCCAAGAGCCACACATCCTGTGGTCCTGGGCCTTCCATGGCTCCGTCTTCACAATCCTACAATTGATTGGACGACTACGCAAATCCTGGCATGGGGTTCCTCCTGTGCTGAGACATGTTTGTTTAAAGTATTGCCTGTCTGTTCTTCCTCCCCCAGGTCGTCTGATGTTCCACCTCCTCCATATCAAGATTTCACGGATGTGTTCAGTAAAGCTTCTGCTGATATCCTTCCTCCTCATAGAGAATGGGACTGTCCGATTGATCTCGTTCCAGGGAAGGTTCCACCTCGAGGCCGAACTTATCCGTTGTCTCTGCCTGAGACGCATTCTATGGAGGAATATATTAAAGAGAACCTAGCAAAGGGGTTCATTCGACCTTCTTCTTCTCCAGCCGGCGCAGGCTTCTTTTTTGTAAAAAAGAAAGATGGTGGTCTGCGGCCGTGCATCGACTACAGAGGTTTGAACGACATTACCATCAAGAACCGTTATCCTTTACCCCTGATTACTGAGCTCTTTGACAGAGTTAGCGGAGCTACCATCTTTACAAAGCTGGACTTGCGAGGTGCATACAATCTCATCCGGATCCGTGAGGGTGACGAGTGGAAGACCGCCTTTAACACCCGTGACGGACATTATGAGTACCTCGTCATGCCCTTCGGATTGAGCAATGCTCCAGCTGTCTTCCAGCATTTTGTCAATGAGATCTTCAGAGACATTCTATACTGTCATGTCGTGGTCTATCTAGACGATATCCTCATTTTTGCCAACGATTTAGAGGAACATCGTTTTTGGGTTAAAGAGGTTCTGTCCCGTCTCCGTGTCAATCATCTCTATTGCAAATTAGAAAAATGCGTCTTTGAAGTCAAGTCCATTCCGTTTCTAGGGTACATTGTGTCCGGTTCCGGACTAGAGATGGATCCTGAGAAACTACAAGCAATCCAAAATTGGCCGGTACCCTTAACCCTCAAAGGGGTCCAAAGGTTCTTAGGGTTCGCCAACTATTACCGAAAGTTTATACGAGACTTTTCCACCATTGTGGCACCTATTACTGCTTTCACTAAGAAGGGTGCTAACCCGTCCAAGTGGTCTGAAGAAGCCATGCAAGCATTTCATCTTTTAAAACAAAGGTTCATCTCTGCGCCTGTTCTGAAACAGCCTGACATCGACTCTCCTTTCATCTTAGAGGTGGATGCCTCCTCCGTTGGAGTAGGAGCGGTGTTATCTCAGAGGGCTAAAGATGGCCATTTACACCCTTGCAGTTTCTTCTCCCGGAAGTTCTCCCCAGCTGAGCGCAACTATGCCATTGGCGACCAGGAGTTGCTAGCCATCAAGCTCGCTCTAGAAGAGTGGAGGTATCTGTTGGAGGGAGCTTCTCATTCAATCGCCATACTTACAGACCACAAGAACCTTTTATACCTGAAGGGCGCACAATGTCTCAACCCTCGTCAGGCCAGATGGGCACTTTTCTTTTCCAGGTTCGACTTTAAACTCCAGTTCTGTCCGGGCTCTCAGAATCGCAAGGCCGATGCCCTTTCCCGCTCATGGGAGCAAGAAAATGAGTCAGAGTCTTCAGACAAGCATCCTATTATAAATCCGTTGGCATTCTCCACGGTAGGGATGGACTCTACGCCCCCATCAGGGAAAAGTTTTGTGAAGCCGATGCTAAGGAAGAAGCTCATGCATTGGGCCCATGCTTCCCGTTTTGCCGGACATACAGGTATCCAAAAAACCCTGGAGTTTATCTCTAGGTCCTATTGGTGGCCAACTCTGAAAAAGGACGTCTTGGAGTTTATTGCATCTTGCCCAAAGTGTGCCCAACATAAAGTATCCCACCAGTCGCCTGCGGGGCAACTGGTTCCACTATCCGTTCCCCGTCGACCATGGACCCACTTGTCGATGGATTTCATTACAGACTTACCCATGTGCAACAAGTTCAATACCATCTGGGTGGTAGTTGACCGGTTCACCAAGATGGCACACTTTATTCCTCTCACCGGTCTTCCGTCAGCTTCCAAGTTGGCTCAAGTATTCATACAAGAGATCTTCCGACTCCACGGTCTTCCTGAAGAAATTATCTCAGATCGAGGAGTTCAATTCACAGCCAAATTCTGGCGAAGTTTATGTCAAGTCCTCCAAGTCAAGCTAAAGTTTTCCACGGCTTACCATCCTCAGACCAATGGTCAAACCGAGAGGGTGAATCAGGACTTGGAGGCCTTCCTCCGCATCTATGTGTCCTCCTCTCAAGATGACTGGGTTCAATTACTTCCCTGGGCCGAGTTCTGTCATAACATCTGCTTCAACACCATTCTTCACTAACTTTGGATTCCACCCTAAAGTCCCTGAGTTCCAACCGCTTCCAGCAACTTCTGTTCCCGCAGTGGATATCACCTTGCATCAGTTTGCCAATATCTGGAAGAGCGTACGATCAGCTCTGCTCAAGGCATCGTTCAGGTACAAGAAGTTTGCGGATAAGAAGCGTCGAGCAGTTCCTGCTCTCAAGGTGGGTGATCGGGTATGGTTATCCACGAAGAATTTGAGGTTAAGAGTTCCCAGTATGAAGTTTGCACCTCGCTATATCGGTCCTTTCAAGATTGAACAAGTCATCAATCCTGTTGCTTACAGACTCCAGTTGCCTCCCTTCTTAAAAATACCCAGGACATTCCATGTTTCCCTGTTGAAACCGCTGATCTTGAATCGGTTTCATTCCTCACTTCCTCCAACTCCGAAAGTCCAAACTCAACGAGGCGTTGAGTATGAAGTGGCCAAGATCCTGGACTCACGTCACCGTTACGGTCAACTACAATATCTTATTGACTGGAAGGGTTATGGTCCTGAGGAACGTTCATGGACCAATGCTTCTGATGTCCATGCTCCTGCCTTGGTCCGGAGATTCCATTCCAAGTTTCCTCAAAAGCCAAAGAAGTGTCCTGGGGCCACTCCTAAAGGGGGGGGTGCTGTCACGATCCGGGTATCTGGACGCCATTTCTTACCCATCAGATGCCTCCTAAGGCTGGCTCAGCGCTCCAGGACCGGATCCCATCTGTTATCCTGATGTGTACATTCCTGTATCCTCTCCTGTCACTCTGGGACGCTGTCACAGTAAACGCCATATTACACCTGGCATGGCGTCTCCCGCGGCCTCCGCCGCCGTCCCTGAACTTCTGCATGCAGAGTGTCTGAGTGGCGATTACGTCAGCCGCGGCCTCCGCTGTGTCCGCGTGGTTGGATGTGCATCTGTCAGCCTGGCGCCTCCTGTCTCCGGTGGCCGGCGCCGCCATTACTGTTTTCATTACCACATGGATTACAAACCAAACTTCCCTCCAAGTGTCTGCATGGGCGCAGCCATCTTGGATTCTGTCAGCTGATCATTTCCACCAATCTGTTCTCAGTATTGATAATCTGCATAATTGCCTAGCCAATCCCTTCCTTGCTGCAGGTATAAATACACTGTGCCTGAGCAAGGAAGGCGTCAGTGCTTTGGTTGTCAAACCTAGTTCCTGTTTGTCTCTCTCCTGTGATTGTCTTCCAGGTTCCAGCTCCTGTCTCAAGACTTCCACCATAGAGACCCGCACCAGCATTCCACCTGCGGTGTAGCCTGACTCTCCAATCCATTGTGGATTCATCTGTTTCCAGCTACAACATTACCTGCTTCCAGCTCAGCTTCCAGCAGAGTACAGCTTCCCTTAAAGGGCCGGTGTCCTTTCTACACTTTACCACTCTCCACCGGTATTATTATTTCTCCGCTCTCAAGTTCTACATTTCAGTTCATATTTCATCGCTCCCAAGTTCATTTATTATTTAACCGGTTCCAGCCAGTATCCACTCCGTGCTAACAACAGTCTGGTTCCAGCCAGTATCCACAGCAGCTGTTTTATCTTCAGCAACCCAGCTTTTCCTGGAACACCAGCTGGCACAATCCTGGGTTATCTCCATTGCTACAGTCGGGCCTGGTAAGGACTTTCCATCTAGAAGATCATAAGAACTATCTCACACTACCAGTGCCCTGTGGCTCCTGCCATCCTGTAGTACCCAGGAACTGTATTTATTCTTTGCTGACTTTTACGTTTTCTTTTACTGCTGCTGTGTTGCGGAGTTGTCATAATAAACATCATTGACTTTTATCCAAGTTGTCGTGGTCACGCCTTCGGGCAGTTATTATTCATGTTACTTACATGTCCAGGGGTCTGATACAACCTCCCAGGTTCCGGTACATCTCAGCCCCTACAACTGAGGCTGCCTCCCATCAGCTCAGGCCCTCAGTTGTGACAGTCCCAGCATGACTCCTGTTTCATTTACTACCTGTCCCAGTCCCGCCAGTGCAAAGTCAGTTTCAGCCTGACTCCTGTTCCAGTTTCTACTGGTTTCAGTTCGGCCAGTACAAAGTCAATTCCAGTCTGACTCCTGTTCCAGTTTCTACTAGGTCTAGTCCGGCCAGTACAAAGTCAATTCCAGTGTGACTCTCGTTCCAGTTTCTACCTGTTCCAGTCTGGCCAGAGCAAAGGCAGTCCTAGCCTGATTACTGTTCCAGTTTCTACCGGTCCCAGTCCAGCCACTGCAAAGTTAGTCCCAGCCTGACTCCTGTTCTAGTTTCTACCGGTTCCAGTCCAGCCAGTGCAAAGTCAATTCCAGTCCGACTGTTGTTCCAGTTTCTATCGGTTCCAGTCTGGCCAGTACAAAGTCAATCCCAGTCTGACTCCCGTTTCAGTTTCTACCGGTTCCAGTCTGGCCAGTGCAAAGTCAGTTCAAACCTGACATCAGTTCCAGTCCTGTCCAGTTACAGCCGCGGTTCCAGTCTGCTATCTTGGAAGCTCTCTTTTAATAAACTGAAACTTTCTGCAGCAGGTTACATTGGCGGCGTTGCATACTACCGCGGCTCAGTTCCCAGGTACTTGCGGCGGAGACGTCCCAGCTTAGTCGCAGACTGTTCTCCTGGTTCGCATGGCTGCTACAGAGAGGAGGTAAGAGGGTTCCACGGGCGGGACCCGCGTTCCGTGTTCCGTCCGCGACCTAGGGAGATGGGTCGTGACGCTGCCGTGGACACTGTCACCGAGCAGGAACCCCACTAGACCACCAGGGTGTCTGAGTACAGGTCGGATGTACTAACACCCCATTTAATAAGGCTCGCTAGTACCTGGGGTGTACGTCCAGCGCTTGACCTGTAGCTCCTCCCCCGGCCCAGGGCGCCATCTCCTTGCAGATTTCCCACCCTAGAGCTGCCTAACACTCTCCCTCATTCCCTCACAGAGACACTGGGCACCATCTTATAGCATAAGCAGCAGCAGCTGGTCTCTGGGATTGCAGGGCAAAATCTCGCATGTAAAGCCGCCTGTATACAGAGCCGTGACTTTACATTCACCTGAGTATCCTACATGTCTTGACACAGACAGGGTTAGTTGAGAAAAAATGTACTGTTTACAGAATATAATGTATGAGTATTCTGATATATCCTCCGGTCACGGACCGTGTTGTGATATAGATATATATAATTATACAGTGCAGCTTTGCTGGGATAATAATTTCTGCATTACCTGTGATTGTGTGCCTGTATCTGCTGTGTGGTTTCACTCGTAGTGTTTCCCAGATATAACTGTCACTATATTCTGTACCCTATGGGCTAGTTGTGCCTGGGTCTCATAATATACGTATTTATCCAATACGTATATTCTACTGTGTACTCAGTCACATAATACCGGATATGTTCGCAGGTATTGTACTTTGTCTGGCTTTATAGTACTAAGTCGCTCTGTTGTTGCATTCTCACATAATGTCTAACAGAAAGGGCAGTAGATCGGTGGAAGCTCCTGCATCATGCAGAGCATGCTCCAAGGATTTATCAGAGGGGAAGTGTTGTATAATGGTCTGTGTACTATTTGTCATACATCTCCCAGTTAGTCCGCATAAACGGGCCTTGGCTCGCTATCCTCTCCCGACCGAGTTGTGTAACAAATGGGAGATTCCACCGCTGGTGGATTTTATGTCACCCTCCTCGTGGTGTCGTCCATTCTGCTCGTCACCACTGTCACTTCACTGAATGAACCGACAGATAAGTGTGTGAAGGGATGCCTGAAATATATATATATATACATATATATATATACACACACACATATATATATACACACATATATATATATATATATATATATATATATATATACTCCTTACAGGGGGCTAATCATAGACCCACTATAACTGCCTCCTGGTCTGTAAAAAGAGCGTGGGTTTAGGCACTAGAGGAAGAGCTGCCCAAGGATATATTTTTCAATGCCAGATAATACCTGTCTCACATTACCACCGCCACTTATTACGTTCAGGAGGCATCCCCTGTGACGGGTGTAATGGCAGTCAAGGCGTCGTCCACGTCTGTCCTGGCTTGCCGCATATTGTGGTTGAGGTTGTGGAAAGTGGACCTGGACTCCAAAAAGACCTTGGAGGTACTCCCCTTTACTGGGGACATTTGTTTGGGGAAGACTTCAATAAATTAGTGTCTGAATTGTAGCCGCTACGACGGTTTTTATCCCCACTATTAGTCCTTCTGAACAGAAGGCAAAAGGTACCACTTTTCGTTCTTTACAGCCTCAAGGGAAAGCAAAATATCAGGCCCCCTTCAGGCGCATTGGTACTGGAAGTTGTCTCTCACGGGTACACTGTCTCATTCAAGAGACGTCCCCCTCACCAGTGTCCACCCGGCTCCAGCAAGCGTGACCACACTTGCTGGAGCTGGGTGGACGCTGCCGTGAGCGGCGCGGCTATTACACATCCTCCTGCAGCGCTGTGCTGTAGCGCTGCTCTCCCCTGTATGCCCGCGGCTCTCCCCCGTCTCCCCGCGTCTGTCCCCCCTCTCCTCCTCTGGGTCCCACATCGTAGTCCGACATTTTTTTATGTATTATGCATTCCTGGCAAAGAGGACACATGATAACATGTTAATGCAGCATTTAAAATGCAAACAAAAAACGTGATTTTACGGATCACATTAATTCTTGTGCTATTTTAAGACTCAGATGGATTGTAAATGTAATTTGTATTTTACAATTCATTTTACATACTTAAGAAGCTGTTCTATGTCACTAAATTCATTAGTTTACCGATTCCGAAAGATTTGGTTGAAGCAAGTGTTTCTTAAAACTTTCAGTAGCCTGCTGACTCCTTATGTAAGCCCAGATTGGCTCATCTCTAATGTCTAAAATTCCCTTAACTGTAAGTGCGGATGTGCTGAAGGTGGGTGTTTGCTATTATATACTGTATAGTTTATTCTTTATGTAGTGTTTGCAATAAACATCAACCTTATGACATTGAAGTCTGTAAATCTTGCATCAGTCTCAGGGCCATAACTCGGTGTGTGGAGTGTGCTCCGCACATAATGCTGCAGGGTAGGGGGCGCTATTGGCAGCACTTGTCAATTATGAATTATAATTACTTTAACTTTCAGCTTCCCCCCCTTTTTGATGCCCAGCATCTTCTGACCGCCCCTGTCTCCTACCCCCACCCCTTTTGTTGCTAATACCTATACAGCTCATACAGCATTCATGGACTTAACTTGAGAGCACTTTGTTGTTCAGTCGCACTGTCCTTTATTAAATTTTGGGATGCTGATGTACCCAGGATTCAAACCCGTTGCTTATGACATTGCAGTTGGACTCTATATCCATTGAGCTATCTGCCCTTGCATAGAAAGCTAGAGAATTCCAAGCTGGAGAGTTGTAACTATTTGAAGCTTACCTTGTACTTTGTGAAGGGGTGATCAGTGTTGCGGCTGGGCAGATCTATGTAGTGTGTGGCTGTAAGGGATTGGATGTGTTGCTGCACACTGCATGGATCTGCTTGATTATGGTGCTGGTTATTATTTTATACAGGGTACAGGTAGCTTCATATAGTTATAAATCTCAAGGTTTTATGCTAGATCAAGTGGCTCGGAGGAGGGGGTGTTTGGCTGGGATGCACCAGGTTGTGGGTTTGAGTCCTGGGTGTGGCAGTATATTCTCTTTCTTGCACAGGGCACCAAAAAGTCTAGTTACTGCTCTGATCTGTCCATGTCAGTTTTGACCTAATTATTTTTATTTTTGTATATTTCTGATTTCTTTTGTAACAATATTTATGTACTCTTTATGTGTTTCTTATATCTTAGAGTTCTTATGAGAACCAGCAACCAATAATACTCACTGCAGTGGCTTTGCAAGACCATATTTTGCAAAATCTGCAACTCCAAGACCTCTCTTTAGCTGATCCTTGTAAGAGACCCGGAAAGGGGAGAAATATTGGTCCTCGACTTAATCACAGAAGGATGGTGAAGCCATTTGTTGACACTGGAATTAGGAGGAAACATGCAGGAAAGACTACAGTGGATAAGACAGAAGAAGAATATGTTCTTGATCCGGTTGTTCCACCACTAACATTAGGCAAGTCGCTATTTGTTAATTGTTTTATACAGTAGATGTATGGGATTACATCGGGAGAAGGAGCAACAACAAGGATTTAATAGCGGAAGGCTGGGTTAATATAAACTCTGTTTGATATGGATTTTTATCTGTCAGAATAAAAACATTGGGATTTACAAGGTTTATGTAATTAGGTCGAAAACTACCAAATAGATTTGAAGTGTGAGGCTTAAAGGGATTTGACACCTTCAGACAAAACTAATTGGTGTGTACACACCCTGTTGTAAATTGTTCTAGATACATAACGTTATGGTATTTTTTACCAAAGGTTTTCAGGAAGAGTTGTGTATTGCCACTGTCCATTCTGTGCGCTGAATACAACTGTATACACAGATCATTTTACCTTAGGGGGAGAGTGTTTGCTATTCTACAGTATTAACTGATTGTGATTTTTACAATTTATTATTATGTGTTATAGCTATATTATTACACCTTCACCTTCAAAACATTTTTGATAGTGATATGCTTTTTTCTGCATAGTACGTACTTTGGGGGTCATTCCGAGTTGATCGCAGCTGTGCTAAATTTAGCACAGCTACGATCAGGTTTCCGGACATGCGGGGGGACGCCCAGCATGTCAGTGCCGCCCCCCCTCCCCCCCCCCGCACAAATACAAAAGCATCGCACAGAGGCGATGCCTTTGTATCTGTGGAGTAACTCCCGCAGCTCCTGCGGCTGGCCGGGAATCATGTGTCGCTGCTGCTGGCCGCAGCGGCTGCGTGAGATTTCACGCAGGCGCCACACCCCCCCCCCCCAATGGTCCGGCCATGCCTGCACTGGCCGGACCGCGCCTACTAAACTGTGGCTTGACGCCGCCGTTCAGCCCCCTCCCGCCCAGCGACCGCCTCTGTCTCAGAGGCGTTTGCTGTGCACCGACGACTGCCATGCGCCGGCGCATGCGCAGTTCCGACCCGATCGCTGCGCTGCGACAAACTGCAGCGAGTGATCGGGTCGGAATGACCCCCTTTGTCTCCTTTATGATACATTGACAGTTGTTTATCCGTCAATAACTGTGGACTGCAGAGTTATTATTCCATCACTGGGGATCTGCCATTAGTTATGTAAGGTCCTGAGACAGCGGGCCACCACATTACACACGTTAATAAATTAACTTTATTCATTTCACACTATTGTGCACCACTATATTATACATATGGTTGGCAGCATTACCCTCAACCCCATACAGATGTGTCATACATCTTCTAGCCTCAATTTGGCCAGGGCAGTGTGGAGCCTGGCCCGGCACTAGGTACTTTTCAGGGGGCGTGGTCTAATCATGGGAGGCGTGGACCTGCACAATTAGAAAAAAATAGTACTTTAAGTGCCTCCATGGTCACACTGCAGCACAGCACAAAGCAGCAAGTGCTGCTGCCAGGTAAGGAAGGGGGGGACTTGGGCCCCATCAGGCCTGGGCCTGGGTAAATAGTACCTGCGCCCCCTTCCCCCGGCACCACTGAATACGCCATGCAGCACGAGATGCCTGGCATGAGTGAGCCGACTGGGCCCTGTAACTTTGTTGACGTTGGGCATCTTTTTTTGCTGAAAATGTGTCTTAGTCCCAACGCAATGCTGGTAGGACGCACGAGGAGACTGTACTGATTCATTTGATATAAGATATATGACATATATGAATACATTTACATATTTGACATTTGTATATTGTGTGTGGTCCAGATGCATCATCGCTTGGAAACAGGGGCGGATTGGGAACAAAAAGCGGCCCTGGAAAAATTTGTACTAGTGGCCCCACATGGGCAGCACCAGAGGTGTAAGGTCTAGCCATGGGCCATGGCAGCAGCACCCTCCCCCCCCAAGACTTTCCAGATAGTGGGCATGTCCAGCATCAAGGGGGAAGTTAAAAATAAATAAAATTAAATATTATGAGCACATTATATGATACACCTTCAGAATTTAGGAAACTATATCATTCTTTAGAAAGATATATTTTCTTGCTTATTACACCAACCGTATGCCAATTACTATTCACTCAATCTTATATGTCAGCCAAGCAGGCAGACAGAGTATACACTAGATCATCTGCAATCACAGGCTAAGTGGCAAAGTCATTTTCATATATGCAAATTATTTTACATCTTATTCATTATGTCTATAAAAAGGACCACATGTCCTCAAACAAAACAGGCCCCACAGGTGCGTCGGCCCACCGGGAATCTTCCCTGTGAGCCCTATGGCCAATCCGCCTCTGCTTGGAAAGTGATAAAATGGAGAGTGAAAAAGTACCAGCCAATCAGCTCCTAACTGTCATTTTTCAAACACAGCCCATGACATGGTAGTTAGGACCTGATTGGCTGGTACTTTATGACTCTCCATTTTATCACTTTCCAAGCAATGATGCATCTATCCCTGAGTATAAGGAGCAGAACAGAACTTGTTTTTGAAAAACAGTTGCGGCTGCTACATTGTAGCACTTTGTGTACAGATTCCGAGATTCAGTCGCACAGAGTTTTACAAGTGTCATATATCACATTAATCAGCACAGACATACGGGCACAACGAACTATGTAGTTTTGCACAGGGTCTAGCGATGCATTTTAGTCGCACTGCTTGCCGCAGAGTGATTGACATGAAGTGGGCGTTTCTGGGTGTCAAGTGACCATTTTCAGGTAGTGTGCGGAAAAACGCAGGCGTGCCAAGAAAAACACAGGCGTGGCTAGGCGAACACTGGGCGGGTTTGTGACGTCAAATTTGGAACTGAATAGTCTGAAGTGATTGCAAGCGCTGAGTAGGTTTTGAGCTACTCTAAAATTACACAAATTTTTTTTGCAGGTGCTCTGCGATACAACCGTTTGCACTTCTGCTAAGCTAAAATACACTCCCAGTGGGCGGCGGCATAGCGTTTGCACAGCTGCTAAAACTAGCGAGCGATCAACTCGGAACGACCCCCATGGTTTTGCCCATCTGCTAACAAATTTGCTGCTGCGATCATCTCTGAATTACCCCCAATGTCGCCAGCTGGCTATTCACACTCGTGGGTGTCCACAACACCCATAGAGTGGGAACAGATCCTGTGGCGAGCGCAGCCAGCCACCGAGCCCGCAGCGAGCCTTCAAGGGGACTGTTAGCGCTCGCCCCGTTCAGTTAATGTAATACACAGCCAAACCTATGAGAATGTCCCTTACTGCAGTATTCAGGACAGGTGATCCCCCACTTTCTGATCACAGCTAGAACCACTAGGATCACTGTCAAGATCACACAGACCCTGCATCAGCCACAGGATGCCTCTATGTGCACTGATCTGCCAGGAAACTCCACAAGCGTTTTTACAGTACTAGCAGCATGTTGCAGTAATCACAGTACACACTAGCCACCATCCTGCAAATAGATGCAGACAGTCAGGTGTGACAGCACCTCTCCCTTACATACTAGTCACAGAACCAGTGCACACTGCTATAACACCTCTGTCTCTTGGGCCCTTGGCTTCCATATTCAACTGCAGTGCTCCTGAGGAAAGACATCCAAACCAATCAGCGGGTTGTCTGCCTGCCACGATAAGAATCACAATCAATCAGCTGCGGCCTACAAAGCACTGTCACTTTCCATACACCTCACATCCTCCAGGAGTAGTCCACATCAGCAATAGTCTGATGCTGATGTAACCCAGCTAGAAGTGCACTGGAGGAAGGACCCGGACCAACCCCTGGACACTACAATCCACCGCATCTCAAGAGGAGCCCAGCAACAGTTTGTGTTATGAGGTCTCAGACCGTAATGCATGAGGAGCTCATCATCAAGGGACACTTGGAGCGAATTAACCTCTAACAGTCCAATTGCTGTTTTCCTCCACTGGACTCCCACCAAAGTTGGGTACTTTTGCACTGGACTTGATTATCTGCTACAGGGTTGATAATAGGAACGGACTATCTCAGCATAAACCCTTTGCTCCAGACGCACATGGATGGTAACATTTTATCTACCTAATATATGAATTTACAATTTTTAATCTAATGTGACATGAATGTTTTTATAAATTGCTATTAATTGTGTAATAAATTTTTTAACAGAGAAATTTATTTACTCTCTCATATTGTATTACACACTAATTATTATCCAGTGCAGCCTCTTTTTTGTTGTTGATGTTGATATGAGCTGGGTGCAGCGGAAGCTGGTCGCCTAAGCCTCCTGGCTAGCCTCCTAGCAACAGCAGCCCCTGCAACCACTATAGTTACACCCCTGGATATGAGAGCTGGGATGGTTCTCCATGGTCTTGACGTGAACATAATTTTAAATTGCCTTGTATGTTCCCATAATCAGCTAATATGACATTAGCAGCAGACAATGTTTGTTCTACCACTGGAATTTATATTTGTATTATTCCTTCTAGCATAGATAAATCCCCCATAGTGAGCAAGAAAAACATTTTCTTAGTAACGTGTTAATGTCACAAGTTACTTAGGGAGACCTATTCACCCTTAATGCAATCTTCTCACTTGTTTTTCATAGAAATATTTTGTTAGTAAAGTTTCTCAAATCTTCCCTGTAACTTACTGAATTATGATGACAACTTAATTACTTTACGCAAAATGACAAAAGAAAATCAAGAATGAGGAATGTTCCTTGTCTGGGCAAATATTTGCAAAAATTGGCATAAGGTACGGCTCGTTTCATTCATTGTATACAATTACTACCAGCCAATATGTTATTGTCCCGGATCTCACATTAAGGTCATAAACACTTTACAACCGTCTATAAGCAGGTTATTCTAATTATTATCTTTTATTTATCAGGCATCACAGGGGTTCTGTAGCACCGTACCAGGGGATAAAACTGATGAATAGAAGTATAAGTACAGACAGTACTGTATATACATTCACTTAGATATATAAAGTGATCATTTACCATAATTCTGCAGAGAAGACAAAGAGGAGAGAGTGAATAAAAAGATAGAAATCAAGACTTGCCAAGGGGATGTAGGGGAAGACTTGCCAAGGGGATGTAATTATGTCACATTACCCGCCCCTACATCCCACACCCTCAATATCCCAACAGTCGCATGCCGACCAACAGGGACTATTCACACTCGTGGGTGTCCACGACACCCATAGAGTGGGAATAGAACCCGTGGCGACCACAGATCGGTAACGAGTCCGCAGCGTGGCGAGCGCAGTGAGTCCGCAATGGGCTTGTTGCACTCGCCCCCCTGCCGGCATTCCACTGCCGGGATGTCGTCATCGGTATGCTGACCGCCGGTCTCCTGACCTCCGGTCACGCAATACACACCCCTTGCCAAGGAAGAAAGGGAGAAATGTTTTGATGTGTCATTCAGCCTGGCAGAGTGTGTCTGATAGTTGCCCCCCTAGTGTTAGTCTCTTTCATTCCGGCCCCACCCTTTTCTCTCAGCTAAATTTATCTATTTGAAATCTATAAAAATCGGTGAAAAATACCCCTAGTACTGTAAGTACTTTCTTTGTAAATTACCTTAAGTAAAAATACCCCTAGTTCTGTAAATCTAAAATATAGACCTATGAAGAACTAAGGGAATAAAGGTTTTTTCCAGTTTTTTAAACTTTTTCTGCATATGTATTGCCCATAAAAAGTTTTTTGTTTTTGTTTACAGTTCCATGCGCAGTCCAAGACATTAAAAAATGATGTAAAAGTTTATTTAGAGATAGAAAAAAGTGAAATTCACTCTGCAGTCTTAATGGGACCATTTATCAAATGACCAGTCTAAAGTTTAATAATAACTTTAATAGTAAACATAATAATAATAATAATAATAATAATAATAATACATGTCAATTGTTCCTTAAAGTAAACCCGCAAATATTAATTTTCAGATATAAAGTTAAGTAAAATGCATTTGGAAAAATGTAAATATGATCTTTTACAGGCTCCTCCCCCACCTGTATGAGAGCGCCTTAAGGCGGATAAGCTGAAAATGCAGTCATTTGTGTTCCAGGCCTGTCCTCCTATATGGATCAACCAATCCATGCACAGTTTTCCTTCAAAACAAGTTTACCGATATGTCAGTCACTCTATGTCTGCTGTGTTAGTGAAACCCTTTTCTCCTAACATGACAGCCCGCTGTAGAGAAGTCAGTGAGTGCATGTTGTATGTAGTTAAGTGGAAGCACAGTAATTATAGCATATGTATTATTCAGCTCAGTAATACACAGTCTTTGATGTATATTAATGTCAAACAGCAGCTTTTCTTGCTGAGCTCAAAAAAGCAACAGTTCCAAATCTTTCCTTGAGCGAGTTAATTCATATCTCTGGCAATGTGACTGATTGATTACAGATTTGATGTCTTTACCCATTGTAATGATTGACAGGACAAAAGAGTACTCAGGGGAATTGCCCTGTAGATGTATTTGGAACACCATGTAGCTGTCAGTGCTAGTCAGTCACTAAAGGTGTCAGTGGCGGAGAGATGAAAATAATTAGCACCGCATCAGCTTTACCTACAAGGTTAGCCAAGACAAATAAGACTCACACTACAGTCTCATCGTGAATTAGGCATCATGTCAGATTTCCACCATGTCTGAACACATTATGGGTTAGTAAGGCAGGGTAACAATGTGTAACACTGGATATCACAGGGTTTTACTATTGCAGCTTTCAACGTGGTTGGAGCACATGTTGTACATACATACATACATACATACATACATACATACATACATAAGGTTTGACTACTTTTTGTTTTGTTTTATATGGAAGTTTCCATCATTGTGGCTTATTTGTCAGCTCTCATACCATTTTTAACAGGTCACAAGCTCTATGCTGACAACTAATTTCACTATATCTGTATATATTTATTATTTTAATGAAATTCGTGTGTTTTTTTATACCTTTATAATTGTTCCAGATTCATATTAGAACTCACTGATTAGCAGAACACTATGGGGGGAATTCAATTGTTGGTCTCCCCGGCCGCCACTAGATGGCGCCACATGGATCAATTAAATTGTTTCTCTGTTCGGGTGTGCATGCAGCCCAGGAGATACATTTCAACTTGTAGTCTCCTGGGGCAACGGCAAGGTTTCGTTTGAGTGCCCTTACCTGTACTTTAGACGGTTTTAGCCGCTTTGTGCAGCTAAACCCGGTACTAATGGCCACGTATACGGGGTGAAAGGAAATGATAGCTTGCTTGTTGTTTTCATTAGCCAAGAAGTGTTCCTTCTTGCCGACAAACTTCATGCACGGGTTGAAACCCGGTACTAATGGCCACACCTACAGAGTATGTGCACCCATGGGAGGGGGGGGGGGGACAATTGAATAGCCACAGTGGGTACCCAATATGTTTGGCCCCCACAGAACAATTGAATTGGCCCCTATGTATGATGTATTATAAGGATATTAGACGTCACTGAGGAGTTTAATGACTAAATAAAGGCAAAAGGACGCTGGCTGTATGCTTTTATATAGGTCATAGAACATGTTTGATGATACCATCATAGAATAGTATACACCCAACTAGCACAGAGACAAACACATAACTGAAATTACTATACATAAGTGGTAACCTATACTCACACAAAGCAGGAGAAGCATTCGGTATTACGGGTGGGCTTTGAGACAATCGTCTATGAGGGACAGTAATGTTTGGACACTTGAGCCCATTAAAGCAGACCAGCAGAAATTGTTATTAGCGGTTAGTTCTGTGAAGGACTTCTTGGTTTTACACACAAAATAACCTTAGCTCAAATATAGCTCAGCCTCAGGCTATGTTAATTTAGACCTGGGTAAAATTGTGTCAGAAATGTTTGAAAGAATTTCTAATTTAGGAATCATTGCTGAATAACATATCCAAAATCGGACCATGGGAACCCCCACAAAAATGTATTTCATAATGGCTGTCTGGCTGTTCCCACTAAAGGCAAAATTAAACTAATTTACGCTTTTTAGAGAGAGATATTGGTTTTAGTTACACTTAACAATGTTTCAAATAAAACTATGGGGGTTATTCAGACCTAATCGTAGCAGGAAATTTGTTAGCAGTTGGGCAAAACCATGGCCCTCATTCCGAGTTGTTCGCTCGGTAAAAATCTTCGCATCGCAGCGATTTTCCGCTTAATGCGCATGCGCAATGTCCGCACTGCGACTGCGCCAAGTAAATTTGCTATGTAGTTAGGATTTTTACTCACGGCTTTTTCATCGTTCTGGCGATCGTAATGTGATTGACAGGAAATGGGTGTTACTGGGCGGAAACAGGCCGTTTTATGGGCGTGTGGGAAAAAACGCTACCGTTTCCGGAAAAAACGCAGGAGTGGCCGGAGAAACGGGGGAGTGTCTGGGCGAACGCTGGGTGTGTTTGTGACGTCAAACCAGGAAGGACAAGCACTGAACTGATCGCAGATGCCGAGTAAGTCTGAAGCTACTCAGAAACTGCTACGAGGTGTGTAATCGCAATATTGCGAATACATCGTTCGCAATTTTAAGATGCTAAGATTCACTCCCAGTAGGCGGCGGCTTAGCATGAGCAAATCTGCTAAAATTCACTTGCGAGCGAATAACTCGGAATGAGGGCCCATGTGCACTGCAGGGGGAGCAGATATAACGTGCAGAGAGAGAGTTAGATTTGGGTGGGGTGTGTACAAACTGAAATCTAAATTGCAGTGTAAAAATAAAGCAGGCAGTATTTACCCTGCACAGAAACAAAATAACCCACCCAAATCTAACTCTCTCTGCAAATGATATATCTGCCACACCTGCAGTGCACATGGTTTTGCCCAACTGCTAACAAATTTTACCTCGTCCTGACGAAATTTAGCAAATAAATGAAACGTTGACACATCATGCTGCGCTGTCAGCTTTCCTTTGAACCAGCTTGCTGCTTGTTATGAAGTCCCATGAGTGCCACATTCTTCTACTTTGGTACAATTCCTCATATTCGGCACCTGACCTATTTTTGAAATCTCTTGGAGTGCCAGTCCTTCCATTGTTGTGTATATATATAACCAGTCAAATCTTTAAAATATTTTTCCAGTTTTTATTGAAATTTATGCAGATAAATATCTGAATATACTTTGAATTGATAAAAAAAAAATCATAATATTGTTTTATTTGACAAAATGTAATCAACATTTCCCACTAAACACAGGAGAAACCTTTCGCATTTATAACTGCCAAACACACTTGTGACATTCTTTTCACAATAGAAATCAAATACTGTTTTTAAAGTGCTTTCTGATACAGTTGCTTTGCTTTCACCCTTCTGTCCAGTTCATCCCAAACCAGCTTCTTGAGGTTTGAGTCTGGATATTGAACTAGTCATTCCATGATTTGAAGCCTACCGTCTTGTTCTTTTCCTTGAAAAAGGTAAATGTTTTGTACATCAATATGAGCGCTCTCCAAATACCACATTTATACATACAACACCAATGTGTGACATATAAAGGCAAAAAACTGATTCACCATAAATAGCGAATGTCCTCTAAAATCCTTTGAAATAGATATGACCAAAAGGTTCCTCCTTTTCAGGGTTGTTCTTAACAGCTAGTCAGGTCTTATCATGAGCCTGAAAGATACGTGTCTCCTTACCCTCATGCACTTGAGGATAACTAGAGACACTTAAAAGGGGTGGTCTTCATTTTGCCAGCGGCCGGCCTCCCGACGACCAGCATACCGGCACCGGAATCCTGACCGCCGGCATACCGACAGCTTTTCCCCCTCTTGGGGGTCCACGACCCCCCTGGAGGGATAATAGCGTGGAGCGCATAGCGCGCCACCGTGCCCGCAGCATGGCGAGCGCAGCGAGCCCGCAAGGGGCCCATTTGCGCTTGCCCAGCTGTCGGTATGCCAGCGGTCGGGATTCCGCTGGCGCCGGTATGCTGGCCGCCGGGAGCCCAACCGCCGGCATAACATACTACACCCCTTAAAAGATACCAGACATAGTGTAGCAATCCTTTAAAATGAAAACATTTAATACTACAGATTGCACTTACAAGAAAAACAAGACAAAACAGCATATCACAATAATCTCCATGGGACATAGCAGAAACAACTCCCCACAGTGATAAGCAGGTCCTGGAGTCTACAAGTAAAAACACATGTTTTTTATTTTTATGGTAATTTGTATCGTTTTAAATTCTTTCTATGATATGAATATTTCGAGGGCTTATAAAGCTGGAATACTTGATGGGATGTTGTATAACGAACTCTCCAGCAACTTTCTGAAAATAAAGTACCGGTTTTGCTATCTGGAGACACATAAGATCGCAGTAGAATGCAAAATACAGGAACTTCCGGTTATTTGGAACGCATGTGGACCACAGGAGATACTTCCGCTTCCGATTTCCAGATCTAGGGCGCGTGCACAATGCCGGAGATATGCCAATTAGCGGGGATGAACTACACCTGTTGTCCCTCATTTGGAGTGTTTAAATATGGACACCATGAGCCTTTCTAACCCACCTTCTGATGAAGGACTACCCAGTCTGAAACGCGTTAAGCTTGGCTCACGTGTTTTTACTGTGGACTCTATGACCTGCTTATCGCTGTGGGGAGTTGTTTCTTGTGTGGAACTGGGCATCCGGAGCTTGGAACCTATCCAATGACAGACCATCTGTGGCCTCAGGAATCCCCCAGGGTGATATATGAATGCTGCTATGTCCCATGGAGAATATTGTGATATGCTGTTTTAACTTGTGTTTCTTGTAAGTGCAATCTGTAGTATTAAATGTTTTAAATTTAAAGGATTGCTACACTATGGGGGTCATTCCGAGTTGATTGCTCGCTGCCGTTTTTCGCAGCATAGCGATCAGGCTAAAAACCGGCTGTTCTGCGCATGCGTATGGGCTGCAGGGCGCACGCGCCAAGTAATTTCACACAAAACTAAGCAATTTTACACAGGGCCGAGCGACGCTTTTCAGTCGCTATGCTGATCGGTGAGTGATTGACAGGAAGTGGGAGTTTCTGGGTGGAAACTGACCGTTTTCCGGGAGTGTGCTAAAAAACGCAGGCGTGTCAGGCTAAAACGCAGGAGTGGCTGGGGAAACGGGGGAGTGGCTGGCCGAACGCAGGGCATGTTTGTGACGTTAAAGCAGGAACTAAACAGACTGAGGTAATCGCAGTCTAGGCAGGCTCGGACTGGCCCACAGGGGTACAGGGGAAACCACTGGTAGGTCCCACTGCCTGGGGGGCACTCCTCCTCTAGGGATCAGGTTCTAGACTGTGCACTTGAATTATATATTATACATATGTTACTTTATACTGTACAGGATTATGATGTATTCTCTACAGTACATTGCTGTCATAAATCTGGCACATTATCATGCATGCACTAGCATTAATTACTATATAAATTATCAAGGAGTCCAGACCAGGTACTCTATAATGGTTAGCCAAACCTCTGTGGTGGCTGGCCACACCCCCTTTGGAGGATGACCACACCTCTAATCATGGGCCCCTACCACTGCATTCCCCCGGTGGGCCCTTCCGACACTGAATCTAGGAGTAGGTCTAGAGCTACTCTGAAACTGCAGGAAAAGATTTTCGAGCAATTCTGCTAATCTTTCGTTTGCACTTCTGCTAAGCTAAGATACACTCCCAGAGAGCGGCGGCTTAGCGTGTGCACTGCTGCTAAAAGCAGCTAGCGAGCGATCAACTCGGAATGAGGGCCCAAGTCTGGTATCTTTTAGTGTCTCCAGTTATCCTCAAGTGCATCAGGGAAAGGAGACATGTACTGTATCTTTCAGGCTCATTAAAAGCATCTGATGATAAGACCTGACTCGCTGTGAAGAACCACCCTGAAAAGGAGGAACCTTTTGGTCATATCTGTTTCAAAGGATTTTAGAGGACTTTCGCTATTTATGGTGTATCAGTTTTCTGCCTTTATATGTTGCATACTGGTGTTGCATGTTTAAACGTGGTATTTGGAGAGCGCTCATATTGATGTACAAAACATTTACCGTATTCATTTGTCTTTAAGTGTTTTTGGGCTGTACACTTATTTGTACATGTTGTAGCTGCACCCCAAGTTTTATTGCGCACTTTTTCTAAAGTTTTTTTCTACCGATTTGTTCTTTTTCTTTATGGTATTGGGTTATTATCTTGCTTTAGGATGAGCCCTTGACCAACTAGGCATAGACCAGAGGGTATTGCATAGCACAGCAAAATGCTCTGGGAGCCCTTTTGGTTCAGGGTGCCAGTCACTTTGTGCAGGTCGCCAGGATCCAGAAGAAGAACCCCAGATCATCACACTACCTCTTGCAAATTTGACATTTGGTGTCACACACTGGGGAAACAACCATTTGCCTACTTAATGGCATACAAAAACCCTGCGTGATGAACCAAATTAAATTATTCGACCCATAAAATCTTCCAGTCTTCAGTTGTCCACCGGTGGTGCTTCATGGCCCAGGCAAGCCTCTTTTTCTTATTTTGCCATCTTAGCAATGGCATTTTTACTGCTACTCGACCTGCCAAACCAAAAGTTTGCAGTCTTCCCTTCACAGTTGAAACCAGAGTCGGACTGGGGCATGGAGGGCCCACCGGGAGAATGCTACTGTAGGGGCCCATGCTTAAAGGTGTAGCCAGGTTCCAGTGGGGCGTGGCCAGCCACCACAGAGGTTTGGCTAACCATTACATGTTCTGTGCCCCTTGGTAAATATATAATAAACCAAATTATTGTGAAGTATAATGTAACAGATGTATAATGCATAAATCCAGTGCACTAGGATAGTCTGGAACTTGATCCCTAGAGGAGGAGGAGGTCCCACAGGCAGTAGGGCCCACCGGTGGTTTCCCCTGTTTCCCTGTGGGCCAGTCCGGCCCTGGTTGAAACTGAGGCTTTCTTACTTTGCCCAGCGTTAAACTGCGCTTGAAGCAGTTGTCCTGTGAGCCATCTACAGTATATCGCAATCTGTTCACTCTCAGGAACGTGTTTTTTTTATTCTGTTGTGGCTTCGAGTGTGCTAGATTTCTTCCTCTTTCCTCCAGTTTCCAAGTGCCTATTGATGGTGCAGAAAACTGTACTCACTGGCACCTTGACTTTCTTAACTTTCTTTACAATTTCTCTAAATGAAAGACCTATAATTGTAAGGGTTACAATTGCCTTTCCGTCTTCCTTTGTTAATTGCCTTTTTTAGCTTCAGTATATACTACTTCCTGCAGTGAAATAATGCTTCAGAGCGTGTAATAACAGTCTTTTACTAAGCTGCTTTTATAGAGAAAGCGGGTTTGTAATCAAGTAATTAACAGAAGTTGGGACTCCTGTTGGAATTGTTTACATACATTTTCAGTGCTCAATCAGGAAGATTGTCTTCTTACAGCTGCAGGTGGGTGATTCTGTTAGGACCGCCCTTCTGTACCCAGTCCTGGAGAGGAGACTAGCTGGAGGAACTAGAGGTGGGGACGGCCAGGTATGCTACGCCCGATGGCTGATGGAAGATTTTTTACTTTCCAGAAGATGCCATTGGGCAATCCGACACCATCGCATCAGCAGCTATGTCAGGGAAAGCCCAGTTTGGAGTGGTAACATCTGATGTAACCATGCCAGGCAAGTGGTTATATTGCTACCATTGTTGCACAGCAGCTGTAAGTTCATAACCCATTATTCCGCACAATACGGCGTAAACGTTTTTTTTTACGGTAAGGACGATACGTGTTTGGAATTCCCTGCCTGAGGGAGTTGTAATGACCGACTCAGTCGACACCTTTAAGAATGGGTTAGATAAATTCCTAATGGATAAGGATATCCAGGGTTACGGGGCATAGTCACGCACTATGGTTATTATAAAAAAGAGGGGTAAAACGTAACGGCAGTCATCAACTTCAGTCAAATTTTATACAAAATAATCGTGCATAGGAGACCACAAATAGGTTGAACTCGATGGACAATTGTTTTTTTTCAACCTTAGATACTATGTTACTATGTTACTATGTATTACTTGCTCCATTGAAAAAAGCCATTTTTATAACTCTGAAATTAACATTATTTTTCAGTTTTTGCTACTGTAACCTAAACTTTTTTTCTTCGTAAACCTCTCACAGTTTACCGCTTATCTTTGTAACATTTCAGGTTATTCACAGGACTTTAATTGCTTAAATTTCAATAAAAACTTTAAAAAAAAGGGCTGTTCTAAAATTTATCAATGGTAGTGTAGTTGTACTGTACATTATAATGAAAAAAAAATCATTGAGTCATCTGTTGTCACATCTGCTTATAATAATTTTATATCTTTGGTTACAGCTCAGAAACTGGGCATCGTTGAGGCTCCTGCTTTGCCCTTAACCAATGATGACTGGATAAAAGTGAAACAGAGATCTGTGGAGCAAGGCGACTCTTTGCAACCATGTGTCATTTGTAAAGAAGAGTTTAAACTACACTTGCAGGTACCATACTCCCATCTCAGGGGAATGAAGCTTTAAATACCTCATTCCAGGTTCCATTATCCGTGATATTGCCCCTTTTGTCCCTGCAAATGTCAAGAAAAGGGAACAGATAGGGTTATGATCTGTCACTTTTCAATTACAGCTTTGAAAAGGAAAACGTTTGTGTTCCTGATGGAACCAGGTTCTTTGGGAGACGTAGTTAATCAAACCACTCAGACAAACATTCTAACTTAGGTTATATATTATATATTATATATTGTAGAAAGTATAAAAGAATATAAGAAAACAAACCTAAACAATGCACTTAGCTATGAATGTCTTCTATCTTTAGCAATCAATCCAAAAGCCTTTCCCCATACAGCGAGGCTGGAGATTCAGATTTGGGACATGCCATCGATGCTCCCTCCGCAAGGCTGATTGTGTAATCTCACAAGCCATTTTTATACCCTAGGTTAAGGGTGGGAGGGGTGGTGTGACTTCCCAAGTAATCTATGTGTTAGTGCTCTACTTTTATTAGCATCTGGGGGCAGCATTGCCTAAATTATTATTATTAATAAAGGGATAATAAACTGTTCTCTAGATTTTTCTATGTCACCTACAATACTTGGCAATGTACAAAAATAGCTTTTGTTCTTGTGTTCTTGCGCGCTGGCAGGGAGCTACTTGTCACTCTGAGGGTCGCAGCGGCTGCATGTGACATCACGCAGCCGCCGCAGCCCGCCCCCTAAATGGCGGCCAAACGCCGCCGGCCCGCACTCTCCTGCCCAGCGACCGCCTCTGTCTGTCAATCAGGCAGAGGCGATCACAGGGCTGAAACAGCCGTCGGATATCTGGCATGCGCCGGCGTACTGTGGCGCAGGTGCATGCACAGTTCAGACCTGATCGCTGCTGTGCGAAAACGCACAGCAGCGATCAGGTCTGAATTAGCTCCAAGGTCCTGTATATTATGCAGCACCAGGCAAGTCACTAGTACCAATGATTTCAATAGTAAATACTTTATATGTTGTAGGGTTGCTGCTGAATAAAACAAGAGTAATACTAGTGCTGAGTGTTGTCCCATGAAACGGGTGTAGTATGGTATGCCGGCGCTCGGGCTCCCGGCAACCAGCATGCCGGCGCTCGGGCTCCCGGCAACCAGCATACCGGCGCCGGGAGCCCGACCGCCGGCATACCGACTGCGTGGCGAGCGCAAAGGAGCCCCTTTGCTTGGCTCGCTGCGCTCACCACGCTGCGGGCACGGTGGCGTGCTACGCGCGCCACACTATTTTATTCTCCCTCCAGGGGGGTCGTGGACCCCCACGAGGGAGAATAGTTGTTGGTATGCCGGGTGTCGGGATTCCGGCGCCGGTATACTGTGCGCCGGGATCCCGACATTCGGCATACAGAAGACCACCCCATGAAACAGCTAAATGATTAAATTTTAAACATATGTAATTTTAATAATAACTGTTTAAGAAATGGTAATTACAAATACTGCACACAGTATATCTTTAATTGTATACAGT
This sequence comes from Pseudophryne corroboree, assembly GCF_028390025.1. NCBI lineage: Eukaryota > Metazoa > Chordata > Amphibia > Anura > Myobatrachidae > Pseudophryne > Pseudophryne corroboree. The sequence continues at coordinate 176,649,046 of NC_086448.1, forward strand.
GCTACAGAAAATTCAAATGTATTTTGCTTGATTTACAGGTGTTGCTTTCATGCTCTCACGTCTTTCACAGGGTAAGCTGCATTGTTTAAATATAATATTTTCTTTTAATTACTGGCTTCCTAAGGACTTCAGTGCTGGCAAATGTTTTGCCCATTAGTGCAATTGGGGAATTTTGAATAAATATTTTTTCAATATGCTGTTAATGTTTTACGAAAAACAGAAGTAAAAAATAAAACCCCAATAATACATACTGTATACAGTATCTTTTGTTAACATATACCATGTATAGTCTTCATTATACGTACTGTCTAGTACCATTCATATTCTTCATTATACTGTATAATACCATCACATACATACTCTTCATTATACTGTCTAGTAGAGATGAGCGGGTTCGGTTCCTCGGAATCCGAACCCGCCCGAACTTCATTTTTTTTTACACGGGGCCGAGCGACTCGGATCTTCCCGCCTTGCTCGGTTAACCCGAGCGCGCCCGAACGTCATCATCCCGCTGTCGGATTCTCGCGAGGCTCGGATTCTATCGCGAGACTCGGATTCTATATAAGGAGCCGCGCGTCGCCGCCATTTTCACACGTGCATTGAGATTGATAGGGAGAGGACGTGGCTGGCGTCCTCTCCGTTTATAGAGAGTGAGACTAGAGTAGAGAGAGACACAGTATTATTTACTTTAGTAATTTTGGGGAGCATTAGGAGGAGTACTACTACTTGCTGAAGTGATAGATAGTGTGACTGTATATCTGACTTGTGGGGGAGACACTGACAGTGGGGAGCAGTTAGAGTCTGAGAGCAGGAGTACATATTTTAACGTACAGTGCACACTTTTGCTGGCACTCTGCTGCCAGAGTGCCACACTGCCATTGTGACCACACTGACCACCAGTATATATTGTGATTGTCTGCTTAGGAGTACTACTTGCAAGTTGCTGATAGTGTGACCAGTGACCTGACCACCAGTTTAATTAATCACCACCAGTTTAATATATATATATATATATATATATATATATATATATAATTGTATATAATATATATATAATTGTATATGTATACCGCACCTACCCGTGTTTTTTTTTTTTTCTTTCTTCTTGATACATACTACTATAGTAGCTTACTGTAGCAGTCTGCGGTGCTGCTGAGCTGACAGTGTCCAGCAGGTCCGTCATCAGTCATTACATAATAAATATATATACCTGTCCGGCTGCAGTACTAGTGATATTATATATATATATATATATATATACACAGAGTAAAAACCACAGCACTCACCGCACCAGAAGCGGGGCTCAGCTATGCACTTACCACTCACAGGGTGGGGTGCATGTAACACTGCACTCTCCACCACAGAAGCGGGGTACACAGCTGTACTTACCACTCACAGGGCGGGGTGCATGTAGCCCATGACCACATCGCTCTAATAAATACAAACAGAGAACCCAGCACTCACCAAAGTAAACTCACTTATCCTCAACAATTCAATAAATAAATGATGGGGGTTTAGTTGGTGGATTGGCCAATGCACGGAAGCCTGCATACCGATTCAAGGTACCCCACCTTCATACAGGTCCTACACTATCACAGAGTCTTAAAACCTGACTACCACACTGCTGCATCATCTGCCTGCTAGATGTAATGTGTACCTGCCACAGACTATATGGCTTTTAAAGGCACACTAGTCACCTATTGCACTGGCTCAAAGATGATTGCTAAAAAACAGCTGAGACAGGTTCAGGATAATAAAGTCCACACAGGGGTGCATGAGAAAGCTAGTGGCCACGGTTAATAAGAGCTAACCATAGATTAACCCCTTCATATACACACAGAGTAAAAACCACAGCACTCACCGCACCAGAAGCGGGGCTCAGCTATGCACTTACCACTCACAGGGTGGGGTGCATGTAACACTGCACTCTCCACCACAGAAGCGGGGTACACAGCTGTACTTACCACTCACAGGGCGGGGTGCATGTAGCCCATGACCACATCGCTCTAATAAATACAAACAGAGAACCCAGCACTCACCAAAGTAGACTCACTTATCCTCAACAATTCAATAAATAAATGATGGGGGTTTAGTTGGTGGATTGGCCAATGCACGGAAGCCTGCATACCGATTCAAGGTACCCCACCTTCATACAGGTCCTACACTATCACAGAGTCTTAAAACCTGACTACCACACTGCTGCATCATCTGCCTGCTAGATGTAATGTGTACCTGCCACAGACTATATGGCTTTTAAAGGCACACTAGTCACCTATTGCACTGGCTCAAAGATGATTGCTAAAAAACAGCTGAGACAGGTTCAGGATAATAAAGTCCACACAGGGGTGCATGAGAAAGCTAGTGGCCACGGTTAATAAGAGCTAACCATAGATTAACCCCTTCATATACACACAGAGTAAAAACCACAGCACTCACCGCACCAGAAGCGGGGCTCAGCTATGCACTTACCACTCACAGGGTGGGGTGCATGTAACACTGCACTCTCCACCACAGAAGCGGGGTACACAGCTGTACTTACCACTCACAGGGCGGGGTGCATGTAGCCCATGACCACATCGCTCTAATAAATACAAACAGAGAACCCAGCACTCACCAAAGTAAACTCACTTATCCTCAACAATTCAATAAATAAATGATGGGGGTTTAGTTGGTGGATTGGCCAATGCACGGAAGCCTGCATACCGATTCAAGGTACCCCACCTTCATACAGGTCCTACACTATCACAGAGTCTTAAAACCTGACTACCACACTGCTGCATCATCTGCCTGCTAGATGTAATGTGTACCTGCCACAGACTATATGGCTTTTAAAGGCACACTAGTCACCTATTGCACTGGCTCAAAGATGATTGCTAAAAAACAGCTGAGACAGGTTCAGGATAATAAAGTCCACACAGGGGTGCATGAGAAAGCTAGTGGCCACGGTTAATAAGAGCTAACCATAGATTAACCCCTTCATATACACACAGAGTAAAAACCACAGCACTCACCGCACCAGAAGCGGGGCTCAGCTATGCACTTACCACTCACAGGGTGGGGTGCATGTAACACTGCACTCTCCACCACAGAAGCGGGGTACACAGCTGTACTTACCACTCACAGGGCGGGGTGCATGTAGCCCATGACCACATCGCTCTAATAAATACAAACAGAGAACCCAGCACTCACCAAAGTAAACTCACTTATCCTCAACAATTCAATAAATAAATGATGGGGGTTTAGTTGGTGGATTGGCCAATGCACGGAAGCCTGCATACCGATTCAAGGTACCCCACCTTCATACAGGTCCTACACTATCACAGAGTCTTAAAACCTGACTACCACACTGCTGCATCATCTGCCTGCTAGATGTAATGTGTACCTGCCACAGACTATATGGCTTTTAAAGGCACACTAGTCACCTATTGCACTGGCTCAAAGATGATTGCTAAAAAACAGCTGAGACAGGTTCAGGATAATAAAGTCCACACAGGGGTGCATGAGAAAGCTAGTGGCCACGGTTAATAAGAGCTAACCATAGATTAACCCCTTCATATACACACAGAGTAAAAACCACAGCACTCACCGCACCAGAAGCGGGGCTCAGCTATGCACTTACCACTCACAGGGTGGGGTGCATGTAACACTGCACTCTCCACCACAGAAGCGGGGTACACAGCTGTACTTACCACTCACAGGGCGGGGTGCATGTAGCCCATGACCACATCGCTCTAATAAATACAAACAGAGAACCCAGCACTCACCAAAGTAAACTCACTTATCCTCAACAATTCAATAAATAAATGATGGGGGTTTAGTTGGTGGATTGGCCAATGCACGGAAGCCTGCATACCGATTCAAGGTACCCCACCTTCATACAGGTCCTACACTATCACAGAGTCTTAAAACCTGACTACCACACTGCTGCATCATCTGCCTGCTAGATGTAATGTGTACCTGCCACAGACTATATGGCTTTTAAAGGCACACTAGTCACCTATTGCACTGGCTCAAAGATGATTGCTAAAAAACAGCTGAGACAGGTTCAGGATAATAAAGTCCACACAGGGGTGCATGAGAAAGCTAGTGGCCACGGTTAATAAGAGCTAACCATAGATTAACCCCTTCATATACACACAGAGTAAAAACCACAGCACTCACCGCACCAGAAGCGGGGCTCAGCTATGCACTTACCACTCACATTGTTGAGGATAAGTGAGTTTACTTTGGTGAGTGCTGGGTTCTCTGTTTGTATATATATATATATATATTAATTTCATCTCATTATCATCCAGTCTATATTAGCAGCAGACACAGTACGGTAGTCCACGGCTGTAGCTACCTCTGTGTCGGCAGTCGCTGGTCCATCCATAATTGTATACCACCTACCCGTGGTTTTTTTTTTTCTCTTTCTTCTTGATACATACTACTATAGTAGCTTACTGTAGCAGCCTGCGGTGCTGCTGAGCTGACAGTGTCCAGCAGGTCCGTCATCAGTCATTACATAATAAATATATATACCTGTCCGGCTGCAGTACTAGTGATATTATATATATATATATATTGATTTCATCTCATTATAATCCAGTCTATATTAGCAGCAGACACAGTACGGTAGTCCACGGCTGTAGCTACCTCTGTGTCGGCAGTCGCTGGTCCATTTATAATTGTATACCACCTACCCGTGGTTTTTTTTCTCTCTTTCTTCTTGATACATACTACTATAGTAGCTTACTGTAGCAGTCTGCGGTGCTGCTGAGCTGACAGTGTCCAGCAGGTCCGTCATCAGTCATTACATAATAAATATATATACCTGTCCGGCTGCAGTACTAGCGATATTATATATATATATATATATATATATTGATTTCATCTCATTATCATCCAGTCTATATTAGCAGCAGACACAGTACGGTAGTCCACGGCTGTAGCTACCTCTGTGTCGGCAGTCGCTGGTCCATCCATAAGTATACTAGTATCCATCCATCTCCATTGTTTACCTGAGGTGCCTTTTAGTTGTGCCTATTAAAATATGGAGAACAAAAATGTTGAGGTTCCAAAATTAGGGAAAGATCAAGATCCACTTCCACCTCGTGCTGAAGCTGCTGCCACTAGTCATGGCCGAGACGATGAAATGCCAGCAACGTCGTCTGCCAAGGCCGATGCCCAATGTCATAGTACAGAGCATGTAAAATCCAAAACACCAAATATCAGTAAAAAAAGGACTCCAAAATCTAAAATAAAATTGTCGGAGGAGAAGCGTAAACTTGCCAATATGCCATTTACCACACGGAGTGGCAAGGAACGGCTGAGGCCCTGGCCTATGTTCATGGCTAGTGGTTCAGCTTCACATGAGGATGGAAGCACTCAGCCTCTCGCTAGAAAAATGAAAAGACTCAAGCTGGCAAAAGCACCGCAAAGAACTGTGCGTTCTTCGAAATCCCAAATCCACAAGGAGAGTCCAATTGTGTCGGTTGCGATGCCTGACCTTCCCAACACTGGACGTGAAGAGCATGCGCCTTCCACCATTTGCACGCCCCCTGCAAGTGCTGGAAGGAGCACCCGCTGTCCAGTTCCTGATAGTCAGATTGAAGATGTCAGTGTTGAAGTACACCAGGATGAGGAGGATATGGGTGTTGCTGGCGCTGGGGAGGAAATTGACAAGGAGGATTCTGATGGTGAGGTGGTTTGTTTAAGTCAGGCACCCGGGGAGACACCTGTTGTCCGTGGGAGGAATAGGGCCGTTGACATGCCTGGTGAAAATACCAAAAAAATCAGCTCTTCGGTGTGGAAGTATTTCACCAGAAATGCGGACAACATTTGTCAAGCCGTGTGTTGCCTTTGTCAAGCTGTAATAAGTAGGGGTAAGGACGTTAACCACCTCGGAACATCCTCCCTTATACGTCACCTGCAGCGCATTCATAATAAGTCAGTGACAAGTTCAAAAACTTTGGGCGACAGCGGAAGCAGTCCACTGACCAGTAAATCCCTTCCTCTTGTAACCAAGCTCACGCAAACCACCCCACCAACTCCCTCAGTGTCAATTTCCTCCTTCCCCAGGAATGCCAATAGTCCTGCAGGCCATGTCACTGGCAATTCTGACGAGTCCTCTCCTGCCTGGGATTCCTCTGATGCATCCTTGCGTGTAACGCCTACTGCTGCTGGCGCTGCTGTTGTTGCTGCTGGGAGTCGATGGTCATCCCAGAGGGGAAGTCGTAAGCCCACTTTTACTACTTCCACCAAGCAATTGACTGTCCAACAGTCCTTTGCGAGGAAGATGAAATATCACAGCAGTCATCCTGTTGCAAAGCGGATAACTGAGGCCTTGACAACTATGTTGGTGTTAGACGTGCGTCCGGTATCCGCCGTTAGTTCACAGGGAACTAGACAATTTCTTGAGGTAGTGTGCCCCCGTTACCAAATACCATCTAGGTTCCACTTCTCTAGGCAGGCGATACCGAGAATGTACACGGACGTCAGAAAAAGACTCACCAGTGTCCTAAAAAATGCAGTTGTACCCAATGTCCACTTAACCACGGACATGTGGACAAGTGGAGCAGGGCAGGGTCAGGACTATATGACTGTGACAGCCCACTGGGTAGATGTATGGACTCCCGCCGCAAGAACAGCAGCGGCGGCACCAGTAGCAGCATCTCGCAAACGCCAACTCTTTCCTAGGCAGGCTACGCTTTGTATCACCGGTTTCCAGAATACGCACACAGCTGAAAACCTCTTACGGCAACTGAGGAAGATCATCGCGGAATGGCTTACCCCAATTGGACTCTCCTGTGGATTTGTGGCATCGGACAACGCCAGCAATATTGTGTGTGCATTAAATATGGGCAAATTCCAGCACGTCCCATGTTTTGCACATACCTTGAATTTGGTGGTGCAGAATTTTTTAAAAAACGACAGGGGCGTGCAAGAGATGCTGTCGGTGGCCAGAAGAATTGCGGGACACTTTCGGCGTACAGGCACCACGTACAGAAGACTGGAGCACCACCAAAAACGCCTGAACCTGCCCTGCCATCATCTGAAGCAAGAAGTGGTAACGAGGTGGAATTCAACCCTCTATATGCTTCAGAGGTTGGAGGAGCAGCAAAAGGCCATTCAAGCCTATACAATTGAGCACGATATAGGAGGTGGAATGTACCTGGCTCAAGCGCAGTGGAGAATGATTTCAACGTTGTGCAAGGTTCTGCAACCTTTTGAACTTGCCACACGTGAAGTCAGTTCAGACACTGCCAGCCTGAGTCAGGTCATTCCTCTCATCAGGCTTTTGCAGAAGAAGCTGGAGGCATTGAAGGAGGAGCTAAAAGGGAGCGATTCCGCTAGGCATGTGGGACTTGTGGATGGAGCCCTTAATTCGCTTAACAAGGATTCACGGGTGGTCAATCTGTTGAAATCAGAGCACTACATTTTGGCCACCGTGCTCGATCCTAGATTTAAAACCTACCTTGGATCTCTCTTTCCGGCAGACACAAGTCTGCTGGGGTTCAAAGACCTGCTGGTGACAAAATTGTCAAGTCAAGCGGAACGCGACCTGTCAACATCTCCTCCTTCACATTCTCCCGCAACTGGGGGTGCGAGGAAAAGGCTCAGAATTCCGAGCCCACCCGCTGGCGGTGATGCAGGGCAGTCTGGAGCGACTGCTGATGCTGACATCTGGTCCGGACTGAAGGACCTGACAACGATTACGGACATGTCGTCTACTGTCACTGCATATGATTCTCTCCCCATTGAAAGAATGGTGGAGGATTATATGAGTGACCGCATCCAAGTAGGCACGTCAGACAGTCCGTACTTATACTGGCAGGAAAAAGAGGCAATTTGGAGGCCCTTGCACAAACTGGCTTTATTCTACCTAAGTTGCCCTCCCACAAGTGTGTACTCCGAAAGAGTGTTTAGTGCCGCCGCTCACCTTGTCAGCAATCGGCGTACGAGGTTACTTCCAGAAAATGTGGAGAAGATGAATGTTCATTAAAATGAATTATAATCAATTCCTCCGTGGAGACATTGACCAGCAGCAATTGCCTCCACAAAGTACACAGGGAGCTGAGATGGTGGATTCCAGTGGGGACGAATTGATAATCTGTGAGGAGCGGGATGTACACGGTGATATATCGGAGGATGATGATGAGGTGGACATCTTGCCTCTGTAGAGCCAGTTTGTGCAAGGAGAGATTAATTGCTTCTTTTTCGGTGGGGGTCCAAACCAACCCGTCATTTCAGTCACAGTCGTGTGGCAGACCCTGTCACTGAAATGATGGGTTGGTTAAAGTGTGCATGTCCTGTTTATACAACATAAGGGTGGGTGGGAGGGCCCAAGGACAATTCCATCTTGCACCTCTTTTTTCTTTCATTTTTCTTTGCGTCATGTGCTGTTTGGGGAGTGTTTTTTGGAAGGGCCATCCTGCGTGACACTGCAGTGCCACTCCTAGATGGGCCAGGTGTTTGTGTCGGCCACTAGGGTCGCTTATCTTACTCACACAGCTACCTCATTGCGCCTCTTTTTTTCTTCTTTGCGTCATGTGCTGTTTGGGGAGTGTTTTTTGGAAGGGCCATCCTGCGTGACACTGCAGTGCCACTCCGAGATGGGCCAGGTGTTTGTGTCGGCCACTAGGGTCGCTTATCTTACTCACACAGCTACCTCATTGCGCCTCTTTTTTTCTTCTTTGCGTCATGTGCTGTTTGGGGAGTGTTTTTTGGAAGGGCCATCCTGCGTGACACTGCAGTGCCACTCCTAGATGGGCCAGGTGTTTGTGTCGGCCACTAGTGTCGCTTATCTTACTCACACAGCTACCTCATTGCGCCTCTTTTTTTCTTCTTTGCGTCATGTGCTGTTTGGGGAGTGTTTTTTGGAAGGGCCATCCTGCGTGACACTGCAGTGACACTCCTAGATGGGCCAGGTGTTTGTGTCGGCCACTAGGGTCGCTTATCTTACTCACACAGCTACCTCATTGCGCCTCTTTTTTTCTTCTTTGCGTCATGTGCTGTTTGGGGAGTGTTTTTTGGAAGGGCCATCCTGCCTGACACTGCAGTGCCACTCCTAGATGGGCCAGGTGTTTGTGTCGGCCACTAGGGTTGCTTATCTTACTCACACAGCTACCTCATTGCGCCTCTTTTTTTCTTCTTTGCGTCATGTGCTGTTTGGGGAGTGTTTTTTGGAAGGGCCATCCTGCGTGACACTGCAGTGCCACTCCTAGATGGGCCAGGTGTTTGTGTCGGCCACTAGGGTCGCTTATCTTACTCACACAGCTACCTCATTGCGCCACTTTTTTTCTTCTTTGCGTCATGTGCTGTTTGGGGAGTGTTTTTTGGAAGGGCCATCCTGCGTGACACTGCAGTGCCACTCCTAGATGGGCCAGGTGTTTGTGTCGGCCACTAGGGTCGCTTAGCTTACTCACACAGCTACCTCATTGCGCCTCTTTTTTTCTTCTTTGCGTCATGTGCTGTTTGGGGAGTGTTTTTTGGAAGGGCCATCCTGCGTGACACTGCAGTGCCACTCCTAGATGGGCCAGGTGTTTGTGTCGGCCACTAGGGTCGCTTATCTTACTCACACAGCTACCTCATTGCGCCTCTTTTTTTCTTCTTTGCGTCATGTGCTGTTTGGGGAGTGTTTTTTGGAAGGGCCATCCTGCGTGACACTGCAGTGCCTCTCCTAGATGGGCCAGGTGTTTGTGTCGGCCACTAGGGTCGCTTATCTTACTCACACAGCTACCTCATTGCGCCTCTTTTTTTCTTCTTTGCGTCATGTGCTGTTTGGGGAGTGTTTTTTGGAAGGGCCATCCTGCGTGACACTGCAGCGCCACTCCTAGATGGGCCAGGTGTTTGTGTCGGCCACTAGGGTCGCTTATCTTACTCACACAGCTACCTCATTGCGCCTCTTTTTTTCTTCTTTGCGTCATGTGCTGTTTGGGGAGTGTTTTTTGGAAGGGCCATCCTGCGTGACACTGCAGTGCCACTCCTAGATGGGCCAGGTGTTTGTGTCGGCCACTAGGGTCGCTTATCTTACTCACACAGCTACCTCATTGCGCCTCTTTTTTTCTTCTTTGCGTCATGTGCTGTTTGGGGAGTGTTTTTTGGAAGGGCCATCCTGCGTGACACTGCAGTGCCACTCCTAGATGGGCCAGGTGTTTGTGTCGGCCACTAGGGTCGCTTATCTTACTCACACAGCTACCTCATTGCGCCTCTTTTTTTCTTCTTTGCGTCATGTGCTGTTTGGGGAGTGTTTTTTGGAAGGGCCATCCTGCGTGACACTGCAGTGCCACTCCTAGATGGGCCAGGTGTTTGTGTCGGCCACTAGGGTCGCTTATCTTACTCACACAGCTACCTCATTGCGCCTCTTTTTTTCTTCTTTGCATCATGTGCTGTTTGGGGAGTGTTTTTTGGAAGGGCCATCCTGCGTGACACTGCAGTGCCACTCCTAGATGGGCCAGGTGTTTGTGTCGGCCACTAGGGTCGCTTATCTTACTCACACAGCTACCTCATTGCGCCTCTTTTTTTCTTCTTTGCGTCATGTGCTGTTTGGGGAGTGTTTTTTGGAAGGGCCATCCTGCGTGACACTGCAGTGCCACTCCTAGATGGGCCAGGTGTTTGTGTCGGCCACTAGGGTCGCTTAGCTTAGTCATCCAGCGACCTCGGTGCAAATTTTAGGACTAAAAATAATATTGTGAGGTGTGAGGTGTTCAGAATAGACTGAAAATGAGTGGAAATTATGGTTTTTGAGGTTAATAATACTTTGGGATCAAAATGACCCCCAAATTCTATGATTTAAGCTGTTTTTTAGTGTTTTTTGAAAAAAACACCCGAATCCAAAACACACCCGAATCCGACAAAAAAAATTCGGTGAGGTTTTGCCAAAACGCGGTCGAACCCAAAACACGGCCGCGGAACCGAACCCAAAACCAAAACACAAAACCCGAAAAATGTCAAGTGCACATCTCTACTGTCTAGTACCATTCATACTCTTCATCATACCTTATAACACCATCACATGCATACTCTTCATTATACTGTATACCTTCATCACATACATACTCTTCATTATACCGTATACTTCCATCACATATATACTCTTCATTACACTGTATAATACCATCACATGCATACTCTTCATTACACTGTATAATACCATCAGATACATACTCTTCATTACACTGTATAATACCATCACATGCATACTCTTCATTATACTGTATACCTTCATCACATACATACTCTTCATTATACCGTATACTTCCATCACATACATACTCTTCATTACACTGTGTAATACCATCAGATACATACTCTTCATTACACTGTATAATACCATCACATGCAAACTCGTTTTTTACTGTATACCATCACATACATACTCTTCATTATACTGTCTAGTACCATTCATACTCTTCATCATACCTTATAATACCATCACATGCATACTCTTCATTATACTGTCTAGTACCATTCATACTCTTCATCATACCTTATAATACCATCACATGCATACTCTTCATTATACTGTATACTTCCATCACATACATACTCTTCATTATACCGTATACTTCCATCACACACATACGCTTCATTATACTGTATAATACCATCACATGCATACTCTTCATTGTGTGTATAATGGACATTTGCAGAAGATAAGTAATGTCCTCCTCCCCAGTTGTCGGTCATGTGATTGATTGCAGCCAAAGGGGAAGTTAAGTTACATGCAAATACTGTTTTCTAATCATGTATTGCACTCTTAGTATCTCTGTGTTTTACTACAGGTGTGCTTAGAAGCGTATGAGAGGTTTACCGGCAGAAAGACTTGCCCGATGTGTAGAAAGAATCATTATCAGACCAGAGTAATACATGATGCAGCTCGACACTTCAAAGCAAAATGCGCTACCAGGTAACAGCCCTCCTGCAAACAGTGCAGGGCATTGGTTAGTGTTGGTTTTTTATTCATACCATAAGATGGGCAAATAAATGCATCAAATTTAAGTAGTGATATAAACCAGGGAAATGGGAGGTGAACTGAATATAAATATATTTCTGCTGCGGGATACACTGGGCTCCACAAGGATAGACATTGGGGTGTAGAGTAGGATCTTGATCCAAATGCACCAACAGGATCAAAAGCTTTGACCTTCTTCCCAAGATGCATAGCGCCGCCTCCTATATCACCCCGCCTCCGTGCACAGGAGCTCAGTTTGTAGTTGGTGCTTGCAGTGCAAGCATGTGACAGGAAGAGCTGCTCACAGCAGCTCTAGAAAAAGCTTTTTCTGAGGAAAAAAGAAGACTACAATGGCTGCAGCAGAGGCACAGATTGTGCTGGATGTCAGTAGACATCACCTGCTGCAGCTCCATCTCTCCCCCAGCGGCGCTGTACACTCCCGCGCCCTGGTTGCCGGGTACCTACAGCAGGAGGCTCCGGTTTTCTTCCAAGTCAGTCACACATGGCTGGGGCTCTCCGGGATCACGTGGCCGCACTTCGGGAGGAGGTAAGTGGGTCCCGCACGTGGGACCCGCACTTTATCGCGATCCGGCGCGGCCGGTGGGAGGTGGGCCGCGCACACTGGCGGTGGACACTGTGGCATACAGGCGATCCCACTAGATCACCAGGGCATGGGTGCAGGTCAGGTTTTCTCTCTAAACCTTTTTACAAGTAGCCCGCAGTACCAGGTGGTTTTGCCAGCAGAGGGGATAAGGCTTAGACCTGGAGCCCCTCCCCCAGCCCCAGGGCACCATTTACAGTAAATGTTTCCGCCCTGGAGCTGCATATCTGTCTCTCCCTCACTCCCTGTCAGTGTTTGGGCGCCATTTACCCAGCTACACTGTTCCTGGGATTGCTTGGGCAAATCCTCCTTTGTAAAGCCGCCTGATAGTCAGCGCTGTGCCTTTACAAGACACTAAAGTATTCTACATGTTGTTTAGACAGTGTTAGTTAAGAAAGAGTGCATTTAGTCAGGGCTATCTGGTACAAGTACCCTGTGATATACATCCAGTCTTTACTGTGCAGTGTTATATCTATTGATTACATAGCTATATATAAGCTAGTCCAGTGCAGTATTATTGCTTGTCATAACTTCTGCATTGTACAAACGGTGACTATATGTGTGTCCATTGGCTTGCTGTGTGACCTCCATTTTGTGTCTCTCACTCAGCTTGCTATTCCTATATTCTATAACCTGAGGGGGCTAGGTGCGTCAGGTTTGTAATACATGATATAGGATATTCATAAGATATACTTAAATTGTATTTTTCTCTGTGATTTTAGTCACCATATCTCTCCTGAATCCCTGTTTGTGCTGACAACACTGTGCAGGGGTTTGGGTCAGGTATTGTGCTGCTGACAAATTGTACTATGTTACCTTATACTGCAAGTTATAACATGTCTGCTTATAAGGGTAACGGTTCTGGGGCTGAACACACTGGTAGTGGTGCTGGGGCCACAGATACTTTTGAGGAAATTACAGCAGCTGAGGGCTCTGGTTCTGGGGGTTCCTTGCCCCCAAGTGGGACTATAGCAACGGGGGTCCAGAATGACCCGCCGTGGGCTACCGTCTCTATGCTACTGAATACGCTAGTTACTAAACTAACGCCCCCTTTGGGACCTCCTATGCCGGTCCAACCGTATATGGTCCCCGTGGCAGATTGTTCACTCAGTTACAAAAATTTAACCAGTCCCTGACTACTAAAAAGTCTAACCCTCGCCCGCCTAAGACCAAGGAGTCCTCTAAGCGGGCCATTACTTCCTCACAATCCACTGCTGTCACTGATACCTTGTCTGATGAGGATGGCGTTTACACTGACCCCACAGATTCTGACACTGATAATAGTGATGGGGATAGTAGTTCACAAGTGGATGTTCCTGATCTATTGGAGGCTATTAAGTTGATTCTGCAGATTACGGATGATCCCGAGCCATCCGTTCCTCCTAAGAAACCAGATAGATTCAAGAGTCAGAAGGTGGTTAAACAAGTTTTACCTCACTCTGATCACCTGGTTGATATACGTCAGGAATCCTGGGAAAAATCCAGGTAAGAAGTTCGTGCCTCACAGGAAGCTGCTTGTCGCTATCCCCTCGTGCCAGAGCTGTCTAAAAATTGGGAGACACCTCCTCCAGTGGACTCGCATGTGGCAAGGATGGTGGTTTCCTCAGCTCTGCCTGTCAGTCAGTAGTCTCTAAAAGAGCCTATTGATAAACGTGTGGAGGGTTGTCTGAAAGCGATTTACACCGCCACGGGTGCTGTGCAAAGGCCCACTATTGCAGCGACATGGGCTGCAGAAGCTATTGGAGCGTGTGCCCAAGAGTTGGAAGCTGAAATCTCTTCTGACCATGCTAGACAATGCGTGTCATATATTGTCACAGCTTCTCACTATATTAAGGAGGCGGCTTCTGATGCCGGTGTTCTGGCAGCCAAGGCTTCTGCTACGTCAGTCCTGGCTCGCCGGATATGGTGGCTGAGATCCTGGTTTGTGGATCTGGATTCTAGAAAAACCCTGGAGGTAACTCCCTTTTAAGGGAAATATCTTGCTCGGAGAGGACCTAAATAAGATAGTTGCTGATTTGGCTACTGCCAAAACAGCCTGTCTGCCAAGTACTGCTCCTTCTGTGCCGAAGGCTAAAAGTACTTCCTTTCGTCCCTTTCGTCCTTCAGGTAAAGCAAGGTCAGGCGTTCTACAAACAGGCCTGCATTCCCAAACCTGGTAAGTAAAAGCCTGGGCTGCCCGTCAGCCTGCTTCCAAGACCGATAAGCCTGCCGCATGACGGGGCAGGCCTCCCCCTGGGGACCCCAGGGTGGGGGGCCGGCTTCTAGGGTATACCCAGGAATGGTTGAAGACCACTTCAGATGCCTCGGTATGGGAAGTCGTCACTCGAGGTTACGCCATAGCCTTCAAAAACTGTCCCCCTCATCGATTTTGCCTGACAGACGTCCCTTCGGACCAGACAAAGGCGAAGACTCTCTATTCGGTGGTACAGACCCTCCTGGACACAGGAGTGGTAGTACAGGTGCCTCTTGCTCAGAGGGGCCAGGGGTACTGTTCTCCGCTGTCTCTAGTCCCGAAACCGAATGGGTCCTCCCGGCCCATTCTCAATCTCAAGGCATTGAACAAGTTTGTGTGAATTTCCAAGTTCCGTATGGAAACCCTTCGCTCTATTGTTCTGGCCTTGGAACCTGGGGATTATACCCTGGATATACAGGATGCTTACCTGCATATTCCTATAGCAGTGTCGCATCAGCAATACCTAAGGTTTGCGGTTGGCAACCTCCATTACCAGTTTCGGGCGTTACCTTTTTGTTTAACCACGGCTCCGCGAGTCTTCACCAAAGTTATGGTGGTGATGATGGCGGTACTCCGCCGTCCAGGGGTCAGGATCCTACCGTATCTGGATGACTTGTTGATCCTGGCAAATTCTCCAGAAATTCTCCTACGTCACCTAGATCTGACTGTGCGGTTTCTGCAAACCCACGGGTGGCTCATCAACTGGAAGAAATCTTCTCTGGTCCCTGCTCAGAGCATGGTGCACCTGGGAGCGCTATTGGACACTCACAACCAGCGAGTTGGACAGGATTCGTTGCTTCCTATCTCGTCTGCAAGTGTCGATACATTCGGCGATGCAGGTGCTGGGCCTCATGGTGTCAGCATTCGACATGGTGGAGTATGTTCAATTTCATTCTCGCCCTCTCCAAAGGCTGATTCTGGCCAAGTGGGACGGCCTGCCTCACCGGATCAGGTCTCACATGATCTCATTGACTCCAGAGGTCCGTCTGTCGCTGTACTGTTGGCTCCAGGACCGATTGTGCAGGGGTCGTCCCTTCTGGATACCCGACTGGGTCCTCTTGAGGACGGATGCCAGCCTAAGGGGTTGGGGCGCGGTGTTGGAGCAACACTCCCTTCAGGGTCGGTGGACCAAGGATCAACATTCTGGAATTGCGGGCGGTCATCAATTCATTGAACTTGGCCCAGCATTTAATACAGAACTGTCCTGTTCAAGTACAGCCGGACAATGACACCTCAGTGGCTTACATATATCATCAAGGCGGCGCTCGAAGCCGCTTGGCAATGAAGGAAGTCTCACGGATTCTTCAATGTGCGGAACGCCATCTACCGGCCATATCGGCAATATTCATTCCGGGAGTCCTGAATTGGGAAGCGGACTTTCTCAGTCATCAGGACGTACACGCCGGAGAGTGGGGCCTCCATCCAGAAGTGTTTCGACTCCTAGTGGAAAGGTGGGGCCTTCCAGACGTGGATCTGATGGCGTCTCGACACAACCACAAGGTTCCGGTCTTCGGAGCAAGGACTAGGGATCCCCAAGCAGCATTTGTGGATGCGCTGGCGGTGCCATGGAAATTTCGGCTGCCGTACGTGTTCTCTCCAGTGTCACTCCTGCCCAGGGTAATTCAGAAGTTCAAGCAGGAAGGAGGAATCCTGCTTCTCATAGCTCCAGCGTGGCCCAGACGGTACTGGTTCTCAGACCTTCAGGACCTCTCGTCAGAGCGTCCAATTCTACTTCCACAACACCCAGACCTCCTCGTTCAGGGCCCCTGTGTCTACCAGGACCTGGCCCGGCGGTCTTTGACGGCGTGGCTCTTGAAGCTTCCGTCTTGAGGGCTAAAGGGTTTTTCAAACATTCAAACTATGTTGCGAGCCCGGAAACCGGCTTCTGCTTGGATTTACCATAGGGTCTGGCATTCTTACTTTTTTTGGTGCGCATCTAACAATTATGACGCTTCCAAGTTTAGTACAACCAAGCTTTTGGCTTTTCTTCAGCAGGGCCTAGACTTAGGACTGCGTCTGGCCTCCCTCAACGTTCATATTTCTGCCTTGTTGGTGTGGTTTCAGAGAAAAATTGCGACCTTACCTGATGTTCATACCTTTACTCCAACCTTCCTATGTCTCGCCTGTGGCTCCTTGGGACTTGTCGGTGGTTTTGGAGGCGTTACAAGAGTCTCCGTTTGAACCGCTTGGTTCAGCTGATCTTAAGTGGCTTTCCCTTAAGGTGGTGTTTCTGCTGGCTATTGCCTCTGCTAGAAGAGTGTCGGATTTGGGTGCCTTGTCTTGTAGTTCCCCATATCTGATATTTCACCGTGACCAGGCGGTTCTTAGGACCCGTCCCGGTTATTTACCTAAGGTGGTTTCTTCGTTCCACCTTAATCAGGAGATTGTGGTTCCGGCCCTTGTCTCTCCTGACTTGTCTCCCAAAGAGCGGTCTTTGGATGTGGTACGGGCTCTCCATATCTATGTGAAGAGAACTGCTTCTATTAGGAAATCTGATTCTCTCTTTGTTCTATTTGGTTTTCACAAATGTGGCTGGCCTGCTCACAAGCAAACTTTGGCCAGATGGATTAGAATGGTGATTGCACATGCTTATGTGAAGGCTGGTCTATCAGCTCCTGCTCACATTACGGCCCATTCTACTCAGTCTGTGGGACCTTCTTGGGCGGTCCGCCGTGGTGTGACCCTTGAACAATTGTGCAGCGCGGCAACGTGGTCCTTGGACCATGTTTATAAGGTTCTATGCCTTCAATATTGCCGTTTCCCAGGATGCTTCTTTTGGACGCGGGGTTCTTGTGCCCGCTACAGTGCATCCCCTCCCATAAGGAACTGCTTTAGGACATCCCCAATGTCTATCCTTGTGGAGCCCAGTGTACCCCGCAGCAGAAAACGAGATTTATGGTAAGAACTTACCTTTGTTAAATCTCTTTCTGCGAGGTACACTGGGCTCCACAAGGCGCCCACCCTGACGCACTTAGCTTCTTTGGGTTGGTGTGGCTGTAGCCGCTGACACTTTCTCCTGTCGGGAGAGTGTGGTGTTTGTGGCAACTTGCAGTTGGCGTCTCTTTTCCTTGCTACTGCATTGGGCTGGTTAACATAAGGCGGCGCTATGCATCTTGGGAAGAAGGTCAAAGCTTTTGAGCCTGTTGGTGCTTCAGATCAAGATCCTACTCTACACCCCAATGTCTATCCTTGTGGAGCCCAGTGTACCTCGCAGAAAGAGATTTAACAAAGGTAAGTTCTTACCATAAATCTCGTTATTGCGTAGAAGCCAATAGTCTACAGGGAAACTTATATTTCAATTTCACTGGCTTCTTACAGATGGTGTCAAGAGGAACAGCTTAGGGTACACAGAAATTCAGTGATCTGCATACAATCAGTTATCTGAGAATAATAATACGCATAGGAATAAATTAAACTTTTCAATAAAGACAAAAGTAGCAAGAATATCTATCTAGAAAAGCAACAGTTAGCACTAATTGGGGAAGAGGGACTGATTTGATACTTAGGTTAAATCCTTTTCTCAAAATACATTGAGGATACTAGAACAATGGGGGTCACTATAGCGCTACAGTACATACAGAAGCTTGGGCTCTGTGATCTTGTGCCTCTATATCCCCTAGCTGTACTCTAGAACACAAGTTAATTTTCCAACTGAGCCCAACAGAAATGGAGAGAGAGACACACACACAGGGTAGAGAGAGCAAAAGAAAGACAAAACGTATCCGCCCACAACGACTTACAGCATATAGGAAGAACCCAGAACATAAAGACTGAACACCCAGTATCCCCAGTATTGTCTCTAACGGACTTTGAAGAAGGGATTTAGAGTATATATAAAACCCCCTACTTCTCATACATCCGATTGGGGGAACCTTTCCCTATGAGGGAAGCAGTCTGAATCTGCTGTGCACAAAAGCTTCCATCCCAAATTAGCTTCTTCTGATGCAAAAACCTTGAACCTGCTGCCATACTTCTTGAACAAGAATTGCATGGACACTTTGACTTTTTACCTTCGTTAGAAGACTTAGAAGCATTGCTACTGAAGACAAGAGAAATTAGCTGACATCTCCCAGGTTCATCAGCATGTCTATTAAAAACATCTCTGGAATCCCTGTCCTTGGGCAATAACATTTTACATTGTGTTTCAACTAAAATGTCATCATGTCAACATCTGTTTAATCCCACTTCTCCACTAATTGTGGAGACACTTCCAAATGAAGTGATGACCATCGTTTGGTGTGTAGAGCATGCCTGCTGAGAATGTCTGCTTGCCAGTTCTCTACACTTGGTATTAGCCCCTGGTGTTTCCCTGGTGGTTGATGTGTGTCACCGCTGACTGTGTCTTTACAGCCTCTCCACATAGGAGAGACTGTGCTTGGACTAGAGCATATAAAAGTACTATCACTTCCTGAGCATTGATGGGTAGTTTGAGTTATCTTGATGACACTGGCCATGAACATACAAAATACGTCACTGTCATCCCTCCAGATCTAGATCTGGAATGATAGAAAGGTAGACCACAATGGGAAAATGTAGCACACAATGAAAACTAAGAGAGTAGAGACTACAATGAAAGCCCCAAAACAATAAATAAGGTAACAGGAATAATACAATATCGGTGCATCACATCAGGCTAGAAGGTGGAGTGCAGTAGAAGCTGCGAGTAGTGTCTGTCAGGCATTCATGTGACAGGAAAGCTCGTGGAGAAGCTGTTTATGACCCTCCCCCACTTGAGCCCAGCCCTTCTCTTGTTCCCAGTAGTTCATAGGGGCAAGTTACTTTTTAGTGATTGCCGAGATGGGCTCCTATCAGAGTCCCAGTTCTGACAACTCACCAATGGTACAATAAAGGGTACCTTTGGGAGGTAGACTGCAAGTAATAATAAATGAGCCCCTTAGTAAGGAAGGTGACGTATATAATACAGGATAAGGTGTGCCTGTATAGAAAGAAGCGTAGTGATGGGTGATGTATATAATACAGGATAAGGTGTGCCTGTATAGGAAGGAGTAAAGTGACGGGTGATGTATATAATACAGGATATGGAGTGCCTGTATAGGAAGGAGTAAAGTGACGGGTGATGTATATAATACAGGATATGGAGTGCCTGTATAGGAAGGAGTAAAGTTACGGGTGATGTATATAATACAGGATAAGGTGTGTCTGTATAGGAAGGAGTAAAGTGACGGGTGAGGTATATAATACAGGATATGGAGTGCCTGTATAGGAAGAAGGAGTAAAGTGATGGGTGATGTGTATAATACAGGATAATGTGTGTCTGTATAGGAAGGAGTAAAGTTACGGGTGATGTATATAATACAGGATAAGGTGTGCCTGTATATGAAGGAGTAAAGTGACGGGTGATGTATATAATACAGGATAAGGTGTGCCTGTATAGGAAGGAGTAAAGTGACGGGTGATGTATATAATAAAGGATATGGAGTGCCTGTATAGGAATAAGGAGTAAAGTGATGGGTGATGTATATAATACAGGATAAGGTGTGCCTGTATAGAAAGAAGTGTAGTGATGGGTGATGTATATAATACAGGATAAGGTGTGCCTGTATAGGAAGGAGTAAAGTGACGGGTGATGTATATAATACAGGATATGGAGTGCCTGTATAGGAAGGAGTAAAGTGACGGGTGATGTGTATAATAAAGGATATGGAGTGCCTGTGTAGGAAGGAGTAAAGTGACGGGTGATGTGTATAATACTGGATAAGGTGTGTCTGTATAGGAAGGAGTAAAGTGACGGGTGATGTATATAATACAGGATATAGAGTGCCTGTATAGGAAGGAGTAAAGTGACGGGTGATGTATATAATACAGGATAAGGTGTGCCTGTATAGAAAGAAGCGTAGTGATGGGTGATGTATATAATACAGGATAAGGTGTGCCTGTATAGGAAGGAGTAAAGTGACGGGTGATGTATATAATACAGGATATGGAGTGCCTGTATAGGAAGGAGTAAAGTAACGGGTGATGTATATAATACAGGATATGGAGTGCCTGTATAGGAAGGAGTAAAGTGACGGGTGATGTATATTATACAGGATATGGAGTGCCTATATAGGAAGGAGTAAAGTGACGGGTGATGTATATAATACAGGATAAGGTGTGCCTGTATAGGAAGGAGTAAAGTGACGGGTGATGTATATAATACAGGATATGGAGTGCCTGTATAGGAAGGAGTAAAGTGACGGGTGATGTGTAATACTGGATAAGGTGTGTCTGTATAGGAAGGAGTAAAGTGACGGGTGATGTATATAATACAGGATATGGAGTGACTGTATAGGAAGGAGTAAAGTGATGGGTGGTGTGTAATACTGGATAAGGTGTGTCTGTATAGGAAGGAGTAAAGTGACGGGTGATGTATATAATACAGGATATGGAGTGACTGTATAGGAAGGAGTAAAGTGACGGGTGATGTATATAATACAGGATATGGAGTGCCTGTATAGGAAGGAGTAAAGTGACGGGTGATGTATATAATACAGGATAAGGTGTGCCTGTATAGGAAGGAGTAAAGTGACGGGTGATGTATATAATAAAGGATATGGAGTGCCTGTATAGGAAGAAGGAGTAAAGTGATGGGTGATGTATATAATACAGGATAAGGTGTGCCTGTATAGAAAGAAGTGTAGTGATGGGTGATGTATATAATACAGGATAAGGTGTGCCTGTATAGGAAGGAGTAAAGTGACGGGTGATGTATATAATACAGGATATGGAGTGCCTGTATAGGAAGGAGTAAAGTGACGGGTGATGTGTATAATAAAGGATATGGAGTGCCTGTGTAGGAAGGAGTAAAGTGACGGGTGATGTGTATAATACTGGATAAGGTGTGTCTGTATAGGAAGGAGTAAAGTGACGGGTGATGTATATAATACAGGATATAGAGTGCCTGTATAGGAAGGAGTAAAGTGACGGGTGATGTATATAATACAGGATAAGGTGTGCCTGTATAGAAAGAAGCGTAGTGATGGGTGATGTATATAATACAGGATAAGGTGTGCCTGTATAGGAAGGAGTAAAGTGACGGGTGACGTATATAATACAGGATATGGAGTGCCTGTATAGGAAGGAGTAAAGTGACGGGTGATGTGTATAATAAAGGATATGGAGTGCCTGTGTAGGAAGGAGTAAAGTGACGGGTGATGTGTATAATACTGGATAAGGTGTGTCTGTATAGGAAGGAGTAAAGTGACGGGTGATGTATGTAATACAGGATATGGAGTGCCTGTATAGGAAGGAGTAAAGTGACGGGTGATGTATATTATACAGGATATGGAGTGCCTATATAGGAAGAAGTAAAGTGACGGGTGATGTATATAATACAGGATAAGGTGTGCCTGTATAGGAAGGAGTAAAGTGACGGGTGATGTATATAATAAAGGATATGGAGTGCCTGTATAGGAAGAAGGAGTAAAGTGATGGGTGATGTATATAATACAGGATAAGGTGTGCCTGTATAGAAAGAAGCGTAGTGATGGATGATGTATATAATACAGGATAAGGTGTGCCTGTATAGGAAGGAGTAAAGTGACGGGTGATGTATATAATACAGGATAAGGTGTGCCTGTATAGGAAGGAGTAAAGTGACGGGTGATGTATATAATACAGGATAAGGTGTGCCTGTATAGGAAGGAGTAAAGTGACGGGTGAGGTATATAATACAGGATATGGAGTGCCTGTATAGGAAGGAGTAAAGTGACGGGTGATGTATATAATACAGGATATGGAGTGACTGTATAGGAAGGAGTAAAGTGACGGGTGATGTATATAATACAGGATAAGGTGTGCCTGTATAGGAAGGAGTAAAGTGACGGGTGATGTATATAATACAGGATATGGAGTCTCCTGTATAGGAAGGAGTAAAGTGATGGGTGATATATATAATACAGGATATGGAGTGACTGTATAGGAAGGAGTAAAGTGACGGGTGATGTATATAATACAGGATATGGAGTGACTGTATAGGAAGGAGTAAAGTGACGGGTGATGTATATTATACAGGATATGGAGTGCCTGTATAGGAAGGAGTAAAGTGATGGGTGATATATATAATACAGGATATGGAGTGACTGTATAGGAAGGAGTAAAGTGATGGGTGATGTATATAATACAGGATAAGGTGTGCCTGTATAGGAAGGAGTAAAGTGACGGGTGATGTATATAATACAGGATATGGAGTGACTGTATAGGAAGGAGTAAAGTGACGGGTGATGTATATTATACAGGATATGGAGTGCCTGTATAGGAATGAGTAAAGTGACGGGTGATGTATATAATACAGGATAAGGTGTGCCTGTATAGGAAGGAGTAAAGTGACGGGTGATGTATATAATACAGGATAAGGTGCGCCTGTATAGGAAGGAGTCAAGTGACGGGTGATGTATATAATACAGGATATGGAGTGCCTGTATAGGAAGGAGTAAAGTGACGGGTGATGTATATAATACAGGATATGAAGTGACTGTATAGGCAGGAGTAAAGTGACGGGTGATGTATATAATACAGGATAAGGTGTGCCTGTATAGGAAGGAGTAAAGTGACGGGTGATGTATATAATACAGGATATGGAGTGCCTGTATAGGAAGGAGTAAAGTGATGGGTGATATATATAATACAGGATATGGAGTGACTGTATAGGAAGGAGTAAAGTGACGGGTGATGTATATAATACAGGATATGGAGTGACTGTATAGGAAGGAGTAAAGTGACGGGTGATGTATATTATACAGGATATGGAGTGCCTGTATAGGAAGGAGTAAAGTGATTGGTGATATATATAATACAGGATATGGAGTGACTGTATAGGAAGGAGTAAAGTGATGGGTGATGTATATAATACAGGATAAGGTGTGCCTGTATAGGAAGGAGTAAAGTTACGGGTGATGTATATAATACAGGATATGGAGTGTCTGTATAGGAAGGAGTAAAGTGACGGGTGATTTATATAATACAGGACATGGAGTGACTGTATAGAAAGGAGTAAAGTGACGGGTGATGTATATAATAAAGGATATAGAGTGCCTGTATAGGAAGGAGCAAAGTGATGGGTGATGTGTATAATACAGGATAAGGTGTGACTGTATAGGAAGGAGCAAAGTGATGGGTGATGTATATAATATAGGATATGGAGTGCCTGTATAGGAAGGAGTAAAGTGATGGGTGAGGTATATAATACAGGATAAGGTGTGTCTGTATAGGAAGGACTAAAGTGACGGGTGATGTATATAATACAGGATAAGGTGTGCCTGTATAGGAAGGAGTAAAGTTACGGGTGATGTATATAATACAGGATATGGAGTGTCTGTATAGGAAGGAGTAAAGTGACGGGTGATTTATATAATACAGGACATGGAGTGACTGTATAGAAAGGAGTAAAGTGACGGGTGATGTATATAATAAAGGATATAGAGTGCCTGTATAGGAAGGAGCAAAGTGATGGGTGATGTATATAATAAAGGATATGGAGTGACTGTATAGGATGGAGTAAAGTGATGGGTGAGGTATATAATACAGGATAAGGTGTGTCTGTATAGGAAGGAGTAAAGTGACGGGTGATGTATATAATACAGGATATAGAGTGCCTGTATAGGAAGGAGTGAAGTGACGGGTGATGTATATAATAAAGGATATGGAGTGCCTGTATAGGAAGGAGTAAAGTGACGGGTGATGTATATAATACAGGATATAGAGTGCCTGTATAGGAAGGAGTGAAGTGACGGGTGATGTATATAATAAAGGATATAGAGTGCCTGTATAGTGAGGGATGACATACTGTTGGATGTGAGATCAGTGCTCTGCAGTAAGGCATGTTTATCTTCTGTCACAGGATACAAGCCTGCTGGAGGGGATACATTGTGCGAAAATGGTACAAACACCTAAGACAGACAACGCCTCCCAAAAACCCCAAATTACGCAAAAAGTTCTTTGAAAAGAAGGTACTGTACCTGATTATTTTCTTTGGGGCAAGAAAAATATTAACCTCACTCTTAGTCTGGATTTATAGATGTCAGAAACACAATACATGTTGGGGAATATTTTACAACACTGGACTTTTGCTCATCTTGATTTATTTAATTTATTATGGATTGCACTTAAAATCAGTGAATCACAAGGAAATCATAGGTCACCCCATTTACTCATAAAATGTCAGTCATGCTAATAACTTTATTATGTTCTAAGGGAGAGCATGAGGAGGAAGAAATTCTCAGACATACACCACACAGCCTGCTATCTGTTCTATATGGTATCATGCTAATATATACAGTATGGTATAGAATAATGGGCCTGGTTCAGAGGTGCTTTATGGTAATGCCACAACTAATGGGCTTCCTACTGAGACAGCCACCGGCTGCATCACTAATATGTCGCTGTGCGCACAAAGATGCACCATTGGTTATACCAATGGACATTGCACCAGCCCTATGGAGGCGCAGAATGTCTGTCAGAACATGGCCGTCTGGGTCTGTGCAACTATGTTCTTGGATGCAGTCACTGACTGCGACACGCCCGCATCTTGCTAGCCACCCCCCCAGTTACCACCCAGAAACGCCAATAGATATTGCAATCGTATGCAATGTCAGTAAAAACCGTAAGCTTTTATAGCTGATATTACTGTAATACAGGATCGATACACCTAACTTTCAGTTTGGAAACATCTTTGTGAAACGACAGACTGTGTTCAAAGCAATCTGCACAGAAGTGCTAAGATAATTTTACTTTTCAAAATGCACTCAACGTTACTTGAGTGTATATGAATAGTTAATCAGGCGCACAAGAACAAATAAAACTACCTGTATACACAAGAAAACATTTTTTTTTTCAATACATGTAATATATAGCTTCCAATCGCAGCTCCTATAGGACACTCTGGATGTCAGATAAAATGAATATATATATCTTTGGTGAGCTAAAAGCAAAGATAAGGAGCGCTGGTTAAAAATCAATTAATAGATTTAATATCAGTTTGTAAACACATATAGCATAATAAAAACTCAATTGAGTATCTAAATAAGCTGACACTTCAATATGCTCATAGTTGTGCACATAACTCTATTTAAAAGTTCAAAGACATTAAGAGGGTCATTCCGAGTTGTTCGCTCGCAAGCTGCTTTTAGCAGCTTTGCACACGCTAAGCCGCCGCCTACTGGGAGTGAATCTTAGCTTCTTAAAATTGCGAACGAAAGATTCGCAATATTGCTATAAGACATCTCTGTGCAGTTTCTGAGTAACTCGAAACTTACTCGGCATCTGCGATCAGTTCAGTGCTTGTCGTTCCTGGTTTGACGTCACAAACACACCCAGCGTTCGCCCAGACACTCCTCCGTTTCTCCAGCCACTCCCGCGTTTTTCCCAGAAACGGTAGCGTTTTTTCGCACACACCCATAAAACGGCCAGTTTCCGCCCAGAAACACCCACTTCCTGTCAATCACACTCCGATCACCAGAACGAAGAAAAAACCGTGAGTAAAAAACCTAACTGCATAGCAAATATACTTGGCGCAGTCGCACTGCGGACATTGCGCATGCGCACTAAGCGGAAAATCGCTGCGATGCGAAAAAATTTACCGACCGAACAACTCAGAATGACCCCCTATGTCCATTCGATGGTAACAAGTTCCAATTGTAAACCACAGAAGCAGGTATCAGATGGTTTTGCCAGCCAAAGCTTAATTAGCAATCCAGGTTTCCTCTTAACTGCCCTTAAGCTGTAATTGTGTCCTCCAGGTGCGCAAGACTTAATGAACATAGAATGGTTTCATGATAATTTAAAATAGAGCTCTGTACCGGTTCAAGTATCCGTAAAGTGTGACCACACAGACAATGCAAAAGATGGAATTACCAGACCAGGCTGTCACGGAAATTTCACCACCAAATTGCTAGTATTTTTCAAGCTGGCACTGCATGGATACTTAGCGGTATTGGACCCGACGGTCAAGGATGTCCCGGGAGGACTCGCCGGATCTGGCGGTCACGGCGCTCGATCCTCACAGCTGGTGGGCATGCTGAAAACTTGCACACAGAGGAAGCGGCTGGAGTGGAACCGGACTGGCTGCAGCATACACGGTGCACAATGGGGCGTCTTCTACGCGTTTCTCCGCTCTAATAGTAAGCAGTTTCCTCAGGAGATTAGTACAGGTGTCCACAGCAGGTATGTTTTTAAAGTCCATTCAGCCAATAGGAAAGTCCCATTCATTTGGAATACACCTGTATTCTAATTGTTGCCCCAGCTTATTCATCCAGAAAAAATAAATAAACCTCTCTATCTTTATGAAAAAAAACCTATCAATCTTTGAAGCATAATTAAAGGAGAATACATGTATCTAAACTCTTTGTTGACACATTAATGATTACATACAGGTATAGAGATTATAATTTCTCTGACGTCCTAGTGGATGCTGGGAACTCCGTAAGGACCATGGGGAATAGCGGGCTCCGAAGGAGGCTGGGCACTCTAGAAAGATCTTAGACTACCTGGTGTGCACTGGCTCCTCCCACTATGACCCTCCTCCAAGCCTCAGTTAGATTTCGTGCCCGGCCGAGGTTGGATGCACACTAGGGGCTCTCCTGAGCTCTTAGAAAGTAATAGTCTTAGATTTTTTTATTTTCAGTGAGACCTGCTGGCAACAGGCTCACTGCAGCGAGGGACTAAGGGGAGAAGAAGCGAACTCGCCTGCTTGCAGCCGGATTGGGCATCTTAGGCTACTGGACACCATTAGCTCCAGAGGGATCGACCGCAGGCCCAGCCTTGATGTTCGGTCCCGGAGCCGCGCCGCCGTCCCCCTTACAGAGCCAGAAGCAAGAAGATGGTCCGGAAAAACGGCGGCATGAAGACTCTGTCTTCACCAAGGTAGCGCACAGCACTGCAGCTGTGCGCCATTGCTCCTCTCACACACTGCACACTCCGGTCACTGAGGGTGCAGGGCGCTGGGGGGGGGGGCGCCCTGAGGCAGCAATAAAAACACCTTGGCTGGCTAAAATACCTCAATATATAGCCCCAGGGGCTATATATGAGGTAAATACCCCTGCCAGAATTCCATAAAAAGCGGGAGAATAGGCCGCGAAAAAGGGGCGGAGCCTATCTCCTCAGCACACTGGCGCCATTTTTCCCTCACAGCTTCGCTGGAAGGAAGCTCCCTGGCTCTTCCCTGCAATCTACAGTACCAGTAAGAGGGAAAAGAGAGGGGGGGCATTAAATTTGGCAGTATATATATATATATATATTTTATTGAAAAGCAGCTATTAGGGACATAACTCAGTTAGTCCCTGTATATATATAGCGCTCTGGTGTGTGCTGGCATACTCTTACTCTGTCCCCCCAAAGGGCTTTTTGTGGGTCCTGTCCTCTGTTTGAGCATTCCCTGTGTGTGTGGAGTGTGTCGGTACGGCTGTGTCGACATGTTTGAGGAGGATAATGATGTGGAGGGGGAGCAGATGCCTTTAGCAGGGATGTCACCCCCTGGGGGGCAGACACCTGAGTGGATGAGTTTATGGCAGGAAATGAGTGCACGTATAGACTCCTTACATAAAAAATTTGACGACATGCCGACTGTGGGACAGCCGAGTCTTCAGTTTGTGCCTGTCCAGGTGTCTCAAAAGTCATCAGGGGCTCTGAAACGCCCGCTATCTCAGATGGCACAAGTAGATGTCGACACGGATACTGACACCAGTGTCGACGACGAGGAGTCAAATTTAATGCCCGTTAAGGCCATTCACTGCATGATTGAGGCAATGAAAGAGGTGTTAAATATTTCTGATTTACATCCAGGTACCACAAAAAAGGGTATTATGTTTGGGGAGAAAAAACTGCCTGTAGTTTTTCCCCCGTCAGATGAATTAAATGAAGTGTGTGAAGAAGCGTGGGCTTCCCCTGATAAGAAATTGGTAATTCCTAAGAAGATACTAATGGCGTTCCCTTTCCCGCCAGAGGATAGGTTACGCTGGGAAACACCCCCTAGGGTGGATAAAGCGCTCACACGTTTGTCTAAAAAGGTGGCACTACCGTCCCAGGATACGGCCGCCCTTAAGGAACCTGCTGATAGAAAGCAGGAGGCGATCCTGAAGTCTGTATATACACACTCAGGCATTATACTTAGACCAGCTATTGCGTCAGCATGGATGTGCAGTGCTGCCGCTGCGTGGTCAGATAAACTGTCAGAAAATATTGACACATTAGACAGAGACACGATTCTGCTAACAATTGACCATATCAAAGACTCAGTCTTATACATGAGAGATGCACAGAGGGAAATCTGCCGGCTGGCATCTAAAGTAAGTGCATTATCCATCACTGCTAGGAGATGCTTATGGACTCGCCAGTGGACTGGAGATGCAGATTCCAAAAGGCACATGGAAGTTTTGCCTTATAAAGGGGAGGAATTATTTGGGGATGGTCTCTCCGACCTAGTTTCCACAGCAACGTCTGGGAAGTCAGCATTTTTACCCCATGTCCCCTCACAGCCTAAGAAGGCGCCATTTTATCAGGTTCAGTCCTTTCGGACCCAGAAAAACAAGCGGGGAAAAGGAGGGTCTTTTCTGTCTAGAGGCAGAGGTAGGGGAAAAAGGCTGCAGCAAACAGCAGGTTCCCAGGAACAAAAGTCCTCCCCCGCTTCCTCTTCCAAGTCCGCCGCATGACGGTGGGGCTCCACAGGCGGAGCCAGGTACGGTGGGGGCCCGACTCATGAATTTCAGCGATCAGTGGGCTCGCTCACAGGTGGATCCCTGGATCCTTCAAATAGTATCTCAGGGATACAAGCTGGAATTCGAGGCGGCTCCACCCCACCGGTTCCTAAGATCTGCCTTGCCGATTGCTCCCTCAGACAGGGAGGCGGTGCTAGCAGCGATTCACAAGCTGTATTCCCAGCAGGTGATAATCAGGGTACCCCTACTTCAACAAGGCCGGGGTTACTATTCCACACTATTTGTGGTGCCGAAACCGGACGGTTCGGTGAGACCCATTTTAAATTTGAAATCCTTGAACACATACATAAAAAAATTCAAGTTCAAGATGGAATCGCTCAGGGCGGTTATTGCAAGCCTGGACGAGGTATCCCTGGACATGGTATCCCTGGACATCAAGGATGCTTACCTGCATGTCCCCATTTACCATCCTCACCAGGAGTACCTCAGATTTGTGGTACAGGATTGCCATTACCAATTCCAGACGCTGCCGTTTGGACTCTCCACGGCACCGAGGGTATTTAACAAGGTTATGGCGGAAATTATGATACTCCTTCGAAAAAAGGGAGTTTTAATTATCCCATACTTGGACGATCTCCTAATAAAGGCACGATCCAAGGAACAGTTGTTAGTGGGAGTAGCACTATCTCAGGAAGTGCTGCGCCAGCACGGCTGGATTCTGAATATCCCAAAGTCACAGCTGGTCCCCACGACACGTGTAATGTTCCTGGGAATGATTCTGGACACAGTCCAGAAAAAAGTGTTTCTCCCGGAGGAGAAAGCCAGGAAGTTGTCTTCTCTAGTCAGAGACCTCCTAAAACCAAAACAGGTATCGGTGCATGACTGCACGCGGGTCCTGGGAAAGATGGTAGCTTCTTACGAAGCAATTCCATTCGGCAGGTTCCATGCCAGAATTTTTCAGTGGGACCTGTTGGACAAGTGGTCCGGATCGCATCTTCAGATGCATCGCTTGGTAACCCTGTCCCCAAGAACCAGGGTGTCTCTTCTGTGGTGGTTGCAGAGTGCTCATCTTCTGGAGGGCCGCAGATTCGGCATACAGGACTGGGTCCTGGTGACCACGGATGCCAGCCTACGAGGCTGGGGGGCAGTCACAAAGGGAAGAAACTTCCAAGGACTATGGTCAAGTCAGGAGACTGCCCTTCACATAAATATTCTGGAACTAAGGGCCATTTACAATGCCCTAAGTCAAGCAAAATCCCTGCTCCTACACCAGCCGGTGCTGATCCAGTCAGACAACATCACGGCAGTCGCCCATGTGAATCGACAGGGCGGCACAAGAAGCAGGATGGCAATGGCAGAAGCCACAAGAATTCTCCGATGGGCGGAGAATCATGTACTAGCACTGTCAGCAGTGTTCATCCCGGGAGTGGACAACTGGGAAGCAGACTTTCTCAGCAGGCACGACCTCCACCCGGGAGAGTGGGGACTTCATCCAGAAGTCTTCCAAATAATTGTAAATCAATGGGGTCGTCCACAGGTGGACATGATGGCGTCCCGCCTAAACAAAAAACTAGAGAGGTATTGCGCCAGGTCAAGAGACCCTCAGGCGATAGCTGTGGACGCTCTAGTGACACCGTGGGTGTACCGGTCAGTTTATGTGTTCCCTCCTCTACCTCTCATACCAAAGGTATTGAGAATAATAAGAAAGCGAGGAGTAAACACAATTCTCGTGGTTCCGGATTGGCCAAGAAGAGCGTGGTACCCGGAACTTCAAGAGATGATCTCAGAGGACCCGTGGTCTCTGCCGCTCAGACAAGACCTGCTACAGCAGGGGCCCTGTCTGTTCCAAGACTTACCGCGGCTGCGTTTGACGGCATGGCGGTTGAACGCCGGATCCTGAAGGAAAAGGGCATTCCGGAGGAAGTCATTCCTACGCTTATTAAAGCCAGGAAAGAGGTCACAGCAACTCATTATCACCGCATATGGCGGAAGTATGTTGCATGGTGTGAGGCCGAAAAGGCCCCAACGGAGGAATTTCAACTAGGTCGATTTCTGCATTTCCTGCAAGCAGGAGTAAATATGGGCCTAAAACTGGGCTCCATTAAGGTACAGATCTCGGCTCTGTCGATTTTCTTTCAAAAAGAACTAGCTTCAGTACCTGAAGTTCAGACATTTGTTAAAGGAGTGCTGCATATTCAGCCCCCGTTTGTGCCCCCTGTGGCACCTTGGGATCTCAACGTGGTGTTGAGTTTCTTAAAATCACATTGGTTTGAACCACTAAAAACCGTGGATCTGAAATATCTCACGTGGAAGGTGGTTATGTTATTGGCCTTGGCTTCTGCCAGGCGAGTATCAGAATTGGCGGCTTTGTCCTGTAAAAGCCCTTATCTGATTTTCCATATGGATAGGGCAGAATTGAGGACTCGTCCCCAGTTTCTCCCAAAGGTGGTGTCAGCGTTTCACCTGAACCAGCCTATTGTGGTGCCTGCGGCTACTAGGGACTTGGAGGACTCCAAGTTGCTAGACGTTGTCAGGGCACTGAAAATATATGTTTCCAGAACGGCTACAGTCAGAAAATCTGACTCGCTGTTTATCCTATATGCACCCAACAAGCTGGGTGCTCCTGCTTCTAAGCAGACTATTGCTCGTTGGATTTGTAATACAATTCAGCTTGCACATTCTGTGGCAGGCCTGCCACAGCCAAAATCTGTCAATGCCCATTCCACAAGGAAGGTGGGCTCATCTTGGGCGGCTGCCCGAGGGGTCTCGGCTTTACAACTTTGCCGAGCTGCTACTTGGTCAGGGGCAAACACATTTGCAAAATTCTATAAATTTGATACCCTGGCTGAGGAGGACCTGGAGTTCTCTCATTCGGTGTTGCAGAGTCATCCGCACTCTCCCGCCCGTTTGGGAGCTTTGGTATAATCCCCATGGTCCTTACGGAGTTCCCAGCATCCACTAGGACGTCAGAGAAAATAAGAATTTACTCACCGGTAATTCTATTTCTCGTAGTCCGTAGTGGATGCAGGGTGCCCATCCCAAGTGCGGTTTATCTGCAATACTTGTACATAGTTACTGTTAACTAAATCGGGTTATTGTTGAGCCATCTGTTGAGAGGCTCTGTTGTTTCATACTGTTAACTGGGTTTCATATCACGAGTTGTACGGTGTGATTGGTGTGGCTGGTATGAGTCTTACCCGGGATTCAAAATCCTTCCTTATTGTGTACGCTCGTCCGGGCACAGTATCCTAACTGAGGCTTGGAGGAGGGTCATAGTGGGAGGAGCCAGTGCACGCCAGGTAGTCTAAGATCTTTCTAGAGTGCCCAGCCTCCTTCGGAGTCCGCTATTCCCCATGGTCCTTACGGAGTTCCCAGCATCCACTACGGACTACGAGAAATAGAATTACCGGTGAGTAAATTCTTATTATTCTATATAACTACATTTCTTTATTTAATTTAATTTAATTTAATTTATGGCATCACAGAGAACATTGGTGTCATCTAAACAAACATCGCATATAACACTCGAGGGCTTACCAGATGAGCCATAGAGACTCATGTCCAGAATAGAGTCTATTGTAATATTAGGAGTGTTATATGCGATGTTTGTTTAGATGACACCAATGTTCTCTGTGATGCCATAAATTAAATTAAATTAAATAAAATAAAGAAATGTAGTTATATAGAATATTATAATCTCTATACCTGTATGTAATCATTAATGTGTCAACAAAGAGTTTAGATACATGTATTCTCCTTTAATTATGCTTCAAAGATTGATAGGTTTTTTTCATAAAGATAGAGAGGTTTATTTATTTTTTCTGGATGAATAAGCTGGTGCAACAATTAGATACAGGTGTATTCCAAATGAATGGGACTTTCCTATTGGCTGAATGGATTTTAAAAACATACCTGCTGTGGACACCTGTACTAATCTCCTGAGGAAACTGCTTACTATTAGAGCGGAGAAACGCGTAGAGGACGCCCCATTGTGCACCGTGTATGCTGCAGCCAGTCCGGTTCCACTCCAGCCGTTTCCTCTGTGTGCAAGTTTTCACCGTGCCCACCAGCTGTGAGGATCGAGCGCCGCGATCGCCAGATTCGGCGAGTCCTCCCGGGACATCCTTGACCGTCGGGTCCAATACCGCTAAGTATCCATGCAGTGCCAGCTTGAAAAATACTAGCAATTTGGTGGTGAAATTTCCGTGACAGCCTGGTCTGGTAATTCCATCTTTTGCATTGTCTGTGTGGTCACACTTTACGGATACTTAAAACGGTACAGAGCTCTATTTTAAATTATCATGAAACCATTCTATGTTCATTAAATCTTGCGCACCTGGAGGACACAATTACAGCTTAAGGGCAGTTAAGAGGAAACCTGGATTGCTAATTAAGCTTTGGCTGGCAAAACCATCTGATACCTGCTTCTGTGGTTTACAATTGGAACTTGTTACCATCGAATGGACATAATGTCTTTGAACTTTTAAATAGAGTTATGTGCACAACTATGAGCATATTGAAGTGTCAGCTTATTTAGATATTCAATTGAGTTTTTATTATGCTATATGTGTTTACAAACTGATATTAAATCTATTAATTGATTGTTAACCAGCGCTCCTTATCTTTGCTTTTAGCTCACCAAAGATATATATATTCAGAAGTGCTAAGAGTGGAGGCTGCAGTATTAAATTCAAGCTTTGGGCTTCAGAGTGAGAGCGAGACAATAGATTGTTTCCCACCATGTGACTGTAGCCTCTATTGCTAAATATCTGCGATGTCCCCACACAAACTAAAGGTGCATACACACTTGTCGATAAAATGAATGACGTCGCTCATTTTTACCCTTCCTGAGCGGTGTAGTTCACTTTCTCGGCAATTGTGCATGCCGGCGAAGACGACCGATCCATGGCCCTCGCTGTCGGCCATGCGTGCATGCTCATTGTCATCCAAGAGCTGCCTGCACGGCCCGGCTGCGGCATGACGTCACTGAGCGATATAGTCATCATATCGCTCAGTGTGTATGCACTGCTGCCGACCGCCCGGCCCGGGAGGGGGAAACACTAGACGACGTCGCTCATAGAGCACGTCGCCTAGTGTGTATGCACCTTAACATTCCGTATAGCTGTATATCACAGCCGTGTGAAATGTTTTTGTTTGTATTTTATTAATCTGGAATGCCTCATGCTATGTGGGGATTTCTCACCCTCACTGGCAGCCTAACACGGCGAGGAGTTCAGGCATTTACTTATTACCAGTTATTTATATAGTGCACATATATTCCACAGAGAATATCTAGTCAGTCACATCAGTCCCTGCCCCAGTGGGGCTTACAGTCTATGTTGCCTAACACATGTACACACACATACACTGTACTAGGGTTCATTTTTTTTTTTTTTTTTTTTGGCGGGAGTCAATTAACCTACCAGTATATTTGCGGAGTGTGGGAGGAAATCAAGTACCCAGAGGAAACCCACTCAAGCACGGGGAGAATATACAAACTCCACACAGTTAGGGCCGTGGTGGCCATGACAGTAATGCTAACCATTACACCATGACCCCACACAGATGCAGTGAAGCTTATCTGGCTTTGCATGTCCCCAATGAGGGGTATAGGCTATCTGCATATCAAGATGATGGCATCTAGTGGCGGAAGGTGACGTTTTATGTTGCTTGATAAATAGAGCAGACAGTGCAGTCCTCATAGCAGGCTATGGGGTCTCGGAAACTATGGAAAAAAGGTGATTTCTCAGCATTATCTCTCTTGTTAAATAGGAGGGACTTTTGATAATACCTTTCTGTAGCAAAAGAGAGAGAGAAAGAGGTTATAGCTTCATAAATAGACCATCTACAGTATACTTATAATACTCTCTGGCCTCTCTTTACATTTCTCCAGTTTTTCCTAATGCAACACTATCCATGTATCCATCTACTGTATATGCATAGGCAAATGCGATAAGGGAAGGGTTTCAGTTGCCCAGAAAATAAGATTTTAATTACCTACCAGTAAATCCTTTTCTCGTAGTCTATAGAGGATGCTGGGGTCCACATTAGTACCACGAGGTATAGACAGGTCCTTTGTGAGCCACTTGCACTTTAAGAGTTTAATAGTGTGGGCTGGCTCCTCCCTCTATGTCCCTCCTACCAGACTCAGTCTAGAAACTGTGCCCGAGGAGACGGACATACTTCGAGAGAAGGAAATACACAGATAGTGGTGAGATTCACACCAGCTCACATATAACTAAAAGGAAAGCCAAGCTAACCAACTTGGAACAATTCAGCAATGGCTGAAACAATAATACTGAACCAAGTAACAATGCAGGAATACGAAGCACTGGGCGGGCACCCAGCATCCTCTACGGACTACAAGAAAAGGATTTACCAGTAGGTAATTAAAATCCTATTTTCTCTTACATCCTAGAGGATGCTGGGGTCCACATTAGTACCATGGGGATGTACCAAAGCTCCCAGTACGGGAGGGAGAGTGCTGAGGTTCCTGCAGAACTGACTGACCAAACTTGAGGTCCTCAGAGGCCAAAGTATTGAACTTGTAGAACTTAGCAAATGTGTTCGACCCAGACCAAGTAGCTGCTCGGCAAAGCTGTAAAGCCGCCCAGGAGGAACGCACTTTACAAGTAGAGTGGACCTTAACAGATTTTGGACACGGCAAGCCTGCCATAGAATAAGCATGCTGCACAGTAAACCTAATCCAATGAGAAATTGTCTGCTTAATAGCAGGACACCCAACCTTGTTGGGATCATAAAGGACGAATAAAGCGTCCGACTTCCTGTGACGAGAAGTTCTCTTCACGTAAATCTTCAAAGCCCTCACCATATCCAAGTACTTTGAGGTAATTGAGGAGTCAGTAGCCACTGGCACCACAATAGGTTGGTTGATATGAAAAGCAGACACAGCCTTAGGAAGAAATTTCTGACGCATACTGAGCTCAGCCCTATCTTCATGGAAAATCAAATAGGGACTTTTGCAAGACAAAGCCCCTAATTAAGACACATGTCTAGCAGATGCCAATGCCAACAGTGTGACTGCCTTCCAAGTAAGAAACTTGACGTCCACCTCCTGTAAAGGTTCGAACCAATCCGATTGCAGGAACTGCAGCACCACATTAAGATCCCAAGGTGCTGTAGGAGGCACAAAGGTAGGTTGGATGTGCAGAACCCATTTCAAGAAAGTCTAAACCTCAGGGAGGGCAACCAGTTGTTTCTGGAAGAAAATGAACAAGGCCGAAATCTGGACTTTTTAATGGAGCCAAAGCGTAGGCCCACATCCACACCAGCCTGCAGAAAGAGGAGAAACCGTCCTAGTTGAAACTCCACCGTTGGATACTTCTTGGATTCGCACCAAGACACATACTTTTTCCAAATTCGATGGTAATGTTTAGACGTAACTCCCTTCCTAGCCTGAATTAGGGTAGGAATGACCTTGTTCAGAATGCCCTTCCGAGCTAAGATCTGGCGTTCAACCTCCATGCCGTCAAACGTAGCCACGGTAAGTCTTGATATGCGAACAGCCCCTGTTGAAGAAGGTCCTCGCGAAGAGGAAGAGGCCTCGGATCCTCCAGGAGTAACTCCAGAAGATCCACGTACCAAGCCCTCCTTGGCCAGTCCGGAGCAATGAGGATCCTCTGAACTCTTGTTCTTTTTATTAGAATTCTTGGGATGAGTGGAAGTGGAGGGAACACATACACTGACTGGAACACCCACGGAGTTACCAATGTGTCCACCGCCACTGCCTGTGGGTCTCTCAACCTGGAGCAGTACCTGCGAAGCTTCTTGTTGAGGCGAGAGGTCATCATGTCTACCTGAGGTACACCCCAATGGCTTGTCACCTCTGCGACCACCTCCGGGTGGAGGCCCCATTCTCCTGGATGGACATCGTGTCTGCCGAGGAAGTGCGCTTCCCAGTTGCCCACTCCCGGAATAAAGATTGCTGATAGCACCACCACGTGCTTTTCTGCCCAGATTCTTGTTACCTCTGACATTGCCAAGAAAGAAAAAGTAAATAAATGCGCTGCCAAGATATACTGCAGCCAATTAGACAATGGGAACCTTCACAAACAATTCCACAAATAGTAAGAAAAACGGGTTTTGTCAAATCGGCGCAAAATATCATACAGATTCTTACATGAAAATATCCTGATAGGATTAATTGGATAAAATCCTAATGGAGACGTTTCTGTGCTCCAAAAGCCCCGTAATCCATATGCCCTTTGGTTCTGTGAATCAATTTCCTTATCTCAAACAAAGAGAAAAGATCATGGTGTAGATCCACTTATGGGGGACAAAGAATTTATTTTACACAAGAAACTCACAATTTATACAAACAAATAAGCATGTAACCACTAAAAGTGGAATGACGGGGTGCTGGCGTAACTGGTAGTCAGAGTTACCCTCCTAAGATGGTCTCAAGGCTGCACTGAAGATTCCGGATACCATAAAAGTGCAAAGAGTAACTTTAACGTCCCGAGTCAGATACCCTCAATCACAAGTCACCAACTGCTCAACGCGTTTCGGACAGCTGCGGTCCTTCGTCAGGAGCATAATGTTGAATGGCAAAGATACAGATATTTATACTCAAACATAATTACAAAATAATGTCCACATGTGGCGTTTTTTCCCGGCCAGAATCGCCGGACGTGACGTCCATCACCGGAAGTCCCACTAACCGGATCCGGAAATCAATATGCGTTCCACCGCCGATATCCGGAAGTTCATTATGCGTTCCACCTACGATGTCCGGAAGTTCCTTATGCATTCCATCAGCAGGTGTCCGCAAAAAGGAGTCCCAAATCCAAAGTTCCATAATTTAAAATGGAGTCTCTTTAGTCCAAATGAGTCCAAGTCCATAAATGTAATATGTAATTAAAAACAAGAAAATATATATATGTCAAAAAAAGGTACATATATTAAAATATATTAAAATACTGTATATAGAGACGTATTGGGAACTATAAAAAAAGATATATAGAAGAAAAAGGTAATTCATAAATCCTCAAATAGCAGCAAAAACATAAAATTATAAAGACCATTTTAATTCAAAATCCCCATTTAAACCTTCTGGGGTTAGGGTTTTTAATTTAAAAACCCTAACCCCAGAAGTGGATTTTTAAATTAAAAACCCTAACCCCAGAAGGTTTAAATGGGGATTTTGAATTAAAATGGTTTTTACCGCAGCTGTCCGAAACGCGTTTAGCAGTTGGTGACTTGTGACTGAGGGTGATCTGACTCGGGACGTTAAAGTTACTCTTTGCACTTTTATGGTATCCGGAACCTTCAGTGCAGCCTTGAGACCATCTTAGGAGGGTAACTCTGACTACCAGTTACGCCAGCACCCGTCATTCCACTTGTAGTGGTTACATGCTTATTTGTTTGTATAAATTGTGAGTTTCTTGTGTAAAATAAATTCTTTGTCCCCCATAAGTGGATCTGCACCATGATCTTTTCTCTTTGTTTGAGAAAAGGAAATTGATTCACAGAACCAAACGGCATATGGATTACGGGACTTTTGGAGCACAGAAACTTCTCCATTAGGATTTTATCCAATTAATCCTATCAGGATATTTTCATGTAAGAATCTGTTTGATATTTTGTACCGATTTGACAAAACCCGTTTTTCTCTGACATTGCTGCTCTGCTCTTCGTTCCGCCCTGTCGGTTTATGTAGGACACTGCCGTCACATTGTCCAACTGAACCTGAATGGCCTGGTCTTGCAGAAGATTTTGCGCTTGTAGAAGGCCGATGTATATGGCCCGTAGTTCCAGAATGTTTATTTGAAGTATGTATTCCAGACTTGACCATTTTCCTTGGAAAGTTTCCCCTTGGGTGACTGCTCCCCAACCTCTGAGACTTGCATCCGTGGTTAGAAGGATCAAATTCTGAATACCGAACCTGCAGCCCTCGAGTAGGTGAGAAGTTTGCAGCCACCAGAGGAGTGAAATTCTGGCTTTCGGCGACAGGCGTATCCGCTGGTGCATGTGAAGATGTGATCCTGACCACTTGTCTAGGAGATCCAGTTGGAAGGACCTCGCATGGAATCTTCCGTACTGAAGAGCCTCGTAGGAGGCTACCATCTTCCCCAGAAGGCGAATGCACTGATGAACTGATACCCGGGCTGGCTTCAGGACATCCCGTACTATTGATTGGATCACCAACGCTTTCTCCACCGGTAGAAATACTCTCTGAACTTCCGTGTCGAGTATCATCCCCAGGAAGGGCAGTCTCCTTCTCGGTTCCAAATGTGACTTTGGGAGGTTCAGGATCCACCCATGATCCTGGAGTAGTCGAGTTGAGAGAGCAATACTCTGCAACAATCACTCCCTGGAAGACGCTTTTATCAGGAGATCGTCCAAATATGGAATTATGTTCACTCCTTTCCTGCGGAGGAGTAGCATCATCTCTGCCATGACCTTGGTGAACACTCTCGGTGCTGTGGAAAGGCCAAACAGCAGCGCTTGGAACTGATAGTGACAATCCAGCAACGCAAATCTGAGATAAGCCTGGTGAGGCGGCCAGATCAGAATGTGAAGGTACGCATCCTTGATATCCAGGGATACTAGGAATTCCCCTTCCTCCAGACCTGATATCACTGCTCTCAGAGATTCCATCTTGAATTTAAATTCCCTTAAGTAGGGGTTCAATAATTTTAGGTTTAAAATCGGCCTTACCGAACCATCCGGTTTCGGCACCACAAACAGGTTTGAATAATAACCCATGTGGTGTAGGTGAGGTGGAACTGGGACAATAACATCTGTTTTGACCAATTTTTGAATGGCTTCCTGTAGGATAGCACTTTCAGTCAGCGAAACTGGTAAGCCTGATTTGAAGAATCTGTGGGGTAGGAGTTCCTGAAATTCCAGTCTGTAGCCCTGGGTAACAATTTCCATCACCCTGGGGTCTAGGCCTGATGACGCCCAGATGTGACTGAAATTTTTTAGTCTTGCTCCCACCTGCCTGATCCCCAGGCTGGGAGGTCCACCGTCATGCTGACGATTTTGAGGAGTAAGAACCTGGTTTCTGTTCCTGAGAACCTGTTGGCGCAGGTTTTTTTTTATTTTCCCTGACCACCCATAAAGAAGGTGGAAGGGGATTTGAATTTTTAAAATTTTGCAGTCCGAAAGGACTGAAGCATAGATGTAGGATAACATTTCCTAGTCGGTGGAGCCTCTGAGGGGAGAAAGGTTGACTTACCCACAGTTCCCGTGGAAATCCATGCATCCAATGCATCCCCAAACAGAGCCTGACCTGTGAAGGGTAGGTTCTCCAAGCTTTTCTTGGATTCTGCATCCGCAGTCCATTTGCGTAGCCAGAGTCCTCTGCGTGCTGATGCTGCCATGGTAGTAGTCCTTCCATTCAGCATTCCAAGGTCTTTCATGGCCTCCACCATGAATCCAGCAGAATCCTGTATGTGACGCAAAAACAAATCAATGTCACACCTATCCATAGCATCCAAGTTCTCTAGTAATGTGCCTGACCACTTTACTATGGCTTTAGAAATCCACGCACAAGCAACAGTGGGCCTTAAAGCCACGCCTATAGTAGTGTATATAGATTTGAGCATAGTCTCAATCTTGCGGTCAGCCGGCTCCTTTAGGGCGGTTGAACCAGGGACAGGTAAAACCACCTTTTTAGACAACCTAGATACAGAAGCGTCTACTATAGGTGGAGTTTCCCATTTCTTTCTATCCTCTTCAGGGAAAGGGAAAGCAATGAGAATTATTTTAGGGATTTGGAATTTTTTCTCTGAGTTTCCCAGGATTTTTCAAATAAAGAGCTCAGCTCTTTAGAAGCAGGGAACGTGAGAGAGGATTTCTTTAATTTTCTGTAAAATAAGATTCCCCTTCCGGCTCAGGTACCTTCTCAGTAATATGCAAAACATCCCTAATGGCTTCAATCATCAGCTGCACCTCCTAGCAAGGGATACACCCCCCCCCCCCCCCATCCCCTGCATATTTCCATCACCGTCCCCTGTGTCCGAGTCGGTATCAGTGTCAACTTGCATTATTTGGGCAAGTGCACGTTTTTTAGGGTATGTAGGTGGGGTATGGGAGGGAGTAGGAGCTGAATGCTGTAAACTTTCTCAAAAACTGCGTCTCTTTCTCATTATGTGACATCTTTGATGAAATCTGTGATATCATTCTCTTTAAAGAATCCACCCATGGGGGTTCGGATTCGACAGGTTGGGAAAACACATTGTAGTCCTGAGTACATGGGATAGACTCTTCAGGAGAAGATACACACCCTGCAGCACAGGATACAGAGCCGTTAGACATGGTAATGTGGATAAATACACACACACACACACACACACACACACACACACACACACACACACACACACACAGGAAAATGTCAGACACAGTTTCCCCAGAGCACCTTCAGAGAGTCACAGAGTATAAGGAGCCAACCACACTGTGCCCCAATAGGCAGTTAATAGATTAAAACGTCCGGCGCTTACTGAGTAACCTTAATAGGCTAAACAGTTTATATAACACTCTCCCCCCCTGTCTATAACACCCTGGTACCGCAGAGGTATGCTGGAGTTATGAGGAGGGCAGCGCTCCCTATCAGCGTCTCATCTGTGTGATCTGCAGGGAGAAAATGGCGCTGGTGAGTGCTGGATCCGCTCTGAGGAGAAGCTCTGTCCCCTGTAATGGCACGTCTTCCCGCATTTAACAGATTATACTGGCCTGAGGTATTTGTGCTGCTAACAGTGGGATTAGCCACTGTTAGCATATTTGACCAGTGTAGGGTATGTGCGCTGACCCAGGACACCCCTCACAGCGCCGTACACCAAGTGCCACTGAGCCTTCCAGAGCGCAGCCAGTCAGAGCTGCGCTCCCACCCTTGTGCCGCCATTCCCGCCGCCGCCCCCCTTCCCGGGCCGCCGGCGTCCTACTCACCACTCTTCTTTCTTCTGGCTGTTAGGGGGTGGCGGCCGTGCTGCGGGAGTGAGCGGTCGCCACGTGGGCTTGCGATCAGCACCCTCAGGAGTTCAGTGTCCTGTTAATGGAGATAGAGAACCATTAACTTCTAGAGTTGGTTCCTACTCCCCCCTAAGTCCCACGAAGCAGGGAGGCTGTTGCCAGCAGCCTGCCTGTACCTAACTAAACTCAGAAAATAATAAAACTAGAAAAACTCCTAAAAGCTCCCCTAGCTGTGACCGGCTCCTCCGGGCAAATTTTCGAAATGGAGTCTGGTAGGAGGGGCATAGAGGGAGGAGCCAGCCCACACTATTAAACTCTTAAAGTGCTAGTGACTCCCAAAGAACCTGTCTATACCCCATGGTACTAATGTGGACCCCAGCATCCTCTAGGACGTAAGAGAAACCCCCTTTTCCACAGCCTGACCAGCGGCCCCTACATGCATCCATGGCAGGAGGATATTAACTCTTATCTTATTGGCCGATAAATCCTTGTGTTGTAAATTCCTGCTTTTCAATTTACTTTTCAAGATCACAATAAGTCAGCACATTAGTAAGCAATTTGCTGAAATCAAGATGGATTACTTGAAACAAATGCCTCCTCCTAGTGGCAGGAGATTTTCTTACCAAGTGTGTTGTGTGTATGCGTGCCTGTGGATCTGAGCGCTCAATCTTCGCACCAGAGAGAGAATCTGGTCAGTGGCTTACCGCAATCATTGGGCCTGCATATGTCTGATGTACTATATTATATAAACTGCACTTGCACATGCCAATTATGCATCCTTCATGGGCTGGTGGTGAGAATCGCTCTACAATCAAACATTTAGAAACCCCCCTCCAGAAATCCTGCGTTTGCCCCTGATATGAATTGGATGGGTTCAACTACATAGGGGTAAATTTACTAAGGTGGGAGTTTATTTTAGAACTGGTGATGTTGTCTATAGCAACCAATCAGATTCTACTTAACATTTATCTAACTGCTTCTAGAAGATAATAGATAGAATCTGGTTGCTATGGGTAACATCACAAGTTCTAAAAAAAAATCTCCCACCTTAGTAAATTTACCCCACTGTTTTCCATAGCATTATAATGGCCATTGAGACCACAGCAAATAAAAGTAATATACAGATGGAGCCATGCTAGTCGTGGCTCCATCTGTGTCTGGGCGCGCCCGTCCGGGTGCGCCTAACACACTAGAATCGGAGAGTGTCTCCGTCCAGGGCACATCCGTGACGGAGACACGCCCCATTCTAGTGGATGAGAGAGCCTCTCTGTGCACTCCCGGCGGGGCTAGGCGGATGGATCGCCTAGTCACGCCTGTGATGGAGCCGCCTCAGGTGAGCGCGGCTTCATCCGTACTACAGAACTCCACTAAAGAACCATTTCACTTTGATATCATTCATAGAAACATTTTAATCAAATTAGAGGTAACAGTCCTGAAGGGAGGGAATATAGCATTACAGTTGTGAAAATCAGCAGTTTTGCTTGCAAGAAAGTTTTTTTAAACATATTATTAAGTATTTTGGCAAATTCCGCAAAGCTCAGTTAAACTATTTGCTATTATGAGCTGAGAATATTGTAGGTGAATTGTAGACTTGTTTCTGAGTTACTGTGTTTCTGTTTATTGTGTCCTGGACGTGAACTGAGAATGATATGTTTATTACACGTCTGACAGAGCCACAGTAGTTTTACTGAGATCTAAGAGTCTCTAAAAGGTCACAACAACTATCTCATTTATGCCAATATCCACAATCCGTGTGTACAGAAAGCAAACTGTTACCTAGAATGCAGCCGCTGCAGTTGCAAGCCTCTTTGATCCTTACCTATAAACCGTGCTTGCATAAGCCATCTAATTGAAGCAGCCGGTTTTACGGGTGCCATTAAATCTTTTTCATATGCATTACATTATCTTGAGTAGGATTTAATGCTAGGCCAGCTCTTTATAAGGAGGTAGCTTGGCTGTGAAATAACGTCAAAGGCTGTAGTACTTTTCTCTCCTGCCATGAGATTGCCCCAAACATTTTCATTTACATCTCGCCCAACAGTACGCCGGCCATGGGGTTTATTCACTCCTGTGACCTGGACAGGGAAAACATTCTGTTGTCAGCTAGAGCTGGCTCTATGCAGCCGTGGCAGGAGAATATTAACCCTGTAATATCTTATCGGCCGATTCATCCTTGCATTGTAAATTCCTGCTTTTCAGTTTACTTTTCAAGATCAC
Source organism: Pseudophryne corroboree (assembly GCF_028390025.1). Lineage (NCBI taxonomy): Eukaryota > Metazoa > Chordata > Amphibia > Anura > Myobatrachidae > Pseudophryne > Pseudophryne corroboree. Next base: position 176,693,619 of record NC_086448.1, read on the forward strand.
AATAAGTCAACACATTAGTAAGCAATTTGCTGACATTAAGATGGATTACTTAAAAAAAATGCCTCCTCGGAGTGCAGAGAGTTCACCTGGGCGCTTTTGTTAGTCTTTTCTACCTCTGTATATACGTTTTCCAGACATTTGTATTTTACTTGCACTACTTCAGCTAATTTCAGCATTGTGCATCTGTTAACACGTCTTTGTGGCCTTGCCGGCTGTGTAGAGAATAAAAACGAGTTACAGGCAATTACTTCTTTGTTGCATTGTTTTGTGTACACTATTCTTTTTTAATGGAGTTAGATTTACACATTGACAAGGGAATATTTAACCTTTCACCCACAGCTCTCATAATCGGTGCTATCCTACCGTTAGCTCTGACCTGTTTATCATACATGTTCTAGAGCCGTCATTGGACTGATGTATAGTAGTTTGTACATAGACATTGCGGGCTCTATTAGAGACAGATTCATTTTCCGTGAGGTCGTAACAGCTCTTACAGGGACTAATTTATGTTTGTAAGCAAATGCTATTTAATTGCGATTTTCTAGGCTATGGAGCTACTAATGTTAGCAAGTGAGGCTGACGCACAGAAATTAAAAGAGACGCCTACCGGAGCGATCGCAAACCCATTCGCAACTGCGTACACATTCACACCCTATACGCAACAACGGGGAACATCAACTGCTCCAGTAGTTCTATGGCTACGCAGACTGGACACAGCAGTAGCGACGCAGGTGCCATGTTTTTGTATGTACGAGTTCACAGATGACGGCAGATAAATGCACTGAAAACGGCCATGACATGCCAGCGTTTTTGCAACCACTCCCCATTAGCACCTCAAGCAGGCCCTTACTGTCAACCACTTTGCCATGAAATCCTCATTGCGAGCGGGATCGCAGCAGTACCATGACGCATGTGCAGTACGATCGCAGCACATGCGCAGTCTGCAGATAATCGCTCACTTGTGTGAACATCGGCCATAGCGTACAAACATGAATTAGTCCCACTGTGCTGGATATTAAACCTTGCTTGTTTTTGTTCCCATCCCATAGAAGTGTGAGCAAAAAAATAAGGTCCTGTTTTAGGATTTTTCCCAAACCTTGTCGCTAATTTTATCTGTTTTAGTTACAGGTGAAGATTTGCATCTGGAGAGATTTTCTTTGTTGCGATGCAAGAGGTGCAGATGTAGTCTGTGCATGCAGAGAAAACAGTTGTGGCTTTTGTATGTGGCACACAAATATCGGGCATGTTTATTTTACTATACTGCACATACAATACTAACTGGATTTATGATAACTTTTAAAGCAGTCTGTTTGCAGAACAAAAGTCCCTACAAACAAAGGAAGTGTAGGGTGCTGTTCTGGGAGGCAATCACTAGACCGCATGTCGGGATCGTTAGATCCCACCGCCACAGGCTTTTCTATCCACGACACCCATAGAGGGAGATTAGATTGTGTGGTGAGCACACAGAGCCACCGTACCCGCAGGGGCTATCTAGCGCTCGTCCCGCTGCTGGCATACTGGTGGCCGGGATCCCGCTGTCGGGATCATGACAGCCAGGATCCTGGCCACCGGTAATACATATGTATTCTGCTGTTCTAAGGCAAATGTATGACAAGTAATGATAATGCTGCTTACCTATTGAAGGTGTACCCAATTAAGCGGGGCCGTAACCATATTTGTGCAGATTGCCTACAGAGGAGGGGACCCGTGTGCAGACTCCGGGTGGGTCCCCTCCTCTCCACGGTGCTCTAGGCTCTAGCATTGTGCCAGAGTCTACTGCGCATGTGCAGGTCTCCGGAAACATGTTGCCCGCCACGTTCTGGAGACCAATTATTACTGCTCATGCGCGGCTGCCATTTTGGTGGTGATATTTGCCGTGGCTGCAGCGCCCAATGTGGGACTACGGAAGGGTAATAAAACATGGGTGTGGTGTGGGCCCCCCTTGACCGAGGGACCTGTATGCACCGCACACATTGCACCAAATATATAAACCCCAATGCTCCTGGGATGGTCCAAACTATCGGAGAGTTCTCCTAGACTCCTGGGAGAGGACAACTACTGGATCCCACCTACTACCCTAATCATGTCATCCCCACCCACCCACCCACCCATTTGTTCCTTAAACATCTCCTCATGGAGGGGAGGAACAAAATGTACTCGGTTATATGCGTGTGCAAAATATAATAGTATGTAATGGTGTGTGAGATATAATAGTGTGTCATGGTGTGTGTGGTTGATATCTTAGTATACTAGTTACCAGCCCATCAAAATGACGGAACAACGCAACAGTAAGGTCAGTACCGGCAGCTGTGTGCACCCAAACGGAGCTCCGCTCGGTGACATCTAGTGGCCACCGGTGTGCAAAACACTTGAAGTGCTGAGGAGCAGTGTTAGCCTTTCATTAAATACTATGTGTGTGACCTATAATAGTGTGTAATAAGATATTTGCATGAGATTTAATATATAATAGTGAAATATAACAGTGTGATACACATACCTACTGTCCCAAAACACGGGGACTCCCGAACCTTCGTTGGCTCTCCTGGACTACAGGAAGAGTAGTCAGTTATCCCAGATACGGCTCACTTCCTTAGTGAAGTGGATGGACCAGGCAGCTTGATGACGTGATACCTGCTGAATCGTCTCATTGATGGCTCCACCTCACAGTTTATGATACCTGGTAACACCCCCTCCCCCCACTGAAAGCATGGCCGTGATGGCACTATGCCACCAGGACCCTCCGATCCTCCACTTCACTGCCTTCTCCCGGATGGGACAGCCACAAGGTCGGCAAGTATTGTGTGTAATGAAGTGTGTGTGATATTATAGTGTTTACTGGGTTCTGTGTGTGTGTGTGATATAATAGTGTGTAATGAGGTGTGTGTGATATATCATTATGTGTATTTGGGTGTCTGTATATCATCATGTATAATTAGGTGAGTGTATGACATATCATGTGTAATGAGGAGTGTGTTTGAGATATAATCTATATAATAATCGAGGATGGCTGTCGTGTGCTGTAGGAGCCTGTGGTGTGCACCCCTCCCCAGCAGTTCCCACTGCCGGCAATGGCACGAGACATGACAGATCAGGAAGGGAGAACTCGCCACATGGTAAGTATAAAACTACTCAGTACTCAGTACTGTAGTTGTTTTGTATGGGACTGGGTCAAAGCATCTCCTGTGGGGTGTTCCTGGTATGTAGTGGTTAGTACCTACCAAAAGTGGTCCAAGGAAGGACAACCAGTTCACCAGCAACAGGGTCATGGATGCGTGTGGGGAGCGGAGGCTAGCCTGTCTGGTCTGATACCACAGAAGAGCTACTGTAGCACAAATTGCAGAAAAAGTTGTAGAATTGCAGAAAACTTTTAATATTGGCTATGATAGAAATGTGTCAGAACACAGAATGCATCGCAGATTGCGGTGTGTGGGGCCAAGTAGCCACAGACCAGTTAGAGTGCCCATGCTGACCCCTGTCCAATACCGAAAGTGCCTACAATGGGCATGTAAGTGTCATAACTGGATCATGGAGTAAAAGAAGAGTGTAGCCTGGTCTTCTGAATCACGTTTTCTTTTACATCATGTGGATGGCTGGGTTACTGTGACACGCACCACCTACATAAACATTGATGCTGACCTGGTACATACCTTCATGGCAACGGGACTCCATAATGGCAGTGGCCTCAGTCAGCAGGATAATGCACCCTTCCACACTGCAAAAATAGTTCATGATTGGTTTAAGGAACATGACAAAGATTTCAAGGTGTTGACTTGGCCTCCAAATTCTCCAGATCTCAGTCTGATTGAGCATCTGTGGGATGTGCTGGAAAAACAAGTCTAAGTCATAGAGGCCCCAAATCGCTACTAACAGGACTTAAAAGGATCTGCTGCTAACATCTTGGTGCCATATACCACAGGGGAACTTCAGTGGTCTTCTGGACTCCATGCCTGATGGGTCATTGCTGTTTTGGCGGCACGAGGGGGACCCACAGAATATTAAGCAGGTGGTTTTAATGATTTTGCTGATGTTTACATATAATAAAATTATAGACAACCCCAAACTGTTTTATGGATTCATTATAGTTAGAGAAATAAAAGACATTGATAATGACGGGTGTTCTTCAACTCTAAACATTTTAATGTTACAATAGCAGTCATTTGACAGTAAAATTACCTATGACTGTTTATAATGAAATCTGGTAACTATTTTTACTCAGTGCAAATAAGAAATTATATATAACTGTAGGTAAATGTAAATATTGTTTCACCAGCAATCTTATGTCTCTAATCCTATAGAAAAATGACAAAGTCCTGTTGATTCTCCATATACATTTATTGTGGTTAATCAGTGAAAAGACACACCTTTCCTACCCATTCATCGGTATGACATACATGACCAGCAAGGCTTTGCATATCTGTTTATCTTGAGTAACAAAAGAACTTTTAGCAAAGATAAATTAGAAACTAAATATAAAAGGCATACGTGACTTGTTAATTGGTTTACATTGCTACTTCAATTTGTAAAAGCTGTCCAAATCTGTCTAGGAAGAAAACAGGCCGTTCCTTTCTTCACATGAACACAATACAGCGATATAGTTTGGTTGCAGTAATAAGCACTGCGATTTTCTCTTAAACAAACACTGCTCTAAGCCCTAGGACTGCTCGCTCTGTCTAATGGAACCTTTCTATCAGTGCTATCTTAACTTTGCTCCTTCTTTTTTCCTCTTTTTAAGAAGAAATATATTGTGAAGTTTGAACTAGAATGTCAGGTTAATTCTTTTAGTATAATACAAATGTTTTCAGCATGATGAAAAATGGATTGGAAAAACAAGTATTGAAGTTGCTCGGAAATGATTTATCTATTGTCTGTTTAGATTAAATGTCCGCCTCTTTGTAGTCAGGAGTGTGGGGCGCTCATGGTAAGCACGCCTGGCGCTTCTGGTGTCTACAGGTTCCTGGATCCACTTTCATTTAGGTCATTTTGTAAATTAAAGACAGTTGATGATGAAAATGATCCTGAAAATAATTTATAATAATTTATAATAATTTTAGATTTTAGACAATTACGTTAATATCCAATAATAAACATATTCACTACGTAAATCTTTGTTAATTTGCCGAGATTACTTTTTTTTTAGCATATTTCTCTTATGTCCTAGAGGATGCTGGGGTCCACATTAGTACCATGGGGTATAGACGGGTTCACCAGGAGCCATTGGCACTTTAAGAGTTTGAAAGTGTGGGCTGGCTCCTCCCTCTATGCCCCTCCTACCAGACTCAGTTTAGAAAATGTGCCTGGAGGAGCCGGCCGCAGCTAGGGGAGCTCCATAGGAGTTTCTCTGTTTTTATTTTATTTTAATAGTTTTAGGCACAGGGAGGCTGCTGGCAACAGCCTCCCTGCTTCGTGGGACTAAGGGGGGGAGTAGTGTCCAACCCAGAGAGGTTAATGGCCACTATCTCCGCTGACAGGACACTGAGCTCCGGAGGGGAATGAACGTTCGCCGCTACAGATGATCGCTCACCCCCGCAGCATGCCGCCACCCTCTTACAGAGCCAGAAGACTTCAGTGGGGAGTGAGTCACCGGTCCCCTGGCAAGCGGGGAGCCAGTGTGAAGGCAACAAGGTAGGGAGTGCATTACTAACTGCGCTCCGGGGCTCAGTGAAACATTGTGCGGTGCTGTGAGGGGAGCCCTGAGCCAGCGCCTACACCCTACACTGGTCAGAAGCCTGTCAGGGACCCCGGATCCATGCCAGCAGTTATTCTACAGGCCAGTATAAAGAACCAGGGAGCGGGAAGCAGCGCCATGAAAGGGGGTGGAGCTTCTCCTCAGAGCAGACCCAGCAGCGTTCAGCGCCATTTTTCCTGCCTGCAAAGACGCTGACAGGGAGAGCTGTTCCTCCTCGTCAACTCCAGCTATCTTGTATGGTACCAGGGGGTTGTAAAAGGGGGAAGGCAGTGTAGATACTGTGTAACCTATTAAGGTTCACAGTAAAGGGGGGTACACACGGAGAGATCCGTGCTTAAAATCTAAGCAATCTTGCTAGATTGCTTAGATTTTAAGCACGGATCTGCCGTGTGTATGCCGTCCAGCGATAGCGATGCGCGGCCCCGCGCATCGCTATCGCCGATGCTAGATTGAGCTGCATGCAGGCTCAATCTAGCGGGTCGCTCACTTCACCGTTGTGTGAAGTGAGCGGCCCCCCGTCGGCTTTCCCCCTCGCTCAGCACATCGCGCTGTGCTGAGCGGGGTGAGAGATGTGTGCTGAGCGGTCTGTGTTAAGATCGTTCAGCACACATCTCTCCCGTGAGTACCCCCCTTAAGTGCTGTATAGTGGTTTTCCTCTATCTAAGAAGCGCTGTGTGTGGGTTGGCTCCAATCTCTGTGGCTCTCTTGGTATTCTTGGGGGGAAACTCTGTCTGCCTTTTCCCTGTGTGTGTGTGGAGTGTTTGTTGTCCCCAACTGACATGTCTAGGGACTCTGTGTCATATGCAGCAGAGTATATGTCTTCTCAGGATGACCCCATTCCATGTAATCAGGATTGTACTGTTTTAGCACAGATTCCTGCTAATGAGCCAGAGTGGTTAGCCTCTCTTAAGGGTATGATCTCTCAGATTTCTACTAGGGTAGCAAAAACTGAGACAGCAACTCAGGTTTTACAAAACTCTATGGCTGTATGGTCTGGTCCTATTCCTTCAGGGCCCCCTAGCATACACTCTCAAAAATACACTCTCTTGCCCAGATTATGCAAGATGACACGGATACTGATTCTGACACGGCAGACAGTGAGGGGGATGTGCTGAGGGGGGCGGCATCTCTTGCAAAAGGGGTGCAGTTGATGATTGAAGCCATTAGAGATGTTTTGACTATTACTGACGCAACACCTGAGTAGGTTGAGGAGGCTTACTTCATGGGTAATAAGAAAGCCTCGCTAACCTTCCCTACGTCTAAAGAATTAAACGCTATATTTGAAAAATCCTGGGAAAACCCAGAGAAAAAATTCCAGATCCCCAGAAAGGTTCTGGTTGCTTTTCCCTTCCCTGAGGAGGATAGAAAGAAATGGGAAAACCCACCCATAGTTGACGCATCTGTTTCCAGACTGTTGAAGAGGGTGGTTTTACCTGTCACGGGTTCTACTGCGTTAAAAGAACCGGCTGATCGCAAAATTGACACTACGCTCAAATCCATATACACGGCTTCAGGGGCAATATTGCGACCTACTATTGCCTTTGCATGGATCTCTAAAGTTATAGTAAAGTGGTCAGGCACATTACTTGAGGAATTGGATTCAATGGATAAAAGTGACGTTGAATTGTTTTTACGTAACATACAGGATTCTGCAGGATTTATGGTGGAATCCATGAAAGACCTGGGCTCGATGGTTGAAGGGATATCTTCCATGTCTGTCTCGGCTCGCAGAGGACTCTGGCTACGCCAATGGTCTACCGACGAGGAATCCAGGAGAGGTGTGGAGAACCTACCATACACAGGTCAAGCTCTATTTGGAGAAACGTTGGATGCGTGGATTTCCACGGCAACTGCGGGTAAGTCACCTTTTCTTCCCTCAGCTGCACCTGCTACGAAGAAACCTTTTTCTTCATTTCCATCACAGTCCTTTAGGACAGCAAAAACAAAAAAGGCCAAGCCTTCTAACACCTTCTTTAGAGTAGGTCGTGCAAAATCCAAAAAACCTGCTATTGCAGGTTCCCAAGACCAGAAGCCTGCTTCTGGTACATCAAAATCCTCAGCATGACGGTGGACCGCACGGCCTGGAGGAAGGGCCGGTGGGGGCGAGGCTCTGACGGTTCAGCCACGTGTGGGTGTCGGGTGTAGTATGGTTTGCCGGCGGTCGGGGTCCCAACCGCCGGCATACCGACAGCTGGGCGAGTGCAAATGAGCCCCTTGCGGGCTCGCTGCACTTGCCACGCTGCGGGCACGGTGGCACACTACGCGCGCAGCGCTATCTATTCTCCCTCCAGGGGGGTCGTGGACTCCCAAGAGGGAGAAAAGATGACGGTATGCTGGCGGTCGGGATTCCGGCGCCGGTATGGTGGTCGCCGGGAGCCCAGCCGCCGGCAACCTGAAGACTACCCGTGGGTATCATCCGGTCTGGACCCCTGGGTGCAGGATATTGTGTCCCAGGGGTACAGGCTGGAGTTTCAAGAACTCCCGTCTCACCGATTCTTCAAATCATGAAGTGATCCAAAAATTGGAGAAGTCAAAGGTCATTGTCCCAGTTCCACCTCAGATGCAAAACAAGGGTTACTATTCAAACCTTTTCGTGGTTCCAAAACCAGATGGTTCGGTCAGGCCAATTTTGAATTTGAAAATGTTGAACCCCTATCTGAGGGAGTTCAAATTCAAAATGGAGTCTTTGAGAGCGGTGATCACAGGTCTGGAGGAGGGGGAGTTCCTGGTATTCCTGGATATCAAGGATGCGTACCTCCACATTCCAATCTGGCCGCCGCATCAGGCTTATCTCCGATTCACACTGTTAGACTGTCACTATCAGTTCCAGGCACTGCCATTCGGCCTCTCCATGGCACCGAGGGTGTTCACCAAAGTGATGGCAGAGATGATGGTTCTCCTCCGCAGGCAGGGAGTGAACATAATTCCATACCTGGACGATCTGCTGATAAAGGCAGTGTCCAGGGAGAAGTTGTTGCAGTCCATTGCGCTCACGATTCGACTGCTCAGGGATCACAGTTGGATCCTGAACCTTCCAAAGTCACACTTGGAACCGACAAGGATTTTGTCTTTCCTGGGAATGATCCTCGACACGGAAGTGCAGAGGGTGTTTCTACCGGTGGAGAAAGCGTTGGTAATACAATCAATGGCCCGGGATGTCTTGAAACCTGCCCGGGTATTGGTTCACCAGTGCATTCGCCTTCTGGGGAAGATGGTTGCCTCCTACGAGGCTCTACCATATGGAAGATTCCATGCTCGACCCTTCCAACTGAATCATTTAGACAAATGGTCGGAATCTCATCTGCACATGCACCAGAGGATACGTCTCTCACCGAAGGCAAGGATTTCGCTCCTCTGGTGGCTGCAAATGCCTCACCTTCTGGAGGGCCGTAGGTACGGAGTTCAGAACTGGATCCTTCTAACCACAGATGCAAGTCTCAGAGGTTGGGGAGCGGTCACCCAGGGGGAAACTTTCCAAGGAAGATGGTCAAACCTGGAAGCCATTCTTCCAATAAACATTCTGGAACTGAGAGCCGGGTACAACGATCTTCTCCAAGCTGCACATCTTCTACAAGATCGGGCCATTCAAGCACAGTTGGACAATGTAACGGTGGTGGCCTACATAAACCGACAGGGAGAAACAAAAAGCAGAGCTGCAATGTCAGAGGTGACAAGAATCCTCCTCTGGGCGGAAAGGCACACATTGGCGCTGTCAGCGCTCTTCTTTCCAGGAGTGGACAACTGGGAAGCGGACTTCCTCAGCAAACACGATCTCCATCCAGGAGAATGGGGCCTCCATCCGGAAGTATTCACAGAAGTGACCAGTCATTGGGTCGTGCCTCACATAGACATGATGGCCTCATGTCTCAACAAGAAACTTTGGAGGTCCTGTTCCAGGTCGAGAGACCCACAAGCAGTGGCGATGGATGCCCTGGTAACTCCGTGGGTATTCAAGTCAGTAAATGTATTCCCTCCACTTCCACTCATTCCAAGAATTCTAAAACTCTTAAAGAGAACAAGGGTTCAGGCAATTCTAATTGTTCCGGACTGGCCAAGGCGAGCTTGGTACGCGGATCTTCTGGACTTACTGCTGGACGATCGGAGGCCCCTTTCTCTTTGCGAGGACCTTCTACAACAGGGGCCGTTCACTTATCAAGACTTACTGCGGCTACGTTTGATGGCATGGTGGTTGAACGCCTGATCTTAGCCCAAAAGGGTATTCCGAGCAAGGTTATTCCTACCATGATACAGGCTAGGAAAGGGGTAACGTCTAAGCATTACCATCGCATTTGGAAAAAATGTGTGTCTTGGTGTGAATCCAAGAAATTTCCTACGGTGAAGTTTCAACTTGGACAGTTTCTCCTCTTCCTGCAAGCAGGTGTTGATTTGGGCCAGCGTTTGGGATCCATAAAGGACCAAATTTCGGCTTTATCTATTTTCTTCCAGAAACAATTGGCTGGCCTCCCTGAGGTTCAGACCTTTTTGAAAGGGGTTCTGCACATCCAGCCTCCCTTTGTGGCGCCGACAGCACCTTGGGATCTTAACGTGGTGTTGCATTTCCTGCAATCGGATTAGTTTGAGCCTTTACAGGAGGCTGAGGTCAAATTTCTCACGTGGTAGGCTGTCACTTTGTTGACCTTAGCCTCGGCTCGACGTGTGTCGGAATTGGGGGCTTTGTCCTGTAAAAGCCCCTACTTAATCTTCCATGAAGATAGAGCTGAGCTCAGGACGCATCAGCAGTTCCTTCCAAAGGTTGTGTTGGCTTTCCATATCAACCAACCTATTGTGGTGCCAGTGGCTACAGACTCTTCAATTACATCTAAGTCCTTGGATGTTGTGAGGGCTTTGAAGATCTATGTGAAGAGGACGGCTCATCACAGAAAATCCGACTCTCTGTTTGTCCTGTATGACCCCAAGATCATGGGGTGTCCTGCTTCTAAGCAGACGATCTCTCCCTGGATCAGGTTCACTATCCAGCATGTGTATTCTACGGCAGGATTGCAGTTTCCAAAATCTGTTAAGGCCCACTCTACTCGTAAGGTGGGTTCTTCCTGGGCGGCTGCCTGGGGTATCTTGGCTTTACAGCTTTGCTGAGCAGCTACTTGGTCAGGATCGAACACGTTTGCTAAATTCTACAAGTTCGATACTTTGGCCTCTCAGGACCTAAAGTTTGGTCAATCAGTTCTGCAGGAGCCTCCGTGCTCTCCCTCCTGTTCTGGGAGCTTTGGTACATCCCCATGGTACTAATGTGGACCCCAGCATCCTCTAGGACGTAAGAGAAAATAGAATTTTAATTACCTACTGGTAAATCCTTTTCTCGTAGTCCGTAGAGGATTTTCGTTTTCCTGCAGTGATTATCTGGTTCTGTACAACTTTGTTCTTAGTTATGTACTGCATTGTTACTTGGTAAGTAATGTTTCAGCGGTTGCTGAGGTTCAAGCTAGTTAGCTTGGTTTGTCTTGTATGTGTGAGCTGGTGTGAATCTCGCCACTATCCTTCTCTCGAAGATGTCCGTCTCCTTGGGCACAGTTTCTAGACTGAGTATGGTAGGAGGGGCATAGAGGGAGGAGCCAGCCCACACTCTCAAACTCTTAAAGTGCCCATGGCTCCTGGTGGACCCGTCTATACCCCATAGTACTAATATAGACCCCAGCATCCTCTACGGACTACGAGAAAAGGATTTACCGGTAGGTAATTAAAAACCGATTTTTACAAACCTAATTTCTCTAACGTCCTAAGTGGATGCTGGGACTCCGTAAGGACCATGGGGATTAGCGGCTCTGCAGGAGACTGGGCACAACTAAAGAAAGCTTTAGGACTACCTGGTGTGCACTGGCTCCTCCCACCAAGACCCTCCTCCAGACCTCAGTTAGATTCTTGTGCCCGGCTGAGCTGGATGCACACTAGGGGCTCTCCTGAGCTCCTAGAAAGAAAGTATATTTAGGTTTTTTACTTTACAGTGAGATCTGCTGGCAACAGACTCACTGCATCGAGGGACTAAGGGGAGAAGAAGCGAACCTACCCAACAGGTGGTAGTTTGGGCTTCTTAGGCTACTGGACACCATTAGCTCCAGAGGGATCGACCGCAGGACCCGACCTTGGTGTTCGTTCCCGGAGCCGCGCCGCCGTCCCCCTTACAGAGCCAGAAGCATGAAGAGTCCGGAAAATCGGCGGCAGAAGACTTCGGTCTTCACCAAGGTAGCGCACAGCACTGCAGCTGTGCGCCATTGCTCCTCATGTACACCTCACACTCCGGTCACTGATGGGTGCAGGGCGCTGGGGGGGGCGCCCTGAGGGCAATATATGACACCTTGGCTGGCAAATCTACATCATATATAGTCCTAGAGGCTATATAGATGTAAAATTACCCCTGCCAGTATTCCAGAAAAAGCGGGAGAAAGTCAGTTGAAAAAGGGGCGGGGCTTCTCCCTCAGCACACTGGCGCCATTTTCTCTTCACAGTGCAGCTGGAAGACAGCTCCCCAGGCTCTCCCCTGTAGTTTTCAGGCTCAAAGGGTTAAAAAGAGAGGGGGGGCACTAAATTTAGGCGCAATATATGTATACAAGCAGCTATTTGGGGAAAAATCACTCAGTTATAGTGTTAATCCCTGCATTATATAGCGCTCTGGTGTGTGCTGGCATACTCTCTCTCTGTCTCCCCAAAGGACTTTGTGGGGTCCTGTCCTCAGTCAGAGCATTCCCTGTGTGTGTGCGGTGTGTCGGTACGGCTGTGTCGACATGTTGGATGATGAAGGTTACGTGGAGGCGGAGCAGAGGCCGATAAATGGGATGTCGCCCCCTGTGAGGCCGACACCAGAGTGGATGGATAGGTGGAAGGTATTAACCGACAGTGTCAACTCCTTACATAAAAGGCTGGATGACGTAACAGCTGTGGGACAGCCGGCTTCTCAGCCCGCACCTGCCCAGGCGTCTCAAAGGCCATCAGGGGCTCAAAAAAACGCCCGTTACCTCAGATGGCAGACACAGATGTCGACACGGAGTCTGACTCCAGTGGCGACGAGGTTGAGACATATACACAATCCACTAGGAACATCCGTTACATGATCTCGGCAATGAAAAATGTGTTACGCATTTTCTGACATGAACCCAAGTACCACATAAAAGGGGTTTTATATTTGGGGAGAAAAAGCAGCCAGTGTTTTGTTCCCCCATCAGATGAATGAATGAAGTGTGTAAAGAAGCGTGGTTTCCCCCGATAAGAAACTGGTAATTTCTAAAAAGTTACTGATGGCGTACCCTTTCCCGCCAGAGGATAGGTCACGTTGGGAGATATCCCTTAGGGTGGATAAGGCGCTCACACGTTTGTCAAAAGGTGGCACTGCCGTCTTAGGATACGGCCACCTTGAAGGAACCTGCTGATAAAAAGCAGGAGGCGATCCTGAAGTCTGTATTTACACACTCAGGTTATATACTGAGACCTGCAATTGCCTCAGCATAAATAGTGCTGCTGCAGCGTGGTCTGATACCCTGTCAGATAATATTAATACGCTAAGACAGGCAGTGGCGTAACTACTGCCCCCGCAGCCCTCGCGGTGGCTTGGGGGCGAGGGGCTGCGGGGGCGCCGCCACTGATTTAGAGCAGATTGACATGCGGACAAACGTCCGCATGTCAATCTGTTAACACTAGCCCCCCGCTGTGAAGTAGGGACACGGAGGGCACAGCGTGCGCCTCTCCTGTGTCCCTCTGAGTCTCCGGCGTGTCGGGGGGCGTGTCCTATGAAAAGGGGGCGTGGCTTCGCGGAGGACCCGCAATCGCGGGCCACGCCCCCGTTTCGTCACTGAGGGGGCATGCCCAGCGCTCTGTGAGCTGCTGGCATGCCCTCTCTCCCTCTGTCTGCGCTGAATAGACGCTGTGCGCATGCGCACAGCGTCTATTCACTACTGCTCTGCTGCAGTGACTGTAGGAGACTCCCAACTGCCCCCCCCCATCGCGGGACACTGCGGGAGGTATGCATATATGGCACTGGGGGGGCACTGAGGGGGCATATATGGAACAGGGGGGGGGCACTGAGGTGGCATATATGGCCTGAGGGGGCATATATGGCACTGGGGTGGCACTGAGGGGCATATATGGCACTGAGGGGGCATATATGGCACTGGGGGCACTGAGGGGGCATATATGGCACTGGGGGGGGCACAGAGGGGTCATATATGGCACTGAGGGGGCACATATGGCACTGCGGGGGGCACATATGGCACTGCGGGGGGCACTGAGGGGGCATATATGGCACTGAGGGGGCATATATGGCACTGGGGGGCACTGAGGGCATATATGGCACTGGGGGGGCACTGAGGGGGCATAGATGGCACTGGGGGGCACTGAGGGGGCATATATGGCACTGGGGAGGCACTGAGGGGGCATATATGGAACTGAGGGGGCATATATGGCACTGGTGGGGCACTGAGGGGGCATATATGGCACTGGGGGGGCACTGAGGGGGCATATATGGCACTGGGGGGTACTGAGGGGGCATATATGGCACTGGGGGGCACTGAGGGGGCATATATGGCACTGGGGAGGCACTGAGGGGGCATATATGGCACTGAGGGGGCATATATGGCACTGTATGTGTACCTGGCACATGGGGGGCTATATTTGGCACTGGGGGCACGTGAGCACCTGGCATTGTGGGGGAATATCTGGCACTGGGGGCATATGTGGCACTGGGGGCATGTGAGTACCTGGCACCGTGGGGGAATATCTGGCACTGAGGACATATGTGGCACTGGGAGCACAGCCCTAGCAACAAGCACTACCCCCTAGCAATGAGCATGACACCCAGTGCATGAAACCCCTGGCAACGAGCATGACACCGAGTGCATGAAACACCTGGCAACGAGCATGACACCCTGAGCATGAAAACCCCTGGCACCGTGCATGGAACCAAGAGCATGAAACCCCTGGCAACGAGCAGGTAATTTAAAAGTAATTAGAAGCCTTAATGTAGGACTTAATGTGTAATGGGCATTACGGTGTGTGGCATAATGTATCACGGACATTGCGGTGTGTGTCAGAATGTGTCACAGGCATTACGGTGTGTGGCAAACTATATCACGGGCATTGTGGTATGTGGTATAATGTCTCAGGGGCATTGCAGTGTGGCATAGGGTATAACGGGCATTGCGGTATGTGTCACAGGCATTACGGTGTATGGTATACTAGATCACGGGCATTGTGGTATGTGGTATAATGTCTCAGGGTCATTGCAGTGTGTGGCATAATGTATAATGGGCATTGCGGTGTGTGGCATAATGTGTCAGGCATTACGGTGTCTGTATACTATATCACGGGCATTGTGGTATGTGGTATAATGTCTCAGGGTCATTGCAGTGTGGCATAATGTATAACGGGCATTGCGGTGTGTGTCAATGTATCACGGACATTGCGGTGTGTGGTATACTATATCATGGGCATTGTGGTATGTGGTATAATGTCTCAGGTTCATTGCAGTGTGTGTCATAATGTATCACGGACATTGCGGTGTGTGTCATAATGTATCACGGACATTGCGGTGTGTGGTATACTATATCATGGGCATTGTGGTATGTGCTTTAATGTATCAGGGGCATTGCAGTGTGTAGCATAATGTATAACGGGCATTGCGATTCCTGTCATAATGTGTCATAGACATTACGGTGTGTGGCATAATGTGTCGGGGGCATTACGGTGTGTGCATATTGTGTCATGTGCATTATTGTGTGTGGCATAATGTCTGAGGGCCTTTGCAGTATGTGGCATAATGTATACTGGGCATTACTATAAGGAGGAAAAATGACAAATAATGGAAGGGGCATGAATCAGGATTATTTTTCTTTCCTGTGGTGGCTAACGTCTGGGCGTGCAGGTTGCAAAAATGGGGTATAAGGTAGTCCATTCCTGCAATGCCACGCCTCTTTATGCGAAGCTGCGCCCATTTAAACAAAACCACGCCCCTTTTTGGCGCCGCGCGCCTTCGGCGCGCACATGTTTGTCCCTTTCCTAGTGCCAATTATGGGGGGGGGGGCGCCGAAGAATTTTTGGGCTTGGGGGAGAATAATTTCTAGTTACGCCACTGAAGACAGGGATAATATATTGCTAACATTGAGCATATTTAAGACGTTGTCTTATATATAAAGGATGCACAGAGGGATATTTGCCGGCTGGCATCCAGAATTAATGCAATGTCCATTCTGCCAGGAGGGTATTAGAAACCCGGCAGTGGACAGGTGATGCTGCCTGTAAAAGGCACATGGAGATTCTGCCTTATAAGGGTGAGGAATTGTTTGGGGATGGTCTCTGGGACCTCGTATCCACAGCAACAGCTGGGAAGAAAAATTTTTACCTCAGGTTTCCACACAGCCTAAGAAAGCACCGTATTTTCAGGTACAGTCCTTTCGGCTTCAGAAAAGCAAGCGGGTCAAAGGCGCTTCCTTTCTGCACAGAGACAAGGGAAGAAGGAAAAAAGCTGCACCAGCAGCCAGTTCCCAGGATCAAAAATCTTCCCCCGCTTCCTCTGAGTCCACCGCATGACGCTGGGGCTCCACAGATGGAGACAGGTGCGGTAGGGGCGCGTCTCGGGAACTTCAGGGACCAGTGGGCTTGCCCACAGGTGGATCTCTAGGTTCTGCAAATAGTATCACAGGGATACAGGCTGGACTTCGAGGCGACTCCCCCTCGCCGTTACCTCACATCAGCCTTGCCGGCTGCCCTCGGAGAAAGGTAGTACTGGCGGCAATTCACAAGCTGTACTTCCAGCAGGTGAAAGCAAGGTACCCCTCCTTCAACAAGGCCGGGGTTACTATTCCAAAATGTTGTGATACCGAAACCAGAGGGTTCGGTGAGACCCATTCTAAAATTGAAAGCCTTGAACACTTATATACGAAGGTTCAAGTTCAAAATGGAATCGCTCAGGGCGATTAATGCAAGCCAGGAGAATTTCATGGTATCACTGGACATCAAGGATGATTACCTGCATGTCCCTATTTACCCTCTTCACCAGGAGTACCTCAATATTGTGGTACACGATTGTCATTACCAATTCCAGACGTTGCCGTTGGTCTGTCCCCGGCACCGAGGTATTTACCAAGGTAATGGCCGAAATAATATCCCGTACTTGGACGATCTCCTTATAAAGGCGAGGGCCAGGGAGCAGTTGTTCGTCGGAGTAGCACTATCTCGGGAAGTGCTACAACAGCACGGCTGGATTCTGAATATTCCAAAGTCGCAGCTGGTTCCTACGACGCGTCTACTGTTCCTGGGTATGGTTCTGGACACAGAACAGGATAAAAAGGGTTTCTCCCGGAGGAGAAGTCCAAGGAGTTGTTGTCTCTAGACAGAGACCTCCTAATACGTATACAGGTGTCGGTGCATCAATGCACGCGAGCCCTGGGAAAGATGGTAGCTTCTTACGAAGAAATTCCATTCGCCAGGTCCCATGCAAGGATTTTCCAGTGGGATCTGTTGGACAAGTGGTCCGGGTCGCATCTTCAGATGCATCGGCGGATAACCCTGTCTCCAAGGGTCAGGGTGTCGCTGTTGTGGTGGCTGCAGACATCTTCTAGGGGGCCGCAGATTCGGCATACAGGACTGGGTCCTGGTGACCACGGATGCCAGCCTTCGAGGCTGGGGGGCAGTCACACAGGGAAGGAACTTCCAAGGCTATGGAAAAGTCAGGAGACTTCCCTACACATAAATATTCTGGAACTGAGGGCCATTTACAATGCCCTAAGTCAGGCTAGACCCCTGCTTCAACACCGGCCGGTGCTGATCCAGTCAGACAACATCACGGCGGTCGCTCATGTAAACCGACAGGGCGGCACAAGAAGCAGGATGGCGATGGCAGAAGCCACAAGGATTCTCCGATGGGCGGAAAATCATGTGTTAGCACTGTCAGCAGTGTTCATTCCCGGAGTGGACAACTAAGAAACCTCCACCCGGGAGAGTGGGGACTTCATCCAGAAGTCTTCCAAATGATTGTACACCGTTGGGAAAGGCCACAGGTGGACATGATGGCGTCCCGCCTCAACTAAAAGTTACAAAGATATTGCGCCAGGTCAAGGACCCTCAGGCGATAGCTGTGGACGCTCTGGTAACACCGTGGGTGTACCAGTCGGTGTATGTGTTCCCTTCTCTGCCTCTCTTACCCAGGGTAATGAGAATAATAAGAAGGAGAGGAGTAAGAACTATACTCATTATTCCGGGTTGGCCAAGAAGAGCTTGGTAACCAGAACTCCAAGAAATGATCTCAGAGGACCCATGGCCTCTGCCGCTCAGACAGGACCTGCTGCAGCAGGGGGCCTGTCTGTTCCAAGACGTACCGCGGCTGCGTTGACGGCATGGCGGTTGAACGCCGGATCCTGAAGGAAAAGGGAATTCCGGAGGAAGTTATCCCTACGCTATTTGAAGCTAGGAAAGAAGTGAACGCAAACCATTATCACCGCATATGGCGGAAATATGTTGCGTACTGTGAGGCCAGGAAGGCCCCAAAGGAGAAATTTCAGCTAGGTCGATTTCTGCACTTCCTACAGTCAGAGGTGACTATGGGCCTAAAATTGGGTTCCATTAAGGTCCAGATTTCGGCTCTATCGATTTTCTTCCAAAATTGAACTGGCTTCACTGCCTGAAGTTCAGACTTTTGTTAAGGGAGTGCTGCATAGTCAGCCCCCGTTTGTGCCTCCAGTGGCACCGTGGGATCTCAACGTGGTGTTGGATTTCCTGAAGTCGCATTGGGTTGAGCCACTTAAATCCGTGGAGCTATAATACCTCACGTGGAAAGTGGTCATTCTGTGGGCCTTGGCGTCGGCCAGGCGTGTATCAGAATTGGTGGCTTTGTCATACAAAAGCCCTTATCTGTATTTTATATGGATAAGGCGGAATTGAGGACTCGTTCCCAATTCCTTCCTATGGTGGTATCATTTTTTAATGTGAACCAACCTATTGTGGTGCCTGCGGCTACTTGGGACTTGGAGGATTCCAAGTTACTGGATGTAGTCAGGGCCCTGAAAAGTATATGTTTCCAGGACAGCTGGAGTCAGGAAAACTGACTCGCTATTTCTCCTGTATGCACCCAACAAGCTGGGTGCTCCTGCTTCTAAGCAGATGATTGCTCGCTGGATCTGTAGCACGATTCAACTTGCACATTCTGCGGCTGGACTGCCGCACCCTAATTCTGTAAAAGCCCATTCCACGAGAAAAGTGGGCTCTTCTTGGGCGGCTGCCTATACAACTTTGCCGAGCTATTACTTGGTCGGGTTCAAACATTTTTGCAACAGTCTACAAGTTTGATACCCTGGCTGAGGAGGACCTAGAGTTTGCTCATTCGGTGCTGCAGAGTCATCCGCACTCTCCCGCCCGTTTGGGAGTTTTGGTATAATCCCCATGGTCCTTACGGAGTCCCAGCATCCACTTAGGACGTTAGAGAAAATAAGATTTTACTCACCGGTAAATCTATTTCTCGTAGTCCGTAGTGGATGCTGGGCGCCCATCCCAAGTGCGGATTGTCTGCAATACTTATTTATAGTTATTGCTTAACTAAAGGGTTATTGTTGAGCCATCTGTTGAGAGGCTCAGTTATATTTCATACTGTTAACTGGGTATAGTATCACGAGTTATACGGTGTGATTGGTGTGGCTGGTATGAGTCTTACCCGGGATTCAAAATCCTTCCTTATTGTGTCAGCTCTTCCGGGCACAGTATCCTAACTGAGGTCTGGAGGAGGGTCTTGGTGGGAGGAGCCAGTGCACACCAGGTAGTCCTAAAGCTTTCTTTAGTTGTGCCCAGTCTCCTGCGGAGCCGCTAATCCCCATGGTCCTTACGGAGTCCCAGCATCCACTACGGACTACCAGAAATAGATTTACCGGTGAGTAAAATCTTATTTTTGTAGACTTTGCCTTTATTATATCTTGGAAAGTGCAGGTATTCCAGGCAAATGTAAGGCAGTGCTCCAGTTTCAAAGTAGTGTGCTCTAGTGACCTCAGTGAGTTGGTTAATAATGATAGCTAAATAATAATAATAATAATACTAATATTATTAAATCATCATCATTATAGGGATTTTACTGTGAGCTACTCTTATAGTGTGGTCTAATTATGATTACGCTAGTGAAAACAAAAGTTACTAAGTGGACATAAAAAGGAAGACTTCGTTATTTTATAAAAGTTTTTTTTAAAATACAAAACAAAATGCATTTAATTGCTTAATTAGCTAATATTTTTTTTAAAATGTCCCCAAAATTAAATTTTCAAATTATGCAAGTAAGAGCTATTTAAAACTGATTCAGTATAATGTTTTAAGACTGTTTAGAACAGTAGATTGCAAACATAGTAATTATTGGTGCAGTATAACAATTGTGACCCAGAAGTTCAAATTTCCATTTTAAAGGGACTGAGACATATTTCTTTGTGTCTCAGTTCACAGAGATATCAGACAGATTGCTGAGATGCTGCAACACAGATATTGATGTCTTATTCAGGGAGATTGACCAATCAATTGCTGTAAATCGCAATGCTGTCCATCAGCTAGAAGAGAATTTGAATCCAAAAATTGGCGAAGAGGAATGGGAAAAAATACAAATACAGGTGAGGTTGTCATATACTCTAATTATACAAAAATACCCACTAATCCATATCTATCTGACTAGCTTTATACACAGATATGTCCTCATACATCTTTGCTGCAGCCACATCAAACAGCCCCTCTTGGAATGCCAGGTTGTGTGAGAATCTATTAGTGTCTGGCATATTTTTTGCCGAAAATGCATCTTATTTGCAGTGTGACTAGGACTCATAAGGAGACTATGGTGGTCATTCCGACCAGATCGCTCGCTGCAGTTTGTCGCAGCGCAGCGATCGGGTTGGTACTGCGCTTGCGCCGCAGTGCGCCGATGCATGGCAGTCATCGTTGCCTAACAATCGCCTCTGAGACAAAGGAGGTCGCTAGGCGGGAGGGGGCTGAACGGCGGAGTTTAGCCGCCGTTTAGGGGGAGCGGTCCGGCCAACGCAGGCGTGGCCGGACCGTTGGGGGGAGCGACGAGTAACTCCCGGCCAGCTGCAGGAGCTGCGCTGGCCGGGAGTTGCTCCTCAAATACAAAGGCATCGCCTCTGTGTGATGCTTTTGTATTTGTGCAGGGGGGGGGGGCGGGGCGGAACTGACATGCGGGGCGGACTAGCCCTGTGCTGGGCGTCCCCCCGCATGTCTGAGTTAACGATCGTCGCTGTGCTAAACTTAGAACAGCTATGATCAACGCAGAATGACCCCCTATGCTGCTTAATTTGATATATGACACTTGTACGTATATCTGTGTGTGACTGAGGCTCTGAATCTGTACACAAAGTGCTACAATTTAGCAGCCGCAGCTGTTTTCCAATACAAGTTCTGTTCTGCACAGACTCACACAATATACTTGTGTCATATATCAAATTAATCAGCACAGTCTCTGCATTGCGAATAAGACACATTTTTGGCAAAAAAATTCACTCAACTTTAGCAGTGTTGCACGGGACTTGGTAGCTCACTCCCGCCAGGCATCCTGTGCTGCATGGTGTATTGAGGCTTGATGTATGCGGACACAGCTGTACATAAATACCTTATAGTGCCACTGCTGTCTTCAAGATGATGCTAGCAATGTATTTATTACCGTCAGGATGCGAAATACACATCCATTTCCGTTTGCAATCCCTAGCACTAAACTTAGACTATTCACCTCTATTAGATTGGCTAGCTTCTCCAGCATCAATCACCCCGCCCACAGGAAACCACACCATTATAAAACCTAACGGTCCACCCCACCTCTATACTAATTGGCTGGTATTAAACCTGTATTTCCTCTCCCCGAGACAGCTCCCTCATTTTATATATAAAGCTGACCTGAAAGCAGCCCTACCCCGAGACATACCAGCAGGAGAAAGATCAGTATCTCTGCAAACCCTGTGAAACAAGAGGGAGCAGATTTCCTAAACATATTTGACCTATTAAGATAAGAGTATGATAAAAGGAAAATCGCAGACCTCAAATTCCAGTCTTCAACAATTTCCAAATTTTATATATTACGTTTCCCAAACGCCGCTATTACAGTACAGGTTTTAAGGATATCCATTCTTGGCTAAAGATGGAAAATCTGGATTAAGTCACCTGTGCTCAAGCATGGATAGCCTTAAAATATGGACCGTAATGGCAGAGTTTGTGAAAGTTCAATAACAGATCTTCATTAGGAACTTTTCCTTTTATTACACCTGGATGTATTCAGATTGTCGACATTCAATTAGGTTAGATTGGAATTAGGGTTAGGCTGCGTTTATGGTTAGACTTAAATAGTAGTGTCAACATTCATAAGGTGAACATAATGAATAGGTGGACTTTATGCCGTTGTCGACATTGTGTCATATCACACCCTGGTCCAGATTCTTATTTTGAAGTAAAGAGAAAAAAAAGTAACTTTGTATCTAGAACAAACCATTGGCCTAATTCAGATATGCAACAGCAAACTTTTTCTCTAATGGGCAAAACCATGTGCACTGAAGGTGGGGCAGGTATAACATGTGCGGAGAGAGTTAGATTTGGGTGGGGTGTGTTCAAACTGAAATCTAAATTGCAGTGTAGAAATAAAGCAGCCAGTATTTACCCTGCACAGAAACAAAATAACCCACCCATATCTAATTTTCCCTGCACATGTTACTGTATATCTGCCCCACCTGCAGTGCACATGGTTTTGCCCATTAGAGAAAGATTTTGCTTTTGCGATCAGGTCTGAATAAGGCCCCATGTCACCATGCAAGTGGAGCAAATACATTGATATTGTTTCTGTGCAGGGTAAATACTGTCTGCTTCTGCATGTAGCCCACAAATGTTGGGCAGCTTTATATTTACACTACAATTTAGATTTCAGTTAGGACACATCACACCCAAATCTACAGTAAATCTCTCTGCACATGTTGCATCTGCCCCATCTGCAGTACAACATGGTTCTGCTCAGGGGCAGTTACTTGCTTTATTTTGATTTCGTTTCAAATCAGAATCAGGCCTCCATTGGACCAATATTTCAATTGATAGTTTGAATTTCCATCATCATCATATGAAACTGTGACGCTCCCCATATATTTTGTTCCTAGGTATAATTTTTTTGTACCACCAAAGATAAAAACTGCTTACACACATACAGTATGCTTCCAGTAAAAATGAATGTAATTATCATTCCTTGCTTTTCACTTTAGCAATATCCTACTGGTGAAACTTTTACATTTAAAAATGTCATTTAATTCAGGATATAAATGAGAATATTGCATATGCATCACGATTGTAACCACTGATAGTTTTTGTCAAAGAATTCTGTGATCAGACCAACCGAGCGCACATTGGGCTTCATTCGGATGTGGTTGCTGCTGCTATCTTTTGCCGTAGACAATTGCGATTAAATGCTAATATGGGCAGAAGCTAACCTGCACATAGGAATGCCCACTGCTGTTGCATAATTTCCGTTTGGCGGCGTATAATTGCTGATATATCGTTACCTTCATCACAAATCGGAGTCATGTCGCAGAGTCTGAGTGCCTCTGTAGACGCCCAGGCTGAGCTGCTCTCCTGGGACGCAGAGGGCTCTCCAGTAACAAACAAAAAAAAGCCATGACAGGCCCACATTTACCCGGCAACTCCCCGTTACCACCCCCAAACGCTGGCTACATGTCACTTTCTTTGCGACTAATACCGCGACCGCTGCGGCTCAGACATGCACAGAAAGAGCATTGACCGATTTGCGTACAATAGCCGCTTTGCAACCGCATCTGAATTAGGTCCATAGTTTTGTGTGGGCATAGCTGTTAAATTCTATAATGTATGTTAAAGCTGTATAATATGGTTTCATCAGCATGTTTTGTTATCTAGGCTGTTCGTCAGGAAATATTTGACTGTCCTATATGTATCATGCCTCTGTATCACAATAATGAAGAGCACAGAAGCCACCGTCCGGCCGTTCTCCTGTCCTGCTCTCACATGTTTCACCATGCTTGTCTTCAGGCATTTGAAGACTTTTCTGTTGGAGAATTCCACGTTTGCCCTTTGTGCCGTTCTCCGTACCAAAAGAAAATATTCTCCTGTTAATGTTTTATATGGAGTGAAGACAAATAAACTTTCTAGGTGGCATACGTGTCCCGGTAATGTTATATAGATTTGACAGGTTTAAAAATTGGTGTATTAATGATTTATTTTGCATTTGGCTCATTTCAATACATATTTCATTTAAAAGTACAACATTTTTGCACAAAGCCTTAATATAAACTTGTACACATCTGTTTGCTAGAAACTTAGTTTTTTGCTATAGTACTACCAGGGCCGCCTTAACAGCATAGTAGGCCCTGAGCAAAGCAATATACTGGGGCCCCTATCCTGTACTTGACTACTCTACTAGAATGGTCAGGAGGCTCCCAGAAATCGGGTGGCAGTCTACTTGCACATCCCAGCAGCTGTCCGCTAAGGGAGAAAAAGTGGGCGACCTGGTGATACGATTTGCGCTGAATTGCATAATAGTAGCATTGCATAGCGGTGTATAAGGTTGTGATGACGCAACTGGATCTGCACACCCCTAGACCGACCCCTTGGCCTGTTAACCCAACCTCCTGGAGGAAGCAGCCAGTACGTCGGCAAGTATGCCTTATCCACCCAAGAATAAATTAAATAAAAATTCACAACCTTCCCCTCCTGCGGTCTCTCGCTGTCTCTTCTCAAATACATCCATACAGCTAATGGCTGTCAGCACTAAGATGGCAGGGCTAGCGGAAAATATGGTCATACATTCAGGTGCATAGTGTGATCAAATTTCTGCATCTAAAGGGCACATCGCAGCTAAATAGTAACATAGTAAATGAGGTTGAAAAAAGTCAAGTTGTCCATCGAGTTCAACCTGTATTAAAAATTCTACAAAAACATTGCTAGGTTTTCGAGGTGTATGGTGATAACGTCATGTCACGGAAACAGGTGTGGGTTTAGTGCACTATCTGTAGTGGACATGCTTGGCCAGCAGGATTGCTGCTCATCTTCAATGTCTATCCTGCCGTTACCGAAGGCAGTGCACCTAACCCAAACCTGTTTCCGTGACATGACGTTATCACCGTACACCTTGACAAGTTGGTGATGAATTTCAGCTGCTGATGTGCCCTTCAGACGCAGAAATCTGATCACACTAGTACGCACCTGAATGTGTGACCATGTTCCCGCCAGCCCCACCATCTTACACCTGATGTTGGGACCGTATGACTGATATTAGGCGCAGCCTAATGGCTGTGAGGGGAAGCAGTGCCATACCTGCCATACCTGCTCTGGCCTGGCAGGAAATTAGAATAAAAGAGACATTACATGTTACCTTACTTATTGATCTACTTTCATATTAACCCGCACCAGCTGTCGATTATAATAGAAGCAGGAGATGCGAATGTCCAAACCCGCAACTCTTAACCCATATATATGTGACAATATTTCTCTAACGTCCTAAGTGGATGCTGGGGACTCCGTAAGGACCATGGGGATTAGCGGCTCCGCAGGAGACTGGGCACAACTATAAAGAAAGCTTTTAGACTACTGGTGTGCACTGGCTCCTCCCACTAAGACCCTCCTCCAGACCTCAGTTAGATTCTTGTGCCCGGCTGAGCTGGATGCACACTAGGGGCTCTCCTGAGCACCTAGAAAGAAAGTATATTTAGGTTTTTTATTTTCAGTGAGATCTGCTGGCAACAGACTCACTGCAGCGAGGGACTAAGGGGAGAAGAAGCGAACCTACCTAACAGGTGGTAGTTTGGGCTTCTTAGGCTACTGGACACCATTAGCTCCAGAGGGATCGACCGCAGGACCCGACCTTGGTGTTCGTTCCCGGAGCCGCGCCGCCGTCCCCCTTACAGAGCCAGAAGCACGAAGCAGGTCCGGAAAATCGGCGGCAGAAGACTTCGGTCTTCACCAAGGTAGCGCACAGCACTGCAGCTGTGCGCCATTGCTCCTCATGTACACCTCACACTTCGGTCACTGATGGGTGCAGGGCGCTGGGAGGGGGGCGCCCTGAGGGCAATAAATAACACCTTGGCTGGCAAAATATACACCATATATAGTCCTAGAGGCTATATAGATGTAAAATTACCCCTGCCAGTATTACAGAAAAAGCGGGAGAAAGTCAGCCGAAAAGGGGGCGGGGCTTCTCCCTCAGCACACTGGCGCCATTTTTCCCTCACAGTTCCGCTGGAAGGAAGCTCCCTGGCTCTCCCCTGCAGTCTGAATACTACTGAAGGGTAAAAAAAGAGAGGGGGGGCACTAATTTTAGGCGCAGTATAGATATTATAAGCAGCTATAGGGAAAACACTCATTGATAGTGGGATCCCAGTGTTATATAGCGCTCTGGTGTGTGCTGGCATACTCTCTCTCTGTCTCTCCAAAGGGCTTTGTGGGGTCCTGTCCTCTGTCAGAGCATTCCCTGTGTGTTTGCGGTGTGTCGGTACGGCTGTGTCGACATGTTTGATGAGGAGGCTTATGTGGAGGCGGAGCAGATGCCTGTAAATGTGATGTCACCCCCTGCGGGGTCGACACCTGAGTGGATGGTGCTGTGGAAGGAAGTACGTGATAGTGTCGACTCCTTACACAAAAGGTTCGACGACATACCTAATGTGGGACAGCCGGCTTCTCAGCCTGTGCCTGCCCAAGCGTCTCAAAAACCATCAGGGGCTTTGAAACGCCCGCTACCTCAGATGGTTGACACAGATGTCGACACGGATACTGACTCCAGTGTCGACGACGATGAGACTAATGTAACTTCCAGTAGGGCCACACGTTACATGATTGAGGCAATGAAAAATGTGTTGCACATTTCTGATGTTACCCCCGGTACCACAAAAAAGGGTATAATGTTTGGAGAGAAAAAACTACCAGTAGCTTTTCCTCCATCTGAAGAATTAAATGAAGTGTGTGAAGAAGCGTGGGCTTCCCCTGATAAAAAGCTGGTAATTTCTAAGAGGTTACTAATGGCGTACCCTTTCCTGCCAGAGGATAGGTCACGCTGGGAAATATCCCCTAGGGTGGATAAAGCGCTCACACGCTTGTCAAAGAAGGTGGCACTACCGTCTCCGGATACGGCCGCCCTGAAGGAATCTGCTGATAGAAAACAGGAGGCTATCCTGAAATCTATATATACACACACAGGTGTTATACTGAGACCGGCTATAGCTTCAGCCTGGATGTGCAGTGCTGCTGCTGCGTGGTCAGATTCCCTGTCAGAAAATATAGATACCCTAGACAGGGACACTATTTTGCTAAACGTAGAGCATATTAAAGACGCACTTTTATACATGAGGGATGCACAGAGGGATATTTGCCGGCTGGCATCCAAAATTAGTGCAATGTCCATTTCTGCCAGGAGAGGGTTATGGACTCGGCAGTGGACAGGTGATGCAGATTCCAAACGACACATGGAAGTTCTGCCTTATAAGGGTGAGGAATTGTTCGGGGATGGTCTCTCGGACCTCGTTTCCACAGCAACAGCTGGGAAGTCTACATTTTTACCCCATGTTCCCTCACAACCAAAGAAAGCACCGTATTATCAGGTACAGTCCTTTCGGCCCAATAGGGGCAAGCGGGTTAAAGGCGCGTCCTTTCTGCCCAGAGGCAGAGGTAGAGGGAAAAAGCTGCAGCATACAGCCAGTTCCCATGAGCAAAAGTCCTCCCCCGCTTCCTCTAAGTCCACAGCATGACGCTGGGGCTCCACAGGCAGAGCCAGGTGCGGTGGGGGCCCCATCTCAAACATTTCAGCAATCAGTGGGCTCGCTCACGGGTGGATCCCTGGATCCTTCAAGTAGTATCTCAGGGGTACAAACTGGAATTCGAGACGTCTCCCCCCCGCCGTTTCCTCAAATCTGCCTTGCCAACCACTCCCTCGGGCAGGGAGGCAGTGTTACAGGCAATTCAAAAGCTGTATTCACAACAAGTGATAGCAAAGGTGCCCCTACTTCAACAAGGAAGGGGTTACTATTCCACAATGTTTGTGGTACCGAAACCGGACGGTTCGGTGAGACCCATTTTAAATTTGAAATCCTTGAACACATATATAAAAAAATTCAAGTTCAAGATGGAATCGCTTAGGGCGGTTATTGCAAGCCTGGACGAGGGAGATTACATGGTATCGCTGGACATCAAGGATGCTTACCTACATGTCCCCATTTACCATCCTCACCAGGAGTACCTCAGGTTTGTGGTACAAGATAGTCATTACCAATTCCAGACGTTGCCGTTCGGTCTCTCCACGGCTCCGAGGGTCTTTACCAAGGTAATGGCGGAAATGATGATACTCCTTCGAAGGAAGGGAGTTTTAATTATCCCGTACTTGGACGATCTCCTGATAAAGGCGAGGTCCAGAGAGCAGTTGTTGGTAGGGGTAGCACTATCTCGGGAAGTGCTATGACAGCACGGCTGGATTCTAAACATTCCAAAGTCACAGCTGGTCCCTACGACACGCCTGCAGTTCCTAGGGATGGTTCTGGACACAGAACAGAGAAAAGTGTTTCTCCCGGAGGAAAAGGCCAAGGAGCTGTCATCTCTAGTCAGAGGCCTCCTAAAACCAAAACAGGTGTCGGTGCATCATTGCACGCGGATCCTGGGAAAAATGGTAGCTTCCTACGAAGCGATTCCATTCGGCAGGTTTCATGCAAGAACTTTTCAGTGGGACCTGTTGGACAAGTGGTCCGGATCGCATCTTCAGATGTATCGTCTGATAACCCTGTCTCCAAGGACAAGGGTGTCTCTGCTGTGGTGGCTGCAGAGTGCTCATCTTCAGGAGGGCCGCAGATTCGGCATACAGGACTGGGTCCTGGTGACCACGGATGCCAGCCTTCGAGGCTGGGGAGCAGTCACACAGGGAAGAAACTTCCAAGGACTATGGTCAAGTCAGGAAACTTCCCTGCACATAAATATTCTGGAACTAAGGGCCATTTACAATGCCCTAAGTCAGGCAAAACCCCTGCTTCAAAACCAGCCGGTACTGAGCCAGTCAGACAACATCACGGCGGTCGCCCATGTAAATCGACAGGGCGGCACGAGAAGCAGGACGGCGATGGCAGAAGCCACAAGGATTCTCCGATGGGCGGAAAATCACGTGTTAGCACTGTCAGCAGTGTTCATTCCGGGAGTGGACAACTGGGAAGCAGATTTCCTCAGCAGGCACGACCTCCACCCGGGAGAGTGGGGACTTCATCAAGAAGTCTTTCAAATGATTGTAAACCAGTGGGAAAAACCACAGGTGGACATGATGGCGTCCCGCCTAAACAAAAAGCTAGAAAAATATTGCGCCAGGTCGAGAGACCCGCAGGCGATAGCTGTGGACGCTCTGGTAACACCGTGGGTGTACCGATCGGTTTATGTGTTCCCTCCTCTTCCTCTCATACCAAAGGTACTGAAGATAATAAGGAGAAGAGGAGTAAGAACTATACTCATTGTTCCGGATTGGCCAAGAAGAGCTTGGTACCCGGAACTTCAAGAAATGATGTCAGAGGACCCATGGCCTCTTCCGCTCAGACAGGACCTGCTGCAGCAGGGACCCTGTCTGTTCCAAGATGTACCGCGGCTGCGTTTGACGGCATGGCGGTTGAACACCGGATCCTGAAGGAAAAGGGCATTCCGGAGGAAGTCATTCCTACGCTGATAAAAGCTAGGAAAGAAGTAACCGCAAACCATTATCACTGCATATGGCGAAAATATGTTGCGTGGTGTGAGGCCAGGAAGGCTCCAACGGAAGAATTTCAGCTGGGCCGATTCCTGCACTTCCTACAGTCAGGGGTGACTATGGGCCTTAAATTGGGTTCCATTAAGGTCCAGATTTCGGCTCTATCGATTTTCTTCCAGAGAGAATTGGCTTCACTACCTGAAGTTCAGACTTTTGTTAAGGGAGTGCTGCATATTCAGCCCCCTTTTGTGCCTCCAGTGGCACCTTGGGATCTCAACGTGGTGTTGGATTTCCTAAAGTCACATTGGTTTGAGCCACTGAAAACCGTGGATTTGAAATATCTCACATGGAAAGTGGTCATGTTGTTGGCCTTGGCTTCAGCCAGGCGTGTTTCAGAATTGGCGGCTTTGTCATGTAAAAGCCCTTATCTGATTTTCCATATGGATAGGGCAGAATTGAGGACTCGTCCCCAGTTTCTCCCCAAAGTGGTATCAGCTTTTCATCTGAACCAACCTATCGTGGTGCCTGCGGCTACAAATGACTTGGAGGCTTCCAAGTTGTTGGATGTAGTCAGGGCCCTGAAAATCTATGTTTCCAGGACAGCTGGAGTCAGGAAGACTGACTCGCTCTTTATCCTGTATGCGCCCAACAAGTTGGGTGCACCTGCTTCTAAGCAGACTATTGCTCGCTGGATCTGTAGTACGATTCAGCTTGCACATTCTGCGGCTGGACTGCCGCATCCTAAATCAGTGAAAGCCCATTCCACGAGGAAAGTGGGCTCTTCTTGGGCGGCTGCCCGAGGGGTCTCGGCTCTTCAACTTTGCCGAGCTGCAACTTGGTCAGGGGCAAACACGTTTGCAAAATTCTACAAATTTGATACCCTGGCTGAGGAGAACCTTGAGTTCTCTCATTCGGTGCTGCAGAGTCATCCGCACTCTCCCGCCCGTTTGGGAGCTTTGGTATAATCCCCATGGTCCTTACGGAGTCCCCAGCATCCACTTAGGACGTTAGAGAAAATAAGAATTTACTCACCGGTAATTCTATTTCTCATAGTCCGTAGTGGATGCTGGGCGCCCGTCCCAAGTGCGGATTGTCTGCAATACTTGTATATAGTTATTGCTTAACTAAAGGGTTTTTGTTGAGCTATCTGTTGAGAGGCTCAGTTGTTATCATGCTGTTAACTGGGTATTGTATCACAAGTTATACGGTGTGATTGGTGTGGCTGGTATGAGTCTTACCCGGGATTCAAAATCCTTCCTAATTGTGTCAGCTCTTCCGGGCACAGTATCCTAACTGAGGTCTGGAGGAGGGTCTTAGTGGGAGGAGCCAGTGCACACCAGTAGTCTAAAAGCTGTCTTTATAGTTGTGCCCAGTCTCCTGCGGAGCCGCTAATCCCCATGGTCCTTACGGAGTCCCCAGCATCCACTACGGACTATGAGAAATAGAATTACCGGTGAGTAAATTCTTATTTTTTTTCACTTTTACAGCGTAGCTATAATTTATACTGCAGCTACAGGCTGCCCTACTATGGAACACAGTCATATACTGTATGTTGCGTGGGCCCATGCCTGCAGTATAAGTGCTACATCTGGAACGATTAGCGCATATTCATATTTATCATGGTATACAGAAGCAGGACAAAAACCGTATGAAATCATGTGATGAGATCAGTGAACTCCATGGAGCAATGTGTTATTCTTACCTTGGCCGCTACTGTTGCCCTGGTTCCAGGGCCGGTTCAAGCCCTCTCTGCGTCCCAGGCAGGAAATGGGGGCATGGCTTAATACAGGGGGCGTGGTCAGTTACGCCTCCTGTACAGTAGTAGCGCCGCTTAAATGCTGAGCGGTGCGCGATGACGTCATCGCGCACCGCACAGCAAAGGTCCTCTCCACGAAGGGAAACTAGACGCGTAGCGTCTAGTTCCATTCACAGGGGGACACAGTGGGCAGCGGAGGGCACAGCAGTAGCGGATCTTGCCATGGTGCGGCGCCCTGCAGATGGCGCCAGCGCCCTCCGGAAGGCGGCGCCCCGGGCAAAAGTCCTGCTTGCCCGTGGCAAGATCCGCTACTGCCTGGTTCCCACGTCATGTACAAGTAGAAATTACATCTCAGAACTTCCAACAAGTCTGTGCACTGCCACTGCAGGATATAACACCTGGACGGTGCTGGATTACAAAAGTGGGCGTTGGAACATTTCTGAAAGTGGCCTCATGAAGACGGGGCCAAATAAACTGACCATACAGAAACCTAAGTGATGTTATCAAATCCTTAGTTCTAGCCACAATACAATGCAATGATTATCCATGTGACCGCAATATAATACACTGATTTTCCATATGACCCCAATACAATAAAGAGAGCATCCGTGTGACTCTAATACAGGACAGACATTATCCACGTTTCAGCATTGCAGGACAGACAACATCCCAGTGATCACTATACTGGACACAGCATCCAAGTGAATGCTGTACAGGACAGGCAGTATCCTAGCGACTACCATACAGAGCACACAGCATCCCAGTGACTGCCATACAGGACATAAAGCATCCAAGTCACTGCCATAAAATACAAACAGCATTTTAGTGACTGCCTTAAAATACAGGGTGCATACTAGTGTCCGCCATACAGTATAGACAGCATCCAGTAACTGCCGGATAGGACAGACAGCTCACTTTTTAGTGGTCGCTAGAAATGAAAATGTAATTATAGAGAAAAAAAATACCATTTGTCTGAACAAATCATAAATAACAATAGAGAAAAGTAACTATTCAATTTAAGTAATGATAAGTTTACATTGTAAATAATAGTCAAATAATGGGAAATGTTCATATATAATATACAGCTGTGGATCACCAGTAGTGGGCAGTATAGTCATGGGCACTTTAACATGTAGGAGATGCATAGGATTTCACAGTTACAATTGCAATTTATTACAGTGCAGTAATTGTCTCAAAGTGCGTCGGTCCTGATAAAGTAATGATATAGGGCCTAATTCAGACCTGATCGCTGTTGTGTGAAATCGCACAGCGGACGATTATCGAATGACTGTGCATGCACCGCAATGCGCAGATGTGATACCGAACAGCAAAAAAATCCTGCGTTTTTTTATTGCTAGGCGAACGCAGGCTGATTGACAAGCGATTGGAAGCTGGCGCTTGAGGGTGGTAACTGGACGCAGAGGAGCGATCAGGTCAGAATTAGGACCATAGATAAATATTGTGCAGCTACTGATTGACAGGCAGAGGCGGTCGCTGGGCGGGAGGCGGCGGTGTTTGCCTGCCGTTTTAGGGGTGCGGTCCGGCCGACACTGGCGTGGACGGACCATGCTGGGGGCGGGCCGCAGCGACCCAGGGCATCGACGAGTAACTCCCGGCCAGCCGCAGGAGCTGCGCTGGGTGGGAGTTACTCTACAAGTACAAAAGCACACCTTGGCTGCCAACACACCCGCCTAAGAGAATGCCTCCTGAATGTAATAGGTGGCGGTGGTAATATGAGACAGGTATTGTCTGGCATTGTCAGATATATCCTGGGGCAACTCATCCTCTAATAGCTGAACCCATTCTTGAATTCCTTTTGCAGCCCAGGAGGCTGCTATAGTGGGCCTATGTACAGCACCTGTAAGGGAGTAAATAGACTTCAGGCATCCCACCACACGCTTATCTGTCGGTTCCTTCAGTGAGGTGACAGTGGTGACAGGCAGAGTAGATGACACCACCAGACGGGTGACATGGGAATCTACCGGTGGTGAATTTTCTCACTTGTTACACAACTCTGTAGGGAGAGGATAGCGAGCTACCATCCGTTTAGACAGCGAGAATTTCTTCCCTGGAGTAATCCAGAGTTCTTGTCAAATGGTCAGAATGTGGTAATAATGTTTTGTTACCTTCTGGTGTTTAAACTTATCAGCTTTTTTAAAACACCGTAGTGGAATCCTCAATCATCTGATATTTACAGGATCTGCTTAATAGCAATCACTAGGTCAGGGACATCAACCTGAGATGTAGATTCCTCGTTAGAAGCAGCTGTGTCAGAGTCTGACGGGACAGTGTGCTCCCTGTCCTCTTCAGAAGAATCTTCTGAGAGATTAGTGGATTGTGAGGAGGATGTGGCCCACTTAGATGACCACGTGAGACAAGAGTGGCTTGGGGCAGTGTTATGTCTGACCAAAGATTGATTCAATTGCTGCAACTGGGTAGACAAATTATCCACCCACAGCAGATTTACCATAGGGACAAGATGTGACTGTAATGGTACAGAAGGTCCCATAGGGGGCGTAAGGCGTGTCACAAGCGTATTTAACATAATTGAGAATGCAGCCCAAGGTGGCTTCTGATTGGTTACAGGAGCTGCGGACTGACTGGGAGATGTATGGCACATAGTACACAGACCATCATACAAAACTTCCCCCTCAGGCAAAGCCTTCGCACATGCGCTGCATTATGCAGGAGCGTCCCCCGATTTCCTGCCCATTGTGTTAGACATTTTGAGTTATGCAACAACAGAGCATATTAGTACGATACAGCCAGACAGTACAATACATGCAAATCAGTTCCCTAGTATGTGACCGTGTACACAGTACACTACACCAACTAATAAGTCCGGTCTTATGCGACCGAGTGCCCAGCACACAACACCAGCGAATAAATCCGGTATTATGTGACCGAGTACACAGTAGAATACACTTAATCGGTAAATACTGTGAAGCACTATATATGTGACCCTGACGCACCTAGTCCTTTAGGGCACAGAATACAGTGATAGACAAATCTGAGATATACTGAAAGTAAAAGCCACACAGCAGATACAGGCACACACGGTCACAGTGACAATGCAGATAATTATATATATAAAACAGCGCGATCTCAGACCGAATGAATATATGAGAATACTCATACAATATATTCTGGCACAGGTACACTTGTTTTTAACTAACGCTGTCTTTATATTGACATGTAGAATACTTAAAGTGTTTGTAAAATCACAGCACTGACGCACAGGCGGATTTACAAGGGAGACCTTGCCCTGCAGTCCCGGAGATAAGTCGCAACTATGCTTAGAAGATGGCACCCAGCGTCTCAGTCAGGGAGTGAGGGAGAGTGTGAAGCAGCTCCAGGGCGGGAACACCAGTAGTAGATGGCACACTGGGCCGGGGTAGGGGCTACAGGTCAAGCGCCATCTCCCCTATGCTGGTCCTCACCACCTGGTACTATGGAGTCTTACTAAAGTAGGCATTAGTACACTCGACCTGTACTCCTATGCCCTGGTGGATATAGTGGGGTCCCTGCTTGGTGACAGTGTCCACGCCAACATCGCAGTCTGTCTCCCAAGACTGCGATCGGAACACGATTTAATGGCGGGTCTCACCTGGGGGACCCTCTTACCTCCTCCCTTCGTAGCAGCCATGCGAACCAGGAGAGCGCTGCGACCGTGTGCCCAATGCCAGAGCGTCCCCGCCACAAGTACCCAGAAACTGTGCCAGCGGGAGTATGCAACGCCGCTGGGGAGGTTATGGAGCCGCAGCACAGAATGTCACCCTAACATGTAAGCGCTGCGGCCCTTGAAGTCTTCAGGTAAAAGCTTTTTCAGGGCTGCCCAGTGCAGCCCCCCTATTAAGTGACCTGCTCTGCAGGGCCCCAACTCGAAATTGAGCTCACAGTGCCTGGAGGCGGGGTTATAGAGGAAGCCCCAATGCATCCTGGGATAGTCTAAAGCTTTAGCCTGTTGATGCCTGGATCAAGATCTATCTCTCCACCCCGATGTTTCCCTGTGGAAACCAATGTACCCTGCTGCAGAAATAACACCAAATGTGAACCAGTATACTCCACTGTACTACTGGCACTTTAGCAATTGTGGAGCATTATAGCTAGGTGTCCCACCAAACACTGGTATCAGTTTCTCCATACACATCCAAAAGAGCCAGACCTAAGATAGTGTGTAATCACCACTGGCGCCACACCATAAGGTGCTAAAATAGTTTGAATAATAATATTGTATTTTGTAAATGCGGAGAGAACAGCAAAAACAAACATAGTGTAATATTGTGACTAACAACAAAATTTATTAAACACAAAAATAGTATTTTAATGACCTACCGGTAAAACCCTTTTCTCGTAGTCCGTAGAGGATGCTGGGGTCCATATTAGTACCATGGGGTATAGACTGGTCCACCAGGAGCCACTGGCACTTTAAGAGTTTGAGAGTGTGGGCTGGCTCCTCCCTCTATGCCCTTCCTACCAGACTCAGTCTAGAAACTGTGCCTGAGGAGACGGACATCTTCGAGAGAAGGATAATACACAGATAGTGGCGAGATTCACACCAGCTCACACAACAAGGAAAACCAAGCAAACTAGCTTGAAACTCAGCAACAGCTGAACATTACTAAACCAAGTAACAAGGCAGTACTTAACTAAGAACTGAGCCATACTGAACCAGATAACCACTGCAGGATAACGAAGCCCAGCATCCCCTACGGACTACGAGAAAAGGATTTACCGGTAGGTAATTAAAATCCTATTTTCTCTTACGTCCTAGAGGATGCTGGGGTCCACATTAGTACCATGGGGATGTACCAAAGCTGCCAGAACGGGAGGGACAGTGCGGAGGCTCCTGCAGAACTGATTGACCAAACTGTAGGTCCTCAGAGGCCAAAGTATCGAACTTGTAGAACTTAGTAAACGTGTTCGACCCAGACCAAGTAGCTGCTCGGCAAAGCTGTAAAGCCGAGATACCCCGGGCAGCCGCCCAGGAAGAACCCACCTTACGAGTAGACTGGACCTTCACAGATTATGGACACGGCAATCTTGCCGTAGAATACGCATGCTGGATAGTGAACCTGATCCAGCGAGAGATCGTCTGCTTAGAAGCAGGACACCCAATTTTCTTGGGATCATACAGGACAAACAGAGAGTCCAATTTTCTGTGACGAGCAGTCCTCTTCACATAGATTTTTAGAGCCCTTACAACATCCAAGGACTTTGAAGTAATTGAGGAGTCAGTAGCACCTGGCACCACAATAGGTTGGTTGATATGAAAAGCCGACACAACCTTAGGAAGAAACTGCTGACGTGTCCGGAGCTCAGCTCTATCTTCATGGAAGAGGGGCTCTTACAAGACAAAGCCCCCAATTCCGACACACGTCTAGCAGAAGCTAAGGCCAACAACGTGACAGCCTTTCACGTGAGAAACTTGACCTCAACCTCCGGTAGAGGCTCAAACCAATCCGATTGGAGGAACTGTAACACCATGTTAAGATCCCAGGGTGCCGTAGGTGGCACAAAGGGAGGCTGGATGTGCAGAACCCCTTTCAAGAAAGTCTGAACCTCAGAGAGGGTAGCCAGTTGTTTTTGGAAGAAAACAGATAGGGCCGAAATCTGGACCTTTACGGATCCCAACCTCAGGCCCATATCCACACCTGCTTGCAGGAAGAGGAGAAACCGTCCCAGCTGAAACTCCACCGTAGGAAACTTCTTGGACTCACACCAAGATACATATTTTTTCCAAATACGATGGTAATGTTTAGACGTCACTCCTTTCCTAGCCTGTATCAGGGTAGGAATTACCTTGTTCGGAATGCCCTTCCAAGCTAATATCTGGCATTCAACCTCCATGCCGTCAGACGTAGCTGCGGTAAGTCTTGATAAGCGAACGGCCCCTGCTGCAGCAGGTCCTCCCGAAAAGGAAGAGGCCTCGGCTCTTCTAGCAGTAGATCCAGAAGATCCGCGTACCAAGTCCTTCTTGGCCAGTCTGGAGCAATGAGGATTGCCTGAACTCTTGTTCTCCTTATGAGTTTTAGAACTCTTGGAATGAGTGGAAGTGGAGGAAACACGTACACTGACTGGAACACCCACGGAGTCACTAGGGCGTCCACCGCTGCGGCTTGCGGGTCCCTCGACCTGGAACAATACCTCCGAAGCTTCTTGTTGAGACGAGAGGCCATCATGTCTATTTGAGGTACACCCCAAAGATCTGTTACCTCCGTGAACACCTCTGGATGGAGTCCCCACTCTCCTGGATGGAGATCGTGTCTGCTGAGGAAGTCCACTTCCCAGTTGTCTACTCACGGAATGAAGATTGCAGACAGCGCCACCGCGTGATTTTCTGCCCAGAGGATGATTCTTGTTACCTCTGATATTGCAGGTCTGCTCTTCATTCTGCCCTGTCGGTTTATGTAGGCCACCGTCGTTACATTGTCTGACTGCACCTGAATGGCTCGATCTCGCAGAAGATGAGCCGCTCGGAGAAGACCGTTGTAGACAGCTCTTAGTTCCAAAACGTTTATTTGAAGACTGGATTCCAGGCTTGACCACCTTCCTTGGAAGGTTTCCCCCTGAGTGACTGCGCCCCAGCCTCGGAGACTTGCATCCCGAACCTGCGGCCCTCCAGAAGGTGAGGCATTTGTAGCCACCAGAGGAGTGCAATCCTGGCTTTCAGCGACAGACGTATCCTCTGGTGCATGTGTAGGTGAGAACCCGACCATTTGTCTAGGAGATCCAGTTGGAAGGACCGAGCATGAAATCGTTCGTACTGTAGAGCCTCGTAGGAGGCAACCATCTTCCCCAGAAGGCGAATGCACTGATGAACCGATAGCCGGGTTGGCTTCAGGACATCCCGGACCATTGTTTGAATCACCAACGCTTTCTCTTCCGGCAGAAACACCCTCTGCACTTCCGTGTCGAGGACCATCCCCAGAAAAGACAAACTCCATGTCGGCTCCAAATGTGACTTTGGAAGGTTCAGGATCCAACAGTGTTCCCTGAGCAGATGAGTCGTGAGAACAATGGACTGCAACAACGTCTCCCGGGACTATGCCATTATCAGCAGATCATCCAGATATGGAATTTTGTTCACCCCATCTGAGGAGGAGACCCATCATCTCGGCCATCACCTTGGTGAACACCCTCGGTGCTGTGGAGAGGCCGAATGGCAGTGCCTGAAATTGATAGTGACTGTCTAACAGTGCAAATCTGAGATAAGCCTGGTGTGGCGGCCAAATCGGAATGTGGAGGTACGCATCCTTGATATCCAGGGATACCAGGAATTCTCCCTCCCCTAGGCCTGAAATCACTGCTCTGAGAGACTCCATTTTGAATTTGAACACCTTCAGGTAAGGGATCAACGATTTCAGGTTCAAAATTGGTCAGACCAAACCATCCGGTTTCGGTACCACGAAAAGGTTTGAATAATAACCCTTGTTTTGCATATGAGGTGGAACTGGGACAATGACCTGTGACGTTTCCAATTTTAGGATGGCCTCCCGTAGGATAGCCCTGTCTGTCAGCAAAGCTGGCAAGCCTGATTTGAAGAATCGGTGACGCGGGAGTGTTTGAAACTCCAGTCCGTACCCCTGGGACACAATATCCTGTACCCAGGGATCCAGGCCGGACGATTCCCAGACATGTCTGAAACGTCTGAGTCTCGCATCCACCAGCCCATCCTCCAGGCTGTGCGGTCCACCATCATGCTGAGGATTTTGAGGGACCAGAAGCAGGTTTCTTGTCATGGGAGCCTGCGGGTGCAGGCTTTTTGGATTTTGCACGACCACCTCTAAAGAAAGTGGTAGGAGGCTTGAACTTTTTTGCCTTAGCGGTCCGAAAGGACTGTGACACAGCAAAAGAAAATGGTTTCTTTGTAGAAGGTGTAGCAGAGGGAAGGAAAGGTGACTTACCCGCGGTTGCCGTGGAAATCCTCGCATCCAACGCTTCCCCCAAAAGAGCCTGACATGTGTAGGGTAGAAAAAAAAATACTTGAGCGCTGACACTAGAATCCTATGGTATTTAAATCCACTGATTTAAGGCTGCCGCTTCACTGAGAGGTCACTGTTAACCTCACTAAAAATCAGTGTTGTGTATAAAAAGAATGAAGCGCTGTCCAAAACAGTGTATATTTAAAAAACACAAAACATTTATTACACAATACATTACAAACATATATCACACGGCCGGTGTTTGCTATTAATGAATTAATTAATTAAAAAAGATGCTTAGAATTTCTCATAGCCACTCCGGAGTTAATAAGCATAATTAGTGCACTATATATTAGTAGCAAATGATCACGCCTAAATCAGTAGGCTTGAAATGATTCAAAAGTTCAAAGCATGAAGATGGATTAAGCTTGAAAGGTTTATAAGTCCATAGCATGGAAACTTGTTAGTATAAAGCGTATTAATGCAGGAATTACTTTCATGCAATTGAGTATATCCACTGTATCTGCTATTTAGCAGGATGATTTAATACTTAGCAGTCCAGCGTGGCCACGCTTGATTTACAGCAACTCTGCGTGTCTTCAGACCTGGTAAGTGTATATACAGGGTGACGTCTCACTCCTTTTGGCTCTGTACTGGTCCTCACGCTGTATTGCTGTTGGAGAAATAAAGGCTCCCAGCCGTGGATGGCACTCCTCTTACGCGTTTCTCCGCCTGTGTGCAGCTCGGCAGCTTCCTCAAAGAGAATGAATTAATTCATTCATTAATAGCAAACACCGGCCGTGTGATATATGTTTGTAATGTATTGTGTAATAAATGTTTTGTGTTTTTTAAAATATACACTGATTTGGACAGCGCTTCATTCTTTTTATACACAACTCTGATGTGTAGGGTAGGTTCTCCACGCTTCTCCTGGATTCCGCGTCTGCAGACCATTGGCGTAGCCAGAGTACCCTGCGAGCTGAGACCGACATGGAAGATATCCTTGCAGTCAGCGTCCCCAGGTCCTTCATGGATTCCACCATGAACCCCGCAGAATCCTGTATGTTACGTAGAAACAATTCAATGTCACTTCTATCCTTTGTATCCAAATCCTCTAGTAATGTGCTTGACCACTTTACTATGGCTTTAAAAATCCATGCACAGGCAATAGTGGGCCTTAATGCCACTCCTGAAGCAGTGTATATGGATTTGAGCGTAGTGTCAATCTTATGATCTGACGTTTTTTTTTAACGCGGTAGATCCAGGAACAGGTAAAACCACCTTTTTAAACAGTCTGGAGATGGATGCGTCAACTATGGGTGGGTTTTCCCATTTTTTCCTATCTTCCTCAGGGAAGAGAAAAGCAACCAGAACCCTTTTTGGGATCTGGAATTTTTTCTCTGGGTTTTACCAGAATTTTTCAAATATAGCGTTTAATTCTTTTGACGCAGGGAAGGTTAGCGAGGCTTTCTTATTGTCAGTGTCAACCTGCTCAGGTGGCATGTCACTAATGTTTAACACACTCTAATGGCCTCAATCATGAGCTGCACCCCTTTGCAAAGGATGCCGCTCCCCTCAGCACATCCCCATCACAGTCTGCTGTATCAGGGTCGGTATCCGTGTCATCTTGCATAATGTGGGCAAGTGCACGTTTCTGTGGCAACATACTAGGGCATTTTGCAGGAATAGGAACAGAACCTGACCAAACTGCCAAATAATTCTTTAATACCTGAGTTTCAGTCTCAGTATGGGCTACCCTGGTAGAGATCATCCCTTTAATAGAGGACAACCACTCAGGCTCATTAATTGGGATCTGAGACAAAACATTACAATCCTGTGTACATGGAATGGATCCCTCCTGAGAGGAAGCATCCTCTGCAGCATATGACAGAGTCCCTAGACATGGCTATGTGAGACGACAAACATCCACACAGGAAAATTTCAGACAGTTTCCCCCAAGTATTCCACAGAGAGACACAGAGATTGGAGCCAACCCACACACAGCGCTTTCTGAGGTAGAACTAATAAAACTACCAGCGCTATCTGTGTACCTTAATAGACTACACAGACTTTACACAGCCTCCCCCCCTTCTACAACCCCCTGGTACCGCACAGGATAGCTGGAGTTGCTTGGAGGGACAGCTCTCCCTGTCAGCGGCTGTGTACAGGAACTGCAGGAAGGAAAATGGCGCTGAACGCTGCTGGGTCTGCTCTAAGGAGAAGCTCCGCCCCCGAACATGGAACTGCTTCCCGCTCTTCATTTTATTATACTGGCCTGAGGATGTCTGCTGGCAGTGATCCGGGGACCCTGACAGGCTTGCTGGCCAGTGTAGGGTATAGGTGCTGGCTCAGGGTGCCGCGCTATGTACCCATGAGCCCAAAGCGCAGTTAGTACTGCGCTCCCTACCCTGTTGCCGCCATCTTCACACCGGCTCCCCGCTTGCCAGGGGGCTGGTGCCTCACTCGCCACAGAAGTCTTCTGGCTCTGTAAGTGGGTGGTGGCATGCTGCGGGAGTGAGCGGTCGCCTGGAGCGGCTAACGATCAGCACCCTCAGGAGCTCAGTGTCCTGTCAGCGGAGATAATGGCTCAGACCCCTCAGGGCAGACACTACTCCCCCCCTTAGTCCCACGAAGCAGGGAGGCTGTTGCCAGCAGCGTCCCTGTGCCTAAACTAACTCTTAGGAAAAAAAAAAAAACTAAAGAAGCTCTAGGAGCTCCCCTAGCTGTGACCGGCTCCTCCGGGCACATATTCTAAACTGAGTCTGATAGGAGGGGCATAGAGGGAGGAGCCAGCCCACACTCTCAAACTCTTAAAGTGCCAATGGCTCCTGGTGGACCCGTCTATACCCCATGGTACTAATATGGACCCCAGCATCCTCTAGGACGTAAGAGAAAGAGCTCTTTAATAGAACACGTATATCTACATATAACTGTGAGCAGGAGTATTATAGCAAGCAGTCTCAAGCA
Source organism: Pseudophryne corroboree (assembly GCF_028390025.1). Lineage (NCBI taxonomy): Eukaryota > Metazoa > Chordata > Amphibia > Anura > Myobatrachidae > Pseudophryne > Pseudophryne corroboree. Next base: position 176,735,630 of record NC_086448.1, read on the forward strand.
AGCAGTAAATGGCTAGGTAGCCCCCCTACCAGAAGTAGGTAAGTGTCCAGCATTGTTTTGCATTGTGGGGAATCCGGAAGACCCCTCAGTGACTAACCAAACACTCCTGACATCCAATAAGTACTGCTCCACTGCTGTCATACTTGCTTCAATAGCCTTAACGCATTTCAAGCTTTGTTGCTATTCCTCAGAAGGCAATGCAAGTGTGTGATCTTCATAAGGGCCTTAAGAACCCTAAAACCTAAAGTCCTGCTGCCATGACCAGAAGTGACGCATTCTGGTACTTCCGGTCCGTGATCAGGGTTGATTGTAGTCCAAATATGTGGCTATGGAGGTTTCAACACCTGGGCCAGTATTTACTAAAAATCCGAGTTTGGCCGATTTGTGTTTTTTTTTCTAAGTTCCAATCCGGGAATTCACTAAGCACCAATCTCGGCAGTGTCTGGTCTATTCGTAATGGTTTGAATGACAACGTTCCGAAATACGAATGAATAGACCATCGGTCAAACGCAGCTGTTATTTCATAGAATACGGGCATTCACTATTCATTCGTATTTGGGTGTTAGTTTCTGAGTGCTCAAGTGCGGGTCTGTTTTTTTTTTATTCGTTAAAAAAAGCAGCAAAAAAATAGACCTGCTTTTTCCAGTCGAGTTTGGATAACCATGCACGGATCAGTGAGATCTGTGCATGGTTATCTATGGGAAAGGGTCTGTTTAGTGTAAAATCTGGAAAAAAAATTGCGTGGGGTCCCCCCATCTAAGCATAACCAGCCTCGGGCTCTTTGAGGCGGTCCTGGTTGAAAAAATATGGGGGAAAAAATGACAGGGGTTCCCCCATATTTAATCAACCAGCAGCGGGCTCTGCGCCTGGTCCTGGTTCCAAAAATACGGGGGACAAAAACCGTATTTTTGAAACCAGCACCGGGCTTCACTAGCCAGGTACATAATGCCACAGCCGGGGGACACTTTTATACTGGTCCCTGCGGCCCTGGCATTACATACCCAACTAGTCACCCCTGGCCGGGGTACCCTGGAGGAGTGGGGACCCCTTCAATCAAGGGGTCCCCCCCCCTCCAGCCACCCAAGGACCAGGGGTGATGCCCGAGGCTGTCCCCCCCATCCAAGGGCGGCGGATGGGGGGCTGATAGCCTTGTGAAAAATTGTGAATATTGTTTTTAGTAGTACTACAAGTCCCAGCAAGCCTCCCCCGCAAGCTGGTACTTGGAGAACCACAAGTACCAGCATGCGGTGGAAAACCGGGCCCGCTGGTACCTGTAGTACTACTACTAAAAAATACCCCCAAAAAACAGGACACACACCGTGACAGTATAAGTTTATTACATACATGCACACCTCCATACATACATACTTACCTATGTTCCCACGAGGCTTGGTCCTCTTCTCCATGTAGAATCCTAGGGGTACCTGTGTTAAAAATTATACTCACATAATCCAGGGTAGATTCCGACCTTTGAATAATCCACGTACTTGGCAACAAAAAAAAATGGAAACCCGACCACGCACTGAAAGGGGTCCCATGTTTACACATGGGACCCCTTTCCCCGACTGCCAGGACCCCCCCTGACTCCTGTCAAAGAGGGTCCCTTTTGCCAATCAGGGAGCGCCACGTCGTGGCACTCTCCTGATTGGCTGTGTGCTCCTGTAGTGTGTCAGGCAGCACACGGCACAGATACAATGTAGCGCCTATGCGCTCCATTGTAGCCAATGGTGGGAACTTTGCGGTCAGCGGTGAGGTTACTTTCGGTCAACCTCTGACCGCAAAGTTCCCACCATTGGCTACAATGGAGCGCATAGGCGCTACATTGTATCTGTGCCGTGTGCTGCCTGACAGACACTACAGGAGCACACAGCCAATCAGGAGAGTGCCACGACGTGGCGCTCCCTGATTGGCTACAGGGACCCTCTTTGACAGGAGTCAGGGGGGGTCCTGGCAGTCGGGGAAAGGGTTCCCATGTGTAAACATGGGACCCCTTTCAGTGCGTGGTCGGGTTTCCATTTTTATTTTTTGTTGCCAAGTACGTGGATTATTCAAAGGTCGGATTCTACCCTGGATTATGTGAGTATAATTTTTAACACAGGTACCCCTAGGATTCTACATGGAGAAGAGGACCGAGCCTCGTGGGAACATAGGTAAGTATGTATGTATGGAGGTGTGCATGTATGTAATAAACTTATACTGTCACGGTGTGTGTCCTGTTTTTATTTTATTTTATAGTAGTAGTACTACAGGTACCAGCGGGCCCGGTTTTCCACCGCATGCTGGTACTTGTGGTTCTCCAAGTACCAGCTTGCGGGGGAGGCTTGCTGGGACTTGTAGTACTGCTACTAAAAACAATATTCACAATTTTTCACAAGGCCATCAGCCCCCCATCCGCCGCCCTTGGATGGGGGGGGGAGGACAGCCTCGGGCTTCACCCCTTGCCCTTGGGTGGCTGGAGGGGGGGGATCCCTTGATTGAAGGGGTCCCCACTCCTCCAGGGTACCCCGGCCAGGGGTGACTAGTTGGGTATGTAATGCCAGGGCCGCAGGGACCAGTATAAAAGTGTCCCCCGGCTGTGGCATTATGTACCTGGCTAGTGGAGCCCGGTGCTGGTTTGAAAAATACGGGGGACCCCTACGCTTTTTGTCCCGTATTTTCCGAACCAGGACCAGGCGCAGAGCCCGGTGCTGGTTGAAGAAATATGGGGGAACCCCTGTCATTTTTTCCCCCATATTTTTTCTACCAGGACCGGCTCAAAGAGCCCGAGGCTGGTTGTGCTTAGGAGGGGGGACCCACGCAATTTTTTTCAGATTTTTTAAGACTTTAAACAACTTTTTAAGGTACACAATGAAGCCCTGCACGGATCTCACAGATCCGGCCGGGATTCCTTGTGTTTTGTCAGGCAGTGTTTTACTCATCACTCCCGTAAAACACTGCCTGATATTACGAATCACATCGACATCGGAAAAAACGATTGTGCAAAACTCGGCAGCTTAGTGAATAACCGTATCAGGATTCAAAAAGTTGCAGTAAAATGCACCCGATACCATTCGAGTTCAAACACCCTTAAAAACGGCAAAAACACGAATATTAGTAAATAAACCCCCTGGTGGTGAGAGCAGTGACATCCCTCTGTGTTTATAAGAAAGTCCTGACACTTGACCAAACTGTTCTCATACTCTATAAGTGAATTTTTTTTAAAAGATTTTAACTGCCAATTTTTCCTTGCGAATAGCATCTGTTGTCAGCATCACTTTGCCATAACCTCCCTCTCAAAGTATAAATTGGAAAGTAAATTGTTCCAGTGTTAAGGGGGCAGTGTCTATGCTGTGGTGGCTGGTGGACCTAGTGCAGCTTTCTTTTACAGTTTGCTGACCTGGAGGAATGTCTGGTTGGCATTTGCTTATTGCTGTTATGAATTGATTTCTTTTTGTAAGAAATCCTGCAAATCTGTCCCAGTGTCTTTGTATAGCTTTTTTTGTGGGATTTCTTTTTGTCATATCTTTCTCTGAAAGGTTTCTCTGGCCTACACAATGGCTGCATCCTTTCCCTGGATCTTCAGCAATGTTAATGTTTCTCCTGTGCCTTACTTGCCAAAATCTGGGACATCTGCTGCATGATTATATAAAGTGAGCTCTTTTCTTTTTGCTGCAAACCTGTCCCAGCCTCTCTATACACCTGCAACACCTCTGTTCATCTGCATTTCTTCTCACCTCTCTCTTTGCTGGTTTTGATTGGCCTGCCTGCTTTTCTCTGAAGCTCTCTACTATTTTGCTCCGATTCTTTTCTGTATCTTCTTTCCTCTGTACTGTCATGCGTTTTCTCTATCTCTTAATAGTTCCCATGATATCTCAGAAGACAAGACTTCAAATGCTGTATAAGTACAGATGTAGCCATGCTCATCTTACAGCGATGCGGCATGCTATGCCAGGCTGTGATTATTCACAGCCAGCAATTGCTCAATTAATTCCATTAGGAATTAATAGAGTAATTGCTGGCTGCAAAGTTGCAGCCCAGCATGCCATGCAGCAAGCCGTGTTGCAGCATGCTGCACTGCAGGAAAGAGGAGCATGGCTACATCCGTAGCTGCATGATGTCAGCAGTAAGTGTGACGTCACAAGTGTGCAACTGACCATAATCTTAGAGGTCTCTACATTATGGCAGTTGATATATGAAAGTCTTATCTTGTACAAACTTTAAACTGTAAGATATGTAGAAAGTGTCCTTATTCCCTCTGTGTAGAATGTACTTGTGCCTATATTAACACATCAAAATAAATATTTTGTGTATAACTTTTCTTGATGGAGAATCTCTGAAGTTTAGACAGTGAGTTCTACTGAGAAATATCACAGGCTGATGTGATACTTTCTGCTATGTATTACAAAAAAAAATGACCAGTAACCTATCAGGCCTCATTTTCACTTTGACAATTTGAGCCATATTTATCATAGACAGCCATTTTATGGCGATATGTAAGACTTTTACGTAATTCAGCTTAAGATGTCTGCCAGACAGAGACTGATCACACAGGATGATTGGTCTGCATAGACACAGTATGTACAGCTGCTGCATCAGAAGAGCATGAAGAGGGTGCATCATCCTAACACAAATTGCAACTGTGACAACTACAAGATGTGACGAACACGTGGGCATTACAGTAGTATACTCTTGTAGATCACTGCTTTTCATCAGTTGTGATATCAACTATTATAAAACCCTAAAGTGTTCTTTAATCCTGCCAATTTTCCACTAGTCATAAGAGGAATCATTTGCTCATTGTGGCCTATATCTCATGAGCAGTATAGCTCATTAAGTATTAGGCAAGGATGTTGTGATACTACCATAAACCTGAGGACTGCTCAGTTCCAGTCCTTAAAGTACCACAAACAGGTCATGTTTAATCTATTTTGCTGAGCCAGTAATTATCCCTCCTGCTTCTGCAGACAGAATCCTCAAAACATGACCTGTTGGGGGTACTTACGGGTTGAGGTTGAAAACCTGCTTAATGAAAGGAATGATCTACAGATGAGCCCTGCCTCATCTTACTAACGGATATTCGCGGTTCGACTGCAGCGACTAGTGTGCCGTGTACTGCTTACGCATCAGTGATCCATAAGATTGCACGGTGGCCACACTCCCGTGAATGAGTTCCACGCAGGCATGAATAATCGCACCCGCGACACGTATACAAGCAGGACAGAGGAGGGAGGACTTATCCATATATGGGAAGCTGCTCCTCTGCTATAATGGTAGCCCTATCTGACTTCTAGGGGCTGCAACCGATGCAGTCTCTAGAAGCCTGTGCACGATCCAAAAAGAAGTCTGGAACACAAGCACACAGGTGATGGCACTGGAGTGTGACATGTTGTGACCTACAGTGTGGCAGTAAACTCTAGTAGTATAAAGTAGGCAATGAAAAATGGCTGCGCGTGATTAATACAAAGGGGACAGAGAGACACTAAGAAATGGAGAGTAAAAGGAGCAGTAGGAGAACTGAGTGGTATTGGGGCTTCTTGTCAAGAACAAACCATTCACAACATTGCTATACCTCCTCCTAAACTTTGTGCTGTCCTCCAATGCTGCCAAATACCTACAGTTCATCATGAAGCCGGAGTCCTAGCTTGCTGTGTTGTTCTTATGGGAGACTATTGGCACCAAGCTTGTGACCATTATTTTGCTAAATAAAATCAAAGATATTTTACTTTCTCATTTTACAATCAACACAAGTAATAATTCAGTTTACAGAGATTGCTTGTTTCCCTTCCTTTGTTTTTCTTATTAATCTCAGGCTTTGGTCTTCTTATGCTGTGTGCAAGGAAAACGCTCAGCACCACTTCTCTTGTTTTTCCATATCAGGGACACAGTTGATATGTGGACGAAGCCTTACTTCTTGCAAATATATTACCTGGTGTCCCAGGCAGCCATCTCCCCTTTTCTACTGTATAAGTGTCAGCGAACGCATGCAGGCTGACAACAACTGGTCACACTGCCTGGAAATATTCAGGATGCTTAGAGGAAAAGATATGTTGATATTAATTCACAGAGTTTAGAGTCGTTGGGGTAAATTTACTAAAATGGGAGTTCTATTTAAAATGGGATGTTGCCCATAGCAACCAATCAGATTCCAGGTATTATCTTCTAGAAGGTGCTAGATAAATGAGAAGTAGAATCTGATTGGTTGCTATGGGCAACATCCCATCTTAAATAGAACTCCCATTTTAGTAAATTTACCCCATTGAGAGATTAAGGGGTATATGCAATTGCGGTCGAATTCCTGAAAATGTCAAAAAACGGGACATTTTCGCCCCCCAAAAAAATTCGACAACGCAATTCAGTACTTTTCGTCAAAAAAACGGACTTTCCAAAATCGACATTTGTCAAATTCGACATGTCTGCAATGGTACAAATGCGGCAATTCGACAAAAGTATGTTCAATTGAAGTTTGTAAATTCGACAACAGTGCTTTTAGACAGTAAATTCGTCATTTTCAATCCGCCACACTTTGCTGGCAGAAACTAATAAAAAATTTTAAAAACATGTTTTTTTTTTATTGGTAATAGCATATCTATTTATATTAGAAGGGATTAGGTACTTGGTTTGTCTATTTTGGAGGCACAAGTATTATTTATATATTTTTAAAAATATATATATTTTTTTTTAAATGGAATGGTAAAAATCAGAAAACAAATTGTGTGGGGTCCCCCCTCCTAAGCATAACCAGCCTCGGGCTCTTCGAGCCGGTCCTGGTTCTAAAAATCCGGGGAAAAAACGGACAGGGGATCCCCCGTATTTTTAAAACCAGCACCGGGCTCTGCGCCTGGTGCTGGTGCAAAAAATATGGGGGACAAAAAGTGTAGGGGTCCCCCATATTTTTTACACCAGCATCGGGCTCCACTAGCTGGACAGATAATGCCACAGCCGGGGGTCACTTTTATACAGCGCCCTGCGGCCATGGCATTAAATACCCAACTAGTCACCCCTGGCCGGGGTACCCTGGGGGAGTGGGGATCCCTTCAATCAAGGGGTCCCCCCCCAGCCACCCAAGGGTGAAGCCAGAGGCTGTCCCCCCCATCCAAGGGCTGCGGATGGGGGGCTGATAGCCTTGAGAAAATTGAAAGAATATTGTTTTTTCCAGTAGTACTACTACAAGTCCCAGCAAGCCTCCCCCGCAAGCTGGTACTTGGAGAACCACAAGTACCAGCATGCGGGAGAAAAATGGGCCCGCTGGTACCTGTAGTTCTACTGGAAAAAAATACCCAAATAAAAACAGGACACTCACACCGTGAGAGTAAAACTTTATTTCACACATGTCGACACACACATACTTACCTATGTTCACACGCCGACCTCTGTCCACTTGTCCAAGTAGAATCCACGGTGTACCTGTGAATACAATTATACTCACCTCAATCCAGTGTCCGGATCTTTTAAAATAATCCTCGTACTTGGCAAAACAACAAAACGAACACCCGGACCAAACGGACTGAAAGGGGTCCCATGTTTACACATGGGACCCCTTTCCCCGAATGCAGAGACCCCCCCGTGACTGCCGTCACAGAAAGGTCTCTTAAGCCAATCAGGAAGCGCTACTTCGTGGCACTCTCCTGATTGGCTGTATGCGCGTCTGCTGGCAGACAGCGCATCGCACAGCTCCCTCCATTAGTTTCAATGGTGGGAACTTTGCGGTCAGCGGTGGGGTTACCCGCGGTCAGCCGCTGACCGCAAAGTTCCCACCATTGAATATAATGGAGAGGCTTTGCGATGCGCTGTCTGACAGCTCAGACGCGCATAGCCAATCAGCAGAGTGCCAGGACGTTGCGCTCGCTGATTGGCTGAAGAGACCTTTCTGTGACAGGAGTCACGGGGGGGTCTCTGCATTTGGGGAAAGGGGTCCCATGTGTAAACATGGGGCCCCTTTCAGTCCGCCTGGTTCGGGTGTTCGTTTTTTTTTTTGCCAAGTACGTGGATTATAATCTGGACACTGGATCAGGTGAGTATAATTTTTTTCACAGGTACCCCGGATTCTTCAGTGACGAGGGGGGCGTGGCAGTCGGCGGGTCAACATAGGTAAGTATGTATGTGTCGGCATGTATGAAATAAAGCTTTACTTTCACGGTGTGTCTCCTGTTTTTATTTGGGTATTTTTTTCCAGTAGAACTACAGGTACCAGAGGTCCCGTTTTTCTCCCGCATGCTGGTACTTGTGGTTCTCCAAGTACCAGCTTGCGGGGGAGGCTTGCTGGGACTTGTAGTACTACTGGAAAAAACAATATTCTTTCAATTTTCGCAAGGCTATCAGCCCCCCATCCGCAGCCCTTGGATGGGGGGGACAGCCTCGGGCTTCACCCCTGACCCTTGGGTGGCTGGGGGGGGGACCCCTTGATTGAAGGGGTCCCCACTCCCCCAGGGTACCCCGGCCAGGGGTGACTAGTTGGATATTTAATGCCACGGCCGCAGGGCGCTGTATAAAAGTGACCCCCGGCTGTGGCATTATCTGTCCAGCTAGTGGAGCCCGATGCTGGTGTAAAAAATACGGGGGACCCCTACTCTTTTTGTCCCCCCGTATTTTTTGCACCAGCACCAGGCGCAGAGCCCGGTGCTGGTTTTAAAAATACGGGGGATCCCCCGTCAGTTTTTCCCCCGGATTTTTAGAACCAGGACCGGTTCGAAGAGCCCGAGGCTGGCTTTGGAGGGGGGACCCCACGCAATTTTTTTTCGGGTGTTTTACTGTTTTTCCCCGTTTTTTAAAAATCGGATCAAAATCCGTCAAATCGGCCATTTTTCAACAGCGGGACTGTCGAATCCGTTTTTTATTGAATATGTTGAATTCCGGCACCCACTTGCCGGAATTCGACGGTCGAATTGTGTCGAATTAAAAAACGGGTGAAAAATTGCCGCGATTCGCCGGTAATTGCATATACCCCTAAGCTACTAAGACTGCTAAATTAGAAACCGTTCTGGTTATAGTTATGGTCCACTGCAGACACATCCCCCATGGACTACATCAGGCATTCCCAACCGTGGTCCTCAAGGTACACTAACAGTCCAGATTTTAGTGATATCCATGCTTGAGCACAGGTGACTTAATTAGTACCTCAGTTATTTTGATTTAACCATCTGTTTGAAGCCTGGATATCAGTAAAACCTGCACTGTTCGTGTGCCTTGAGGACCGAGGCTGAGAATTACTGGACTACATAAAGAAAAGCGAATGCAAATCATTTCATGTATGCATTATAAAATACAATAATTTTGTCCTGGAAATGATTCAACACATAAAAAAACCCCACGCATGCACAACAAAAGCAAGAATTTCTCTGTACTTTTAAATGAGATTTAACTTTCCTTTGAGAGGGGTCTGTACGTGCTGGAGGAATACTCTCACAGACTGATTTACGAAACACAAAAAAAGTTTATTGAACATATAAAACACCAAAAAAAGAATCCAGTAATATACACACAAAATACAATAGAAAAGAAAAAGGAAAGCACAGACCACAACTAAAATGATTTTGGAAGTGATCTTCTTCACATTACACACACTGTGCATTCTCCATTAACAATCTAGGAGAAAACAAGCCTGTAAACACAATATTTGTACTTTTATAAGTTAAATGTAAAAGCAAGATGGTGAAAGATGTATAAATTCAAGCAATTTGATTGGTCTAAGCTTCCGCTACAGGAATTATAGAAAATGGATGTAGAAACTGTATATGAAGTCTTTCTAAAGCTGTACAATGTAGAGGGGTTACCGCCTGAAGATGATTTTATTAATTTGCACATTCCTTGCTGCAACCTTTTCCAAATACATCACTTTATCTTTCTGCATTTTTTCTGTGTTTTATCAATAAAGTTTTTTTGCATTATCTATCCTTTAATACAACAGCTCAGCTTCGTGCGGTGATACAGATACGGCAATAACAGCTGTGTGTTTTATACAGCAGCCACCGTAAATATCTCTATCTAGATGATGGAAATGCTTTTGTGCAAAACACAGGGAGCAAGAAGGATAAAGCAATGCCCTTCAGAAGTCATACCACTAAAGTGACTAGCGGAAAACCATTTCAAATGTGTTTTGGTACAATTTGTAATAACCTCCATGGCAGTAAATGCAAATATAGTGAACCACTACCCTTTCCACAGTATGGCAGTCGTTGCTCTGTGAGCGTTGCCATATGTGGATGTTTCAATTTTCAAATCAGAGATAACTGCAGATTAATTTTACATACGGCTATCTAGATTCTTATACCTGAATGCTGTCACCAAATTATTGATGTTTTAATTCCAGAAAATGTGTTTACTTCGTTAATGTGAGAAATTGTTATAAAAACTTTGATATGAAAGACGATTGCATGTTATTTGTGCTTCTAAATAAATCACACCGCTCACTAGTTACACTGTGGGGTCATTGTGGCAGAAATTCACCTTGGAAAATGATCATACTTCACAAAATTGTGGGGTCTAGTGGAAATATAATAATAATAATAATAATAATCATCATCATCATCACATTTCCACAACATATAAGGAGATTTGGAAAATCTACATAACAAGTGATCTGGAGATTAGATCTCTACTATGGTTCTCCATGCCATGCATCAGCTGCCTCAGGTTTACAGGAAAGCATACTGTCCATGGCGCTGTGGGGGGTGATTATATTGTGATTTTGTTGGAGTGCATAGTTTAAAATGTAAAACACCAGTTTAGGGTCAGAAAACACCTCATACAACTTTCACACAACTTTATTAGTAAGCACGATTACCAGAGGTAAAGAGAGTTGAAGTTTTCTTCTTGCTCTAACACTTTGTGAGTGTGTGACAGGATAAATATAGGAGACTGCTTTCCTAGAACTACATCTACCATCATACTCTGCAGACATGAGCTGCCTGACTGAGCACCAATGGCCATCTACAGAGATGAGTTATACTACCCTGCTCTAAATGCACAGGGTCCAAATAACTTGAATTTACACAAAGCTAGTACGAAATAAGCTTAAAGTACAGTGACCTTGGCAACCTGCTCCCCACTCCCCAGATAATAGTCATTAGATATATGAATTATCTTCACATTTTAAGCGCTCTCTTTTGACTAGAAAAGACAGTACTATAAGACCTAAGGGTACTGTCATTTCACAGGGCGCTCTAATCTAACTTTCAGAAATGGAGGCTGCGATCCGATGTCCAGGTGCAGCTTCCTAAAAGGCAGTATATGACTGCCCATACACAATATACAGTCAGAGGGTTATGAGACAATAGCTGAGACTCTCTGACCTGGTGCTCACACAACAGTATGTTCCACTTCACTGTGGTGCTTACATCATGTGCCAGCTTCCCATAGGATTACAGAACCAAATCACTGCCATGATGCATGCTACAACTCTAGTGCCCCAAGCCAGACCAGGGTACTATCACCGGCCATTTCCCTCCTAGCGCACACCCTCCAGGAACAGCGGATAGGATGTCCTAAGTACATATTACAGACGAGGCAGACTATTGTGTAGTGTCTAAGGTTACATCTAGAATCCAATGCTTCCTAGAGACAGCTCGGATCAGATTACCTGAGAATAGTGGAGGATATTCAAATTTATTGCAAAATAAAAGTTTGCCTTTCAGTTGTTCACTGGAGAAAACTCATCTCCCTTTATCTGTACATACATAGCATATTCCATTTGTGCAGGAGGCGGACTTTATTTTCTGTAATACTGGCTTCTATACTGTACATACCTCCATCTTCTGTATAATATGATATTGTTAAGGCTTCCAACATACATGTTGGCATCATGTCTGCATATCCATAGCACTCACAGCTACATGGACTGTGAATGGCATATGAAAGGATAGTGAGCTTAGTGCACCTCCCAGTGAGGTGTTTATACCATTATACTCAGTGAAATGCGTATGGGGTGTGCAGGTGTCACCGCCCATGCCTGCTATAATAATCCCAGCATAGTAGGGGAAGTAGCAATGGTTGCTGTCAGCACGCCCTCCCTGAATAAGATATGTAAAGGAATGGATAAAAAGCAGACATCAGTAACATAAAGCTGTACAGAAAGCGGACACTAATGGGTCTATTCATGAAGCAGTGAAAAGAGTGGAGAAGTGTACCTGTGGAGAAGTTACCCATGGCAACCAATCAGCTGCTCCGTACAATTATAAAGTATGCAAATTATAAATGTTACTTCAATGCTGGTTGGTTGCCATGGGCAACTTCTCCACTGGTTCACTTCTCCACACTTTTCCCTGCTTCATGAATAGACCCCTAAAAGACATAGGGGCAGATGTATTAAGCCTGGAGAAGTGATAAATAAGTTATAAGCAGTTATAAAGAAGTGATAAATGGAAGGTGATAACGAAGCAGCCAATCAGCTCCTAACTGTCATTTTTCAAACTCTTAATGATTGGCTGGTGCGTTATCACCTTCCACTTATCGCTTCTTTATAACTGCTTTATCACTTTTCCAGGCTTAATACATCTGCCCCATAGTGACCTGATGAAGCGGCAGCCCCACATTAGAAGCCGCCAGCCACTGATGTCCGCTGCAAAAAGTTTCAACGTGATTTAGGATTGAGACCTATAAAACAAATGATCTATAACTTTAATGACATGTTTTATTACTACTCTCTGTTTCTAATATGCTGCTATTAGGCACACACTGTACATACTACCAATAAGTACATTATATTGGGACTTATGAACTAGCCAACGATAACCTATCCATGGCAACAGCAAGAGGATTTTTCACTTGTCAGCAATAAAATTCCTGTAAACACTGTATGGGCTATAGTAGTAAATATTGCTTTTAAAATCACAGTTAAACAAGAGCAGGTCTTGTGGCTTACAGCCATTGCGGATAATCCTTTGTAAAGTGACAAACATCAAACACGAGGATGCATGACTGTAAAGGTGGGTACACACTAGTAGATATATCTGCAGATCAATTGATCTGCAGATATATCTACGGACGGATCGGGCAGTGTGCTGTGCCCGATCCGTCGGGGACTGATGTCATGAACTGGGCGGACGTGTACACACGACCGCCCAGTTCAGCTGTCAATCACCGCCGGCCGCCGCAGCATGTGTACGGGCGGTCGGCCGACCGCCCTGTACACACACAGCGACGCCCCAATATATCGGTAGATATATTGGCCGTCGGCTGTGCTGCGAGGCCGACGCGATACGTCTGTGAATGACGGAGATATATCGACCAGTGTGTACGGGCCTTAAATCTGTAACAACTTGTAGTTTGGTCACTAATAAACAGATCATAAACCTCAGGCTATAGCATCAACACAAAAACTACTACTGATAGTAAACACTAGTGCAAATAATAACCTTTTATTTAGTGCTTTGGATCACTGTACATAAAGTAGTACAGTGCCTCAGCTGGTCAGGAACTGATAACAAGCTACTAAACAACACTGCGGGGAGTGTATGAAAAATGGGGCACGAGGAAAAAAAAAGCACTTTTATAGTATAGGTTATTAAATGAAAGCAGGAGCCTGACTGATTGTGATCAGTTGTTCCCTTCAGTTTTCATAAAGTACCCCCATTGTTTTAATAACATAACGTTCATTAAAGCAGTTAATAAAAGGAACGATGCAAAAAAGTTTTCTGTGACACTGGCAGATGGAGGCATATTCCCAGTTCTCAGACAAATTGAGAACAAGTCATAATCTGCTAAGAACAAAAAATGGGCAGTAATGTTACTTTCTAACAATCATTTAATAGAAAAAGTATAAACCCCACGAGGATCATGGACTTAGTTGGTTAGGAATAATTCTGCGGTGGGCAAGAAGCTGCCCTTTCCAGGTGTTGTAGGACTACACATCCCTGCATGCTCTGCTAGTTTTGCTATTTGGCTTTACTAAAACTGTTGCAGGGCATGCTGGGATATGTAGTTCAACATCAGCTAGAGAGCATCTAATTGCCCACCCCAGAACGTCACATGTAACTTTTACTGCAATGTAACAAAACAACATAGGGATCTTTTTAAGAAGTCAAGTCCACAGAAAATGCAGCTACGCGGTCAGTCTAACCTACACTTTAAGTCTTTTCTAAATGTATACAGATTGTGTGGACATGAACAGCGCTGATTCAGCCTAAGCTCTGAGGAATGTCATCCGCAGTGATGTTGTTTCATTTCACAGTGTTTTCTGGTGCCCGTTAGGGGACGGTGTATCGCTGGGCACATTTGAGAGCTGAAGCTTATCTAAACCTGCAAAAATATATTAACAAAGTATTAGTAACATAGTGCCAGCAAAATAGTCCCACAAAATCTGCAAATATAAATGATTTTATTATAAATGAGATGGAACCCACATTGTGTGATAGAAGCTACCTCTGTCTTTAACACACTGCAAAAATATTGAAAAGAAATGGAAACAGCACTTCCCTATGTCTTCTTTGGTGCATACACATATATCCACTAATTGCTGTTCTTCATTTCATACATTTAATTACAGTAGAATATTTTAACCTGCTTTGTGTGGAGAAAATATACCCCATAATAATGGACAAGGTGAACAAAAATTCAAATCTCAAAGTTAGGACAAAAATGTTACCGCATGTGGTATATACAGTATATGACTTCAGTGTGTACACAGATAACTTGATACGATGCACAAAAAACATCCAAAAAAAAAATAAAATTTTTTTTATTGAACACTCTCTGGCCAACTAGAAAAACTGTAGGGGCCTGTAAGCAGAGCCACCCTAAAGGTGGGTACACACCTATACAATCCATGTTCTCCTGATAAAGGAAGAACGGGCCGTCCATTGTTTGTGTGTGTATGCTATGCCGATGTAGGAGCATTAGCCGATAAATGGCTTGTAACACTCCTTCAATGGTCAGAACTGGGAGACTGTATCTTATGTGCTGCACATGCGACCTCCCGATCCCCATAGAGGAGCCGCTACCCCCCAGCTGCTGCCCCCACCACACAGCTGGATACACGCACAGCCCAGCTGATCAGATGGGCTGTGCGTGTACACACGCACAGCCCAGCTGATCAGATGCCATTGCCCAATCAGTATGATCAGCAAGTGTGTACACACCTTTAGTCCTAGAAAACTCATTCTTCCGCAGAACTACCATGCTTTCCTCCCCTTGTGGGCTACTGAGAGAAGGGGATCATTTCACTCTCTGGGGTAAATTCACTAAGATGGGAGTTCTATTTAAGATGGGATGTTGCCCATAGCAACCAATCAGATTCTACTTCTCATTTATCTAGCACCCTTTAGAAGATAAAACCTGGAATCCGATTGGTTGCTATGGGCAACATCCCATGTTAAACAGAACTCCCATCTTAGTAAATTTACCCCTCTGTTGGAACTGGTTTGAATTAAAATTGCTCTCAATTTGCAACCAGATACAAAGTTGGGAATATAAACCAAACAACTGTGCAGTATGTGTGTGCTACAGTACATGCATAAACTGACTATGGAACATACTGTATTACCAGACTAGTTACCAGCCCATCAACATGACGGAACATCATAACCGTAATGTCGGTGGCGGTGGCTGTGTGCATCCGAACCAAGCAACACTTGAATTGCTTTGTCGATCGCCATATAGTGGCTTCCGGTGCACAAAACACTAGAATTCCCCCCATAAAGGTGAGGAGCAGTGATATCCTTTTATTATATAGGATACACTAAAAAACTGGAGCTAATTGTACTATAGAGTACACTACCAGAAATGTGAAACTAAAATAAAGAGTTAGATATCTAGACAACGCTACATGAAAGCAATGAAATGTTACCATTAGGATAACAAAGCAAATAACAAATAATATGATTGTGGTCCACACCACCAGACTCTTGTCCTGCCTCTAATCTTGTGTCAGTGCTCAAGCTTTTGCCTAATCCTAAGGAGCAGCTACTCACAAGGCAGGTGACGACTTGGGGACGTTATACACTCAAAAAGACAATAGGGAAGAGGAGGAGCTGGGATGTATGCACCAGGTGGGCGGTCCTTTCGGAAAACACCTTCTGTCTAAGCCTAGGAGAATGGGATACTAACCCCAGAGTAATGGCTGCCAAGGAGAATCTCGAAGAAAAGGCATTAGTGAGTATAAGCAGTTTTGATTTTTATTACCAAATATTAATAGTGTGCATTCACTGTATGATACAGATGATCAGAAAATAAGATATAAAGGTTACCTATTGCTTTCAGCAGCTCCTCTCGAACAGCTGATGTGAATTTACGCACCAAACACAGTGTTGTCACGATGGCAAATATCAAATTATATGCAACAACGATATAAAAGTTTCCCAGCCAGTTAAACCTTCCGAAATCGCCTAATAGATCAAATCTTGTGATTCCTGTATGTGTAGAACAGAGAATGAGAAGTCACTTTATACATAATGTATAATGCTGGGATAGGCACCGGTCACAGGTCTCACATCCAGACACACTACCAGAGAGCATCCATCATGCCAGGGAGACTTGGCAAACAAGGGCATGCAAGGTACTGAATATACCAAATTACTGACCGATCAATTTATTTCTCCCTCCAACAAATGGTGCCTTGGAGTTTATTCATTTACTAATATCTTTAGTCCTGTACTAAGCACGGCTTTATAAATAGGAGCGCTTTCCATATAAATCAATTACTAGCTCAAATGTTACTTATTTCCATAATTCTATAATCATTTCCATAACCATGTTTCTGCCATTAACATTTTTCAATTAGCTGAATTTAAGCTGGTTGCAAGTCGCAGGACTAATGTATAGAAGTAATTACATGACTGTTGCTATTGCCAGGGCTGCTTTGCATGCTAACAAAATAGCAACAATTCTAAATTACATTTTTTTTTGTTAAATATAGCAACACTAAAGTGTGTACCAAGCGGCACTCTGCTGCTCTGTCTGCACTCACGCCATGCACTGGAGAGAATGAAGTGTCAGCGATATTTCCATATGAAAAAGAAAAAAATAAGATCTGAATTTCTTGATTGTTTGTTTTTTTCCTCTAGTTTGCTTTTCCCACCATGATCTGTCCAGTTACCTCTTTGATTTACAAAAAAAAAAAGTTTATTTTATTCAATTTTTTTTTTTTTTAATACTGTGAGAAGACCATGAATCTGTTTAACGTATTTATTCCCTTTTATCTATTGAAAAGCACTAAGCATAACATGTAATGCAATGCATGTTGATATTTTGCAAAGCACCACATGACTCACTGTACCCTAATGCAGTCTATTAATCCTGTTTGGACAGCTGTGTCTGTGCATTTGTTAGCTGTGTTCTAATTGTACCATCCTTCTTTTACCTTCTATCTCATTCTTTTATTTATCTCTATGGCAAACTATTCAGGAATGTCGTTTGTAAGGCAGAAAAAAAAGTTGGTTTCGCCATTAATTTGTTTTCTTTGTAACAACAATTGTGCCCAGCAAGCGCCCTTCCTCTCAATAACCAGTGTACATTACTACCAACTGTTACCAACAATCTTGTATTATAGAGCACACAGATTCAGCTATAGAAAGATGGAAACAGGCTTAAGTGACAAAGCCTATTTGTTCGTTCCCACAGCATTTTTTTTATACCTGTTTACACACACATAAATGCTTTTTTTCTGGTTATAAACAGGAGAGTTAATCCAATATGTTAAACAGTCTATAGCAAAAGTGGGAATGGATACAGAATACACAAAAAGTAAAATGAAACTTGTTGAATACAAATTATAATAATGTAACACATCTCCTGCTAAAAGGAGATAAATATATAGTACAACAGTGGCGGATCCGGGGGGGGGGGGGGGGGGGGGGAGGGGGGTGTCACCCTGTCGTTTAGAAGATTTTTTTTTTAACTTTCATTTTAGCCTGCATTAAGTGGCGGAACAGCCGGAGACAACGGAGTCAGGTGCCGCGGGCACCTCCTCCGTTGTCTCCCGTTCCGCTTGTACCAGTTCCACTCAGCTACTGTGAGAGCCGAGGATTCGGGAGCCACCGAGCGCTGCGCCCCTCAGCATCAGCGCGCTGGCTCCTCCTTCTGTGTGACCTGGTGCCAGTGGTGATCTCTGTGCTCTGGTCGCAGATGTCACGTGGTTTCCGGCCGCGACACAGAGCCTGACTGGGGAGCCGTCTGCGCTGTGCAGTGTGTGCGGGACTCGGGAGTACAGAGATGAAGCGGCTGTCATTGTGCAAGTGGGCGGGAGAGCAGCAGGGTGCATAGAAGAGTCTGTAACTTATGTGGCCCAAAATACAATGGGAAGAATAGTGTATTAATGTTTTAACATTCTGTGGCTGTGTTTGTGTGTATATGTGTGTGGGTGCATATGTGGTTGTTTGTATATATGTGCTGTGTGTGTATATGTGGCTGGTTGTGCTTATGTGACTGTATACTGTATATGGCTGTCTGTATATGTGACTGTGTGTGTGTGTGTACTGTATATGGCTGTCTGTGCACATGTGGCTGTCTGTGTATACTGTATCTGGCTGTCTGTATACAGTATGTGACTGTGTGTGCATATGCAGCTGTCTGTGTACACGTATACTGTATGTGACTGTGTGCGCGTATACTGTATGTGGCTGTCTGTGTATAAGTGACTGCATATGTGGCTGCGTGTATATGCGACTATATGTGACTGTGTGTTTACTGTATCTGGTTGCCTGTGTATATGTGACTGTATGTGACAGTCTGTCCATATGTGACTGTGTATTGTATGTGTCTGTATCTGTGCATATGTGGCTGCGTATATGAGATTGCCTGTGCATATGTGACTGTGTACATGTGGCTATTTATGTGTGTGGCTGTGTATGTAATTGTGTCTATGTGTGTGTGGCAGGTCCCCTACCAGGCCTGTCCCCGCACTCAACCTGTCTCCTACCAGGCCTGTCCCCGGAAACTCGCCCTGTCCCCTACAAGGCCTGTCCCTGCACACTTGCCCTGTCCCCGCACACTCACCCAGTCCCCTACCAGGCCTGTCCCCGCACACTCACCCTGTCCCCGCACACTCACCCTGTCCCCTACCAGGCCTGTCCCCGCACACTCACCATGCCCCCTACCAGGCCTGTCCCCACACACTCACCCTGTTCTCTACCAGGCCTGTCCCCACACACTCACCCTGTCCCCTACCAGGCCTATCCCCGCACACTTGCCCTGTCCACGTACACTCACCCTGTCCCCTACCAGGCCTGTCCCCGCACACTCGCCCTGTCCCCTACCAGACCTGTCTCTGCACTCTCGCCTTGTCCCCTACCAGGCCTGTCCCTGCTTACTCACCGTCCCCGCACTCTCATCCTGTTACCCACTGCCCTTGTACTCCATGCCCCCAGCGTGATGAAAACGAGGGCGTGACTCATGAGTATGGCATTCTCTGTGAGGCCAAACCCCTTGTTACAAAGCCACACCCCTTTCACAGGAGCACATGTACCGAACCCCCCCCCCTTCCCCTATTGTGGTTCCCCCCCTGTCATTTTGTTCTGGATCCACCCCTGTAGTACAATATATACTCCTGCTAAAAACACACACTCTTCCCATGATATTTTCATGACCTCTTCACTTCTCAATATATGAACTGATGTATCTCAAAGTAGATGAATGTCTTATTACCTTTTAGGTGGGCTAAAGGAGCAAATGTGAAATTGTCAGTATCCCCGGCATCAAGGGCCACCATAAGCACACTGAGCAGCTGCCCAGTGACCTATAATTCTAGGGGCCTTTTGAGCAGGGGTGGGTGGTGGTCACACAATCATAATGACGAAGCAATATTCTCTGCCTACCAGCCTGCAGCCAGACAGTGATTGGCTATCAACATGCTAATTGGTTGAGGGCTGGAAGAGCTATCCACCAATCAGAGTACTGACAGCCATTCACTTTATGGAAGCATGTGGAGACATGGTGCAGGACCGCAGAAGGGGTAAGATATGATTTGGTTTTATTGGCTCCCATGAGTGGGTGGGTAGGGGCCCCAATGCACTGCATTGCCCAGGGCCTACAATGCTGTTAAGACGGCCCTGCTTGCATCATATACAATTTGCTTGACAAGACAGCAACGTTTTCATAATTGTGAAATTTGCATTGCACGTTTTGTTTAAATGGGCCTTATGTAGATTGATAATTTGAGGAAATGCTATAGAATTCCTACAAAATGGAAAATAATAGACTCACCTAAGGTTCTTGACATAACTGGCAGAGCTGAGCTAAGCACCAGAATAGATACACAGTTCCCAATGATCTGTGAACAATGGAAAAATACATTAGATTTGTTGTGATTATATTGATTTACCTGCATCTACTGACATGCTAAATAATGGTGTCACCCTCAAGAAAGCTCTACACCTACCAGAAACAACACAGGACTTTGTCATGAAGGCTGATAAACTTTGCAAAACTGTACATGTAATAGGCTGTCAGACATGAGGATACCGTCGAGAGTAGCCACACAATCTAAGAAATATGTGTTATAACCGATAAAAATAGCGGTAAGAATTCAGGAAAATGTTCATCGATCACAACATTTTGAAAGAGGATGTTATCCAGAGGATAAGGTCTACTGAAGAGATATTTTGGCTGAACTGTCCTAATCTGTATTTATTATTTGATGTATACATTACAGTACGTTTATATCATACCACCAGAATTAGAAGCAATAAAAGGCACTCACATTACCAAAATAACACTCTCCTGTGAAAGTAAGTATGCATACTAATAAAATCTAATTATGAAACAGCAACATTTTTTGCAGCGTCCTGTCCTTACCATTGGGCTAGTTTACGGTTGGTATTTACAAACACAAGTGGCCATCCAGCATGATGCCAGATTTCCAGGTTTAAAACAAGACTAAACTTGGCGAGTAAAGAAGTAATATTTAAATAATAAGATTTTACTCACCGGTAAATCTATTTCTCGTAGTCCGTAGTGGATGCTGGGAACTCCGGAAGGACCATGGGGAATAGACGGGCTCCGCAGGAGACTGGGCACTCTAAGAAAGCTTTAGACTACTGGTGTGCACTGGCTCCTCCCTCTATGCCCCTCCTCCAGACCTCAGTTAGGGAAACTGTGCCCGGAAGAGCTGACACAATAAGGAAAGGATTTGGAATCCCGGGTAAGACTCATACCAGCCACACCAATCACACCGTACAACTCGTGATACTATACCCAGTTAACAGTATGAATAACAACTGAGCCTCACGAACAGATGGCTCATAACAATAACCCTTTAGTTAGGCAATAACTATATACAAGTATTGCAGACAATCCGCACTTGGGATGGGCGCCCAGCATCCACTACGGACTACGAGAAATAGATTTACCGGTGAGTAAAATCTTATTTTCTCTGACGTCCTAGTGGATGCTGGGAACTCCGTAAGGACCATGGGGATTATACCAAAGCTCCCAAACGGGCGGGAGAGTGCGGATGACTCTGCAGCACCGAATGAGCAAACTCAAGGTCCTCCACAGCCAGGGTATCAAACTTGTAGAATTTTGCAAACGTGTTTGATCCCGACCAGGTAGCAGCTCGGCAAAGTTGTAAAGCCGAGACCCCTCGGGCAGCCGCCCAAGAAGAGCCCACCTTCCTCGTGGAACGGGCTTTGACTGATTTAGGATGCGGCAGTCCAGCCGCAGAATGTGCAAGTTGAATCGTGGAGCAGATCCAGCGAGCAATAGTCTGCTTAGAAGCAGGAGCACCCAACTTGTTGGGTGCATGCAGGATAAACAGCGAGTCAGTCTTTCTGACTCTAGCCGTCCTTGAAACATAGATTTTCAGGGCCCGGACTACGTCCAGCAACTTGGAAGCCTCCAAGTCCTGAGTAGCCGCCGGCACCACAATAGGTTGGTTCAAGTGAAACGCTGATACCACCTTAGGGAGGAATTGGGGACGCGTCCTCAATTCTGCTCTGTCCATATGGAAGATCAGATAGGGGCTTTTACAGGACAAAGCCGCCAATTCTGACACCCGCCTAGCTGAAGCCAAGGCCAAAAGCATGACCACTTTCCACGTGAGATATTTTCATTCCGCGGTCTGAAGTGGCTCAAACCAATGTGATTTTAGGAAATCCAACACCACGTTGAGATCCCAAGGTGCCACTGGGGGCACAAAAGGGGGCTGAATATGCAGCACTCCCTTAACAAACGTCTGAACTTCAGGCAGTGAAGCCAGTTCTTTTTGAAAGAAAATAGACAGGGCCGAAATCTGGACTTTAATGGATCCCAATTTTAGGCCCATAGTCACTCCTGACTGTAGGAAGTGCAGAAATCGACCCAGCTGAAATTCTTCTGTGGGGGCCTTCATAGCCTCACACCAAGCAACATATTTTCGCCATATGCAGTGATAATGCTTTGCTGTCACCTCTTTCCTAGCCTTTATCAGCGTAGGAATGACTTCAACCGGAATGCCCTTTTCCATCAGGATCCGGCGTTCAACCGCCATGCCGTCAAACGCAGCCGCGGTACGTCTTGGAACAGACAGGGTCCCTGCTGTAGCAGGTCCTGTCTGAGAGGCAGAGGCCAAGGGTCCTCTGAGATCATTTCTTGTAGTTCCGGGTACCAAGTCCTTCTCGGCCAATCCGGAACGATGAGTATAGTTCTTACTCCTCTTTTTCTTATTATCCTCAGCACCTTTGGTATGAGAGGAAGAGGAGGGAACACATAAACCGACTGGTACACCCACGGTGTCACTAGAGCGTCCACAGCTATCGCCTGAGGGTCCCTTGACCTGGCGCAATATCTTTTTAGCTTTTTGTTTATGCGGGACGCCATCATGCCCACCTGTGGCCGTTCCCAACGGTTCACAATCAGTTGGAAGACTTCTGGATGAAGTCCCCACTCTCCCGGGTGGAGGTCGTGCCTGCTGAGGAAGTCTGCTTCCCAGTTGTCCACTCCCGGAATGAACACTGCTGACAGTGCTATCACATGATTTTCCGCCCATCGGAGAATCTTTGTGGCTTCTGCCATCGCCATCCTGCTTCTTGTGCCGCCCTGTCGGTCTACATGGGCGACCGCCGTGATGTTGTCTGACTGAATCAGCACCGGCTGGTTTTGAAGCAGGGGTCTTGCCTGACTTAGGGCATTGTAAATGGCCCTTAGTTCAAGAATATTTATGTGTAGGGAAGCCTCCTGACTCGACCATTGTCCTTGGAAGTTTTTTCCTTGAGTGACTGCCCCCCAACCTCGGAGGCTTGCATCCGTGGTCACCAGGACCCAGTCCTGTATGCCGAATCTGCGGCCCTCTAGAAGATGAGCACTCTGCAGCCACCACAGCAGAGACACCCTGGCCCTCGGGGACATGGTGATCAGCCGATGCATCTGAAGATGCGATCCGGACCACTTGTCCAAAAGATCCCACTGAAAGATCCGTGCATGGAACCTGCCGAATGGAATTGCCTCGTAAGAAGCTACCATCTTTCCCAGGACTCGCGTGCAGTGATGCACCGACACCTGTTTTGGTTTCAGGAGGTCTCTGACCAGAGATGACAACTCCTTGGCCTTCTCCTCCGGGAGAAACACCTTCTTCTGTTCTGTGTCCAGAATCATACCCAGGAACAGCAGACGTGTCGTAGGAACCAGCTGCGACTTTGGAATATTCAGAATCCAGCCGTGCTGTTGAAGCACTTCCTGAGATAGTGTTACTCCGACCAACAACTGTTCTCTGGACCTCACCTTTATAAGGAGATCGTCCAAGTATGGGATAATGAGAACTCCCTTCTTTCGAAGGAGTATCATCATTTCGGCCATTACCTTGGTAAATACCCTCGGTGCCGTAGATAGACCAAACGGCAACGTCTGGAATTGGTAATGGCAGTCTTGTACCACAAAACGGAGGTACACCTGGTGAGGTGGGTAAATGGGGACATGCAGGTACGCATCCTTGATGTCCAGTGATACCATGTAATCCCCTTCTTCCAGGCTTGCAATAACCGCCCTGAGCGATTCCATTTTGAACTTGAACCTTCTTATATAAGTGTTCAAGGATTTTAAATTTAGAATGGGTCTCACCGAACCGTCTGGTTTCGGTACCACAAACATTGTGGAATAGTAACCCCGTCCCTGTTGAAGGAGGGGAACTTTTATTATCACCTGCTGGAGGAACAGCTTGTGAATTGCCGCCAGCACTACCTCCCTGTCGGGGGGAGTAGCTGGCAAGGCTGATTTGAGGTAACGGCGAGGGGGAGACGTCTCGAATTCCAGCTTGTATCCCTGAGATACCACTTGTAGAACCCAGGGATCCACTTGTGAGCGAACCCACCGGTCGCTGAAGTTCCGGAGACGGGCCCCCACCGCACCTGGCTTTACCAGTGGAGCCCCAGCGTCATGCGGTGGATTTAGTGGAAGCAGGGGAGGATTTCTGTTCTTGTGAACTGGCTGTATGGTGCAGCTTTTTCCCTCTACCCCTGCCTCTGGGCAGAAAGGACGCGCCTTTAACCCGCTTGCCTTTCTGGGGCCGAAAGGACTGTACCTGATAATACGGTGCTTTCTTTGGCTGTGAGGGAACCTGGGGTAAAAATGTCGAGGTCCGAGAGACCATCCCCAAACAATTCCTCACCCTTGTAAGGCAAAACCTCCATGTGCCTTTTAGAATCCGCACCACCTGTCCACTGCCGAGTCCATAATACTCTCCTGGCAGAAATGGACATTGCATTTATTCTAGATGCCAGCCGGCAAATATCCCTCTGTGCATCTCTCATGTATAAGACTACGTCTTTAATATGCTCTATGGTTAGCAATATAGTGTTCCTGTCAAGGGAATCAATATTATCAGACAGGGAATCAGACCACGCTGCTGTAGCACTGCACATCCATGCTGAAGCAATAGCAGGTCTCAGTATAGTACCTGAGTGTGTATATACAGACTTCAGGATAGCCCCCTGCTTTCTATCCGCAGGCTCCTTTAAGGCGGCCGTATCCTGAGACGGTAGTGCCACCTTTTTTGACAAGCGTGTGAGCGCTTTATCCACCCTCGGGGATGTCTCCCAACGTACCCTGTCCTCTGGCGGGAAATGGTACGCCATTAGTAACTTTTTAGAAATCACTAATTTTTTATCAGGGGATGCCCACGCTTCTTCACACACTTCATTTAACTCATCTGAAGGGGGAAAAACCACCGGTTGCTTTTTCTCCCCAAACATAATACCCTTTTTAGTGGTACCTGGGTTAATGTCAGAAATGTGCAACACATTTTTCATTGCCATAATCATGCAACAGATAGCCTTATTGGAATGTACATTAGTCTCGTCGTCGTCAACACTGGAGTCAGACTCCGTGTCGACATCTGTGTCTGCCATCTGAGGTAGCGGGCGTTTTTGAGCCCCTGATGGCCTTTGAGACGCCTGGGCAGGCACTGGCTGAGCCGGCTGTCCCACAGCTGTTATGTCATCAAACCTTTTATGTAAGGAGTTGACACTGTCGGTTAATACCTTCCACATATCCATCCACTCTGGTGTCGACCCCGCAGGGGGTGACATCACATTTATCGGCACCTGCTCCGCCTCCACATAAGCCTCTTCATCAAACATGTCGACACAGTCGTACCGACACACCGCACACACACACGGAATGCTTTGACTGAGGACAGGACCCCACCAAGTCCTTTGGGGAGACAGAGAGAGAGTATGCCAGCACACACCACAGCGCTATATAACACAGGGATTTACACTACACAAAGTGATTTTCCCTATAACAGCTATAATACACAGTATTGCGCCTAAATTTAGTGCCCCCCCCCCCCCCCCCTCTCTTTTTTACCCTATTGAGCCTGGAAACTGCAGGGGAGAGCCTGGGGAGCTGTCTTCCAGCGGAACTGTGAAGAGAAAATGGCGCGAGTGTGCTGAGGGAGGATAGCCCCGCCCCTTCCACGGCGGACTTCTCCCGCTCTTTTATTAATATTATGGCAGGGGATTTTTACACATATATAGTTTGTTGGACTATATTATGTGTTTGTTTGCCATTTTTAAGGTAATCTAATTGCAGCCCAGGGCGCCCCCCCCCCCCCCAGCGCCCTGCACCCATCAGTGACCGGAGTATGTGGTGTGCATGGGGAGCAATGGCGCACAGCTGCAGTGCTGTGCGCTACCTTAATGAAGACCGGAGTCTTCAGCCGCCGATTTTCTCCTCGGATTCTTCCGTCTTCTGGCTCTGCAAGGGGGACGGCGGCGCGGCTCCGGGACTGGACGACCGAGGCTGGGCCTGTGTTCGATCCCTCTGGAGCTAATGGTGTCCAGTAGCCTAGAAGCACAAGCTAGCTGCAAGCAGGTAGGTTTGCTTCTCTCCCCTAAGTCCCTCGTAGCAGTGAGTCTGTTGCCAGCAGATCCCACTGAAAATAAAACCTAATAAATACTTTCTTTACTAAGAGCTCAGGAGAGCCCCTAGTGTGCAACCAGCTCGAGCCGGGCACAGATTCTAACTGAGGTCTGGAGGAGGGGCATAGAGGGAGGAGCCAGTGCACACCAGTAGATCTAATTCTTTCTTAGAGTGCCCAGTCTCCTGCGGAGCCCGTCTATTCCCCATGGTCCTTACGGAGTTCCCAGCATCCACTAGGACGTCAGAGAAATATATATATAGTTTTGTTGCTGTAGGAACGTCACCTGCTATCCAGAATCCTTTGCAAGTCACGTCATATACAGTACTGTGCAAAAGTTTTAGGAAGGTGCGGAAAAAATGCTGCAAAGTAAGAATGCTTTAAAAAAAATTGAAGTGTTAACAGTTTAATTTTAAGATCAGGGCTCTGTGGGGGCCATATCATCACTTTCAGGACTCCTTGTCCTTTACGTTGATGATAGTTCTTAATGACATTGTATATTTATGGTTGTTGTACTGCTACAAAAAAAAACCTAAGAGCCAATCAGACGCCTCCCTGATGGTATTGCATGATGAATAACTACCTGTCTGTATTTATCAGCATTGAAGCACAAAGAAACGAGCAACGTTGAGGACCGTAGACACAGTGGTTAGTCAAGGAAACTTAGTGCATCAGATGAAAGACACATCACGCTTACTTCCCGTCCAAATCAGAAGCTGTCCAGCAGTGCCATCAGCTCAGAACTGGCAGAAACCATTTTGACCGAGGTATACCCATCTACTGTTTGGAGAAGTCTGGCCATAAGTGGTCTTCATGGAAGAATTGCGGCAAAAAAGCCATACCTTTGACGTGGAGACAAGGCCAAGTGATTCACCTATGCACGAAAATATAGGAACTGGGGTGCAGAAAAATGGCAGGAGGTGCTCTGGACTGATGAGTCAAAATGTTAAATATTTGGCTATAACACGCCGAAGGGCTGGAGAGTGGTACAATAATGAGCGTCTGCAGGCAAAACTTAAGCATGGTGGAGGTTCCTTATCTGGGGCTACATTTCAGCAAATGGAGTTGGGGATTTGGTCAGGATTAATGGTGTCCTCAATGCTGCGAAATACAGGCAGGTACTTATACATCATGCAATACCATCAGGGAGGCGTTTCACTGGCTCCAAATTCATTCTACAGAAGGACAACAACCCCAAACATACAGCCAATTAAGAACTATCTTCAGCGTAAAGAATAACTAGAGCCCCGGAAGTGAGGACATGGCCCCCACAGAGCCCTGATCTCCAGATCATCGAGTCTGTCTGGGATAACGTGAACTTCATATATTGATTTGATTTAGATTTCTCTTCATTCACCTTGCATCTGGTTAATTGATAAAAATAAACTATTAATACAGGTTGAGTATCCCTGATCCAAAATGCTTGGGACCAGAAGTATTTTGGATATCGGATTTTTCCGTATTTTGGAGTAATTGCATACCATAATGAGATATCATGGCGATGGGACCCAAGTCTAAGCACAGAATGCATTTGTGTCTCATATACACCTTATAAACACAGCCTGAAGGTGTTTTTAGCCAATATTTTTAATAACTTTGTGCATTAAACAAAGTGTGTGTACATTCACACAATTCATTTATGTTCCATATACACCTTATACACACAGCCTGAAGGTCATTTAATACAATATTTTTAATAACTTTCTGTATTAAATAAAGTTTGTGTACACTGAGCCATCAGAAAACAAAGGTTTCACTATCTCACTCAAAAAACTCAATATTTTGGGATATTTGGATATGGGATACTCAACCTGTATTTAAATTTTTGAAAGCATTGTCATTTTGCAGCATTTTTTCCATACCCGCCTAAAACTTTTGCACAGTACTGTATATATATATATATATATATATATACATACATACACACAGAGAGAGAGAGAGAGAGAGAGAGAGAGAGAGACTCTAAATATATAAATGGCATATTTCTTAAAATTATAGTCGTATAATTCAAAGTACTACGTTGTTCTCTTTAAGTGAAGTTAGTTGTTGGAATTTCATCTCAGCAAGTAAGAAAACAACTGTTTAAGGCATTTCCAGACAGAAGAGCAAAAAGCGTCATATGGGCAATTAAAAAAGAACAATGCTTGCTCCTTAGTTACTGACCCCCTCAGCCAGCTTGTGGGAATATCCAACAAAAATAAATGTATACATTTGTGTCAAAGCGTTACTTAACAGTTTCATTCTTCTCAGTCTGGTGTCAGGTTGTGGTAAGTCAAATTAGCCTTAACTTGTAAGAATTGACTGAATGGACCCCCTTCAGTCTTATTTTAATTATTTAAATTTGAATAACTGTCTGTATTCCTTGCAGTAGCCGAGGTTCTTCAGATTTCAAACAGGCTGAGTGAAGTACAGTTCGCACAAAGTTACTCATTAGCAATACGGTCCTTGGGGAAGAAAGAAAACTCCCATTCACTATGTTTCTATGGCTGGTTAACAAGCACAGTAATTATAGACTTTTTTTTTTTTTTTTTTAACAAGTGAATGGACGCCATCCAAACTAAACAGAGCACACATGCCCTTTTCCCATTCATTTAGCATTTAGAAAATCTTCCAGTTTGTGTTTACGCAGGTTACAAACAAATATTGAACGCTGCAAATGACCACTGGGGACAATTACTAAATTGCCTTGTCATTTGGTTCTGGGTGGCAATTTTTTTTTTTGGGGGGGGGAAGTTAAGGATGACATCACGGCTTTTGTCATTACCTTTGTCATTGTTGTGTCATCTTTCCTGGGAGTAAATCTTCCAAAAAAGCAAAGGCTGTAGAAGCCGACGACAGAAGACACCATCAGATAGCTGTGAGAATTAAGGTAAGAAAACACAAAGGAAGAGCCTGCCAAAGGAATGCAAAGGATTTGCTCAAGTACACCGTACCATCTGATGGGGGGGGGGGAAATGAATAACAAAACATCTGAAGTGCCTGTAGATGACTGACCTGACAAATTCACCCCCTTCCACCAATCTGGGAAAGGACAAGAATTAGCATTATCCTAGAACAGAGCCAATGCCATTTGTTATCAGATTCACATTTAACCCATTAATAAAACCATATTCCAAAAATCAAACTAAAAACCATACACAATGGTAAGAGTCAACTGACAGATAAAAAAAATATCACTTCAACTTGGTTTACGCAAACTTTCTTTTATGTTAAGTCTGAATAGGCCAGACATTATTTAAGGGGAAATATCATGTTTTTCTTATTATATGTCTAATAGCTCCCCCTGCTGATTAAAATAAATTCAGTTTCATTGGGAAATAATGTAGAATCGTTGCAGTAACCTATATAAATTGTATTTGGAATGTACAACCAGTTGCTGGTAATCCCTGAGGCCTATCATCTTCATTGGAACCGCTAGTAGCAACACAGACAGGCTGGATGCTGGAAACACAATGGGGGTCATTCCGAGTTGTTCGCTCGTTATTTTTTTGTCGCAACGGAGCGAATAGTCGCTAATGCGCATGCGCAATGTCCGCAGTGCGACTGCACCAAGTAAATTTGCTAGGCAGTTAGGAATTTTACTCACGGCATTACAAGGTATTTTCTTCGTTCTGGTGATCGTAATGTGATTGACAGGAAGTGGGTGTTTCTGGGCGGAAACAGGCCGTTTTATGGGTGTGTGTGAAAAAACGCTACCGTTTCTGGGAAAAACGCGGGAGTGGCTTGAGAAACGAAGGAGTGTCTGGACGAACGCTGGGTGTGTTTGTGACGTCAAACCAGGAACGACAAGCACTGAACTGATCGCAGATGCCGAGTAAGTGTGGAGCTACTCAGAAACTGCTAAGAAGTGTCTATTCGCAATTCTGCTAATCTTTCGTTCGCAATTTTGCTAAGCTAAGATTCACTCCCAGTAGGCGGCGGCTTAGCGTGTGCAAAGCTGCTAAAAGCAGCTTGCGAGCGAACAACTCGGAATGACCCCCAATATACTGACGTAAAATGTCTTTATAATAAAGCACCAGCTAGTATTTTAGTAGCTACAGTACTAGGGTGTCCAAATTTTTCCAAATACAAAAGGTAATTATACAATCCAAGCACATCAGGTATATATGATAAGGTCAAAGTATAAAAAAAAGCATTCTTTAAAGTGGACTGTTTTCATGTTCAGAAAGGAATTAACTTTTTAGAAATAAAAACAATTCAAATAATTTTATTTTATTTATATTTTCTTAATGAAGCGATTATGGTTAGGATTCCACTTAGGGCTTGATGTCCGTAGTTCACATCTGCCACTGTCTGACTGACAGGCAGTGGTGCTGAGGGAGCGGAGGGGGGGCTGTGTTCCCAAAAATGAGGGTGTGTTGCCCCTGTTTCTGGGAGGGGAGAACCAAGGGTCTGCTTCTTTCTGGTCTCGCAGTCCCTAATTTTGTTGGCCAGCTACGCAAGCTGAGGCTTACTTAGCTGGTCGACTGGGTGTAACAACGCAACGTTGGATCCCAGCTTGGGACGACGGTCGCAGTACTGGGATTGCAGTTACATGCCGAAGGCATCTCTCCTGCATGCTCCTTCTAGAGTTCGGATGGAAATCCAATGCTGCTTGCATGTGTCATTGAACTAATGTCCTGCTCTGAATCAGGCCCAATATCTGTTCAGTAAAAGAGAAAGCCATGATCACACTGCTGAAAGACAGTTTTAGATGTTGGTTGATACAGAGAAAATGAGATTCGGGGGCATAGGGGCAAGTCTTCTGCTGACAAGTGATACTGGATCTCATTTATGGAAAAAAAGAGAAAGATGTTGTTATACTGAAGGAAACTGTTAATGAGCTACAGTATAATATTAATGTCTGTCTAGCAGCTGTGCACTAGAGCTGAGGGTAGGCTCCACACCCCTCAGTGGCTGCTGCTTACATGTACAGAGGACAGAGCACCAGCAGCAGTGAAAGCTTACCACCTATCAATACCCAGAGGTGGCCCCCCAAACCCACCCTCTCCTCATAATACTGGTTGGGCTGACAGGAAAGGTACAGGAATCTATTCTGAGAGATGTGATGCAAAAATAGGATTTTAACACCTACCGGTAAATCCTTTTCTTGCAATCCATAATGATATTGGGGGAATCTAGTATGATGGGTATAGACGGGGTCCAAAGGAGCCAGTGCACTTTAAATTTCTTCAACTGGGTGTGCTGGCTCCTCCTCTCGATGCCCCCTCGCACAGGCAGTTATAGGTAAAAACGTGCCCGAAGGAGAAAGGACATATATGAGAGAAGGAACATGATAACGAAAAAGGTGGTGAGATTTACAAACCAGGACACCACTAACATACAACAACCAACAACGGCTGGTAATAACAACAACAGCAACAGCTGAACAGGTAACTATAAAACAAGAACCTGCAGAAAAGTCCATGTACTGAGGCGGGCACCCAATGGGGGTGATTCCGAGTTGTTCGCTCGCTAGCTGCTTTTAGCAGCATTGCACACGCTAAGCCGCCGCCCTCTGGGAGTGTATCTTAGCTTAGCAGAATTGCAAACGAAAGATTAACAGAATTGCGAATAGAAATTTCTTAGCAGTTTCTGAGTAGCTCCAGACTTACTCAGCCATTGCGACCAGCTCAGTCCTTTTCGTTCCTGGTTTGCCCAACCACTCCCCCGTTTCTCCAGCCACTCCTGCGTTTTGCAACTCGAACGCCTGCATTTTTCCGCACACTCCCAGAAAACGGCCAGTTTTCACCCAGAAACACCCACTTCCTGTCAATCACACTACGATCAGCACAGCTATGAAAAAGCTTTGTTATGCCGTGAGTAAAATACCTAACTTTTGTGTAAAATAACTAAGCGCATGCGCTCTGCGAACCTTGCACATGCGCAGTAAGCGACTAATCGCAGTATAGCGAAAACCGGCAACGAGCGAATAACTCGGAATGACCCCCAATATCCCTTATGGACTACGAGAAAAGTATTTACCAGTAGGTATTAAAATCCTATTTTCTCTAGCATCCATAAGGGATATTGGGGTAATCTAGTACTATGGGGATGTCCCAAAGCTTGCAGAACGTGCGGAGACTGCTGCAGCAATGCCTGCCCAAACTGGGTATCCTCTTTGGCCAGGGTATCAAATTTGTAGAACTTCACAACAAAAGTGTTCTTTCCCGACCAGGTAGCAGCTCGGCATAGTTGCAAGGCCGAGACTCCACGGGCAGCCGCCCAGGAAGGGCCAACTGATCTTGTAGAGTAGGTCTTTAGAGACATAGGAACAGGTAAGGCTGCCGACACATACAGTAGGCCTGTTGGATAGTAAGCCTAATCCAACGAGCAATGGACTGCTTTGAAGCAGGGTAACCCTTTTTCTGCGCATCATAGAGCACGAACAAGGAATCCGTTTTTCTGACTCGAGCTGTGTGCTTGACATAGATCTTCAAGGCACGCACAGCATCCAATGCCTCCGGAGGAGCAGAAGAGTCAGAACTGGATGGAACCACAATAGGTTGATTCACATGAAACGCGGAGACAACCTTCGGCAGGAACTGCTGTCTAGTCCGGAGCTCCGCTCTGTCCTCGTAAAAGACTAAGTAGGGACTTTTACACGATAAGGCCCCCAATTCTGAAACACGTTGAGCAGAAGGCAGGGCCAGTAACATCACCGTCTTCCACGTGAGGTACTTGTCTTCTACCGTCATCAGAGGTTCAAACCAGGAGGACTGTAGAAATTTCAACACTACATCCAAATCCCAGGGCGCTGTAGGCGGTACAAAGGGAGGTTGTATATGGAGTACCCCTTGCAAGAAGGTCTGAACATCTGGCAATACCGCCAATTCCTTCTAAAAAATAATGGAAAGAGCTGAAATCTGGACCTTAATGGAACCCAGACGCAAGCCCTTATCCACACCAGCCTGCAGGAAACGTTCCAAGTGAAACTCTGCAGGCGGATATGTGCGGTCCTCGCACCAAGAGACATATCTTCTCCAGATATGATAGTGTTTTGACGTCACAGGTTTCCTGTCCTGAACCATGGTTGCAAAAACCTTCTTGGAAAGGCCCTTGTGAGCTAGGATGTTCCGCTCAACCTCCATGCCGTCAAACGAAGTCGCCGTAAGTCCGGGTAGACGAATGGTCATGATTGAAGATGAACTCTTCTGAGTGGTAGAGGCCAAGGGTCCTCGACAGACATGTCCTGAAGATCCGCGTACCACGCCCTCCGAGGCCAATACGGAGCAATTAGAATTGCCTGGACACCTTAATTCCTGATTCGCTTTAGCAATACTGGGAGCAATGGGATTGGAGGAAACAGGTAGACCAGCTGGTAAGGCCAAGGCGACTCCAGTGGATCCACTGCCCTCGCCTGAGGGTCCCTGGTCCGCGAGCAATACCAGGGAAGTTTCTTTTTGAGACGAGAAGCCATCAAGTCTAGTTGTGGGCAACTCCACGATCAATGATTTGTTGGAACACCAGACGGTGGAGCCCCACTCCCCTGGATGGAGATCGTGACGTCTGAGGAAGTCTACCTCCCAGTTGTCCACACCCGGAATGAAGATTGCAGACATAGCTTTTGCGTTTCTTTCCACCCAGAGGAGTATCTTTGACACCTCTCGCATGCAGGCTCTGCTTTTTGTCCCTCCTTGTCGATTGATATATGCCACCGCCGTGGCGTTGTCCGACTGGAGGCCAGAAGCACAGCATTGTAGATTGCCCGAAGTTCCAGAATATTGATCGGAAGGAGGGCCTCGTGGGCTGACCACCTGTCCTGGAACTGCGCCCCTTGGGTGACAGCTCCCCATCCTCGCAGACTGGCATCCGTCGTGAGGAGGGTCCAATCCTGAATCCCGAAACTCCGTCCCTCCAGGAGATTGGAGGACTGTAGCCATCACAGGAGGGAAATCCCGAACTGAGGTGATAGCCGAATCATCCGATGCATCTGCAGATGTGATCCGGACCAATTGGTAAGGAGATCCAACTGAAACGTTCTGGCATGGAACCTCCCATACTGGATCGCCTCATAGGAGGCGACCATCTTTCCCAACAATCTTATGCAAAGATGGATGGACACTCGAGAAGGTCAGAGCACCATGTGGACCATTTCCTGAAGTATTTGCGCTTTTTCCTCTGGTAGAAACACCTTCTGGGCCACAGTATCCAACAACATACCCAGGAACAGGAGCCTGAGTTGGCTCCAGGTGGGACTTCTGTAAGTTGAGGATCCACCCGTGGTCTGACAGAAGATGGATGGTATGGTCGATATGGAGCAACAAAAGCTCCCAGGATCTTGCCTTTATCATAAGATCATCAGATAAGGGACCACATTGACCCCCTGGACCCGGAATTGGAATATCAACTCTGCCATCACCTTTGTGAATACCCTGGGGCTGTAGACAAACCGAAGGGTAGCGCCTGGAATTGGAAGTGATCGTCCAGCAGGGCAAATCGAAGGTACAGCGGCCAAATCGGAATATGGAGATAGGCGTCCTTGATATCCAAGGAGACCATAAATTCCCGTTCCTCACTGCTTGCAGGGATTCCATTTTGAACTTGAACACCCTCAAATACGGATTCAAGGATTTCAGATTCAAAATGGGCCTTACTGTACCGTCCGGTTTCGGTACCACGAACAGGTTTGACAGCACCCTTTGCCGCGTTGTGGTACTGGTACTGGAACAATGACGTGGGGCTGGGCCAATTTTTGGATAGCCTGTTGTAAAGTAACTTGCATATCCTCCAAAGCTGGTAAGCTTGATTTGAAAAATCTTTGGGGGGAGGGGTGGGGGATGAGTACTGCCAAACTCCAGCTTGTAACCCTGTGAAACGAGCTCTCTGACCAAGGCATCCTGGCAGGAAGTCTCCCAGATGCTGATGAAGTGACGCAGTTGAGCTCCCACCTCGATATCCCCTCGGAGTGGGCACAGTCATGCTGAGGCCTTGGTGGAAGCAGAACCGGTGGACAGTTCCTGTGAACTGGTGCTTGCAGGTTTTCTGCACTTACCTCTGGTGCCTCTGGCCGTATTGGAGGCACCTCTGGCCTTTGATTGAAATCTGTGAGACCAAAAGAACTGGACAGACGGCCCCGGATAGGAGCGTCTTCCCGGTAGGGCCCCAGAGGGGAGAAATGTGGATTTCCCAGCCGTAACTTTGGAAATCCAGGTATCCAACTCAACCCCAAAAAGCCATTCCCCAGAAAAGGGGAGAGATTCCACACGACGCTTGGATTCTGCGTCCACAAACCATTGACGCAACCATAAGGCCCTGCGTGCCGACACTGCTATGGCAGATATCCGAGTATTAATGTTCCCCATCTCCTTGAGGGAATCACAGAGGACACGGGTACTGTCCTGAATGTGCTTCAGGAGGGATACCATGGTAACTAAGGGCATATCCCCCGAGAGGCCCCCCTGAATTTGCGTAGCCCAAGAATGAATGGCATGGGTCATCCAGCAACCCGCAATGACCAATCTATCTTTCTATCCCCAGGATCCTTCAAAGTAAAGGAGTTCGGGGCAGGCAGCACCACCTTCTTAGACAGGCGAGAGACAGAGACATCCACCCCAGGGGGTTCCTCCCAAAATTTTCTACCTTGAGGAGCAAATGGGCAAGTGCGCAAAAACTTTTTGGACACTTGAAATTTTTTGTCTGGATTTTTCCAGGCCAACTTGAATAAGTCATCTAACTCTGGAGATTCAGGGAAAGTGACATTGGGCTTGTTTTGTACAAAGAAAAACGACTGCTGTGAAGCAGCGTCCTCTAGAGGAAGCCAAAATGAGAGGTTCAAAACCCTGAGTAGAATCGGAATCCCGGTCATCCCCATCATCTGTATCAGAGAGCAGAGCAGGTAAACCAAGCTTCTGGGGACCTGCATGAGAGAGGGGGGGCGGGGGGGGGGGGGGGGGGGGGTGCATCAGCCCAAGCAGCTAAATCTGCAACAGCTTGTTGCAGTAGTTGAGTTTTCTGCACATTAGCAGTGAGCTGGGATGACATACAGTGTCTGACATCATAGTTTTAAGAGACCCTAACCAGTAGGGCTCTGTACCCTCTACCCCAACCTCTTCATTCATTTGTGAAGATTAACTGCATTGCTCACAGGAAACAGAGTCATTAGATAATGGAGAGAATCTGGTGTGACAGACACTGCACAGCTTGTGCTTACCCATATTTTACAGTAAATACAAAAACATACACATACACACAGACAGTAATAATGCAAGCCTGCCCTACTGTATGCGAGAGGAGACACAGAGAGAGGGAGAATACCAGCACACCCTGAGCTGCACAGCCCCAGTGAGACTGTCAGCTCTGTAAATCATAGTAACACTAACAAAATAGAGTCCTAAATAGGCTCAGAATAGAGTACACAAGCAGCTCTACCCCTTAGCTACACCCTGTACCAGTTTCCAGCGTGTCTGTGAGGCAAGAAGAGCTGAGTGTGTGCTGTTGATGGCTGCTGTAAGCAGAGGAAGGCGACTAAACGCCGCTAGTCCCGCTCTGAGGAAGCTCCGCCCCCTCCAATGGTGCCGGAGTTGTACATATTATTTATACTGGCAAAGTCTCCAAATAAGCTTAAAACCTCACACAAAGTGCTTAATTAAGCAGTTCTGTGCCAGTGTACAAACGGGGGATCCTAGTGGGACCCCCCAGGGAGGGTCCCGTACGCCGCTCCCGTGGTCAGCCGCACTTTGAACCGGGGACCCCCCTGGCGGGGTCCCCGGTGTGTACTCACCACCGATGTCACCTGGAATTGGGAAGGTGCGGGAAGTCAGCAGAAAAAAATAAAAATAAAGATACCCTGCTACCAACATGCACAATAACTATAAAATCAGGTGAGTGAAGGGTTCATAATAGTAGTTAATGCATAAGTATGATGAAAACTAGAAGACTCCTGTCTAACCAATGCCACGGAATAGAGCATTTGCAGGCGTACGGATTAGACAACAGCTGAAAATTCAGACGAGAAGTGGCATGAAATGGAATATCAGGAAAGATGGAATATGTGGAGAGATGGTATAGAATGGAAGATCTGGAGAGATGGCATGGGATGGAAGATCTGGAGAGATGGCATGGTACGGAAGATCTGGAGAGATGGCATGGGATGGAGGATCTGGAGAGATGGCATGGGGTGGAATATTTGGAGAGATGGCATGGGATGAAATATTTGGAGAGATGGCATGGGATGGAATATTTGGAGAGATGGCATGGGATGGAATATTTGGAGTGATGACATGAAATGGAATATTTGAAGAGATGAAATGAAATATTTTGAGAGATGGCATGGGATGGAATATTTTGAGAGATGACATG
This sequence comes from Pseudophryne corroboree, assembly GCF_028390025.1. NCBI lineage: Eukaryota > Metazoa > Chordata > Amphibia > Anura > Myobatrachidae > Pseudophryne > Pseudophryne corroboree. The sequence goes on from NC_086448.1 coordinate 176,773,146, forward strand.
GGATGGAATATTGGAGAGATGGAATAGAATGAAACCTTTTGCTCTTCATTTGACCACAAATAGTTCAGTGTGTTGAACAAAACCTAGATTGGAGAGTGCTTAGTTGGGAGTTACATTTCACAAAAAGGAATGGTCTATTTCAAATAAGGTGCACCAATAATTTTAATGCATACAGATAGAAGAGAGAAAGAGAAATGGGGCAGTAAACAATGGGATTGGCTAAAGAGTGTTTCTTATATGTTTACAGGCAGAATGGAACTTACCTGTTGAGAGGGAATGGTTAAATCATTCGGTCAAATGGGACATAGGGGGTAATTCAGATCTGATCGTAGATGTGCTAAATTTAGCAAATCTACGATCACTTTCTCAGACATGCAGGGGGACGCCCAGCACAAGGCTAGTCCACCCCACATGTCTGGCTCTGCCCCCCGCGCAGGGGTGCAAAAGCATTGCACAGCGGTGATGCTTTTGCATCTGGCGAGTAAGCTCCTGCCTGCGCAGCTCCTTCGCGCTGGCAGGGGGCTACCTGCCGCGTCCCGGGGCGCAGTGACTGCATGTGACGTCACGCAGCTGCCGTGGCCCGCTTCTACAATGGTCCGGACATGCCTGCGTTTTCTGGACCGCGCCCCCGCCAATGGCATTCTATCGCCGTTGGCACGCCCCCTCCCGCCATGTGACCGCCTCTGGCTATCAATCAGGTAGAGGCGATCGCAGCCCTGAGGGATTCAGACTACAATCGCTGCTGCTGCGTGATCCAGTCAGAATTACCCCCATAGTGTAGTGATGATGTGAGTGCCCAGAATGAAAGAACAGATTAAATCAACTGTGAAGTGGAGATTGTGAGGGGAGTTTGAAAAGAGGGAGACAACTTCATCTTCAGTGAGTCAATAGTCTGAAAGTAGTAAAAATCACAGGCAGGTGCAAAGTGATTGTGTGTGTGTGGAATGTCTTGTGTAAGGCAATGTAGTGCCTGATTGTGTTGTTTTACTTCTTTGATGTAGTCTGTATTGTTTTAAGTACTAAATGCCATTGCTGGAACAGGTGGATGTGGATAAAGCAGAGTCAAATTGGTGGCAAGGACCTTTTGAGGCTTCTAAAGATATTGGCCCAGAAGTAAGTTTAGACAAGATGAAGGCAGAGTATAAGATGGCATTTGCAGTTCAGGAAATACTAAAATAAACAAACAAATATAAACCAGATTTCTTTCATTTTCATAAAAGAGAATGAGTGGCTTATGGCAGGTATCATGTGCCAAGGCAGTGTTGGATGAATGTGGGCAAGTTAATTTGGTAGGTGATAAGGTGCCTAAAGCAGGTGGCAATGTCCTGCTGGTTTGGAAGATCACTTGGACGGGAGAGGAGAGATTAGTGAAAGAAGGCTAACAAGACAGGAAGTGAGTGTACGTCATTCTACAATGATCTCTTATGCAGGCTGGAATGTTTAGGAGGCAGTGGGTTTAGAGAAATGGTACAGATGAAAAAAAGCCAAGTAAGACATGATGTGAGAGGGTGGGGGCAGAAGTAGGTTACATATGCTTCAGGGTCTTTGTACAGAATGAGGACAAGGGTATACCCATCATAGTAATCGCTGACAGTAGAGCTTACTGGGAGTCCAAATGAGGTGGTAAAGGAGAGATATTTACAAGGCAAAGGCAATGGTCGGTTTGATTTTAACTGAAAGATTTTAATTTCCGCTTCAATTCTCTAACTCCGTTTGTCAAGCCATAGCTACTCTAGGAGAAGTACCATTATTATTTCTCTTCTTATAATAAGAGACCATAACTAAAGACGGTGTAGCATAACAGTCTTGGACATATCACAAACACAAGCTCTGCTAATCAGGAACACACACATCTGCACGTAGAAAAGGATACAAAATTAAAAGGATTTCTAAAGTCGCTCCAAGAAATCCAAATGTGAATAACGATGCGCTTCCAATGATACCTGGACCCTGGGAAAACAAAATATTTTACAGAATATTCAGGTATGTTAAACACTGAATTCTCAAGTTATAATCATTCAAAAATGACTTTTGCATCTATTTAGGTGTTCAAGGAATCAGCTATTCTCCAAGTACAACAGCAAGAAACTTTTTTTTTGCCCCATTTACAGTATAATGCTGGGTACACACTGACAGATATATCTGAGATCAATATATCTGCAGTTATAGCTACAGGCGGATCGGGCAGTGTGTTGTGCATAAACACTGCCCGATCCGACGTGACCGACGTCACAAACTGTAAAAAAGAAAGAAAGTGGGAGCGCTGAAAGTCTAATAAATAGATTTATTAATAAAACAATATATCCTATTAATAATGCATATAACACATAAATATACAATGAAATAGCCTGGATGCGGAGTAAAATTAATACAAAATGGTATTAGTGAAAAAAAATCATGTATAGGAAATAAATGCTTTGACTGCAGTCGAATATTCTAAAATAAGTATGTAATAATGAAAGTCTTTAAAAAAAAACTTTGTAAATACTGAAAGAGCGCTCGTGTGAGTGAAGTGTTATTTCAGCCGTGCGTCCACAGGCTGAAAGACAATTATATTGAGAGACTACTGAGAGGTACCTATGTAACAGTGAAGGATTGGTGATATTAAGGTGAATAGGGTCTCTCCTCTCCTTGAACACATATAAGCCCCGCTGTGATGTAGAAAGCAGCTCAGCTGAGCTGAGCGGGCAGCGGCTCAGTGGTGGAAATGGAGCCGCCGGCACAAAACTGAGGTTAAGTTAACCAAAGGGTGCTGGTTGAGTGAAGGCCAATCTCTCCTGTTGTTTGTTAACTTTAATCTGTCGGATGAGTAGAAGTCTTGCAAATGTAGACGCTGTACTGATCCGGGTGTGCAACGGCTCGATGCAGTGGATGTACAGGCAGCCGTGCCGCTCATTGAATGTCCGTGTGCAGCGGTGGGAATTTGATAGAAACACACAGGTGAAATAGAGATGGTTTAGGACAATGCCTAAAATCGATGCAGTCAAATGATAAATAGTGTGAAGCAATCGGAAAAGTCCTTCCATGGAGTACGCGGCCGTTAGAGTCTATTTGGGTGATGTATAATTGTGGAGCGCCAATTCATTGTATATTTTTGACGTCACGAACTGGCCTGGCATTTACATACCAGTTGAGCTGTCATTCAGCGCTGGCGGGTGCAGCATGTGTACAGGCGGTCGGCTGAATGCCCGTACACACAGAACGATGCACAAATATATCTGTAGATATATTGGTCATTGTGTGTGCTGCAGGCCCGACGCGATATGTCTGTGAATGACAGCGTTCACAGATATATCGTTGGTACACACTGGCCGATGGACCCGCGATAATAGGATTTTAATTACCTACCAGTAAATCCTTTTCTCGTAGTGCGTAGAGGATGCTGGGGTCCACATTAGTACCATAGGGTATAGACGGGTCTCTTGGGAGCCATGGGTACTTTAAGAGTTTAATAGTGAGGGCTGGCATCTCCCTCTATTCCCCTCCTACCAGACTCTAGAAACTGTGCCCGAGGAGACCAACATACTTCGAGAGAAGGAAATACACAGATAGTGGTGAGATTCACACCAACTCACACATAACAGAAAACCAAGCCAACCAGCTTGAAACAGTACTTAACCAAGTAACAATGCAGTACTTAACCACGTAACAAGGCAGTACTGAACCAAGGAACTACTGCAGGAAAACGAAGCGCTGGGTGGGCGCCCAGCGTCCTCTAAGGGCTACGAGAAAAGGATTTACCGGTAGGTAATTAAAATCCTATTTTCCCTTACGCCCTACAGGATGCTGGGGTCCACATTAGTACGATGGGGATGTACCAAAGCTCCCAGTACGGGGTGAGAGCGCGGAGGCTCCTGCAGAACTGATTAACCAAACTTTAGGTCCTGAGAGGCCAAAGTATCGAACTTGTAGAACTTAGCAAACGTGTTCGACCCTGACCAAGTAGCCGCTCGGCAAAGTTGTAAAGCAGAGACAACCCGGGCAGCCACTCAGGAAGAACCCACCTTACGAGTAGAGTGGGCCTTAACAGATTTTGGACAGCGAGAAATCGTCTGCTTAGAAGCAGGCAACCCAACCTAGTTGGAATCATAAAGGACAAACAGAGCGTCCGACTTTCTGTGACGAGCAGTCTTCTTCACATAGATCTTCAAAGCCCTTACAACATCCAAGGACTTAGAGGGAATAGAGGAGTCAGTAGCCACTGGCACCACAATAGGTTGGTTGATATGAAAGCCGACACAACCTTTGGAAGAAACTGCTGACGCCTCCTTAGCTCAGCTCTATCCTCATGGAAAAATAAGTAGGGGCTTTTACAGGACAAAGCCCCCAATTCCGACACACGTCTAGCAGATGCTAACGCCAACAGTGTGACAGCATTCCAAGTAAAAAACTTGACCTCAACCTCCTGTAAAGGCTGGAACCAATCTGATTGCAAGAACTACAACACCACGTTAACATCCCAGGGTGCCGTAGGAGGCACAAAGGGTGGTTGGATGTTCAGAACCCCTTTCAAGAAAGTCTGAACCTCAGGGAGGGCAGCCAATTGTTTCTGGAAGAAAATGAATAAGGCCAAAATTTGTACCTTTATGGATCCAAACGCAGGCCCACATCCACACCTGCTTGCAGGAAGAGTAGAAACCGTTCAAGTTGAAACTTCACCATAGAAAACTACCTGGATTCACACCAAGAGACATACATTTTCCACATGCGATGGTAATGTGCTGACGTTACTCTTTTCCTAGCCTGTATCAGGGTAGGAATAACCTGGGCCGGAATGCCCTTCCGAGCTAAGATCCGGCGTTCAACCTCCATGCCATCAAACGTAGCCGTGGTAAGTCTTGATAAGCGAATGGCTCTTGTTGCAGAAGGTCCTCTCGAAGAGGAAGAGGCTTCGGATCTTCCAGCAGTAACTCTAGAAGATCCGCGTAACAAGCTCTTCTTGGCCAGTCCGGAGCAATGAGGATCCCTTGACTCTTGTTTTCTTTACGAGTTTTAGAATTCTTGGGATGAGTGGAAGTGGAGGGAACATCTACACTGACTTGAACACCCACGGAGTTACCAGGGCGTTCACAGCCACTGCCCGTGGGTCTCGCAACCTGGAACAGTACCTCCGAACCTTCTTGTTGAGGCAAGGAGAGCATCATGTCTATTTGAGGTACACCCCAAAGATTTGTCACCTCTGTGAACACCTCCGGATGGAGGCCCCACTCTCCCGGATGGAGATCGTGTCTGCTGAGGAAGTCCGCTTCCCAATTGTCCACTCCTGGAATGAAGATTGCTGACAGAGCCAAAACGTGTCTTTCTGCCCATAGGAGGATTCTTGTTACCTCCGACATTGCAGCCCTGCTTTTCGTTCCGCCCTGTCGGATTTTGTAGGCCACCGCCGTTACATTGTCCGACTGAACCTGAATGGCCTGATCTTGCAGAAGATGTGCCGCTTGTAGAAGACCGCTGTACTATGCTCTTCGTTCCAGAATGTTTATCGGAAGAATGGATTCCAGACTTGACCACCTTCCTTGGAAGGTTTCCCCTTGGGTGACAGCACCCCAACCTCTGAGACTTGCATCCGTGGTTAGAAAGATCTAGTTCTGAATCCCAAACCTGCGGCCCTCGAGAAGGGGTGGCATTTGTAGCCACCGTATGAGTGAAATCCTGGCTTTCGGCGACAGACGAATTCTCTGGTGCATGTGCAGGTGAGATTCGGACCACTTGTCCAGAAGATCCAGTTGGAAGGACCGTGCATGAAATCTTCCGTACTGTAGAGCCTCGTAGAAGGCAACCATCTTCCCCAGAAGGCGAATGCACTGATGAACCGATACCCGGGCAGGCTTCAAGACATCCCGGACCATTGTTTGTATCACCAATGCCTTCTCCACCGGTAGAAACACCCTCTGCACTTCCGTGTCGAGGATCATCCCCAGGAAAGACAATCTCCTTGTCGGCTCCAAATGTGACTTTGGAAGATTCAGGATCCATCCATGATCCCTGAGCAGTCGAGTCGTGAGAGCAATGGACTGAAACAACTTCTCCCTGGACGATGCCTTTATCAGCAGATCGTCCAGATATGGAATTATGTTCACTCCCCATCTGCGGAGGAGTACCATCATCTCTGCCATCACCTTGAACACCCGCGGTGTCGTGGAGAGGCCGAATGGCAGTGCCTGGAACTGATAGTGACAGTCCAACAGTGCAAATCTGAGATAAGCCTGGTGTGGCGGCCAAATCGGAATGTGGAGGTACGCATCCTTGATATCCAGGGATAACAGGAATTCCCCCTCCTCCAGACCTGAGATCACTGCTATCAGAGACTCCATTTTGAACTTGAATTACCTCAAATAAGGGTTTAACGACTTCAGGTTCAAAATTGGTCTGACCGAACCATCCTGTTTCGGTACCACAAATAGGTTTGAATAGTAATCCTTGCTTTCCAGATGAGGTGGAACTGGAACAATGACATTTGCCTTTTCTAATTTTTGAATGGCTTCCTGTAGGATAGCCCGTTCTGTCAGCAAAGCTGGTAAGCCTGATTTGAAGAATCTGTGAGGTGGGAGCTCTTGAAATTCCAGTCTGTACCCCTGGGACACAATTTTCTGTACCCAGGCCGGATGATATCCAGACGTGACTGAAAAGTCTGAGTCTCGCTCCCACCTGCCTGCTCTCCAGGCTGGGAAGTCCACCGTCATGCTGAGGATTTTGAGGAAACAGAGCCAGGCTTCTGTTCCTGGGAACCTGCAGGTGCAGGTTTTTTTGGATATTCCCCGACCACCTCTGAAGAAAGTGGAAGGGGGCTTGGATTTCTTAAACTTTGCGGTCCAAAAGGACTGCATTGTAGATGTAGATTTTTTTTTTCCGGTGTCTGAGTGGCTGAGGAAAGAAAGGTTGACTTATCCGCAGTGCCGTGGAGATCCACGCATCCAATGCTTCCCCAAATAGAGCCTGACCTGTGAAGGGTAGGTTCTCCACACTTCTCTTGGATTCCGCATCTGCAGACCATTGGCGCAGCCAGAGTCCCCTGCATGCCAAGACAGCCATGGAAGACGTCCTTGCATTCAGATGACCCAGGTCCTTCATGGCCTCCACCATGAAACCCGCAGAATCCTGTATGTGACGTAAAAACCTTTCAATGTCACTTCTATCCAGAGAATCTTATTCCTCAGAATCTTATTCCTCAAGTAATGTGCCTGACCACTTTACTATGGCTTTAGAAATCCAAACGCAGGCAATAGTGGGCCTTAACGCCACGCCTGCAGCAGTGTAAATGGATTTGAGCATAGTCTCAATCTTGCGGTCTGCCGGTTCTTTCAAAGCGGTAGACCCAGGGACAGGTAAAATCACCTTTTTAGACATTCTAGATACAGATGCGACTACTATAGGGGGGTTTTCCCACTTTTTTCTATTCTCCTCAGGAAAGGGAAAAGCAACAAGAACCCTTTTTGTGATCTGGAATTTTTTTCTCCGGGTTTTCCCAGGATTTTTCAAATAATGCTTTTAATTCTTTAAGACGCAGGAAAGGTCAGGGAGGCTTTCTTATTGTCTGTAAAGTAAGCCTCCTCAAGCTGCTCAGGTGCTTTGTCAGTAATGTGTAACACATCCCTAGTGGCCTCAATCATGAGATGCACCCCTTTTGCAAGGGATGCCTCACTCCACCCCCCCCCCCCCCCCGCATATCCCCATCACAGTCTCTCGTATCAGAGTCGGTATCTGTGTCGACATGCATAATTTGGCCAAGAGCATACTCCTTTGGGCATATACCAGGGGAGTTTGAGGAGGTAGAGGGAACAGCACCAGACAAAACCTCTACAGATTTTCTGAAAACCTGTGATTCAGTCTGTCTCAGTATGAGCAATCTTAGATGAAATCTGGGATATCATTCCCTTAATTGAAGCCACCCACAATGGTTCTGATTCAGAAGGCTGAGACATGATATTACATTCCTGAGTACATGGAATGGATTCCTCTGGGGAAGATACATACTCTGCAGCACAAGACACAGAGTCCATGGACATGGTAATGTGAGAAATATGTACAAACCCACACACACAGGAAAATGTCAGACACAGTTTCCCAAGTACCTTCAGAGAGACACAGAGTTAATGGAGCCAGCACCCACAGAGCGTCCCAGTAGGCAGTTATATAATAAAAGACCTGGCGCTGACTGTGCAACCTTAATAGACTACACAGTGTCAAATTGTGAATAACACTCTCTCCCCCTCTTCTATAACCCCTGGTACCGCACAGGATAGCTGGAGTTATGTGGAGGGTCAGCACTCCCTGTCAGCGTCTCTGTGTATGATCTGCAGGGAGAAAATGGTGCTGGTGAGCTGCTGGATCCGCTCTGAGGAGAAGTTCCGCCCCCTGTCATGGCGCGTCTTCCCACACTTTAAGATTATACTGGCCTGAGGTAAAACACATTGCTAGCAGTAGAATACCTTCCCTGATAGCCCAGATGACCAGTTTTAAGGGTATCGCACTGGCCCAGGGCGCCCCTCACAGCGCCGCACAGCATGGTCTCTGAGCCCTCCGGAGCGCAGCTACAGCGCTGCGCTCCTACCCTGATGCCGCCATTCTCACCGGTTCCCCATTTGTTGGGTCGCCGGCAACCTAGTCACCACCGACGTCTACTGGCTCTGTTAGGGGGTGGCGGCATGCTGCGGGAGTGAGCGGTTGCCTCGGGGGCTTGCGATCATCACCCTCAGGAGCTCAGTGTCCTGTCAGCGGAGATAGTGGCCATTAACCTCAGAGGGTTGGACACTACTCCCTCCCTAAGTCCCACGAAGCAGGGAGGCTGTTGCCAGCAGCCTCCCTGTGCCTAACTCTTAAAAAAAAAAAAAAAAAACTAAAAGAACTCCTAAGAGCTCCCCTAGCTGGACTGGCTCAACCGGGCACATTTTCTAAACTGAGTATGGTAGGAGGAGCATAGAGGGAGGAGCCATCCCACACTATTAAACTCTTAAAGTGCCCATGGCTCCCAAGGGACACGTCTATACCCCATGGAACTAAAGTGGACCCCAGCATCCTCTAGGACGTAAGAGAAATATTGGCTATTCTAAAGAACTGCCAATTTATCGGCCAGTGTGCACGCACCTTAATATAAGCTGCTTATAAGTAGTGCTTTTGAGGTTATGTGGGGCACTAATTACAAGCAGCTGAATGCAGCTCAGACTCCTGGTCAAGTAAGACTGGGGGGTATATTTACCAAAGTGGCTATTAGCAACCAATCAGATTCTAGCTATTATCTTCTAAGAGGTGCTAAATAAATAAGTACAATCTGATTGTTAACTTTAGTAAATATACCCCTAAATAGCCACTCTGGAGACCTCCGAGCTGTAGATAGCATTGACCACCAGTATTTTTCTGTATGGACATTTCCTCTGGAGATTCTAGATCTGCTTATTTTAGAATACCCAACATTTCTTGTTTTCATGATTTTCAACCAAGTACATGTGTAGTAATTAATTTGACAACATTGCTGATTATCATAATTCCTTACCAATTCACATTTTTTCCATATTTCTTTATTACATGTTAAAACTTCCCACTATAGTTATTTACATTTGAAGTGACAGCTTAAGGGTGCGTATACTATTCAAGCTGTTTTCCTCCCTATAAGAAATTCCACTGAAAGAAACCATACCCTCCACTGTTTTAGAAACCTTTTGCAGAAAATGGCTGATAACAAAATACCTTGAACTCCCCAACTTAGCACGTCAGAGGATTGTCTAACCAAAGTGTGGGAACACACAGCAATAATTATGAATCTTGTTAGTAGAGATCTTTTAAATTAGACAACACATTTTGATCATATGTCTTGCATTCCTTCAAAAAGGGTTCTCCACTTTCAGGAAACTTCCCATTATTTGATCTGTTTTACCTGTAATCATCCGAAGCGGTGCCACCATTAATTTAGTCAATAAGTGCTATGCCCAAAACTGCATTAAGCCTAAAATAGGTTAAATATATGGCAATGTAAAATAAATGATCAAAGCTCTGAGATGACTTAATTGTAGGTTAGTGAACGAATGCAGAGCTACAATGCCATTCCAAGCACTCATGTTCACCAGTGGTCCTGCTCTACAGGAAACTGACCCGCTCAAAGTTTTACAATGTATAATGTGAGTGAAAAGCCTGGAACATGTCCCCTAGAGGAGGTGGTATGCCTTTAAGGCAGTGGGGCCAAGTTGGGATTTCTCCTGTACCCCTGCTGCCAATTCTGATCCTGGACTATCAACAGAATGAATTCCAACATGTCATTCCACACCCCATGCTGTGCCCCTGACCCGTGCTCCTCCCACTGAACTGTGCTCAGTTCTCTTTCACTAACTCCTCCTGCTCAATACCTGATTGTGTAATTGTGCTCATACCTGCTCAATAATTGTGTCCAGCATAAGGTACACCTTTGTAAAAAGCTAGATAGTATTTGTATACATTTATCTATTGACTGTAGGAAAATGTTATTGCACCTTTTAACAAGAAGTATGACTACATAAAATGCCTGAGAATGTCAAACTACCAAGGGAAGGCACTATTACTTCTCAAAAATTACTTTAATGATTCTTACAGAACATTGGCCTGAATCCAGGTTTTCTGACTTTGAGACATCCACTAAATCCATTGTGCAGGTATCCTCAAAAACAAAAAAGTAAAAAAAATCTAGGGCATGTTCTAAAAGAGAGTGTGCCACTGATGCCAAAAACGTAAAGGCAGACAACAGCTTGTTTCATTGATCTGTTCCTTACACCTGTGCAGGTTTTTACAAAAACAAAACCGACAAGCAAAAAGCTCAGTGGTAAATTTTAACACACACACACACACACACACACACACACACACACACACACACACACACACACACACACACACACACACACACACAAAAAGTCTAAAGATTATTTTACAAAGAAATTCAATGCCTTCCATGCTGTTATTATATAAAACGCAAAAACTAGGAACTTTCTTTTGTCGCTACAAAAAAACAAATACAGGATGGTTTCAAGGGTGAATGGTGTATAATGCTACAATAAAGAGAAAGGATTTCCGAGTTATAATCAGCAGTTATTTTCATTGTACTTTTCTTTAAAGTTTTATCTTATTCTGCACTGAGACCTTTATTATGGTCATGAAAGACTTTGTTTAAAAGACTGACATACACAGAATGAAGAACAGGTGTATTAAGATGGCTCTGTCATCATGAGCGATGACAGAACACTTAAGAGTGATGCGTCTCTGCCGATCTGACACCCTACGGGACTCTGCATACTGCAAGTGTGTGTGGAATGACGTTGCGATGTACAATACCAGGCAGCGCATGATATCGCATGCGATCCGCGGGAGTGCGCAATTGAGTATACACACTGCCCAATATCGTTCTGATTTGGCCAGAAACTACATATCATGCCGATATCGGCGTAGTGGGTACCCACCCTAAGCATTAAGTGCTCACGGTCTGACTTTATTTTCCAGGTAACTTTTTTTTATTGTGTTTATTTATATATTTTAAGGTTTACCTTAACAAATGTACAAGAAGCAAAATAATAAAAAATAGGATTTTAATACCTACCGGTAAATCCTTTTCTCTTAGTCCGTAGAGGATGCTGGGGTCACTTCAAGAACCATGGGTTATAGATGGGATCCGCAGGAGACATGGGCACTTTAAGACTTTCAAAGGGTGTGACCTGGCTCCTCCCTCTATGCCCCTCCTCCAGACTCCAGTGTAAGGAAACTGTGCCCAGGGGGACGGACATTTAGAGGAAAAGGATTTATTGTTAAACCACGGTGAGCATCTTACCAGCTCACACCTCAAGCATGCCGCAGAACGTGGCATTCAATAGAATACAAGCCAACGGCATGTAGAATTTTCAGCACTATGCTGACGAAACCGTAACACAACCTGTGTGAAACCACAACCAATAACTACAGATACAGTACGCACTGGGACGGGTGCCCAGCATCCTCTACGGACTAAGAGAAAAGGATTTACCGGTAGGTATTAAAATCCTATTTTCTCATACGTCCTGGAGGATGCTGGGATCACTTCAAGAACCATGGGGTTTATACCAAAGCTCTAGAACGGGGCGGGAGAGTGCGGATGACTCTGCAGCACCGATTGATCAAACTTAAGGTCTTCATTGGCCAAGGTGTCAAACTTGTAGAACTTTGCAAATGTGTTTGACCCCGACCAAGTAGCTGCTCGGCAAAGTTGCAATGCCGAGACCCCCCCGGACAGCCGCCCAGGATGAGCCCACCTTTCTAGTAGAATGGGCTTTCACCGATACCGGTAATGGCAATCCAGCCGTGGAATGAGCGTGCTGAATGGTGTTCCAGATCCAGCATGCAATGATCTGCTTGGAAGCAGGACACCCAACCTTGTTGGGAACATACAGGACAAACAGAGCCGCTGTTTTCCTAATCTGAGCTGCTCTGGCGACATAAATCTTCAAAGCTCTGACTACATCCAGAGATTTTGACTGAGCGAAGGCGTCAGAAGCCACAGGCACCACAATAGGTTGGTTGATCTGGAAAGAGGAAACCACCTTCGGTAGAAATTGCTGACGTGCCCTCAATTCAGCTCCATCTTCCTGGAAGATCAAATAAGGACTCTTGTGAGACAAGGCCGCTAACTCAGACACCCGCCTTGCAGATGCCAAGGCCAATAGGATGACCACTTTTCAAGTGAGGAATTTCAACTCCACCTTCCGGAAAGGTGCAAACCAATGTGATTTAAGGAACTGCAACACCACATTACGATCCCAAGGTGCCCCTGGAGGCACAAATGAAGATTGGACGCGCAACACGTCTTTCACGCAAAACTGAACTTCTGGAAGGGAAGCTAATGGTTTCAGAAAGAAAATTGCCAATGCTGAAAACTGGACCATAATGGAGTCCAACTGCAGTCTGCATTTCCCCCAACCTGTAGGAAACGGAGAAAATGCCCTAACTGAAACACTTCTGTTGAAACGTTCTTGGATTCACACCAAGACACATTGGCTCTCATTACTAGTTGTTCGCTCGCTAGCAGATTTTAGCAGCATTGCACACGTTAGGCCGCCGCCCTCTGGGAGTGTATCTTAGCATAGCAGAATTGCGAACGAAAGATTAGCAGAATTGCGAATAGAAAATTCTTAGCAGTTTCTGAGTAGCTCGAGACTTACTCCTACACTGCGATCAGCTCAGCCCATTTCGGTCCTGGTTTGACGTCACAAACACGCCCTGCGTTCGGCCAGCCACTCCCCCGTTTCTCCAGACACTCCTGTGTTTTATCCTGGCACGCCTGCGTTTTTTAGCACACTCCCAGAAAACGGTCAGTTTCCGCCCAGAAACACCCACTTCCTGTCAATCACACTCCGATCACTTCAACGATGAAATTCTTCGTTCGGACGTGAGTAAATCTACTAAGTTTTGTGCTAAAATACTTAGTGCATGCGCGCTGCGTACCATGCGCATTTTTGCCTTAATTGCTCCGTTGCGAAAATCGGCAACGAGCGAACAACTCGGAATGACCCCCATATTTTCTCCAAAAACAGTGGTAATGTTTAGACTTTACTCCTTTCCTGGCCTGAATAAGAGTGGGGATGAATTCCTTGGGGATACCCTTTCGGGGTAGGATTCGGCGCTCAACAGTTATGCCGTCAAATGTAGCCGTGGCAAGTCTAGGAACACGAAGAGGAAAAGGCCCAGGATCTTTTAATGAGCAACTCCTGAAGATCTGGGCACCAAGCTCTCCATGGCCAGTCTGTGGCAGTGAAAATTGCCTGAACCGTTGTTCTTATTATCCCGAGAACTTATGGGATCAGTGGAAGTGGAAGGAATACACTGACCGGAATAGCCACTGGGTCACCAGAGCATCTACTACTATTGCTGAGGGTCTCTTGACCTGGAACAATTTTTCTGAAGCTTCTCGTTGAGACGAGAAGTCATCCTGTCTACTGGAGGAACTCCCCAAAGACTTGTCACCTCTGTGAATACTTCTTGGTGGAGGTCCCACTCTCCCGGACGGAGATCGTGTCTGCTGAGAAAGCATGCTTCCCAGTTGTCCACCGGAATGAAAATTGCCGCCATAGCCCTTACATATCTTTCTGCCCAGAGGAGGAATTTCGTCACCTCTGCCATTTCCGCTCTGTTTTTTGTTCCGCCTTGCAGTTACCTTATCCAACTGGATCTGCACGGGGTGATCTTGAAGAAGATGTACCGCCTGCTGAAGGCCGTTGTAAATGGCTCTCAATTCCAGCATGTGAAGGCAGGCTTCCCGACTTTAGCATATTTTTGGAAGCTTTTCCCTTGAGTGACAGCTCCCCAGCCTCGGAGACTAGCATCCGTGGTTACCAGGACCCAGTCCTGAATCCCGAACCTGCGTCCCTCTAGTAAGTGCGATGCGTGGAGCCACCACAGGAGCGAAATCCTGGCTTTTGACAACAGGATTATCTTCCAGTGCATGTGTAGGTGGGAACCAGACCCCTCGTCCAATAGGACCCACTAGAACACCTTGGCAAGGAACCTGCCAACTGAATGGCCTTGTAGGCCGCAACCATCTTTTCTAATGTATTGATGGATTGACACTCCAACTGATCTCAGAATTTGTATGACCAGACTCTGGATCTCCAGAGCCTTTTCCACTGGAAAAAAAAACTCTGCAGTATCTAGTATTATTCCCAAAACCGACAACCGCGTCGATGGGCCATCAGTGATTCTGGCAAATTCAGGAGCCAACCCTGTTGCTAAAGAACTGTCAGGGAGAGTGCAACGTTTTGCACCAACTGGTTTCTTGATCTCGCCATTATCAGGAGACCGTCCCAGTACGGGATAAATGTGACTCCGTACTAGAGAAGGAGAACCATCATTACCGCCATCACCCTGGTGAAATTGGTAATGACCATCCTGAATAGCAAACCTCAGGTAAATCTAATGCGGAGGAAAATGTAATTAGACCTCCTTTATTCTTTTTTCAGATTGGATCTCACTGCCCTGAGAGATTCCATCTTGGATTTGAATTTCTTTAAATAGAAATTAAGGGATGTCAGATTTAGGATTGGTCTGACCTAGCCGTCTGGCTTTGGGAGCACGAAGAGGCTTGAATAACAGCCTTCTCCCTATTGTGACAGGATACACCGAGACCATGACCTGATCCTGACACAACTCTTGTGTTGCGTCGCATACTACCTCCCCGTCCGGAGGAGAATCGGTAATAATGAAGAATTGGTGAGGGAAAACGTCTTGAAACTCCAGTATGCACCCTTGGGACACTATTCGTAAAACTCACGGGTCCAAGTCCGTTCCAGGACCGACTGAAAAGTTAAAGACGTGGCCCCACCGATGTGGGCTCCAGCAAGAGAGTCCCAGCGTCATGCGGTGGATCTGGCAGAAACAGAGGATGATTTCTGCTCCTGTGACCTTGAAGAGGCTGCTGACCTCTTCCCTTTTCTCCTTCCTCTACCTGCAAAGAAAAAAGGGGAACCCGTATCTATTGGGACGACATGACTGCATCCGACAATTATGCGTCATCATCCGTTGTGAGGGAACATACGCCCAGAAGGTAGACTTACCAGCGGCATCTGCCGAGATCAAATTAACTAGGCCGTCACCACACCAGGCTTCACCTTCATCGGGAAGAGACTCCATATCTTCTCGGAGTCAGCCTCAGCATTCCATTGGTGAATCCATAACGCCCCTCCTAGCCGAGACCGCCATGGAATCGGCCCGCGAACCCAAGAGTCCTCTATCCCTTGCAGTCACACGAAAGCATGCTGCAGCGTCCTTGATATGACCCAAAGTAAGGAGTATCCCATCACTCCACAGGGTATCTATAACGGATGACCAGGCAACAGACCATTTTTGATTACTACTACTCCCTCATGCGCATGTAATGGCAGGTCTAACTGACGTACACGTGGACACATAACTAGAACATAACGTAGCTTCCTACATATGATCCGCTGGCTTTGTGACAGGGACCCGTGCAGAAAAGGGGTTGACACCCACTGTATTCTATCCGCGGCGGGAAAAGAACAAACAATAGGAATCCTCTTGAGGATTTGAAATCATCTCGTCAGGGCTGACCCAGACCTACTCAAACAGAGCGTTCAGCACATGAGAATGAAGAATGTTACTTCAGCAGTATTATAAATGTATATATATATATATATATATATAAAAACATATACACACACACACACACACATATATATATATATATATATATATACACATACAAATATATACATATATACACACATAGACCCCTTTGTTCGGAACAGCAGGGTCCACAGTGACATTAATACGTCCTTATTATGCACTAATCATGTACTAAATGTTCTTTTTTTTCTCATCAGGAAATATTATGGTCGACACCGGAATTAGCATCTGTGTCGGTATAAGGGAGTAGTAACTGGACACAATAACCTGTTTTCGACCCCGAGGGGTCTGAGGGAAATATAGCTATGAACAAGACATCCATAGATATTTCTGTGTCTATTACACCGATTTATTCAACCTTACTATATATATTTCTCATACGTCCTAGAGGATGCTGGGGATGCTTCAAGAACCATGGGGTATAGACAGGATCCGCAGGAGACATGGGCACTTTAAGACTTTCAAAGGGGTGTGAACTGCCTCCTCCCTCTATGCCCTTCCTCCAGACTCCAGTTAGATTCTGTGCCCAGTGAGACTGGATGCACTCTGAGGAGCTCTCCAGAGTTTCTCAGAAAAAGACTTTATGTTAAGTTTATTATTTTCAGGGAAGCCTGCTGGCAACAGGCTCCCTGCATCGTGGGACTGAGGGGAGAGAAGCAGACCTACTTCTGTGAGTTTCAAGGCTCTGCTTCTTAGGCTACTGGACACCATTAGCTCCAGAGGGTCTGATCGCTAGGTACGCCTTGATGCTCGATCCCTGAGCCGCGCAGTCACCCCCCTTGTAGATTCAGAAGTCAGAAGACGGGTGAGTAGAAGAAGATCAGAAGACTTCAGTGACGGCTTTGAGGTACCGCACGGCGGCCGCGCTGCGCGCAATGCTCCCACACACATAGCGGCACTACAGGGTGCAGGGGGGGGGGGGGCGCCCTGGGCAGCATGAAACCTCAATAAATAGACTGGCAAAAGAGGCTTACAGTGCCTGGGCACTAAAACCGGACCCCCGCCAGTATAAAGATTTGAAAAATATTGAGGCTGAAGCGCGCCATTAAGGGGGTGTGGCTTAGCCCTCACAGCTCTAATCAGCGCCATTTTCTCTTCACAGAGCTGCAGAGATGCTGGTCCTGACCTCCTACACTGCTTTACAAGTAACATGGTGCAAACCGGGGGGTGGGGGGAGTGTTACAGTATTTTGGTGCTGTTTTATTAGTATAAGAGCGCTAACAGGTCTGAGGTATTATTTTAATCGTTTCAGTACCGGGATAGGCGCTGGGTTGTGAGCTGGCAAAACTCCCTCTGTGTTTCTCTAACAGGCTTTGCTGTGGGTCTGTCCCCTATAGCCCCAGTGTGGTTGTGGGTGTCGGTACGCGTGTGTCGACATGTCGGAGGCTGAGTGCTCTACCCCGGAGGAGGCTGGAGTGGAGACGGAAAAGACTGTGGAAGTGACCGTGTCGGCACCGCCGACGGCTGATTGGGTAAATATGTTGAGTGTTTTGAATGCAAATGTGGCTCGGTTGAATAAGAGATTAAAATAACTCTGAGTCTCAGAACTAGACATGGAGAAAATCCATGGAGGATACATTGTCGCAAGTTCAGACCCCCTTGGGGTCACAGAAGTGTTCATTTACCCAGATAGCAGATACAGATACCGACACGGACTCTGATTCCAGTGTCGACTATAGTGATGCCAGATTGAATCCTAAACTGGCTAAGAGCATTCAGTACATGATTGTGGCGATAAAAGACGTATTACATATCACGGAAGACCCTGCTGTTCCTGATACTAGGGTCTGCATGTTTAAGGGAAAGAAACCTGAGGTGACGTTTCCTCCCTCTCATGAACTGAACGCTCTTTTTGAAAAAGCTTTGGAAAATCCTGACCAGAAGTTACAGGTTCCCAAGAGAATTCCGGTGGCATATCCGTTCCCCTCTGGTGACATGGAAAAGTGGGAGACAACCCCCACGGTGGACAAAGCTCTATCGCGTCTGTCCAAAAAGGTGGCGCTTCTGTCTCCTGACACGGCAGCCCTAAAGGATCCTGCGGATCGTAAGCAGGAAAATACACTAAAATCCATTTATGTCACTACAGGTACACTGCTCATGCCTGCTGTTGCATCGGCATGGGTGAGTAGCGCTATTGAAAAGTGGGCAGATAACTTGTCATTTGATATAGATTCCCTGGACAGGGATAGCGTGCTTTTGACAATGGGTCATATCAGGGACGCTGCAGCTTATCTAAAGGAAGCTGCAAGGAATATTGGCCTTTTGGGATCAAGGGCCAATGCCATGGCAGTCTCGGCTAGGAGGGCATTGTGGATTCATCAATGGAATGCTGATGCTGACTCTAAGAAGAATATGGAGTCTCTGCCGTTTAACAGTAGTGTCTTGTTTGGTGACGGTGACGGCCTCACTGACCTGGTATCTATGGCTAAGCGGGTAAGTCATCGTTCCTACCTTATGTTCCTGCACAACAAAAGAAAACGCCCCACTATCAGATGCAGTCCTTTCGGCCCAATAAATACAAAAAAGGACGAGGTTCTTCCTTCGTTGCTACGAGAGGAAGAGGAAGGGGAAGGGGAAAAAGGTCACAGGCTGTGGCAAGTTCCCAAGAGCAGAAGTCCTCCCCGGCTTCTACCAAATCCACTGCATGACGCTGGGGCTCCTCTGTGGGAGTCCGCACCGGCGGGGGCACGTCTCCAACTCTTCAGTCAGGTCTGGGTTCGCTCGGCCCTGGATCCTTGGATATTATAAATAGTAGCCCAAGGGTACAAATTGGAGTTTCAAGACGTGCCCCCTCACCGATTTTTCAAATCGGCCTTGCCAGCTTCTCTTCCAGAAAGGGAGGTAGTATGCGCTGCAATACTAAAGCTGTGTCAAAATCAAGTCATTGTCACAGTACCCCCGTCACAACATGGGGAAGGCTTTTATTCGAGCCTGTTCATGGTCCCGAAACCGGATGGCTCAGTCAGACCGATTCTGCACCTAAAATCCCTCAATTTCTATCTAAAAAAATTCAAATTCAAGATGGAATCTCTCCGAGCAGTGATCTCCAGTCTGGAGGAGGGGGATTTTATGGTGTCGGTCGACATAAAGGATGCCTACTTACACGTCCCTATATATCCTCCACATCAGGCTTATCTGAGGTTTGCTGTTCAGGATTGTCATTACCAATTTCAGACGTTGCCGTTTGGTCTGTCCACGGCTCCGAGGATTTTCACCAAGGTTATGGCAGAAAATAAGAATTTACTTACCGATAATTCTATTTCTCGTAGTCCGTAGTGGATGCTGGGGACTCCGTCAGGACCATGGGGATTAGCGGCTCCGCAGGAGACAGGGCACAAAAGTAAAAGCTTTAGGATCAGGTGGTGTGCACTGGCTCCTCCCCCTATGACCCTCCTCCAAGCCTCAGTTAGGATACTGTGCCCGGACGAGCGTAAACAATAAGGAAGGATTTTGAATCCCGGGTAAGACTCATACCAGCCACACCAATCACACTGTACAACCTGTGATCTGAACCCAGTTAACAGCATGATAATAGCGGAGCCTCTGAAAAGATGGCTCACAACAATAATAACCCGATTTTTGTAACAATAACTATGTACAAGTATTGCAGACAATCCGCACTTGGGATGGGCGCCCAGCATCCACTACGGACTACGAGAAATAGAATTATCGGTAAGTAAATTCTTATTTTCTCTGACGTCCTAAGTGGATGCTGGGGACTCCGTCAGGACCATGGGGATTATACCAAAGCTCCCAAACGGGCGGGAGAGTGCGGATGACTCTGCAGCACCGAGTGAGAGAACTCCAGGTCCTCCTCAGCCAGGGTGTGCCCCTGACCAAGTAGCAGCTCGGCAAAGTTGTAAAGCCGAGACCCCTCGGGCAGCCGCCCAAGATGAGCCCACCTTCCTTGTGGAATGGGCATTTACATATTTTGGCTGTGGCAGGCCTGCCACAGAATGTGCAAGCTGAATTGTACTGCACATCCAACTAGCAATCGTCTGCTCAGAAGCAAGAGCACCCAGTTTGTTGGGTGCATACAGGATAACAGCAAGTCAGTTTTCCTGACTCCAGCCGTCCTGGAAACCTATATTTTCAGGGCCCTGACAACATCTAGCAACTTGGAGTCCTCCAAGTCCCTAGTAGCCGCAGGCACCACAATAAGCTGGTTCAGGTGAAACGCTGACACCACCTTAGGGAGAAACCGGGGACGAGTCCGCAGCTCTGCCCTGTCCGAATGGACAATCAGATATGGGCTTTTGTGAGACAAAGCCGCCAATTCTGACACTCGCCTGGCCGAGGCCAGGGCCAACATCATGGTCACTTTCCATGTGAAATATTTCAAATCCACAGATTTGAGCGGTTTAAACCAATGTGATTTGAGGAATCCCAGAACTACGTTGAGATCCCACAGTGCCACTGGAGGCACAAAAGGGGGTTGTATATGCAGTACTCCCTTGACAAACTTCTGGACTTCAGGAACTGAAGCCAATTCTTTCTGGAAGAAAATCGACAGGGCCGAAATTTGAACCTTAATGGACCCCAATTTGAGGCCCATAGACACTCCTGTTTGCAGGAAATGCAGGAATCGACCGAGTTGAAATTTCTTCGTGGGGCCTTCTTGGCCTCACACCACGCAACATATTTTTGCCACATGTGGTGATAATGTTGTGCGGTCACCTCCTTCCTGGCTTTGACCAGGGTAGGAATGACCTCTTCCGGAATGCCTTTTTCCCTTAGGATCCGGCGTTCAACCGCCATGCCGTCAAACGCAGCCGCGGTAAGTCTTGGAACAGACATGGTACTTGCTGAAGCAAGTCCCTTCTTAGCGGCAGAGGCCATGAGTCCTCTGTGAGCATCTCTTGAAGTTCCGGGTACCAAGTCCTTCTTGGCCAATCCGGAGCCACGAGTATAGTTCTTACTCCTCTACGTCTTATAATTCTCAGTACCTTAGGTATGAGAAGCAGAGGAGGGAACACATACACCGACTGGTATACCCACGGTGTTACCAGAACGTCCACAGCTATTGCCTGAGGGTCTCTTGACCTGGCGCAATACCGGTCCAGTTTTTTGTTCAGGCGGGACGCCATCATGTCCACCTTTGGTCTTTCCCAACGGTTCACAATCATGTGGAAGACTTCCCGATGAAGTCCCCACTCTCCCGGGTGGAGGTCGTGCTGAGGAAGTCTGCTTCCCAGTTGTCCACTCCCGGAATGAACACTGCTGACAGTGCTAACACATGATTTTCCGCCCAGCGAAGAATCCTTGCAGTTTCTGCCATTGCCCTCCTGCTTCTTGTGCCGCCCAGTCTGTTTACGTGGGCGACTGCCGTGATGTTGTCCCACTGGATCAATACCGGCTGACCTTGAAGCAGAGGTCTTGCTAAGCTTAGAGTATTATAAATTTACCCTTAGCTCCAGTATATTTATGTGGAGAAAAGTCTCCAGACTTGATCACACTCCCTGGAAATTTTTTCCTTGTGTGACTGCTCCCCAGCCGTTCAGGCTGGCATCCGTGGTCACCAGGACCCAGTCGTGAATGCCGAATCTGTGGCCCTTTAGTAGATGAGCACTCTGCAGCCACCACAGAAGAGACACCCTTGTCCTTGGAGACAGGGTTATCCGCTGATGCATCTGAAGATGCGATCCGGACCATTTTTCCAGCAGATCCCACTGAAAAGTTCTTGTGTGAAATCTGCCGAATGGAATCGCTTCGTAAGAAGCCACCATTTTTCCCAGGACCCTTGTGCAATGATGCACTGACACTTTTCCTGGTTTTAGGAGGTTCCTGACTAGCTCGGATAACTCCCTGGCTTTCTCCTCCGGGAGAAACACCTTTTTCTGGACTGTGTCCAGAATCATCCCTAGGAACAGCAGACGTGTCGTCGGAGACAGCTGTGATTTTGGAATATTTAGAATCCACCCGTGCTGTCGTAGAACTACTTGAGATAGTGCTACTCCGACCTCCAACTGTTCTCTGGACCTTGCCCTTATCAGGAGATCGTCCAAGTAAGGGATAATTAAGATGCCTTTTCTTTGAAGAAGAATCATCATTTCGGCCATTACCTTGGTAAAGACCCGGGGTGCCGTGGACAATCCAAACGGCAGCGTCTGAAACTGATAGTGACAGTTTTGTACCACGAACCTGAGGTACCCTTGGTGAGAAGGGCAAATTGGGACATGGAGGTAAGCATCCTTGATGTCCAGGGACACCATATAGTCCCCTTCTTCCTGGTTCGCTATCACTGCTCTGAGTGACTCCATCTTGATTTGAACCTTTGTATGTAAGTGTTCAAATATTTCAGATTTAGAATAGGTCTCGCCGAGCCGTCTGGCTTCAGTACCACCATATAGTGTGGAATAATACCCCTTTTCCTTGTTGTAGGAGGGGTACTTTGATTATCACCTGCTGGGAATACAGCTTGTGAATTGTTTCCAATACTGCCTCCCTGTCGGAGGGAGACGTTGGTAAAGCAGACTTCAGGAACCTGCGAGGGGGAGACGTCTCGAACTTCCAATCTGTACCCCTGGGATACTACTTGTAGGATCCAGGGGTCCACTTGCAAGTGAGCTCACTGCGCGCTGAAACTCTTGAGACGACCCCCCACCGCAGCTGAGTCCGCTTGTACGGCCCCAGCGTCATGCTGAGGACTTGGCAAAAGTGGTGGAGGGCTTCTGTTCCTGGGAATGGGCTGCCTGCTGCAGTCTTCTTCCCTTTCCTCTATCCCTGGGCAGATATGACTGGCCTTTTGTCTGCTTGCCCTTATGGGGACGAAAGGACTGAGGCTGAAAAGACGGTGTCTTTTTCTGCTGAGATGTGACTTGGGGTAAAAAAGGTGGATTTTCCAGCTGTTGCCGTGGCCACCAGGTCCGATGGACCGACCCCAAATAACTCCTCCCCTTTATACGGCAATACTTCCATGTGCCGTTTGGAATCTGCATCACCTGACCACTGTCGTGTCCATAAACATCTTCTGGCAGATATGGACATCGCACTTACTCTTGATGCCAGAGTGCAAATATCCCTCTGTGCATCTCGCATATATAGAAATGCTCTATAGTCAATAAAATACTGTCCCTGTCAAGGGTATCAATATTTTCAGTCAGGGAATCCGACCAAGCCACCCCAGCGCTGCACATCCAGGCTGAGGCGATCGCTGGTCGCAGTATAACACCAGTATGTGTGTATATACTTTTTAGGATATTTTCCAGCCTCCTATCAGCTGGCTCCTTGAGGGCGGCCGTATCTGGAGACGGTAACGCCACTTGTTTTGATAAGCGTGTGAGCGCCTTATCCACCCTAAGGGGTGTTTCCCAACGCGCCCTAACTTCTGGCGGGAAAGGGTATAACGCCAATAATTTTCTATCGGGGAAAACCCACGCATCATCACACACTTCATTTAATTTATCTGATTCAGGAAAAACTACAGGTAGTTTTTTCACACCCCACATAATACCCTCTTTTGTGGTACTTGTAGTATCAGAAATATGTAACACCTCCTTCATTGCCCTTAACATGTAACGTGTGGCCCAAATGGAAAATACGTTTGTTTCTTCACCGTCGACACTGGAGTCAGTGTCCGTGTCTGTGTCGACCGACTGAGGTAAATGGGCGTTTTAAAGCCCCTGACGGTGTTTGAGACGCCTGGACAGGTACTAATTGGTTTGCCGGCCGTCTCATGTCGTCAACCGACCTTGCAGCGTGTTGACATTATCACGTAATTCCCTAAATAAGCCATCCATTCCGGTGTCGACTCCCTAGAGAGTGACATCACCATTACAGGCAATTGCTCCGGCTCCTCACCAACATCGTCCTCATACATGTCGACACACACGTACCGACACACAGCACACACACAGGGAATGCTCTGATAGAGGACAGGACCCCACTAGCCCTTTGGGGAGACAGAGGGAGAGTTTGCCAGCACACACCAAAACGCTATAATTATACAGGGACAACCTTTATATAAGTGTTTTTCCCTTATAGCATCTTAATATATATAATCATATCGCCAAATAAGTGCCCCCCCTCTCTGTTTTAACCCTGTTTCTGTAGTGCAGTGCAGGGGAGAGCCTGGGAGCCTTCCCACCAGCATTTCTGTGAGGGAAAATGGCGCTGTGTGCTGAGGAGAATAGGCTCCGCCCCCTTTTCGGCGGGCTTCTTCTTCCGTTTTTCTGAGACCTGGCAGGGGTTAAATACATCCATATAGCCCCAGGGGCTATATGTGATGTATCTTTTAGCCAGTATAGGTATTTCATTGCTGCCCAGGGCGCCCCCCCCAGCGCCCTGCACCCTCAGTGACCGCTGGTGTGAAGTGTGCTGACAACAATGGCGCACAGCTGCAGTGCTGTGCGCTACCTCATGAAGACTGAAAAGTCTTCTGCCGCCGGTTTCTGGACCTCTTCACTCTTCGGCATCTGCAAGGGGGTCGGCGGCGCGGCTCTGGGACCGGACTCCATGGCTGGGCCTGTGTTCGATCCCTCTGGAGCTAATGGTGTCCAGTAGCCTAAGAAGCCAATCCATCCTGCACGCAGGTGAGTTCACTTCTTCTCCCCTAAGTCCCTCGTAGCAGTGAGCCTGTTGCCAGCAGGACTCACTGAAAATAAAAAACCTAACAAAACTTTTACTCTAAGCAGCTCTTTAGGAGAGCCACCTAGATTGCACCCTTCTCGGCCGGGCACAAAAATCTAACTGAGGCTTGGAGGAGGGTCATAGGGGGAGGAGCCAGTGCACACCACCTGATCCTAAAGCTTTTACTTTTGTGCCCTGTCTCCTGCGGAGCCGCTAATCCCCATGGTCCTGACGGAGTCCCCAGCATCCACTTAGGACGTCAGAGAAATGATGGTTCTCCTGAGCAAGCAGGGAATCACAATTATCCCGTACTTGGACGATCTCCTGATAAAGGTGAGATCCAAGGAGCAATTACTGAAAAACGTTACGCTCTCCCTGACAATTCTGCAGCAACATGGTTGGCTCCTAAACTTGCCAAAATCACAGTTGGTGCCGACAACACGGCTGTCGTTCTTGGGTATGATTCTGGATACAGAATTACAGAGAGTTTTTCTTCCAGTGGAAAAGGCTCTGGAAATACAGAACATGGTAAAACAGATTCTGAAACCGGCAAGAGTGTCGATTCTTCAATGCACTCGGTTGCTGGGGAAGATGGCGGCGACCTATGAGGCCATTCAGTTTGGCAGGTTCCATGCCAGAGTGTTTCAGTGTGATCTGTTGGACAAGTGGTCCGGGTATCACCTGTACATGCATCGGAAAATAATCCTATCTTACAGGACCAGAATCTCTCTCCTGTGGTGGCTGCACAGTTCTCATCTCCTAGAGGGACGCAGGTTCGGGATTCAGGATTGGATCCTGGTGACCACAGATGCAAGTCTCCGAGGCTGGGGAGCAGTCACACAGGGGAAAAATTTCCAGGGAAAATGGTCAAGCCAGGAAGCTTGTCTGCACATAAACATTCTGGAATTAAGGACCATTTACAACGGCCTTCGGCAAGCGGTTCATCTTCTTCGCGGACTGCCCGTCTTGATTCAGTCAGACAACATAACAGCGGTGGCGTACATAAACCGCCAGGGCGGAACAAAGAGCAGAGCGGCGATGGCGGAGGCCACAAAAGTTCTTCGCTGGTCGGAGAAACATGCAAGCGCTCTGTCAGCAGTGTTCATTCCAGGAGTGGACAACTGGGAAGCAGACTTCCTCAGCAGACAGGAGAGTGGGTCTTCATCAAAAGGTCTTTGCAGAAGTGACAAGTCGTTGGGGAGTTCCTCAAATAGACATGATGGCGTCTCGCCTCAACAAGAAACTTCAGAGATATTGTTCCAGGTCGAGGGACCCTCAAGCAATAGCGGTGGACGCCCTGGTGACACCGTGGGTGTTTCAGTCGGTCTATGTGTTCCCTTCACTTCCACTCATTCCAAAGGTGATAAAGATCATAAGAAGAACAAGGGTTCAGGCGATACTCATTGTTGCAGACTGGCCAAGGAGGGCCTGGTATCCAGATCTTCAAGAATTACTCATAGAAGATCCCTGGCCTCTTTCTCTACAAGAGGACCTGTTACAGCAGGGACCGTGCGTGTATCAAGACTTACCGCGGCTGCGTTTGACGGCATAGTGGTTGAACGCCAAATCCTAGCCCGAAAGGGTATTCCCAGTGAAGTCATTCCCACACTACTTCAGGCTAGAAAAGCAGTAACGGGGAAGCATTACCACCGTATTTGGAGAAAATATGTGTCTTGGTGTGAATCCAAGAAGGCTCCTACGGAAAAATTTCAGCTGGGGTGTTTGCGGGCCTTAAGCTAGGCTCCATTAAAGCACAAATTTCGGCCTTATCAATTTAGTTTCAGAAAGAATTGGCCTCCCTTCCAGAAGTTCAGACCTTCGTGAAAGGAGTGCTGCACATCCAACCTCCCTTTGTGCCCCCAGTGGCACCATGGGTACTTAATGTGGTGTTGCAGTTCATTGGTTTGATCCTTTGCGTAAGGTTGAGTTGAAATTCCTTACTTGGAAAGTAGTCATGTTGTTGGATTTGGCATCCGCAAGGCGGGTATCTGAATTGGCGGCTTTGTCTCACAAAAGCCCCTATTTAATCTTCCATGCTGATAGAGCGGAGTTGAGAACTCGTCAGCAATTTCTGCCAAAAGTGGTTTAATCGTTTCACTTAAACCAGCCTATTGTGGTGCCAGTGGCTACTGATGCCTTGGCGGAATCAAAGTCTCGCGATGTGGTCAGAGCTTTGAAACCTATGTCGCCAGAACGGCTCAAATTAGGAAAAATAAGAATTTACTTACCGATAATTCTATTTCTCGTAGTCCGTAGTGGATGCTGGGAACTCCGTAAGGACCATGGGGAATAGCGGCTCCGCAGGAGACTGGGCACAAAAGTAAAGCTTTAGGACTACCTGGTGTGCACTGGCTCCTCCCCCTATGACCCTCCTCCAAGCCTCAGTTAGGATACTGTGCCCGGACGAGCGTACACAATAAGGAAGGATTTTGAATCCCGGGTAAGACTCATACCAGCCACACCAATCACACCGTACAACCTGTGATCTGAACCCAGTTAACAGCATGATAACAGAGGAGCCTCTGAAAAGATGGCTCACAACAATAATAACCCGATTTTTGTAACAATAACTATGTACAAGTATTGCAGACAATCCGCACTTGGGATGGGCGCCCAGCATCCACTACGGACTACGAGAAATAGAATTATCGGTAAGTAAATTCTTATTTTCTCTGACGTCCTAGTGGATGCTGGGAACTCCGTAAGGACCATGGGGATTATACCAAAGCTCCTAAACGGGCGGGAGAGTGCGGATGACTCTGCAGCACCGAATGAGAGAACTCCAGGTCCTCCTCAGCCAGGGTATCAAATTTGTAGAATTTAGCAAACGTGTTTGCCCCTGACCAAGTAGCTGCTCGGCAAAGTTGTAAAGCCGAGACCCCTCGGGCAGCCGCCCAAGATGAGCCCACCTTCCTTGTGGAATGGGCTTTTACAGATTTTGGCTGTGGCAGGCCTGCCACAGAATGTGCAAGCTGAATTGTACTACACATCCAACGAGCAATAGTCTGCTTAGAAGCAGGAGCACCCAGCTTGTTGGGTGCATACAGGATAAACAGCGAGTCAGATTTTCTGACTCCAGCCGTCCTGGAAACATATATTTTCAGGGCCCTGACTACGTCCAGCAACTTGGAGTCCTCCAAGTCCCTAGTAGCCGCAGGTACCACAATAGGCTGGTTCAAGTGAAACGCTGAAACCACCTTAGGGAGAAATTGAGGACGAGTCCTCAATTCTGCCCTGTCCGTATGAAAAATTAGGTAAGGGCTTTTATAGGATAAAGCCGCCAATTCTGAGACGCGCCTGGCTGAAGCCAGGGCCAACAGCATTACCACTTTCCATGTGAGATATTTTAAGTCCACAGTGGTGAGTGGTTCAAACCAATGTGATTTTAGGAACCCCAAAACTACATTGAGATCCCAAGGTGCCACTGGAGGCACAAAAGGAGGCTGTATATGCAGTACCCCCTTGACAAACGTCTGAACTTCAGGAACTGAAGCCAGTTCTTTCCGGAAAAAAAATCGACAGGGCCGAAATTTGAACCTTAATGGACCCTAATTTTAGGCCCATAGACAGTCCTGTTTGCAGGAAATGCAGGAAACGACCCAGTTGAAATTCCTCTGTAGGGGCCTTCCTGGCCTCGTACCACGCAACATATTTACGCCAAATACGGTGATAATGCAGTACGGTTACATCCTTCCTGGCTTTGATCAGGGTAGGGATGACTTCATCCGGAATGCCTTTTTCCTTCAGGATCCGGCGTTCAACCGCCATGCCGTCAAACGCAGCCGCGGTAAGTCTTGGAACAGACAGGGTCCCTGCTGGAGCAGGTCCCTTCTTAGAGGTAGAGGCCACGGGTCCTCTGTGAGCATCTCTTGAAGTTACGGGTACCAAGTCCTTCTTGGCCAATCCGGAGCCACGAGTATAGTCCTTACTCCTCTCCTTCTTATGATTCTCAGTACCTTGGGTATGAGAGGCAGAGGAGGGAACACATACACTGACTGGTACACCCACGGTGTTACCAGAGCGTCCACAGCTATTGCCTGAGGGTCCCTTGACCTGGCGCAATACCTGTCTAGTTTTTTGTTGAGGCGGGACGCCATCATGTCCACCTTTGGTTTTTCCCAACGGTTCACAATCATGTGGAAGACTTCTGGGTGGAGTCCCCACTCTCCCGGGTGGAGGTCGTGTCTGCTGAGGAAGTCTGCTTCCCAGTTGTCCACTCCCGGAATGAACACTGCTGACAGTGCTATCACATGATTTTCCGCCCAGCGAAGAATCCTTGCAGCTTCTGCCATTGCCCTCCTGCTTCTTGTGCCGCCCTGTCTGTTTACGTGGGCGACTGCCGTGATGTTGTCTGACTGGATCAGCACCGGCTGACCTTGAAGCAGAGGTCTTGCTAGGCTTAGAGCATTGTAGATGGCCCTTAGCTCCAGGATATTTATGTGAAGTGATGTCTCCAGGCTTGACCACAAGCCCTGGAAATTTCTTCCCTGTGTGACTGCTCCCCAGCCTCTCAGGCTGGCATCCGTGGTCACCAGGACCCAGTCCTGAATGCCGAATATGCGGCCCTCTAGAAGATGAGCACTCTGCAACCACCACAGGAGAGACACCCTTGTCCTTGGTGACAAGATTATCCGCTGATGCATCTGAAGATGCGACCCGGACCATTTGTCTAGCAGATCCCACTGGAAGGTTCTTGTGTGGAATCTGCCGAATGGGATTGCTTCGTAAGAAGCCACCATCTTTCCCAGGACCCTTGTGCATTGATGCACTGAGACTTGGCCTGGTTTTAGGAGATTTCTGACTAGTTCGGATAACTCCCTGGCTTTCTCCTCCGGGAGAAACACCTTTTTCTGGACTGTGTCCAGGATCATCCCTAGGAATAGAAGTCGTGTCGTCGGGATCAGCTGCGATTTTGGAATATTGAGAATCCAACCGTGCTGGCGCAGCACTATCTGAGATAGTGCTACCCCGACTTCCAACTGTTCCCTGGATCTTGCCCTTATCAGGAGATCGTCCAAGTAAGGGGTAACTAAAACTCCCTTTCTTCGAAGGAGTATCATCATTTCGGCCATTACCTTGGTAAAGACCCGGGGTGCCGTGGACAATCCAAACGGCAGCGTCTGAAACTGATAGTGACAGTTCTGTACCACAAACCTGAGGTACTCTTGGTGAGAAGGGTAGATTGGGACATGTAGGTAAGCATCTTTGATGTCCAGAGACACCCTATAGTCCCCTTCTTCCAGGTTTGCAATCACTGCTCTGAGTGACTCCATCTTGAATTTGAACCTTTGTATGTAAGTGTTCAAGGATTTTAGATTTAAAATTGGTCTCACCGAGCCGTCCGGCTTCGGTACCACAAATAGTGTGGAATAGTACCCCTTTCCCTGTTGTAGGAGGGGTACCTTGATTATCACCTGCTGGGAATACAGCTTGTGAATGGCTTCCAATACTGCCTCCCTGTCTGAGGGAGACGTCGGTAAAGCAGACTTTAGAAAACGGCGAGGGGGAGACGTCTCGAATTCCAATTTGTACCCCTGAGATACCACCTGAAGGATCCAGGGGTCCACTTGCGAGTGGGCCCACTGCGCACTGAACTTCTTGAGATGGGCCCCCACCATGCCTGAGTCCGCTTGTAAAGCCCCAGCGTCATGCTGAGGACTTTGCGGAGGCGGGAGAGGGCTTTTGTTCCTGGGAACTGGCTGTTTGCTGCAGCCTTTTTCCTCTCCCTCTGCCACGGGGAAGAAATGAGGCGCCTTTTGCCCGCTTGCCCTTATGGGGCCGAAAGGACTGCGCCTGATAATACGGCGTCTTCTTAGGTTGAGAAGCTACCTGGGGTAAAAATGTGGATTTTCCAGCAGTTGCCGTGGCTACCAGGTCTGATAGACCTACCCCAAATAACTCCTCCCCCTTATAAGGCAATACTTCCATGTGCCTTTTAGAATCCGCATCACCTGACCACTGCCGCATCCATAAACCTCTTCTTGCAGAAATGGACAGCGCGCTAACTCTTGATGCCAGTCGGCAAATATCCCTCTGTGCATCACGCATATATAGAAATGCATCCTTCAAATGCTCTATAGTCAGTAATATACTGACCCTATCTAGGGTATCAATATTTTCAGTCAGGGAATCCGACCACGCCACGCCCGCACTGCACATCCAGGCTGAGGCGATTGCTGGTCGCAGTATAACACCCGTGTGAGTGTATATACATTTTAAGATATTCTCCAGCTTTCTATCGGCAGGTTCCTTTAGGGCGGCCGTATCAGGAGAGGGTAGTGCTACCTGTTTAGACAAGCGTGTGAGCGCTTTATCCACCCTAGGGGGTGTTTCCCAACGTGCCCTATCCTCTGGCGGGAAAGGGTACGATGCCAATAACCTTTTAGGAATTATCAGTTTTTTATCGGGGGAAACCCACGCCTCATCACACACTTCATTTAATTCCTCGGATACAGGAAAAACTACAGGCAGTTTTTTCTCACCAAACATAATACCCTTTTTAGTGGTACTTGTATTATCAGAGATATGCAATACATTTTTCATTGCTTCAATCATGTAACGTGTGGCCCTAGTGGAAGTCACGTTTGTCTCCTCATCATCGACACTGGAGTCAGTATCCGTGTCTGTGTCTGTCCACTCAGGTGTCGACTCCCTAGGGGGTGACAACTCTATAATATGCAATTGCTCCGCCTCCATCTCATTTTCCTCCTCAAACATGTCGACACAATCGTACCGACACACCGCACACACACAGGGAATGCTCTGATAGAGGACAGGACCCCACAAGCCCTTTGGGGAGACAGAGGGAGAGTATGCCAGCACACACCAGAGCGCTATATATAGACAGGAATACCACTATAAAAATGTGCTTTTCCCTTTATAGCTGCTGTTAATATTGAAACTGCGCCAAATTAGTGCCCCCCTCTCTTTTTTACCCTTTTCTGTAGTGCAGGACTGCAGGGGAGAGTCAGGGAGACGTCCTTCCAGCGGAGCTGTGATGGAAAATGGCGCCCGTGTGCTGAGGAGATAGGCTCCGCCCCCTTCTCGGCGGCCTTTTCTCCCGCTTTTTGGTGAGTTCTGGCAGGGGTTAAAATACATCCATATAGCCCTGGGGGTTATAAGTGGTGTATTTTTGCCAGCCAAGGTGTTTACATTGCCGCTCAGGGCGCCCCCCCCCTAGCGCCCTGCACCCTCAGTGACTGAAGTGTGCCTGAGCAACAATGGCGCACAGCTGCAGTGCTGTGCGCTACCTTGTTGAAGACTGATGTCTTCTGCCGCCGATTTTTCCGTGTCTGTGTCTGTCCACTCAGGTGTCGACTCCCTAGGGGGTGACAACTCTATAATATGCAATTGCTCCGCCTCCATCTCATTTTCCTCCTCAAACATGTCGACACAATCGTACCGACACACCGCACACACACAGGGAATGCTCTGATAGAGGACAGGACCCCACAAGCCCTTTGGGGAGACAGAGGGAGAGTATGCCAGCACACACCAGAGCGCTATATATAGACAGGAATACCACTATAAAAATGTGCTTTTCCCTTTATAGCTGCTGTTAATATTGAAACTGCGCCAAATTAGTGCCCCCCTCTCTTTTTTACCCTTTTCTGTAGTGCAGGACTGCAGGGGAGAGTCAGGGAGACGTCCTTCCAGCGGAGCTGTGATGGAAAATGGCGCCCGTGTGCTGAGGAGATAGGCTCCGCCCCCTTCTCGGCGGCCTTTTCTCCCGCTTTTTGGTGAGTTCTGGCAGGGGTTAAAATACATCCATATAGCCCTGGGGGTTATATGTGGTGTATTTTTGCCAGCCAAGGTGTTTACATTGCCGCTCAGGGCGCCCCCCCCCTAGCGCCCTGCACCCTCAGTGACTGAAGTGTGCCTGAGCAACAATGGCGCACAGCTGCAGTGCTGTGCGCTACCTTGTTGAAGACTGATGTCTTCTGCCGCCGATTTTTCCGGACCTCTTCTTGCTTCTGGCTCTGTAAGGGGGCCGGCGGCGCGGCTCTGGGACCGAGCTCCGAGGCTGGGCCTGTGTTCGGTCCCTCTGGAGCTAATGGTGTCCAGTAGCCTAAGAAGCCCAAGCTGGCTGCAAGCAGGCAGGTTCGCTTCTTCTCCCCTTAGTCCCTCGATGCAGTGAGCCTGTTGCCAGCAGGTCTCACTGAAAATAAAAAACCTAAAACTAAACTTTCACTAAGAAGCTCAGGAGAGCCCCTAGTGTGCACCCTTCTCGGCCGGGCACAAAAATCTAACTGAGG
This sequence comes from Pseudophryne corroboree, assembly GCF_028390025.1. Lineage (NCBI taxonomy): Eukaryota > Metazoa > Chordata > Amphibia > Anura > Myobatrachidae > Pseudophryne > Pseudophryne corroboree. Next base: position 176,806,094 of record NC_086448.1, read on the forward strand.
CTTGGAGGAGGGTCATAGGGGGAGGAGCCAGTGCACACCAGGTAGTCCTAAAGCTTTACTTTTGTGCCCAGTCTCCTGCGGAGCCGCTATTCCCCATGGTCCTTACGGAGTTCCCAGCATCCACTAGGACGTCAGAGAAACAGAGGCTCTGTTTGTCCTGTGGGCTCCTAACAAGATTGGGGCTCCTGCTTACAAGCAGACTATTGCAAGCTGGATCTGTAATACGATTCAGCAAGCTCATTCTACGGAGGGATTGCCGTTACCGAAATCAGTGAAGGCCCATTCTACCAGAAAGGTGGGCTCATCCTGGGCGGCTGCCCGAGGGGTCTCAGCATTACAGCTTTGCCGAGCTGCTACTTGGTCGGGATCAATCACCGTTGCAAAATTTTACAAGTTTGATACCCTGGCTGAGGAGGACCTCTTGTTTGGTCAATCGGTGCTGCAGAGTCATCCGCACTCTCCCGCCCGTTCTAGAGCTTTGGTATAAACCCCATGGATCTTGAAGCATCCCCATCATCCTCTAGGACGTATGAGAAAATAAGATTTTAAAGCTACCGGTAAATCTTTTTTCTCCTAGTCCGTAGAGGATGCTGGGTACTCCGTAAGGACCATGGGGAATAGAGGTGCTCCGCAGGAAACATGGGCACTATAAAGAACTTTAGAATGGGTGTGCACTGGCTCCTCCCTCTATGCCCCTCCCCCAGACCTCAGTTAGAGAAACTGTGCCCAGAGGAGATGGACAATATGAGGAAAGGATTTTGTTAATCTAAGGGCAAGATTCATACCAGCCCACACCATCCATACCGTACAACCTGGAATATACGCAACCAGTTAACAGTATGAACAAAACAGTATCAGCTAAAGACTGATCTCAACTGTAACATAACCCTTATGTAAGCAACAACTATATACAAGCCTTGAAGATTTGGTCCGCACTGGGACGGGCGCCCAGCATCCTCTACGGACTAGGAGAAAAAGATTTACCGGTAGGTTTAAAATCTTATTTTCTCTTACGTCCTAGAGGATGCTGGGGACTCCGTAAGGACCATGGGGTTTATACCAAAGCTCCAGACCGGGCGGGAGAGTGCGGATGACTCTGCAGCACCGACTGAGCAAACGCAAGGTCCTCATCAGCCAGGGTATCAAACTTATAGAACTTTGCAAAAGTGTTTTAACCTGACCAGGTAGCAGCTCGGCAAAGCTGTAAAGCCAAGACGCCTCGGGCATCCGCCCAAGAAGAGGCCACCTTCCTAGTGGAATGGGCCTTTACCGAATTTGTTAACGGCAATCCTGCCGTAGAATGAGCCTGCTGAATCGTGTTACAGATCCAGCGAGCAATAGTCCGCTTCGAAGCAGGAGCGCCAACTTTGTTGGCTGCATACAGGACAAACAGTGCTTCTGTTTTCCTAACTCGAGCCGTCCTGGCTACATAGATTTTTAAGGCCCTGACTACATCCAGCGACTTGGAATCCTCCAAGTCACTCGTAGCCACAGGCACCACAATAGGTTGGTTCATATGAAATGAAGAAACCACCTTAGGCAAAAATTGAGGCCGAGTCCTCAACTCTGCTCTATCCACATGGAAGGTCAAATAGGGGCTCTTGTGAGACAAGGCCGCCAATTCGGACACCCGCCTTGCAGATGCCAAGGCCAACAACATGACCACCTTCCAAGTGAGAAATTTAAATTCAACCGTTTGAAGAGGTTCAAACCAGTGAGACTTCAGGAACCGTAACACCACGTTAAGGTCCCAAGGTGCCACTGGGGGCACAAAAGGAGGCTGGATGTGCAGCACTCCCTTTACAAAAGTCTGGACTTCTGGGAGAGAAGCCAATTCCTTCTGAAAGAAAATAGACAGGGCCGAAATCTGTACCTTAATGGAGCCTAATTTTAGTCCCATATCCACTCCTGTCTGTAGAAAGTGGAGAAAACGGCCCAGATGGAAATCTTCCGTAGGAACATTCTTGGCTTCTCACCAAGAAACATACTTCCTCCAGATACGGTGATAATGTTTTGCCGTCACCTCCTTCCTAGCCTTCATCAGAGTAGGGATGACTTCCTTTCCCAGCTAGGATTCGGCGTTCAACCGCCATGCCGTCAAACGTAACCGCGGTAAGTCTTGGAACACGCAGGGCCCCTGTTGTAACAGGTCCTCCCTGAGAGGAAGAAGCCAGGGATCTTCTGTGAGCATCTCCTAAAGATCTGAATACCAGGCCCTTCGAGGCCAATCTGGAACAATGAGTATTGTTTTCACTCTTTTTTGTCTTATGATTCTCAATATTTCTGAGATGAGAGGAAGAGGGGGGAACACATAGACCGAATGAAACACCCGCTGCTGCCTGAGGGTCCCTTGACCTGGCACAATACCTCTGAAGCTTCTTGTTGAGGCGTGACGCCATCATGTCTATGTGAGGAATTCCCCAAAGACTTATCTCTGTAAAAACTTCTTGATGAAGTCCCCCCTCTCCTGGATGGAGATCGTATCTGCTGAGGAAGTCTGCTTCCCAGTTGTCCACTCCCGGAATGAAGACCGCTGACAGAGCGCTTATGTGATTTTCCGCCCAGCGAAGAATCCTGGTGGCTTCCGCCATTGCCACTCTGCTCCTTGTCCCGCGGTTTACATGAGCCACGGCTGTGACATTGTCTGATTGAATCAGAACCGGTAGGTCGCGAAGAAGATCCTCCGCTTGTCGTAGGCCGTTGTATATGGCCCTCAATTCCAATACGTTGATGTGTAGACAAGCCTCCTGGCTTGACCATAGCCCCTGAAAATTTCTTCCTTGTGTGACTGCTCCCCATCCTCGGAGGCTCACGTCCGTGGTCACCAGAACCCAATCCTGAATGCCGAACCTGCGACCCTCTAGAAGGTGAGCACTTTGCAGCCACCACACGAGAGACACCCTGGCCCGGGGGGACAGGCTTATCTTCTGATGTATTAGTAGATGGGACCCGGACCACTTGTCCAGGAGGTCCCACTGAAACGTCCTTGCATGAAACCTGCCGAAGGGGATGGCCTCGTAGGCTGCCACCATTTTCCCCAGAACTCGAGTGCATTGATGAACAGACACTCTTTTTGGTTTTAGCAAGTCTCTGGCCATGTTCTGGAGGTCCTGGGCTTTTTCCATCGGGAGAAAAACCCTCTTCTGTTCCGTGTCCAGAATCATGCCTAGGAATGATAGTTGAGTCGTTGGAATCAAATGTGACTTTGGCAGATTGAGAATCCAACCGTGTTGTTGTAGCACTCTCAGGGAGAGCAACACGCTCTTCTGCAATTGATCTCTCGATCTTGCTTTTATCAGGAGATCGTCCAAGTATGGGATAATTGTGACTCCCTGCCTGCGCAGGAGCACCATCATTTCCGCCATCACCTTGGTGAAAATCCTCGGGGCCGTGGAAAGCCCAAACGGCAACGTCTGAAACTGGTATTGACAGTCCTGTACAGCGAATCTCAGATATGCCTGATGAGGAGGATATATGGGGACATGAAGGTATGCATCCTTTATGTCGAGTGACACCATAAAATCCCCCCCTTCCAGGCTGGAGATCACAGCCCGGAGCGATTCCATCTTGAATTTGAACTTTCTCAAGTACAGGTTTAGGGATTTTAGATTTAAAATGGGTCTGACCGAACCATCCGGCTTCGGGACCACGAACAGGGTCGAATAGTACCCTTTCCCCTGTTGGACTAGGGGAACCTTGACAATCACTTGCTGTTGATACAGCTTTTGAATTGCAGCAAACACTACTTCCCTCTCTGGGGGAGAAGCTGGCAAGGCCGACTTGAAAAATCGGCGAGGGGGCACCTCTTCGAATTCCAGTTTGTAGCCTTGGGATACAATATCCATCGCCCAAGGATCCACGTCTGACAGAACCCAGACCTGGCTGAAGAGTCGAAGACGTGCCCCCACCGTGGAGCCCCAGCCTCATGCGGTGGATTTAGTAGAAGCCGGGGAGGACTTCTGCTCCTGGGAACTAGCCAGAGCAGGTGCTCTTTCCTCTACCCTTACCTCTGGCGAGGAAAGATGAGCCCCGACCTCTTCTGGACTTGCGGGACCGAAAGGACTGCATCTGATATTGTGGAGTTTTCTTTTGCTGCGGGGAAACAAAAGGCAAAAAGGTAGACTTACCCGTGGTAGCTGTGGCAACCAGGTCCGCGAGACCTTCCCCAAATAAAACTTCACCTTTGTATGGCAAAACCTCCATATGCTTCTTTGAGTCGGCATCACCCGTCCATTGGCGGGTCCACAGGGCTCGCCTAGCAGAAACCGCCATGGCGTTGGCTCTCGAACCTTGCAGCCCAACGTCTCTTTGATCGTCCCTCATATATAAGACTGCGTCTTTAATGTGGCCTAAGGGCAATAAAATGGTATCCCTATCTAGGGTATCAAAGTCAGCTGACAAGGTATCTGTTCAAGCTGCAACTGCACTACACACCCATGCCGATGCTATTGCCAGTCTGAGCAAAGCACCTGTATGCGCATAAATAGACTTTAAAGTTGTTTCCTGTCTGCGATCAGCAGGATCCTTGAGGGCTGCCGTGTCCGGAGACGGTAGTGCCACTTTCTTGGACAGGCGTGTTAAAGCCTTGTCCACCCTGGGTGAGGATTCCCAACGTACCCTGTCCTGTGAAGGGAAACGATACGCCGTAAGAATCCTCTTGGGAATCTGCAGTTTTTTATCTGGAGTTTCCCAAGCTTTTTCAAATAACTCGTTAAGCTCATGGGATGGGGGAAAGGTTACCTCAGGTTTCTTTTCCTTATACATGCGCACCCTCGTGTCAGGGACCGAGGGGTCATCTGTGATATACAAAACATCTTTTATTGCAAGAATCATATAATGAATACTTTTGGCCACCCTTGGGTGTAACCTCGCCTCATCGTAGTCGACACTGGAGTCAGAATCCGTGTCGGTATCAGTGTCAGCTATTTGGGACAGGGGACGTTTCTGAGACCCCCCAAAAGGGTCCGGTGACCCAGCCGAAGCAATGGATTGACTCCCTGCTTTTTCCCTGGACTCTGCTTTGTCCAATCTCTTATGTAATAAGGTCACATTTGCATTTAAAACATTTCACATGTCCATCCAATCATGAGTCGGCGTTGCCGACGGAGACACCACAATCATCTGCTCCACCTCCTCCTTAGCGGATCCTTCCGCATCAGACATGCCGACACACTCGTACCGACACCCCCACACACACAGGGATATAGTTATAAGGAGACAGTTCCCCAATAAGGCCCTTTGGAGAGACAGAGAGAGAGAGTATGCCAGCACACACCAAGCGCCAACTGACACTGGAAAATAAACTCCCAGATAATAGCGCTTTTTATATTAATCACTGTGTTAATACACTCACTGCGCCTTACAAGTGCCGCCCCCCCCCTCCCCCCTCCTCTTTTCAGCCCTGTGTCACCGTGTTCAGCAGGGGAGATACCGGGGAGCCAGCTTCTCTGCAGATCTCTGTGGAGAAAATGGCGCTGGTTAGTGCTGAGGGACCAAGCTCCGCCCCCTCCAGCGGCGGGCTTCGGTCCCGCTCAATCTCAAAACTGGCGGGGGATTTAAAGAATTACTGCCTCCGCAGTGCCTATTATAATGCCAGATATAGAGGTTATTATTGCTGCCCAGGGCGCCCCCCCGCGCCCTGCACCCATCAGTGCCCGCTAATGTGTGTAGTGTGTGGGAGCAATGGCGCACAGCGTTACCGCTGCGCGCTTACCTCAGTGAAGATCTGAAGTCTTCTGCCGCCTTGAAGTCTTCTTTTCTTCTTATTCTCACCCGGCTTCAATCTTCCGGCTCTGTGAGGAGGACAGGGGCGCGGCTCTGGGACGAACGGCGGGGGGCGACCTGTGTTCCGACTCCCTCTGGAGCTAAAGGTGTCCAGTAGCCTAAGAAACAGAGCCTATCACTTAAGTAGGGCTGCTTCTCTCTCCTCAGTCCCATGACGCAGGGAGCCTGTTGCCAGCAGTGCTCCCTGAAAATAAAAAACCTAACAAAATTCTTTTTCAGAGAAACTCAGGAGAGCTCCCCTGTAGTGCACCCAATCTCCTCTGGGCACAGGATCTAACTGAGGTCTGGAGGAGGGGCATAGAGGGAGGAGCCAGTGCACACCCATTCTAAAGTTCTTTATAGTGCCCATGTCTCCTGCGGAGCCCGTCTATACCCCATGGTCCTTACTGAGTCCACAGCATCCTCTAGGACGTAAGAGAAAATAGGATTTTAATACCTACAGGTAAATCCTTTTCTCTTAGTCCGTAGAGGATGATGGGCGCCCGTCCCAGTGCGGGCTGCATCTGCAGTTATTGGTTATGGTTACACACATGTTGTGTTGAGTTCAGTCGGCTGTGGCTGATGTTAGTCATGCCATTGCATGCGTTGTTGTTGAATGCCATGTTGTACGGCGTGTTTGAGGTGTGAGCTGGTATGTATCTCACCTTAGTTTTAAAAATTAAATAAATCCTTTTCCTCTAAATGTCCGTCTCCCTGGGCACAGTTCCTATAACTGGAGTCTGGAGGAGGGGCATAGAGGGAGGAGTTCACACCCCTTTTAAAGTCTTAAAGGGCCCATGTCTCCTGCGGATCCCGTCTATACCCCATGGTTCTTGAAGCATCCTCTACAGACTAAGAGAAAAGGATTTACCGGTAGGTATTAAAATCCTATTATAGATATATACATAGCCCTTTCTGATATGCATCACATTAACATGCAATTTTTTACCCAGTCATATAGTGGTGGTGCCGACAGGGCCACCCATCCGCGTCTGTGTCCCTAACATAGTTTTCACTTGGGAAAAACATACATCCACCTACATGTTGACACACATGTACCAAGTACCATCAGGAGTCGGCGTTGCCGACAGGGTCACTCCCACAGCTGTTTGTGGGAAGCACTCCGCCTCAGACATGCCGACACACGTGTACCAAACATGTCAGAGAGACACAGATCATAACCCCTCGCTTAATCAACAGTTCTGAACATTATAGAATGCCCCCAAACCTGCAGTGCTCTTATATTAAACATATATTGCACCAATTTTACTGAGCCCCCCCCCCCCCCCCCCCGTTTTGCACCCTGATACTTTCAGCAGTGTGAGGAAGGACCAGCTGGCTGTGAGGGGTAAGCCCCGCGGCCGTAATGGCGAGCTTCAGTCCCGCTATTTTTGTTAATATCTTTATACTGGCGGGGGTTAGGACAGTGCCCCAGCACCTATGTCTCCTGTTGCCAGTCTTATATTGAGGTATATATGCTGCCGAGGGTGCCCCCCACCCGCGCCCTGCACCCTGTAGTGCCTGTGTGTGTGGGAGCAGGGCGCGCAGCGTGCGATTGCTGTGCGGTACCTCAGAAGCCGTCACTGAAGTCTTCTTTGCTTCTTCTACTCACCTGTCTTCTGATTTCTGGCTCTGTATGGGGGGTGACGGCCGGCTCTGGGAATGAGCCCCTAGGCGTACCTAGTGATCAAACCCTCAGGACCTAATGGTGTCCTGTAGCCAAAGAAGCAGAGCCTTGAAACTCACAGAAGTAGGTCTGACTTCTCTCCCCTAAGTCCCACGAACAGAGGCGTAGTTAGGGTTTTTGGAGCCCAGGGCAAGATGGAAAATGGCGCCCCCCCCCCAAAAAAAAAAACACAGCAAAAGAACGCGCGTCGAGAAAATGGGTGTGGCCACGCACCAGAAGGGGTGTGGCCACTGAAAATGGTCCACAGTGCCAGTTACATTGCCCCACAGTGCCAGATACATGCCCCATAGTGCCAGATACATGCCCCGTAGTGCCAGATACATTGCCCCACAGTGCCAGATACATTGCCCCACAGTGCCAGATACATTGCCCCACAGTGCCAGATACATTGCCCCACAGTGCCAGATACATTGCCCCACAGTGCCAGATACATGGCCCACAGTGCCAGATACATTGCCCCACAGTGCCAGATACATGCCCCACAGTGCCAGATACATGCCCCACAGTGCCAGATACATGCCACACAGTGCCAGATACATGCCACACAGTGCCAGATACATGTCCCACAGTGCCAGATACATGCCACAGTGCCAGATACATTGCCCCACAGTGGCAGATACATGCCCCACAGTGCCAGATATATACCCCACAGTGCCAGATACATTGCCCCACAGTGCCAGATACATGCCCCACAGTGCCAGATACATGCCCCACAGTGCCAGATACATGCCCCACAGTGCCAGATACATTGCCCCACAGTGCCAGATACATTGCCCCACAGTGCCAGATACATTGCCAGTTACATTGCCCCACAGTGCCAGTTACATTGCCCCACAGTGCCAGATACATTGCCCACAGTGCCAGATACATTGCTAGATACATTGCCCCACAGTGCCAGATACATTGCTAGATACATTGCCCTACATTGCTAGATACATTGCCCTACATTGCCAGATACATTGCCCCACAGTGCCAGATACATTGCCCCACTGTGCCAGATACATTGCCCCACTGTGCCAGATACATTGCCCCACTGTGCCAGATACATGCCCCACGGTGCGGTCCCCCTCCCCCCCCCCCCCCCCCCGGTCACTCACCGGCTGTTGTGTCTGTGAGGGGAGGAGAGCGCAGTGCCTCTCCTTCCCCTCACCGATCTCCAGCGGCTGTGTGGCGCCGGTTCGCCAGCCAATCAGAGCTCGCGGACCGGCAGCCAATCAGGAGCCGGTCCGCAAGCTCTGATTGGCTAACGCCGGAGACCAGACACACGCAGCGCTGCTAGTGCTCTGGCAGCGGTGAGGGGAGGGAGAGACGCTGCGCTCTCCTACCCTCACATTTCGGCGTGATGGGGGCGAGTGGGGCATGATGCCCTAGCCGCTGGCGGTGCCCCCTTCTCCTGCTCCTGCCAAGGCGCCCAGGGTACGTGCCCCACTCGCCCTACCCTTGTTACGCCTCTGCCCACGAAGCAGGGAGACTGTTGCCAGCAGTTCTACCTGAAAATTAAAAACCTAACATAAGTCTTTTTCAGAGAAACTCAGTAGAGCTCCTCAGAGTGCATCCAGTCTCACTGGGCACAGATTCTAAACTGGAGTCTGGAAGAGGGGCATAGAGGGAGGAGCCAGGTCACACCCTTTGAAAGTCTTAAAGTGCCCATGTCTCCTGCGGATGCCGTCTATACCCCATGGTTCTTGAAGTGACCCCAGCATCCTCTAGGACGTATGAGAAATATGTGGGCAATGTGCAGGAATATAAGGATAAACACACAGCTATCTATCACATATGTAGACAGGAGAATAAAAAAATACCAGTAAATGTAGAAGAACCGACAAAAACAGAATATATTAAATAGATCACAAAAAAAAGAGCGACTCGGTAGGCAGGGGGGACTCAAACTCCAACGTAATTAAGAGGCTGAGTCAATTACTGTATGCCACAATTAAGAAAAGCAGGCAAGTAGTACCTCACACAATACGTAAAGCCGACATAAAACTATAACCCCATATAACATTATCACCAAAACACGCACAACAAAATATAATATAAAACAACCACTCTGTATACCATACCCTCAACTTAAGGCACACTTAGATACCCAAACAAAATATATACTCTACAGTACCTAACCCACCAACCAAAGACAATAGTGGCAACTATACCTGTGTACCCTAAGGTCATGGAGCATTCAGTCTAGGATTAAAATTACAACGTGGAGAATTCAAAAATTAACAAACAAAAGAAACCAAAATAAAAATATAAAATATAGACAAATAACAGAAAACAGAAGAATTGGATCATGGATTAAACGCTGGAGGTAATTAAATACTAGCGGATGAATGAGAGAATTTAAAAACAGACACAAATAATGAAGCATTAATAAGACAGGCAGACCGAATTAACAAAGGATGATAACTCAGAAACCCACTGAAGTCATTTATGAAGATCATCCCAATCCGAGAAGCTGGCACTGCACTGTGCCCAGGATATTTCCCTACTTTTCACATTGTCTGGAACTGAAAACTATAATCTGCTTTAATTTAACGCAGATTTCTAATGGAACTGCAAAAAGTTACCCAGCGTTAAGCCATTTTCGTCCAACTTGCGGATAGCTGAATCTACCCCATAGTGCTTGTGTAGAATGGTGCTTTGTTAGTATACAAAGCATACAGGATACAATGGAGACAAACACCGACCCAAACACACTTTATAAGATTACCTTATTCCTTCAATCCCTGTAGGCAATCAAAATGGGCTAAAATGGAAAAACCCACAATGGAAGATCAGGGCTTCATCCTATATTGAATTCTCAGCTCATTACATTGTGGAGGTTTTCCACTTGCTGAGGACAGACCATGGGAAATCACCAATGTAATACAAACAGCTGATATGCTGCTACTGCTGGTTATCTTGCTGAAAATTACGCATTTCATGTACTATTGAGAGTCACATATATAGATAATTGGATCTGCACAGTAGCAAAATGCATTACCTTTGTGGACGTAATTTACGTATATTAACCCTTACCAACATGGTTGGTTTGTTCTTGTGACTTTACCTTTATAGTAGAAAGAGAATGGACATGAACCTCAGCAGGAACACGGAGCCAAACGGATGTGCAAGTGTTTGGCAGCACTGCTGGGCACATAATGGGTGAGATTCAAATGATATATCACGCCCAATTTCCTTTCTAAAATGATCTCCGTTATTGCGCATATTGCGCCCATAGTAATCAGGTTTAGCTGTGTAAAGGGTTGGGTGCCTCGCTACTCTGGAGGTAGCGAGCTGAAATAATGATACAATGTCCCTGAGGGTAGAAACAGAACGGGTGTGGAGAGGGGTAAAAATAATTGAATCCCGCCCCTTATTGGGTATTCCTGTTTGTGTAACATTCTATCTACACCCACAATAAAGACACACTTGGTAAATGAAGTCACTACAGCACTAAAAGTGTGCATAGAGTCACTTGGTAGGATATTTAAAAGCATGACTAACTTTATTGACTTCCTCGGTGAAGTTCTCTCACTCTATACAAAGCAGGCTCGGCTGACTGTGGGAAATCACACAGGATTACACAACCTCCGAGTTTCTTACTTTGCCATTATGATCTACCAGTTACTAAAAAAATAAGAATTTACTCACCGGTAATTCTATTTCTCGTAGTCCGTAGTGGATGCTGGGAACTCCGTACAGACCATGGGGAATAGACGGGCTCCGCAGGAGACTGGGCACTCTAAAAAAAAAAGATTAGGTACTATCTGGTGTGCACTGGCTCCTCCCTCTATGCCCCTCCTCCAGACCTCAGTTAGGGAAACTGTGCCCGGAAGAGCTGACATTACAAGGAAAGGAAATTTTGAATCCAGGGTAAGACCCATACCAGCCACACCAATCACACCGTACAACTTGTGATAACCTTACCCAGTTAACAGTATGAACAACAACTGAGCCTCACTCAACGGATGGCTCATAACAATAACCCTTATTTAAGCAATAACTATATACACGTATTGCAGAGAGTCCGCACTTGGGACGGACGCCCAGCATCCACTACGGACTACGAGAAATAGAATTACCGGTGAGTAAATTCTTATTTTCTCTGACGTCCTAGTGGATGCTGGGAACTCCGTAAGGACCATGGGGATTATACCAAAGCTCCCAAACGGGCGGGAGAGTGCGGATGACTCTGCAGCACCGAATGAGCAAACACAAGGTCCTCCTCAGCCAGGGTATCAAACTTGTAGAACTTTGCAAATGTGTCTGAACCCGACCAAGTAGCAGCTCGGCAAAGTTGTAATGCCGAGACCCCTCGGGCAGCCGCCCAAGAAGAGCCCACCTTCCTTGTGGAATGGGCTTTTACAGATTTTGGATGCGGCAATCCAGCCGCAGAATGAGCCTGCTGAATCGTGCTACAGATCCAGCGAGCAATAGTTTGCTTTGAAGCAGGAGCACCCAGCTTGTTGGGTGCATGCAAGATAAACAGCGAGTCAGTCTTCCTGACTCCAGCCGTTCTGGAAACATATATTTTCAAAGCCCTGACTACGTCCAGCAACTTGGAGTCCTCCAAGTCCCGAGTAGCCGCAGGCACCACAATAGGTTGGTTCAAATGAAACGATGACACCACCTTTGGGAGAAATTGGGGACGAGTCCTCAATTCTGCCCTGTCCATATGGAAGATCAGATAAGGGCTTTTACATGACAAAGCCGCCAATTCCGACACACGCCTAGCCGATGCTAAGGCCAACAGCATGACCACTTTCCACATGAGATACTTTAGTTCCACGGTCTTAAGTGGCTCAAACTAGTGGGATTTCAGGAAATCCAACACAACGTTAAGATCCCAGGGTGCCACTGGTGGCACAAAAGGGGGCTGAATATGCAGCACTCCCTTAACAAATGTCTGAACCTCAGGCAGTGAAGCCAGTTCTTTTTGAAAGAAAATGGATAGGGCCGAAATCTGGACCTTTATGGTCCCCAATTTTAGGCCCATAGTCACCCCTGACTGTAGAAAGTGCAGGAATCGACCCAGCTGGAATTCCTCCGTAGGGGCCTTCCTGGCCTCACACCAAGCAACATACTTCCGCCATATACGGTGATAATGTTTTGCTGTCACGTCTTTCCTAGCTTTTATCAGCGTAGGAATAACTTCACCCGGAATGCCTTTTTCCGCTAGGATCCGGCGTTCAACCGCCATGCCGTCAAACGCAGCCGCGGTAAGTCTTGGAACAGACAGGGCCCTTGTTGCAGCAAGTCCTGTCTGAGAGGCAGAGGCCATGGGTCCTCTGTGCGCATTTCTTGCAGTTCCGGGTACCAAGTCCTTCTTGGCCAGTCCGGAACAATGAGTATTGTTCTTATTCCTCTCTTTCTTACTATTCTCAGTACTTTTGGTATGAGAGGAAGAGGAGGAAACACATATACCGACTGGTACACCCACGGTGTCACTAGGGCGATCACAGCTATCGCCTGAGGGTCCCTTGATCTGGCGCAATATCTTTTTAGCTTTTTGTTGAGGCTGGACGCCATCATGTCCACCTGTGGCAGTTCCCATCGGTTTGCAATCAGTTGGAAGACTTCCTGATGAAGTCCCCACTCTCCCGGGTGGAGGTCGTGTCTGCTGAGGAAGTCTGCTTCCCAGTTGTCCACACCCGGAATGAACACTGCCGACAGTGCTTGCACGTGATTCTCCGCCCATCGTAGAATCTTTGTAGCTTCCGCCATTGCCATCCTGCTTCTTGTGCCGCCCTGGCGGTTTACATGGGCGACCGCCGTGATGTTGTCTGACTGAATCAGCACTGGCCGGTTTCGAAGCAGGGGCTCTGCTTGACTCAGGGCGTTGTAAATGGCCCTTAATTCCAATATATTTATGTGTAGAGAAGTCTCCAGACTTGACCACAGTCCTTGGAAGTTTCTTCCCTGAGTGACTACCCCCCACCCTCAGAGGCTTGCATCCGTGGTCACCAGGACCCAGTCCTGTATGCCGAACCTGCGGCCCTCGAGAAGGTGAGCACTCTGCAGCCACCACAGAAGAGACACCCTGGCCCTCGGGGACAGGGTGATCAGCCGATGCATCTGAAGATGCGATCCGGACCACTTGTCCAAAAGATCCCACTGAAAGATCCTTGCATGGAACCTGCCGAAGGGAATGGCTTCGTATGAAGCCACCATCTTTCCCAGGACTCGCGTGCAGTGATGCACCGATACCTGTTTTGGTTTCAGGAGGTCCCTGACCAGAGATGCTAATTCCTGGGCCTTCTCCACCGGGAGAAACACCTTCTTCTGTTCTGTGTCCAGAATCATGCCCAGGAAGAGCAGACGCGTCGTAGGAATCAGCTGCGACTTTGGAACATTCAGAATCCAGCCGTGCTGTAGTAACACTTCCTGAGAGAGTGTTACGCTGATCAACAACTGCTCCCTGGACCTCGCCTTTATGAGGAGATCGTCCAAGTACGGGATAATTATAACTCCCTTCTGCCGAAGGAGTATCATCATTTCGGCCATTACCTTGGTAAATATTTTTGGTGCCGTGGACAGGCCAAACGGCAACGTCTGGAACTGGTAATGACAGTCTTGTACCACAAATCTGAGGTACTCCTGGTGAGGTGGGTAAATGGGGACATGCAAGTAAGCATCTTTGATGTCCAGCGACACCATAAAATCCCCCTCTTCCAGGCTTGCAATAACCGCTCTGAGCGATTCCATTTTGAACTTGAATTTCTTTATATAAGTTTTCAAGGACTTTAGATTCAGAATGGGTCTCACCGAACCGTCCGGTTTCGGTACCACAAACATTGTGGAATAGTAACCCCTTCCCTGTTGAAGGAGGGGGACCCTGATAATCACTTGCTGGAGGTACAGCTTGTGAATTGCCGCCAGTACTACCACACTAGGGGATGTTTCCCAACGTAACCTGTCCGTTGGCGGGAAAGGGTACGCCATCAGTAACCTCTTAGAAATCACTAATTTCTTATCAGGGGAACTCCACGCTTCTTCACACAATTCATTTAATTCATCAGATGGGGGAAAAGTCACTGGCTGCTTTTTCTCCCCAAACATATAAACCCTCTTGTTATTAACCGGGTTACTCTCAGAAATGTGTAATACATCTTTTATTGCAATAATCATGTATCGGATGGCCTTGGTCATTTTAGACTGTAAATGTGCCTCATCATCGTCGATACTGGAGGCGGACTCCGTGTCGGCATCTGTCTCAACCATCTGAGATAGAGGGCGTTTATGAGCCCCTGACGGCTTCTGAGACGCCTGAGCAGGCGCGGGCTGAGACCCCGGCTGTCCCAAGGCTGCAGCATCATCAAACCTTTTATGTAAGGAGTTTACATTGTCATTTAAGACCTTCCACATATCCATCCAATCAGGTGTCGGCCCCGACGGGGGCGATACCACACTTATCTGCCCTTGCTCCGCCTCCACGTAACCTTCCTCATCAAACATGTCGACACAGCCGTACCGACACACCGTACACACACAGGGAATGCTCAGACTGAGGACAGGACCCCACAAAGTCCTTTGGGGAGACAGAGAGAGAGTATGCCAGCACACACCACAGCGCTATATAACACAGGGATTTTCACTGCTAATAAGTGATTTTCCCAATAGCTGCTTTTTTGTATTGATTGCGCCTAAATTTATGTGCCCCCCCTCTCTTTTTAACCCGTCTTGTACCTGGATACTGCAGGGGAGAGCCTGGGGAGCTGCTTCCAGCGGAGCTGAGAAGGGAAAATGGCGCTGGTGTGCTGAGGAAGAAGGCCACGCCCCCTCAGTGGCGGGCTTCTGTCCCGCATTTCATGTAAAAAATGGCAGGGGTTTTTACATATATACAGTGCTAGACTGTATATATGTATGTTTTTGTGCCAAAGGTACCTCAATTGCAGCCCAGGGCGCCCCCCCCCCCCCCCCCAGCGCCCTGCACCCTACAGTGACCGGAGTGTGTAAGTGTGCTGGGAGCAATGGCGCACAGCTGTGGTGCTGTGCGCTACCTTAATGAAGACCGGAGTCTTCAGCCGCCGATTTCGTCGTCTTCCAGCTTCTGTTCTTCTGGCTCTGCAAAGGGGACGGCGGCGCGGCTCCGGGAACGGACGATCGAGGACAGGTGCCTGTGTTCGAACCCTCTGGAGCTAATGGTGTCCAGTAGCCTAAGAAGCACAAGCTAGCTGCAAGCAGGTAGGTTTGCTTCTCTCCCCTTAGTCCCACGTAGCAGTGAGTCTGTTGTCAGCAGAAGCTCACTGAAAATAAAAAACCTAATAAATACTTTCTTTTCTAGTAAGCTCAGGAGAGCCCACTAGGAGCACCCAGCTCTGGCCGGGCACAGATTCTAACTGA
This sequence comes from Pseudophryne corroboree, assembly GCF_028390025.1. Taxonomy (NCBI): domain Eukaryota; kingdom Metazoa; phylum Chordata; class Amphibia; order Anura; family Myobatrachidae; genus Pseudophryne; species Pseudophryne corroboree. Next base: position 176,821,869 of record NC_086448.1, read on the forward strand.
GGTCTGGAGGAGGGGCATAGAGGGAGGAGCCAGTGCACACCAGATAGTACCTAATCTTTTTTTTTTTTTTTAGAGTGCCCAGTCTCCTGCGGAGCCCGTCTATTACCCATGGTCCTTATGGAGTTCCCAGCATCCACTAGGACGTCAGAGAAACAAGTATTTATTTTCCAGTTTTCCCACAGCAGAGCATAATATTGTGTTTTGTTAATTTGCATGTCATTTTTATTTTTGTACCGCTTATATTCATTCATAGCACATTTGAAAAGAAGAAAACATTGTTTTGTCAGCATTTCATCCAGGATGCATTTAAAACTTGTTTGTTCTAATTTCTTAGACTTGAATTGTTTATTAGTATAATGTCACACATACTACATGTTATTTTTTGTGTGTTTTGTCAGAATGCTGTACAGAAAGACGCAAAGCAATAATAAATAATGACGTGTTCCATTGTGCATACTACCGTAAGCAATCATTTTGATGGATGGGAGATAAAAATGATTTTAGTATGAACTAGTTGTTCTGACTTTCACCGTTGTAAATATACAGGAGTGTTAAAAATTTGGTAAATCTATAGAGATGTAAATTTGAGACATCTTAATGTTAATAAATATTAATCCATGGTTCTTGGCGTTACCCGAACAGCACCCGTAGCAGATACGGTAAAAAGTGACAGGACCATTTTTGTAGTTTATTAAATCCTACACACTGGAGGTGCAATCCAAATTTTGTCCGTTTGGGTGTTATCATTCACGCAACGCAAGCCACGCATTGGTAATGAAGTCATTATGTCAACCCCCTTTTCATCCAGGTTTATTAAAATTCTAATTACTTAGTTTTTCTATTTCCCACCTGCAGAACACCTATGTTAAATTTCAGCTTCCCAACGTATCGGGAAGTAACAGAATTAGTGATGAGTGAGTGAGGGCTTTAGCAAATATATATATATATATATATATATATATATATATATATATATATATATATATACACACAGGTTGAGTATCCCATATCCAAATATTCCGAAATACGGAATATTCCGAAATACGGACTTTTTTGAGTGAGAGTGAGATAGTGAAACCTTTGTTTTTTGATGGCTCAATGTACACAAACTTTGTTTAATACACAAAGTTATTAAAAATATTGTATTAAATGACCTTCAGGCTGTGTGTATAAGGTGTATATGAAACATAAATGAATTGTGTGAATGTACACACACTTTGTTTAATGCACAAAGTTATAAAAAGTATTGGCAAAAATTACCTTCAGGCTGTGTGTATAAGGTGTATATGTATCATAAATGTATTCTGTGCTTAGATTTAGGTCCCATTACCATGATATCTCATTGTGGTATGCAATTATTCCAAAATACGGAAAAATCCCATATACAAAATACCTCTGGTCCCAAGCATTTTGGATAAGGGAGACTCAACCTGTATATATAAAACCGTACCTTTGAACCTTTTGGCATTGCTGTCTCATCAACCAGCAGACGCAGAATGTTGCAAGACACCAGTATCACCGAAAGAGACTAAAAATGAAGAAACACAGAGAACATTCAGATTAATCTACAAATAACTCAAACGATGAAATGCGACAAATTGCCGATGCGCCAGTATTACAGGAGGGAAAGAACAAGCAGTGAATAAAGGAGCATGCTGTTACCGTTGCAATCAGGAGCAGGATCATTACAGCTGGGTACACCAAGTTTCTCTCCCAGGCTGAAGCTTTTTTGCGCCTTTCTTTAAAAAACAAAACAAAGGAAAAACCAGTAAAGGATGGAAAATAAAACAATGTAGCTATTTTCGTGTCAAACACTGAATTATAGTATAATGCAGTGGTTCTCAAACTGTGTGCCGTGGTACCCTGGAGTGCCTTGGCACACTTGCAGGGGTGCCTTGGATTGGTGGTCCAGAACCAATTAAAATAAGAATTTACTCACCGGTAATTCTATTTCTCGTAGTCCGTAGTGGATGCTGGGAACTCCGTAAGGACCATGGGGAATAGCGGGCTCCGAAGGAGGCTGGGCACTCTAGAAAGATTTATGACTACCTGGTGTGCACTGGCTCCTCCCACTATGACCCTCCTCCAAGCCTCAGTTAGGACACTGTGCCCGGACGAGCGTACACAATAAGGAAGGATTTTGAATCCCGGGTAAGACGCATACCAGCCACACCAATCACACCGTACAACTTGTGATACTATATCCAGTTTGACAGTATGAAAAACAACTGAGCCTCTCAACAGATGGCTCAACAATAACCCTTTAGTTAACAATAACTATTTACAAGTATTGCAGACAATCCGCACTTGGGATGGGCGCCCAGCATCCACTACGGACTACGAGAAATAGAATTACCGGTGAGTAAATTCTTATTTTCTCTGACGTCCTAGTGGATGCTGGGAACTCCGTAAGGACCATGGGGATTATACCAAAGCTCCCAAACGGGCGGGAGAGTGCGGATGACTCTGCAGCACCGAATGAGAGAACTCTAGGTCCTCCTCAGCCAGGGTATCAAATTTGTAGAATTTTGCAAACGTGTTTGCCCCTGACCAAGTAGCTGCTCGGCAAAGTTGTAAAGCCGAGACCCCTCGGGCAGCCGCCCAAGATGAGCCCACTTTCCTTGTGGAATGGGCATTTACAGATTTTGGCTGTGGCAGGCCTGCCACAGAATGTGCAAGCTGAATTGTACTACAAATCCAGCGAGCAATAGTCTGCTTAGAAGCAGGAGCACCCAGCTTGTTGGGTGCATACAGGATAAACAGCGAGTCAGATTTTCTGACTCCAGCCGTCCTGGAAACATATATTTTCAGGGCCCTGACAACGTCTAGCAACTTGGAGTCCTCCAAATCCTTAGTAGCCGCAGGCACCACAATAGGCTGGTTCAGGTGAAACGCTGACACCACCTTAGGGAGAAACTGGGGAAGAGTCCTCAATTCTGCCCTATCCATATGGAAAATCAGATATGGGCTTTTACATGATAAAGCCGCCAATTCTGACACTCGCCTGGCTGAAGCCAAGGCCAATAACATGACCACTTTCCACGTGAGATATTTTAGATCCACGGTTTTTAGTGGCTCAAACCAATGTGATTTTAAGAAACTCAACACCACGTTGAGATCCCAAGGTGCCACAGGGGGCACAAACGGGGGCTGAATATGCAGCACTCCTTTCACAAATGTCTGAACTTCAGGTACTGAAGCTAGTTCTTTTTGAAAGAAAATCGACAGAGCCGAGATCTGTACCTTAATGGAGCCTAGTTTTAGGCCCATATTCACTCCTGCTTGCAGGAAATGCAGAAATCGACCCAGCTGAAATTCCTCTGTTGGGGCCTTTTTTGCCTCGCACCATGCAACATATTTCCGCCATATGCGGTGATAATGCTTTGCCGTAACATCTTTCCTGGCTTTAATAAGCGTAGGAATGACTTCTTCCGGAATACCCTTTTCCTTCAGGATCCGGCGTTCAACCGCCATGCCGTCAAACGCAGCCGCGGTAAGTCTTGGAACAGACAGGGCCCCTGCTGTAGCAGGTCCTGTCTGAGCGGTAGAGGCCACGGGTCCTCTGAGAGCATCTCTTGAAGTTCCGGGTACCACGCTCGTCTTGGCCAATCCGGAACCACGAGAATTGTGTTTACTCCTCGCTTTCTTATTATTCTCAATACCTTTGGTATGAGAGGCAGAGGAGGGAACACATATACCGACTGGTACACCCACGGTGTCACTAGAGCGTCCACAGCTATCGCCTGAGGGTCCCTTGACCTGGCGCAATATCTTTTTAACTTTTTGTTGAGGCGGGACGCCATCATGTCCACCTGTGGTTTTTCCCAACGGTTTACCAGCATCTGGAAAACTTCTGGATGAAGTCCCCACTGTCCCGGGTGGAGGTCGTGTCTGCTGAGGAAGTCTGCTTCCCAGTTGTCCACTCCCGGAATGAACACTGCTGACAGTGCTAGAACATGATTCTCCGCCCATCGGAGAATTCTTGTGGCTTCTGCCATCGCCATCCTGCTTCTTGTGCCTCCCTGTCGATTTACATGGGCGACTGCCGTGATGTTGTCTGACTGGATCAGCACCGGCTGGTGTAGGAGCAGGGATTTTGCTTGACTTAGGGCATTGTAAATGGCCCTTAGTTCCAGAATATTTATGTGAAGGGAAGTCTCCTGACTCGACCATAGTCCTTGGAAGTTTCTTCCCTGTGTGACTGCCCCCCAGCCTCGAAGGCTGGCATCCGTGGTCACCAGGACCCAGTCCTGTATGCCGAACCTGCGGCCCTCTAGAAGATGGGCACTCTGCAGCCACCACAGTAGAGACACCCTGGTTCTTGGAGACAGGGTTATTAAGCGATGCATCTGAAGATGCGATCCGGACCATTGGTCCAACAGGTCCCACTGAAAGATTCTGGCATGGAACCTGCCGAAGGGAATTGCTTCGTAAGAAGCTACCATCTTTCCCAGGACCCGCGTGCAGCGATGCACTGATACCTGTTTTGGTTTCAGGAGGTCTCTGACTAGAGATGACAACTCCCTGGCTTTCTCCTCCGGGAGAAACACTTTTTTCTGGACTGTATCCAGAATCATACCCAGGAACAGTAGCCGTGTCGTCGGAACCAGCTGTGACTTTAGGATATTCAGAATCCAGCCGTGCTGGTGCAGCACTTCCTGAGATAGTGCTACTCCCACCAACAACTGTTCCTTGGACCTCGCCTTTATTAGGAGATGGTCCAAGTACGGGATAATTAAAACTCCCTTTTTTCGAAGGAGTATCATCATTTCCGCAATAACCTTGGTAAATACCCTCGGTGCCGTGGACAGTCCAAACGGCAGCGTCTGGAATTGGTAATGGCAATCCTGTACCACAAATCTGAGGTACTCCTGGTGAGGATGGTAAATGGGGACATGCAAGTAAGCATCCTTGATGTCCAGGGATACCATGTAATCCCCCTCGTCCAGGCTTGCAATAACCGCCCTGAGCGATTCCATCTTGAACTTGAATTTTTTTATGTATGTGTTCAAGGATTTCAAATTTAAAATGGGTCTCACCGAACCGTCCGGTTTCGGTACCACAAATAGTGTGGAATAGTAACCCCGGCCTTGTTGAAGTAGGGGTACCTTGATTATCACCTGCTGGGAATACAGCTTGTGAATTGCCGCTAGCACCGCCTCCCTGTCTGAGGGAGCAATCGGTAAGGCAGATTTTAGGAACCGGTGGGGTGGAGACGCCTCGAATTCCAGTTTGTACCCCTGAGATACTATTTGAAGGATCCAGGGATCCACCTGTGAGCGAGCCCACTGATCGCTGAAATTCTTGAGGCGGCCCCCCACTGTACCTGGCTCCGCCTGTGGAGCCCCACCGTCATGCGGCGGACTTGGAAGAAGAAGCGGGGGAGGACTTTTGCTCCTGGGAACCTGCTGTTTGTTGCAGCCTTTCCCCTACCTCTGCCTCTGGACAGAAAAGACCCGCCTTTTCCACGCCTGTTTTTCTGGGTCCGAAAGGACTGAACCTGATAAAACGGCGCCTTCTTAGGCTGTGAGGGGACATGGGGTAAAAATGCTGACTTCCCAGACGTTGCTGTGGAAACTAGGTCCGAGAGACCATCCCCAAATAATTCCTCACCCTTATATGGCAAAACTTCCAAGTGCCTTTTAGAATCTGCATCTCCTGTCCACTGGCGAGTCCATAAGCCTCTCCTAGCAGAAATGGACAATGCACTTACTTTAGATGCCAGTCGGCAGATTTCCCTCTGTGCATCTCTCATATATAAGACTGAGTCTTTGATATGGTCTATGGTTAGCAGGATCGTGTCTCTGTCTAATGTGTCAATATTTTCTGACAGTTTATCTGACCACGCAGCGGCAGCACTGCACATCCATGCTGACGCAATAGCTGGCCTAAGTATAATGCCTGAGTGTGTGTATACAGACTTCAGGATCGCCTCCTGCTTTCTATCAGCAGGTTCCTTGAGGGCGGCCGTATCCGGAGATGGTAGTGCCACCTTTTTAGACAAACGTGTGAGCGCTTTATCCACCCTAGGAGGTGTTTCCCAACGTGACCTATCCTCTGGCGGGAAAGGGAACGCCATTAGTACCTTCTTAGGAATTACCAATTTTTTATCAGGGAAAGCCCACGCTTCTTCACACACTTCATTTAATTCATCTGATGGGGGAAAAACTACGGGTAGTTTTTTCTCCCCAAACATAATACCCTTTTTAGTGGTACCTGTATTTATATCAGACATGTGTAACACCTCTTTCATTGCCTCAATCATGCAGTGAATGGCCTTAGTGGGCATCAGGTTAGACTCATCGTCGTCGACACTGGTGTCAGTATCAGTGTCGACATCTGGGTCTGCGGTCTGAGGTAGCGGGCGTTTTAGAGCCCCTGATGACCTGTGAGACGCCTGGACAGGCACGAGCTGAGAAGTCGGCTGTCCCACATTTGGCATGTCGTCAAATTTCTTATGTAAGGAGTCTATACGTGCACTAATTTCTTTCCATAAGCTCAACCACTCAGGTGTCTGCCCCGCAGGGGGTGACATCCCTTCTAAAGGCATCTGCTCCGTCTCCACATCATTATCCTCATCAAACATGTCGACACAGCCGTACCGACACACCGCACACACACAGGGAATGCTTCAACAGAGGACAGGACCCACAAAAGCCCTTTGGGGGGACAGAGTGAGAGTATGCCAGCACACACCAGAGCGCTATATAATGCAGGGACTAACTGAGTTATGTCCCCTATAGCTGCTTTTTCTATATAAAATTGTATACTGCGCCTAAATTTAGTGCCCCCCCTCTCTTTTTTACCCTTTTCTGTAGTGTAGACTGCAGGGGAGAGCCAGGGAGATCCCTTCCAGCGGATCTGTGAAGGAGAAATGGCGCCAGTGTGCTGAGGGAGATAGCTCCGCCCCTTTTCAGCGGACTATTCTCCCGCTTTTTCCTATATTCTGGCAGGGGTATTTTCCACATATATAGCCTCTGGGGCTATATATTGTGGTATTTTTGCCAGCCAAGGTGTTATTATTGCTTCTCAGGGCGCCCCCCCCCCCCCCCAGCGCCCTGCACCCTCAGTGACCGGAGTGTGAAGTGTGTGTGAGGAGCAATGGCGCACAGCTGCAGTGCTGTGCGCTTCCTTGGTGAAGACTGATGTCTTCTGCCGCCGATTTTCCGGACCTCTTCTTGCTTCTGGCTCTGTAAGGGGGACGGCGGCGCGGCTCCGGGACCGAACACCAAGGCTGGGCCTGCGGTCGATCCCTCTGGAGCTAATGGTGTCCAGTAGCCTAAGAAGCCCAAGCTGGCTGCAAGCAGGCAGGTTCGCTTCTTCTCCCCTTAGTCCCTCGCTGCAGTGAGCCTGTTGCCAGCAGGTCTCACTGAAAATAAAAAACCTAATTTCTATCTTTCTTTCTAAAGGCTCAGGAGAGCCCCTAGTGTGCATCCAACCTCGGCCGGGCACAAAATCTAACTGAGGCTTGGAGGAGGGTCATAGTGGGAGGAGCCAGTGCACACCAGGTAGTCATAAATCTTTCTAGAGTGCCCAGCCTCCTTCGGAGCCCGCTATTCCCCATGGTCCTTACGGAGTTCCCAGCATCCACTAGGACGTCAGAGAAAATTATTTACAGTCAATGTAATAGGCAAAACCAGTGCTGGTGGCTATCAATCATAAAATACTAGAGATGCGCGGCTGGCACTTTTTGTGTTTTGGTTCTAATTCCACTTTAGTGTTTTGGTTCAAATTCCACTTTCGTGTTTTGGTTTGGTTTTGCCAAAACCACCCTTTCGTGTTTTGGTTATGGATGATTTTTGAAAAAACAACATAAAAACGGCTGAAATCACAGAATTTGGGGGTAATTTTGATCCTACGGTATTATTAACCTCAATAACAGTCATTTCCACTCATTTCCAGTCTATTCTGAACACCTCACAATATTGTTTCTCTAACGTCCTAGTGGATGCTGGGGACTCCGTCAGGACCATGGGGAATAGCGGCTCCGCAGGAGACAGGGCACAAAAGCAAGCTTTTAGGATCACATGGTGTGTACTGGCTCCTCCCCCTATGACCCTCCTCCAAGCCTCAGTTAGGTTTTTGTGCCCGGCCGAGAAGGGTGCAATCTAGGTGGCTCTCTTAAAGAGTTGCTTAGAAAAAGTTTTTAGGTTCTTTATTTTCAGTGAGTCCTGCTGGCAACAGGCTCACTGCATCGAGGGACTTAGGGGAGAGATTTTCAACTCACCTGCGTGCAGGATGGATTGGATTCTTAGGCTACTGGACATAGCTCCAGAGGGAGTCGGAACACAGGGCTCGCCCTGGGGTTCGTCCCGGAGCCGCGCCGCCGACCCCCCTTGCAGATGCTGAAGATGAAGAGGTCCGGAACCAGGCGGCAGAAGACTCTCAGTCTTCATCAGGTAGCGCACAGCACTGCAGCTGTGCGCCATTGTTGTCAGCACACTTCACACAGCGGTCACGGAGGGTGCAGGGCGCTGGGGGGGGGCGCCCTGGGCAGCAATGTATAATACCTGTATGGCGAAAAATACATCACATATAGCCCTTGAGGCTATATGGATGTATTTAACCCCTGCCAGATATCTAAAACTCCGGAGAAGAAGCCCGCCGAAAAGGGGGCGGGGCCTATTCTCCTCAGCATACAGCGCCATTTTCCCTCACAGAAAGGCTGGTGGGAAGGCTCCCATGATCTCCCCTGCACTGCACTACAGAAACAGGGTTAAAACAGAGAGGGGGGGCACTGATTTGGCGATATGTATATATATTAAAATGCTATAAAAGGAACACTTATATAAAGGTTGTCCCTGGATAATTATAGCGTTTTGGTGTGTGCTGGCAAACTCTCCCTCTGTCTCCCCAAAGGGCTAGTGGGTCCTGTCCTCTATCAGAGCATTCCCTATGTGTGTGCTGTATGTCGGTACGTGTGTGTCGACATGTATGAGGAAAATATTGGTGAGGAGGCGGAGCAAATTGCCTGTAATGGTGATGTCACTCTCTAGGGAGTCGACACCGGAATGGATGGCTTATTTATGGAAATTACGTGACAATGTCAACACGCTGCAAGCCGGTTGACGACATGAGAGGGCCGGCGAACAAATTAGTATCTGTCCAGGCGTCTCAAACACCGTCAGGGGCTGTAAAATGCCCATTTACCTCAGTCGGTCGACACAGACCCAGACACGGACACTGATTTCAGTGTCGACGGTGAAGAAACAAACGTATTTTCTTTTAGGGCCACACGTTAAGGGCAATGAAGGAGGTGTTACATATTTCTGATACTCCAAGTACCACAAAAAAGGGTATTATGTGTGAGGTGAAAAAACTACCTGTAGTTTTTCCTGAATCAGATAAATTAAATGAAGTGTGTGATGATGCGTGGGTTTCCCCCGATAGAAAATTATTGGCGGTATACCCTTTCCCGCCAGAAGTTAAGGCGCGGTGGGAAACACCCCTCAGGGTGGATAAGGCGCTCACACGCTTATCAGAACAAGTGGCGGTACCATCTACGGATAGGGCCGTACTTAAGGAGCCAGCTGATAGGAGGCTGAAAAATATCCTAAAAAGTATACACACACATGCTGGTGTTATACTGCGACCAGCGATCGCCTCAGCCTGGATGTGCAGAGCTGAGGTGGCTTGGTCGGATTCCCTGACTAAAAATATTGATACCTTTGACAGGGACAGTATTTTATTGACTATAGAGCATTTAAAGGATGCATTTCTATATATGCGAGATGCGCAGAGGGATATTTGCACTCTGGCATCAAGAGTAAATGCGATGTCCATATCTGCAAGAAGATGTTTATGGACACGACAGTGGTCAGGTGATGCAGATTCCAAACGGCACAAAGATGTATTGCCGTATAAAGGGGAGGAGTTATTTGGGGTCGGTCCATGGGACCTGGTGGCCAGGGCAACTGCTGGAAAATCCACCGTTTTTTACCCTAAGTCACATCTCTGCAGAAAAAGACACCGTCTTTTCAGCCTCAGTCCTTTCGTCCCTATAAGAGTCATATCTGCCCAGGGATAGAGGAAAGGGAAGAAGACTGCAGCAGGCAGCCCATTCCCAGGAACAGAAGCCCTCCACCGCTTCTACCAAGTTCTCAGCATGACGCTGGGACCGTACAGGACCCCTGGATCCTACAAGTAGTATCCAAGGGGTACAGATTGGAATGTCGAGAGGTTTCCCCCCTCGCAGGTTCCTGTAGTCTGCTGTACCAATGTCTCCCTCCGACAGGGAGGCAGTATTGAAAACAATTCACAAGCTGTATTCCCAGCAGGTGATAATAAAATTACCCCTCCGACAACAAGGAAAGGGGTATTACTCCACACTATATGGTGGTACTGAAGGCTAGGTGAGACCTATTCTAAATCTGAAAAATTTGAACACTTGCAAGGGTTCAAATCCAGATGGAGTCACTCAGAGCAGTGATAGCAAAGAACAAGGGGACTATATGGTGTCCCGGGACATCAGGGATGCTTACCTCCATGTCCCAAAATTTGCCTTTTCTCACCAAGGGTACCTCAGGTTCGTGGTACAGAACTGTCACTATCAGTTTCAAGACGATGCCGTTGGTTTGTCCAAGGCACCCCGGGTCCTTACCAAGGTAATGACCGAAAGGAGGATTCGTCTTCAAAGAAAATGGACGACCTCCTAATAAGAACAAGGTCCAGAGAACAGTTGGAGGTCGGAGTAGCACTATCTCAAGTAGTTCTACGACAGCACGGGTGGATTCTAAATATTCCAAAACCGCAGTTGTTCCGACGACACGTCTGCTGGTCCTAGGGATGATTCTGGACACAGTCCAGGAAAAGGGTGTTTCTCCCAGAGGAGAAAGCCAGGGAGTTATCCGAGCTAATCGGGATCCTCCTAAAACCAGGAAAAGTGTCAGTGCATCATTGCACAAGAGTCCTGGTAAAAATGGTGGCTTATTACGAAGCGCTTCCATTCGGCAGATTTCACGCAAGAACTCTTCAGTGGGATCTGCTGGACAAATGGTCCGGATCGCATCTTCAGATGCATCAGCGGATAACCCTATATCCAAGGACAAGGGTGTCTCTCCTGTGGTGATTACAGAGTGCTCATCTTCTAGAGGGCCGCAGATTCGGCATTCAGGATTGGATGCTGGTGACCACGGAGGCCAGCCTGAGAGGCTGGGGAGCAGTCACACAAGGAGTGTGATCAAGTCTGGAGAATTCTCTCCACATAAATATACTGGAGCTAAGAGCAAATTTATAATGCTCTAAGCTTAGCAAGACCTCTGCTTCAAGGTCAGCCGGTATTGATCCAGTGGGATAACATCACGGCAGTCGCCCACGTAAACAGAAAGGGCGGCACAAGAAGCAGGAGGGCAGTGGCAAAACTGCAAGGATTTTTCGCTAGGCGGAAAATCATGTGATAGCACTGTCAGCAGTGTTCATTCCGGGAGTGGACGACTGGGAAGCAGACTTCCTCAGCAGGCACGACCTCCACCCGGGAGAGTGGGAACTTCATCGGGAAGTTTTCCGCATGATTGTGAACCGTTGGGAAAGACCAAAGGTGGACATGATGGCGTCCCGCCCGAACAAAAAATGGGACAGGTATTGCGCCAGGTCACGAGACCTTCAGGCGATAGCTGTGGACGTCCTGGTAACACCGTGGGTGTAACAGTCGGTGTATGTGTTCCCTCCTCTGCTTCTCATAACCAAGGTATTGAGAATTATAAGACATAGAGGAGTAAGAACTATACTCGTGGCTCCGGATTGGCCAAGAGGGACTTGGTAACCGGAACTTCAAGAGATGCTCACAGAGGACTAATGGCCTCGGGAGCTAAGAAGGGATTTGCTTTCAGCAAGTACCATGTCTGTTCCAAGAGGAACCGTGGCATCGGCCTTTAAGAAAGGACCTGCTCCAGCAGGGACCTTGTCTGTTCCAAGACTTACCGCGACTGCGTTTGACGGCATGGCGGTTTGAACGCCGGATCCTAAGGGAAAAGGCATTCCGGAAGAGGTCATACCTACCCTGGTCAAAGCCAGGAAGGAGGTGACCGCACAACGTTATCACCACATGTGGTAAAAATATGTTGCGTGGGTGAGGCCAGGAAGGCCCCACGAAAAAATTTCAACTAGGTCGATTTCTGCACTTCCTGCAAACAGGAGTGTCTATGAGCCTCAAATTGGGGTCCATTAAGGTTCAAATTTCGGCCCTATAGATTTTCTTCCAGAAAGAATTGGCTTCAGTTCCTGAAGTCCAGACGTTTGTCAAGGGAGTATTGCATATACAGCCCTTGTGTGCCTCCAGTGGCACCGTGGGATCTCAACGTAGTGTTGGGATTCCTCAAATCATATTGGTTTGAACCACTCAAATCTGTGGATTTGAAATATCTCACATGGAAAGTGACCATGCTGTTGGCCCTGGCCTCGGCCAGGCGATTGTCAAAATTGGCGGCTTTGTCTTACAAAAGCCCATATTTGATTTTCCATTCGGACAGGGCAGAACTGCGGACTCGTCCCCAGTTTCTTCCTAAGGTGGTGTCAGCGTTTCACCTGAAACAACCTATTGTGGTGCCTGCGGCTACTAGGGACTTGGAGGACTCCAAGTTGCTAGACGTTGTCAGGGCCCTGAAAATATATATATATATATATATATATATATATATATATATATATATATAATTCCAGGACGGCTGGAGTCAGAAAGTCTGACTTGCTGTTTATATTGTAGGCACCCAAAAAGCTGGGTGCTCCTGCTTCTAAGCAGACTATTGCTCGTTTGATTTGTAGTACAATTCAGCTTGCACATTCTGTGGCAGGCCTGCCACAGCCAAAATCTGTAAATGCCCATTCCACAAGGAAGGTGGGCTCATCTTGGGCGGCTGCCCGAGGGGTCTCGGCTTTACAACTTTGCCGAGCAGCTACTTGGTCAGGGGCAAACACGTTTGCAAAATTCTACAAATTTGATACCCTGGCTGAGGAGGACCTGGAGTTCTCTCATTCGGTGCTGCAGAGTCATCCGCACTCTCCCGCCCGTTTGGGAGCTTTGGTATAATCCCCATGGTCCTGACGGAGTCCCCAGCATCCACTAGGACGTTAGAGAAAATAAGATTTTACTTACCGATAAATCTATTTCTCATAGTCCGTAGTGGATGCTGGGCGCCCATCCCAAGTGCGGATTGTCTGCATTACTTGTACATAGTTATTGTTACAAAAAATCGGGTTATTATTGTTGTGAGCCATCTTTTTTAGAGGCTACTTCATTGTTATCATACTGTTAACTGGGTTCAAATCACAAGTTGTACGGTGTGATTGGTGTGGCTGGTATGAGTCTTACCCGGGATTCAAGATCCTTCCTTATTGTGTACGCTCGTCCGGGCACAGTACCTAACTGAGGCTTGGAGGAGGGTCATAGGGGGAGGAGCCAGTACACACCATGTGATCCTAAAAGCTTGCTTTTGTGCCCTGTCTCCTGCGGAGCCGCTATTCCCCATGGTCCTGACGGAGTCCCCAGCATCCACTACGGACTATGAGAAATAGATTTATCGGTAAGTAAAATCTTATTTTTTTAGGCCAAAAGGTTGCACTGAGGTGGCTGTATGACTAAGCTAAACGACACAATTGTGCGGCACAAACACCTGGCCCATCTAGTAGTGGCACTGCGGTGTCAGACAGGAGGGCAGATATAAAAAAAGGCCCCAAACAGCACATGATGCAAAGAAGAAAAAAAAGGTGCACCGAGGCTGCTGTATGACTAAGCCAAGCGACACAGTCTTGCCAGGGACATTGCCTGCAGGACTACTGACGTTCATGGCTGAGGAAGAAGTTGACGTTGAGGGAGTTGGTGGTGTGGCTTGCAGGAGCTTGGGTACAAGAGGAAGAAGGGATTTAAGTGTCATTGGACTGCTTACGCTCTTACCCAAAGTTTCACAACTTGACACTGACTTCTGATGAATGAAGTTAACATCCTTACCCCTACTTATTACAGAATGACAGAGGCAACACACGGCTTGACACCTGCTGTCCGGTGTGGAATTATTTCTCCACAAATCCGAAGAGGTGGCTTTTTTGGTATTTTGCCCAGGCATCACAATGGGCTTCTTCATCCCACGGACAACAGGTGTCTCCCTCGGTGCCTCATTTAAACAAACCACATCACCATCAGAATCCTCATCGTCAACTTCCTCCTCAGCGCCAGCAACACCCATATCCTCATCCTGGTGTACTTCAATAGTGACATCTTCAATTTGGATATCAGAAACTGGACTGTGGGTGCTCCTTCCAGCACTTGCAGGGGGCGTGCAAATGGTGGAAGGAGCCACCTCTTCCCGTCCAGTGTTGGGAAGGTCAGGCATCGCAACCGCCGACACACTTGGACTCTCCTTGGGGATTTGTGATACCATCTCAGAACGCACAGTTCTTTTCTGTGCTTTTTCCAGCTTAACTCTTTTCATTTTTCTAGCGGGAGGATGAGGGCTTCCATCGTCATGTGAAGCTGAACCACTAGCCATGAACATAAGCCAGGGCCTCAGCCGTTCCTTGCCACTCCGTGTCTTAAATGGCATATTGGCAAGTTTACTTTTCTTCTCAGACCATTTAAATTTCTTATTTTGGGTCTTTTTACTGAACTTTGGCTTTTTGGATTTTACATGCCCTCTAGTATCATATTGGGCATCGGCCTTGGCAGACGACGTTGATGGCATTTAATCATCTATGTCATGGCTAGTGGCAGCAGATTCAGCACTAGGAGGAAGTGGTTCTTGATCTTTCCCTATTTTATCCTCCAAATTTTTGTTCCCCATTATTTTTCTGGAGTTATATAACACAATAGGCACAGGAGCACTGGACATATGGCAGCAGAGTATACCTCTGTGACTGGTCACTGGAATGACTGATGGCTGATGCACAGGACACTACCACTGGACTGATGCAGCACAATACACCACGACTGAACTGATGCAGCACAACACAGCACCACTGGACTGGACTTATACAGTAGCAAGAGGACACAACCTCTGTGACTGGACAAATGCAGCACAAGACACGGACACTGATAGAATGGAGACACGTCCTCTCTCTACACTCTCCAATGCCCGAGTGAAAATGGCGGGGACGCGTGGCTCCTTATATGGAATCCAAGTCCCGCGAGAATCCGACATCAGGATGATGACGTTTTGCCTCGTTCTGGTTTCCGAGTCAGGCGGGAAAACCTGAGCCTGACTCGGATCCGGGCTCGGAGCGTAAAGTCCGGTACTCTGAGAAACGAACCCGCTCATCTCTATAAAATACATGGACAAACAGAAGCAAATCTTGTCCCTGAACCTAAGGATTACATATAAACACAATTTACTTAATTTAATATTTTTCACAATTTCTCAATAAGAAATGTTTGGCCTAGGGGTGCCGTGAAAAAAATTCTGATACTCTAGGGTGCGCGATTCAAAAAAGTTTGGGAACCACTGATATGATGCATTAAGGGGGTAATTCAGAGTTGATGGCAGTAGCAAATTTGTTACCAGTTGGGCAAAACCATGTGCACTGCAGGGGGGGGGGCAGATATAACATGTGCAGAGAGATTTAGATTTGGGTGGGTTATATTGTTTCTGTGCAGGGTAAATACTGGCTACTTTATTTTTACACTGCAATTTAGATTTCAGTTTGAACACACCCCACCCAAATCTAACTCTCTCTGCACGTTATATCTGCCCCCCCCTGCAGTGCACATGGATTTGCCCAACTGCTAAGAAATTTGCTGCTGCCATCAACTCTGAATTACCCCCTAAGTTATAAGAGATAGGTTGCTGTATCCTGAAAGTCTGCACATGAAACGCACCAATGAATGTCCAAGCTACAGTAAAATGAATACATTGTATCTCTATGGAAAATACGTGGCTATGGTCAAATGTCAGTATCAACCTGATGTTTAGCATAATTTGTTTCAAAACAGATTTTCATACTGAAACCATTTCAACCCAAATTAATCACATAGGGGCATATTTATTAACAACCTTAATTAATTCTGGATAACGATAATTTATTTTCATGGTAAAAAGAAATTAGTTCTCTGGTGAATGTATTTAAAAAAAACCCCAAGCAATATTTTGCAGCATTCCTATGGTCAGCGTCAATTGGCAGGGGTAATTTACTGCAAGCCCCTTTTCTTTGAGTGGTAAATTACCCACAAATGCAAGTTAACTGACAGAATCCGGGATAAGGGCTCTTAACGCGGATTTCTGTTTGAGCCTCCCTAAGACTCAAACAAAAACCCACATTAAATGCAGCCTGCAGGCTGATAGCAGGCTCTAACTGAAAAGCCCCGGCAGATCAATTAGCCTGTGGTAATTAACCGCGGTTAATTGAATCTAGCCTTTAATATACTGTACATGTGCACGTGGCAGTTAATGGAGAGAGATGTTTTGCGTAGCTTTTAGAAGCTTGGCACATCATTTATAAGCCCCCACAGAAACCTATGCTGGGTGCTTTTCTGATCAAAAATGGATGGAACACAGCTGATATCTGCCAGTCACTCATAATATTTTCTGGGAATCATCCAAAAACAGCTATTTTTGGAAGATTTCCCACAAAATACTATAAATAAAAATGCCCCAGAAGACCCAAGAAATCAGGCGCTATCCTGTACACATTTATTATTATAATCTTAGGGGTCTATGTAATAAGCCTTGGGGGTATATTTACTAATATTCGTGTTTTTGCCGTTTTTAAGGGTGTTTGATCTCGAATGGTATCGGGTGCATTTTACTGCAACTTTTTGAACCCTAATACGGTCATTTACTAAGCTGCCGAGTTTTCCACATTTGTATTTTCCGATGTCGATGTGATTCGTAATGTCAGGCAGTGTTTTACGGGAGTGATTAGTAAAACACT
Organism: Pseudophryne corroboree; assembly: GCF_028390025.1. NCBI lineage: Eukaryota > Metazoa > Chordata > Amphibia > Anura > Myobatrachidae > Pseudophryne > Pseudophryne corroboree. The sequence continues at coordinate 176,838,723 of NC_086448.1, forward strand.
GCCTGACAAAACACAATGAATCCCGGCCGGATCTGTGAGATCCGTGCAGGGCTTCATTGTGTGCATTGTGAGTAGTGCAGAATGGGTTAAAAACTGGAAAAAAAAATTGCGTGGGGTCCCCCCTCCTAAGCATAACCAGCCTCGGGCTCTTTAAGCCGGTCCTGGTTGTAAAAATACAGAGAAAAAATTGACAGGGGATACCCCATATTTTTACAACCAGCACCGGGCTCTGCGCCTGGTCCTGGTGTAAAAAATACGGGGGACAAAACCCGTAGGGGTCCCCCGTATTTTTCACACCAGCACCGGGCTCCACTAGTCAGAGAGATAATGCCACAGCCGGGGGACACTTTTATATTGGTCCCTGCGGCCCCGGCATTAAATCACCAACTAGTCACCCCTGGCCGGGGTACCCTGGAGGAGTGGGGACCCCATAAATCAAGGGTTTCCCCTCCTCAAGCCACCCAAGCGCCAGGGGTGAAGCCCGAGGCTGTCACCCCCATCCAAGGGCGGCGGATGCGGGGCTGATAGCCATTGTGTAAAAAAAAAAGAATATTGTTTTTTGTAGCAGTACTACAAGTCCCAGCAAGCCTCCCCCGCAAGCTGGTACTTGGAGAACTACAAGTACCAGCATGCGGGGGGAAACGGGCCCGCTGGTACCTGTAGTACTACAACAACAAAAAAACAAGATTTTAAACCTACCAGTAAATCTTTTTCTCGTAGTCCGTAGAGGATGCTGGGACTCCGTAAGGGCCATGGGGATAGACGGGCTCCACAGGAGACATGGGCACTTTAAGAAAGACTTTGACTCTGGGTGTGCACTGGCTCCTCCCTCTATGCCCCTCCTCCATACCTCAGTTAGAGAAACTGTGCCCAGAGGAGATGGACAGTACAAGGAAAGGATTTTTGTAATCGAAGGGCAAGATTCATACCAGCCACACCAATCACACCGTATAACTTGTGATATACTACCCAGTTAACAGCATGAAAAAACAACATAGCATCAGTCCAAGACCGATGAAACTATAACATAACCCTTATGTAAGCAATAACTATATACAAGTCTTGCAGAAGTAGTCCGCACATGGGACGGGCGCCCACCATCCTCTACGGACTACGAGAAAAAGATTTACCGGTAGGTTTAAAATCTTATTTTCTCTAACGTCCTAGAGGATGCTGGGACTCCGTAAGGACCATGGGGATTATACCAAAGCTCCCAAACGGGCGGGAGAGTGCGGATGACTCTGCAGCACCGACTGAGCAAACAGGAGGTCCTCCTCAGCCAGGGTATCAAACTTATAAAACTTTGCAAAGGTGTTTGACCCCGACCAAGTAGCAGCTCGACACAGCTGTAGTGCCAAGACTCCTCGGGCAGCCGCCCAAGACGAGCCCACCTTCCTAGTGGAATGGGCCTTAACCGATTTTGGCAACGGAAATTCTGCCGTAGAATGCGCCTGCTGGATCGTGTTACAGGTCCAGCGAGCAATAGTCTGCTTTGAAGCAGGGACGCCAACTTTGTTGGCTGCATACAGAACAAACAGTGCTTCTGTTTTTCTGATCCTAGCCGTTCCAGCCACGTAAATTTTCAAAGCCCTGACCACATCAAGGGACTCGGAATCCTCCAAGTCACGAGTAGCCACAGGCACGACAATAGGTTGGTTCATATGAAAGGATGAGACCACCTTAGGTAGGAATTGAGGACAAGTCCGCAACTCTGCTCTATCCAAAAGGAAAACCAGATAGGGGCTTTTATGTGATAAAGCCGCCAATTCCGAAACTCGCCTAGCCGAAGCCAAGGCCAACAACATGACTACCTTCCAAGTGAGATATTTCAACTCCACTGTTTTCAGTGGTTCACACCAATGAGACTTAAGGAAACTTAACACCACGTTAAGGTCCCAAGGCGCCACCGGAGGTACAAAAGGAGGCTGAATATGCAGTACTCCCTTCACAAAAGTCTGTACTTCAGGTAAAGAGGCCAATTCCTTTTGAAAGAAAATGGATAAGGCCGAAATTTGAACTTTAATGGAGCCTAATTTTAGGGCCAAATTCACTCCAGTTTGTAGGAAGTGAACAAAACGGGCTAGATGGAATTCCTCCGTAGGAGCATTCCTGGCCTCACACCAAGAAACATATTTTCGCCATATTCGGTGATAATGTTTAGACGTCACTGCCTTCCTAGCCTTTATTAGCGTAGGAATGACCTCATCCGGAATACCCTTTTCCGCTAGGATCCGGCGTTCAACCGCGATGCCGTCAAACGCAGCCGCGGTAAGTCTTGGAACAGACAGGGACCTTGTTGTAACAGGTCCTGCCTTAGAGGAAGAGGCCACGGATCTTCTGTGAGCATTTCTTGCAGATCCGGATACCAGGTCTTTCGTGGCCAATCTGGAACAATGAGAATTGTTCTCACTCCTCTTTTTCTTATTATCCTCAACACCTTGGGTATGAGAGGAAGAGGAGGAAACACATATACCGACTGGAACACCCACGGTGTCACTAGGGCGTCCACAGCTACCGCCTGAGGGTCTCTTGACCTGGCGCAATACCTTTGTAGCTTTTTGTTGAGATGGGATGCCATCATGTCTATTTGGGGTAGTCCCCACCGACTTGAAATCTGCGCGAAGACTTCCTGATGAAGTGCCCACTCTCCCGGATGCAGATCGTGTCTGCTGAGGAAGTATGATTCCCAGTTGTCCACTCCCGGAATGAACACTGCTGACAGAGCGCTTACATGATTCTCCGCCCAGCGAAGAATTCTGGTGGCTTCCGCCATTGCCACTCTGCTCCTTGTGCCGCCTTGGCGGTTTACATGAGCTACTGCGGTGATGTTGTCTGACTGGATCAGAACTGGTCGATTGCGAAGTAAGATCTCCGCTTGACGTAGGGCGTTGTATATGGCCCTTAGTCTCTTGACTTTACCCAAGTCCTTGGAAATTTCTTCCCTGTGTGACTGCTCCCCAACCTCGGAAGCTCGCATTCGTGGTCACCAGGATCCAGTCCGGAATGCCGAACTGCGGCCCTCTAGAAGGTGAGCACTGTTTAGCCACCACAGGAGAGATACTCTGGCCCTGGGGGACAGGGTGATCCGCTGATGCAGGTGCAGATGCGACCTGGACCATTTGTCCAATAGGTCCCATTGGAAGGTCCTTGCATGGAATCTGCCGTATGGAATGGCTTTGTATGTTGCCACCATCTTTCCCAGAACTTGAGTGCAATGATGTACTGACACTTGTTTTGGTTTCAACAGGTTCATGACTAGAGTCATGAGTTCCTGCACTTTTTCCGTCGGAAGAAAATCCCTCTTCTGGTCTGTGTCCAGAATCATGCCCAAGAAGGACAGACGAGTTGTAGGATTCAGCTGCGACTTTGGAATATTGAGAATCCAGCCGTGTCGCTGTAACACATTCAGTGAAAGTGATACGCTGTTCAGTAACTTCTCCCGTGATCTCGCTTTTATGAGGAGATCGTCCAAGTACGGGATAATTGTGACACCCTGCTTGCGTAGGAGCACCATCATTTCCGCCAATACCTTGGTGAAAATTCTCGGGGCCTTGGAAAGCCCAAACGGCAACGTTTGAAATTGGTAATGACAATCCTGTACCGCAAATCTCAGGTACGCCTGATGAGGAGGATATATGGGAACATGCAGGTATGCATCCTTTATGTCCAGAGATACCGAAAAATCTCCCCCTTCTAGGCTGGCGATGACCGCCCTGAGCGATTCCATCTTGAACTTGAACCGTTTAAGTAAAGGTTCAGGGATTTTAAATTTAAAATGAGTCTGACCGAACCGTCCGGTTTCGGGACCACAAACAGAGTTGAGTAGTACCCCTGCCCTCTTTGAAGCAGGGGAACCTCTACCACCACTTGTTGAAGACACAATTTGTGAATCGCATGTAACACTATCTCCCTTTCCAGGGGGTGTTTCGGTAGGGCCGATTTGAAAAACCGGCGAGGAGGCACCTCTTCGAATTCCAGCTTGAAACCCTGGGAAACAATTTCTATTGCCCATGGATCCACCTGTGAGTGAACCCAGACGTAGCTGAACAGTCGAAGACGTGCCCCCACAGGAGCGGACTCCCTCAGGGGAGCCCCAGCATCATGCGGTGGATTTTGCAGAGGCCGGGGAGGACTTCTGTTCCTGGGAACTAGCTGTGTTGTGCAGCCTTTTCCCTCTGCCCTTACCTCTGGCAAGAAAGGACGATCCACGTGCTCTCTTGCTTTTATTGGAACGAAAGGACTGCATTTGATAATGAGGCGCTTTCTTAGATTGTGAGGGAATATATGGCAAAACATTTGATTTACCTGCCGTAGCCGTGGAGACGAGGTCCGAGAGTCCCTCTCCAAACAATTCCTCACCCTTGTAAGGCAACAACTCCATATGTCTCTTGGAGTCGGCATCACCAGTCCACTGTCGGGTCCATAAGACACGCCTAGACATAGCGTTTATCCTGGAACCCAGTAAACTAATGTCTCTTTGAGCATCCCTCATATACAAGACAGCATCTTTTATATGCCCTAGGGTCAGTAAAATGGTATCCTTATCAAGAGTCTCAATATCCGTTGATAAGGAATCTGCCCATGCTGCTACAGCACTACAAACCCAGGCCGACACAATAGCCGGTCTGAGTAACGTACCAGAATGTGTGTAAATGGACTTCAAGGTAACCTCCTGCTTGCGGTCAGCAGGATCCTTGAGGGTAGCCGTACCTTGGGATGGAAGCGCTATCTTTTTTGATAAGCGCGTCAAGGCCTTGTCCACCCTAGGGGAGGATTCCCACCATATCCTGTCCTGCGACGGGAAAGGATACGCTGTTAGGATCCTTTTGGGAATCTGCAGTTTTTGTCTGGAGTTTTCCACGCTTTTTCACATAATTCGTTCAGCTCATGTGAGGAGGGAAAGGAGACCTCAGGTTTCTTTCCCTTATACATGTGTACCCTCGTGTCAGGGACAGGGGGTTCCTCAGTGATATGCAACACATCTTTTATTGCGATAATCATATATCGAATACATTTAGCCACCTTTGGCTGTAATTTTGTATTATCGTAATCGACACTGGAGTCTGAATCCGTGTCGGTATCTGTGTCAACTATTTGGGATAGTGGGCGCTTCTGAGACCCCGAAGGTCCCGGCGACATAGGGACAGGCATGGGTTGACTCCCTGACTGTGCCCCAGCTTCGGCTTTGTCTAGCCTTTTGTGCAATAAATTAACATTTGCACTTAAAACATTCCACATATACATCCAGTCCGGCGTCGGCACCGGGCGACGGAGACCTAACATTCATAAACTCCCCCTCCTCCTTAGGTGAGCCCTCAACCTCAGACATGTCGACACACACGTACCGACACACCACACATACACAGGGAAGCTCTTTTCTGAAGACAGGTTCCCCACCAGGCCCTTTGGAGAGACAGAGAGAGAGTATGCCAGCACACACCCCAGCGCTATATGACCCTGGAAAAAACACAGTATGTTTACCCAATAGCGCTGTTTTGTGTATATGCGCCAATTATGTGCCCCCCCCTCTACTTTAAAACCCTCTGTCAGTCACAGTGTGTCAAGCAGGGGTGAGTCCGGGGAGCTTCCTCTCAGCGGTGCTGTGGAGAAAAATGGCGCTGGTGAGTGCTGAGGGAGAAGCCCAGCCCCCTCGGCGGCGGGCTTCTGTACCGCTCAAATTTTTCAATACATGGCGGGGACTCTTTATATACATGTACAGTGCCCAGCTGTACATGTATATATCTATATCTTTGCCATAAGAGAGGTTTATATTGCTGCCCAGGGCGCCCCCCCCCCCGCGCCCTGCACCCTTACAGTGACCGAAGTGTGTGAGGTGAAGGGGAGAAATGGCGCACAGCTGCAGTGCTGTGCATTACCTCAGTGAAGATCCAAATGTCTTCTGCCACCTCAGATTGTCTTTTCCTCACATACTCACCCGGCTTCTTTCTTCCGGCTCTGCGAGGAGGACGGCGGCGCGGCTCTGGGACGGACGGCAGGGTGAGACCTGCGTACCGATCCCTCTGGAGCTAATGGTGTCCAGTAGCCTAAGAAACAGAGCCCTGAAACTCAGAGAAGTGGGTCTGTTTCTCTCTCCTCAGTCCCTCGATGCAGGGAGTCTGTTGCCAGCAGGCTCCCTGAAAATAAAAAACCTAACAAAAATGCTTTCTTACAGGAAACTCAGGAGAGCTCCTAAAATGCACCCAGTCTCTGGGCGCAGTATCAAACTGAGGTCTGGAGGAGGGGCATAGAGGGAGGAGCCAGTGCACACCCAGAGTCAAAGTCTTTCTTAAAGTGCCCATGTCTCCTGCGGAGCCCGTCTATCCCCATGGTCCTTACGGAGTCCCAGCATCCTCTAGGACGTTAGAGAAATACCCAAATAAAAACAGAACACACACACCTTGAAAGTACAATTTTATTACATACATGCACACCTACATTCATACATACTTACCTATGTTGACACGAAGAGTCGGTCCCCTTCTCCACGTAGAATCCACGGGGTACCTGTAAATAAAATTATACTCGCAACAATCCAGTGTAGATCGGTCCTCTTCGGTTTGTAATCCATGTACTTGACAAAATAAAAAAACGAAAAACACGATCCACGCACTGAAAGGTGTCCCATGCTTACACATGGGACCCCTTTCCCCGACTGGCGGGACCCCCCGTGACTCCCGACAAAGAGGGTCCTGTCAGCCAATCAGGGAGCGCCATGTCATGGCACTCTCCTGATTGGCTGTGCGCTCCTGAGCTGTCAGTCAGGCTGCGCACTGAAGATACAATGTAGCGCATAGGCGCTCCATTGTATCCAATGGTGGGAACTTTGCGGTCTGCGGTAGACTGCGAGGTTAAGTGGGGCCAACCACAAGAGTGACCCCACTTAACCTCGCATTCCCCGCATGCTGGTACTTGTGGTTCTCCAAGTACCAGCTTGCGGGGGAGGCTTGCTGGGACTTGTGGTACTGCTACAAAAAACAATATTCTTTTTTTTTACACTATGGCTATCAGCCCCCCATCCGCCGCCCTTGGATGGGGGGACAGCCTCGGGTTTCACCCCTGGCGCTTGGGTGGCTGGAGGGGGGGACCCCTTGATTTAAGGGGTCCCCACTCCTCCAGGGTACCCCGGCCAGGGGTGACTAGTTGGTGATTTAATGCCAGGGCCGCAGGGACCAATATAGAAGTGTCCCCCGGCTGTGGCATTATCTCTCTGACTAGTGGAGCCCGGTGCTGGTGTGAAAAATACGGGGGACCCCTACGTGTTTTGTCCCCCGTATTTTTTACACCAGGACCAGGCGCAGAGCCCGGTGCTGGTTGTTAAAATATGGGGGATCCCCTGTCAATAGTTTCCCTGTATTTTTACAACCAGGACTGGCTCAAAGAGCCCGAGGCTGGTTATGCTTAGGAGGGGGGACCCCACGCAATTTTTTTTTCCCAGTTTTTACACTAAACAGACCCTTTCCCATAGATAACCATGCACAGATCTCACTGATCCGTGCATGATTATACAAACTCGCCTGGAAAAAGCAGGTCTATTTTTTTACTGCTTTTTTTAACGAATCGCTAAAAAATACACCCGCACTTGAGAATTCAGAGACTAACACCCAAATACGAATTAATAGTTAATTCCCATGTTGTATGAACAAACAGCCGCGTTTGACCGATGGTCTATTCATTCGTATTTCTGAACATAGCCGTGAAAACCATTACGAATTGCACCAACACTGCCGAGATTTGTGCTTGGTAAATTCCCGTGTTGTGACTTACAAAAAAAATAAAAAATCTGACAAACACAAAATTTTAGTAAATATACCCCCTGGAGAGAGAAAAAGTAAATGGAGATAAAGTGGATGGAAAGAATGTACTAAAGACAGTGGTTCTTAAACTCGGTCCTCAGGACCCCACATGGTTCACGTTTTCCAGGTCACTTGGAAGCTGCACTGTGTATCACCAACTGTCACATTTTAAAAATCTACAGGTGACCTGCAAAACAAACCGTGTGGGACAGAGTTTGAAAACCTGTGTACTAAGACTTTGAGAGAGCTACAGTGGATGTAGAGGAATCACCAACCAACCAGCTCCTAACTGTAATTTTTCAAAATAAGCCTGTAATATGGCAGTTAGGAGCTGACTGGCTGGTACTTTATCTCCGTCCCACTTTATCTCTCTCCAAGGCTTAGTACATAGACCTCATATTCTCTACTACTACAGTAGCCCGTGAATTTACAGCTGTTGTTCGCCTGTGGATGACAAAGCACGCGCTTGTAAAAGAAAAGCTGGAGATGCACAGGTTGTCTAATCTTATGCTATATACGGGTGCTGCCAAAACACATATTAACCCACCTAGCTTTGATTTCATGGTCTTTGCATTCATAAGATCATGTTCAATCTTCTTTGTGTTGTTGTCTATAGCAGAATAGCCTCCTGTTGAAAAACATATTATTTCAATATCTTACGTGCATAATTTCAAACACACACTATGAGCTAACACATCAGAAGACTATATATGCTTTCAGCTCACTCAGACCTATTGATACTTTATTAACCAGTGGCAAAAAATACAAATATTGCAAAATGTCGACAAAAATTTACATTTCTTAGTGACTGTCAAAAAACAGTAGAAAATAGAAAACACACACTATATATATATATATATATATATATATATATATATATATATATAAAATAGGATTTTAACACCTACCGGTAAATCCTTTTCTCTTAGCCCGTCGAGGATGCTGGGGATGCTTCAAGAACCATGGGGTATAGACGGGATCCGCAGGAGGCATGGGCACTTTAAGACTTTGAATGGGTGTGAACTATGCCCCTCCTCCAGACTCCAGTTTAAGTAACTGTGCCCAGGGAGATGGACATTTCGAGAAAATAATTTATTGTTAAACCACGGTGAGCATCTTACCAGCTCACACCTCCAGTATGCCGCAGAACGTGGCATTCAATAGAACACCAGCCGACGGCATGAAGAATATGCCGCAATACGCCGACATAAAGCGTAACACAACCTGTGTGTAAACACAACCAATAACAGCATACCGCATGCCATGACAGGAATATCATCAGCAACAGGCTGACTCAAACGCAACACACCATGTGTGTAAACATGCCCAATAACTGCAGATACAGTACGCACTGGGACGGGCGCCCAGCATCCTCTACGGACTAAGAGAAAAGGATTTAACGGTAGGTATTAAAATCCTATTTTCTCATACGTCCTAGAGGATGCTGGGGATGCTTCAAGAACCATGGGGTTTATACCAAAGCTCTAGAACGGGCGGGAGAGTGCCGATGACTCTGCAGCACCGATTGACCCAACAAGAGGTTCTCAACAGCCATGGTATCAAACTTGTAAAACTTCTCAAAGGTGTTTGAACCCGACCAAGTAGCTGCTCGGCAAATCCGTAATGCAGAGACCCCTCGTGCAGCCGCCCAGGATGAGCCCACCTTTCTGGTAGAATGGGCCTTCACCGATTTCGGTAACGGCAATCCAGCCGTAGAATGAGCTTGCCGAATCGTATTACAGATCCAGCGTGCAATAGTCTGCTTGGAAGCAGGAGTCCCAATCTTGTTGGGATCATACAGGACAACACAGCCTCCATTGCCCTAATCTGAGCCGTTCTGGCGACATTGAGACAAAGCCGCTGATTCAGACACCCGCCTTGCAGATGCCAAGACCAACAGCATGACCACTTTCCAAGGGAGGAATTTGCGCTCAACCTTATATAAAGGTTTTCAAACCAATGAGATTGCAGGAACTGCCACACCACATTAAGATCCCATGGTGCCACTGGGGGCACAAAGGGAGGTTGGCTGTGCCGCACTCCCTCCACGAAGATCTGAACTTCTGGAAGGGAGGCCAAATCTTTCGGAAAGAAAATTGACAAGGACGAAATTTGTACTTTAATGGAGCCTAACTTTAGGCCCGCATCCACACCTGCTTGCAAAAAATGAAGAAAATGCCCCAGCTGAAATACTTCCGTAGGAGCCTTCGTGGATTCACACCAAGACACATATTTTCTCCAAACACGGTGATAATGTCTTGCCGTTACTTATTTTCTAGCCTGAAGTAGTGTGGGAATGACTTCACTGAGAATACCCTTTCGGGCTAGGATTTGGCGTGCAACCGCCATGCCGTCAAACGCAGCCGCGGTAAGTCTTGATACACACACGGTCCTTGCTGTAACAGATCCTCTCATAAAGGAAGAGGCCAGGGATCTCCTATGAGTAATTCCTTAAGATCCGGATACCAGGCCCTCCTTGGCCAGTCTGGAACAATGAGTATTGCCTGAACCCTTGTTCTTCTTATGATCTTTATAACCTTTGGAATGAGTGGAAGTGGAGGGAACACATAGACCGACTGAAACACCCACGTTATCACTAGGACGTCCACTGATATTGCTTGAGGGTCCCTCGACCTGGAACAATATCTCTGAAATTTCTTGTTGAGACGAGACGCCATCATGTCTATCGGAGGAATTCCCCAACGACCTTCCACTTCTGTGAAGACCTCTTGATGAAGACCCCACTCTCCTGGATGGAGATCGTGTCTGCTGAGGAAGTCTGCTTCCCAGTTGTCCACGCCCGGAACGAAGACTGCTGACAGAGCGCTTGCATGTCTTTCCGCCCAGCGAAGAACTTTTGTGGCCTCAGCCATTGCCGCTCTGCTCTTTGCTCCGCCCTGGAGGTTTATGTACGCCACTGCTGTTATGTTGTCCGACTGAATCAAGACCGCGAAGAAGATGTTCCGCTTGCAGAAGGCCGTTGTAAATAGCCCTTAATTCCAGAATGTTTATGTGCAGACAAGCTTCCTGGCTTGACCATTTTCCCTGGAAATTTTCCCCCCTGAATGACTGCTGCCCAGCCTCGGAGACTTGCATCCATGGACACCAGGATCCAATCCTGGATCCCGAACTTCGTCCCTCTAGGAGATGAGAACTGTGCAGCCACCACAGGAGAGAGATTCTGGTCCTATAAGATAGGATTATTTTCCGGTGCATGTGCAGGTGAGAACCGGACCACATGTCCAAGTGGTCCCGCTAAAACCACTCTGGCATTTAACCTGCTCACTGAATGGCCTCGTAGGCCGCAACCATCTTTTTCATCAACGGAACTTATTGATGGATTGACACTGCTGCAAATCTGACCCGACTCTGAATCCTCAGAGCTTTTTCCACTGGAAGAAACAAACTCTCAACAGTTCTGTATCTAACATTATTCCCAACACAGACAACCGCATCGTTGGGATCAATAGTGATTCTGGCAAGTTCAGGAGCCAACCACTTTGTTGAAGAACTCTCGGGGAGAAAGCAACGTTTTGCACCACTTGTTTCTGGACTTCGCCGTACTCAGGAGAGCGTCCCAGTACAGAATAATAATGACACTCTTACCATCGAAGGAAAACCATCATACCGCCATCACTCCGGTTAATTGGTAATAACAATCCTGAATAGCAAACCCAGGTAAGCCTAATGTGGAAGAAACCGTACTTAGACCCTCTTTCTCCTCTTACAGATTGGAGATCCCTGCCCTGAGAGATTCCATTTTGTAGTTCAACTTCTTAAGTAGAAATGTTTTTGGGGTTTTAGATATATGATTGTCCTGACTGAGCCGTCCGGCCTCAGAAGCACGAAAAAACGAGTTTTATGGTAAGAACTTACCTTTGTTAAAACTCTTTCTGCGAAGTACACTGGACTCCACAAGGAATGGACAATGGGGTGTAGAGTAGGATCTTGATCCGAGGCACCAACAGTCTCAAAGCTTTGACTGTTCCCAGAATGCATAGCGCCGCCTCCTATATCACCCCACCTCCCTGCACAGGAACTCAGTTTTTAGTTAACCAGTCCAATGCAGTAGCAGGAAAAGAGACGACAACGGTTAGTAGCCACAACACCGCATTCTCACGACAGGAGACGTGTCAGCGGCTAATGCCATACCAACCGAAAGAAGCTAAGTGCGTCAGGGTGGGCGCCTTGTGGAGCCCAGTGTACCTCGCAGAAAGAGTTTTAACAAAGGTAAGTTCTTACCATAAAACTCGTTTTCTGCTGCGGGGTACACTGGGCTCCACAAGGAATGGACAATGGGGATGTCCTAAAGCAGTTCCTTATGGGAGGGGACGCACTGTAGCGGGCACAAGAACCCGGCGTCCAAAGGAAGCATCCTGGGAAGCGGCAGTATCGAAGGCATAGAACCTTATGAACGTGTTCACAGAGGACCACGTAGCCGCCTTGCACAATTGTTCAAGGGTCGCATCACGTTGGGCCGCCCAAGAAGGTCCAACAGACCGAGTAGAATGGGCTTTAATGTGATCAGGAGCAGCGAGACCAGCCTTCACATAAGCATGTGCAATCACCATTCTAATCCATCTGGCCAGAGTTTGCTTGTGAGCAGGCCAGCCCCGTTTGTGAAACCCGAACACAACAAAAAGAGAATCAGATTTCCTAATAGGAGCAGTTCTCTTCACATAGATACGGAGAGCCCGTACCACATCCAAAGACCGCTCTTTGGGAGACAGATCAGGAGAAACAAATGCCGGAACTACAATCTCCTGATTAATGTGGAACGAAGAAACCACCTTAGGTAGATAGCCGGGACAAGTCCTAAGAACCGCCCGGTCACGGTGAAATATCAGATATGGGGAACTACAGGACAAGGCACCCAAATCCGACACTCTTCTAGCTGAAGCAATAGCCAGCAGAAACACCACCTTAAGGGAAAGCCACTTAAGGTCAGCTGAACCAAGAGGTTGAAACGGAGACTCTTGTAACGCCTCCAAAACCACCGACAAGTCCCAAGGAGCCACAGGCGGGACATAGGGAGGTTGGATACGCAACACGCCCTGAGTAAAGGTATGCACATCAGGTAAGGTCGCAAATTTCTCTGAAACCACACCGACAAGGCAGATATTTGAACCTTAAGGGAGGCCAGACGCAGGCCTAAGTCCAGGCCCTGCTGAAGAAAAGCCAACAACTTGGCTATACTAAACTTGGAAGCGTCATAATCGTTAGATGCGCACCAAACAAAGAAAGAATGCCAGACCCTATAGTAAATCCGAGCAGAAGCCGGTTTCCGGGCCCGCAACATAGTTTGAATGACCGCCTCAGAAAACCCTTTAGCCCTTAAGACGGAAGCTTCAAGAGCCACGCCGTCAAAGACAGCCGGGCTAGGTCCTGGTAGACACAGGGGCCCTGAATGAGGAGGTCTGGGCATTGTGGAAGTAGAATTGGACGCTCTGACGATAGGCCTTGCAGGTCTGAGAACCAGTGCCGTCTGGGCCACGCTGGAGCTATGAGAAGCAGAATTCCTTTTTCTTGCTTGAACTTCCGAATTACCCTGGGCAGGAGTGACACCGGAGGGAACACGTACGGCAGCCAAAATCTCCACGGTACCGCCAGCGCATCCACGATTGCTGCTTGAGGATCCCTTTATCCTTGCTCCGAAGACTGGAACCTTGTGATTGTGTCGAGACGCCATCAGATCTACGTCTGGAAGGCCCCACCTTTCCACTAGGAGTTGAAACACTTCTGGATGGAGGCCCCATTCGCCGGCATGCACGTCCTGACGACTGACAAAGTCCGCTTCCCAATTCAGGACTCCCGGAATGAATATTGCCGATATGGCCGGTAGATGGCGTTCTGCCTACTGTAGAATCCGTGAGACTTCCTTCATTGCTAGACGGCTTCGAGTGCCGCCTTGATGATTTATTTAAGCCACTGTGGTGGCGTTGTCTGACTGTACTTGAACAGGACGGTTCTGAATTAAATGTTGGGCTAGGTTCAAGGCATTGAAGACCGCCCGCAACTCCAGAATATTGATCGAGGAGGGACTCCTCCTTGGTCCACCGCCCCTGAAGGGAGTGTTGCTCCAGCACCGCGCCCCAACCTCTTAGACTGGCATCTGTCGTCAACAGGACCCAGTCGGATATACAGAACAGATGGCCCCTGCACAGTTGTTGGTCCCAGAGCCACCAGAGCAGCGACAGACGGACCTCCGGAGTCAATGAGATAATTTGAGACCTGATCCGGTGAGGCAGGCTGTCCCATTTGGCTAGATTCAGCCTCTGGAGAGGGCGAGAGTGAAATTGAGCATACTCCACCATGTCGAATGCTGACACCATGAGGCCCAGCACCTGCATCGCCGAATGTATCGACACTTGCGGACGAGATAGGAAGCAACGAATCCTGTCCTGAAGTTTCAGGACTTTCTCCTGATACAGGAACAACCGCTGGTTGTGAGTGTCCAATAGTGCTCCCAGATGCACCATGCTCTGAGCAGGGATCAGGGATGACTTCTTCCAGTTGATTAGCCACCCGTGGGCTTGCAGAAACCGGACCATCACATCTAGATGACGCAGGAGAAGTTCTGGGGAATTTGCCAGGATTAACAAGTCATCCAAATACGGCAGTATCCTGACCCCTTGACGGCGGAGTACCACCGTCATCACCACCATGACTTTTGTAAAGACTCGTGGGGCTGTTGTTAAACCAAAAGGTAACGCCCGAAACTGGTAATGGCAGTTGCCAATCGCAAATCTCAGGTATTGCTGATGAGACACTGCTATAGGAATATGCAGGTAAGCATCATGTATATCCAGGGAGACCATGAAGTCCCCAGGTTCCAAGGCCAGAACTATAGAGCGAAGGGTTTCCATCCGGAACTTGGAAACCTTCACAAACCTGTTCAATGCCTTGAGGTTGAGAATGGGCCAGGAGGACCCATTCGGTTTCGGGACTAGAAACAGCGGAGAATAGTACCTCCGGCCACTCTGCGCAAGAGGCACCTGTACTACGACTCCTGTATCCAGGAGGGTCTGTACCACCGAATGTAGAGTGTTTGCCTTTGTCTTGTCCAACGGGACATCTGTCTGGCAAAATCGATGAGGGGGTCGGTTTTTGAAGGCTATGGCGTAACCTCGAGTGACGACTTCCCGTACCCAGGCATCTGAAGTGGTCTTCAACCATTCCTGGGTATACCCTAGAAGCCGGCCCCCCACCCTGGGATCCCCCAGAGGGAGGCCCGCCCCATCATGCGGCAGGCTTATCTGTCTTGGAAGCTGGCTGACGGGCCGCCAAGGATCTTTTGGGCTTAGGCTTACCAGGTTTGGAAGTGCGGGCCTTTTGCTTTACCTGAAGGACGAAAGGGGCGAAAGGAAATACCTTTAGCCTTCGACACAGAAGGAGCAGTACTTGGCAGACAGGCAGTTTTGGCAGTAGCCAAGTCAGCCACAATCTTATTTAAATCCTCCACAAACAGAATATCTCCCTTAAAAGGGAGTACCTCCAGGGTTTTTCTAGAGTCCAGATCCACAGACCAGAATCTCAGCCACAATATCCGGCGAGCCAGGACTGATGTAGTAGAGGCCTTGGCTGCCAGGATACCGGCATCAGAAGCCGCCTCTTTAATATAACAAGAAGCTGTGACAATATAAGACAAGCATTGTCTAGCATGGTCAGAGGAGATTTCAGCATCTAACTCCAAGGCCCATGCTTCAAT
This sequence comes from Pseudophryne corroboree, assembly GCF_028390025.1. NCBI lineage: Eukaryota > Metazoa > Chordata > Amphibia > Anura > Myobatrachidae > Pseudophryne > Pseudophryne corroboree. The sequence continues at coordinate 176,854,224 of NC_086448.1, forward strand.
GGCCTCTGCAGCCCAAGTAGCTGCAATAGTGGGCCTTTGTGCAGCACCCGCGAGGGTGTAAATCGCTTTCAGACAACCCTCCACACATTTATCCGTAGGCTCTTTTAGAGACGTGACGGTGTTGACCGGTAGAGCTGAGGAAACCACAATCCTGGCCACATGTGAGTCCACTGGAGGCGTTTCCCAATTCTTAGACAGCTCTGGCGCGAAGGGATAGTGAGCCAGCATCTTCTTTTGAGGCACAAACTTCGTACCCGGGTTTTCCCAGGGTTCCTGACGTATATCCACTAGGTGGTCAGAGTGAGGTAAAACTTGTTTAATCACCTTCTGACGCTTGAACCTATCTGGTTTCTTAGGAGGAACGGATGGCTCGGGATCATCCGTAATCTGTAAAATTAACTTAATAGCCTCCAAAAGATCAGGAACATCCACATGTGAACCACCCTCCCCATCAGCCGTATCCGAGTCCGAACCTGTGGGGTCAGTGTAAGTGCCGTCTTCATCCGACGAGGTGTCAGTGACAGCAGTGGAGTGTGAGGAGACAAGCGCTCGCTTAGAGGACCCCTTGGACGTAGGCGAGCGACAGTCAGACTTTTTAGTAGTCAGGGACTGGTTCAACTTCTTTATTTGAGCAGATAAATCATCCGCCCACGGCGGGTTAGCTGCAGGGACCACAAACGGTTGCACCGGCATTGGGGGTCCCATAGGGGGTGTTAGTTTATGAACTAGCGTATGCAGAAGCGTGGAAAAAGCGGCCCACGGCGGGTCATTATTTGCCCCCTGTTGCCACCGTCCCACTGGGGGGCAAGGAGCCCCCAGAACCAGAGCCCAAAGCTGCTATATTCTCCTCATAGGTATCTGCGGCTTCAGCAACACCGGCAGTGTGTTCAGCCCCAGAACCGTTACCCTCAGAAGCAGACATGATATAACTTGCAGTATCAGGTAACACAGTACAATTTGTCAGCAGCACAATACCTCTAGCCCAAACCCCTGCGCAGTGTAGTCAGCACCAGCAGAGATAAAAGAGAGATATGGTGACTAAATCACAGAGAAAAATACGTAATTCAGTATATCTTTGTGAAAATCCTATATTAGATAAAACCTGACGCACCAAGCCCCCTCAGGTTATAGAATATAGGGATAGCAGGTTGAGTGAAAGACACGAAATAGACACCACTCAGTTATCAAATGCACACACAAATAGTCACAGTCTGTACAATGCAGAGGTTATTATTAACAATAATACTGCACTGGACTAGCTTACACAGCTATATAACAATAGATATAACAGTACACAGTAAGAACTGGATGTATATCACAGGGTAATTGTACTAGGAAACCCTGACTAAGTGCACTCTTTCTAAATTAACACTGACTAAAAAAGGCAGGTAGAATACTTGTGTCTTGTAAAGTCACAGCACTGACAACCAGGCGGCTTTACATAGGAGGATTTGCCCAAGCATTCCCAGGAACAGTGAGCTGAGGCATAATGGCGCCGCAGACACTGCCAGGGAGTGAGGGAGAGACAGATATGCAGCTCCAGGGCGGGAACATTTGCAGAAAATGGCGCCCTGGGGCTGGGGGAGGGGCTTCAGGTCCAAGCTCTATCCCCCTTGCTGGCAAAACCACCGGGTACTGCGGGCTCTAATAAAATGGTTTATAGAGAAAACCTGACCTGTCCCATGCCCTGGTGATCTAGTGGGATCGCCTGTATTGCCACAGTGTCCACCGCCAGCGCGCGCGGCCCGCCTCCCACTGACCGCTCCGTATCGCGATAAAGACCAGGTCCTGCAAGCGGGACCCACTTACCACCTCCCGAAGCGCGGCCACGCAATCCCGGAGAGCCCCCGTTGTGTGTGCCTGACAAGAAGAAAACCAGAGCCCCCTGCTGTAGTTACCCGGTAACCAGGGCTCGGGAGTGTACAGCACCACTGGGGAGAGCTGGAGCTGCAGCCGTGAATGTCCACTGACATGTAACACTGCTGCTGCCCTTAAAGTCTTCACTTTTTTCCTCAGAAAAAAAAGCTCTTCTTAGGGCTGCCTGGAGCAGCCCCTCTGTTAAGTGCCTGCTACTGCAGCACCAACTACAAAACTAAGATCCTGTGCAGGGAGGCGGGATGATATAGGAGGCAGTGCTATGCGTTCTGGGAACAGTCAAAGCTTTGAGCCTGTTGGTGGCTCGGATCAAGATCCTACTCTACACCCCATTGTCCATTCCTTGTGGAGCCCAGTGTACCCCGCAGCAGAAAGCTTGAATAACAGCTTTTTATTTTTTATTTTTTTTATTTTTTGTGTGACCGGGACAGCAGGTCAATGACCTTATCCTGACACAACTCTTGTATGGCGTCGCATACTACCTCCCCGTCCAGAGGAGAATCGGTAAGGTCTATTTGAAAAAACAGTGAGGAGAATTGTCTGGAAACTCCAGTATGTCCCCCTTGGGACTCTATTCTCAAACTCACTGGTCCATGTCCGTTCCAAGACTGACTGAAGAGTATTAGACGTGGTCCCACCGGTGTGGGCTCCCGCAAGATAGACCCAGCGTCATGCGGTGGATATGGCAGAAACAGAGGATGATTTCTGCTTCAGCGAACTTGAAAAGGCTGCTGACCTCTTACCTTTTCACCTTCCTCTACCTGCAAAGTAAGGGAAAACCGTATCCATTCGGTCGAAATGACTGCATCCTACAAAAATGTGTCACCAACCGTTGTGAGGGAATATATGTCAAGAAGGTAAACTTACCAGTGGTATCTGCCGAGATCAAGTTGACAAGCCATCCCCATACCAGGTTTTACCTTCGTAGGGAAGAGACTCCAGTTCTTCTCGGAGTCAGCCTCAGCGTTCCATTGGTGAATCCACAACGCCCTCCTAGTCGAGGCCGCCATGGAATTGGCCCACGAACCCAAGAGTCCTATATCCCTTGTAGTTGCACGGCAGTATGCTGCAATGATATAGACATGACCCAACTTAAGGAGTACCCTGCATACAACTACTCCCCCATGCGCATGTAATGCAAGTATAATCAACGTACATGCGGACACATAATTAGAGTATCACATATCTTCCTGCATACGATCCTTTGTGACAGGGCCCCGTGCAGAACAGGGGGTGACTTTCACTTTATTCTATCCACGGCGGGAAAAGAATAAACACTCGGAATCCTTGACCCAGAGTTTTTTTAACAGAGCGCTCAGCACATGAGAAGGAATAACTTTACCTCAGCATTCATTATAATTTATTATATATATACATATATATACCTTTAAATGCACCTATACACACATATATCCATATATATATATAACACGTATACATATATCCTTTTGTCAGGAACAGCAGGGTCCCTAGTGACGTTAATACGTTCTAATGTGTATAAACATGTACTGAATGCCGATTTTGTGGATCTAATCAGGAAACATTATGGTCGACATAAGAAACATTATTCGAGTCGATCTCAGGGATTACTAACTGGGCAAAATAAAATTTTTGCAATCCCGAGGGGTCCGAGAGAAATCTATTCTATGAATATGCCTCCCTCCATAAATATGATCACGTCTGTGATCGTGCCACAGACCTATGTAACCTTACTATACATACATATACATATAGGTATAGCTCTTTCTGATATGCATCACATTATCATGCCAAATTTCACCCAGTCAGATATTGTTGGTGCCGACAGGGTCACGTCTGTGTCTCCCATATAGTTTTCTCTTGGGAAAAATATACCTCTACTGACATGTTGACATTTATTTACATGTACTAAGTACCATTAGGAGTCGACAGTGCCGACAGAGTAATTCCCTTTGTGGCAGAGCACTCAGCCTCAGATATGCCGACACACGTGTACCAAACACCCACCGACATTACACTGGCTATAAGGGATAGACACCAGTACATTCTGTCAGGGAACACAGAAGGAGTTTACCAGCTCATTTCCACAGCGCTCATGATATAGTGTGCTTTTATTTTTAACTTATATTGCACCAAACAAGTGTGCACCCCCTCGTTTTTCACTCTGATCTGTACAGCAGTGCTTTGGAAGGACCAGCGTCTCTGTGAGGAGAAAAAGGCGCTGAAATGAGCTGTGAGGGGGAAGCCCCGCCCCCTTAATGGTGCGCTTCAGCCCCGCTATTACTTACATATATTTATACTGGCGGGGGTTAAATATAGTGCCTAGGCACTTATATACTCGATTGCCAGTCTCTGTTGAGGATTTATATGCTGCCCAGACCCCCCCGCGCGCCCTGCACCCTACAGTGCCTTTGTGTGTGGGAGCATGGCGCTCAGCGCGGCCGCTGTGCGGTACCTCAAAGCCGTCACTGAAGTCTTCTGCTCTTCTTCTACTCATGACTTCTGGCTCTGCAAGGGGGGTGACGGCGCGGCTCCGGGAACGAGCATCTAGGCGTACCTAATGATCAGACCCTTTGGAGCTAATGGTGTCCAGTAGCCTAAGAAGCAGAGCCTTGAAACTCACAGAAGTAGGTTTGCTTCTCTCCCCTCAGTCCCATGATGCAGGGAGCCTGTTGCCACCAGGTCTCCCTGAAAATAATAAACCTAACAAAGTCTTTTCAGAGAAACTCAGTAGGGCTCCCGTGTGTGTGACCAGTCTCACTGGGCACAGAATCTAAACTGGAGTCTGGAGGAGGGGCATAGAGGGAGGAGCCAGTTCACACCCATTCAAAGTCTTAAAGTGCCCATGTCTCCTGCGGATCCCATCTATACCCCATGGTTCTTGAAGCATCCCCAGCATCCTCTAGGACGTATGAGAAATTATATATATATTATATATATAATGTAAGAATTTACAATTGACACACCCATGGCATCTAAAAATAAGATTTTACTTACCGATAAATCTATTTCTCGGAGTCCGTAGTGGATGCTGGGGTTCCTGAAAGGACCATGGGGAATAGCGGCTCCGCAGGAGACAGGGCACAAAAAGTAAAGCTTTTCCAGATCAGGTGGTGTGCACTGGCTCCTCCCCCTATGACCCTCCTCCAGACTCCAGTTAGGTACTGTGCCCGGACGAGCGTACACAATAAGGGAGGATTTTGAATCCCGGGTAAGACTCATACCAGCCACACCAATCACACCGTACAACTTGTGATCTAAACCCAGTTAACAGTATGATAACAGCGGAGCCTCTGAAAGATGGCTTCCTTCAACAATAACCCGAATTAGTTAACAATAACTATGTACAATTATTGCAGATAATCCGCACTTGGGATGGGCGCCCAGCATCCACTACGGACTCCGAGAAATAGATTTATCGGTAAGTAAAATCTTATTTTCTCTATCGTCCTAGTGGATGCTGGGGTTCCTGAAAGGACCATGGGGATTATACCAAAGCTCCCAAACGGGCGGGAGAGTGCGGATGACTCTGCAGCACCGAATGAGAGAACTCCAGGTCCTCCTTAGCCAGAGTATCAAATTTGTAAAATTTTACAAACGTGTTCTCCCCTGACCACGTAGCTGCTCGGCAAAGTTGTAATGCCGAGACCCCTCGGGCAGCCGCCCAAGATGAGCCCACCTTCCTTGTGGAGTGGGCCTTTACAGATTTAGGCTGTGGCAGGCCTGCCACAGAATGTGCAAGTTGGATTGTGCTACAGATCCAACGAGCAATCGTCTGCTTAGACGCAGGAGCACCCATCTTGTTGGGTGCATACAATATAAACAACGAGTCAGATTTTCTGACTCCAGCTGTCCTTGCAATATATATTTTTAATGCTCTGACAACGTCCAGTAACTTGGAGTCCTCCAAGTCACTTGTAGCCGCAGGCACTACAATAGGCTGGTTCAGATGAAATGCTGACACCACCTTAGGGAGAAAATGCGGACGAGTCCGCAGTTCTGCCCTGTCCGAATGGAAAATCAGATATGGGCTTTTGTAAGATAAAGCTGCCAGTTCTGACACTCTCCTGGCCGAAGCCAGGGCTAGAAGCATGGTCACTTTCCATGTGAGATATTTCAAATCCACCTTCTTTAGTGGTTCAAACCAATGAGATTTTAGAAAGTCCAAAACCACATTGAGATCCCACAGTGCCACTGGAGGCACCACAGGAGGCTGTATATGTAGCACTCCCTTAACAAAGGTCTGGACTTCAGGGACTGAAGCCAATTCTTTTTGAAAGAAAATCGACAGGGCCGAAATTTGAACCTTAATAGATCCCAATTTGAGACCCATAGACAATCCTGATTGCAGGAAATGTAGGAATCGACCCAGTTGAAATTCCTCTGTCGGAGCACTCCGATCTTCGCACCACGCAACATATTTTCGCCAAATTCGGTGATAATGTTGCACGGTTACTTCCTTCCTTGCTTTAATCAAAGTAGGAATGACTTCTTCCGGCATGCCTTTTTCCTTTAGGATCCGGCGTTCAACCGCCATGCCGTCAAACGCAGCCGCGGTAAGTCTTGAAACAGACAGGGACCCTGCTGAAGCAAGTCCCTCCTTAGAGGTAGAGGCCACGGATCTTCCGTGATCATCTCTTGAAGTTCCGGGTACCAAGTCCTTCTTGGCCAATCCGGAACCACTAGTATCGTCCTTTCGCCTCTTTGCCGTATAATTCTCAATACTTTTGGTATGAGAGGCAGAGGAGGAAACACATACACCGACTGGTACACCCAAGGCGTTACCAGCGCGTCCACAGCTATTGCCTGCGGATCTCTTGACCTGGCGCAATACCTGTCCAGTTTTTTGTTGAGGCGAGACGCCATCATGTCCACCATTGGTCTTTCCCAACGGGTTACCAGCAAGTGGAAGACTTCTGGATGAAGTCCCCACTCTCCCGGGTGAAGATCGTGTCTGCTGAGGAAGTCTGCTTCCCAGTTGTCCACTCCCGGGATGAACACTGCTGACAGTGCTATCACATGATTCTCTGCCCAGCGAAGAATCCTTGCAGCTTCTGCCATTGCACTCCTGCTTCTTGTGCCGCCCTGTCTGTTCACATGGGCGACTGCCGTGATGTTGTCCGACTGGATCAACACCGGTTTTCCCTGAAGCAGAGGTTCTGCCTGGCTTAGAGCATTGTATATTGCTCTTAGTTCCAGAATGTTTATGTGAAGAGACGTTTCCAGGCTCATCCATACTCCCTGGAAGTTTCTTCCTTGTGTGACTGCTCCCCAGCCTCTCAGGCTGGCGTCCGTGGTCACCAGGATCCAATCCTGTATGCCGAATCTGCGGCCCTCCAATAGATGAGCACTCTGCAACCACCACAGAAGAGACACCCTTGTCTTTGGAGACAGGGTTATCCGCAGGTGCATCTGAAGATGCGACCCTGACCATTTGTCCACAGATCCCTTTGGAAAATTCTTGCGTGGAATCTGCCGAATGGAATTGCTTCGTAAGAAGCCACCATTTTTCCCAGGACTCTTGTGCATTGATGTACAGACACCTTTCCTGGTTTTAGGAGGTTCCTGACAAGCTCGGATAACTCCTTGGCTTTTTCCTCCGGGAGAAAAACCTTTTTCTGAACCGTGTCCAGAATCATCCCTAGGAACAGCAGACGAGTTGTCGGCATTAACTGGGATTTTGGAATATTCAGAATCCACCCGTGCTGTTTTAGCACTTCTTGCGACAGTGCTAATCCCATCTCTAGCTGTTCTCTGGACCTTGCCCTTATTAGGAGATCGTCCAAGTATGGGATAATTAATATGCCTTTTCTTCGAAGAAGAATCATCATCTCGGCCATTACCTTTGTAAAGACCCGAAGTGCCGTGGACAATCCGAACGGCAGCGTCTGAAACTGATAGTGACAGTTTTGTACAACGAACCTGAGGTACCCCTGGTGTGAGGGGTAAATTGGAACGTGGAGATACGCATCCTTGATGTCCAAGGATACCATAAAGTCCCCCTCTTCCAGGTTCGCTATCACTGCTCTGAGTGACTCCATCTTGAACTTGAACTTCTTTATGTACAGGTTCAAGGACTTCAGATTTAGAATAGGCCTTACCGAGCCATCCGGCTTCGGTACCACAAAAAGAGTGGAATAATACCCCTTCCCTTGTTGTAGAAGAGGTACCTTGACTATCACCTGCTGAGAGTACAGCTTGTGAATGGCTTCCAAAACCGTCTCCCTTTCGGAGGGGGACGTTGGTAAAGCAGACTTCAGGAAACGGCGAGGTGGATCTGTCTCTAATTCCAACCTGTACCCCTGAGATATTATCTGCAGGATCCAGGGATCTACCTGCGAGTGAGCCCACTGCGCGCTGTAATTTTTGAGACGACCACCCACCGTCCCCGAGTCCGCTTGAGAAGCCCCAGCGTCATGCTGAGGCTTTTGTAGAAGCCGGGGAAGGCTTCTGTTCCTGGGAAGGAGCTGCCTGTTGCTGTCTCTTCCCTCGACCTCTGCCTCGTGGCAGATATGAATAGCCCTTTGCTCTCTTATTTTTAAAGGAACGAAAGGGCTGCGGTTGAAAAGTCGGTGCCTTTTTCTGTTGGGGAGTGACTTGAGGTAGAAAGGTGGATTTCCCGGCTGTAGCCGTGGCCACCAAATCTGATAGACCGACTCCAAATAACTCCTCCCCTTTATACGGCAAAACTTCCATATGTCGTTTTGAATCCGCATCGCCTGTCCACTGTCGCGTCCATAAAGCTCTTCTGGCCGAAATGGACATAGCACTTACCCGTGATGCCAGTGTGCAGATATCCCTCTGTGCATCACGCATATAAAGAAATGCATCCTTTATTTGTTCTAACGACAGTAAAATATTGTCCCTGTCCAGGGTATCAATATTTTCAATCAGGGACTCTGACCAAACTACCCCAGCACTGCACATCCAGGCAGTCGCTATAGCTGGTCGTAGTATAACACCTGCATGTGTGTATATACTTTTTTGGATATTTTCCATCCTCCTATCTGATGGATCTTTAAGTGCGGCCGTCTCAGGAGAGGGTAACGCCACTTGTTTAGATAAGCGTGTTAGCGCCTTGTCCACCCTAGGAGGTGTTTCCCAGCGCTCCCTAACCTCTGGCGGGAAAGGGTATAATGCCAATAATTTCTTTGAAATTATCAGCTTTTTATCAGGGGCAACCCACGCTTCATTACACACGTCATTTAATTCTTCTGATTCAGGAAAAACTATAGGTAGTTTTTTCACACCCCACATAATACCCTGTTTAGTGGTACCTGTAGTATCAGCTAAATGTAACGCCTCCTTCATTGCCAAAATCATATAACGTGTGGCCCTACTGGAAAATACGGTTGATTCGTCACCGTCACCACTGGAGTCAGTGCCTGTGTCTGGGTCTGTGTCGACCGACTGAGGCAAAGGGCGTTTCACAGCCCCTGACGGTGTTTGAGTCGCCTGGACAGGCACTAATTGATTGTCCGGCCGTCTCATGTCGTCAAACGACTGCTTTAGCGTGTTGACACTATCCCGTAGTTCCATAAATAAAGGCATCCATTCTGGTGTCGACTCCCTAGGGGGTGACATCCTCATATTTGGCAATTGCTCCGCCTCCACACCAATATCGTCCTCATACATGTCGACACACGTACCGACACACAGCAGACACACAGGGAATGCTCCTAACGAAGACAGGACCCACTAGCCCTTTGGGGAGACAGAGGGAGAGTTTGCCAGCACACACCAAAAGCGCTATATATAACAGGGATAGCCTTATAATAAGTGCTCCCTTATAGCTGCTTTATATATATCAAAATATCGCCATAAATTTGCCCCCCCTCTCTGTTTTACCATGTTTCTGTAGTGCAGTGCAGGGGAGAGACCTGGGAGCCGTCCTGACCAGCGGAGCTGTGAGAGGAAATGGCGCCGTGTGCTGAGGAGATAGGACCCGCCCCTTTTCCGGCGGGCTCGTCTCCCGCTATTTAGTGAATCCAGGCAGGGGTTAAATATCTCCATATAGCCTCTGGGGGCTATATGTGAGGTATTTTTAGCCTTTATATAGGTTACATTTGCCTCCCAGGGCGCCCCCCCCCAGCGCCCTGCACCCTCAGTGACTGCGTGTGAAGTGTGCTGAGAGGAAAATGGCGCACAGCTGCAGTGCTGTGCGCTACCTTTAGAAGACTGCAGGAGTCTTCAGCCGCCGATTCTGGACCTCTTCTGACTTCAGCATCTGCAAGGGGGCCGGCGGCGCGGCTCCGGTGACCATCCAGGCTGTACCTGTGATCGTCCCTCTGGAGCTGATGTCCAGTAGCCAAGAAGCCAATCCATCCTGCACGCAGGTGAGTTCACTTCTTCTCCCCTCAGTCCCTCGTTGCAGTGATCCTGTTGCCAGCAGGACTCACTGTAAAATAAAAAACCTAAGCTAAACTTTTTCTAAGCAGCTCTTTAGGAGAGCCACCTAGATTGCACCCTTCTCGGCCGGGCACAAAAATCTAACTGGAGTCTGGAGGAGGGTCATAGGGGGAGGAGCCAGTGCACACCACCTGATCTGGAAAAGCTTTACTTTTTGTGCCCTGTCTCCTGCGGAGCCGCTATTCCCCATGGTCCTTTCAGGAACCCCAGCATCCACTAGGACGATAGAGAAAATGCCTTGTTTTGGTTGCAGCCATGTTTTGGACCTAATTGGCCCTATATCAAAGTTGGCAATAACGTCTTTGATGTTACTACTCCTCTTATAGCAAAACATTGGCTTGTGTTGACACAATTTACCAATCACGCCATCCAACTGTAATATATGCCTATGGCGTAAGATGGTCTCTCCAATATGTTTAGAAGCAATAGAGTAGTGTTCCTTCTAGGCTGTTTCAGCAGGGTGCTGCTCCCTACCCATTTCTGAAATGTGAAAAAGCACCCTGCCCTTTTTCAGTGCACCCTGCAGGACCATAAATCGCCCCCTTGCATACAGTATGTAACAGTCTGAGTGCATGATACAATGTTGTCGTCTACTCCTTGGAACACAATTTCTGTCCTAAGCCAACTGGATGGCAGAGGCGGCACTGTAAATAACACAGCACTCTGATAAAGAGGGAAAGAACAGGGTAAGCAGTGAGCATGCACTGCTTACAGTATTTCCCTAGTAGAACAGACTTCTTTTTTCCCTCTATATTTTAACCCATTGTTTAACTTTTCTGTTTTATAACGCATACGGATTATAACTACTTCAGCACTGGAAAAGACATTTATAATAATCTACTTATGTATATGCTACAGCCGATCTTTCAAGAAGACTGGACATATACAGTATGTTTCTCAGTACAGATGTTAGGTATCTTATATGTATGCATGGGTATATGATTTACTAAGGGCAAAATGTATGTACAAAAACTATAAACATATGCGCTATGCTTTGTGCGCAAAGCGTTACATCAAAAATGTGCCCTTCAAAATAAAAATGTGCCCTCTTCAATGCTCAGCACCCTGCCCTAAAAATATCCTAGAGTGAACACTACAATAGAATATGTGGATGAGAAGGTAATTTGCTCCATCTCTTGGGGTTTCTCTGTAGGCACCAGAGTATCCTCACGTTTGATCGACATGCACTTCTCAATAGCCTCTGATATTTCCTTAGCATCGTGGCAGACGCAGAGGGAATGGCGCTGCACAGGTGAGTACACTTACACTCTTTTGGGACCTATATAAGGGGCTCTTGTATTGGTATCAGTAGTCCTGGATAAAGGTGCTCATGGGGCACCAAAACAGCTGTTGACACAATGCTGATGCTTACTGGAATATACTGGACTTGGCTTGTTAACTGACTACATATTATGCAAAAAGAAAAAAGACAACTCTTTTTTATGGGGCACTCTTACTAATAATCTAAAACTCAACTTTTATCTATAGAAATTGGACTCACGTTAACATACTAACATGTAACATATATTCAATTAAGATAATTTGTGGTGTAACTGGCTATGCCCCCAGAAATGTCTTCCTATAAAGTCCTTCTCACTATATGGACTAATGTAACCTAGTTGTTAAAAATTGTCTATAATTATTACTGCAGACGATTAATTGAAGAAACATCAATCTGTGGCCTACTGCCAGAAACAAGGTTGATCTGTATATTATAGCTAATGATAATCCCCCGAATTAGCTAGAACAGGGGTGGCCAACCAGTCAGAGACAAAGAGCCCCAAAAAATGTGTTAGGTACGTCAAAGAGCCGACATCGAGCCGAAGGTGGACATGCAAAAATGGGGTGTGGCCTTGTGCCTTCTAGGCCACACCCCTGGTATAAAATACATTGAAAAGGCCAGATCCAACATAAAATACATTGAAAAAGCCACTTCCACATAAAATAATTGTAAAAGCCAGATCCACATAAAATATATAGAAAAATCCAGATTCACATAATACACTTCAGCTCCCCCATGTGTCACTCCAACCAGCACCCTCTTGTCACTCCAACCAGCACCCTCTTGTCACTCAAAAGAGCACGCTCCTGTCACTTCAGCCAGCACCCTCCTGTCACTTCAGCCAGCACCCTCCTGTCACTTCAGCCAGCACCCTTATGTGTCACTTCAGCTTCCCCCAATTCTTGCCACTGCAGCAGCCCCTTATGTGTCCTCTGTTTGCTGGTGGGTGTCTCATCTCTAGTATCTGGCTCCCCCAGTTCTAAGTCCCTGTAGTAGTGCTGCTGCGTGTTTTTCTGGAGAGCAGTGGTTACCGGATCTGTTGTGGTCATGTGACTTTGTGTGTTAGGAGCCACATTTGAAGAAAGAAAGAGCCGCATGTGGCTCAAGAGCCACAGGTTGGCCACCGCTGAGCTAGAAAGTTATTCAAGCAACCATCGCAGTGTACATATAAATCAACATATATTATGTGGCTGAGCTTTTTAACCAGTCACCAGTGTACAAGTGTTGAGCCATGTGATCGTATTTAGACAATTGTCTGAATAGAGAAAGAAAAAATGTCAGAAGGAAGACAGGGAAAAATAGGTGACTAAATGCCTGGTTTCTGCTTTTGGAAATCAGCTGAAAAGCATCTTATTTCCAATGAGAGAACCATCTGGAGCATATGCACCAATCCCAAGACCTGTATCTACTGTTAACTTTTACTGCCCAATTAAGGGCAAAGTTAATGAGAGTGCAGGGGAGAGGTCCCTAACCAGTGTTTAACACCTATATTGCTGATTTAATATAGGCTCATTTGAAAAATAATAATAATTAGGAAATTGACAATAATTATTTAAAATATCAATTGCTAACTTAATATTTCCACTTGTTCACAATTAGATCTGTAGCATCCATGGAAAACACTCTACCAAAAGAATTTTTTTTTTACATCCTTCTATATTGGTTAAACATAGGATACAGATGTTAGATTTGAATGGATTGTCTCTATGAAATACAGATTTCATCTGCGGTAACATCCAGGATTTCTACTGTCCTCAATCATGTCTAACGACATCGAATTAAAGATGAGAGGGTCCTTTGGGTGTTTGTGCAAAATGAAAAAAGAGTGCTTCTGCTGTCGGTATCTCAATAAATGAGTTAAGCCGATGAGAGAGCACTGAAATAAAGAAATAATAATAAGAAGAGAGATCATATAATCATATAATAAATATGGATATATCTATATGAGTGTATCCACAGCGAGTATCTTTAAATAACCAAGTATCTAACCATTATACCCCCATATAATTTATTTTAAATTGTAGTGAGCAACAATTAATCTTCGCAAAAATAAGGGTCAATAGGTTAGATAAGTATTTATATTAAACTTGGTACATACGTAATGAAAGTATCACAATTGCGTCGTATTTGTGGAAATATCAAAATAGTATGATTACATAATATTTGTGATAATATCAAATTTGCATCCTATTTGCAGGCGGCGTCTTACGTGCACATCACCAAAATAGCACACCTATAGATTGGAGATTAAATTGCCCTCGTTTCTTATATGCATTTTCACATTATACATTAAAGACAAAAATCTCCATTAATTCCTGTGCTATTTACTGCTATATGAAATAAAATGAAGTAAAGATAATTTTTTTAACAGACTACCCTGGCAGGCTTGTATAATGATGTCACCGTCAAGATTCTGGATTTATGCACTTTATGTGGAATTATGTGAACTTTATCTCGCTGCTATTTCTATAAAAGTTTTTGAAGCATTACCTTTGGATGTGCGGGCTCTCTGTTACAAACTGTATTTACCCTATTATGTGCTGGCACTGTTTTTTCTTTATTGATTGTGTGTGACTAGTCTTTTTCAAATTATATATATATATATATATATATATATATATATATATATATAAAACGAGATTTATGGGAAGAACTTACAGTTGTTAAATCTCTTTCTGCGAGGTACACTGGGCTCCACAGTGAATGACATTGGGGTGTAGAGTAGGATCTTGATCCGAGGAACCAACAGGCTGAAAGCTTTGACTGTTTCCAGAATGCATAACCCCGCCCCCGTGCACAGGAGCTCAGTTTTTGTTAACCAGTCCAATGCAGTAGCAGGCAAAAGAGACGACAACTGTTAGTAGCCACATACACCACACTCTGATGAGAGGAGAAAGTGTCAGCGGCTAATGCCATACCAACCCAAGGAAGCTAAATGCGTCAGGGTGGGCGCGCTGTGGAGCCCAGTGTACCTCACAGAAAGAATTAACAAAGGTAAGTTCTTACCATAAATCTCGTTTTCTGCTGCGGGGAACACTGGGCTCCACAGGGAATGACATTGGGGATGTCCTAAAGCAGTTCCTTATGGGATGGGACGCACTGTAGCGGGCACAAGAAACCGGCGTCCAAAGGAAGCATCCTGGGAGGCGGAAGTATCAAAAGGCATAGAACCTTATGAACGTGTACGTGTTCACTGAGGACCACGTAGCCGGCTTGCACAATTGTTCAAGGGTCGCACCACGGCGGGCCGCACAAGAAGGTCCAACCGACCGAGTAGAATGGGCCTTTATGGTAGCAGGATCTGGAAGACCAGCCTGTACATAAGCATGTGCAATCACCATTCAAATCCATCTGGTTAGGGTCTGCTTGTGAGCAGGCCAGCCACGTTTGTGAAAACCAAACAGAACAAAGGGAGAATCAGACTTCCACGTAGATACGGAGAGCCCGTACCACACCCAAAGACTTCATTGGAAGACAATTCCGGAGAGGCAAAGGCCGGAACCACAATCTCCTGATTAAAGTTGGAAAGAAGACACTACCTTAGGTAAATACCCAGGACGTGTTCTAAGAACATGTGAAAAATCAGATATGGCGACCTACAAGATAAGGCACCCAAATACGACACCGGTCTAGCAGAGGCAATAGCCAGCGGAAATAACACCCTAAGAGAAAGCCACTTAAGGTCTGCAAATTCAAGAGGCTCAAACGGAGACCCTTGCAAGGCCTCCAAAACCACAGACAAGTCCCAAGGGGCCACAGGCGGGACGTAGGGAGGTTGAATCCGCAACACATCCTGAGTAAACGTATGTACATCAGGTAAAGTCGCAATTTTTCTCTGGAACCAAACAGACAAGGCAGAAATATGAACCTTGATGGAGGCCAGACAAAGGCCCAAGTCCAGGCCTTGTTGTTGAAAGCATCATGATTGTTAGATGCGCACCAAACAAAGTAAGAATTCCAGACCCTATGGTAAATCTGAGCAGAAGCCGGATTCTGGGCTTTCAACATGGTTTGAATGACCGCCTCAGAAAATCATTTGGCCCTCAAGACGGAAGCTTCAAGAGCCACGCCGTCAAGGCCAACCGGGCTAAATCCTGATATACACAGGGGCCCTGAACTAGGAGATCTGGGCGTTGTGGAAGTAGAAGGGGACGCTCTATCGAAAGACCCTGAAGGTCTGAGAACCAGTGCCGTCTGGGCCATGCTGGAGCAATCAGAAGTAGGATTCCTCCTTCTTCCTTCAACTTCCTTATTACTCTGGGCAGGAGTGACACCGGAGGAAACACGTATGGCAGCTAAAAGTTCCATGGAATTGCCAGTGCGTCCACGAACGCTGCTTGAGGATCCCTTGTCCTTGCTACGAAGACCGGAACCTTGTGATTGTGTCGAGACGCCATCAGGTCCACGTCTGCAAGGCCCCACCTGTCCACGAGGAGTTGAAACACTTCTGGATGGAGACTCCATTCTCCGGCTTGTACATCCTGACGACTGAGAAAGTCCGCTTCCCAGTTTAGGACCCCCGGAAAGAATACTGCCGATATGGCTGGCAGATGGTGTTCCGCCCACTGAAGAATCCGTGATACTTCTCTCATTGCCATGCGGCTTCGAGTGCCGCCTTGATGATTTATGTATTCCACCATGGTGGCGTTGTCTAACTGTACTTGAACAGGTCTGTCCTGTATTAAAAGATGGGCCAAGTTCAATGAGTTGAACACTGCCCGCAATTCCAGAATGTTTATCGGGAGGAGAGACTCCTCCTTGGTCCACCGACCCCGAAGGGAGTGTTGCTCCAACATCACGCCCCAACCTCTCAGACTGGTATCCGCCGTCAGAAGGACCCAGTTGGAAATCCAGAAGGGACGACCCCTGCTCAATCGTTGGTCCTCAAGCCACCAGCTTAGTGACAGACGGACCTCCGGAGACAAGGAGATCATTTGAGACCGGATCCGGTGAGGCAGGCCATCCCATTTGGCAAGAATCAGCTTCTGCAGAGGGCATGAATGGAATTGAGTCGACACCATGAGACCTAGCACTTGCATCGCCGAATGTATAGACACTTGCGGACGGGATAGGAAGCATCGAATCCTGTCCTGAAGTTTCAGGACTTTCTCCTGAGACAAGAACAACCTCCGATTGTGAGTGTCCAACAACGCCCCCAGGTGCACCATGCTCTGAGCAGGAACCAGGGAAGATTTCTTTCAGTTGATGAGCCACCCGTGGGCTCGCAGAAACTGGATAGTTAGATCCAGATGACGTAGGAGAATTTCTAGGGAATTTGCCAGGATCAACAAGTCCTCCAAGTACAGTAGGATCCTGACCTCTTGACGGTGGAGTACAGCCGTCATTACCGCCATGACCTTGGTGAAAACTCGCGGAGCCGTGGTCAAACCAAAAAGTGACACCTGAAATTGGTAATGGAGGTTGCCAACCGCAAACCTCAGGTACTGCTGATGCAACATTGCAATGGGAATATGCAGGTAAGCATCCTGTATGTCCAAGGAGACCATATAATCCCCACGTTTCAAGGCCAGAACAACAGAGTGAAGAGTTTCCATACGAAACTTGGAGACCTTCACAAATTTGTTCAAGGACTTGAGGTTGAGAATGGGTCGGGATGACCCATTCGGTTTCGGGACTAGGAACAGCGATTAAAAGTACCCCTTGCCTCTCTGAGCCAGAGGCACCTGTAGTTGTTTTTGCCTTCACGTGATCCGAAGGGACGTCTGTCTGGCAAAATCGATGAGGGGGACGATTTTTGAAGGATACAGCGTGACCTCAAATGATGACTTCCCGTACCCAGGCATCGGAAGTGGTCTTCAACCATTCCTGGGTATACCCTAGGAGTCGGTCCCCCACCCTGGGATCTCCCCAGAGGGAAGCACATCCGGTCATGCGGCAGGCTTATCAGTCTTGGAAGCAGGCTGATGGGCAGCCCAGGCTCGTTTGGGCTTATTGGGTTTGGAAGTGCGAGCCTGTTTCGGGTACGCCTGACCCTTTGCTTTTCCTGAAGGACGAAAAGAGTGAAAGGAAGTACTCTTAGCCTTCGGTACCGAAGGAGCAGTACTAGGTAAACAAGCTGTTTTAGCAGAAGCTAAGTCAGCCACAATCTTGTTGAGGTCTTCTCCGAAAAAGGATGTCTCCCATAAAAGGCAGTACCTCCAGGGTTTTCTTAGAGTCTAGATCCACGGACCAGGACCACAACCATAGAATCCGGCGAGCCAGTATGGACGTAGTAGAAGCCTTGGCCGCCAGGATAATGTAATGAGAAGCTGTGACAATATACGATAAGCATTGTCTAGCATGATCAGAAGCGTTGGAAGACATCTCAGCTTCCAACTCCTGTGCCCACGCTTCAATAGTCTCTGCAGCCCATGTTGCTGCAATGGTGGGCCGGTGTGCAGCACCTGCTAAGGTGTAAATCGCCTTCAAACAACCCTCCACACGCTTAGAACCGACGGTTCTTTCAAAGACGTGACGGTAGTTACTGGCAGAGATGAGGATACCACTAGCGGCGCCACCTGTGAATCCACTGGCGGGGATGTTCCCCAATTTTTACTTAGCTCTGCAGCGAGGGGATAGCGAGCCAGCATCTTCTTGTGAGGCGTGAATTTCTTTCCTGGATTTTCCCAAGACTCCTGACGTATGTCAACTAAATGATCAGAATGAGGTAAAACTTGTTTGTTTAACCACTTTCTGACGTTTAAATCTGTCCGGTTTGTCAGGGGCAGCATCAGGCTCCGGTTCATCAGTAATCTGAAGAATGGGCCTGATAGCCTCCAACAAGTCAGGAATATCCACCTGTGAAACAGATTTCCCATCAGAAGCGTCAGAATCAGAATCTGTGGGGTCAGTATAAACACCATCTTCATCAGACGAGGTGTCTGGGACGCTGGTGGATTGTGAGGAAGTAATAGCCCGCTTAGAGGACCCCTCGGTCTTAGGCGGGCGAGGGTTAGACTTCTGAGTAGTCAGTGATTGGTTCAATTGCTGTAATTGAGCAGACAGTTGATCTGCCCAAGGTGGGTTAACCGGGGGGACCATAAGCAGTTGTTCCGGCACAGGAGGTCCCATAGGGGGCGTTAATCTAGTTACCAGCATATTCAAAAGCGTGGAGAAAGTAGCCCAAGGCGGGTCATTTTGAACCCCCGCTGCTACGATCCCGCTAGGGGGTAAGAAGCCCCCAGAACCTGAACCCTCAGCTGCTATATATTCCTCAAATGCGTCTGCAGCGTCACCACCACACAATGTGGGATCAGCCCCAGCTCCGTTGCCCTTTGTAGCGGACATAACCAAAAGCTCAATGCAGGGCAACCCAGTACAATATCAGCAGCACAATACCTGACAAGAACCCCCTGTGCAGTGTAACAGCACAAACAGGGAATTCAAGAGGTATATGGTGACTAAAAATCACATAGTAAAATACATACTGAGTATATCTTGTGAAACACCTATATTAAATGATAAACCTTTTGCGGACGATCTTTTGCTATATATTAATAATCCTAGTATTACGGCCCCTCTCATTTTGGACAAAATTAATTCCTATGGCAGGGTCTCTGGACTGGTTATCAACGTAGACAAGTCAGTGGGAAAGCTCTTAGGTCCTGGTAGATCTATTCCGCATTGGAGTGGCCTGCTTCCCATCCAATGGTCCTCCTCCTCTATAAACTACTTAGGCATAACTTTGTCTAGAAATCCTTCTCAATTATACAAACACAACATTAGTAAAGCTATATCCAATATTTCCAACGAACTGAGCGGTTGGAAAAATTTAACTCTCTCCTATTCAGGAAGAGTGAATTTGATCAAAATGGTCACCTTCCCTAGATTGCTCTACTTGTTACAGGTTCTCCCTCTGCTTCTCACCCACAGAGATGCGAAACTCATTAACAGTCTATTCCGCTCCTTTGTTTGGCAAGGTAAACGGCCTCGTATCAGTTTTGTTAAACTATGCCAGACAAGGGAACGTGGAGGCATTAATTTCCCAGACGTGGTGCGTTATACTCATGCAGCCCACCTAAGGTATATAATTGATTGGATTCATGGTACCAATACTTATGTGAATACTGTCAGGTTCTGTTTAGTTTGTGTCCCCGGATGGGGCGCTAGTTGGTCAGTGGAGGTAGGATGGAAGAAGTGAGGAGGCCGGATTGGATTCCTGCGCATGTGCGCAATGTTGTTTATTGAACAGTAAGTTAAACAATATGGCAGCAGGAATACTTGGTATCAACAGTAACAAATGCAATTGTAAATGTGCAGCATGGAAGCTGAGAGTCTATGGCAAAGTCTGTATGGTAGTTCAATCGATCAGGGGATCGACATGTCGGTATGGGAACCAAGAGTTGTTAGGCCGTGGAGCCAGCAGAGATGGTGATGGGAATAGCAAGCCTGGTAGCAATCGCAGGAGACTAGGTTTAAAGTTCTCAGTGCAGTTGGGAATAACACTGGCAGCTTGCAGGCTGATGAACAGGTGTAGATGATGAGATGCACCTGGAGGAGAGTCTCTACTGCAAAGGGCTGGAGCACACTGTAGCTGGTAAAGGTGTGAAGCTTGATCTCAGTACAAGGGTTGCTGGTGCTTGTGGTTCCACGGTAGTACCGGAACAAACTGGAAGGCAAAGCAGGTAAACGGAGGAACTGGAGAACGGAGCCAGAGACACAGGTCATAGGAGTGACACGAAGTCCAGGACAAGGACTGACTCACCCTGCTGCTCCTGATATACCCCCCGGTCTGTAGGTATTGGTGGGAAGTGAATGAGGAGGTGCGGCCAAGCTCCGGATTGGCTGATGCGGTAGTCAGATGGAAACTGTCATGGCGGCGCCCATGCCGCGGCCCGGCGGGAACGCGGCGTGCATGCACGCCTGCTGGCAACAGGAGTGCCCCCAGGCCCAAGATGACGCCCGGCGACAAGGTGACCAGAGACAGCGAGACGCAGGGATCCTGGACGGAGACCGCACCGACGGACAGATGCAGCTGTGGTAAGTCGATTCCTGACAAATACCACACTAGAATCTCAATTCCTGGGAGACTTTGATATAGTTAGTTTTCTTCACATCCAGGACCAAAATATGCCGATTGCTCTTCGAGATAATCTCCTTTTGTGGAACACGAGGAAGGTCTGGCATATTTTGAGACTTAAGTGCGGTTTTAATGCTCATTTATCGGTTCACCACCCTTTTTGCAAAAATCCAGACTTTCAGGGCGGCATGGCGGCTCACCCCTTCACCTTGTGGCGGGTTGGGGGGATCTCTTCAATAGGGAACTTGATCCATTTCAAGGCCTCTCACCTTTTTGGAAGCAATGGCTAGGTTTGACATACTTCAATACTATCCAGTAGCGTTTTTACAGGCCCAACATTATATTGCCCATGTGTTGAGAGAATTTAAAAGCTTGGGACTGGGATAACCCTTTGGATATTTTAATACGGAAGGGTCCCTCTCAAAAAAGAGCAATTTCCTATCACTATACCTTTCTTAATGATCCTACAAAAATACGAACTGGAATGAGTCAATGGTTGGTTCAGTTTCCGACCTTTTCTACCGATGATCTTTTGAAATTTCTCAACAATTCATCTAAGCTCCTCTCTTCAAACATGTATCAGGAACTGTTTTACAATGTCATACATAGAACATATCTTTCTCCTAATAGACAGTTCCCTATGGGCTTAATATCCCTTCTGATAGGTGTCCCAAATGCTCCAGGGGCTCTGCAGATTTATTTCATTGCTTCTGGGAATGTCCAATAATCAGAGGTTTTTGGATGAGGATTAAGCGAGACGCGGAACTCAAGTTAATAAATTATATCCCTTTTACCCCCGAGTGGGCCATTTTTGGATTTCCTCCAAGGTCCCAGCGTATTACCAAGGGAGGGAGAAAGCTGCTTCTAGCCATAAGCTCAGCAGCAAAAAAAAACGATTTTGCAAAACTGGATTCATCCCAGCCCCCCTTCATTCTCATTATACAAGGAAAAGTTTCATAACATTTTTAGGATGGACTGGGTGGAAACCATGTTTGATAAGGAAAGACGGGTGGATCCTTTTTTCGATGTATGGGAAAGTTACATAGCAACACAATCTTTATCAGTACGGGAGGGAATCTATAAAAGTCTGCGTTTGACCTCGTGGTATGGGCTACGTGTCCTTGATGGACACGTTGCCTTGGATGATCCATCGTCCTGATTTTTGTTTTTTCTTATTTTTTGTTCAAAATTTTTTATTTTTTTTTGAGATGGGAGGTGATAGCCACACATTCTATTGAGGGTTTGAACTGTATATTTGTATCTATACATTATGATTGCTAAGAGATCTCTTTTATTCCGTTACCTTTTTATTTTTCTTAATGGCTGATAAATAATGACTATCACTAGTAACCTTAATTGATGTCAGGCTACTGCTTTATTATTTCCACATTGTACCATAATGCTCTGTGAACGCTGTATTTTTTTTATCCATGCCTCAATAAAAAAATTTAAAAAATGATAAACCTGACGCACTTAGCTCCCTCAGGTTACAGAATATAGAGATAGCAATCTGAGTGAGATACACGAAATGGAGGTCACACATCAGCTATATGCACACACACATAGTCACATTATACAATGCAGAAATTATGACATGCAATAAAACTGCACTGGACTAGCAATATAAAAGTAGTACTAAGTATAGCTATACACTCAATAGATATAACAATGCACAGTAAAGACTGGATGTATATCACAGGGTACTTGTACTATATAACCCTGACTAAATGCACTCTTTCTTAACTAACACTGTCAGCAGACATGTAGAATACTTAAGTATCCTGTAAAATGCACAGCATTGACATGCAGGCGGCTTTACAGAGGAGGATTTGCCCAAACAGTCCCAGGATCAGCTCTGCTTGCTAAAATGGCGCCTAAACGCTGACAGGGAGTGAGAGAGAGAGAGAGAGAGATGCAGCTCCAGGGCAGGAACATTTACTCTAAATGGCGACCTGGGGCTAGGGGAGGGTCTACAGGTCAAAGCCTTATCCCACTGCTGGACTTCACCACCAGGTACTGTGGGCTTATAAAAACGGTTTATGAGAGGAAACCAACCTGTGCCCTTGCCCTGGTGGTCTAGTGGGGTCCCTGTACTGCCACAGTGTCCACGCCAGCACGCGTGGCCCGCCTCCCACTGGCCGCGCGGGATCGCAATTTACAGCGGGTCCCGCCAAGGGGACCCACTAACCTCCTCCCTGAGTGCGGCCACGTGATCCAGGAGAACAGCGGTAGTGTGTGTATGTGATCGCCTGGAAGAAACCGGAGCCTCCGCTGTAAGTACCCGGCAACCAGGCCGTGGGTGTATACAGCGCAGCTGGGGCAGGCGATGGATCTGCAGGAGGAGATGTCTGACTGGTATCTAACACAGTCAGTGTCTCTGCTGCATCCCATGAAGTCTTCATTTTTCATTAAAAGCTTCTTCTCAGGGCTGCTGGAGCAGCCCCCCTGTTGTATGCCTGCTTACTGCATGGCACCAACTACAAAACTGAGCTCCTGTGCACGGAGACGGGGTTATAGAGGAGGCGGCGCTATGCATTCTGGGAACAGTCAAAGCTTTGAGCCTGTTGGTGTCTCGGATCAAGATCCTACTCTACACCCCAATGTCACTCCCTGTGGAGCACAGTGTACCCCGCAGCAGAAATAGGCTTCTCTCTATAATAAACAGACCCTTAGTAATAACATTGCATTTTTCTCTTTCTAATGCACATTGGATAATGAAAGCACTGTACTCGTATAGACATGTAGATGGACCGGTGGTGAGGATCCCATAGGTCAGTATACCGACCCCGGGATCCTGATCGCAGAATGCCAGCAGGGCAGGACGGGTGCAACAGAGTACCTTGCAGGCTTGCAACGTTTGCCACGCAGCAGGCTTGGTGATTCACTGTGCTTGCCACAGGTTCTATTCCCACTCTATGGGTGTCGTGGACACCCACAAGTGGGAATAGTCCCTGTTAGTAGGCATGTGACTGCCGGGCGTTTGCTCGGTATCCCGGCGTTGGCATGGTTACCACCGGGATACATGACCGCATCCCATGTAGACAGATATGGAGCAATAAGTAACACTTTCCTACTTTTAAAAATCTCTGGAAATCCAAGGCGCAGAGGCGATTTAAGTCATCATGGCCCCACTCCCTTACTGCAAAATACACTGATTACATAAAGCAAAGCCATATCCAGATATCACAGATCTGGCCCATCCACTAGTGAACAGGTTCAAGGAGATTGGTCTTTCCAGGGGGACTAAAGCAAGTATGCTAATATTTACTTAGATTTACTTATATAGTGCCATCATATTCCATATCACTTTACAATAAGGAACAAAATAGGAGCTCAGTGCAAGAACTAGGTCTCATACGCTCCACAGCAATAACCAAACAAAAACCACACATTAAATGACATTAGCCAATGTCTACATGAACACACACAAAACAATATGCCATACACTTTACATGCATTACATTCTTTTACCAATCTTACAAACACCACTAAGCTGTGGATCCAGTATTAATCCAAGTACAAGTATACCCAACACTGGTTACAGTTACACTCCTACATTACAGTATTTCCAATAATGATAACAATAATAATTTACATACACCATGTTTCCTAGCCCTTCTTTGCATCCACAAACCTATGTATATCTGCACTGCCTTCACAGCACCTCATCAGCAAACATGAAATAACAGTAAGATTTCATAGTTTATCACTTCTCATATGCTAAAACCATTAGCCCAGGTTGCATTCGGGCATAAAGGGTGATTCAGATCTGATCGCTACTGTGCGCTTTCGCACAGTGGGCGATCAGGTACTTACTGCGCATGCGTATGCCCTGCAATGCGCACGTGCATCGGACAGCAAAGGGTATCGCTGGTCAGCGATGGGATGGTGCGAAAAATCCAATTGCGCAGGCGTTCGCAAGGTGATTGACAGGAGGCAGCAGTTTGTGGGTGTTAACCGACCGTTTACTGGGAGTGTCTGGAAAAACGCTGGCATGCCCAAGCGTTTTCAGGGAGGGTGTCTGATGTCAGCTCTGGCCCCGATCAGCCTGTTGTGATCGCACTGTAGGAGTAAGTCCTGGGCTGCGCAGAGACTGCATAAAGTGGATTTTAGCAGCTCTGTGTACACATAGGATTGTACACTTGCATGGCGAATATACACTCTCCCTGGGGGCGGCGACTATCTGAACGCAGGACCGCAAAATTAGCAGCCCAGCGCTCAGGTCTGAATCACCCCCATAGCACATTCAAACATACTTGCCAACTGTGTAATGGTTAGCATTACTATCTCACAGCACTGAGGTCATGGGTTCGATTACTACCACGGCCCTAACTGTGTGGAGTTTGTATATTCTACCCGTACTTGCGTAGGTTTCCTTCGGTTTCTCCGGTTTCCTCCCACAATCTAAAAATATACTGTTAGGTTAAAAATGAACCCTAGTGAATGCGTCTGTGTGTACATGTGATAGGGAACTAGATTGTAAGCTCCACTCGGGCAGGGACTGATGTGAATGGGCAAATATTCTCTGTAAAGCGCTGCAGAATATGTGTGCGCTATATAAATAACTGGTAATAATAAATAAATAAATAAATAAATAAATAGAGGGTGGTCTCCCTGACGCAAACAAGGCCAAAATTATTGCCATGCTACTTGCATGATAGTCTTGAACACTCTGGCAGTTTGGTGTGGAAACTCCCCTTTAGAAATGTTGACTTTGGCCCTGTGGATTTCCACAGCTCTTCCTGAGCTGCTGACTTTTGTGCACGTGATGTTGTAAAGTCACCAATTTAAAGCACTATTCAATTAAAGTCGGATCCATTCCGACATATATTTGTCGGAATGGATCTGACAACCCCTATTCAATCCCATCTTAATTCGACTTTTTCAAGTCGAATTGAGATGGGACCCAGAGGAGGAGAAGGGGGGCAAGCCGCGGGGAGACAGCCGTCGGGCATACAGGGAAGAACAGCGCTACAGTAGCGCTGCAGCTGGATGTCATTCAGCCGCCCGACCTCACAGCAGCTTCCACCCGGCTCCAGCCGGGTGGAAGCTACTGGAGCCGGGTGGAAGCTGCCGTGAGGTCGGGTGGCTGAGTGACATCCAGCTGCAGCGCTACTGTAGCGCTGATCTCCCTGTATGCCCGCCGACTGTTCCCCCGTCTCCCAGCGGCTCTCCCCCCTCTCCTGCTCTGGGTCCGCATCTCAGTCCGACATCATTTTGATGGCGGACTGAGATGGTCGAAAAGGGGGCCAAAATCTGTCGGTTTTGGCCCCGTTTTCGACACAAGCACGTGGATCGGCAGCTATTCCGCCGATCCACGTGCTTTTCGACAAGTCAAATTCATCGACTTGTCGAAAAATTTCGCTAAATATTGAATAGGCCGAATCAGGATTCGACCTTAAAAAGTCGAAAACTGACGTCTTTTCGACAGACGCCAGTTTTCGACTTCAATTGAATATACCCCTAAGTTTCCATTATCCCTGCTGCCTCTAGCGGTATGCCAACAACACCTCCCCCCTCCCCTTCACTTATGGCAGCAGGCTGTGCACAGTACTATTTGTACCACCTAGTGGTTCTGAACACACACCTGGGTGGAACTGGATATGGCCATTGGTTAAGCATCTCCACCCTTCCTTGTGGTGTATC
This sequence comes from Pseudophryne corroboree, assembly GCF_028390025.1. Lineage (NCBI taxonomy): Eukaryota > Metazoa > Chordata > Amphibia > Anura > Myobatrachidae > Pseudophryne > Pseudophryne corroboree. The sequence continues at coordinate 176,880,434 of NC_086448.1, forward strand.
TTGTACAATCTCCCTGAAATGCTGCCTCACTCACACTATTATGTACAAATCTAAAACCATCCTGGACTGCCAAAGCGATTTGGTAGGATTAGGTTCAAACTACATTTTTTCCCGAATCTGGCTGGAGGACATAAGTCTTGTGTTTGATTCAGATACAATTATACAAGTACTGCAATGCAATGGCAACTGGCCCATGAATCAATGATGTGCTCCAGTTCTTTCTGATGGTAGAGCTATAAACTTTCCTATTTGCCATGTTGATAGAGGCATGTAGATCCCTGGATGTAGCCCTTGGGTTCTGTGAAATTACTAGAACTGTGGATGAATATTATAAGACTTTACTGCTGGGATGGCTAGCAGCAGATTCAATGTTACCTAACTATAAATAATGTTTAGATTGATAAGTTACACATGGTTTTGAAATAGTCCTATAACCATCATCAGTATCAGAAGGAGAAACAATTGCATCTCTGAGACAATTGCAGATGGAGATAGTTGAATTCCCTAATGCTCAAGCAATAAAGAACGCTCAATACCTTTACTCTACAGAAACCAAAGCATTCCAAAGATCATCACCCACATCATACATACACCACAGATATAGGGGTGGGGGGGTGGGGGGGTATTCAATTCTTGTCAAAACTGCTATCTTATTGGAAAGACGGTAGATTCCAACAGGTTTAGGTCGCAAGGGGTTCCAACCTATTCAATGCCGGCTGTTTTTTTCCCGACAAGTCAAGAATTCCCGACTTGTCAGAAAACATGTGGACTGTCGGAATCCACGTGTTCTGTCGGAAGCGCAGCCAAACCCGTCAGGTTTTAGCCCCGTTTCCGACAATGTCAATCCGACTTTAAAAAAAAGTCGGATTGGCATTGTCGGGAACAGGCCAAACCTGTCGGGTTTGGCCGCGGCATTGAATACGGGCCTGTCGGATCCTTTCCATCGGAAAAGATCCAACAGGAATTGAATATACCCCGTAATACTATTGCGTGACTAGAGGCCTGATTCAGATGTGGTTGGAGTGAGCATCACTGCTGCTTACTTGGAAACAGCAGAAAAGCTCAGATATGATAACGCAGCAGGAGGCATCTGGTATAAATAGACCCCTCCTGCATTCATGTGTGATCCAGTGCTGCGCCCAAGGATGCAGCATCGGAATCACATGCGACACCATCAGCATATGCAGATAAAGGCGTGTTTACACAGAACATAGGCATGCCGCATATCACTTTACTAAGCAGAGTCTGCTTGTGTGTCTTATCCACACAGCGATGCGAATAAGATGCATTTTTTGACCAAAAAAGTACACCAGGCGCTAATGGAGTTGCAAAGGACCTGTCAGCTCACTCATTCCAAGCATCTCCCACTGTGTGATGTATCGAGGCAAGATGTATGAGGACACATCTATACATATATATCTGTACATATACAGTGGGGTTTGAAAGTTTGGGCACCCCAGGCAAAAATTCATTTTAATGTGCAAAAAGAAGCCCAGGAAAGATGGAAAAATCTCCAAAAGGCATCAAATTACAGATTAGACATTCTTATAACATGTCAAAAAAGGTTTGATTTAATTTCCATCATTTACACTTTCAAAAGAGCAGAAAACAAAAAATGGCGTCTGCAAAAGTTTGGGCACCCTGCAGAGTTAATACCTTGTACTGCCCCCTTTGGCAAGTATCACAGCTTGTAAACGCTTTTTGTAGCCAGCCAAGAGTCTTTCAATTCTTGTTTGAGGTATCTTCGCCCATTCTTCCTTACAAAAGTCTTCCAGTTCTTTGAGATTCCTGGGCTGTCTGTGACGCATTGCTCTTTTAAGGTCTATCCATAGATTTTCAATTATGTTGAGGTCAGGAGATTGTGAAGGCCATGGCAAAACCTTCAGTTTACGCCTCTTGATGTAATCCACCGTGGATTCTGAGGTGTGTTTAGGATCATTATCCATTTGTAGAAGCCAGCCTCTCTATAACTTCAGCTTTTTCACAGATGGCATCAAGTTAGCGTCCAAAATTTGCTGGAATCTTATTGAATCCATTTATCCTTCTACTCGTGAAATGTTCCCTGTGCCACTGGCTGCAATACAACCCCAAAGCATGATTGATCCACCCCCATGCTTAACAGTTGGACAGAGGTTTTTTTTATTAAATTCTGTGCCCTTCCTTCTCCAAACGTACCTTTGCTCATTCCGGCCAAAAAGTTCTATTTTAACCTCATCGGTCCACAGAACTTTATTCCAAAATGCATCAGGCTTGTCTATATGTTCATTTGCAAACTTCAAACGCTGATTTTTGTGGTGAGGACGTAGAAGAGGTTTTCTTCTGATGACTCTTCCATGAAGACCATATTTGTACAAGTATCTCTTTATAGTGGAATAGTGTACCACAACTTCAGTGTCTGCCAGATTTTCCTGGAGGGATCGAGCAGTCAAACGTGGATTTTGACTTGCTTTTCTAACAATCCTGCGAGCTGTTCTGTCTGATATTTTTCTTGGTCTTCCAGATCTTGCTTTAACTTCCACTGTTCCTGATGACTGCTATTTCTTAATTACATTCCGAACAGAGGATATGGGCATCTGATAACGCTTTGCTATCTTCTTATAGCCTTCTCCTGCTTTGTGAGCGTCAACTATTCTCAGTTTCAGTGTTCAACACAACTACTTAGAGGAACCCATGGTGCTGAATGTTGGAGCAGGGTCAGATGAGTCTGGGCTTTTAAAACCTTTGAGATTGACATCACCTGGTCTTTCCAGACGATGATTGAGAACAATCCATGACACTGCCAGGTCTCAGCTGTCCAAAGGGGGCAGTACAAGGTATTAACTCTGCAGGGTGCCCAAACTTTTGCAGACGCCATTTTTTGTTTTCTGTTCTTTTGAAAGTGTAAATGATGGAAATAAAATCAAACTTTTTTTGACATGTTATAAGAATGTCTAATCTGTAATTTGATGCCTTTTGGAGATTTTTCCATCTTTCCTTGGATTCTTTTTGCACATTAAAATAAATTTTTGTCTGGGGTGCCCAAACTTCCAAACCCCACTGTACAGATAGATAGATCTATGTTGTCACAGAGCCAGCATACCAAAATGCAAGCGCACAAATGTATATCACTTGCATTGTGGTGTGCTGGTTATTTATGTGACAACAGAGATTACTTTATACAACATCCATTACTAAGAACCCACTTTAAAGACATTTGGAAGATGCAATACTTGCCATGTTTTATGTGTATGAATAGATAGATGTTACAGATAATGTTATGGGGTGTATTCAATTGTGGTCAGAAACTGCCATCTTGTCGGAAAGACAGCAGTTTCCGACTTTTTTTTAGGTCGGAAGGTGTTCCGACCTATTCAATGGTGTTGGCTTTTACCGACAAGTCGGGAATTCTGACTTGTCGGAAAACACATGGATCCACATGTTTTGTCGGATTCCGCTGCCAAATCAGACAGATTTTAGCCCCGTTTCCGAAAATGTCAATTCGACTATAAAAAAAAGTCGGTTTGGCATTGTCGGGAACGTTGAATACTGAGTATATTCAATTGATGTCGGATCCTTTCTGTCGGAAAGGATTCGACATCAATTGAATATACCCCATAATGTTTGGCAGCTGTCACCACAGAGATCACCAATTGATGGCAGCAGCAATTACAGTTGCGCTCACTGGGTCCAGCAGTAGAACTGAGATGGTTGCAGTAAATGCCTCAAACAACTTGGTGTAATGACTTCTCAGTAATACCATGTCATTTCACACTGATTTCCAACATGGGTCATTGTGTAATATCAGTGGGAAGATGATGGTGTGTGGTATAGGGCAGAGAGCTGATGCACAGCCATCACCAACTGCCGCCCGCATGCCACATTTGAATTGTCCATGGTATAAAACCCAGCGCACGGCAATATCACTGGCATTTACTCAGTTGAAGCTGTTGCTGACGCATGAGAAAAGCCTCAGGAAGAGCAAACTAGTCTGTTCTCTGTACCTAGTGAATACTTCCCACAAGTGACCGGATTAGAGCGCACAATCAGATCTGTGCTGTGTGTGATTTGTTTTTTTTACCTACTTTTTACTGTGAACAACATCAGCAGCCGTAATGAGCCGGAGGGAATTAGCCCAGCTGATTGATCAGGTCCATTCCAGAACATCAATGGGAGGTTGCTGAGATCAGGACGTCTCAGACCATCAACAAGGGCAACCTCACGAAGACCAACCTCTGGAAAACCAACCTCTAAAAGGGCATCATCAGGAAGATTATCCTCTGTTGGACTGCTGCATTGTTGCACTGCCGGAGAAGAAGAAGCCGGAGAGACCTGTACCATCTGTTTCTCACAGTTTGAGATTGGAAAGAAAGTAGCAGTGCCATCCTGCCTCCATGTTTTCCATGCACCATGCTTGGCTAAAAGGTTTCAGATTAACATCGTTTGCCCCCTGTGCCACACACTGTGCTTTGACTTCAACACAACAATGTGACTGGTGAAAACGAGGGACGAGACTGGTAAATCCCTTTTAGGTGATTCATACAGTGAAGCTGTTCCTGAAGCTGGGAGGTCTCTTGCTTCCAAGATCATTGCACAGGGAAGTACAGTGCTTTTAACCTGTATCCTTTAAATACTGTGTGGTTTGCTTTACTCTTTCTATCTTTTTTTATTCCTTCTCTACCCCCTTACATTTCTTCTTTGAGTCCTGCTTTGACTATGCCCTCTTGGTCTTTGTCCCTCTTTTTTATTTTATTTCTTCCATTTTCTCTTCAGCTGTCTTGTTTTTTGTTTGCGATTTTGTCCCGCCCCAGACTGGTCTGCTGGCTTTCCGGTCAGGTATCTGCCCGACATGAGGGTTCACCCAGTCTTGGCCACACCCTTCCAATAATCAATAATAATCTTTACACTCTTTCTTTTTCAAAATTTTTTTTTGATCTAGAGGGACATGAGCCAAACAGTCACATGATTGAGAAAAACATGTTTCTGATCTCTCCAGTTTTCAACAATAATTTTTACACCTTAACAGTGTTTCTTCCTCTTTCTCTTTCAGTTTTTTTTTAATGTGATTTTTCTTTAGGATTATAAAAATGAACAGAAAGGAAAGCTAGGCATTAGGGCTACTGGCGACACCCCAAAAAAAACGACACTGGACAGTTATCTCATCGGTGTGTTGGAAGAGCTGTTAGGCCTGTTACACACACTCCGGTTTTCACCGATGGCAAAAAGCCGGACACCTTTTGCCATCTGGCAGTGTCTTTGAGCCGTATTTAATGCTGTGCACATGCACAGCAGCAGGAGCGCTGCAAAAAAAAACCGTTGGGTGTGAAAGATCCCATTCATACACTCAGTGCACTACCTACAAGGACGGCACGGCCCCGGTACAGCAGCCAGACTTTTCAGTGGATATTTCTGACTGCAACGCGGCAACCGGGCCAGGGCCGTGCTGTGTGAAAGGACCCTACACCTTAAACCTACACCGTAAATTAGTAATTAGAATACTGGCACGGCAAAAAGCCATCTGAGTCTGCATGACTCAGAACTTACTCGATCAGTGGATGTTGGTCTCATGTTTTGGTGGTGGAGGAGTGCACAGACAGTAATAAAACCTTTTGCCCACACTATCTCATGCTTTCACAGGGACGGAATGTTTAAAAGAGCATGCGTTTAACGGAGTACAAGATTGAGTTGTGGCAGCATTAGCATACATCTCTGAATCAGGCCAACTGTGCGTTTTCCGAGGACTGAGAGAAAAATGCTGATTTTGACTTGCTCCCATACATTACCAGATTTTTATTCTAACCGAGTTGGCTCAAAATTGGTCTAGCATATGGCCAGCTTTAGTCTACAGGCCCACTTCCCCTCCTGGCTGTCTTGTGTCGTGCCCAGTCCCATTCCAGATAGCATCCTCACCACTGACTTCCCTGGTAGTGTCTCTTCCCCTGGGGTCAGGCATGTGGTCTCTGAAAATTTAAAGACGGGGTTGCAAATTTAAAGACATGATACGGACATCACACTGGTGCCAAATTTGAACATCCTGCCTATTTAGGGTCACTGTGAGCACTGCACAGTACCAGAGTATCAGGTCTTTCCAGTCTGCTCTAACATTGTACTAATTATATGTTTATTGATACACTGTGTACCAGCTCCTTGCCAGATCCTTCCCACGCAACCAGCCTATGTCTCTAACCTCTTGGGACCGTTAGACTCTCAGCCTCAACACTGCCAGCATTAATCCTGGGCTGACACACATCCACTCAGCCTAAATCCTGGCAGTATACTCTGTTCAGTATTGATGATTTTCCTAAACTATTCCCATATATGAAGATTATCCAAAGAAATGCAAAGGTTCCTTAGCTCTTTTTCGTGATTTTACATCTTTCTATTTGTAGTCAGGTAAATAATAATCTTCTTATAGTATCCTGTCTTTACAAAAATGCTGAATATCAGAGGAATATTGTACCGAAACTCAAGCTGAAGACAAAGTATGGTTATTCACTCACCACCTTTGGTTGATCGTACCAAGTATGAAATTTGATCCTCCATTCACTGCACCCTTCAAAATTTCTCCAATAATTGATTCTGTGACATTTCAGTTACAACTTCCAAGTCCTTTATGGATTCCCTCGACCTTCCACATGTCTCTTAAAACCTCCTTTCCTCTTAGTTCTCCTGCTTCCATGCTCATACAAGAATTTGAAGTCAGTGAAATATTAAATTCCCAAATCTTTTGAGACGCTTTCCTGGTGGATTGTAAGGGTCAAGAAGAGCATTCTTGGGCGAAGTCTGTAAATGTACATGCGTCTTCTTAGAGAATTCCATAGGTAGTTTCCCAACAAACCTTTCCTAGGGTATTCAATGCCACCACCTAAGAGGGGTGGGGCTATCGACACAGAGCAGCACAGAACGCTAAACTCTGGCCTGTTTCTTACCAATTACTGTCACTGTAAAAAGCTTGTGTACCTTGACCTGTGCTTGTACTCCTTATTGAATCTTTGCCGGTTACCCTGCCTCCTGTTTGTCTCTCCATCTTGCACCACCGATCACAGATAATTTTGATCACTTGCTAGCATGCTGATTCTGTAGGGGGGGCTGTTAGCTGGCAGCAAAGCCCTTACAACGGGTCTTGGTGAAGACTAGGGCGTGTATTAAGACTTTGTGCATCAAGGCTGCTAGTGGTAATCATAGACTAACAAGCATTTAGCCTAAATCCTGACATCCCTCATTCCCATCAGTGTTTAAAAGTTGACATTTTCCTCAGAAGTAGTTCTTTCAATACTACGTATAGTGAATTGGACAATTATTTTGTGTATCTTTACTGGTAGAGTGAAGTAAAAACAAATTTTAATTATTATTTAATCTGCAACAACATAATATATACTTTCATTCATATGATGAACCACTAATTAATTCAATACACAATTTTTATTAACCTTTATTTAATGATAAAAGGAGTAATATTTCCTTGGTATAATACACCACACAAAATACATGGATCTTAATCCATATATCTTGCCTATGCATTACCTACATAAATAAACACTCCTAAAGACCTTTCAGTATATATAAATATTAACATACCAAAATATGAGCAGTTAATATTTTAGGCCTAAGTAATCCAACAAGATCACTTTTCAAATTTCATTGAAATTACTTATTTCATTAAGCTTCCAAGGATAGAGAGAGACGATATTATTAGGCCACAAGCTTCCCTCCTGCAAAGACTCTGATATCTATCAATTTAATGTGTTAAATACCTTTGATCTTAAACCCTTGTGTGTCCCTTCATGAAAGCTAATAAGAATGTCTGAATATGCTTTGCTTAGAGAGGTTTGATAATATTTCCCCCGTGTTCTAAAAATCTAATATTAAAATTGTGAGCAGCCCTTCCTATGCACTGCATACTGCAGTAGCACTCCAAAAAATAATTATATACTTAGTGAAGGTTGAGTATCCCATATTCAAATATTCCGAAATACGGAATATTCCGAAATACGGAATTTTTTGAGTAGGACTGAGATAGCGAAACCTTTGTTTTATGATGGCTCATTGTACACAAACTTTGTTTAATTCACAAAGTTATTAAAAATATTGTATTTAATGACCTTCAGACTGTGTGTATAAGGTGTATTTGAAACATAAATAAATTGTGTGTATGTACACACACTTTGTTTAATGACAAAGTTATTAAAAATATTGGCTAAAATTACCTTCAGGTATAAGGTGTATATGAAACATAAATGCATTCTATGCTTAGACTTAATGTCCCATCGCCATGATATCTCATTATGGTATGCAATTATTACAAAATACAGAATAACCCGATATCCAAAATACTTCTGGTCCCATGCATTTTGGATAAGGGATACTCAACCTGTATGACAATAAACCTTTCAATTTTAAACACTTTCTGAGTGTTGTTAAATGTAAACTTTGGTATACTACAAGAAGGTTGTACAACCCAAGAAAATAACTTTCCAAGTGACTGAACAATATTCCTAACAATTGTATCTTAAGCTGGGCATACATTGTCAGATAAAAATGTCAGACCAACAGACATTTTATCAGCCAGCCTGAAACCAACAGATATCGTGGCCGTACCCTGTGAGATAGATCAGTGTATGACTAGAATACCTGGGTTCCTTCCCTGGGGAGGAAACATTTCCCCATTCCACTCCTGTGAAGAAACAGGGGGAACTGTGGGGCAGTCGGCCGCTGCAGTGCATACAATGACCGATACAGCCGACCAATTATTGGATCAGATAAGAGAAATATTGGATCAATAGGGCATGTTGGATAATATGAAGATCAGGATGATAGCTGCATAATGTATGACCATCTTTAGATACATCTACTATTCATTTTATCACTGTGAAAATGCCATAGAATATGTAATCTCAAGTGGCTATAATTTGCATAAAAAGTCCACATACCAAATGAAACTATTATCTTAGGCACTGTATTTAGATTTCCTGTTCATTATCTTAAGTAAAATGTCAATTACATCCAAACGGGCATAGTCTATGCGCCAGCATACTGTATCTCAAAAACATGCCTAAAATTCAATGTCATAATAGTCTAGCCAACAGATCAAATTGGTAGACATGACTTGCATGGACTAGTTCTAAAAAGTGAGTGATTCTCCATGCAAACCACAAAGCAGCTCATTTAAGGTCAATTTAACTGTATTATTCCATTTTTCTTCCAGCCCCAACATCGGGTTTTAGTACCTCAAAGGAAACCATAAGAGTATCTATTTGCATTCCCTTCAGGTGATTGGCATCTCTACAGCAATTAGTTTGAAATTACACTGTTACTAGCATGCAATAAAAACAGCACCTTTCATCTTTGTTAACTTTGCAAAGATACCGTCTAACCCAATAACTTTGATCAAATACGGATTTTTGATCCTGCCCCACCCGTCTCTGTGGATTTTGGAAAACTAATAGCTAGAGGCAATTTTTTTTAATTTAATATAAAGAAAAAACATCCTTGCTTCATTCTTCTCATTGAAAACCTGATGCTATGTGTGAAATTTAAGATGCTGGAAAGTTACCTTCTCCAATCTTGATTTTTGGGGGAGTTGTATTGACAAATCAAAATGCTCGTTTGTGTCAGCAAACTGAAAGCCAACCTTTGGGTGCCGAGCAAGATGGCACGTAATTATACATTTTGCTACACAACTGTTCTAAAACTTCCTATGTATAATTTGAGTGTAATTAGATATTAAGGAATTCACTGAGGTTAATCAAAAGGCAAAGTGTCAAGCATTTGTTTGTGCATAAGATAAGCACTGACATTCCTGATGTTTTACAGCATTGTATTATAATCATTTCAGAAGTGAGTTAATTGTAACATTATACTCCTATGCTTGAGAGTTGTACGTGTACTTTGACTTTGTCCATCACAGGTCATTTGTGCCATCAGTGGAGTTGGCAGCAGATCAAGGCATGTTTAGTGAAAGGTTTTCTATATAATGGGATCTTCCTTGATTTGGTGCACCTTTTTAGAACATCTACTAAAACACATAGAAAAGAGAATTAGCCCCAGAATAGTGCAGAATTTTATTAAAACCACCTTCAAAGAAAAGGAAATAAAAAATAAACGTACAAAACATGTTTTATCAATAAGCTTTTTACATTTTTTAATTGATATTGGTAAAATACTGCACAATTCTTTGCCCTCTGTCTCCTTTTCCGCATTTATGTTGGTACCTAATGACAGGAGCTGCGGATGTATAAGATATAGAGAAATGGGGAGAGGGAGGGGGAGATAGAGGGGGAAACACCTTGGGATATGCGCATTTGTTTAGGTATGTATACTACATCACATATTTCCAACTTCAAAATAGCACTGAATGACCAGTCACACAGGGCAGTTTTGGCAGACAAATAGACTAGGGTAGGAAAAATTTCTTGGTCCATAAATAGTGTAATTGTTTCTCAGGTCTAAAGGCAAAACTCACAGCATGACTGAAGTTTAGATCAGGATAATGTTGGTCTATCTGTGGTTCACTATGGTTCTTGAGAATAGTAAGAAAATAATATACCGTTTCATTAGGGGGACAACATTTGAGATACTCTTCAAAAAGACTCCTGATCCTTTCCCAGAAACTCCTTCATAAAATTAGGTGCTTGGCAACAATGAAGAAAATCTTAAGCATATTTCATTCAGTAACTAAGCCTTCAAATATAACTAAGTCTGGAGTGGTTGACTTATCTACATTAGCCCATCTTCTCAAAATGATGTATTCCAGCTTTTCATACCTTTTACTATAGATGCTCTTCAATGTTTTGTATGTGAGGCTTAGCCTGAGTTGACATACCCTGCCATTTACTATGCTTTCATGATGCATGCTTAAATCTGCACCCTACCTGCCTGCTTAGCTTCCCATGTTGTAATATTACACGTTTTACTGGATTTACTTTATACATTAAATAAATGGGTCACTGTATCTAATGTTTCCCTTTTTCCTTTGGTGGCCAGTTTATTTATTGGCCAATGCAAATTACATGACTCAACTACCTGATAAAAATGACTAATCATTTGCAGGCATCTGATCGGTGCACAACCAAAATTGCCCCTTGTCATTCCATCAAAGCAGGAGATATAGTCGTCATGATAAGAGGTTTATGATCTAACTCCATAATTGATCTTTGGAAAGGTCCATGTCAAGTGTTGCTGATGTCACTGACTGCTGTGAAGGTCAAAAAGTCTACGTGGATACACACCTCTCATTGCAAGAAGGTACCTCCTCCTACAGATTTGTCCTCATACATCGTTGTTGCAGTCGCAGCAAATAGCCCCTCCCGGTGCGCCAGGTCCCACGAGACTCTGCTAACGTCGGACATCTTTTTTTGCCAAAAATACAAATAAGGTCCATACTGTACATCAGCAATCAATTGGGACAATCTGACGTTTGCAGATGATTGTGTTAATGAATCTGCAATGTATGGGGTTCACAGATCGCAGATTTTGGCCACAAATCGATAGTTAAATCAGGTATTTCAACATGTTTAATTTAACAGATCAATTGGGACTGTAGATTGCTAGTGTAAGGGTAACAATCAGCAGATCTGCAGACCGTTTCTATTAAATTAATGAGCCTTTCAAGATTGGCAGATCTGTAACTGAAAATGATCTGCAAATCACTGAAAAAGGTCTGTCATGCATGGGCAAAGTTAGAAGGATTTGGGAAACAATATACAGTATATGGGGGGGAAAATCACAGGATCTGTGAAAAAATAAATTGTGACTGCTGATGTATGGGCGCCTTTAGTCGCAACGCAATGCTGCTAGATTGTATCTGGAGACTATGCTGATTAATTTGATATGTGACTCTTGCATATCTGTGTGCAACTCAGTCTCTGAATCTGTATACGAAGTGCTACGATGTAGCAGCCGCAGCTTTTTACCAATACAAGTTCCGTTGAGCTGCATAAACAGACTCAGTCACACACAATATACAAGTGTCACGTATCAAATTAATCAGCAGTGTCTCCTGGTTCATTCTAGTCGCATCACAAATAAGAGGCATTTTCAGCAGAAAAAGACCCCCGATGCTAGAAGAGCTGCTCATGGCCTGGAGGCTCACTTGCGCCAGGTATCTCCCTCTGTGTTGAGTATAGAGGCTAGATGTATGATGACACATCTGTATTCCAGCAGTACAGCAAGTACAGCAGTAAATCTGAAAGACCGAGCAAAGAAAAAGTAAATGACCAGTTGTACTCCCTTACAAAGATAAACCAGTGGGACACAATGTCCCCTCTGGTTATCACCTTGTGTAGGCAACAGGCTAGAGCCTGGGGGCTCTCAGGAGTCCTGCTGCACTACATTACCTACTGATGGTTCTCCGGAATCACTGAGTGGTCGCATGGCTGTTTCAGTGGATCATATGGCACTTTGTTTCTTTCAGCTTATCTTCATCAGTTAAAAGGTAACAAGAGACAAATAGCTTGTATAATATGCACAGGTCCACTGTTGATGTTTATAATACTCTTATGTGTGTGTACAGTATAACGCAATCCATTTTTGTCTCTCAATGCCAACAAGTAACTCAGGATGCAATGATATAAATAGCTCAGAAAACAGATTATGATAATGACTCATTATAAAATGCAAGAAAAAGGGACAGCAATAGCATTTTAAGGCTAATGGAGACCCTAAAACGCACAACTCAGGAGGTGAATCTTGAATGTGAGCCATAGTCCACTTGGCTTAATCGGCTAATGAATAGTCAACATGAACTAGTAAGAAAAATAGTAAAGGGGATGCTGAAACAACATTGGCAAAAACACCCAGTACACTTATAAACATGATTAAGCAGCATTGGTTCATTAGAGATAAAACTCACTGTGAAGGGGTGACACCAGTTCAGAAATGCATCTGTCAACACTGTGGGACCCCACCAGTAAAGAGATGTGAGAAATGGTGAGAGGATGATCCCAATACTCCTACAGATAGACTCCCCATTTCTATTTATCATTAACTAATATGAAGGGCAGTGAGAGGACAAATTGTTGGATATGGTACTATCTACCTGTGAGGCAGAACAATATGAAAATAGTGCCTAACCCTTTGAACATACAGACTACAGAAATTACTCAGTCGGAATGTGGTTCACCACATAGTGGACCAGATCTAATGACCAAGCTACCAGTCTTTACAGTAGAGTATCTGCGCAATATTAGTTATCTCTTGTGTTTATTAAAAAGACTAGAACCAAAGAATTCACTGGGCATGTTCAAGTATGGAACACGTTTATATCTGGATGTAAGGAAAGGTTAAACGTTAATAGTGGGAAGGAATGTCAGTCTGACATCAAGAAACAATGTAGATACCCTTGGTTCTACAATCCAACAGTATAATTGCGTACTTGGTCATAACCAAACATATATTTAACAAGAATATGTTACCTCTGGAATCAGAGTATGTGTTACCTAGGAAAACTTCTCCCCATGATACACGTATACACCTCAGAGAAAATGGTTAGAAAAACTCTGGAAGGAATGCCTGAGGTGCCTCCTCCACACCTGCCAGGGAAAATTAAAGGATTCTTGCCAGATGGCCGGAAAGAAAGATTGCCACAATAAACAGGTGTATTTGAGTTTTCAGTATGTAAGAGACCTCGGTAACATAGTTGACACTATGGGTAGTATTCAATTGTTTGAAAAGTCAGATGGGAGTATGTATTTTCCTATCTAATAGACAGGTAAAAACAGACACCCAACCGACTTTTCAAACAATTGAATTGTACCCTATGACAGGTATTTATGATGGTATTTGGATGATATATAGACAGTGTCTAGTTAGACAGTCAATAGAAAGACACCATCCAGTGATCGCGATGAGCCCAAAAAAAGTGGGTCCTAGGGACCCCTCACTTTTAGAAAATACACACTGCACCAAGTGGCGTGCACCAGGTAGAGCATGTTATACACAATGCATCAGGTAAAGTACTTATACACACTGCACCAAGTGGCGTGCACCAGGCAGAGCATGTTATACACATTGCACCAAGTAGTGAACTTATACACACTGCACCAAGTAGAGTGCACCAGGTAGAGCATGTTATACACATTGCACCAGGTAGAGCACGTTATACATAATGCAACAGGTAGAGTACGTCAGGCTTGGACTGGCCCACAGGGGTACAGGGGAAACCACCGGTGGGTCCACCTCCTGGTATAAGGATCAGGTTCCAGACTGTGCACTTGAATTATACATGTTACCTTATACTGTACTATGGTGTATTTTCTACAGTGCATTGCTGTTATTAATCTGGTACATTATCATGCATGCAGCAATTGAATTTACTGTATATATTTATGAAGGGGCCCAGACGTTGCATTCTCTAATGGTTAGTCAAACCAATGAGTTGGCAGGCCACCCCCCCTCTGCAGATTGGCCACACCCCTAAACATGGCCCCTACCACTGCATCCCCCCGGTGGGCCCTACATGCCCTAGTCCGAGACTGGAGTACGTTATACACTTCACGCCATGCAGAGCATATTATACATATTGCACCAGGTAGAGGACACTACACACAGTGCACCAGGTAGAGTACTTATACATACTGCACCAGGTAGAGCATGTAAAACACTTTGCAGCCTCAGCCCCTAAGTTGTCCACCGCAGATGCTGGAACTCCCTACAGCAAGCCCATCCACCACCCCACACAGACTGCTGCAGTACGGGCACACAGGTCACTGGGGGCATAGGGCACATCAGTGACAGTCACCCGCTCACCTCCTTCTCCCCCCACAGCACAAACACCTGCTCACCTCCCCCCCCCCCCCCCCGCAGCACATACACCCGCTCACCTCAGTCTCCCCCCGCAGCACATACACCCGACCACCTCCGTCTCCCCCCTCCGCAGCACATACACCTGCTCACGTCCTTCTCCCCCCTCCGCAGCATACACCCGCTCACCTCCTTCTCCCCCCTCCGCAGCATACACCCACTCTCCTCCGTCTCCCATCGGCAGCATACACCCACACACCTCTGTCTCCCCCCCCCCCCCCCCATACACCCGCTCACATCCTTCTCCCCCCTCCGCAGCATGCACCCGCTCACCTCCGTCTCCCCTCGGCAGCACATACACCCACTGACCCCAGTAACACATGCACACATCTGTCACCCTGCAGCCACGTTAAAGACAGACCTTCCTAGCAGTACCACACACTACGCTGCACCATCATGCCGGGAGCCCAAGACCCTGTGAAGCCGCTGCACATGACCAGGAGAGGAGCCAAGGCTCCACGTCCCTCTTTTTAAAGCAAGAAAGGATCCATCAAAAAATGAATTGACAGCCTGTAATTGGCTGCAGCAGAGCGCGGCCCCGGGGACCCTCCCATTTCAGAAAAGTGAGAGTCTCCGGTCTTCAAAACTGGGTAAAATACGCGCCATAGCGAGTTTTAGCGATCACTGACCATATGTTAGACAGACATTAGGTCGACTGTGTCAAAAGGTTGATGTGAAAAAGGTACAGTACAAAATGTCGACAAGGTCAAAAGTTTGACATGAAAATGGTAGACATAAAAAATAGAATTTTGATAACCTACCGGTAAATCCTTTTCTCGTAGTCCGTAGAGGATACTGGGGTCCACATTAGTGCCTTGGGATATAGACTGGTCCACTAGGAGCCATTGGCACTTTAAGAGTTTGAGAGTGTGGGCTGGCTCCTCCCTCTATGCCCCTCCTACCAGACTCAGTCTAGAAACTGTGCCCGAGGAGACGGACATCTTCGAGAGAAGGATTTAACACAGATAGTGGCGCGATTCATACCAGCTCACACATACAAGGCACATCAAGCTAACTTAGCTTGAAAACTCAGCAACTGCTGAAACATTACTTACCAAGTAACAATGCAGTACATAACTAACCAAAGTCGTAGTGAACCAGATAACGGTTGCAGGAAAACAAAGCGCTGGGCGGGCGCCCAGCATCCTCTACGGACTACGAGAAAAAGATTTACCGGTAGGTAACCAAAAGCCTATTTTCTCTTACGTCCCAGAGGATGCATGGGGATGTACCAAAGCTCCCAGAACGGGAGGGAAAGTGCAGAGTCTCCTGCAGAACTGATTGACTGAACTTCAGATCATCAGAGGACAAAGTATTGAACTTTTAAAACTTTGCAAACGTGTTCGACCCAGACCAAGTTGCAGCTCGGCAAAGTTGCAATGCCGAGACATCACGGGCAGCCGCCCAGGAAGACCCCACCTTACAAGTAGAGTGGGCCTTAACAGATTTTGGACACGGCAGTCCTGCCATAGAATAAGTGTGCTGGTTAGTGAACCGAATCCAGTGAGAAATAGTCTACTTAGAAGCAGGACACCCAATTTTCTTGGGATCATATACAGTAGGACAAACAGAGAGTCTGACTTTCTGTGACGAGAAGTTCTCTTCACATACATCTTCAGAGCCTTTACAACATCCAAGGACTTTGATGTAATTGAGGAGTCAGTAGCTACTGGCACCACAATAGGATGGTTGATATGAAATGCCGACACAACCTTCGGAAGAAACCGATGACATGTACGGAGTTCAGCTCTATCTTCGTAGAAGATCAAGTAAGGACTTTTACAGGACCAAGCCCCTAGTTTCGACACACGTCTAGCAGAAGCTAAGGTCAACAACGTGACCGCCTTCCAAGTAAGAAATTTGACCTCAACCTCCTGTTGAGGTACAAACCAATCCGACTGGAAGAATTGCAACTAGGCGGTACAAAGGGAGGTTGGATGTGCAGAACTCCCTTCAAAAAAGTCTGACCCTCAGGGAGGGCAGCCAATTGTTTCTGGAAGAAGATGGAGAGGGCCGAAATCTGGACCTTCACAGATCCCACCCTCAGGCCCATATCTACACCTGCTTGCAGGAAGAGGAGAAACAGTCCGAGTTGAAACTCCACCGTAGGAAACTTCTTGGATTCACACCAAGGAACATATTTCTTCCAAATACGATGGTAATGTTTAGACGTTACCCCTTTCCTAGCCTGTATCGGGGTAGGAATGACCTTCCGAGCTAGTATCAGGAGTTCAACCTCCATGCCGTCAAACGTAGCCGCGGTATGTCTTGATAGGCAAACGGTCCCTGCAGCAGCAGATCCTCCCGAATAGAAAGAGGCCTCGGCTCTTCCTGCAAGAAATTCAGAAGGTGCGCGTACCAAGCCCGCCTTGGCCAGTCCGGAGCAATGAGGATCGCCTGAACCCTTGATCTCCTTACGAGCTTTAGAACTCTTGGAATGAGTGGAAGAGGTGGAAACGCATACACCGACAGGAACACCCACGGAGACACCAGGGCGTCCACTGCCACTGCTTGTGGGTCCCTCGACCTGGAACAATAGCGTTGAAGCTTCTTGTGGAGCCGAGAGGCCATCATGTCTATTTGGGGTAAACCCCAAGGTTTGTAAATTCCTTGAACACCTCCGAATTGTCAGCGTCCGGAGTCTTACCGGTACGCTGGGGCCGCGGGGCTGGCTTCCTTGGCGTTGTGCGGGCAGCGGCGGAGGTGGGCTGCTGCGCCGGATCCGTGGGCAGCAGTAGCGGCGGTGAGGGGGTCCGCTCGTGGAGGCGGGACGCCGCTACAGCGGGTCGCTCTTGCTGAACCATTGCTTGGAAACCAGGGGCAGTGAGCAATGTGGCTTTGCAAAAAGGTCTGCATTACTGGGCGCCGCCATGTTGGAGACCAAGTTTTAAGCATAGTTCCTGTTTCTTCCAGCCAAACCAGGGGAAGCTCTCCCTATAAAAGGGGGCTGGTTTAGGACAGGGACGCCAGTGCTTCAAGTTACAACCCTGTTGTAGGTGCTTTAAGCCTGTGCTCCCAGGATTCCTGCTGTATTCTGGTTCCCCCTGATCCTGCTTGGTCGGTTCTCTGTTGCTGCTGCAGCCCTGCCGTTTCTTGCCTGCTACTGCCTGTGGAAGCGCTCCTGGAAAACCCGGTCCAGTAAGACTCTTTGGGCACAGTCGGCCCGGGTCTTCTGCCTTGTCTTTCAAGCCACACTCCACAGATCTCCTTCACCAGCCACGCCTTTGTACCACTGACCACAGCCTGCAGATTATCTTCAAGCCTCGTTTTCCAAACCACAGTCCACAGTCCTTGTCTCCAGCCACGTTTTCAACTACCATCCACAGTTCCAAAGTTCATCATCTACAGTCTCGTCTTTCAAATCACAGTCCACAGTTCTTCACCTCCAGCCACGTCTTTAACCATTGTGCTTCAGCCTCGGTTCTCTACCTCAGCCCTGTACATAATAAATACTTTCCATTGGCTCTCAAACCCCGCCTACGTTCTTCATTGCTCCGTGTCCCATGCGAAGGAACTATATACAGCCCCCTCATCTGGTTCATTCACAGCCTGCTACCTCCTCGGGCAAATCTCAGCTGCCGGATCCTCAAACCCTGCCAGACGTGACACGGATGGAGACCTCATTCCCCTGGATAGAGATCGTGTCTGCTGAGGAAGTTTGCTTCCCAGTTGTCTACTCCCGGAATGAAGATTGATGAGAGCGCCAACGCGTGTCTTTCTGCCCAGAGGATGATTCTTGTCACCTCTGACATTGCAACACTGCTCTTCGTTCCGCCCTGTCGGTTTATGTAGGACACTGTCGTTACATTGTCCGACTGCACTTGAATGGCCCGATTTCTTAGAAGATGGGCTGCCTGAAGAAGACCGTTGTAGACGGCTCTTAGTTCCAAGATGTTGATGGGCAGCCCGGCTTCCTGACTTGACCACCTTCCTTGGAATGTTTCGCCCTGAGTGACTGCAACCCAGCCCCGAAGGCTTGCATCCGTGGTTAGAAGGACCCAGCCCCGAAGCTTGCATCCGTGGTTAGAAGGACCCAGTCCTGAATCCCGAACCTGCGGCCCTCCAGAAGGTGAGGGAATTGGAGCCACCAGAGGAATGAAATCCTGGCCCTTGGCGACAGACGAATCCTCTGGTGCATGTGGAGATGAGTTCCTGACCACTTGTCCAGGAGATCCAGTTGGAAGGCCCGAGCATGGAACCTTCCATATTGGAGAGCCTCGTAACAGGCCACCATCTTTCCCAAAAGGCGATTGCAGTGATGAACTGACACCCGGGCTGGCTTCAGGAGATCCCAGACCATTGTTTGTATCACCAATGTCTTTTCCTGCGGAAGAAACACCCTCTGCACTTCTGTGTCGAGGATCATCTCCAGAAAAGACAACCTCTGGGTCGGTTCCAAATGTGACTTTGGGAGATTCAAAATCCAACCGTGAACTCTGAGTAGGTGCGCTGTGAGAACAATGGACTGCAACAGCTTCTCCTTGGACGAAGCCTTTATCGGCAGATCGTCCAGATATGGAATGATGTTCACCCATTGTTTGCGGAGGAGGACCATCATCTCTGCCATCACGTTGGTGAACACCCTTGGTGCTGTTGAGAGGCCGAATGGCAGGGCCTGGAACTGGAAATGTCTGTCCAATAATGCGAAACAGAGATAAGCCTGATGTGGCAGGCAAATCGGAATGTGGAGGTACGCATCCTTGATATCCAGGGATACCAGGAATTCCCCCTCTTCCAGACCTGATATCACCGCCCTGAGAGACTCCATCTTGCACTTGAACTCCTTTAGAAAGGGGTTCAGTGATTTTAAGTTCAGAATGGGCCTGACCGAACCATCCGGTTTCGGTACCACAAAGAGGTTTGAATAGTAACCTGTGGTTCGTAAATGAGGAGGAACTGGTACAATGACCTGTGCCTCCACCAACTTCTGGACAGCTTCCTGTAGTACAGTTCTGTCTGCCAGTAGAATTGGTGAGGAGGGAGATTTTGAAATTCCAGCCTGTAATCCTGGGACACAATATCTATCACCCAGGGATCCAGGCCGGACAATACTCAGACGTGACTGAACTGTCTAAGTCTCGCCCCCACCGGCCCCACCTCCAGGCCGCGTGGTCCACCGTCATGCGGAGGACTTTGGCGTAACTGAAGCAGGCTTTTGTTCCTGGGAACCTG
The DNA here is from genome assembly GCF_028390025.1 of Pseudophryne corroboree. NCBI lineage: Eukaryota > Metazoa > Chordata > Amphibia > Anura > Myobatrachidae > Pseudophryne > Pseudophryne corroboree. The sequence goes on from NC_086448.1 coordinate 176,900,381, forward strand.
CAGCAGCAGGTTTCTTGGATTTAACTCAACCTCCCCTAAAGAAGGTATTGGACGGTTTGGCCTTTCTAGGCTTGTTAGGCCGAAAGGACTGAGATGCTGATTAAGAGAAGTATTTATTCGGAGCAGGTGCTGCCGAGGGAAGAAACGGAGACTTACCCGCTGTAGCCGTGGATATCCACGCATCCAAAGCTTCCCTAAAGAGAGCCTGACCTGTGTAGAGTAGGGACTCCACACTTTTCCTGGATTCCGCGTCGGCAGACCACTGGCACAGCCACAGTCCCCGACGAGCTGAAACAGACATGGAAGAGATCCCCGCAGCCATGGAACCCAGGTCTTTCATGGATTCTACCATAAAACCTGCTGAATCGTGAATGTTACGCAAAAACAATTCAACATCCCCTCTATCCATCGTATCCAAATCCTCTAGTAAAGTAGTCAACCACTTTACTATAGCCCTTGCAATCCATGCACTAGCACTAGTGGGACGTAATATGGCCCCTGCAGCAGTGTACATTGATTTAAGTGTTTTATCAAGCCGGCTCCTTTAAAGTTTTCCCATTTTTCCTATCCTCCACAGGGAAAGGAAACGCCACCTGGACCATTTTAGGGTTCTGGAATTTTTTCTCCGGGTCTTCCCATGCTTTCTCAAATATAGCATTCAATTCCTTTGACGCAGGGAAGGTTAGCGAGGCTTTCTTATTTTCAGTGAAAAAAGCCTCCTCAACCTGCTCAGGTGTGGTATAATTTATATTTAACACATCCCTGATAGCCTCTATCATTAACTGCACCCCCTTTGCAAGAGAGGCAGACCCCCGCAACACATCCCCATTACCGTCTGTGGTATCAGAATCGGTATCCGTGTCATCTTGCGTGAAGTTAACAAGCGCACGTTTTTGGGGGTATATAGCGGGGCGTCCTGAGGTACCAGAATCGGGCCATACTGTCATGGAGTTCTGTAATACCTGGGTTGCAGACTCATTACTCGCAATCCTGTCAGAAATCTGAGTAATCCAAGATTTGATAGAGGAAAACCATTCAGGCTCACTTGCTGGAATCTGTGATAAACCAGTGCTATCCTGATTACATGGAATGGGATCATCCTGTGAGGACATATCCTCCGCAGCATATGACAGTGTCCCTGGACATAGCTAAAGGTGACCACCTAACACTCCACACACACACACACACACACACACACACACACACACACACACACAGGTGAGGGCAGACAGAGTTCCCCCCAAGAATGGCAAGAGAGACACAGAGATTGGAGCCAACCCACACACAGCACTTTTACCAAAGGGAGACCCAGTGTCAGCGCTGACTGTGCACCTTAATAGGATACACAGTCGTTTTGCAGCCTCCCCCTTCTACAGCCCCCTGGTACCGTTTACAGATAGCTGGAGTTGCTGTGGAGGGACCTTCTTCCCTTGTCAGCGCTGTGCAGGCAGGAAAATGGCGCAGAAATGCTGCTGGGTGCGCTCTGAGAAGCTCCACCCCTTAAAATGGCGCTGTCATCCCGCTCTTCTCCTGCTTATACTGGCCTGAGGATTTAGTGCAGGCTGAGATCCTGGGACCCAGACAGGCTTCTGGACCAGTGTATGGTGTAGCGCTGGCTCAGGGCACCCCTCACAGCGCCGCACCATGTACCACTGAGCCATCCCCGGAGCGCAGTTAATACTGCGCTCCTACCCTGTTGCCGCCATCTTCACACCGACCCCCCCCGCTTGCTAGGGGGGTCGGTGTCTCACTCGACACAGATTCTTCAGCTCTGCAAGGGGGTGGCGGCATGCGAGCGGTCCCCTGTGGCGGAGAACGATCAGACCCCTCTGGAGCTCAGTGTCCAGTCAGCGGAGACAGTGGCTCAGACCCCGCAGGGCGGACACTGCTACCCCCCCTCAGTCCCTCGCTGCAGGGAGGCTGTTGCCAGCAGCCTCCCTGTAAAACAAAAACTCTAAAACAACATTTTACTAGGAAAACTCAGGAGAGCTCCCCTAGCTGTGACCGGCTCCTCCGGACACAATTTATAAACGGAGTCTGGTAGGAGGGGCATAAAGGGAGGACCCAGCCCACACTCTCAAACTCTTAAAGTGCCAATGGCTCCTAGTGGACCAGTCCATACCCCATGGTACTAATGTGGACCCCGGCATCCTCTAGGACGTAAGAGAAAAAGGTAGACACAGGTTTTTTTTTATTTTACATGTATTTGGACTTTTTCATACCCTCTCTATCCATGTCCGAAGCGTGGCGAGCGAAGAGAGCCCAGCGAGTGGATGCCGTTCTACAATTGGGGTCACAGATGACAAAACTAGCTAGACAACCCCCCCCCAAAAAAAGTTCTATCTACTTTTTTATGTCGACCATTTTCATGTCGACATTTAGTACTGTCTACTTTTTTCATGTCTACCTTTTGACTGTCTAACATGTGTGGGGAAATGTAATAGGGTGTGAGAATCAGAAAGTGAGAGATTTTGGTCAAATTCTTCTAGTTTTTTTTTTTTTAAGTGGCAATCTTTTACATGGCAAAACCAGGTTGATTTTACCATTTAAATGATTGGAGAACTTGTCCAAAATCTCTCACTTTCTGTTTTGCACACCCTGTTACATTGCCTGCCCCCCCCCCGGTGTCTATCCAGTGACTGTCTAACTAGACACTGTCTGTTATACCACATCTATTTATGATAGATCCCTTTATTATTTCGGAAAGGAGTTGCACGCTTTCAAAACTGAACTCATACAGCAAAGACTAGTTTTAGACTACGCAACAGCACAGACAGAAGGAAGCTTCCACACAATATGGTATTATGTGGTGTGCTTATATCAACAATGGTACAGGCAACCCAGACATGCACATAGCTAATGAACTATATAGGAGGAGTGTGATAAAGGTCAAAAAAGGCCAGACCAGTGCATGACTGTGGAAGAGTTTCCAGAAGCACCTCCTTCACATTATCTCCTCCCATAGGATACCCAGGTTCACCCATTAAATGAAATGATCATGACTGACCAGTATTGACTCCTTAAGCACTGCACGGCAAGTGTGGTCTTACTACCAATTCTGGGTGTTGTTAGATTTCAATATGGGTGGAGGAGGGGTTAGTTACGATACTGTCATCATTAATAATAATCAGATGGGTGATAGTACCATTACAGGGAAAAGGGTTCAAGGGAATGGATAAAGGAATATATTGTTATGCAGCTTTGATAGCTTATCAAGATGGATACACTATAGTCAAAAGCATGTTATCATATATTACAGTAGCGTATTAGAAATTAAGCCTACAGAGGAAATATTATCTAATGCTGTATCTAGCAATGCCTTTCCAAGAAGCTACTAACCACAGATACACCCAATCCACCATTCGTTGTTTACTTAAGTTACAAATTATAACTATTATAGTGGTACCTAGTACCTGGCATAAAGCCAAGATGAACCGATAAGATGTAGGTTTTACTTCTATGGTGTTAAGAACAGTCATGTGACATGTTTGCGGCACTTGTTTAAAACTTGTGTAACAGTATAAGGGAGGGGTCAGTACTATTGATGCATTGGAATTGCAAATCTTTTTAATGAACTCTTCATTTTTGCACTTGAGCTATTTCTGTAGACATTTCTAACTGGATCAATAAATATATTCAGATCAGTATATTTATGGTCTGTTTAGCTTTTATCATTATTCTGACAAAATACGATTCTGAAAATACTGTAGGATTACATTTCTTAATACAAAATACACTGCTCAAAAAAATAAAGGGAACACTAAAATAACACATCCTAGATCTGAATGAATGAAATATTCTTATTAAATACTTAGTTCTTTACATAGTTGAATGTGCTGACAACAAAATCACACATAAATTATCAAGGGAAATCAAATTTATTAACCCATGGAGGTCTGGATTTGGAGTCACACTCAAAATTAAAGTGGAAAAACACACTACAGGCTGATCCAACTTTGACGTAATGTCCTTAAAACAAGTCAAAACGAGGCTCAGTAGTGTGTGTGGCCTCCATGTGCCTGTATGACCTCCCTACAACCCACACAAGTGGCTCAGGTAGTGCAGCTCATCCAGGATGGAACATCAATGCGAGCTGTGGCAAGAAGGTTTGCTGTGTCTGTCAGCGTAGTGTCCAGAGCATGGAGGCGCTACCAGGAGACCGGCCAGTACATCAGGAGACGTGGAGGAGGCCGTAGGAGGGCAACAACCCAGCAGCAGGACCGCTACCTCCGCCTTTGTGCAAGGAGGAACAGGAGGAGCACTGCCAGAGCCCTGCAAAATGACCTCCAGCAAGCCACAAATGTGCATGCGTCTACTCAAACGATCAGAAACAGACTCCATGAGGGTGGTATGAGGGCCTGACGTCCACAGGTGGGGGTTGTGCTTACAGCCCAACACCGTGCAGGACGTTTGGCATTTGCCAGAGAATACCAAGATTGGCAAATCCGCCACTGGCGCCCTGTGCTCTTCACAGATGAAAGCAGGTTCTCACTGAGCAGATGTGACAGACGTGACAGAGTGTGGAGACGCCAAGGAGAACGTTCTGCTGCCTGCAACATCCTCCAGCATGACCGGTTTGGCAGTGGGTCAGTAATGGTGTGGGGTGGCATTTCTTTGGGGGGCCACACAGCCCCCCATGTACTCGCCAGAGGTAGCCTGACTGCCATTAGGTACCGAGATGAGATCCTCAGACCCCTTGTGAGACCATATGCTGGTGCGGTTGGCCCTGGGTTCCTCCTAATGCAAGACAATGCTAGACCTCATGTGGCTGGAGTGTGTCAGCAGTTCCTGCAAGACAAAGGCATTGATGCTATGGACTGGCCCGCCCGTTTCCCAGAGCTGAATCCAACTGAGCACATCTGGGACATCATGTAACACAGTAACATAGTATCTGAGGTTGAAAAAAGACAATTGTCCATCGAGTTCAACCTATTTGTGGTCTCCTATGCATGATGATTTGACTAAGATTTCTGACTGATGCTGCTGTCAGCCGTTGCATTTTATCCCTATTTATAGCAACTATAATGCATGACTATGCACCATACCCCTGGATATCCTTATCCATTAGGAATTTATCTAACCCATTCTTAAAGGTGTTGACAGATTCCGCCATTACAACTCCCTCGGGCAGGGAATTCCAAACACGTATTGTCCTTACCGTGAAAAAGCCTTTACGCCGTATTGTGCGGAATCTCCTCTCCTCTAACCTGAGCGAGTGTCCACGAGTCCTCTGTGTTGATCTAACCAAAAACAGGTCCCGCGCAAGCTCTGTGTATTGTCCCCTTATATATTTGTAGATGTTGATCATATCCCCTCTTAGTCTCCGCTTTTCCAATGTAAACATGCCTAGTCTTTCAAGCCTTTCCTTGTATTCCATCGTCTCCATGCCCTTAATTAGTTTGGTCGCCCTCCTCTGTACCTTTTCAAGCTCCAGGATATCCTTTTTGTAGTACGGTGCCCAGAATTGTACACAGTATTCAAGGTGTGGCCTCACTAGTGATTTATATAACTGGAGTATAATACTCTCGTCCCTAGCATCAATACCCTGTTTTATGCATGCTAATATCTTATTAGCCTTCTTTGCTGCAGTCCTACTTTGGGTACTACTGCTTAGCTTGCTATCTATGAGGACACCTAAGTCCTTTTCCAGTACAGAATCCCCTAATTTTACCCCAATTAGTAGGTAGTTGTAATTTTTGTTCTTGTTACCACAGTGCATTACCTTACACTTGTCTGTGTTGAAGCGCATTCTCCATATGTCTCGCTCCATCCACCAACAGTTGCACCACAGACTGTCCAGGAGTTGGCGGATGCTTTAGTCCATGTCTGGGAGGAGATCCCTCAGGAGACCATCCGCCACCTCATCAGGAGCATGCCCAGGCGTTGTAGGGAGGTCATACAGGCACATGGAGGCCACACACACTACTGAGCCTCATTTTGACTTGTTTTAAGGACATTACATCAAAGTTGGATCAGCCTGTAGTGTGTTTTTCCACTCTAATTTTGAGCGTGACTCCAAATCTAGACCTCCATGGGTTAATAAATTTGATTTCCATTGTTAATTTTTGTGTGTTTTTGTTGTCAGCACATTCAACTATGTAAAGAACAAAGTATTTAATAAGAATATTTCATTCATTCAGATCTAGGATGTGTTATTTTAGTGTTCCCTTTATTTTTTTGAGCAGTGTACATTGTTATTATAGATGTATTCACTTCACTTGTACACTATCTGGACAAACGTGCCTGGACACTGACAGCAAATAGATTGAAATTTTATTGAAGTCAGTACTTTGTAGGTCCACCATGTGCAATGATCACTGCAGACGCCCTTCTTGGCAGAATGTCCACAAGCTCCTGGACAACAGCAGGCAGTATGTTTTGCCATTCCACCTTAAGCAGTGACCAACTGTAACAATGAAGAAAGTCGAGTCAGCCTACAATACATCAATCACTCCAATTTGTCCCAGAGGTTTTCAGCGGGGTTAAAATCTGGACTGAGCTGTCCAGTCCATCTGGGTAACCAAATTTTCTGTATACCAGTCCAGTGTCGCCCTGGAAACATGACAGGTGGCACTATTGTCCCGACAAAAAACATTTATTTTTTCCGTAGAACGGCCACAATGTAGGGAGCATAGAGTTATCAAGAACATCTCTAGACTGCACCTCTGGTCCTCGCAATCCTCATACGCATGACCGTCGTAAATTTAAACAATCCCTCCATGAGCAGCAACTTGTGCTATAGGCCATAGTCACACCATCTGGCAAGATAGGAGCTTATACAAAAGTGATGGCCTGCACCCATCTTCAAGGGGAACGAGAATACTAACTGAACAGTTTGGCTGCTTCATCAAGAACTATTTAAATTAACAGAGGGGGACAGTGAACCAAATAGGAATAAAGCAATCTGCTCCCCCAACACAGAGGTATTGTTTCTGCAGGCAAAGGAAATAGGAAGCATATCCACAGCAACAGAAGATAATTCAGATCAAAACCAAATAAACATAGGTAGAGAGAAGAACATAGCTAGGAACAGGAAAAGCACAAACAAGACTCTAAAAGCTATGTGTGCAAATGCTCAGAGCTTAGGAAATAAAATCCCAGAACTAACTGCAATAATGACAAGGGATGATCTAGATATTGTGGCAATTACAGAGTCATGGTGCAATGAAAATCATGACTGGGACATAGCTATACAGGGATATACTTTATTTAGGAAGGACAGAATGGGAAAAATTGGAGGAGGGGTAGCAATGTATATAAAAAAAAGCATAAATACTACCTTAATACAAATTATTGAAGAAAAAACTGAGGCCCTTTGGGTGACCATAGAAACAGGAGAGAAGTCAATTATTCGTATTGGCGTTCTATACAGGCCACCAGGACAGGAAGAACTGGACAAGAACCTATTGCAGGACATACCTAAAATGGCATTAAAAGGAGAGGTAATAATCATGGGCGACTTTAATCTGTCTGTTGCTAGTTCCACTAGAAGTAGAGACATTTTAAATTCCCTTCAGGGAGCATCCCTCCACCAATTGGTGAGGGAGCCCACTCGGAAAGACGCAATATTACACTTAATACTTACAAATGGAGACAGAATATCGGACATAAAAGTGGGTGAAAACCTGGGATCCAGTGATCATCAAGCAGTATGGTTCAGCATAAAGACAGAGACTGACTCGTCCCACACAAAAACAAAGGTGCTGGATTTTAGGAAGGCTGATTTTGTAGGGATGGGAAAATGTGTAAGCAATTCTTTGGCAGAGTGGAGGAACTTGGAAGCAGTGCAGGAGAGGTGGAAAACATTAAAAAGTGCAATATTAAAGGCAACAGACCTCTGTATCAAAAGTGTTAGGAAAAACACAAGGAAAAGGAAGCCAGTGTGGTTTGCAAAAAAAGTTGCAAATATTGTGAAAGAAAAAAAGATGGCTTTTAGGAAATATAAGCAGACACAAAATAATGAAGACAAAGATATATATCTTGTTACACAGGAGGAGACTAAGAAGGTAATCAGATGTGCAAAGGCACAAGCTGAGGAGAAAATGGCCCAGTCAGTGGGTAAAGGAGGCAAAACTTTTTTAAGGTATATAAGCGAAAGGAGAAAAACAAAAGGCGGAATTATAAAACTAAAGACAGAGTCTGGGAGTCTTGTTGAGGGAGACAATGTAATAGCAGATCTTAATAATAATTTTTGCTCAGTATTCACTACTGAAAGAGAGGGGAAGGGGCCACAGTTAAGTTGCAGGGATATTCAGGAAAATTAAACAAGTACATTTACAGAGGAGAAGGTCCTAACAGAACTCTCAAAGGTGAAAGTGGACAAATCTATGGGGCCAGATGGGATACATCCAAGTATACTAAAAGAACATAAAGAGGTGCTGGTAGCACCATTGAACAAATTATTCAACCAGTCATTAGCAACAGTAGTAATTCCAGAGGACTGGAAAAGAGCGAACGTAGTCCCACTACACAAAAGTGGAAGCAAGGAAGAGGCAAACAACTACAGACCAGTGAGTCTTACATCAGTGGTAGGGAAATTGATGGAAACACTCTTAAAAGAAAGAGTTGTAGATTATCTCAAATCCAGTAATTTACAGGATCCCAAACAGCATGGTTCACTGGGGGGAGATCATGTCAGACAAATCTTATTGACTTTTTTGACTGTGTGACTAAAGTGATAGATAAAGGTGGAGCCGTGGATATAGCTTATCTAGACTTTAGTAAGGCTTTTGACACTGTTCCACATTGCAGACTACTAAATAAACTTGGAAGCTTGGGATTGGATACTAGGATTGTTGAATGGATAAGATCTTGGTTGCAGGATAGAAAACAGAGTTGTGGTAAATGGAGTGCATTCACACGAGGGAAATGTTACCAGTGGAGTACCCCAGGGATCTGTACTTGGACCAGTGCTTTTTAATATATTTATTGGTGACATTGCAAATGGTATTAAAGGGAAAGTATGCCTTTTTGCAGATGACACAAAGGTATGCAACAGGGTAGACATGCCAGGTGGGGTAAAACAAATGATTGAGGATCTAGGTAGACTAGAGGAATGGTCAAGAGTGTGGCAATTACAGTTTAATGCCAAAAAATGCAAAATCATGCACTTGGGTCTCAAAAATCCAAAGGCTAAATATAGTATTAATGGCACTATACTGGAAACTACTGAGGAGGAAAGGGATCTAGGAGTCCCTTTTTCAGGTGACTTAAAGGCAGGTAAGCAATGTAACAAAGCAATGAGGAAGACTAACCAGATGCTTGGCTGCATTGGGAGAGTAATCAGCAGCAGAAAGAAGTAATAATGCCACTGTATAGGTCATTGGTACGGCCTCACCTAGAATACTGGGTTCAATTCTGTAGGCCATATCTTCAAAAGGATATTAATACATTAGAGACTGTACAGAGAAGGGCAACTAAAATGGTGCATGGCCTACATCACAATACATACCCAGAAAGACAAAAAAAATCTCATTATGTATAGTTTGGAGCAGAGAAGGGAAAGGGGGGACATGATAGAAACTTTCAAATATATCAAAGGTTTTAACAAAGTCCAGGAGGGAAACATTCTCCAAATGAAGAGAAGCAACAGGACACGAGGACATGCACTGAGACTGGAGGTGGGGAGGTTCAGGGGAAATTTGCGGAAAAATTACTTCACAGAAAGGGTAGTGGACAAGTGAAATAGCCTCCCATCAGAGGTGGTAGAGGCTAAGGCAGTAGAGCAATTTAAACATGCATGGGATAGACATAAGGATATTGTTACTAAGAAATAAGGATTGAGCTAAAAATATGGTAAAAAAAAAAGAAAGGGCAGACTAGATGGGCCAAGTGGTTCTTATCTGCCGTCAAATTCAATGTTTCTATGTTGATCTCTGGAGAATTCAACACACGTCAGTGAAGGATTATACTTACTATTCAGTCCCCCACTCCGTCTATTCTCGAATAGATTATTTCCTTGTAGACCATCAGTTTTCACAACACTTTTCTCACAATGAGATTGGTCAGATAACATGATCTGATCATGCCCCAGTTTATGCAAAGGTTTGCATTCACCCATCGTCCCCTCGCCAGTAGAATTGGCACTTTAATGAGCTCTTTCTTTCTGAACCTCGATTTAAAGAGGAAATAGCCTCAACTATATCGGACTATATTTCTTTAAACGATAATAATATGACATCTCCAGTTGCGGTATGGAAAGCACATAAATGTGTGTTACGGGGAAAATATATACAATTGGGATCTCGGATGAAGAGAGAGAGGGAGACCCAAAAAGCCCAGATCCTTGACCAAATTAAAGCTCTTGAACTGTCCCATAAATCAATGCTTTCGGAAGATGTTTTACGACAGCTAACTGATGCTAGATCAGCACTTCATAAGATTACTCTGGATAAAACCAAGCTTGAAATGCGTAAATGCAAACACAAATATTATTTATGGGTTAATAAGCCCAGCAAAATGTTGGCTAGGGCGTTTAGGGCCCAGTCCTATGTTCAATGTGTGGATGACTCTGGAGGGAATCAAGCACATATGTTCTCTCAGATTGCTAAAGCTTTCAAAAATTATTACACTGATCTTTATAATCTGAGGAAAGATCAATCTTCCTTTGACCAACCCTCGTTTAGACAAGCAATCAGAGAATACCTTACTCTAATTGAGTTCCCTCGAATTGCGTAAGACGACTTGTCTTTTTTAGAGCAGCCTTTCACTATTGAGGAGCTAAAGGCAGCTCTTTCGGATACACCCACCGGGAAAACCCGGACCCGATGGTTTTCCAATAGGTTATTACAAAAACTTTTGTATCTCTCTAATGCCTCTTTTTCTGAAAGCATGTAACGCAATTTCTGATGGTGTGATCTTTTCACTCCAGAGTCTTGAAGCACATCTCAATAATCCCAAAAGATGGTAAAGACCCAACCCAGTGCTCGAGCTATAGACCAATCTCCCTCCTGCATATGGATTTAAAACTTTTTGCCAAATTACTTACTAACCATCTGGGGCCTCTCCTTCCTTCTTTGGTACACGAGGACCAAGTGGGGTTTGTCACTTGCAGGGAAGCTAAAGATAACACAACCAAAGTAATTGATTTAATCCATTTTGCCAGACTTGACGGATCCCAGGTGGTCCTCCTGTCCACGGACTCAGAGAAGGCCTTTGACAGAATAGACTGGCGTTTCATGAAGGTCCTACTTGAGCACATGTGGTTGGGCCCACAATGTCTTCAGCATATTCTAGCCCTATACTGTACTCCCTCTGCCCGAGTTCGTATTAATGGGGCACTCTCGGATGCTTTTCCCATTTGGAATGGTACCCGCCAAGGCTGTCCACCATCTCCATTGATTTTTGTACTGTGTATGGAGGCATTGGCATGTGCGATTCAAATGAATGTTGACAAAGGTATACCAGTAGGAAATTCCGATCATAAATTAGCATTATTTGCTGATGATCACTTAGCCTCTATACCCCACCCGACCATCTCTCTACCTGCCCTAATGTCGGAATTTCAGAATACAATAGAACAAAAAGAATTCTCAAATATAAAGTGCTCAGTGCGGTTTCATATATTTAACAGATAATATTATACTTAGTGTCCATATATGGATTTCCAATTTGAATGTATCTCCTCCCGACGCTATACTCCTGTTCTGATATGGATTGATCTTCTATCCAGAGAGATATCTCGTAGTAATATAAAATAAAAATACATCGAGTAGGACCATGTATGTGAAAGAGGCTATGCGCCAATTGAAAGATGGCATTACTTATAAGAAATTAAAAGCAGACACCTCTGCAAAGGTATTGAATGGTCTTAAGAGATTTGGTAAAAGGGTACACAGAAAATGGTACACTCGAGAAAACATCAGAGTTCTTGATTAACGAGGAAGTTCCAGTTTTGTACCTTTTGCCAAAGGTCCATAAGGATGAGCATCACCCCCCAGGTCACCCCATAGTGGCGGGAACAAACTCAATCACGGCTAATTTGTCACATTTTATTGACTTCCAACTACAGCCGTTGGTTGTGAAAGGTCGCTCCTACTTAAAAGACACAAGGGATGTTTTGAATAAATTGAAAGAAATTAAATGGGAAAACGACATGGGTTTGGTAACAGGGGACGTTACGTCCCTTTATATGATTATCAAACATACAGATGGTATAGAGGCAGTGAAACAGACTTTAGCCACTACTGATATGCAAGATAATCTTTGTGATTTCATCCTTAAAGGGTTTTCATTTATTTTGCAGAACAATTATTTTAATTTTGACGGAGAGTACCATAATCAAGAGGTAGGTACCGCCATAGGGACCAGGTTCGCCCCCAGCTATGCCAATCTCTATGTCCAGATGGGAGGACATTTCTGTTTGGAGTGGACATGGCTGGGTGGCGAACCTGGTCTGTTGGTGGCGGTATATTGATGATGTCCTCTTCATATGGAAGGGTGACTCTAATGCCCTAAAAGATTTTTGGACATATCTTAATGTTAATAATTTAGGGATTAATTTGACCTTTAATCAAAGTAACACTTAGGTAAATTTTTTAGATTTGAGTATATATTTTAAGGATTTTAAGGACATATTGCACTATGATGTGTTATTGTTTTTTATTTTATATTACTACGAGATATCTCTCTGGATAGAAGATCAATCCATATCAGAACAGGAGTATAGCGTCGGGAGGAGATACATTCGAATTGGAAATCCATATATGGACACCAAGTATCATATTATCTGTTAAATATATGAAACCGCACTGAGCGCTTTATATTTGAGAATTCTTATTGTTCTATTGTATTCTGTTTAAGGCTTAAGTGGCCCTTTCATTCTCAAGTGGCTGCACAAGTGTGCTTGCGCCTTGGGTACATGATTATTTGTGGTATATCGGAATTTCAGAAGTTTGCATTCTTCACCAATTTAAAAATTAATTTAGCAAAATCAGTCGCCTTAAATGTTTCAGTATCAGATCGAGTTATAGAGGGACTTAAACGAACCTTCCCTTTCCATTGGCACCCATCTCACATTAAGTACTTAGGGGTTACTTTGTCCAAAGATAACTCAGACCTTTTCCAGCTCAACTTCACCCCATTACCATCAAAATGTAAAACTAATCTTCAGAAGTGGTCCACTTTGAGGCTTTCCTGGCTAGGTAGGATAAATACAATAAAGATGAATATCTTACCCAAAGTGCTGTATTTATTTCAAGCACTTCCGATTGCTATTCCCCCCTCCTTTTTCAGGGAACCCCAAGGACAGGTGGGCCGGTTTGTCTGGAGCAATGGGAGGGCAAGACTGGCGCAGAAATTGCTTGTTCAGAGTCGCACTAAGGGGTCTATTCATGTAGAAAACGAAAACATAATTGCTACTTATCACTATACATCGCATCTCTTCGATGCGATGTATAGCTGTGATAAGTAGCAATTCATGTATACTCACCCTTCCGACGATGCGCTGCGGTGTCTGGGGCTCCTGCGGTGAGGTCTTCTCCAGAGATCCCTCCCGGCGATGCGCGGAGTCCAGCGGCGGGTCCCTTTGCGCATGCGCAGGGTGTTGACCTCCCGGCAGGCCGCAGTGGTTGCTGGGAGGTCGGGGGGCGGAGCCAGCACGAGGTGCCGAGCAGCGATCAGGGAAGCATTGAGCTTCCCTGACGTCTCCGCACTACAGTTCAGGTTACGCCGTCCTCAGATGGCGAACCTGAACTCCATGGAGAAGCGGAAAGTAGAGCTGCGATTCAGACACAGAGCGGGGGTACCGCTGGAGAAGTCAGAGACTTCTCCACGGTAACCGGCTCTGTGAATTGCGGTAAGCAGAGAAAAGCCCTGTTTAACGCAATACAGGGCTTTTCACTGCTGCATGAATAGACCCCTAAAGGTGGTCTTCAGCTCCCACATTTTCTGAGTTACTACCACTCAGTACATCTTGCTGGAATAGTGGAAATGTCTAGACGCTTGGCAACCAAGAAGTGGCCGGTATTTGAAGGTCACTCAGTTAATCTCTACCCGCTTGTTATCCCATGGTTCCGACAGATCCCTACCTTTCATCATCCGACATTGGACCCTACTTTTAAGTGTTGGAAGAAACGGAGATCTCTCTTCTACTTTGATGAAGGTATCTCACTGCTGACCCGCTTAAGGGAGAATCCAGAATTTATACCTGGTCTCCACATACAGCCCAATTCAGGATGGGCCCTTGCAAATATATATTATCTAGGCCAATTGGTGGATAAAACTGGGCTACGCTCTTTTACAGATCTCCGTGATGCCTTTGGTCTTCCGTCAATTTTTTTGGGTTCTACCTCCAGATTAGACACAACTCTTTTTGAATCTTTACTACTCTCACAAGATTCACTGAGACATTTAATATCCACTTTATACCAAATATCTTTGACTGGCTTTACAGATCCAATGCCGAGCTACATCTCTGCATGCCACAAGGAGCTGTCTGGCGGTTTGACGGATGACCAATGGCTCCTGATCTTTAAATATACTTTTGCGAGTTCCTCTTCCGTACAGGTTTTGGAAACTCAATATAAGATCTTTTCTCGATGGTATAGATGTCTGACAATTCTCCACCAGATGAATCCGAATCTTCCCAGTTCATGCTGGAGATGTGGCCAAGCCAGAGGTACCCCATTACATATTTGGTGGCTTTGTCCAGTGCTTTCACGTTTCTGGTGACAGATTCATTCCCTCTCTGAAAGGATTACCAGCCTCCCACTTCCAGCTTCACCTGAATTTTGGCTTTTTAATTTAATGACCATACCTATTTCGCAATTTAAAACATCATTGCTTCAGCACCTCATGAATGCAGGTTGAGCAGTTATACCTTGTTTTCTGAGATCCACCATCTGTCCTCCCCTCTCTCAGTGGTTTAGAATAATTGATTTTTACATGTCTATGGAGGAACTTACGTCCTTCTTGAACTTAACTTTCTCCTCCTTTACAGCAACGTGGAATGACTGGTTGAGATTTAAAAACTCGTCGGAAATACTCAGCCCACCTAATACCCAATACAAGCACCACACCCAAGTGATCTTCACAATAATCTCACCCTTCCCTTCCCTCTTCTCCCCTACGATTTCTTTCTTACTTCATTCCTTTCTTTCTTTCTTTCTCAAATCTGGATCTAGTCAGACAATTCTTTGTTGTTTTTTCTTTTTGTTTCACTCTACACCCTGATTTTCTTTTCCTTTGTGTCTTTCATTGATGTTTACGTGTATATGGATAATTGATATTTGGTCATGTTACATCAACTTTATTACTTGAATTGTATTGTCACAATTGTTTGTACTGCTCGAAAATTTTGCTTGTACGACCTGGAAAAATCTTAATAAAAACGGACTGCACAAAAAAAAACAACCAAAAAAAACCCCCGAACATCTCTATACTTCTCAGCGTTAATGTGACCATGCTTTACAACTAGTGGACCCATGCCAGATCAGTTGAAACAGCCCACAGAATAAAGCCACCACCTCCATGCTTTACTGTAGGTACAGTACACTCTGGCATCAGACATTCAAATGTCAAACCCAAACAGGTCCATCTGATCTGAAAAGTATAAATCGTGATTCATCACTCCACTATTGTTCCACTGTTTAGTTTTTGCAATCTAGACGATCGTAAGCGATGGACTGAATTCTTTTTTGTGATAAGAGGTTTATGAACAGCTGCTCACCCATAATATCCAAGTGCATGGGCCTCCCTATGAAGTGTTCGTATCAAAACTGCAACATTAGTGGCCATTTGGAACTTGTGTGCAATGGTATGCATGGGACCACCCCTCTACATGGTACAGCAGTCTTCCTCATGCTTTCAGGAAAAAAGGTACGCATGGGACGACCCCTGTTCTTTTGCAGCTCCCTCATTTGCACTTTCCGGACCCTGGGTTGCAGTTTCAGGGGTCTTTAGGTGAGCAACCTACGATGATCCCCTTTTCAAACTCAGTTAGCTCCGTCCAGGAAGCCATTTCATTAGCAAATGATCTAATCAGTGCCCCTCTACCCGTTTTATACCTTCATGAACACGTGTCTGCTGCAGGAGCACACCATTTCGCTCGCACAGGGTGTCCAATCACTTTTGTTTACATAGTGTATACATAATTAGTAGAAGCACCTTTAACTTCTCTTATAGGTGTGAGTCTATTTACTGTGCACATTTGAATATTGCAGATTTCACCAAGTTTTTTATTTGTTTTGCACTATTACTCAGGTCATGTCAGAACAATTTGTAAGTCTTTCCACAGAATGGGATGGAGGTCTGCTCTTTTATTGAGCTGTTGCAGGAATGACTTATTGTATTTAAGCTAGCCCAATGTGTCTTTTTCTTAATGCTTTGGGCCACTGTCCTGTTGGAACAGAAATATTCTCCCAAGTTTGAGGTCTCCTTCTGAATGCAGCAATTTTCCTCAAAGGATTATTCCTCCTTCTCCACTGATTTACCGTTCAATTTTGACAAGGTTGCATGTCCCTGTAGCAGCAAAACTTCCTCACAGCATTGTGCACACACTACAATACCTCACAGAAAGATTTTAAGTTTTGGGATGATGCTGTTTAGTCTTGTGTCACAGTGCCTTCATTGGAAGCTTAAAGATACATTTGAATCCAATAAGACCATAGAATCATCCTCTATATGGTACAACGATCTTCCTCATGCTTTGAGACAAACTGTAGGCAATACAGTGCATCCGGAAAGTATTTCACTTATTCCACATTTTGTTATGTTACAGCCTTATTCCAAACTGGAATAAATTCATTTTTTTCCCCATCAAAATTCTACACACAATACCCCATAATCACAACGTGAAAAAAGTTTTTTAAAATTTTTTGCAAATTTATTAAAAATACAAACCTAAGTAATCACATGTACACAAGAATTCACAGCCTTTACTCAATACTTTGTAGATGCACCTTTGGCAGCAATTACAGACTCAAGTCTTTTTGAATATGATGCCACAAGCTTGAAACACCTATCTTTGGGCAGTTTCACCCATTCCTCTTTGCAGCAGCTCTCAAGCTCCATCAGGTTGGATGGGAAGCGTCGGTGCACAGCCATTTTCAGATTTATTTATTAACAGTTTCTTATATAGCGCAGCAAATTCCGTTGCGCTTTACAATTTGAAATAACATTAACAAAATGGGTGATACACAGTCAGAGGTAGGAAGGCCCTGCTCGCAAGCTTACAATCTATAGGGAAATAGGCATGTGTACATAAGGAAAGGTGCTATCTATTGCATAGAATGAGAAGACGTGAGGATATGTGTGGACTGTACAGAGTGGATGCAATTTGATAGGAAGGTTTATGAAAGTTATGTGGGCGGTCCTGGAATTTGGTATGCTTGCCTGAAGAGGTGAGTTTTCAGGGAACGCTTGAAGGTTTGGAGACTAGAGGAGAGTCTTATTGTGCGTGGTAGGGCATTCCACAGAGTGGGTGCAGCCCGATGAAAGTCCTGCAATCGTGAGTGGGAGCGAGTAATGAGTGTGGATGAGAGATGCAGGTCTTGTGAAGAGCGAAGAGGTCTCTCCAGAGATGTTCAATCGGATTCAAGTCTGGGCTCTGGCTGGGCCACTCAAGGACATTCACAGAGTTGTCCTGAAGCCACTCCTCTTGGCTGTGTGCTTAGGGTTGTTGTCCTGCTGAAAGATGAACCGTGACCCCAGTCTGAGGTCAAGAGTGCTCTGGAGCAGGTTTTCATCCAGGATGTCTCTGTACATTGCTGCATTGATCTTTCCCTCTATCCCAGGCATTCCCAACCATGGTCCTCAAGGCACACCAACAGTGCAGGCTTTAGGGATATCCAGGCTGCAGCACAGATGGTTAAATCAAAATAACCGAGCTACTAATTAAGTCACCTGTGCTGAAGCCTGGATATCACTAAAACCTGCACTGTTGGTGTGCCTTGAGGACCGTGGTGGGGAATGACTGCTCTATCCTGAATAGTCTCCAAATTCCTGCCACTGAAAAACATCCCACAGCATGATGCTTCCATCACCATACTTGACTGTAGGGATGGTATTGACCTGGTGATGAGCAGTGCCTGGTTTCCTCCAAATATGACGCCTGGCATTCACGCCAAATAGTTCAATCTTTGAATCATCAGACCAAATAATTTTGTTTCTCATGGTCTGAGAGTCCTTCAGGTGCATTTTGGCATACTTCACGTGGGCTGTCATGTGTTTTTTACTAAGGACTGGTTTCCGTCTGGCCACTCTTCCATACAGGCCTGATTGGTGGATCGCTGCAGAGATGGTTGTCATTCTGGAAGGTTCTCCTCTCTCCACAGAGGAACGCTGTAGCTCTGACAGAGTGAGCATCGGGTTCTTGGTCACCTCCCTGACTAGGGCCCTTCTCCCCCGATCGCTCAGTTTAGACGTCTGGCCAGCTCTAGGAAGAGTCCTGGTGGTTCCGAACATCTTCCATTTACAGATGGAGGCCACTGTGCTCATTGGGACCTTCAAAGCAGCAGATATTTTTCTTCACCCTTCCCCAGATTTGTGCCTACAGACAATTCCTTTGACGTCATGCTTAGTTTGTGCTCGGACATGCACTGTCAAGTGTGGGACATTATATAGACAGGTACGTGTTTTTGCAAATCATGTCCAATCAACTGCATTTACCACAGGTGGACTCTAATTAAGCTGTAGGAACTTCTCAAGGATTATCAGCGAAACAGGAGGCACCTGAGCTCAACTTTGAGCTTCATGGTAAAGGCTGTGAATACTTGTGTACATGTGATTTCTTAGTTTGTTATTTTTAATAAATCTGCAAAAATCTCCCAAAAACTTTTTTCACGTTGTCATTATGGGGTATTGTGTGTAGAATTTTGAGGAGAAAAATTAATTTATTCCATTTTGAAATAAGGCTGTAACATAAAATGTGGAAAAAGTGAAGCGCTGTGAATACTTTCCGGATGCACTGTATTTCTTGGATGTGTAGTTCAACATAGGTTTCCATATCTCTCCCATGAGAGACTAACTATCCAAGTGGTCATTGGTAAACGTGTTATTTGGCAGATTCTCAGTTTTGGAAGGTGCATTGTTCTTTTCTTTAGCTTTCCTTATAATACATAGGTCTGCAAACTCGGCCTTCATTACCCCACACAGTGCATGTTTTGCAGGTCTCCTCACAAAATCACAAGTGAAATAATTTACTCCACCTGCGGACCTTTTAAAATGTGTCTGTGAGTAATTAATACACCTGTGCACCTGCTGGGTTACCTGCAAAACATGCACTGTGTTGGGTAATGAGGACCGAGTTTGCAGACCTAGGTTATAATAGGACTTACCCCTGACCATGTTTTTTTAAAAGTCTTTGATCTATTTATGCATAAAAGCAATCATATAAAAATACATACATATAACAACTGTGGGCTCAAGCTGACACGCCTAAATAAAAGCTAATTTTTTGTCTGTCATCTTCAGTTCTATCTCAACTTTAACATTTGTTCCTAGCCCCTAAACCTGCATCGAACTTGAGCATTGAAAATGTTTGGCATCATTATACCCAAGGAAACTGCCTGATTCCATTTTAAGGTTGCACTAATGGCTTGAAATAAAGTACTGAAAGAATCATATAAATAAATGTACACATGGTAACAAAAGAATAAATATTAAAACATACTAAACAAAATATTGGCCTCTTCTGGGAAAAACAAAATGGATGAAAGTACTGAAAAAGAAAATCCACCCAGCTAATCCATTAGTAGCTGGTGCTATGGTGAAGTTTTTATGCTATGACATCAAATGCTGGAATTCTTTTGAAACTCACAGACATTAATTATCGCTACAAAATTGCTTGGATAACCCATTACTAGAGAATGTTGTACTCAAAACAGTATAGTTTGATCATACAACGTAGACTTCTTTATGTGGACTTCAGGCCACTTGGAATCTGCATCCACCACATAAAATAAAAATGAGAAAAGAATGAAGCTGAAAAATTATCAACTTGGTAAGAGGACCATTCCCAAGGGTGTAACAGAGTTGATGGAGATGCATTTTGAATAGATTGACAATCTTTAGTGATTGATTAGATCTAACCATCCATTCCAGGTTCTCCGTACAGATCTACCCAACACAAGATATTTTACTGTTATTTTTTCAATATTGTTCTATGAAGCACAGTAAGTACTATTACTTTACCATACATTAGTGTTCCTTTACAGTAGATCTCTGTTGTAAATATGTGATAAAGTGAGATGACATGTTTCAGTCAACCATTAACTATAACATTTTGAATATTTAAACACAAGACCACTTTTGGTTTCTTGGTTTATTATAGCATTAGTTATTGGAAGCTGCTCTGCAAATACTGAGCTGCACATATCCTCTTGGTCTGTTTGGAAGATTCATCAGTATGTTGTAGAGGGGGTAGAGACAATCTGTTTTAGCATTCCTGTGAAGTATTATCCACTTAAACTCAAACTTAAGCTGCAAGAATAAGGACCATCTTTGTACTCTAGTAGTCATCATGGCAGGTACTTATTTATTCGTACTGTATATAGGCACACAGAGATATATACTTGTGAATGGCATTACTCCCCATATGTCAAAGTTTCACAAACAATTTGAGAACAATTATATTCTGACATTGTTAAGGGTCTTAATGCTATTGTGATTGGGCGCTCATTGCCACCCAGAACAGTATGTGATAAGACTTCCGCTATTCCATAAGGAGAGGCATCACATCCTAACTTGATAGAGATGGATAAAGTGTGTGAGAAATTTGTGGAATATGATATTTGTCTCCTGAAAGCCTTTTCATAACTTGTGACCATTTATAGGATGGTCACTTCTGTAAGAGTGCATTCCATTTATTTATTTATTTATCAGTTTCTAAAATAGCGAAAATTCTACTGCGCTTTACAATTGGAAACAACAGTGATAAAACAAAACTGGGTAGTAACAGACAGACATAGAGGTAGGAAGGCCCTGCTCGCAAGCTTACAATATATGGGGAAATAGGCATTAATACACAAGGGTGCATAATGGTCCACCAACTTGCAAAGGTTCTTGGTGGGCTGTATGATATGGTCACACAGCAACGTTAGCCAGAAGGATGTGAAAGTTAAGAAAGAAGAAATATGTGAGGATATATGTGGATTGTACAGTGGGGATGTATTTGGATTAGAAAGTTTATGAAGGATGTATGGACGGGTTCGGAATTCGATAAGCTTTGCCTGAAGAGGTGAGTTTTCAGGGAACGCTTGAAGGTGTGGAGTCTTATTCTGCATGGGAGGGCATTCCACAGAGTGGGTGCAGCCCAAAGAAAGTCATGCAATTGTGAATGGGAGGGCACAATGAGTGTGATTAGAGAGTCAGATCTTGTGAAGAGTGAAGAGGTCAGGCTGGGAAACATTTTGATATAACCAAAGATAGATACGTTGGTGTAGTTTGATTAATGGCCTTGTGTGAGTATAAGTAATTTTATATTGAATACGGTAGAATACAGGTAACTAATGGAGGGACCGACAGAGCGGATCCGCAGACTATGAACGTCTAGCGTGGAGGATTAGCTTCACAGCTGCATTCAGAATGGATTGCAGTGGTCAGAGTCTTTAAGGAAAGATCAGTAAGAAGACTACTGCAATAATCAATGTGGGAGATAATGAGAGTATGGATTAGAGGTTTTGCAGTGTCTTTTATAAGATATGGTTGTATTTTGGATGTTTTTTTAGATGCATGCAACATGATTTTGAGACAGATTGAATGCGGTCACAAAGAACAGTTCCGAGTCAAGGATGATACCTAGGCAGCGAGCTTGTGGCGTAGGATTGATTGTCAAGTTCTCAACAGTGCTAGAGATTTCAGGTTGGTAACTACAATTGGTCGGTGAAAATAGAATGAATTCTGTTTTGGAAATATTAAGTTTTAGGTGGCGAGATGACATCCACGAGGAAACTGCAGAAAGGGATTCAGCGACACGGACCAATACAGATGGTGACAAATTTACGGAGGCTAAGTAGATTTGAGTATGTATCATCTGCGTACAGAAGATACTGAAATCCAAAAGAGCTGATTAGTTTCCAGATAGATGTGTTATAGATTGAGAAATGCAGATTACCTAAGACTGAGCCTGACGGTATGCCAACTGATAGCGATAGCGAAGAGGAGGTGGATTCAGAGAAGCGGGCACTGAAAGAGCGCCTGGATAGGTAGAATGAAAACCAAAAATGGCCTAGGGATTGTAGTGTTTGTATGAGAAGCGAGTGGTCAACTGCCAAAAGCAGGAGAGAGATCTAGAAGAGTTAAGAAGCGAGTAATGGCCTTTACACTTCAAAGTGACTAGATCATTCACTACTTTAGTCATTGCTGTCTCTGTGGAGTGTTGGGAGTGAAAGCCTAACTGAAGTGGGCCCAATAAATTGTGTGAGTTAAAACTCATGCGTGAGGGAGACCTCCTGACCACCATTCCCCAGGACGAAACCATAACGTTTAGCTCAAGTGCAGTTAGCTGTGTCCACTGCATGGCAAAGAATGTGCGTACCAATAGATGTCACTGAAGTCTTTTCCATACTCCCTAAATAGCAAGGTGCATCTACAATTGTACATGCTGTTTTCAGGTTCATGCTGCTCTAAGTGAGTACAAAGAAGTGTGCATCTCAGGGACACCCAATACGAATGCATTTTTACTCTATTGAAGAAAAAAATACATACAAAAGTTATTGCAGACTCTGCATCTTTTCACATTAGCATACAAGTGCCAGAGTAATATCAGCTTGTTCCTTTGATTAATACATCTGCTGATAAAGGGACTTGGAGCTTTGCTGAGCACCCAGTCGACAGACACTAATCCTTCCGTGAATTCAGAACAAAGTACTAATGTGCAGGCTTTGGGAATTTACAGCTTTGTAGTGAAGAAATTGGATTAAGAGCCTGAATACTGCAGCTATATCATCCTGAGAAGCTAATTTATTATATATACACTGTATAAAAATAATATTCAGTATAATGAGATCCACTGGTAACCTGCACTGTCCTGAACCTTCAGTGCTAAACGTCTGCCACTCCTTCTTCACCACGTCACATGTATGAACTTGTTTCATATATAGCAGAGGGCTAATGTACCCTTGGCTGGCCCCACCGCTCCCAGCCCTCATGTATTATCTGGCCATTTAAAGGTCTTAAAATGCAGAACGCGCTTTGCCCATTATCAAGACAAAGCAGGGAGAAAAACTGGGAAATGAGGAAAGTGTTAATTCACCTCACCATCGATTCATGTGGTCTTTCTTTTAGAGACCGTGACCAGCGCATAAAGTCATACTGCGCTTGCGCTGGTCTCATCTACCCAGCTGTACGTGTGGACCATTTCCAATGCATGTGCGTGATAGGTGATGACCTACAGCCAGCGACATGCAGTGCGCACTAACGACACCAGAAGCAAGCTTAATCCAAGGAGCCTGCAGACAGAATGATCAATACTGCTGACCTTTCCCGATTGGCGCCCAATCAAGGTTGCCCAGCGTCCGTCATTTTTCACATTTCCCTGCTTTGATGTATTCAGGGAAGCGATAACGGTTGTGTATAATGTAGTTACCATGGCAGTTACCACTAAAACTATCAAACATTCACACATCTACTTCTTGATGTCATGGAAAAGAAGACCAGGAAGCTGAGATCCGGGTGAATAAAAGGATGCCCAGGCTGCTGGGTTTTGGTGGCATCAGGGAAGAGAAACGGCTTTCAAGAGCGAGAGATATTTTGAATGTGCAGAGTGAAAGAGTGAGGAGTCAACAAGGACTCCCAGGCAACATTCAGATGGGAGATACATTGACAAAAAGAGATGGGGTCCTAGGAGGTGGGAGGACCATGAGTTCTGCTTTGGTCATGTTTAATTTGGGAAAATCACAGGATACATAGGATGATATGGAAGAAAGGCATGAAGAGACCCATGCAAGGATTGGGGAAAACAGGTAAGGAGATGATATATAAATTTGAGTCTTATCAGTGTAAAAGTGGTTATAGAGACCAAAGAGGCCAGTACGCCTTTGAGCCTATTAGCCTGTTCAGAGTTATGTTCACACAACGCACTCAGAATCACACCGACTGTCTGGTTGCTAGACAGCAGGGTGGAGAAATAGGAAGTCACGGTGAAAGCAGAGCTCAGAAGGAAATGTCGGCCGGTTAGAACGATATATCGGCTGGGTACACACCGTGTCAGTGTGTACCCAGCCAATCATTTATAACAGTAGAAAAAAAACAGAAGGAAGTGTAACCATCAACATTCATCTTATAGCCTGCCACACCGATATACATAGGCAATCCAGCTTTAATCTTTTTAATTATTGGAAGTCATCAAGAAAAAAAAAACTAAAATAAGCTCTTTAAATCTAATATTTGTTCCAACAATCCTTTAACATATGAAGAAATGAAATGATTATTTTCTAATTGAATGTCCATCCTAGAAATAAAGTCGACAACTCAATCTAACACGGAAAAAACCTGCTAGGTTAAGTTTCAAGCCAAAAGGGGAATTTGTGGTTAATGAACATACTGTAACAAATAATGACTTACACCATCTAGCTAATTAATGAGAAGCTGAAACATTATTAAATCTGCCTCTCTGCTGATGTAATTACTCAGTCAATATTGTTGTGCTCAGCAAAAACTGATTCTGCACTGAAGCATGCAGAGGCTGTGACTGCGTAACTGGACAATCTGATATTAAATGACTGTATAAATCCATTTTTGTTGCTCTAATGAAGCTGCTCGCAGAGGACTTTGGAAAGTGGATAGCAACTTCACCATACCAATTCTGCTCATCCACTTTCTACTTCAATTCACCTGTTTCACAGTGATGAAAGCTCTTCCGTATGAAAAACCATTAGCTCCCTTGACCTTCTGAAATAAATGTTTTTAGTTGGTGAAAGCACAGGTTGCCTACATGATATCACAAGAACAGGAGTTGTCATCACACACTTGTTTTCATTTCCTGTGGGCATTTAGGAAGAATAGTTCCGTAAGCTAATAGCTGGTACAATGGTGCAAAATGACTTTACCGCTAAAGTCATTTCTCAATTTCTTTCAAGGTAAAACGTAACTAAAAATCCCTATTAGTCAATAATATACATCAAAGCCTATATCTATATACACAATCTGTATAATATGTTGCCTGTTTAATCCATTTGAGGATAGTTTTTACAGCTCATGAGCTTGTCCTGTTAAGGTTATATTCTGTGCTGTAAATTGATACTGTATGGTTACTTCTCATTGTTATGTTTTAAATGTTTATAGTGTAAACAATGTCATTTGTATATGATGGTTGCCAGGATACCGCCCGGCTGTCCGGAAGCGCCAGGGTGCGTGAGTCGCAGGCTCGTGACATCACAAGACCCGGTAGACGGCGCGAATGGCGACTTCAGATGGAGTGATGGTATTTAGGCAAGCACTGTATGTTACATAGAAACATAGAATTTGACGGCAAATAAGAACCACTTGGCCCATCTAGTCTGACCCTTTTTTTTTTTTATCCTTTAGGTAATCTCAACCCTTTTTGAACCTTAATTTTTTGTAAGGATATTCATATGCCTATCCCAAGCATGTTTAAATTGCTCTACCGTCTTAGCCTCTACCACCTCTGATGGGAGGCTATTCCACTTATCCACTACCCTTTCTGTGAAGTCATTTTACTTAAATTTCCCCTGAACCTGCCTCCCTCCAGTTTCAGTGTATGTCCTCCAGTTCTAATACTTCTCTTCCTTTGAAGAATGTTTCCCTCCTGAACTTTGTTAAGACCCTTGGTATATTTGAAAGTTTCTATCATGTCCCCACTTTCCCTGCTCTCTTCAAAACTATACATGCTTAGATCTTTTAGCCTTTCCGGGTAAGTTTTGTGATGTAGGCCATGCACCATTTTAGTTGTCTTTCTTTGTACACTCTCTAATGTATTTATATCCTTCTGGAGATATGGTCTCCAGAACTGGACACAGTATTCCAGATGGGGCCGCACCAATGACCTATACAATGGCATTATTACTTCTTTTTTCCTGCTACTGATTCCTCTCCCTATGCAACCAAGCATATGACTTGCCTTTCTCATTGCTTTGTTGCATTGCTTTCCTGCCTTTAAGTCACTTGAAATAGTGACTCCTAAAACCCTTTCCTCCTCGGTAGTTTCCATTATAGTACCCTTGATACTATATTTAGCCTTTGGGTTTTTGAGACCCAAGTGCATTATTTTGCATTTTTTAGCATTAAACTGTAGTTGCCAAGTTCTTGACCATTTCTCAAGGCTACCTAGGTCATCAATCATTTGTTTTACCCCTCCCGGTGTGTCTACCCTGTTGCATATCTTTGTATCATCTGCAAAAAGGCATACTTTCCCTTCAATACCATTTGCAATGTCACCAACAAAGATATTAAAGAGAACTGGACCAAGAACAGATCCCTGGGGTACTCCACTGGTAACATTTCCCTCCATAGATTGCACTCCATTTACTACAACTGTCTGTTCCCTATCTTGCAACCAGGTTCTTATCCATTTAACTGTTTTATAATCAAGTTTATTTAGCAGTCTGCAATGCCTTACTAAAGTCTAGATATGCTACATCTACAGCTCCCCCTTGATCTATTATTTTTGTCACAGAGTCAAAAAAGCCAACGAGATTTGTTTGGCATGATCTCCCACCAGTAAATCTATGTTGTTTTGGATCCTGTAAGTTGTTTGATTTAAGATATTCCACAACTCTTTCTTTTAATAGTTTTTCCATTACTTTCCCTACTACTGATTTAAGGCTTACTGGTCTGTAGTTACTTGCTTCTTCCTTGCTTCCACTTTTGTGCAGTGGAACTACATTTGCTCTTTTTCAGTCCTCTGGAATGGCACCTGCATTTAGTGACTGGTTCAATAATGTTAAAGGTGTCACCAACACATCTTTTAGCTCTTTTAGTATCCTTGGGTGTATCCCATCTGGTCCCATTGATTTATCCACTTTTAGCTTTGAAAGTTCCGTTAGGACCTTCTTGCCCGTAAATGTACTTTCATGTACCTTGTTTTTATGAATGTACTTGCAACTTAACTGTGGCCCCTTCCCTTCTCCTTCTGTAGTAAATACTGAGCAAAAATTATTATTTAGGTGATCTGCTATTGCCTTGTCTCCCTCCACCAAATGCTCACTCTCTGTCTTAAGTCTTATTATTCCTCCATTTGAAATTCTCCTTTCACTTATATACTTAAAAAAAAGTTTTGCCCCCTTATCTACTGACTGGGCGATTTTCTCCTCAGCTTCTGCCTTTGCACGTCTGATCACTTTCTTAGCATTTTTCAGTCTGTCAAGATACACCTCTTTGTCGTTATTATTTTGAGTCTGTTTGTATTTCCTAAAATCCATCTTTTTTGCTTTCACACTAGTTGATACTTCTTTTGTGAATCACATTGGCTTCCTTTTCCTGGTGCTTTTCCTAACTCTTTTGATACAAACGTCTGTTGCCCTTAGTATTGCACTTTTTAGTTTTTTCCACCTCTCCTCCACGCCTTCCAAGCTCCTCCAGTCCGCCAATCACTTAAACATCTCCTCATTTTTGCAAAGTCAGCATTTCTAAAAACCAACACCTTTGTTTGTGTGTGACAGGAGTTGGATCCTGTTTTTATACTAAACCATACTGCTTGATGATCACTGGATCTCAGGTGCTCACCCACATATATGTCTGATATCCTGTCACCATTTGTAAGAATTAAATCTAATATTGAGTCTTTGTGAGTGGGCTCCCTCACCAATTGCTTGACAGAAGCTCCCTCTAAGGAATTTAGAAAGTTGCGACTTGCAGCTGAACTTGCAAAAGACCCCTCCCAGTTAACATTAGGTAAATTAAAGTCTCCCATGATTATGACTTCTCCCTTTAAAGCCATTATAGAGATGTCCAACAATAGGTTCCTGTCCAAATCCTGCACCTGGCCTGGTGGCCTATAGATCACCTAGTGTTCACTCTAGGCTGTTTTAGCAGGGCTCCGCGCCCTGCCCGATTTTTTAAGGGCAAAACCCGCCCTGCCCTTTCTGCAGCGCCCTGCTAAAACAGCCGCCCGCTTTCTGCCCCTCTCAGCGTGTAAAGATGCCGCGCGCATGCGCGCGGCATCCATTCACGCTGTCAGAGAGCTTGGGGGAAGCCCAGCACCTCCGTAGATGCTGGGCACGTCCCCAACAGTGACGGCGCCGGCCACTCACACCCCCGTCTGTGGACTGAACCGCCCACTTCTATTACGTGCAAGTGGGCACGCCCCCTATTTGCATAGTGACGCCCCCTTTTGGAGCACGCTTGTGCCCCTAACGGACCCGCGCCCTGCCAGTCCGCTACACTGAACACTAATCACCCCAATGCAAATAATGTCCTTTTTCCCAGTTTCTATGGTGACCCAAAGGGCCTAAATTTTGTCTTCAATTTTTTGTATTAAAGTAGCATTTATGCTTTTTTTCACATACATTGCTACCCCCTCCTCCTATTCTTCTCTCCTTCCTAAATAATTTGTATCCTGGTATAGCTATGTCCCAGTCATGATTCTCATTGCACCATGACTCTGTAATTGCCACAATAATCAGTTTATCCTGTGTCATTATCGCAATTAGCTCTGGAATTTTGGTGGTCATTCCGAGTTGATCGCTAGCTGCATTCGTTCGCTGTGCAGCAAAGAGGCCAAAAAAAGGCACTTCTGCGCATGTGTATGCGGCGCAATGCGCACACGCGACGTACTATTACAACGAACTATGTAGTTTGACACAGGGTCTAGCGAAGCTTTTCAATCGCACTGCTGGCCGCAGTGTGACCGACATGAAGTGGGCGTTTCTGGGTGTCAACTAACCGTTTTCAGGGAGTGTTCGAAAAAACGCAGGCGTGCCAGGAAAAATGCAGGCGTGGCTGGGTGAATGCAGGGCGTGTTTGTGACGTCAAAACAGGAACTGAACAGTCTGAAGAGATCGCAAGCTCTGAATAGGTTTTGAGCTACTCAGAAACGGCACAGAAAAACTGTCGCCGCTCCGCGATCCTTTTGTTCGCACTTCGGCTAAGCTAAAATACACTCCCAGTGGGCGGCGGCATAGCGTTTGCATGGCTGCTAAAAACTGCTAGCGAGCGATCAACTCGGAATGACTCCCTTTGTCTCCTAAGCTCCTAGCACTTGCACACATAGCTTTAAGAATTTTGTCTGTGCATATGTTATTAATAGCCATGTCCAGACAATACAAAATAAATGACAAGCTTAAAGTTGAAATTACCTGTTTGGTGATGTTGCTCAGTGCTTGGTATTTTTTTTTTTTTTTTTACTAATCAGGAATCACACTCTGTCCTTTACACCACGACTACACCTCACTAAATGTAAAGATATAGTACACCTGACCACAAATGGCCAAACGATCAAAGGAGGTAAACACCAGACAACATGCAAGAATAAACTATGTTTCACTGAGCAACTTCCCCACACATGCAATTCCAATTCCAAGCAAAACATTACATCAAAAAACATACATGAGTTGCAAGCAAATCATGATATAACAACTGTTCTTAGACTGCATGAGGATATGAGAGAGAAACATATGTACATATGTTTAAATGGACAGATGAGTTTGCATCAGGTTTGAAAGGCATGTTGTATGTCTGTTCCTTTGCTGTAATGTTGTTTGTCTGTTTCCGTCCTGTTTAAGTCCTGAATAAGTCATTTTATAATATTTCATAAACCTTTTAAACAACCCTGATCAGCCTAGCACCTCTCCTTAAGAATGGATTCTATCTATGTGTGTCCAATAGTTCCATTCAAGGCCTAACACTCCACCCCCAGTTACAGAGGATGCAATAAAACTTCACTAGCATAAACAATGATAGATTACCAACAATTCAGAAAGTTGAAATAAAGTGTCATCCTAGTATACAGTGATAACTGCTGATGTAAATATTATTGGTGAAATTACCCAATATAGGGGGTCATTCCGACACAATCGCATACTGCAGTTTTCGCAGCGGTGTGATTGGATCTGAACTGCGCATGCACCGCGACCGCAATGCGCAGGTGCGTCGCTGTCTGGCAACGGGAAATGCTGGGCAGCGTGGGACCTTACGAAGAACGCAATCGCAGTGGCGATTGCAAGGTGATTGACAGCAAGAAGGCGTTTCTGAGTGGTAATCTGGGAGTGCCGTGGAAAACACAGACGTGTCCAGGCGTTTGCACGGCGGGTGTCTGACTTCAATTCCGGGACCTGACAGGCTGAAGTGATCGCAGTGGCTGAGTAAGTTGAGAGCTACTCAGAAACTACACAAAAACTTTTTGCAGAGCTCCCCAACACAAGCGATCGCACACTTGCTATGCTAAAATACACTCCCCCATAAGCGGCGACTATCTGCACTGTAGCATGAATTTTGTAAATGTTGACTTGGTTTGATCTTGACGAAGGTTAATATAACAGAAACATTGTTTCAGGGGTGACTCCTGCGTCCTTTTTTTAATATAATATAACAATCCCGTGATTGCCACCCTCCTCTATACAGTGTAGAGATACATAAACACACACACATTATATATATATATATCTACACACACACACACACACACACACACAGAGCCAGAACCTTCAACTTACCACGATAGCAATTTATGCATTTAAAATCACAATATGAATCCAATAAAGTGCAAACAACTTGTGCAAAAAAGTCATAGAAAAACAGCAGAGGATCATGAATATACTCATCATAAATGCCAGGGTGGTCTATAGAGTGTCCACATGCTCATAATAGCCCTGAATACAACAGGGGTTACGGCCGTTAGGTCGACACAACTTAGGTAGCACACTCATTAGGTCGACCACTAAAGGTCGACAATACCATTAGGTCGACATGAACTAGGTCGACAGGTCAAAAGGTCGACATGAGTTTTTCACATTGTTTTTAATTTTGGGGATTTTTTCACACTTAACGATCCACGTGGACTACGATTGGAATGGTAATCTGTGCCGAAGCATGCGAGGGAACACGGTGCACTAATATGGGTTCCCCGTCACTTTATGGAGAAACCTACCCCAAAAAGTAAAAAACCTCACGTCAAACTTTTGACCTGTCGACCTAGTACATGTCGATATAACGCCCATGTCAACCTAATGGCAATGTCGACCTAAGTTGGGTCGACCCAACGACTCATACCCATCCGACAGCTGTTTCGGCGTATCCATTGCGCCTTTGTCAAGGATCCTGTTTTCTATGAATTGTATGCACTTTATTGAATTGATAGTGATTTTAAATGCATAAAATGCTTTTGCATTAAGGGGGTGATTAAGACCCGATCGCTGCTGTGCATTTTCCCACAGTGGGCGATCAGGTCTTAACAGCGCATGCACCGTAATGCGCACATGCATCGGACAACAACAACGGGCATCACCGGTCAGCATCGGGATGGTACGAAAAATCCGATCACACAAGCGGTCGCAGGGTGAGTGACAGTAAGAGGCCGTTTGTGGGTGGCTACTGAGCATTTACAGGGAGTGTCCGGAAAAACGCAGGCGTGTCCAAGCGTTTTCAGGGAGGGTGTCTCACGTCAGCTCCGGCCCCGATCAGCCTCTTCTCATCGCACTGTAGGAGTAAGTCCTGGCCTGCGTACACACTGCACAAAGTGGATTTTAGCAGCTGAGCTACATATGCGATCGCACACTTGCACAGCGAATTTACACTCCTCCGGGGGGGGCGATCGGGTCTGAATCACCCCCTAAGTTGGAGGTGCTGGCTCTCTCTTTTGTTTATGTGCCTAGCTCGCTTGTGGGATGGATGTATAATGAGTGCAGCTGGTCCTTTTTGATATAGATTTAATATATGTATATATCTATATATCTATATCTATATATATATACAGAAGTGGGTGTGGTCGGCACTCCCTGTATAAAAATGCAACTGCCCCGGTGACTTCCTTTGTAGAGATGCAGAGAAAGAAATGTCCTTATAGAGAGGGGTATGTATCCATCCACTCCCAATAGTAAAGGAACAGGCGGCACTCCAAGGGTCTTGTGAAAACAAACTTGTATTCAAAATGGTGAATCAAATAAATGGCATATTATGGCATTTATTTGATTCACTATTTTGAATACAAGTTTGTTTTCACAAGACCCTTGGAGTGCCGCCTGTTCCTTTACTATTGGGAGTGGATGGATACATACCCCTCTCTATAAGCACATTTCTTTCTCTCTCTCTCTCTCTCTATATATATATATATATATATATATATATATATATATAGATATATATATATAGATAGATAGATAGATACAGATACATACATATACACACACTAACAAAATAGTTAACCACCTTGTTAGTGGTTCTACAGCTCAAATTCAGTGATTAGTATCTTGATGTGAGATGAACTGTCCCAGATGTATGGCAGTGGTCACATTGAAATACTATTTACAGAATTTTTCTGTAAAAAGGCAAATATGCAGAAAAATGAAAAATACCTGATGTTTGAGTAACAATATATAGTACAATGATAACTAAATCAGAAAAACAAGTCGCACAATTTGAAACAAGAAAAGAGAATTTACCAAATCTGTATTTGATTATAAGATATTCAAATGTGAAACTAAATAAATATAGCAGGGCCTGCTTTGTCATGCTGGGAATGATACAGACACAAATGGTATACACAGACAAGACTCTCATTTAAAACGGACCACAGATTAATGGAAGTCTATTGTGTGTCACTCATCTCTTGTCAATT
Source organism: Pseudophryne corroboree (assembly GCF_028390025.1). Taxonomy (NCBI): domain Eukaryota; kingdom Metazoa; phylum Chordata; class Amphibia; order Anura; family Myobatrachidae; genus Pseudophryne; species Pseudophryne corroboree. Next base: position 176,933,049 of record NC_086448.1, read on the forward strand.
CTTATTCTTAAAACATTCAACTGACCAAAATGGAACCAAAATATCTGAAATATGTCAAACAGAAACCTAAAAACACTAGCAACATACCCTGCAACAACAGAGATTAAGGGATGGGGAACATATGTTCCAGGTCATTGGTTTTGCAACTCTAAAATGCTACATGGATTCCAACACATAGCAAACAAGCCCAATGCCTGCCTAGCCAATGTGAAAGCCTACTGCTGGGTACACACTAGACGATATTTTGAACGATTTGCCCGATTGACGTAATATTAGCACGCCCCCGCGGTCGTCAGTGACGTGTTCTGGTCGGCCCCTGATGCAGCCCGATCTGAGGATATCGTAAACTACAGTATACACCTAGTTGTGTCCACTGACAATATATTTTGCAAGATTGCACAGTGTGTACACACTATATCGTTTGGCCAGGAGTTCAAGGGAAATCATTGACGACATTGCATCGTTTGCTGCCTATTTAATGTATACCCAGCTTAAGCTATGAGTTACTGTAGATAAGGTTCTAACTACATAGCATTGTAACTACCATGATGACAGGAAAATACAAATAACCTACAGAGAGGTACAGATGGGTCCATGTTTATCTTGACCTTTAATAGGATTATCTTGACCTTTAATAGGACTTAAACTCCTGCTGTAATGACTTAATCCCCTGCTCTATTGTTCTCTGTATTGTATTGCATCTGAGAATAATAGATGAAGGGTTTATGTTAATAAACCATGTTGTGCCTAGGCGCAGCAAACTAGCCAAGATAACCGTGGACCCATCTGTAGAATTCTGAAATAAAACAAATGAGTTTCATAAATAAATACCGTTCAGTTTCCTTTGCAAAGACTCTTCTTGCAGACTTATAATGTATATCTGCTCATCTAGGTCTTCAAGAATCTAAAATAGATGAAAATCAAAAATGCCAATTTAAAATTTTAGCTATTTCAAGATATATTAGGTTATGCCCACCTCCTACATCTGTACAACACAAGGGGTGGTAAAACAGCCATACTTGTACATTTGTTTTAAAGAAGTGGTATAAGTAATAGTCATCATGAACCTTTTTTTTTTGTCATTTAAAAATTCCCTTAAGAGCTGCAAGTGCTTTGTGTCTCTGTTCTTATTAATCCTTAGCTTTGCCATACAGCTGGTTTCCGCATCATGTGGCCGCCTCAGCATGCTGCAGGAGGTCCCATACAGAGGAGTGCGCATACATCTGTCACGCCAAACAGCCCATCTTGGTACGCCAGGTCGTGTTAGAATATTTTAGCTTTGGGCACCTTTTTAGCCGAAAATGTGTTATATTAGCAACGCAATGTGACTAGGACGCATCAGGAGACTGTGCTGATTAATTTGATACATAACACTTGTATATTGTATGTGACTGAGTCTATGAATCTGTACACAAAGTGCAACAATGTAGCAGCCAACGCTTTTTTCCAATAAAGGTCTGTTCTGCTCAGTATACAGTCTCAGTCACACACAATATACTAGTGTCATAGCAAATTAACCAGCACAGTCTCCTCATGCATCCTGGCCGTATTGCATTGTGACTAAGATGTATTTTTGGGAAGAAAGAAAAAAAAAAAAAGAAAAGAAAAGATGCCCGACGTTAGCAAAGTTGCATTGGATCTGGCCGCTCACTCACGCCAGGCATCTTAAGCTGCATGGCGTATTGAAGCTGGATGTATGAGGACACATCTGTAGTACAACCAATTATTGTGGGCAGGTGCAGTGAAGTGTTTTCTGCATTGTGTGGTCTCCCTCCTTCTTCTACGGGCTTTGGCTATACAGGTAAGTAGTAAACACACTGAAGGAGTTGTGAGTTGCTGGGAAGAAGATGTGAGTGACGTGTGTATATGTGAGGGGGAGTTCTGCATACATGGGGGAAGGCCTGAGAGGCATGTGAATAAGGTCTGTGTGAGGGTCTGAGGGAATGTGGTGGAGTTTTATAGTGCATGTGGGGTCTCAGGACTTCTGCATGTATATGGGGTCATATTGTGTCAAAGTGGGCGTTTGTGCCATTTGGGGAAGTTCTAGAATGCACGCGGATTCTGAGGGCTCCTGGTTCTGTGTGATAACATTGTTATATTGGGGAAAAGCCACGTAGGGGCATTTTGACTTGAGTATTACAGGGCTGCAGACCTTGCTTGTGGCTGAATTCAATCTTCAAATTACAGGTAATGTGCAGCCATTTTGAAGGGCCACACAATGGGCAGTTCAACATGGATTAATGCTAACAATAAGTATGAAGTATCCCACAAATTCTGATCACATGCAAGTATAAAACACCTATTCTGCAAAACTCTATAAAGGGAACTAATGTAAACAGTACACGTTTATACATGAAAAAACGGCAAAAATTGTTTTTGCTTCTGTATGAGAAGCATACTTCATTTCCTTATCCTTTTGTGTGAACTAAAATATATATCATCATAATTACCAAGTTCCATGATCGTCCCTAATACAAAATATATCAATTAAAACTATATTTTATAAAATCAGATTTCAGTAGTTTTCTCCTAGCAGCTCGAGATGCCTGGCGCGAGTGATCCACCAGGTTCTATGCAATTCTGGTAGCGTCTGGAGTCTTTCTTTTTTTGCCGGAAATGCACCAGGAGACTGTACCAATTGATTTGATATTTGACACTTGTATATTGGCCCTCATTCCGAGTTGATCGCTAGCTGCTTTCGTTCGCAGCGCGGCGATTAGGTAAAAAATAAGAATTTACTTACCGATAATTCTATTTCTCGTAGTCCGTAGTGGATGCTGGGGACTCCGTAAGGACCATGGGGAATAGCGGCTCCGCAGGAGACTGGGCACATCTAAAGAAAGCTTTAGGACTATCTGGTGTGCACTGGCTCCTCCCCCTATGACCCTCCTCCAAGCCTCAGTTAGGATACTGTGCCCGGACGAGCGTACACAATAAGGAAGGATTTTGAATCCCGGGTAAGACTCATACCAGCCACACCAATCACACTGTACAACATGTGATCTGAACCCAGTTAACAGCATGATAACAGAGGAGCCTCTAGAAAAGATGGCTCACTACAGCAATAACCCGATTTTTTTTGGTAACAATAACTATGTACCAGTATTGCAGACAATCCGCACTTGGGATGGGCGCCCAGCATCCACTACGGACTACGAGAAATAGAATTATCGGTAAGTAAATTCTTATTTTCTCTAACGTCCTAAGTGGATGCTGGGGACTCCGTAAGGACCATGGGGATTATACCAAAGCTCCCAAACGGGCGGGAGAGTGCGGATGACTCTGCAGCACCAAATGAGAGAACTCCAGGTCCTCCTCAGCCAGGGTATCAATTTTATAGAATTTTACAAACGTATTTGCTCCTGACCAAGTAGCTGCTCGGCAAAGTTGTAAAGCCGAGACCCCTCGGGCAGCCGCCCAAGATGAGCCCACCTTCCTTGTGGAGTGGGCATTTACAGATTTTTGGCTGTGGCAGGCCTGCCACAGAATGTGCAAGCAGAATTGTACTACAAATCCAACGAGCAATAGTCTGCTTAGAAGCAGGAGCACCCAGCTTGTTGGGTGCATACAGGATAAACAGCGAGTCAGATTTCCTGACTCCAGCCGTCCTGGAAACATATATTTTCAGGGCCCTGACAACGTCTAGCAACTTGGAGTCCTCCAAGTCCCTAGTAGCCGCAGGCACCACAATAGGTTGGTTCAGGTGAAACGCTGAAACCACCTTAGGGAGAAACTGAGGACGAGTCCTCAATTCCGCCCTGTCCGAATGGAAAATCAGATAAGGGCTTTAACAGGATAAAGCCGCCAATTCTGACACGCGTCTGGCCCAGGCCAGGGCCAACAGCATGACCACTTTCCATGTGAGATATTTTAACTCCACAGATTTAAGTGGTTCAAACCAATGTGACTTTTGGAACCCAAAAACTACATTGAGATCCCACTGGAGGCACAAAAGGAGGCTGTATATGCAGTACCCCTTTTACAAACGTCTGAACTTCAGGGACTGAAGCTAGTTCTTTTTGGAAGAAAATTGACAGGGCCGAAATTTGAACCTTAATGGACCCCAATTTCAGGCCCATAGACACTCCTGTTTTCAGGAAATGTAGGAATCGACCCAGTTGAATTTCCTCCGTCGGGCCTTACTGGCCTCGCACCACGCAACATATTTTCGCCAAATGCGGTGATAATGTTTTGCGGTTACATCCTTCCTGGCTTTGATCAGGATAGGGATGACTTCATCCGGAATGCCTTTTTTCCTTCAGGATCCGGCGTTCAACCGCCATGCCGTCAAACGCAGCCGCGGTAAGTCTTGGAACAGACAGGGTCCTTGCTGGAGCAGGTCCCTTCTTAGAGGTAGAGGCCACGGATCCTCCGTGAGCATCTCTTGAAGTTCCGGTTACCAAGCCCTTCTTGGCCAATCCGGAGCCACGAATATAGTGCTTACTCCTCTCCATCTTATCAATCTCAGTACCACATACACTGACTGGTACACCCACGGTGTTACCAGAGCGTCTACAGCTATTGCCTGAGGGTCCCTTGACCTGGCGCAATACCTGTCGAGTTTTTCCCAACGGTTTATAATCATGTGGAAGACTTCTGGGTGAAGTCCCCACTCTCCCGGGTGGAGGTCGTGCTGAGGAAGTCTGCTTCCCAGTTGTCCACTCCCGGAATGAATACTGCTGACAGTGCTATCACATGATTTTCCGCCCAGCGAAGAATCCTTGCAGCTTCTGCCATTGCCCTCCTGCTTCTTGTGCCACCCTGTCTGTTTACGTGGGTGACTGCCGTGATGTTGTCCGACTGGATCAACACCGGCTGACCTTGAAGCAGAGGTCTTGCTAAGCTTAGAGCATTGTAAATGGCCCTTAGCTTCAGGATATTTATGTGAAGTGATGTCTCCAGGCTTGACCATAAGCCCTGGATATTCCTTCCCTGTGTGACTGCTCCCCAGCCTCGCAGGCTGGCATCCGTGGTCACCAGGACCCAGTCCTGAATGCCGAATCTGCGGCCCTCTAGAAGATGAGCACTCTGCAACCACCACAGGAGGGACACCCTTGTCCTTGGTGACAGGGTTATCCGCTGATGCATCTGAAGATGCGACCCGGACCATTTGTCCAGCAGGTCCCACTGGAAAGTTCTTGCGTGGAATCTGCCGAATGGGATTGCTTCGTAGGAAGCCACCATTTTACCCAGAACCTTTGTGCATTGATGCACTGAGACTTGACTCGGTTTTAGGAGGTTCCTGACTAGCTCGGATAACTCCCTGGCCTTCTCCTCCGGGAGAAACACCTTTTTCTGGACTGTGTCCAGGATCATCCCTAGGAACAGAAGACAAGTCGTCGGAACCAGCTGTGATTTTGGAATATCGAGAATCCAATCGTGCTGCCGCAACACTACCTGAGATAGTGTTACACCGACCTCCAACTGTTCCCTGGATCTTACCCTTATCAGGGAATCGTCCCAGTAAGGGATAACTAAAATTCCCTTCCTTCGAAGGAATATCATCATTTCGGCCATTACCTTGGTAAAGACCCGGGGTGCCGTAGACCATCCATACGGCAGCGTCTGTACTGATAATGACAGTTCTGTACCATAAACCTGAGGTACCCTTGGTGAGAAGGGTAAATTTTGACATGAAGGTAAGCATCCTTGATGTCCCGAGACATCATGTAGTCCCCTTCTTCCAGGTTCGCAATCACTGCTCTGAGTGACTCAATCTTGAATTTGAACCTCTGTATGTAAGTGTTCAAAGATTTTAGATTTAGAATCGGTCTCACCGAGCCGTCTGGCTTCGGTACCACCACAGTGTGGAATAATACCCCGTTCCCTGTTGCAGGAGGGGTACCTTGATTATCACCTGCTGGGAATACAGCTTGTGAATGGCTTCCAAAACTGTCTCCGTGTCAGAAGGAGACATCGGTAAAGCCGACTTTAGGAAACGGCGAGGGGGAGACGTCTCGAATTCTAATTTGTACTCCTGAGATATCACCTGAAGGATCCAGGGGTCTACTTGCGAGTGAGTCCACTGCGCGCTGAAATTCATTGAGACGGGCCCCCCACCGTGCCTGATTCTGCTTGTAAAGCCCCAGCGTCATACTGAGGGCTTGGCAGAGGCGGGAGAGGGTTTCTGTTCCTGGGAACTGGCTGATTTCTGCAGCCTTTTTCCTCTCCCTCTGTCACGGGGCAGAAATGAGGAACCTTTTGCCCGCTTGTCCACGAAAAGACTGCGCCTGATAATACGGCGTCTTCTCATGCTTGAGAGGCGACCTGGGGTACAAACGTGGATTTCCCAGCTGTTGCCGTGGCCACCAGGTCTGAAAGACCGACCCCAAATAACTCCTCCCCTTAATAAGGCAATACTTCCAAATGCCGTTTGGAATACGCATCACCTGACCACTGACGTGTCCATAACCCTCTACTGGTAGAAATGGACAACGCACTTAGACTTGATGCCAGTCGGCAAATATTCCGCTGTGCATCACGCATATATAGAAATGTATCTTTTAAATGCTCTATAGGCAAAAATATACTGTCCCTATCTAGGGTATCAATATTTTCAGTCAGGGAATCCGACCACGCCAACCCAGCACTGCACATCCAGGCTGAGGCGATTGCTGGTCGCAGTATAACACCAGTATGTGTGTAAATACATTTTAGGATACCCTCCTGCTTTCTATCAGCAGGATCCTTAAGGGCGGCCATCTCAGGAGAGGGTAGAGCCCTTACAAGCGTGTGAGCGCTTTATCCCCCCTAGGGGGTGTTTCCCAACGCACCCTAACCTCTGGCGGGAAAGGATATAATGCCAATAACATTTTAGAAATTATCAGTTGTTATCGGGGGAAAACCACGCATCATCACACACCTCATTTAATTTCTCAGATTCAGGAAAACTACAGGTAGTTTTTCCTCACCGAACATAATACCCCTTTTTGGTGGTACTCGTATTATCAGAAATGTGTAAAACATTTTTCATTGCCTCAATCATGTAACGTGTGGCCCTACTGGAAGTCACATTTGTCTCTTCACCGTCGACACTGGAGTCAGTATCCGTGTCGGCGTCTATATCTGCCATCTGAGGTAACGGGCGCTTTAGAGCCCCTGACGGCCTATGAGACGTCAGGACAGGCACAAGCTGAGTAGCCGGCTGTCTCATGTCAACCACTGTCTTTTATACAGAGCTGACACTGTCACGTAATTCCTTCCAACAGTTCATCCACTCAGGTGTCGACCCCCTAGGGGGTGACATCACTATTACAGGCAATCTGCTCCGTCTCCACATCATTTTTCTCCTCATACATGTCGACACAAACGTACCGACACACAGCACACACACAGGGAATGCTCTGATAGAGGACAGGACCCCACTAGCCCTTTGGGGAGACAGAGGGAGAGTTTGCCAGCACACACCAGAGCGCTATATATATATACAGGGATAACCTTATATAAGTGTTTTTCCCCTTATAGCTGCTGTATCTTTAATACTGCGCGTAATTAGTGCCCCCCCTCTCTTTTTTAACCCTTTCTGTAGTGTAGTGACTGCAGGGGAGAGCCAGGGAGCTTCCCTCCAACGGAGCTGTGAGGGAAAATGGCGCCAGTGTGCTGAGGAGATAGGCTCCGCCCCCTTATCGGCGGCCTTATCTCCCGTTTTTCTATGTATTCTGGCAGGGGTTAAATGCATCCATATAGCCCAGGAGCTATATGTGATGCATTTTTTGCCATCCAAGGTGTTTATTATTGCGTCTCAGGGCGCCCCCCCCAGCGCCCTGCACCCTCAGTGACCGGAGTGTGAAGTGTGCTGAGAGCAATGGCGCACAGCTGCAGTGCTGTGCGCTACCTTGTTGAAGACAGGACGTCTTCTGCCGCCGATTTTCCGGACCTCTTCTGCCTTCTGGCTCTGTAAGGGGGCCGGCGGCGCGGCTCTGGGACCCATCCAGGCTGGGCCTGTGATCGTCCCTCTGGAGCTAATGTCCAGTAGCCTAAGAAGCCCAATCCACTCTGCACGCAGGTGAGTTCGCTTCTTCTCCCCTTAGTCCCTCGATGCAGTGAGCCTGTTGCCAGCAGGTCTCACTGAAAATAAAAAACCTAAACTAAAACTTTCACTAAGAAGCTCAGGAGAGCCCCTAGTGTGCACCCTTCTCGTTCGGGCACAGAGATCTAACTGAGGCTTGGAGGAGGGTCATAGGGGGAGGAGCCAGTGCACACCAGATAGTCCTAAAGCTTTCTTTAGATGTGCCCAGTCTCCTGCGGAGCCGCTATTCCCCATGGTCCTTACGGAGTCCCCAGCATCCACTTAGGACGTTAGAGAAAAGCGGCATTTGTGAGAATGCGTATGGGGCGCAGTGCGCACGCGCAAAGTACTTTCACAAAAGCCGATGCAGTTTCACACAAGGTCTAGCGACGCTTTTCACTCGCACTGCTGACCACTGAGTGATTGACAGGAATGGGGCGTTTCTGGGAGGTAACTGGCCATTTCCAGGGAGTGTGCTGAAAAACGCAGGCGTGTCAGATACAAACGCAGGCGTGCCTGAGGAAACGGGGGAGTGGCTGGCTGAACGCAGGGCGTGTTTGTGACGTCAAAACAGGAACTAAATAGTCTGAAGTGATCGCAAGCTAGGAGTAGGTCTGGAGCTACTCAGAAACTGCTCGAAAATATTTTGGAGCAGTTCTGCGATCCTTTCGTTCGCACTTCTGCTAAGCTAAGATACACTCCCAGAGGGCGGCGGCTTAGCGTTTGCACTGCTGCTAAAAGCAGCTAGCGAGCGAACAACTCGGAATTGTGTGTGACAGTGGGGATAATTTAGACCTGATCGCTGCTGTGCTTGCATGTTCGCACAGCAGCGATCAGGTCTGAAATGCGCATACGCCAGCGCCGCAGTGCGCATGGCAGACAGCCGATGGCTGTCTTAGCCCTGCAATCGCCTCTGCCTGATTGACAGGCAGAGGTGGTCGCTGGGCGGGCCGGCGGCGTCCTGCTGCCATTTAAGGGGACGGCTCCGGGTAACGCAGGCGTGCCCGGACCGCTGGGGGGGGCGTGGTGGCTGCGTGACGTCACATGCAGCCGCTGTGACCTGGGCAGCGACAAGTAGCTCCCTACCAGTGCGCAGGAGCTGCGCTGGTAGGGAGCTACTCCTACAGTACAAAAGCATTGCCGCTGTGTGATGCTTTTGTACTTGTGCGATGGGGCAGGGACTGACATGCTGGATGGACTAGCCCTGTGCTGGGCCTCCCCTCGCATGTCAGGGAAGCTGATCGTAGATGTGCTAAATTTAGCACATCTACAATCAGGTCTGAATCACGCCCAGAGTCTGTATACGGGCCCTCATTCCGAGTTGTTCGCTCGCTAGCTGCTTTTAGCAGCTTTGCACATGCTAAGCCGCCGCCCTCTGGGAGTGTATCTTGGCATAGCAAAATTGCGAACAAAAGATTTTCAAAATTGCGAATAGAAATTTCTAAGCAGTTTCTGAGTAGCTCGGGACTTACTCTGCCACTGCGATCAGTTCAGTCAGTTTCATTCCTGGTTTGACGTCACAAACACACCCAGCGTTCGCCCAGACACTCCCCCGTTTCTCCAGCCACTCCCGCGTTTTTCCCATAAACGGCAGCGTTTTTTCACACACTCCCATAAAACGGCCAGTTTCCGCCCAGAATCACCCACTTCCTGTCAATCACATTACGATCACCAGAACGATGAAAAAACCTCGTAATGCCGTGAGTAAAATACCAAACTTCTTAGCAAATTTACTTGGCGCAGTGCGAAAATTGCGCATGCGCAATTAGCAGAAAATCGCACCGATGCGAAGAAAATTACCGAGCGAACAACTCTGAATGACCACCACGGAGTACAACAGAACTTGTATTGGAAAACAGCTGCACGTGTACAAATTCAGAGACTCAGTCACACACAGGGGATACATAGGATATCCCAGCAGATGGGATGCCGGCTGTCACTATACAGACAGCGGCATCCTGTCTGTCGGAATCCCGGCAGCGAATCCGCACGACACGCTTCGTGTGGACCCACCAACCAAGTGGGAATACAGAGCTTTTGTATGGATTCCAGGGGTCGGTATTTCACCGGCTGTCGGCGTCGGTCTCCTGAACGCCGGGATCTGGGAGCCGGGTAAATATTGACTGCATCCCGCACACAGATATACAGTAGAGGTGTTGCATATCAAATTAATCAGCACCATCTCCTGGTGCATCCTAACTGCATTGTGTTGCGACTAAGTCGCATTTTTGGCAATAAAGATGCCCAACACTAGCACAGTCTCACAGGACCTGGTGTACCAAGAAGGGCTGTTTGGCGCGACTGCAGCAACAATGTATGAGGACAAATCTGTATGATTTACAATTATTATATGCATTGTTTCTCAAAACAAGAGCACTAAAAATGCACTATCCAAAAGTTATCTCTAAATAATAAATGTGAAAATAAAAATCACCTCATAAAAAGGAGATTATATAATTGTGTGCCTCTAACCTCTGAATGGGCAGTATTTGCCATCTTCCCAGAAGGTACTCGAGTAGCGCAAAGGGATACGAAAATTGCTGATTGCTATATCGTTGATCGCTGTAGCTAAAAAATGTATCCTGCAACTCTGTATACAACCTGCGCCCCCTCCGTTTTCTCTCTTTTTAGCTAAGCTTTTTCATATTTTTAGAATGGAATGACTGGAGGCCTTGCTACAGAAGGAGAGGTTTACTGAGAAATTTTACAAAACATGGGTACGTTATATAGAGACCCTCTCCCGTCCTCATAAAGAACGGATCTGGAAGTGTTTTAGGAATACCTTATGGTATGAAACTCATGTATATGCTCAAGATCCCCCAATTTACTTTGTTGAGGATTAGATTATGATGGCTCAACACCTTGATGTATCTATCTTTTTTTTTTTTTTTTTACAAATGGATGGAAGGAGGGTGGAGGATGTGGATCTGGGTTCATACCATTTTCTCAGACTTGTTTCTGGGTTGACACCAGATTTGAACATTATTGTTCATTTAAGATTGTTATGATTGGTACAATTTTCATACTGTGTGTGCTACTGTAATCATATGGAAAATACATATTTGTTGACTTATATGTAATTGTCATACTTCAATAAAAAAACATTTTTTTCTAAACAAAAGGAAATTATAATTACAGTGGCAACAATAAAAAGGTTGAATATGTCAAACAATAAAAACTTTGGTTACTAATGAATATTTAGGATACATTTAAAGCATTATATCACAGTTTGCTAAAGTGGGATATTACATTGAAGACATCCAATGAAACCTTCTTCTTTTAGTAAACAAGTATACAATGTTACATAAGGGAAAAGATTCTGAACAAATACTTATATTAATGGATAAAAAGGAGTTTAATTGTGCATGTGAAAAAAGAGTAGTCTTTATGTCACAACAGCAGCAAACCAGGTCAGGAAATCTGTCTGCAGACATAGAAAAATAAGAAGAACTTTCTTCAACAGTTAGATTTCAGGAAAGAAGTGAATGTGAAGAATAAAAGGAGAGTTGCGGACTAAGGTCACAGGTTCACGGGGCTGAGGACTTGGGATGGATGCAGGGAGAATACAAGAGAAGTATGGAGGAATGTCAGAGGAATTCCACGCTGTCCCACGGAACAAGGGAAGCCCAGAGTGAGGAGTGAATTGTAACAACCCTGTGCTCCTACTTGACTTAGGAGTGTTGAAATAGGACCAGGAAGAACTTTTTAGGGTAGCTTAAAAAAAAATCTTCCTTTTGTCATTTAATTGAGCCTGTCACTCTCAGCGATTTAGCTTGTTTGACAGTAATTAACTCAAAAGGAATAATCACACATAGCTTAAAGAGAGACCGTAGATGACTGAGAACGTCCAATTATGATGAGAAATGCAAAGTTTCCTAAACACTGTTACAAGCACAGAGTAAGAATGGAAACCAACGTAGCAGCTAGAACTGCACAGATTCCAGTGATTGATATATTTGCATTATACATGAGCAGCCTTAATACACTTTGATACTATACTGTTTACCACTACATGCTGAGAGATTTGTCATCACTCAGGCAAATAAGGAGTTGCTTCACATACGTCAAAGCACCGAATACACTGTATACTGATGGTAGTATGCACATGTGCTGCGAGGGGGGGTGGGGTGTGATAGGGGAATAGAGGCCAGAATCTCCACCAGAGGGCAGAATATTACTGGCCTCTGTGTAGGACTTACGGTGGCTGACTTGCAGCCGGTGATGATGCTGGGGAAGATCCAATATTGCATCCTTGGATCAGTAATGCCACAGGAGGCGTGACTCCTTCTGCTGCATTACCATATTAATATATATCGCAACTTCAACCACATCTGAATTAGCCCAATAAGCAGCAGTTATACGCCTGCTGTAACATGGCACGGTATGGAGTGCTGCAGTGATGTCAATGCTACAGATCACCACTGAATAACTGAATTTTTTTTTTACTTGGGAATAGAACCAGTGACTTATAACATCCTCCTAAATGGATTATATAATTTTGCTCTTCTAGTTACCCCTATTTTACACAGAGATGATCACAAAAAATGATTTTTACAACATTGGCAGAAATTATCACACCAGTCGGGAAATAGGATTAATACCTACCGGTAAATCCTTTTCTCTTAGTCCGTAGAGGATGCTGGGGTAACCATAAGAACCATGGGGTATAGACGGGATCCGCAGGAGACATGGGCACTTTAAGACTTTGAATGGGTGTGAACTGGCTCCTCCCTCTATGCCCCTCCTCCAGACTCCAGTTATAGGAACTGTGCCCAGGGAGACGGACATTTCGAGGAAAGGAATTATTGTTAAACTAAGGTGAGATACATACCAGCTCACACCGCAAACACGCCACGCAACATGGCATTCAACAGAAATCAAACCAACGGCATGAACAATGTCAGCAACAGGCAGACTATAACCATAACACAACCTGTGTGTAACCATAACTAATAACTGCAGATTATTACGCACAGGGACGGGCGCCCAGCATCCTCTACGGACTAAGAGAAAAGGATTTACGGGTAGGTATTAAAATCTTATTTTCTCATACGTCCTAGAGGATGCTGGGGTAACCATAAGAACCATGGGGATATACCAAAGCTCTAGAACGGGCGGGAGAGTGCGGATGACTCAGCAGCACCGATTGACCAAACATGAGGTCCTCCTCAGCCAGGGTATCAAACTTGTAAAACTTAGCAAAAGTGTTTGAACCCGACCAAGTAGTTGCTCGGCAAAGTTGTAACGCCGAGACCCCCCGGGCAGCCGCCCAGGACGCGCGCACCTTCCTAGTAGAATGGGCCCTCACCGATTTCGGTAACGGCAATCCAACCGTAGAATGAGCCCGCTGAATCGTAGCACAAATCCAGTGTGCAATAGTCTGTTTGGAAGCAGGAGCCCCAATCTTGTTGGGATCATACAAGGCAAACAGAGCCTCCGTTTTCCTAATCTGAGCCGTTCTGGCGACATACATTTTTAAAGCTCTGACCACATCGAGAGACTTCGACTCCACTAAGACATCAGTAGCCACTGGCACCACAATAGGTTGGTTCATGTGGAACGACACCACCTTCGGCAGAAATGGTTTACGAGTCCTCAACTCTGCTCTATCTTCATGGAAGATCAAATAAGGGCTCTTGTGAGACAAGGCCGCTAACTCCGATACCCGCCTTGCGGATGCCAAGGCCAACAGCATGACCACTTTCCAAGTGATAAATTTCAACTCTACCTTCTGTATAGGTTCAAACCAATGTGATTGGAGGAACTGCAACACCACATTAAGATCCCATGGTGCCACTGGAGGCACAAAAGGAGTTTGGATGAGCAACACGCCTTTCACGAAAGTCTGAACTTCTGGAAGGGAGGCCAATTGTTTTTGAAAGAAAACCGATAATGCTGAAATCTGTACTTTAATTGAGCCCAACTTTAAGCCCGCATCGACACCTGCTTGTAAAAAATGGAGAAAACGTCCTAACTGAAATTCTTCCGTAGGAGCCTTCTTGGATTCGCACCAAGACACATATTTTCTCCAAATACGGTGGTAATGTTTAGACGTTACCCCATTTCTAGCCTGGAGAAGTGTGGGAATGACTTCACCGGGAATCCCCTTACGGGCTAGGATCCGGCGATCAACCGCCACGCCGTCAAACGTAGCCGCGGTAAGTCTTGATACACGCACGGCCCCTGCTGTAACAGATCCTCTCGTAGAGGAAGGGGCCAGGGATCTCCTATGAGTAATTCCTGAAGATCTGGATACCAAGCTCTCCTTGGCCAGTCTGGAACAATGAGGATCGCCTGAACCTTTGTTCTTCTTATGATCTTCAGTACTTTCGGAATGAGAGGAAGCGGAGGGAATACATACACCAACTGAAACACCCATGGTGTTACTAGGGCGTCCACTGCTATTGCTTCAGGGTCCCGCGACCTGCAACAATATCTCTGAAGTTTCTTGTTGAGACGACACGCCATCATGTCTATTTGAGGAACTCCCCAAAGACTTGTCACTTCTGTGAAGACCTCTTGATGAAGACCCCACTCCCCTGGATGGAGATCGTGTCTGCTGAGGAAATCTGCTTCCCAGGTGTTCACTCCTGGAATGAAGATTTCTGACAGAGCGCTTGTATGTTTTTCCGCCCAACTGAGAACTTTCGTGGCCTCTGCCATTGCTGCTCTGCTTTTTGTTCCGCCCTGGCGGATTATGTACGCTCTTGCAGTTATATTGTCCGATTGAATCAGGACGGACAGATTGCGCAAAGATGTTCCGCTTGAAGAAGGCCGTTGTAAATGGCCCTTAACTCCAGAACGTTTATGTCTAGACAAGTTTCTTGGCTTGACAATCTTCCCTGGAAGTTTTCCCGCTGTGTGACTGCACCCCAGCCTCGGAGACTCGCATCCGTGGTTACTAGGATCCAGTCCTGGATCCCGAACCTGCGCCCCTCTAGGAGGTGAGAGCTGTTCAGCCACCACAGGAGCGAGATTCTGGTCTTGGAAGACAGGATTATCCTTCAGTGCATGTGAAGGTGGGATCCGGACCACTTGTCCAACAGATCCCACTGAAACACCCTGGCATGGAATCTGCCAAACTGAATGGCCTCATAAGCCGCCACCATTTTCCCCAGCAACCGAGTGCATTGATGGATTGACACTCTTGCCGGTTTCAGAATTTGTTTGACCAGGTTCGGAATTTCCAGAGGCTTTTCCACTGGAAGAAAAACTCTCTGTAATTCTGTGTACAGAATCATTCCCAGAAAGGACAGCCGCGTCATCGGCACCAACTGTGATTTCGGCAAGTTTAGGAGCCAACCATGTTGTTGCAGAACTGTCAGTGAGATCGCCATGTTCTGCAGCAATTTGTCCCTGGATCTCGCCTTTATCAGGAGATCGTCCAAGTACGGGATAATTGTGATTCCTCGCTGCGCAGGGGAACCATCATTTCCGCCATTACTTTGGTGAAAACCCTCGGAGCCGTGGACAGACCAAACAGTAACGTTTGAAATTGGTAATGACAATCCTGAACTGCAAACCTCAGGTAAGCCTGATGCGGAGGATAGATGGGAACATGCAAGTAGGCATCTTTTATATCCACCGACACCATAAAATCCCCTTCCTCCAGACTGGAGATCACCGCCCGGAGAGATTCCATCTTGAATTTGAATTTTCTTAGGTAGAAATTGAGGGATTTCAGATTCAGGATTGGTCTGACCGAGCCGTCTAGCTTCGGGACCACGAATAGGCTCGAATAAAAACCTTCTCCCTGTTGTGACGGGGGAACCTTGATAATGACCTGATTTTGACACAACTTTTATATTGCGTCGCATAGCACCTCCCTGTCCGGAAGAGAAGCTGGTAAGGCCGATTT
Source organism: Pseudophryne corroboree (assembly GCF_028390025.1). Taxonomy (NCBI): domain Eukaryota; kingdom Metazoa; phylum Chordata; class Amphibia; order Anura; family Myobatrachidae; genus Pseudophryne; species Pseudophryne corroboree. Next base: position 176,948,915 of record NC_086448.1, read on the forward strand.
GAAAAATCGGCGAGGGGGAATGTCTTGAAACTCTAGTTTGTACCCCTGGGACACTATTTCCAAAACCCATGTGTCCAGGGCCGAATGAACCCAGAACTGACTGAAGAGTTTGAGACGTGCCCCCACCGGTGCGGACTCCCACAGAGGAGTCCCAGCGTCATGCGGTGGATTTGTCAGAAGCCGGGGAGGACTTCTGCTCCTGGGAACCTGCCACTGCCGGTGAGATCTTTTACCTTTTACCATTCCTCTATTAGCAAGGAAGGAAGAACCTCGGCCTTTCTTGTGTTTATTGGGCCTGAAAGGACTGCATCTGATAGTGGTGTGTTTTCTTTTGTTGTGCAGGAACATAAGGTAAAAAGGATGACTTACCCGCGGTAGCCGTAGATACCAAATCAGCGAGACCGTCACCAAACAAGACACCACCTTTATATGGTAGAGACTCCATATTTCTCTTAGAATCAGCATCAGCATTCCATTGATGAATCCACAATGCTCTCCTAGCTGAGACTGCCATGGCATTGGCTTTCGAACCCAAAAGGCAGATATCCCTCGCAGCTTCCTTTAGGTAGGCTGCTGCTTCCCTGATATGACCTAGTGTCAAGAGAACGCTATCCCTATCCAGGGTATCTATCGCAGAAGACAAGATATCAGCCCATTCTTCGATAGCACTACTCACCCAGGCAGATGCAATGGCTGGCCTGAGCAGCGTACCTGTGGTGACATAAATGGATTTCAATGTAGTTTCCTGCCTTCGATCCGCAGGATCCTTAAGGGCTGCCGTGTCAGGGGACAGAAGAGCCACCTTTTTGGACAGCCGTGCTAGAGCCTTGTCCACAGTGGAGGATGACTCCCACTTATCCCTATCCCCCGAAGGAAACGGAAACGCCACCTGAATCCTTTTGGGAATCTGAAACTTTTTGTCAGGATTTTCCCAAACCTTTTCAAATAGAGTGTTCAGTTCATGCGAGGGAGGAAACGTTACCTCAGGTTTCTTTCTCTTATACATACAGACCCTTTTATCAGGAACAAGAGGGTCTTCCGAGATATGTAATACGTCTTTTATCGCCACAATCATGTACCGAATGCTCTTTGCCAATTTTGGATCTAATCTGGTATCACTGTAGTCGACACTGGAGTCAGAGTCCGTGTCGGTATCTGTGTCTGCCAACTGAGCCAACGATCGCTTTTGTGACCCCGAGGGGGTCTGGACTTGTAACATCACATCCTCCACAGATTTCTTCCATGCCTGGTTCTGAGACTCAGATTTATCCAATCTCTTATTAATAAGAGCCACATTTGCATTCAAAGCATTCAACACATTTACCCAATCAGGAGTCGGCGGTGCAGACAGGGTCACTCCCACAGCCGTTTGTGTCCCTAATACAGTCTCCTCCTGAGAAGAGCACTCTGCCTCAGACATGCCGACACACGGGTATTCACTATCCACAAACACACTGGGCATATAGGGGACAGACCCACCTAAAGTCTGACAGAGAGACACAGAGGGAGTTTGCCAGCTCACAACCCAGCGCTTCACCAACGGTTCTGACCACACTAAACAATGCCTCAGACCTGTAGCGCTTTTATAACACACATATATTGCACCAAATTTACTGTGCCCCCCCCTGTTTTTCACCCTGATACTTATGCAGCAGTGTGAGAAAGGACCAGCGTCTCTGCAGACTGTTGTAGAGAAAATGGCGCTGTTGTGGGCTAAGCTCCGCCCCCGTAATGGCGCGCTTCAGTCCCGCTATTTTTAAATAAATATTTATACTGGCGGGGGTTAGGACAGTTATGTCCCCTATAGCCAGTCTCCTTTGAGGTTTATATGCTGCCCAGGGCGCGCCCCCACCCCCCCCCACGCCCTGCACCCTGTAGTGCCGCTGTGTAGTGGGAGCATGGCGCGCAGCGTGCGATTGTTGTGCGGTACCTCAGAAGCCGTCACTTTAGTCTTCTTTGCTTCTTCCACTCACCTGTCTTCTGACTTCTGGCTCTGCAAGGGGGGTGACGGACGGCTCTGGGAACGTACATCTAGGCGTACCTAGCGATCAGACCCTCAGGAGCTATGTAGCCAAGAAGCAGATCCTTTGAACTCACTAGAAGTAGGTCTGACTTCTCTCCCCTAAGTTCCACGAAGCAGGGAGACTGTTGCCAGCAGTCTCCCTAAAAATAAAAAAACCTAACAAAAGTATTTTCCCGAGAAACTATGTAGAGCTCCTCAGTGTGCATCCAGTCTGCCTGGGCACAATTCTAAAACTGGAGTCTGGAGGAGGGGCATAGAGGGAGGAGCCAGTTCACACCCAAAGTCTTAAAGTGCCCATGTCTCCTGCGGATCCCGTCTATACCCCATGGTTCTTATGGTTACCCCAGCATCCTCTAGGACGTATGAGAAAATAAGATTTTACTTACCGGTAAATCTATTTCTCGTAGTCCGTAGTGGATGCTGGGGACTCCGTAAGGACCATGGGGAATAGACGGGCTCCGCAGGAGACAGGGCACTTTAAGAAAGAATTTGGATTCTGGTGTGTTCTGGCTCCTCCCTCTATGTCCCTCCTCCAGACCTCAGTTAGAGAAACTGTGCCCGGAAGAGCTGACAGTACAAGGAAAGGATTTTGGAATCCAGGGCAAGACTCATACCAGTCACACCAATCATACCGTATCACTCGTGATAAATTTACCCAGTTAACAGTATGAACAACAACGGAGCATCAGATCAACCCTGATGCAACCAAACATAACCCTTATTTAAGCAATAACTATATACAAGCATTCCAGAAGAAGTCCGCACTTGGGACGGGCGCCCAGCATCCACTACGGACTACGAGAAATAGATTTACCGGTAAGTAAAATCTTATTTTCTCTAACGTTCTAGTGGATGCTGGGGACTCCGTAAGGACCATGGGGATTATACCAAAGCTCCCAAACGGGCGGGAGAGTGCGGATGACTCTGCAGCACCGAATGAGCAAACACAAGGTCCTCCTCAGCAAGGGTATCAACTTATAAAACTTTGCAAAAGTGTTCGAACCTGACCAAGTAGCTGCTCGGCAAAGCTGTAATGCCGAGACCCCTCGGGCAGCCGCCCAAGATGAGCCCACCTTCCTTGTGGAGTGGGCTTTTACTGATTTTGGAAACGGCAATCCAGCCGCAGAATGAGCCTGCTGAATCGTGTTACAGATCCAGCGAGCAATAGTTTGCTTTGAAGCGGGAGCACCCAGCTTGTTGAGTTCATACAGGATAAACAGCGACTCAGTTTTCCTGACTCTAGCCGTTCTGGCTACATAAACCTTCAAAGCCCTGACCACATCTATTAACTCGGAATCCTCCAAGTTACGAGTAGCCACAGGCACCACAATAGGTTGGTTCATATGAAAAGATGACACCACTTTTGGCAGAAATTGTGGACGGGTCCGAAATTTTGCCCTGTCCATATGGAAAAACCAGATAGGGGCTTTTATGTGACAAAGCCGCTAATTCTGACACACGCCTAGCTGAAGCCAAGGCTAATAGCATGACCACCTTCCACGTGAGAAATTTTAACTCCACGATTTTGAGTGGCTCAAACCAGTGTGACTTCAGGAAACTCAACACCACGTTAAGATCCCAAGGTGCCACTGGAGGCACAAAAGGGGGCTGAACCTGCAGCACTCCCTTTACAACGTCTGAACTTCAGGAAGAGAAGCCAGTTCTTTTTGAAAGAAAATGGATAGGGCCGAAATCTGGACCTTAATGGAACCCAATTTCAGGCCCAACGTCACTCCCGACTGTAGGAAGTGAAAGAAAACGGCCCAGCTGGAATTCCTCCGTAGAGGCATTCCTGGCCTCACACCAAGCAACATATTTTCGCCATATACTGTGATAATGTTGAGCCGTCACATCCTTCCTAACCTCTATCAGCGTAGGAATGACCTCATCCAGAATGCCTTTTTCTGCTAGGATCCGGCGTTCAACCGCCATGCCGTCAAACGCAGCCGCGGTAAGTCTAGGAACAGACAGGGCCCCTGTTGCACAAGTCCCGTCTTAGCGGCAGAGGCCACGGGTCCTCTGTGAGCATTTCTTGCAGATCTGGATACCAAGTCCTTCTTGGCCAATCCAGAACAAAGAGTATTGTTCTCACTCCTCTTTTCCTTATGATTCTCAGCCCCTTGGGTATGAGAGGAAGAGGAGGAAATACATAGACCGACGGGAACACCCACGGTGTCACCAGTGCGTCCACAGCTATCGCCTGAGGGTCTCTTGACCGGGCGCAATATCTCTACAACTTTTTGTTGAGGCGGGATGCCATCATGTCCACCTGTGGCAGTTCCCACCAACTTGCAATCCCCACTCTCCCGGGTGGAGGTCGTGCCTACTGAGGAAGTCTGCTTCCCAGTTGTCCACTCCCGGAATGAACACTGCTGACAGTGCGCTTACGTGATTCTCCGCCCAGCGAAGAATTCTGGTGGCTGTTACCATCGCCACCCTGCTCCTTGTGCCGCCTTGGCGGTTTACATGAGCCACTGCGGTGATATTGTCTGACTGAATCAGAACCGGTTGGTCGCGAAGCAGGGTCTACGCTTGACTTAGGGCGTTGTATATGGCCCTTAGTTCCAGGATATTGATGTGAAGGCAAGTCTCCTGCCTTGACCACAGCCCTTGGAAATTTCTTCCGTGTGACTGCCCCCCACCCTCGGAGGCTTGCATCCGTGGTCACCAGGACCCAGTCCTGAATGCCGAAACTGCGACCTTCGAGAAGGTGAGCACTCTGCAGCCACCACAGGAGAGACACCCTGACCCTGGGGGATAGGGTGATTAATCTGGAGATGTGATCCGGACCACTTGTCCAGTAAGTCCCATTGGAAGGTCCTCGCATGGAACCTGCCGAAGGGAATGGCCTTGTATGATGCCACCCTCCTTCCCAGGACTCGAGTGCAGTGATGCACTGACACCTGTTTTGGTTTTAATAGATTCCTGACCAGTGTCACGAGCTCCTGAGCTCTCTCTATCGGGAGATAAACCCTTTTCTGGTCTGTGTCTAGGATCATGCCTAGGAGAGGCAGATGAGCTGTAGGAACCAACTGCGACTTTGGAATATATAGAATCCAGCCGTGTTGCCGTTACACTTCCCGAGAAAGTGATACGCTGTTCAGCAACTGCTCTCTTGATCTCGCTTTTATGAGGAGATCGTCCAAGTACGTGATAATAGTGACACCTTGCTTCCGCAGGAGCACCATCATTCCCGCCATTACCATGGCGAATATTCTCAAGGCCGTGGAGAGACCAAACGGCAACATCTGAAATTGGTAATGACAATCCCGTACCGCAATTCTGAGGTACGCCTGATGAGGTGGATAAATGGGGACATGAAGGTATGCATCCTTTATGTCCCGAGTCACCATAAAATCTCCCCCTTTCAGGCTTGCAATGACCGCTCTTAGCGATTCCATCTTGAACTTGAACCTTTTCAGGTATATGTTCAGGGATTTTAAATTCAATATAGGTCTGACCGAACCGTCTGGTTTCGGGACTACAACATGGTCGAAAAATAACCCCCTCCTTGTTGAAGGAGGGGAACCTTGACCACCACCTGTTGAAGATACAATTTGTGAATTGCAGTTAACACTGTTTCCCTCTCGTGGGGGGAAGCCGGCAGGGCCGTCGGTGAGAGGGCATCTTCTCAAAGTCCAGCTCGTATCCCTGAGACACAATATCTATTGCCCAAGGATCTAACAGGGAGTGAACCCACTTGTGGCTGAACTTACGAAGGCGTGCCCCCACCGGGCCTAGCTCCGCCTGTGGAGCCCCAGCGACATGCGGTGGATTTTTGTAGAGGCCGGGGAGGACTTCTGTTCCTGGGAACTAGCTGTGTTGTGCAGCTTCTTTCCTCTGCCCCTGCCTCTGGCAAGAAAGGACGCACCTCGGACTATCTTGTTTCTTTATTCGAAAGGCTGCATTTGATAATGTCGTGCTTTCCTAGGCTGTGCAGGAATATAAGGCAAAATATCAGAATTACCAGCTATAGCTGTGGAGACCAGGTCCGAGAACCCTTCTCCACACAATCCTCAGCATTCCATATGCCTCTTAAGTCGGCATCATTTGTCCATTGCATATTCTAAAGGACACGTCAAGCAGAAATCGACATAGCTTTGACTTTAGGACCCAGTATACTCATGTCTCTTTGGGCATGTTTTATATATACATATCTCTTAAGACAGCATCTTTAATATATATATATATATATATATATATATATATATACATATGTATATCTATATACATACTAGGGTCTCAATCTCTGCTGATAAGGTACCTGTCCACGCTGCCACAGCGCTATAAACCCATGCCGACACAGTGGGGAAAGGATACTGCCTAAGAATTCTTTGTGGGAAACTGCAGTCTCTTGTCTGGAGATTCCCGCTCTTTTTCATCATGAGAGGAGGGAAATTTACCTCAGCTTTCTTCCCCTTAAACATGTGTACCCTTGTGTCAGTGACAGATGAGTCATCAGTGATATGCAAATCATCTTTTATTACAATAATCATATATTGAATACTTTTCTGCCATTTTGGCTGTAACTTTGCATTATCGTAGTCGACACTGGAGTCAAACTCCGTGTCGATATCAGTGTCTATTACTTTGGATAGTGAGCATTGAGAGACTCTAAAGGTCTCTGCGACATAGGGACAGACATGGGCAGATTTCCTGTCTGTTCTCTAATCTTTTGTGCAATAAATTCACCTTAGCACTTAATTACACATATCCAAACAGGTGTCGGCGTTGTCGACGGAGACACCCTCTCACACACATATTTGCTCCATCTCCTCCTTAGGGGAGCCTTTTACCTCAGACATGTCGACACACACGTACCGACACACCACACACTCAGGGTATGTTCATCTGAAGACAATTCCCCCATAAGGCCCTTTGGAGAGACAGAGAGAGAGTATGCCAGCACACACCCCAGCGCTATTAACCCAGGAATAACACAGTAACTTAATGTTAACCCAGTAGCTGCTGTTTATATTGATTTTTGCGCCTAATTATGTGCCCCCCCCTCTCTTTTTACCCTCTTCTACCGTGTAACTGCAGGGGAGAGACTGGGGAGCTTCGTCTCAGCGGTGCTGTGGAGAAAAAACATGGCGCTGGTGAGTGCTGAGGAAGAAGCCCCGCCCCCTCGACGGCGGGCTTCTGTCCCGCTTTCATGTACAATTTTGGTGGGGGCTCATACATATATACAGTGCCCTACTGTATATTATGCAACCTTTTGCCAAAGAGGTCTCTAATTGCTGCCCAGGGCGCACCCCCCCCTGCGCCCTGCACCCTACAGTGACCGGAGTATGTGGGTTTAGTGTGGGAGCAATGGCGCATAGCTGCAGTGCTGTGCGCTACCTCATATGAAGACTGGAGTCTTCTGCCGCCGATTTCGAAGTCTTCTTGCTTCTGTCACCGGCTTCTGTCTTCTGGCTCTGCGAGGGGGACGGCGGCGCGGCTCCGGGATCGGACGACCAAGGGTGCGATCCTGTGTACGATCCCTTTGGAGCTAATGGTGTCCAGTAGCCTAAGAAGCAGGACCTATCTTCAGTGAGTAGGGCTGCTTCTCTCCCCTCAGTCCCACGTAGCAGAGAGCCTGTTGCCAGCAGATCTCTCTGAAAATAAAAAACCTAACAAAATACTTTCTTTTTAGCAAGCTCAGGAGAGCTCACTAAGTAGCACCCAGCTCGTCCGGGCACAGATTCTAACTGAGGTCTGGAGGAGGGATATAGAGGGAGGAGCCAGAACACACCAGAATCCAAATTCTTTCTTAAAGTGCCCTGTCTCCTGCGGAGCCCGTCTATTCCCCATGGTCCTTACGGAGTCCCCAGCATCCACTAGGACGTTAGAAAAATAAAAATTATAACACAACCTTTCTAAATAAAAATGGCATTGATGACAGCAAATAAGCCCACAAATGCACCTGTTCTTGTGCAGGTGACCGTTCTATATATACGTGACTTGTGCATACCCATGACATGCATAAAACCTAATGAAGAATTTGACGAGTGTACATTGCGTGAATTCACATTGCAGGCTTCAGAAAGAAGCACACCTGACTATGGGAAATGTAGGGTCATGCGCGTTTACACTGCATCTACATTTCCGACTGAAGAGACAGAACCGGGCTGTTATAGGAAGTTCTCCTTAAGACAAAGTTCACTGAGGGCAAGTTGGCCTCGCAGAGCTGGGTGTAAGTGCAAACACGCCTTTTTGGATGCGTAGTATAGGGTAGATGCAAGTGTGCACAGATGAGGAGCACTTGTGGCAAATCAGGTGCACATGAGTGAATATACATATTTCTTCCATACACACTTCTTTAGAGCAACAATCGCCTGATTCACTTACACTTCAACTCTGCACCAGGCCATATAAGAGGTACTTCAAGCCTTATAACTGGAACTTATGCATTGTGCAGATGGAATAATAACTGGCTGCATTAAACTATGACTGCACTGCAATTATTTCTACTAAATTCTAGATCCTATATCATTAACCTTCTTTCTGTGTTTCGTTTTTTGCCAGAGAGTCATTTTTTTCACTTCAACAAGTCTTAACTGAAAAATAAGAACATAATCAGACTTTAGTGTTTTTATAACAACTCCTCCCTAAATATTATGACACAATGGTTAAAGGGTTAGTGTTATCTCCTTCAAAGCAAAATAAGGAATGTGAAATTACACGTGGCCAGCATTTCTGAAGCACATATTTCTATGATTAACTTTATAGCATGAGGGAAAACATATTATATCATCATGGGGACAATTAAAGGGAAGATAAACTTATAGCAGTCATGACTGGAACCCCAGATATCTGGTACTATCAATATGTATACATTATGGTGGTCAAAGGTCTTACAAGTGAGGTGCATTTTGTCAAAAGTAAGAAACATTTTGGCCATTCCAGATCAGATTTATGAAAACCACTCAATAAATAGACACAGTCCAATTGTGGCAACAGTCTGCTTTCATGTTGTAATCCAGTTCAAGAGCAACAGGTATCAAACAATCAAATAGTTTGGAAGATTTATTAGGAGGTCCTAAATTAACCCTTTTATGCATAGAGGCCACTACAATAGACATATGTTTTTAAGTAATTATCTCCTAAAGAAACCCTATTTTGACATCACTAGTGCATGGTGTCCTCTTATATCTAGTGGTAGCTTTTAATTCCTACAAAAACAAAAAGCTCAAAATAAAATAGCAGCACTGAGCACTTCAGGGATTTCTGCAAAATATGTTTACTCAGAGATAGCAGAGCAGGTAAAAAACTCAAGGAAAGTAACATTTAGTGCATAATATGGTAGGTGTTTTGATCAAACGCTCACTATATTTTTGCACAGTTGATGTAAAATTCATATGTCCACTGCAGTGGACATCATGCAATACAAGGACCATACAGAATGCAAGGCTTATCCTGGCATGTATGCCTAAGCTAAATATTTGCCTCGTGTAACAGCCATATATGCCAGGTTTGAAAAGCAGATAACATAATGATACATATTTGCTATCTTAACTTAACATGAATCAGATGGATTTCAAAGCATACATTGCTCAGCATTGATCAATGCTAGCTCTATGACGCAAAGTCTAAGAGGAAGACCAAGTGTGACACCACCTCCGTTGAAGCACAGGGCTATGTCAATGAAACCCCCTGAAATCAGGTTTCATGGGGAAATCACCGGCCAAAGCTTACGAATGCAAAACACGCTAACACGTGCCATGATGCAGCTTGTACACATGAAACTAAATACATCTGCATGCAGTATCTTAAGCCTTTGAGTCCAGGGAGCTTCTCAAACTTTTATACTAAGCATTAAAATCAGTCAACAAATTTAGATTTAAGTGAAAATATTTGTGGTATAAATACTGAGGACATTTTTGTTTCTTGATGAGTATCAGTTTAATTTTTTTTTTTTTTTATTCTTACAGATACTTGACACATTTTACATCTCAGCCCACTCCTACTCGGGGCAGTACGGATTGTGTAATGGTTAGCATTACTGCCTCACAGCACTGAGGTCATGGGTTCGATTCCCACTATGACCCTAACTGTGTGGAGTTTGTATATTCTCTCCGTACTTGCGTGGATTTCCTCCGGGTACTCTGGTTTCCTCCCACAATCCAAAAATATACTGGTAGGTTAATTGGATCCCAACAAAACAATTAACCCTAGTGTGAATGTGTGTGCGTGTACATGTGATAGGGAATATAGAATGTAAGCTCTATTGGGGCAGGGACTGATGTGAATGGCCAAATATTCTCTCTGTAATGCGCTGCGGAATATGTGTGCACTGTATAATTAACTGGTAATAATAATAATACTCCATTACAGAAACCAATCTAAATCTTTATGCCATATTTGCCAGATGGGCCTTCTTCTCAAGCTGTAATGGAAGGTGGAAGCTGAAAGATGATAGTTATATCAAGGTCTAAAAACGGTTCCATTTCCGTCGTCGCTGCATGAGATTATGGGGTATATTCAATTGAGGTCGAATTGCCGAAAATAACCTGTCGAATTTGATTTGACAATTCAATACAGTACTTTTCGACAAAAAACCTGCCGTTTAATTTTCGACTTTTTTCAATTCGACATTATTTCAATTCGACATGTCTGCAATGTTAAAAATGCGGCTTTTCGACAAAAGTATATTCAATTGAAGAATGTCGATTCGATAACAGTGCTTTTCGACAGTCATTTCGTCAATTTCATTCCCCCTCATTTTTCTGTCGTGATCTAATAATTTTTTTTTTAAAACATGTATTTTTTGGTGCTTTTTTTTATTGCTAATAGCATATCTATTTATATTTGAAGGGATTATCTACTTGGTATGTCTATTTAGGTATTTAAGTATTATTTAATCGATTTTTTAAAAGAATATTTTTTTTTTACTAACTACAATAATATGGAGAGTTCAGTGCATGTTTTTCAGTTGGAAGGGGTGTGAAATGGTTAAAAATCCTGAAAAAAAATGCGTGGGGTCCTCCCTCCTAAGCTTAACCAGCCTCGGGCTCTTTGAGCCGGTCCTGGTTGTAAAAATACGGGGGGGGGGGGGGGGGAATGACAGGGGTTCCCCCGTATTTTAACAAATAGTACCGGGCTCTGCGCCTGGTCCTGGTGCAAAAAATACGGGGCACAAAAGACGTAGGGGTCCCCCGTATTTTTAACACCAGCACCGGGCTCCACTAGCCAGAGAGATAATGCCACAGCCGGGGGACACTTTTATATTGGTCCCTGCGGCCGTGGCATTAAATCCCCAACTAGTCACCCCTGCCCGGGGTACCATGGAGGAGTGGGGACCCCTTAAATCAAGTTGTATCTCGAGTGTGCCGCCTGACTGACAGCTCAGACGCGCACAGCCAATCAGGAGAGTGCCATGATGTGGCGCTCCCTGATTGGCTGAAGGGACCCTCTTTGACAGCAGTCACGGGGGGTCCTGCCAGTCGGGGAAAGGGGTCCCATGTGTAAACATGGGACCCCTTTCAGTGCGTGGATCGTGTTTTTCGTTTTTTTATTTTGCCAAGTACGTGGATTACAAACAGAAGAGGACCGATCTACACTGGATTGTTGTGAGTATAATTTTATTTACAGGTACCCCGTGGATTCTACGTGGAGAAGGGGACCGACTCTTCGTGTCAACATAGGTAAGTATGTATGTATGTTGGTGTGCATGTATGTAATAAAGTTATACTGTCACGGTGTGTGTGTATTCTTTTTATTTGGGTATTTTTTTTGTAGCAGAACTACAGGTACCAGCGGGCCCGTTTTTCCACCGCATGCTGGTACTTGTGGTTCTCCAAGTACCAGCTTGCGGGGGAGGCTTGCTGGGACTTGTAGTTCTGCTACAAAAAAACTAATATTCTTTTTTTTGTCACAAAAGGCTATCAGCCCCCCCCCTGGATGGGGGGGGACAGCCTCGGGCTTCACCCCTGGCCCTTGGGTGGCTGGAGGTGGGGACCCCTTGATTTAAGGTGTCCCCACTCCTCCAGGGTACCCCGGGCAGGGGTGACTAGTTGGGGATTTAATGCCACGGCCGCAGGGACCAATATAAAAGCGTCCCCCGGCTGTGGCATTATCTCTCTGGTTAGTGGAGCCCGGTGCTGGTGTTAAAAATACGGGGACCCATACGTCTTTTGTCCCACGTATTTTTTGCACCAGGACCAGGCGCAGAGCCCGGTGCTGGTTGTTAAAATACGGGGGAATCCCTGTCATTTTTCCCCCCGTATTTTTACAACCAGGACTGGCTCAAAGAGCCCGGGCTGGTTATGCTTAGGAGGGGGGACCCCACGCATTTTTTTTTTTCAGGATTTATTGAACACTTTTGTGCCGTCCATGAAGTCGAATCCAGGCCGCCCACTATTCGTCAATTGGTTCGTTTTTCGACAGCGGGACTGTCGAATCCGTTATTTATTGAATATGTCGAATTCGGGTCCCGGCGGGAGGGTTTCGCCTGTCGAATTGTGTCGAATCCAAATGCTCAACCAAACTATACACTTAAATACGATAACATGAACTTTCATGAGTCTGAACATATTTTTAAATCTCATATAAAACAGATTTTAATCCTGGCTCAAATGGGAACACATTCCCTATTGGACCACGTAATCGTGTTGGTGGAATTAGAATACATAAATTAGTTACAAAAATAAGATTTTACTCACCGGTAAATCTATTTCTCGTAGTCAGTAGTGGATGCTGGGAACTCCGAAAGGACCATGGGGAATAGCGGCTCCGCAGGAGACTGGGCACAACTAAAGAAAGCTTTTAGGTCACCTGGTGTGCACTGGCTCCTCCCACTATGACCCTCCTCCAAGCATCAGTTAGGACACTGTGCCCGGACGAGCTGACATAATAAGGAAGGATTTTGAATCCCGGGTAAGACTCCTACCAGCCACACCAATCACACCGTATAACTCGTGATACTATATCCAGTTTAACAGTATGAAAACAACTGAGCCTCTCAACAGATGGCTCAACAATAACCCTTTAGTTAACAATAACTATGTACAAGTATTGCAGACAATCCGCACTTGGGATGGGCGCCCAGCATCCACTACGGACTACGAGAAATAGATTTACCGGTGAGTAAAATCTTATTTTCTCTGACGTCCTAGTGGATGCTGGGAACTCCGAAAGGACCATGGGGATTATACCAAAGCTCCCAAATGGGCGGGAGAGTGCGGATGACTCTGCAGCACCGAATGAGAGAACTCAAGGTCCTCCTCAGCCAGGGTATCAAATTTGTAGAATTTTGCAAACGTGTTTGCCCCTGACCAAGTAGCAGCTCGGCAAAGTTGTAAAGCCGAGACCCCTCGGGCAGCCGCCCAAGATGAGCCCACCTTCCTTGTGGAATGGGCTTTTACTGATTTAGGATGCGGCAGTCCAGCCGCAGAATGCGCCAGCTGAATTGTGCTACAAATCCAGCGAGCAATAGTCTGCGTAGAAGCAGGAGCACCCAGTTTGTTGGGTGCATACAGGATAAATAGCGAGTCAGTTTTCCTGACTCTAGCCGTCCTGGAAACATAAATTTTCAAGGCCCTGACTACGTCCAGTAACTTGGAATCCTCCAAGTCCCTAGTAGCCGCAGGCACCACAATAGGTTGGTTCAAGTGAAAAGCTGATACCACCTTAGGGAGAAACTGAGGACGAGTCCTCAATTCCGCCCTATCCATATGGAAAATCAGATAAGGGCTTTTACATGACAAAGCTGCCAATTCTGACACACGCCTGGCTGAAGCCAAGGCCAATAACATGACCACTTTCCACGTGAGATATTTTAGATCCACGGTTTTAAGTGGCTCAAACCAATGTGATTTTAAGAAACTCAACACCACGTTGAGATCCCAAGGTGCCACTGGAGGCACAAACGGGGGCTGAATATGCAGCACTCCTTTCACAAACGTCTGAACTTCAGGTAGTGAAGCTAGTTCTTTCTGGAAGAAAATCGACAGAGCCGAGATCTGTACCTTAATGGAGCCTAATTTCAGGCCCATAGTCACTCCTGCTTGTAGGAAATGCAGAAATCGACCTAGTTGAAATTCCTCTGTTGGGGCCTCTTTGGTCTCACACCAAGCAACATATTTCCGCCATATGCGGTGATGCTTTGCAGTTACATCTTTCCTGGCTTTAATCAGCGTAGGAATGACTTCCTCCGGAATGCCCTTTTCCTTCAGGATCCGGCGTTCAACCGCCATGCCGTCAAACGCAGCCGCGGTAAGTCTTGGAACAGACAGGGCCCCTGCTGCAGCAGGTCCTGTCTGAGCGGCAGAGGCCATGGGTCCTCTGAGATCATCTCTTGAAGTTCCGGGTACCACGCTCGTCTTGGCAAATCCGGAACCACGAGTATTGTTCTTACTCCTCGTTTTCTTATTATTCTCAGTACCCTTGGTATGAGAGGCAGAGGAGGGAACACATAAACTGACTGGTACACCCACGGTGTCACTAGAGCGTCCACAGCTATCGCCTGAGGGTCCCTTGACCTGGCGCAATATCTCTCTAGTTTTTTGTTTAGGCGGGACGCCATCATGTCCACCTGTGGCCGTTCCCATCGATTTACAATCAGCGTGAAAACTTCTGGATGAAGTCCCCACTCTCCCGGGTGGAGGTCGTGCCTGCTGAGAAAGTCTGCTTCCCAGTTGTCCACTCCCGGAATGAACACTGCTGACAGTGCTAGTACGTGATTTTCCGCCCATCGGAGAATCCTTGTGGCTTCTGCCATTGCCATCCTGCTTCTTGTGCCGCCCTGTCGATTTACATGAGCGACTGCCGTGATGTTGTCTGACTGGATCAGTATCGGCTGGTGTAGAAGCAGGGATTTTGCCTGACTTAGGGCATTGTAAATGGCCCTTAGTTCCAGAATATTTATGTGTAGGGAAGTCTCCTGACTCGACCATAGTCCTTGGAAGTTTCTTCCCTGTGTGACTGCCCCCCAGCCTCGAAGGCTGGCATCCGTGGTCACCAGGACCCAGTCCTGTATGCCGAATCTGCGGCCCTCTAGAAGATGAGCACTCTGCAGCCACCACAGCAGAGACACCCTGGTTCTTGGAGACAGGGTTATTAGGCGATGCATCTGAAGATGCGATCCGGACCATTGGTCCAACAGGTCCCACTGAAAGATTCTGGCATGGAACCTGCCGAAAGGAATTGCTTCGTAAGAAGCCACCATCTTTCCCAGGACCCGCGTGCAGTGATGCACCGATACCTGTTTTGGTTTCAGGAGGTCTCTGACTAGAGATGACAGCTCCTTGGCTTTCTCCTCCGGGAGAAACATTTTTTTCTGGACTGTATCCAGAATCATACCCAGGAACAGTAGACGTGTCGTCGGAACCAGCTGTGATTTTGGAATATTCAGAATCCAACCGTGCTGGTGTAGCACCTCCTGAGATAGTGCTACTCCCACCAATAACTGCTCCTTGGACCTCGCCTTTATTAGGAGATCGTCCAAGTACGGGATAATTAAAACTCCCTTTCTTCGAAGGAGTATCATCATTTCCGCCATTACCTTGGTAAACACCCTCGGTGCCGTGGAGAGTCCAAACGGCAGCGTCTGGAATTGGTAATGGCAATCCTGTACCACAATCTGAGGTACTCCTGGTGAGGATAGTAAATGGGGACATGCAGGTAAGCATCCTTGATGTCCAGGGATACCATGTAATCCCCCTCGTCCAGGCTTGCAATAACCGCCCTGAGCGATTCCATCTTGAACTTGAATTTTTTTATGTATGTGTTCAAGGATTTCAAATTTAAAATGGGTCTCACCGAACCGTCCGGTTTCGGTACCACAAACAGTGTGGAATAGTAACCCCGTCCTTGTTGAAGTAGGGGCACCTTGATTATCACCTGCTGGGAAAACAGCTTGTGAATTGCCGCTAGCACCGCCTCCCTGTCTGAAGGAGTAATCGGCAAGGCAGATTTTAGGAACCGGTGGGGTGGAGACGCCTCGAATTCCAGTTTGTACCCTTGAGATACTATTTGCAGGATCCAGGGATCCACCTGTGAGCGAGCCCACTGATCGCTGAAATTTTTGAGGCGGCCCCCCACCGTACCTGGCTCCGCCTGTGGAGCCCCACCGTCATGCGGCGGACTTGGAAGAAGCGGGGGAGGACTTTTGCTCCTGGGAACCTGCTGTTTGTTGCAGCCTTTTTCCCCTACCTCTGCCTCTGGACAGAAAGGACCCGCCTTTTCCACGCCTGTTTTTCTGAGTCCGAAAGGACTGTACCTGATAAAACGGCGCCTTTTTAGGCTGTGAGGGAACATGGGGTAAAAATGCTGACTTCCCAGCAGTTGCTGCGGAAACTAGGTCCGAGAGACCATCCCCAAATAACTCCTCACCCTTATAAGGCAAAACTTCCATGTGCCTTTTTGAATCTGCATCCCCTGTCCACTGGCGAGTCCATAAGCCTCTCCTAGCAGAAATGGACAATGCACTTATTTTAGATGCCAGCCGGCAGATCTCCCTCTGTGCATCTCTCATGTATAAGACTGAGTCTTTTATATGCTCTATGGTTAGCAGAATAGTGTCCCTGTCTAGGGTGTCAATATTTTCTGACAGGGAATCTGACCACGCAGCGGCAGCACTGCACATCCATGCTGACGCAATAGCTGGTCTAAGTATAATGCCTGAGTGTGTATATACAGACTTCAGGATCGCCTCCTGCTTTCTATCAGCAGGTTCCTTGAGGGCGGCCGTATCCGGAGACGGTAGTGCCACCTTTTTAGACAAACATGTGAGCGCTTTATCCACCCTAGGGGGTGTCTCCCAACGTGACCTATCCTCTGGCGGGAAAGGGAACGCCATTAGTAACTTCTTAGAGATTACCAATCTTTTATCAGGGAAAGCCCACGCTTCTTCACACACTTCATTTAATTCTTCTGATGGGGGAAAAACTACGGGTAGTTTTTTCTTCCCAAACATAATACCCTTTTTAGTGGTACCTGGGTTTATATCAGAAATTTGTAACACCTCTTTCATTGCTTCAATCATGCAACGAATGGCCTTAGTGGACATTAGACTAGACTCATCGTCGTCGACACTGGTGTCAGTATCCGTGTCGACATCCGCGTCTGCCATCTGAGGTAACGGGCGTTTTAGAGCCCCCGATGGCCTCTGAGACGCCTGGACAGGCACGAGCTGAGAAGCCGGCTGTCCCGCATTTGGCATGTCGTCAAATTTTTTGTGTAAGGAGTCGACACGTGCACGCAATTCCTTCCATAAGTCCATCCACTCAGGTGTCTGCCCCGCAGGGGGTGACATCCCTTCTATAGGCATCTGCTCCGCCTCCACATCATTATCCTCATCACACATGTCGACACAGCCGTACCGACACACCGCAGACACACAGGGAATGATCTAACAGAGGACAGGACCCACAAAAGCCCTTTGGGGAGACAGATTGAGAGTATGCCAGCACACACCAGAGCGCTATATAATGCAGGGACTAACTGAATTATGTCCCCTATAGCTGCTGTTATATATACTGCGCCTAAATTTAGTGCCCCCCCTCTCTTTTTTACCCTTTTCTGTAGTGTAGACTGCAGGGGAGAGCCAGGGAGCTTCCTTCCAGCGGAGCTGTGAGGGAGAAATGGCGCCAGTGTGCTGAAGGAGATAGCTCCGCCCCTTTTTCGTGGACTATTCTCCCGCTTTTTTATGGATTCTGGCAGGGGTAATTATCACATATATAGCCTCTGGGGCTATATATTGTGGTATTTTTGCCAGCCAAGGTGTTTTTATTGCTGCTCAGGGCGCCCCCCCTAGCGCCCTGCACCCTCAGTGACCGGAGTGTGAAGTGTGTATGAGGAGCAATGGCGCACAGCTGCAGTGCTGTGCGCTACCTTGGTGAAGACTGATGTCTTCTGCCGCCGATTTTCCGGACCTCTTCTTGCTTCTGGCTCTGTAAGGGGGACGGCGGCGCGGCTCCGGGACCGAATACCAAGGCCAGTTCCATGCGGTCGATCCCTCTGGAGCTAATGGTGTCCAGTAGCCTAAGAAGCCCAAGCTAGCTGCAAGCAGGTAGGTTCGCTTCTTCTCCCCTTAGTCCCTCGCTGCAGTGAGCCTGTTGCCAGCAGGTCTCACTGTAAAATAAAAAACTTAATTATATACTTTCTTTTTAGAAGCTCAGGAGAGCCCCTAGTGTGCATCCAACCTCGGCCGGGCACAAAATCTAACTGGGGGAGGGTCATAGTGGGAGGAGCCAGTGCACACCAGGTGACCTAAAAGCTTTCTTTAGTTGTGCCCAGTCTCCTGCGGAGCCGCTATTCCCCATGGTCCTTTCGGAGTTCCCAGCATCCACTAGGACGTCAGAGAAACTAAAATGTAATATTTGGTTTCGTAGTAAAACACACAAAAGGTACCTCACATATAATAGCAAAATACTTAAAAAAGGGTGTAAAATAAACACTTACTGTCGGTTTCACCAGAAGCTGACCCATTACTGCAAACATTCGGGAAAGGCCTACAGGAGTGCACACTGCAAAGATAACATAATTAAGCTTATTTTTCTATTTAAAAAACAAAAAAGGATGAATTGATACATTTTTTGTTTTTGAAAAATATTAATAGGATATTCAGTTTAAAATATACTTCTACAAGCACTTGATTAAATCAAATGTCACATTCTTGTACAGCTGGCTGAAATACTTAAGAAATAAATGTTCTAAAATAGTCTGTCAATGCGATACACAAAACTCTGAATCAGCAAATGCAAATCACTACATTTGGGAGCCCAGTTTCTACACAGTCTCTGCAGCAGAAAGCATTTTTAAAGTTATTCATCTAATTATTAAAACACATTGTAATGATCATTGATACCAAGAATAAGGTTTATTGTAGTTCTCTATGTTCATCAGAATACCACAAACTCAATACTTCAATATGCTTTCTTTATTTAGACCTGCTTATACAGTACATCACAATGTGTTTTTAAATTACATTGTTGGTCACTTTATTCCCTGAAAAGGCATTCCAACTCAGACAGGGGGAAACTGGAGATGTCATAAAAAACATTTTCAGGGTAGAACGGTAGAAATACTCCATGCAGATGCATATTCCTGTGTTTCATTTTTCCCCCTGTAAATATGATACAAAAGTCTTTTTATTTGGCCAAGGAGTATTTTTTTCTCCTGCAGGGTCCACAGGTTATCCGCAGAATAACATTGAGATATGAGGTAGCAATTGCGGATTGTCAACAAACGATCAAAGCTTTCGACCTCCCAGAATGCAATGGGCCCGTCCATATATCCCCACCTCCTGGCTCAGGCAATTCAGTTTTTTGTTTGGTGTGGTAGGAGCCGGCCATGGTCAATGGGCTGCTGGTTTTTAGCAGCCATAAGCTTTTTTAAATATTATTTTTATAGTCTTACTACTTTTTTTAAGCGATCTTTCTAAAAAGCGTCTTATACGTACCTTAGAAAGAGTCGCTCCAACAACTCCCCGACGGGTCGCGACAACGCTTACCCACGTGTACAGTGCTGTTTCGGCGGGCATCTGTGTAGGATGTACTAGCAAGTCCAGCAGACATTACCAGGCTGTGCCTGGAGCACGGGGAGAAGGTAAGGCACCGGTTCCGCTTAGTAGGGGAAACGTGAGACACAGCCACACTGTTTCGGGATGGAGACTACCGAACAGTAGCGGACGCGGCTGCCACCTTGGGTGCACCATTTCTAGGCCTCAGGGATCATAGGCTCCAGGAGTAGTATGAGGCAGCGATCCCTAGGGTTGATGTCAGTAGTGGGGAGTAAGACGCTCCCCTGGTCACCCCTCCCCCTGGTTCATGACCGGTTTCCACCGAGTTTCCTGCCATAAACTGAGTTCCAGCTTCCATCTGAGACGCTGTGTATCTAAAAGGACCCAGTCGCAGCAAAGGCAGCTTTAGGACTGGTGCGTCAGTGTTCACTTGGGTGTCTGTGTTCACTGTAGGTTCACGGAGCGATTGTGTACACTAATAGCGTCTGGATCCACTCAGTGTTCACTAACGTATTGATCGATCCTGGAGGGGGGATGAAGTCTCCCTGTATCCCACTCTCCTGAGACGGGTGATACAACACTAAGTCTCTATCTACCTTTGGTACGAATAGTTGGGTAAGTGCCTCATGCATATAAGTCTGTAAACTATTGCTGCTGTTTTCTTTCGCTGTGCAACTGAATACGTCTAAACTCCTGTATAAGGTAATATGTTTCTCCTACATACTTGAAATGTATCTGTAGTTGATTATGTGCTCATATTGCTTAATATACTAATGTAAATCCTGTGACTGATTGCTAGTGTGATTGCTGACTTTACTATTTTCTGTCAGTTTCTGTGTATTCCAATCCTCAATGCTGGTGCAAGGCAGGGTGGGATCGGATTGTATGTCACTTTAACAAATTTTAAAGTGATCGCAGTCACAATTTGTGTAGTTAACACTGTAAAGGTGTGTGATTTATTTATCATGTCTAAGAGAGGCAAGGGTGAAGAAGATACACTCTCCACAGCAGCATCAACACTCATGTCATGTTTGTCTTGCAAAACTGGGTTAAAGTCTCAGGATCTGGTTCAAAATGGATTATGTGCAAAATGTTTTAGCTTCCACCAAAGCCTCTTGAATAATCCGAGGCAGATAGGTTCAAGTTGAATCCCCATGTGCTACTTTTGCACAGATATTATCCAGTATAGCTGAGCGGATAATGCCAGCTCCTATACCAGGGATAGGTTACCCTATTAACCATTACATGCAACATTCCACCTAGGGTTTATCACATCCAGTACAGGAATCGGCAGCCTCTCAACATCAACAGGCCGGTGGTAAGTAAATCACATACACATGAAACAACATCTTCACAATGTACACGTTTCAGATGAGGACTTGTCAGAGGATAAGGACTCATCGCACTCCGAGTCTGCATACAGAGATGAGGAAGAAGGCCTCAGCGCAGTGGACATTCCTGAGCTAATAAGTGCTATGAAAGTCATTCTATCCTTAGAGGAGGCAGCAGAGGCTTTGTTAAAATCTAAGGCACCTGTGTTTAAACGTCCCAAAATAGTTAGGACTGAGTTTCCTGGGTCAGAACAGCTGACGGAAATTATGCAAGAGGCTTGGGTTACACCCAGTAAAAAGTTTAAAATTCCAAGAAATTAGAATTGCCATTATCCTCTTCCGGCTGGGGACTGTTTAAAAAGGGAGGTGGCTCCCAAAGTAGATATGCATGTCATCCGATTGGTGCGAAAATCTACATTGCCTCTGCCTTCAACAGCATTAAATGATATCACGGATAGGAAAATAAATGACTTTAAAAAAACAAACAAACACATTTTCTCCTTGTCTAGGGCAATCATAAGACCAGCCATGGATTCAACAGAAAAAAAGGATGGGATACTCAAAATGTGCGCAAGGCAGCTTTAACCAGTGTTGACTGTCTAACAGGATGCCACCACACCCCACTAGAACAGAAGATGCAAGAAAGAAAAGACAATCTTTACCAGTATAAGCGCCACATTATAAAACATAACACGTATAGCATATACGTCCCTTGTGAATGTCGATTTGTGTTCTTCCGTTCCTTTGTCGTCAGCTGTTCTAATTGTAGTGATTTGATCTCATCGGTTTATATGGAGACAAAAAAACGGATAAGAATACAATGTGTAGTATCATTTTGTATAGTTCTCCATAAAGACTGTCCTTATCCCATCAAATTTAGAAGAACTTGTGACAAAAAATAGGATATCTGGATAGGGTGCGTACCCCAACTCGCGCTCAAAGCAAGTATTCATGCACGTAAAGGTTTCTTTACACTTCTTCACCCCTTTGTTGCGTGTCCTTCACCATAGAATAGACCAAGAAGAGCATACCTAAACTCACTTTAAGGTATAGATAAATCAAGTGCATAAAGGTATCTTTTTTCCCTATTTTCTTTATTGTAACAACAGGTTTAGGGAGCGTACCACACTCACTTGAAACACAGCAGAGATGTTCCTACCTGGGTTTCTTTCAGATCCCCAACTTGTCAACTCAGGAACGAGTCATATTTCAGTGGTTCCAAAAAAATGAAAAATGTGCCAATCAATCCATATCTTTTAAAAAATGTATTGTACAGAAATTCCCATAGTTGGGGTGTATACAAATACAGAACAAAAATGGAAGGACATGTACAAAAAGCCAGCACACTCTTCTTAAAAAGTTAAAACCAAAAACCAAAATCAAACAAAATCTAAAAAGGTCCGGACTTCATAAAGTGCAGATAAGGATAAAACAATACCTCAATAATAATCTCCTGAAGTCGAGAGAGGTTTCACAGTGCCCAGTATTGTCGACGCGTTTCAGCTCAGCAGGAGACTATCTCAAGACATGTGGGCACTGTGAAATCCCATGCTATTTAACTGGGCCCTGACCAATAGAAAGTGCAGGAAGTGACCTCCACTAACATAGTTACATAGTCACATAGTTACATAGTCAGTGAGGTTGAAAAGAGGCAAAATGCCCATCGGGTTCAACCTGTATTCTGCGTTAATCTGTTCATATTATACTGTGCATGCTGAAGTAATGGTTTAGTACCTATTTACAGCAATGATTCCAACCACTCCCAGATAATATTAATGTCAATATGCAAAATGCTAAAGCCCTTGATACGTTTTCCTGTTAGAAATTTGTCCAATCCGTTTTTAAATGCAAATACAGAGTCTACCATTACTACCTTCTCTGGCAGTGAGTTCCAAATGTTTATTCCCCTTATGGAGAAGAACCCTTTCCTACGTTGTGTACGGAATTTTCTCTCTTCTAGCCTCAGTGAGTGCCCACGCGTCCTATACAGAGTTCTTTTAATAAACAAATCCGCTGCTAACTCCTTGTAATGACCCTTTACATATTTAAAGATATTAATAATGTCTCCTCTTAGTCTCCTCTTTTCTAGTGAATACATATTTAATTTAGTAAGCCTCTCCTCATATTCCAGTGTCTCTAACCCTTTAATCAATTTAGTAGCTCGTCTTTGAACTCTTTCTAGTTCCCAGATATCCTTTTTGTAATATGGGGCCCAGAACTGAACGCAATATTCCAGGTGTAGGCGTACCAATGATTTGTACAATGGCAGAATTACATACTCATCCCTGGTCGCAACGCCGGCTTTAATGCACACAAGCACTTTACTTGCCTTCTTTGCTGCAATTTGGCATTGTGTACTGTTACTAAGCCTATGGTCTATGAGCACCCCCAAATCTTTTTCCACCATAGTTACCCTTAGATTTTCTCCATCTAGAGTGTAGGATGCAAGTGTATTTTTTGTCCCAAAATGCATAACTTTGCATTTTTCTATGTTGAACCTCATTTTCCATTTAGATGCCCAGAATTCCAGTTTAACTAAATCAATCTGTAGAGACTCCACATCGGTTTCTGAGTTAATTACCTTACACAGTTTAGTGTTGTCTGCAAAGATTGACACTGTGCTTTCCAGGCCTATTCCTAGATCATTGATAAATATAATGTCAAAGTCAGAAAAATATCTCTATACACACTGCCATATTTGCACCTCATTCTGGTCCGCGCTGCGCATGCGTGCGCTCTCCCGTGCGTGCGCATACTCACAGTCGCGGGTACCCGCAGGCGCACGGTATGCGTATTTACGGTAGAGTTTATGTGATCGTAGCGTGCGACTCAATCGTTACATATTTTCAGTAATAATGTATTTTGTAGATCATGGTCCCTTTGATAGATTCTGAAAGTTTAGTTAATATAGCATGTTCCTGAACAGAGAGATCCCTCTTTGTATTGTACGAAGGGTCTAACAGGGGTCATACAGTGGTGTTTGGTACCCATCGGAAGAGTATTTAAATAGCAATATTCCGGTGTTGGTTTGGAGCGGATTAATCGCTCATGCGAATAGTTATGGACATAAGAAGTTTATGTCCATTTACTATTATTATTTGTTCTTATTTAGTCATGCGGCGGGAAACTCAGTATCCCACCCACCTGAACAGTTGGAAGCAGTCACAGCCCACCTGTATGAATCAACCTATGACCTTTTGTTATAATGCAAAGCCGAATTCCTGTGTCCAATGAACAATGAGATTGTAGGGACCATTGAATTGTATTGTGTGTGGGGCATAAATAGGCAGGCCGACCATATCCAGCTCACTCTCTTCAACGGTTCTCATTGCTGATAATCGGGAGCTGGATATCGAGGCGCATGCGATCGTTTCCCCTTGTGCGTAAGTGTTTCTCCGCAACTATATTGATCTTCTTGTTATTGTGGGCCAATTTCTCTCTCTCTCTCTCCCTTCTCCTCTTTCTCTCTTATTTTCCTTTAAATAGTAATTGTATTGTATTTCCTGTGTAGTTATCTGGTTAGGTAGTCTATGTTATATTGTAGTGTATGACTTGTATTGTGTTTAACTCTTTTGCAAGTATAGCATTCATAATATATATATTAGGCGTTGGACCCTGAGCACGGTATCTGTGTGATTCTTATAGTATTAAGTATTCTCAGAGCGTCGGTGACGCTCGAACAGCTTTAAAGGTAATAAGGTTATACTGTGTTGCATTTACACTCTAACATTACACTAAGGTTTTACTGCACAATACACTGTTTATGGTTTAGATACAAAGGTTTTAATATAGTGAGCGTCAGCGCCGCTGGTGATCTCCTCGTGGTCCCGAGCGTCCGCTACGCTATAGCGAATCATTACGTTAGTCAACAGCCAATAACGTGCCTGCCTGTGATCTCTTGGCCGTGAGTGAACGTGACGCTTGAGCGTCTCGATCACGGCAAAGCGATTGTTACGCAACGTGCGTACCCTTACGGTACTTCATACGTAGATAGCGTACAGTGTTCTTAGACCTCATAAAGGGTATTATATAAGATAAATATTTAGCTTTATCAATTGCGGGCTCGTCCTGTCCTTCACATATCTGCACTAGGTAGATACAGCAGACATTATCCATCAGCAAAGGGCGGGAGGTTGTATTCCTCGTGGTGCTGTCGGGATAAGCGTCTGCTTCTCTTAGTAAAGGGTGCTGAAGGAATACGGGAACCGGAGGTAAGAACAAAACAATAGTGTCTTTTTAAAACTGTTTATTTTTCTGTCTTGCGTACACACGCACGCACGCACACATATATATCTGCATTTCCTTTTCATTGGTGTATTTTCGTAGGTCACTCTCCTGTTTGCCAGTTCTATAGTTGATAAACGTGCTTAGAGAGATTTGTCACTATTTCATAGTTTAAGAGTAAAGGTAACATAGTTAAAGTATAGACAAACACACAGTTTTGCCTGGGAGATAAGGCGAAGTCAGTGTGGTGTGCGGTAGATGATCAAGGATCATCTACATTGATAAACATATAAATTGTGTTACGGTGGATCTTTATTTTGCGTGCACGTGTCTCTAACAAGGACTGAGATTTGTGCACGCAAACCAAAGGCCGACGCACGCAGCGTATACCACGCAGCGGAGCGTCCGGGTACGCCCACGTAACTCAAATCACAAGTTTTTTTTCTCTCCTCTCAACGCGATAAGTAGCGCCACGCGGTAAATAACGCCAGGCGATAAATCGCGCAAATCTATTTTTTTACATTCCAAATTTAAATTAACAGATCCTTCTCCTAATTGGTAACACATCTGGTCTAAAGAAAAAATTTCTGCGCAGAAATAGAAATAGAAACAAAAGTGTATATGCGGTGAATGAGTGTTTGTTTTTACAATTTTAAAGGTTGAACCACAAGAAAAGTCGAGTACTCGTGAGGTACATGCGTGTAAGTGACGTACACGGTGGCTAGGGAGGCATCCCTGGTTAAATATACAATTTGAGCATTAGAGTGTAGCAGACCAGGAGGTCATACTGTAACAGACCAGGAGGTCATAACAGACCAGCAGGTTCAGGTACAGCAGACAAGGAAGTCCGCTATACAGTCCACAGGCACAACACCAAGAAAGGGTTGGTGCAACACCCATATAGGCCATATAAGCTCTGGCTGAAGGAATTCGCAGCCGAAATTTTCGATTCCGTTGGTCGCTCAGTACATAAGATTAGTTGCTTGTGTACTAAACGATTGTACCGCACGTAATTGTGTGCATTAGTAAACCTGACCGGTACTATTTGTGTACGAAGGTCATAAACGCTATTTGTACATTCTAACGTGATGTGTAATTTTTTTTATTTTAAGGGAAGTTCGCTGCTCACTCAGGAACTATCCAGCAACCAATAGTTACTGGAAAGAGTAAGTGTTCTTCGGATCACCCTCACAGGTTCCAGTAAATAGAGGTTCAGGTCGCAGGGGCCCTAGGTCGAGTACGCCAGCACCATATCGGTGTGATCAGGTCGTATTGGTCGGCGTGGGCGAGTGAGTGGGGTACTCGGTAAACCGCCACCGTCAGCCTATTTTGGACATTTGGTTTGCGTAAGGGTTGGCTGGATAAAGCAACACTTTCGAACTATGGGGGCCACTTGTTCAGGTAGGGGGCGATCAACCTCGGTTCGGGTTGATTCAGTGAACCGACCAATTGGGTCGGCAAGGTATGTAATGTGTGAGAAATACGGAAGTCACACAGAAGCTTTATGTGATGAATGGGAGAGAATGACAGTACATGACGGGGAGAAATTCCCAAGAGTAGGTAGCTTCAGCTCAGAAGTGTTACAAAATTTAAGGAGGAGGATATGTCTCATTAAAT
This sequence comes from Pseudophryne corroboree, assembly GCF_028390025.1. NCBI lineage: Eukaryota > Metazoa > Chordata > Amphibia > Anura > Myobatrachidae > Pseudophryne > Pseudophryne corroboree. Next base: position 176,975,556 of record NC_086448.1, read on the forward strand.
CAACAAAGAGACGAATCAAACATTACGATTATTTGCAGTTGTGGCAACAGGAAGGTGACATACAGAGAGGATTGGCTCAAGCGGCGGGATCTGGCCCTATCAGGAAACTGATCGCCACGGCCCCACCGCCACCATATATATCAGGAGAAAAATTGGTTGCGGAGAATGACGCATTAAGGTGTAACAAACAACAAACTCTTAGCAACTGTGTAAATGTTAAAGATAATGTTAACCAATTAACCAATGCAAGTATTAACCCGTGCAAGTTGTACCCTGTTTTGAACTTCCCTCAGGAGTGTGATCAAGAGGACGAATCGGCAACAATTTCAGCGCTCTCTCTAGCAGCCACCATAGCAGAGACCACTGTAGGCACAGCTCAACCCCCGAGATTAGTAACGAAAGCCCCTAGCGGAGGGATAGGTGAGGTCGTATCAACGGGTAAGTACGGCACCATACACTATGCTGAAACTATTTCACCACAGCCTGTAGAATCTACACAGGATGAGGTTGTTAGAGTTAATCCTGTTAAGGTAATAGTAGTTCCAAATGGGAAAACAGACACTTCAGGAGTCACTCCTGTTAGGAACATTGCCATGTACACCCCATTTTCCCGAATGGAATTAAGGACCATAGTGTCTGAATTCCCTGACCCTAGAAAAGACTTAGTTGCCAGTCAAAAATACATCAGAGACTTAGGTAACACTGTAGAGCCCAACAATAAAGACTGGCAGATATTGCTGAGAGCATGTTTACCCTCCAATGTTGACGCAACTCAATTTTTAGCTGATTGCGGATTAGATCAGGATGTACCTCTTACAGATGTGTACAACAAAGATAATGTAAAAAGAATAAGCTTACAGTTAAAAGAGTATTTCCCAGCGGTAGTCAGATGGAACAAGATATTCTCCATTAAACAGAAGGAGTCAGAGACAGCTGCAGAGTATTTTCACAGAGCATTATCAGAAATGGCAAAATACACAGGCATAGAGGACATTAAAACAAACACAAACCATCGAGAAGTAGCAGTATCGGTACTGATGGATGGTTTAAAAGAGTCATTGAAGACTAGGGTACAGACTACACAACCATGTTGGCGAGGTCTGTCTGTGGCTACTTTGAGAGAGGCTGCTATTGATCACGATAGGAACATCACCAGACACAGGGAACAACAAGGTGATAAATTAATGGCCGTAAGTATACAGGCCCTGACCACAAGGCAGCCTTGGTTTGTATCACCAAACCCTGTGGGTAAGTAAAATGTGGTTACTTGTTATTCTTGTCATAAACAGGGACACATGGCACGAGATTGTAGAATGAAGAATTCACGAAACTCATACCAACCCCCTAGACAACGACACGACACACGACATTGGGAGCAAGGTCCGCAGAAACGGAGTTATGAGCCACATACAGGGGAAACAAAAAGATACCCCCCGAACAGAGACTGGCAAGCCTCTGGTAGCTCCCAATTAACTCCGTCACAAGTAGTTGCTGCCAGCGGGATTCAGGGAGGTCACCATACCCAATAGGGGTGTGGCCATACCTGTAATCTGCAGCCAGTAAAATTGATTGCAAGCCTTGGAAGTGAACCCGAAATTGCAATCAATGTAGCTGGTAAATCATTAAACTTTCTTGTAGATACGGGGGCGGCCAAATCAGTGATCAATTCGACAGTGGGCATGAGGACCACTGGTAGGACAATTCCAGCCGTGGGAGTAACAGGAGTAGTCCACCATTACCCTGTTAGCAAACCAGCAGAGATTACAATAGGGCCTTTACATACCAAGCATTCCTTTTTGCTGGCTGCATCGGCACCGACCAATCTCCTGGGAAGAGACTTACTGTGTAAAATGGGGTGCGTCATTTATTGTACTCCTGAAGGTGTATTCTTGGACATACCTGAGAATCACGCTCAGGAAGTGCGAGACATGTTAGACTCCCCGTCAAAATTAATGTCACATACCATTATGACAAATAGGACTCCCTCCCAAGTAGAAGAAATGACATCTCAGATACCAGAGTCACTTTGGACTAAAGATGGACAGGACACTGGATTAATGGCAAACGTAGCTCCGGTAGTTGTACAAGTAAAAGATGGTAGGATAGCTCCAAAAATCCCACAGTACCCTCTGAAGCCAGAGGTGGAGTTAGGAGTTTACCCAGTAATAGAGCGCTTGCTACATCAGGGCATTCTGGTAAGAACGTCCAGCACTGCTAATAGTCCCATCTTCCCTGTGAAAAAGAGTGGGGGGAGGGGTTACAGGCTAGTGCAGGATCTAAGGGGGATTAACAAAATAGTTGAGAGTCAGTTCCCCGTAGTGCCAAATCCAGCTGTCATCCTAATGCAAATCCCTCCCACTGCGAAATTTTTCACTGTTATTGACCTCTGCTCCGCTTTCTTTTCGGTACCTCTGCACACTGACAGTCAATATTTGTTTGCATTTACATACAGAGGAGTCCAATACACATGGACTCGATTACCACAAGGATTCATAGATAGCCCAAGTAAATTTTCTCAGGCTTTGCATGATTGTTTACAGTCTTTCCAACCAGTGAGTGGATCAGTATTAATACAGTACGTGGATGATCTACTACTGTGTTCTGATTCATTGGAGGCATCCCTGAAGGATACGAAACAGCTCCTGTTTCATCTTTCAGACACAGGACACAAGGTTTCCAAAGACAAGTTGCAATTATGCCAAACTAAGGTAAAATATTTGGGACACTGTTTAACACAAGGACTGAGACACCTGACCGCTGATAGAATTCAAGCAATTAGAGACATGACTCTGCCACAAACCCAGCAACAGATCAGAACATTTTTAGGAATGTGTGGGTATTGCCGTAATTGGATCCCAGGGTTTTCCATTTTAGCGTCACCTTTGCAGGAGATGGTCTCCTCAAACAAACCTGATCGGATTTCGCATACAGACGAGTCTGAGGCAGCATTTGAGAGACTTAAACAGTGCCTAACGCAGGCACCAGCATTAGGTATGCCGGACTATGGGAAACCCTTTGAACTATACGGAACAGAAAGTGCTGGTTGCGCGGCAGGCGTACTAACCCAAAAGCACGGTGATGCCAGCAGGCCAGTAGCATATTACAGCGCTCAGCTAGACACGGTAGCGCGATCCCTCCCCACATGCTTGCGAAGCGTTGCTGCGATAGCATTGCTAGTAACGAAAAGCGAAGACGTCGTGCTAGGTCACAACCTCACAATTCATACACCACATGCAGTGTCAGCCTTGTTAAATTCTGCACAAACCAGACACGTCTCATCAGCGCGGTTTACAAGATGGGAATTGGCACTAATGGCCCCCGTAAACATCACCATAAGGAGATGCAGTGCATTAAATCCTGCAACATATCTCCCAGGTGTGCCTGGACAGGCACAAAGGGTGGAGGATGAGAGTGGTGGGGAAGGAGGATTTAATACAAAGGAAGACACTCATGATTGTATGGAATATTTGACCCAAAATTTTACCGCAAGGCCTGACATCAGTGACAACCCACTGGAAGATGTAGAACTTACGTTCTACACGGACGGTAGTTGTCATAGACAGTCAGACTCGGGAGACTTGTGTACTGGATACGCAGTCGTAGATGACCAAGGCACCATAGAAGCGGAACCGCTAGGCCCACCTCACTCAGCCCAGGTTGCTGAACTGGTCGCCCTAACCAGAGCATGTGAATTGGCTAAGGGAAAATCAGCCAATATCTACACCGATTCTAGATACGAATTCGGGGTAGTCCATGATTTCGGAGCCCTATGGCGCCTCAGAAATTTCATGACGGCAGCTGGTACACCGGTAGCGCATGCAGCTCACATAAAAAGGCTTCTAACAGCGATACAGGAACCCGACAGAGTGGCTGTTATCAAATGTAAAGCACATACACATAGCCAAGACCCAGTATCACTTGGTAACAGCCGAGCAGACGAAGCTGCTAAATTAGCAGCTGCTACCCCCAGACAGACAGACACCACACAACTGATGGTATTTAATACCATCAACACACAGAAGTTGTGTGAAATGCAAAATTTGTGTTCCACACAGGAAAAGGCAGTCTGGAAGGCAAAGGGATATGGCCAGGAGTCCTCAGGACTCTGGACGAATGGACATGGTAAACCAGTGGCCCCCAGAGCATATCTTCCATGTTTGGCTGAAGCAGCTCACGGGCTGACTCATCTAGGCAAGGAAGGGATGTGCAAGTTGGTAAGAGCATATTGGTGCGCCCCAGGATTCTCCTCTCATGCGAGTAAAAGAGCCATGTCATGCCTTACCTGTTTGAGAAAGAATATTGGAAAGGCAATACCTACAGAACCATCCCATATCCCACCTGCCGGCGGCCCTTTCCAGGTAATACAGATTGACTTCATTCAATTACCCCCTTGTCGAAATTTGAAATATGTACTTGTTTGTATAGATGTTTTTTCAAATTGGGTCGAAGCATTTCCGGCGGCCACAAATACCGCTATGTTTACTGCTAAGAAAATTGTGCAGGAATTTGTATGTAGATATGGTATCCCTAGAATTATCGAAAGTGATAGGGGTACCCATTTTACAGGTGATGTCTTTCAAGGAATGTGTAAATTGATGGGAATTGATAGCAAGCTGCACACTCCATACCGTCCACAGGCGAGTGCGAAAGTGGAAAGAGTGAACAGCACTATTAAAAATAAACTGAGTAAAGTGATGGCAGAGACAGGATTGACATGGCCAGAAGCTTTACCCATTGTACTGTACAGCATCAGAACCACTCCCAGGTCCCCTCTTAATCTGTCTCCCTTTGAAATCTTGTTTGGTCGACAACCGCATGTCATGATTAACCCTCAGGATGATTTGAAATGTAACAATGAAGTGACTGTAAAATACTTGATTAACATGAGTAAACAGTTAAGGAATCAGAATGATAATCTGAAGTTAGTGATTCCTGATTTACCATATAGTAATTGTCATGACATTGAACCTGGGGATTATGTAATGATACGGAATTTTCTACGCTCAGGTTGCCTTATTGACAGATGGGAAGGACCATACCAGGTCTTATTGACTAGCACTACAGCATTGAAGGTTGCTGAGAGAGAGACTTGGGTTCATTCGTCCCACTGTAAAAAGGTTGCTGATCCAGAGAGGTCCCGTGATAAGGAACAGACGGTAGAGGTTGTATCACTGGAGTGTCTGTTCCAGGAAGATTGAGGCGGCACCTGAGCATTGAAAAATCACAAGACCAAAAGCAGTTGTCGATCCCCTGTTCCCTTTTATTGTTTTTCTCCAACTTCCCATCCCCTCTCCCTCAAATTATTTTTTTCCCCCTTCTCATTCTTCTCCGTTTCCTCCTACAAGATGGACTTGCCCCAAGAGACTGTGATCCGGATTTTCCTGTTGACCATGATGTTGACCAGAGCAGTCTGTTCCGGCGAGAGTACCATGGAGGTCGAGAGAGGTTCTGGAATGGGTTCTGATGATAAAGATGGAGGCGTAGTTTTCCAAGAACAACTTAACCAACAAATAAAGGCGAGTATCAGAAAACGATCCGATAGCATTGACCATAGAAGGAATTGTGAAGGATTGTTAGCTGAAGAAAACTGTATCTGTCGGCTCTGTAACAATGTCATTGAGGATGGGTGCATTAAGAAATGCCAATCCAGTTTTAATATCCATATGGACCGGCATCCATTGAGTGACTATCACTCCTTAGTGGGTAGTGTGTTAAATAAAACAGATTGTTGGGTATGCTCTCAAGTACCTCAAGGTCATAGCAAATCAGGGCTAGTACCATTTCCTTTAACGTTAGGGGAGGTACTTGAGTTAAGTGGTGGGAGACCGGTGGACAGAAGGTTTAATATCTCCAGTCCTCCTAGTTTGAAGCTCCACCAATACCATGTGGATAGGTCCCTATTATGTTTCAACATCTCCAATCCCCGAAAGCCGGGAAATTGGGAAGTGTCATGGAGTAACCAAACCATGACCTTTTCGCATAGAGCAGATAAAATGCCTACAGATACAGAGCTTGTACGCCACATAGCCAGTAGAGGAAAATCTTTCCGGTATAGGTATACCTTAGGAAATAGGATTACTAGAGTTGGAGAGGTATCACCAGGATACTGTGCACATATCGTACAACCTGATACGTGTACTAAGCAGATGGAAGAATTAGGGTTAGGAGATTTCACATGGAAGGTGTGTAATATGGTTATGTCCTACTCCGTCCCATATGTTCTCCCCGATTATGCATATTTCATATGCGGGAGAAAGGCGTACAAGTGGCTTGCCCCAAACTCTGAAGGATTGTGTTATATTGGAAAAGTACTGCCTGAAGTAATGACTGTATCACATGACAAAATGAAAGACATACACCGTGGTGCCCAAGCTCCTTATACTCACACCCATTACGAGCACGTTGTTAAAAGGCACCTGATAGAGAAGACAGAGCATCCGGCCTCTGATCTGATAAGTGAATCCACCGGGATTCAATTCTTAATCGCGTTAGATTTCACCCACACCGCTAGAGGAGTGCTGAATTATAAATACATATCGGCGCTCGCAAATTTGTTAGATAATATCACTGAAATGTATGATGACACATTTAGGTATACTGGAAGGGAACTTCAAGCTTACAAAACAGAACTGGTACAGCATAAAATGGTTCTTAATTACCTCACAGCAGTGACAGGCGGATATTGTGTCACACTGGCAACACAATACGGCGTGAAATGTTGCACATATATTACGAATAGCACCGAGGACCCGGTCGAGGTCATAGACCAAAAGATGGACGATATTCTCCAACTGAAGTGGGAATTTCGCAGGAGACACAATCTCACTCTTGCTGCTGTAGGTAATGAGCTGACTGGTTGGGTGTCATGGTTGAACCCGCGAAATTGGTTTTCTGGTTTAGGAGAATGGGCTCAAGGAGTCATAATGGATGTTGGGAAGTTTCTCCTATGTATCTTAGGTGTTATCATAACGATTGGATTGATATTTAGATGCGGTCAGGCTTTAATGAAGTGCAAACATCGTACAAGGGTAATGAGTTTGAGGAGTGAGGAAACTGTAATTCCAATGGACTTGATTTACGACCCAACGGTAGAAACAATGATGTAATGAAAATGCGATTATACGGTCCGTTTCTTTCACCTGTTTTTTCCGTTTTCTCCAAGGTAAAAAGACCCACTTGGACGAGGAATTTGATGAGCCGATATACAGACAACAGAGGGATTAAAGAAGAAGTTTTGACAACCTGATACACAGATTTTTGATGAACTATGCCATGGATCCCCAGTTTCCCTAGAAATTTTAAAATTACGCTAGCCCAACACTTTTGTAAATCTATGGACATTGACAGCTTTTGCTCGCACCTTATGGGCAAAAGCACAAAGAAGACTGCATTCAACAGACACCAAACAAGACCTCAATCGACGAATGTACATTTACCTGACATAGAATACCACCGCATTTACCGTAATTATGTCTTTTCTTCATTTCTACAACCCTCAGGTAATGACACACATAGTCGATAGGGAATACAGGCACAGATATCATCAATCACATATCTCCCCCATTCATGTATCATCAACTAAAATGTGCTCCCCCATTTTGTTACAACCAAAGCCGAAAAGAGCTCGGTAAAGTTTGACAGCCCATCCACAGACCCGTACCACGGGATAAGAAGGAATTCAAATGTATACTTCGCAATACCTCGAAGCTTGATTTAAAACACGTACGGCACGATGATACATGGCCCCCAAGCACGGATTCATACACACATGCTTCTGCTATCTCACTAGGTCATACCCTTTTCCTACCTTCTCCTCTCCTCCCCTACCCAACCATGTAAATGTATTAACCCCTGACATATATTTTTCTCTTTTGAAATATTTTAAAAGGTGGCAGTTATTATTGACTGCCAAAGGGTGGACTGTCAAAGTCAGAAAAATATCTCTATACACACTGCCATATTTGCACCTCATTCTGGTCCGCGCTGCGCATGCGTGCGCTCTCCCGTGCGTGCGCATACTCACAGTCGCGGGCACCCGCAGGCGCACGGTATGCGTATTTACGGTAGAGTTTATGTGATCGTAGCGTGCGACTCAATCGTTACATATTTTCAGTAATAATGTATTTTGTAGATCATGGTCCCTTTGATAGATTCTGAAAGTTTAGTTAATATAGCATGTTCCTGAACAGAGAGATCCCTCTTTGTATTGTACGAAGGGTCTAACAGGGGTCATACAGTGGTGTTTGGTACCCATCGGAAGAGTATTTAAATAGCAATATTCCGGTGTTGGTTTGGAGCGGATTAATCGCTCATGCGAATAGTTATGGACATAAGAAGTTTATGTCCATTTACTATTATTTGTTCTTATTTAGTCATGCGGCGGGAAACTCAGTATCCCACCCACCTGAACAGTTGGAAGCAGTCACAGCCCACCTGTATGAATCAACCTATGACCTTTTGTTATAATGCGAAGCCGAATTCCTGTGTCCAATGAACAATGAGATTGTAGGGACCATTGAATTGTATTGTGTGTGGGGCATAAATAGGCAGGCCGACCATATCCAGCTCACTCTCTTCAACGGTTCTCATTGCTGATAATCGGGAGCTGGATATCGAGGCGCATGCGATCGTTTCCCCTTGTGCGTAAGTGTTTCTCCGCAACTATATTGATCTTCTTGTTATTGTGGGCCAATTTCTCTCTCTCTCTCTCCCTTCTCCTCTTTCTCTCTTATTTTCCTTTAAATAGTAATTGTATTGTATTTCCTGTGTAGTTATCTGGTTAGGTAGTCTATGTTATATTGTAGTGTATGACTTGTATTGTGTTTAACTCTTTTGCAAGTATAGCATTCATAATATATATATTAGGCGTTGGACCCTGAGCACGGAATCTGTGTGTTTCTTATAGTATTAAGTATTCTCAGAGCGTCGGTGACGCTCGAACAGCTTTAAAGGTAATAAGGTTATACTGTGTTGCATTTACACTCTAACATTACACTAAGGTTTTACTGCACAATACACTGTTTATGGTTTAGATACAAAGGTTTTAATATAGTGAGCGTCAGCGCCGCTGGTGATCTCCTCGTGGTCCCGAGCGTCCGCTACGCTATAGCGAATCATTACGTTAGTCAACAGCCAATAACGTGCCTGCCTGTGATCTCTTGGCCGTGAGTGAACGTGACGCTTGAGCGTCTCGATCACGGCAAAGCGATTGTTACGCAACGTGCGTACCCTTACGGTACTTCATACGTAGATAGCGTACAGTGTTCTTAGACCTCATAAAGGGTATTATATAAGATAAATATTTAGCTTTATCAATAATGAACAGCAGTGGGCCAAGAACGGACCCTTGTGCTATTCCGCTGACTACTGGTGCCCAGCTGGAGAACATCCCATTGACCACTACTCGTTGTACCCTGTTATCCAGCCAATTACCTATCCATGTACAAATAGTATTTCCTAGGCCAAGTTCCCTTAATTTGTGGACCAGTCTCCTATGTGGCACTGTATCGAAGGCTGTTGCAAAATCTAAGTAAACCACGTCCACTGCTTTTCCATGGTCAAGATTCTTGCTCACTTCCTCGTAGAAGCTAATTAAGTTGGTTTGACATGATCTGTTCCTTACAAACCCATGCTGACTCTTAGTAATAAACTTAGTTGCCTGTAGGTGCTCCTCTATGCTATCCCTCAAAATGCCTTCTAATATTTTACCCACTATAGAGGTTAAACTAACTGGTCTATAGTTTCCAGGATTATTTTTAGTTCCCTTTTTAAATAAAGGCACTACCTCAGCTATGCGCCAATCCTTTAGTACCATGCCTGATCTAATCGAACTATTGAAAATCAGGCATATGGGTTTTGCTAGCTGTGTCCTAAGCTCCATAATAACCTTAGGATAAAAACCGTCTGGGCCTGGTGATTTATTAATCTTTATCTTGCTTAGCCTCTCCAGGACTACTTCCTCACTTAAACAGGTATCTAGTCAAGAGTCATTACCTTCACTATCGTTAAGCACTATTGTCACCTGTGCATCCTCCCTGGTGAATACTGGCGAAAAAAAATTGTTCAATATTTCCGCTTTTAATTTGTCATCATTTGTCAATGATCCCAATTCATCTTCTAATGGGCCCACGTTCTCCTTCTTCAACCTTTTGCTGTTTATATATTTATAAAACTTTTTAGGATTGGTTTTACTCTCTATAGCGATTTGCTTTCCGTTTGCAACACTTAATTGTTAATTCTTGAATTTAACAGAAAATTACAAAGTATTGCACTTAAAATTGAAAGCCTGATTATAAAAAGTCAGTATCAAATGCACTGGCTATAGTTTGATGTACGATTAAAAACATTTTTATTCCAGTGAAGTCACCAGACAGGAAGTGGGCGTATCACAATGTGCATGGTGTTTCTGCATTTAAAGCGTTCCTCCATGCAATTGTGATGCATCTCAAGGGTCCCCTTTACATATAATTCTATATGGGAACGGAAGATAACAGGCTGCACCGCTGGTACCTCACCGCGGCGCAGCCTGATATGCTGGGGATAACTTGCAGGCCCTAGATAGTGACACAATTTGCGTTTCAATTGCGGCCTCCATGCGTTGCACTTGTCATGTATACCAGTGATGACTTCTGGACCCTCGCCAGTGACGCGGCTTGCGTTCCACTGCGGCATCCATGCGTTCCACTCATCACTTCCGTGATGAGTGTAGAGCGGCCGCTGTCGATCAGCGGGACTTCTCTCCCACATAACATTTGCATTACTGGAAAGGTGCATAGTGTACAACTCCACGTACTGTGATGTATAGAGGTTGCTATGGCAACCCCATATTTCCAATATTAAGACAGTTGTTCACGTGTTATGGCAAACAGTCTGATAAGACTAAAAAGCATTGGGCTACCAGAGGGCCGGCTTCCAAATCAGAAGATAAGCCATCAGCCTGATGGTGCGTGCCTCCACCCTGGGGACCCCAGGGTGGGAGGCAGACTTCAGTTTGCACAGAACTGGCAGCAGTCTACCACAGATGCCTGGGTTCAAAAAGCGGTATCTCACGGTTATGCATTTGCTTTCAAGAAACACCCTCCTCAAAAGGTTTTTTGTACCAGCCCGTTTTCAGTGAAAAACGAAGGCCAGGGCTTTGCAAGAGGCAGATCAGGAGTGATAATTCCAGTTCCTCCTGCACAACGAGGACAAGGTTTTTATTCCAACCTGTTTCTAGTCCAGAAGCCAAATCTCAAAGTGATGAACAAGTATATTTGGGTGCCTCGGTTTCATATGTATACTTTACGTTACATTATTTTGGCCATGGAGCCTGAGGATTTTATGGTATCCCTGGATATCCAGGATGCTTACCTTCATGTTCCTATAGCACTGCCCCATCAGCGCTATCTTAGGTTTGCTATCCTCCAGCAACAGTTACAGTTTCAGGCCCTACCATTTGGACTGGCCACAGCTCCCAGAGTGTTCACCAACATTATGGTGGTAATGGCATCCTATCTCCGTCAGCAGAGGATAAGGATTTTTCCATACCTCGATGACTTATTAATCCTGGCACAATCTCAGGAATTGCTTCAGTGTCATCTGACAATAACTTGTTTGGAGAGACACGGATGGCTCATAAATTGGGCAAAGTCGACCATGGTTCCATCACAACGGATGACTCACTTGGGGGCTGTATTGGATTTGAGTCAGGAACTGCTACAAAGTCAAAAGGTATCCACGCAGCAATGCGTGTGATGGGGTTGATGGTGTCGACATTCGACATGGTGGAGTATGCTCATTTCCACTCGAGGCCTCTGATCCTTTCCAAATGGAATGGTTTTCACCAAACAATAAAAAAACGCAGGCAATGGTCCTTTCTCTGGAAGTGAGGAGGTCATTAGCCTGGTGGCTACAGACATCCCATTTGGACAAAGGGCGACCCTTTTGGATATCAGATTGGGAAATTCTGACAACGGATGCCAGACTTCAGGGCTATGAAGCGGTGTCGGTAAGGAGTTGCTTCCAGGGGCAGTGGACTAAGGAAGAAAGTGGCCTGCCAATAAATATGTTGGAACTTTGGGCCATATATATGGAACTTATTCAGGCAAATGACATACTTCAGGGGAAACCCAGTCCAAATCCGCGCGGACAATGCAACGGCATTAGCGTACCTCAACCATCAGGGAGGAACTCGCTGCCAAAACGCAATGAAGGAGGTAAGTCACATGGTAAAGTGGGCAGAACTTCATCATCCAGCCTTGTCCGCAGTATTCATTCCGGGAGTCCTAAACCGGGAAGCGGATTTTCTCAGTCGACACGCCATTCATGCAAACGAATGGGATTTACACCCCGAGGTCTTCCAAATTCTGGTAGACAAGTGGTTGTTACCAGAGATAGATCTCATGGCGTCCCATCAGAACAACATAGTTCCTGCATACGGGTCAAGAAAAAAGGATCCCAAAGCGATCTTTGTGGATGCCCTGTCAAGTGAGATGGGACTTTTGTCTGGTCTATGTGTTTCCACCAATCATGCTTTTACCCAGGGTAATGCGAAAGGCAAAACAAGGAAGAAGCGCCATGATACTAATAGCTCCGGCTTGGCCCAGAAGACATTGGTACACAGATCTGCAGAGGCTGTCGATGGATGTTTCATTCCTACTCCCTCAACGTCCAGATCTACTGTCTCAGGGTACTTGCTATTACAAGCACCTGGATCAACTGTGTTTGACAGCGTGGCTCTTGAAACTTCCATCCTGAAAGCAAGAGGATTCTCACAACAGGTGAGATTGCCTAAAGGATAAAAAAAGGGGCAGACTAGATGGGCAAAGTGGTTCTTATCTGCCATCAAATTCTATGTTTCTATGTTAACTCAAACAATGCTCAGAACAAGCTCGCATTTATCACCGAATATGGCAAGCCTATATTCAATGGTGCAGTGACCAGAAATTTCTTCCTCAAACAAAATGTCCCCAGTGAAAGGTAGCACCTCCAAGGTCTTTTTGGAGTCTAGGTCCACCTTCCATGACCTCAACCACAGAATACGAGGAGACAGGATAGACGTAGTCGACGCCTTGGCTGCCAACACACACGCCTCAGAGGACGCCTCCTGAATGTAAGAGGCGGTGGTGGTAATGTGAGACATGTGTTGTCTGGCATGGTCAGATATATCCTCGGGAAACTCTTCCTCTAATGCCTGTACCCATGCTTCAATTCCTTTTGCAGCCCAAGAGGCCGCAATAGTGGGTATATGTACAGCACCTGTAAGGGAGTTAATAGATTTCAGGCATCCCCACACACACTTATCTGTTGGTTCCTTCAGTGAAGTGACAGTGGTGACAGGCAGAGTGGACAACACCACTAGGCGGGTGACATGAGAATCCACCGTCTGTGAATTTTCCCACTTGTTACATAACTCTGCAGGGAGAGGATAGCGAGCCAAGGCATGTTTAGACAGAGGGAATTTCTTCCCTGGATTAGACTAGGGCTACTGTCTGATGTCCACTAAATGGTCAGAATGGGGTAATAGATTTTTAACCACTTTCTGCCGTTTAAATATATCAGTTTTCTTAGCCACAGTAGTAGAATCCTCATCATCAGGGATTTGTAGGATCTGCTTAATAGCAACAACAAGAGCAGGGACATGAATTTGCAATGGAGAATCCTCGTCTGAAACACCTGATTCAGTGTCTGACAGGACAGCATGCTCCCCTTCCTTTTCAGATGAAACATCTGAGAGATTCGTGGATTGTGAGGAGGAAGCAGCCCGCTTAGAGACATGAGAGTGACCGGGAGTAGACTTTTGTCTGACCAAGGAATGATTTAATTGCTGCAACTGGTTAGACAAATTTTCAGCCCAAGGCAGATTAACCATAGGAAAAATTTGTACTGTAATTGTACAGGTGGTCCCATAGGGGGCATAAGGCGTTCCCCCAGAGTACCCAGTAGGTTTGTGAATGAAGCCAAGGGTGGCTCCTGATTGATTACAGGAGCTGCGGACTGACTGGTAGATGTATGACACATAGTACACAGACCATCATACACAGCTTCCCCCTCTGGTAAATCTTTTGCGCATGCTCTGCATGATGCAGGAGCGTCCACAGACTTACTGCCCTTCTTGTTAGACATTGTACACAAATGCAACAACAGAGCAAATTAGTACGATAAAGCCAGACAGAGTACAATACCTGCAAATAAATCTGTTAGTATGTGACTGTAGACAGTACACAACACCAGCGAATAAATCCGGTATTATGTGACTGAGTACACAGTAGAACACACGTAGGTAAATACTGTGAGTCACTATATATATGACCTGGACGCAGCTAGTCCCTTAGGCTACAGAATATAGCGATAGATATATCTGGGAAATACTGAAAGTGAAACCACAAAGCAGATACAGGCACACACAGTCACAGGCATTGCAGGTAATTATTATGATAATAAAACTGCACTGGACTAGTATATGTACAGATATATATACTGTATAACACAGCACGGTCCTAGACTGGAGGTATATATCAGAATACTCGTACAATATATCCTGTAATAGGTACACTTTTTCTTAACCAACGCTGTCTGTATAGAGACATGAAGAATACTCAAGTGTTTGTAAAGTCACAGTGCTGTATACAGGCGGTTTTACAAGGGAGACTATCAGGCTCAGGAGCCTTACCTCCGGCGGGTGCTCCCGCGGGTTACCTTCCCGCTGGTTGGCGCGGCTGCAAGCAGCTGCTGGCGGCAGGGGGTCCTCCTGGATGGATGTGCGGCTGCCAAGGGCTGGGGGCCGAGGGTCTGGAGAGCCGGGCGCTGCGGCGGGGATCGCTGCGGTAAGGTCCTCTAGTGGTGAAACAGTATAGTTGGTCAGAGACAGAAGCTGGCTAAAGCTGTGTGCTAACAGCTAAGTATGTCTCCTGTGCTGGGGGCAGCCATGTTGGAGACCAGAGTATTACCAATGAAGTTCCCAATCTGTGTCCAGCCAATCCTACGTTCTCCCCTTACAAAAGGGGTCTGGCTCAGAGGGAGAGTGCCAGTGCTTCAAGTTACCTCCTTGTGAAAGCTTCTCCAGCTCTGTGCTCCCAGGTTACTTTTGGTTCCCTGGTCCTGGTTGCTCTCATCCATCGGTTACCTAAACGCTGCTGCAATCCTGCTGTCTAAGTCCATTGCCACTTGTGCAAGCGCTCACGAGGTCCCAGGTCGTAGAGGAGCTCCAGGTGCTAATGGCAGTTCCCACAGACGTCTTCATTTCTTCAAAGTCCAAGTTCTTCAGCCTCGTCTTTCAGTCACAAACCACAGTCTCCATTTCTTCAAAGTCCAAGTTCTTCAGCCTCATCTTTCAATCATAAAACCACGTCTTCATTTCTTAAAAGTCCTAGTACTTCAGCCTCGTCTTTTAATCATAAAACACAGTCTCCAGTTCTTCTTTACTAGAGTTCTTCAGCTTCACTCTTCAAGTCATTTAACCATAGACTCTAATTCTTCCAGTTTCCTTTATTTCTCCAATATTCGTGTACAGCCTGATTATTCATTAAAACTACAGTTATCTTCATACGAAGTCCTCCTTTTCTTTACGCCCTCTGGCCAACGTTACCACTTAGTTTGGCTTCCAACCCATGAGGAGGAATTACATTCTGCCATAGTGTTCACTCTAGGTGTCTTTCACAGGGCGCTGCGCCCTGCCCCTTTTTTAGACCCCTGAATCCCGCCCTGCCCGTTTGTTTGCGCCCTCCCGCCCCGCACTTTGCTGCCCGCTGGACCCCGCCACGCCGCCAAACACACTAAGCACACTGCACTGCATTTTTATTATCACTGAGACTCCGTGCATGTGTCGAGACGGAGACCTCCGCGGCCCGCCCCTCCCCGTCCGCCTTGTCCCGCCCTGTCATTAGCTGTCAGCGTCCTCTATAGGTCTGCTCAGGGTCTGGTGAGACAGGAGGGCTGGGTTTGCCTCTCCCGCCGAGGCAAACCCAGCCCACCTGTGTGGATGAATGTTTAAAAGGAGACGCCAGGGAGGATCACCCGGCCGCCATCTTTAATACCGCTCCGCAAGTGGGGCTGGGTGATCAGCGCTCCCCCTCTGTGATGTAAGTACTCAGTACGGTAGTACATAGATCATTCTTTGTTTCACGTGGAGAAGCCCCCTCTAACCCATACAATGACGAACTGAAATAGAGCAGAAATGTAACGGTAACTTGCAGTGCAATACTATCTGTGTTTTATAGTGCAGTTCTTTCAGAATAAAACAGTGGTACTCCCATCTCAGAGGGATTCTTTGTACAATATATAGCTGTGGATAAGTGTTGTGCCTTGTACCAGTGTTCCCTCACACCCCGGTCTGTATGTATCCTCCCCTCACACCCCGGTCTGCATGTACCCTTCCCTCACACCCCGGTCTGTATGTAACCCCCCCCCCTCACACAAGGTCTATGTATCCCCCAGACCCTGGTCTTTGGGGGATACATAGACCTTGTGTGAGGGGGGGGGTTACATACAGACCGGGGTGTGAGGGAAGGGTACATACAGACCGGGGTGTGAGGGGAGGGTACATACAGACCGGGGTGTGAGGGAAGGGTACATACAGACCGGGGTGTGAGGGGGGTACATAATATGCAAATAAGAATACATTATATATATATATATATATATATATATAGTCTTCTTATATAGCTGAAATACCTTGCTTTTTATATAACAAATCTGTGCATCCACATTTAAGGTGTGAGTAGACTGTCACAAGTGGTTTTTATATTTTATAAGTTCAAGTTGTATGTTGAAGAGATTTAGGGCTCAAAATAGAATAAATATATATTTGAAAAAGCTACCATTGCATGACCCACTGCACTCTGTTGGACTATTGGTCCTATTGTGTGGAGTTTGTATATTCTTCCTGTGCTTTTCACATTTTTTATTTTTTTCACATTTTTCAAGATTAACTATCCACGCGAACTATAACTTATAGTTCGCGTGGATAGTTAATCTTGAAAAATTTGAAAAGCACAGGAAGAATATACAAACTCCACACAATAGGACCAATAGTCCAACAGAGTGCAGTGGGTCATGCAATGGTAGCTTTTTCAAATATATATTTATTCTATTTTGAGCCCTAAATCTCTTCAACATACAACTTGAACTTATAAAATATAAAACCACTTGTGACAGTCTACTCACACCTTAAATGTGGCTGCACAGATTTGTTATATAAAAAGCAAGGTATTTCAGCTAATAAGAAGACTATATATATATATAATGTTATTTGCATATTCCCTCACACCCCGGTCTGTATGTACCCTCCCCTCACACCCCGGTCTGTATGTACCCTTCCCTCACACCCCGGTCTGTATGTAACCCCCCCCCCCTCACACAAGGTCTATGTATCCCCCAGACCCTGGTCTTTGGGGGATACATAGACCTTGTGTGAGGGTGGGGGGGGTTACATACAGACCGGGGTGTGAGGGGAGGGTACATACAGACCGGGGCCCGGTCTGTATGTACCCTCCCCTCACACCCCGGTCTGTATGTAACCCCCCCCACCCTCACACAAGGTCTATGTATCCCCCAAAGACCAGGGTCTGGGGGATACATAGACCTTGTGTGAGGGGGGGGGGGTTACATACAGACCGGGGTGTGAGGGAAGGGTACATACAGACCGGGGTGTGAGGGGAGGGTACATACAGACCGGGGTGTGAGGGAATATGCAAATAACATTATATATATATATAGTCTTCTTATTAGCTGAAATACCTTGCTTTTTATATAACAAATCTGTGCAGCCACATTTAAGGTGTGAGTAGACTGTCACAAGTGGTTTTATATTTTATAAGTTCATTAAGTTGTATGTTGAAGAGATTTAGGGGACAAAATAGAATAAATATATATTTTAAAAAAGCTACCATTGCATGACCCACTGCACTCTGTTGGACTATTGGTCCTATTGTGTGGAGTTTGTATATTCTTCCTGTGCTTTTCACATTTTTTTTTTTTTCACATTTTTCATGATTATCTATCCATGCGAACTATAAGTGGGAATAGTAACCTGTCCGAATGTTCAGAACCATCAGGAACAGCCTGGAGTAGTGATAGCTAGCATAAATATGAATGCACCATCCAATCATTACAGGTTTTACATGACAGGAACTGACTGGCTAATGCACTATAATCACTTCTCCAAGTTTAATACATCTGCCCCAGTTTACTTTATGACTTGGGGGCCATTATTGAATGGTCATCATAAATGATGACCATAATAATGAAGGGCCCCCAAATCATACAGCATCCTCATGACATAAGGTGCAACACTTAAAATTCTATAAGTTAATTGAAAAATCTGTCCACATTTATTACTTTCTTTTTTTTTTCTAAAGCTGGCACATCCTCATCCTCGTCTCTATGTACTCAATCACATGACACACTATCTGTCACATCCATCACTGCACCTCTGACTCCTGGCACTCCACACCACAGGCTCCATAGCAGCATATTCTGGCTCCTTCTTTGATCCTCACGGCTCACCGGAGTCCTCAATTTGCCTCAGGTGAGTATGCTGGTACTGAGAGTAAACAGTGCGGCTCTCATCCGAGGGAGCTTGAGTGTGTTAAAGTGTTTTGTTCTTCCACAGAAAGCTGGCTCATCCTCATCCTCATCTCTGTGTACTCCATCACGTTAAGCAATCCGATTGCATCAACTGGCGCATCACTCCACACCACTGTGGCTCCAAAGTGGCATATTCTGGCTCCTTCTTTGATCCTCTAGGCATCCCCGGAGTCCTCAATTTGCCTCAGGTGAGTATGCTGGTACTGAGAGTAAACAGTGCGGCTCTCATCCGAGGGAGCTTGAGTTTGTTAAAGTGTTTTGTTCTTCCACAGAAAGCTGGCTCATCCTCATCCTCATCCTCGTCTCTGTGTACTCCATCACGTTAAGCAATCCACTGCATCAACTGGCGCATCACTCCACACCACAGGCTCCAAAGTGGCATATTCTGGCTCCTTCTTTGATCCTCTCGGCATCCCCGGAGTCCTCAATTTGCCTCAGGTGAGTATGCTGGTACTGAGAGTAAACAGTGCGGCTCTCATCCTAGGGAGCTTGAGTGTGTTAAAGTGTTTTGTTCTTCCACAGAAAGCTGGCTCATCCTCATCCTCATCTCTGTGTACTCCATCACGTTAAGCAATCCGATTGCATCAACTGGCGCATCACTCCACACCACTGTGGCTCCAAAGTGGCATATTCTGGCTCCTTCTTTGATCCTCTAGGCATCCCCGGAGTCCTCAATTTGCCTCAGGTGAGTATGCTGGTACTGAGAGTAAACAGTGCGGCTCTCATCCGAGGGAGCTTGAGTTTGTTAAAGTGTTTTGTTCTTCCACAGAAAGCTGGCTCATCCTCATCCTCATCCTCGTCTCTGTGTACTCCATCACGTTAAGCAATCCACTGCATCAACTGGCGCATCACTCCACACCACAGGCTCCAAAGTGGCATATTCTGGCTCCTTCTTTGATCCTCTCGGCATCCCCGGAGTCCTCAATTTGCCTCAGGTGAGTATGCTGGTACTGAGAGTAAACAGTGCGGCTCTCATCCTAGGGAGCTTGAGTGTGTTAAAGTGTTTTGTTCTTCCACAGAAAGCTGGCTCATCCTCATCCTCATCTCTGTGTACTCCATCACGTTAAGCAATCCACTGCATCAACTGGCGCATCACTCCACACCACAGGCTCCAAAGTGGCATATTCTGGCTCCTTCTTTGATCCTCTCGGCATCCCCGGAGTCCTCAATTTGCCTCAGGTGAGTATGCTGGTACTGAGAGTAAACAGTGCGGCTCTCATCCGAGGGAGCTTGAGTGTGTTAAAGTGTTTTGTTCTTCCACAGAAAGCTGGCTCATCCTCATCCTCATCCTCATCTCTGTGTACTCCATCACGTTAAGCAATCCACTGCATCAACTGGCGCATCACTCCACACCACAGGCTCCAAAGTGGCATATTCTGGCTCCTTCTTTGATCCTCTCGGCATCCCCGGAGTCCTCAATTTGCCTCAGGTGAGTATGCTGGTACTGAGAGTAAACAGTGCGGCTCTCATCCGAGGGAGCTTGAGTTTGTTAAAGTGTTTTGTTCTTCCACAGAAAGCTGGCTCATCCTCATCCTCATCCTCGTCTCTGTGTACTCCATCACGTTAAGCAATCCACTGCATCAACTGGCGCATCACTCCACACCACAGGCTCCAAAGTGGCATATTCTGGCTCCTTCTTTGATCCTCTCGGCATCCCCGGAGTCCTCAATTTGCCTCAGGTGAGTATGCTGGTACTGAGAGTAAACAGTGCGGCTCTCATCCTAGGGAGCTTGAGTGTGTTAAAGTGTTTTGTTCTTCCACAGAAAGCTGGCTCATCCTCATCCTCATCTCTGTGTACTCCATCACGTTAAGCAATCCACTGCATCAACTGGCGCATCACTCCACACCACAGGCTCCAAAGTGGCATATTCTGGCTCCTTCTTTGATCCTCTCGGCATCCCCGGAGTCCTCAATTTGCCTCAGGTGAGTATGCTGGTACTGAGAGTAAACAGTGCGGCTCTCATCCGAGGGAGCTTGAGTGTGTTAAAGTGTTTTGTTCTTCCACAGAAAGCTGGCTCATCCTCATCCTCATCCTCATCTCTGTGTACTCCATCACGTTAAGCAATCCACTGCATCAACTGGCGCATCACTCCACACCACAGGCTCCAAAGTGGCATATTCTGGCTCCTTCTTTGATCCTCTCGGCATCCCCGGAGTCCTCAATTTGCCTCAGGTGAGTATGCTGGTACTGAGAGTAAACAGTGCGGCTCTCATCCGAGGGAGCTTGAGTGTGTTAAAGTGTTTTGTTCTTCCACAGAAAGCTGGCTCATCCTCATCCTCATCTCTGTGTACTCCATCACGTTAAGCAATCCGATTGCATCAACTGGCGCATCACTCCACACCACTGTGGCTCCAAAGTGGCATATTCTGGCTCCTTCTTTGATCCTCTAGGCATCCCCGGAGTCCTCAATTTGCCTCAGGTGAGTATGCTGGTACTGAGAGTAAACAGTGCGGCTCTCATCCGAGGGAGCTTGAGTGTGTTAATGTGTTTTGTTCTTCCACAGAAAGCTGGCTCATCCTCATCCTCGCCTCTGTGTACTCCATCACGTTAAGCAATCCACTGCATCAACTGGCGCATCACTCCACACCACAGGCTCCAAAGTGGCATATTCTGGCTCCTTCTTTGATCCTCTCGGCATCCCCGGAGTCCTCAATTTGCCTCAGGTGAGTATGCTGGTACTGAGAGTAAACAGTGCGGCTCTCATCCGAGGGAGCTTGAGTGTGTTAAAGTGTTTTGTTCTTCCACAGAAAGCTGGCTCATCCTCATCCTCGTCTCTATGTACTCCATCACGTTGACCAACCATTGAACCAACTGTGCATCACTCCACACCACAGGCTCCAAATAAGCATATTGATCCTTCTTTGATCCTCTTGGCTTGAATGACAGGAGACCTCAACTTGTCTCAGGTGAGTTTGCTGGTACGGAGAGTACAGTGGCTCTCATTCTAGGGAGCTTGAGTGTGTTAAGTGTTTTTATTTTTTTTTATTTTTAGAAAACATGCCTACTCTTAAAAGGAAAGTGAAAGAACATGAAAGAAAAACCAAGGAAATAGGCAAAAAATGTTTGAAAATCAATCAAATGTTTTCAGGAAAAAAGAAGGTAGGAAAACATTTACATACACCCATTTTAAACCCCTGTAAGAAAGTGTAACAAATATTTGAATTTAGATTATGATTTTTATTAATTACAGAAAATAAATGCAGCAGAGTTAGATCCTGTACCCAGCACCTCTGATCCTGTACCCAGCACCTCTGATCCTGTACCCAGCACCTCTGATCCTGTACCCACAGATAATCAATGCACTTCCCAAGATAATTCACTGGCCACAGTTAACACAAATTGCAGCAATGTAGATGACTCGGTATCGACGTCATGTAATGTCATTGTTAATGAAAACACCATAGATGTGCATTCTCAATCCTCCATCTCTCTTGCCAACTGTTCTCAGAATTTAGAGTGTGACACCTCACCCCCTATTATTTTGGATGATGACCTATCTGAAGAAAGGTGCTCTTCTAATGAAGATACAGATATAATAAATGACATTGGGGTTAGTGCTTCTCCAAAAAAAAAGTCAAAACATAAAGTTGGTTTCCAAATAAAATGGAAAAGAGAGTTTCCGTGGCTTAGTTGTAAAAAAAATGGTGAAAGAGAATCTCTACTCTGCAAGCTGTGTTTAAAACATCTGTTGAACGACACAAAATACAACAAATCTCCATGGATGAATAGTGGGATGAGCACAGTAAGGCGCGATAAAATTAAGGAGCATTCTGTTTCCGAGATGCACAAGGCAGCAATGCAAACTGAAATAATCGGTTGTAATGCTGAGGCTTCACAGAACAGAAAAAATAGACCAGAGTCAGAGGAATTCAAAGCTGTGGAATGTGCTATGAAGTGCCTGGATTTTCTAATCCAGCATAATATACCACATACAACTGTTTTTAAACCATTTGTTGTTTTCTGTATAGAAGAATTAAAGTCTCCAGTTTTAGCCCCTCTGAACAAATCTAAAAATGCCTCATATACAAGCTACCAAACAATCAACGAATTTGTTAATTCGATGGCCAGTGTTCAAAGAGAGAAAGTTATCTTGTCTTTACAGAAGAGTCCATCATTTTCAGTTATGTCAGATGAAACTACTGATGTCAGCAACAGAAAACACTTGGCAACTGCTGCAAAATATATAAAAGATGGAGAAGTCAGTGTGTCCTTTATTAATGATACAGAAATTCCAGATGGAAAATCAGAAACTATTTTCAATGCTCTTTCACAGACTATAGAAGACTGTGGAGGGTTTGAGAAATTAGTAGGCTTTGGAAGTGACGGCGCCAGTTCAATGGTTGGTCACCGTGATGGAGTAGCAGCCAAACTAAAGGCCAAAAATAATAAGATTATTTCAATACATTGTCACAATCATCGTTTAGCTCTTGCAACAAAAAATACATTTGAATCTTTGAATCCTTTCCTGAAAATGGATGAAGTATTAACAAGTATTTACAAATACTATAAATACAGCTCTGTGAGGAGCAAAACTTTGGAAGAAATACAAAGAGTATTTACTAAATGTAAGGGAACAAAAATAAAAAAGGCTAGCCACACAAGATGGCTATCACATGAAAATGCTATTAATTCAATAAGAATTAATTATCATTCGATCATTGTCGATTTGGAAAATGCTGTTGTAACTGGACAGTCAAGGACTACAAGTGGTGTGAGTGGGCCAACTGCTGAAGGACTTCTCAAACATCTGAAAAATTTTCATTTTTTTCAATTAATTCACTTTCTTTGTGATGTACTGAGCCTGCTTTCCAAATTAGTTTTAATCTTTGAAAGAAGAGATATTGACTTGTCTACAATACACAGCAATGTTTCCATTACGCTTGGTGCTTTGAAAAATTTAAAGCGTAAGCCTGGGGGTCAGTTTTGCAGGAACCTGGAAAATGCTGCAAGAAAAATAGGAATTCAGGCTCCTATAGCAGCAGAAAATTGTAAGTTTGAAGAAGATGCAAGGTGTTTTCTAGATCTATTGGTCCAAAACATTTCAGAGAGGATGCATAATATAGCTATACTTGATCATCTAAGTGTCTTAGATATGAGGCATCTTAATGCAGACAAAGGTGTGGGATTTTATGGTGTGGCCGAAATGGCACAGCTTGCTGATTTTTATCAACTGGACGAAGATCTTCTGTTATCAGAATGGGAAGACTTTAAATCTGTATTCTTACAAACGGAAGAAGAAAATTCTGATAATGAAAGATTGTCCATGGTCAACGTGTACAAGACTTTAGAAAAATCTGAAGACACAATTGGCGTAGCATTTCCTCTAATTCAGAAACTTGTTTCAGTTGGCTGTGTTCTACCACTCTCAACTGCTGAAGTTGAAAGAACTTTTTCGCAAGTTAAATTAATCTTAACAGATCACAGAAACCGTCTCAAGGTGGAAAATGTCAACAGCATATTAGCCATTAAGCTAAATGGCAAGGTAAACTACAGAGAGGCGGTAAAGCACTGGATGAAAAAGCAAAGAAGAATATTTTCTTGTAGACCACACACAGCTGGCCACCGACCACACTCTACAATCAGAAACACCTGTACTGTAGATTGTGAGCAACAACCAAGGACAACGCACATAAACTGACCCACCCAAGCTACTTGGAGCCCAACTTTCCAGTTCAAAAAGGTGAGTACCAAGTAAATGTGGGAGGAGGGAGAGTATTCCTACTTAGAGGTGGTGGAGTGGCCCTAGTATGTCCATAATCCTGTTATCAGAGTCCCTTTTCTGCTGTGTTCTTTAGTTCTTCAAAGCACAAGCCCTTATTTTTGTGTGGAAGAATTGTACGAGACTAAAAATCTATGGTGGTCTTACAATTCTACTCCAAGGAATAAGCTGTGCTTTGAAGAACTAGGAATGCAGTACAAATGGACTCTGATAACATGCAGTCAGTTTATGTTGTATGGTTCTGTTTCAGCTTCAGCACAGCGCCTAAGAGGATATTTACAGCCAGTGACAAGACGGCATCCGCCTGAGCCTGCATAAATAGTTGGACAGCTGTGGCGATTGCTCTTCTTCAGTTACCAAATCTGCACTCAACATTTCAGATGACAACCGAGGACTCTGCACCTGAGCCACCCAAGCTACTTGGAGCCCAACTTTCCAGTTCAAAAAGGTAGAGTACCAAGAAAATGTGGGAGGAGGGAGAGTATTCCTACTTAGAGGTGGTGGAGTGGCCCTAGTATGTCCATAATCCTGTTATCAGAGTCCCTTTTCTGCTGTGTTCTTTAGTTCTTCAAAGCACAAGCCCTTATTTTTGTGGGGAAGAATTGTACGAGACTAAAAATCTATGGTGGTCTTACAATTCTACTCCAAGGAATAAGCTGTGCTTTGAAGAACTAGGAATGCAGTACAAATGGACTCTGATAACATGCAGTCAGTTTATGTTGTATGGTTCTGTTTCAGCTTCAGCACAGCGCCTAAGAGGATATTTACAGCCAGTGACAAGACGGCATCCGCCTGAGCCTGCATAAATAGTTGGACAGCTGTGGCGATTGCTCTTCTTCAGTTACCAAATCTGCACTCAACATTTCAGATGACAACCGAGGACTCTGCACCTGAGCCACCCAAGCTACTTGGAGCCCAACTTTCCAGTTCAAAAAGGTAGAGTACCAAGAAAATGTGGGAGGAGGGAGAGTATTCCTACTTAGAGGTGGTGGAGTGGCCCTAGTATGTCCATAATCCTGTTATCAGAGTCCCTTTTCTGCTGTGTTCTTTAGTTCTTCAAAGCACAAGCCCTTATTTTTGTGGGGAAGAATTGTACGAGACTAAAAATCTATGGTGGTCTTACAATTCTACTCCAAGGAATAAGCTGTGCTTTGAAGAACTAGGAATGCAGTACAAATGGACTCTGATAACATGCAGTCAGTTTATGTTGTATGGTTCTGTTTCAGCTTCAGCACAGCGCCTAAGAGGATATTTACAGCCAGTGACAAGACGGCATCCGCCTGAGCCTGCATAAATAGTTGGACAGCTGTGGCGATTGCTCTTCTTCAGTTACCAAATCTGCACTCAACATTTCAGATGACAACCGAGGACTCTGCACCTGAGCCACCCAAGCTACTTGGAGCCCAACTTTCCAGTTCAAAAAGGTAGAGTACCAAGAAAATGTGGGAGGAGGGAGAGTATTCCTACTTAGAGGTGGTGGAGTGGCCCTAGTATGTCCATAATCCTGTTATCAGAGTCCCTTTTCTGCTGTGTTCTTTAGTTCTTCAAAGCACAAGCCCTTATTTTTGTGGGGAAGAATTGTACGAGACTAAAAATCTATGGTGGTCTTACAATTCTACTCCAAGGAATAAGCTGTGCTTTGAAGAACTAGGAATGCAGTACAAATGGACTCTGATAACATGCAGTCAGTTTATGTTGCATGGTTCTGTTTCAGCTTCAGCACAGCGCCTAAGAGGATATTTACAGCCAGTGACAAGACGGCATCCGCCTGAGCCTGCATAAATAGTTGGACCCTTCTGTTTTGAACAGCTGACACCTACATCTACTCCAGATGACCTGTAGGACGTTTGATCAGCTACCTGCATCCAATCCACATGGTACTATTATTATAACTTGTATAAAATGCTAGGATTAGTGTTTATTTTAGCACCTTCACAACCTGTGCAGTTCCTCCTGCCTGGGGTGTCGTTCTGTACTCTAGTGCTTCTATCACAAGTCTACCACTGAAATAAAGACCAGAGTGATAGAAGCACCAGAGCAGAGGACGACACCCCTGGCAGGAAAGAATAACTGCACAAGTTGTGACAGGTGCAGGATGATAGAACACTGTAGTTGTAATCTATACAGTAGAGCTACATTGGTGATGAATGGACCACAAATACTTTTATTTAACACTCTTCACTTTCAAATCCTTGTCCGCATGTAAAAGGTAAACATTAAATAAAATGGGTGCACAAACAAAAAACCATGAGTCTTTGTACTCATTTTTAGTTAAGACACATGTCTAAGCATTACAGTATGGACATAATCGTGCCCTCCCGAATGAAAAATGTGCCCTCCCGAATGAAAAATGTGCCCTCCCGAATGAAAAATGTGCCCTCCCCGTGATCAGCACCCTGCCCTAAAAAATTCCTAGAGTGAACACTACTGCCACCTCGTTTACTCTCCTCACAGGTAGCTGTCCCTTCAGCCAAAAACCCGGATATCGGAACCCCAAATTACGCAGAGTGTGACAGTAAGCACTGGCCCAATGGATGCTGCAAGTGAGCAGGCTACCGGGGGCGATGTCTCTGTGGATATTCTGTCTCGTCTAAATAAACAGGAGGCCATGCAGGCACAGATTGTACAGTTCATGCAGAATATGTCCACTCGTTTGGATTCTCTTCACGCAGCCATTTCCACATCCCAGACTCCGGTTCCAGCTTCCAATCCGCCAGCACCTAATCCACTAGTATCGATGCCAGTTCCTCGTTGACAACTACCGCCACCCAGTAAATTTGACGGTAGTCCAAAGCAATGCCGAGGGTTCCTCAATCAATGCGAGATCCAGTTTGAGCTCAGTCAGCTAACTTTCTGTCTGATCGGACCAAAATCGCATACATCATTTCACTTCTGACTGGACCAGCTCTGGATTGGGCTTCACCCTTATGGGAGAAAACTGATCCCATACTCTCGAAATACTCGGTATTCGTGGCAACTTTTCATAAAATCTTTGACGAGCCAGACCGGACCACCTCCGCCTCTTTGGAGATTCTTCGTCTGCGTCAGGGAACCCTTTCAGTCGCCCAGTACGTGATCCAATTCCGTACTCTGTCTTCCGAAGTGGGATGGAATGAATAGGCTCTCATTGCCGCCTTTTGGAACGATCTCTCCGAAAAAATGAAAGATGACCTGGTCACTCAGGATGTGCCAGTTAAGCTCGATCAGCCTATTTCTTTACGTAACAAGATTGATCTAAGATACAAGGAACGCTGTCTTGAGAGAACAAGGTTCGAGCGACCCAAACCTCGGGCCTGTCCCACTCCTAGACCATCCTCACCGTTTACTGAAGAACCCATGCAGGTCAACCGCTCTCGTCTCACCAATGAGGAACGTCAAAGACGCAGACAGGGCAACCTCTGCATGTATTGTGGGGCGGCCGACCACTTTGTTAAGTCTTGTATTCAACGACCGGGAAACTCATGCTACTAGCTTATGCAGGAGAGGTTAAGCTAGGAGCATTCCCCAACCAATTTACCAGGAAGGAATCACTGTTGGCTGTATGTCTGGAACTTCCCTCTACCTCCCTTCATGTTACAGTACTTTTGGATTCTGGAGCTGCAGAAAGTTTCATTACTTCCGCCTTAGTCCGACAGTCTGAAATACCAACCATTCGTTTGGAGCGAGCTATCTCTATCACCGCGGTTGACGGAAGTTATATCCCTGAAGGGATTATCACCCACCGTACAGTTTCTCTGAAGATGAAAGTTGGTATTCTCCATTCTGAAGTTCTCTCTTTCCTGGTAATTCCCAAAGCCTCTCAAAAAATAATCCTAACATTCCCGTGGTTACAGGAGCACAACCCCCGCTTGGCTTGGCAAACTATGGATATACTCGCTTGGGGGGAGTCGTGTTCTCAAAGCTGTTTATCCACTGTCAAGCCACTCCTTACCCTACACTCCACTGATCTCCCAGATGCCTATCAGTTCTTTCTGGACGTCTTCAGTAAGCAAGGGGCGGATACCTTGCCTCCCCACCGAAGTTGGGACTGCCAGATTGATTTACTGCCTGAACACCTCCCAGAGGCCGAACGTACCCTTTATCTCTCCAGGAAACCCAAGCGATGTCTGAGTATATACAGGAGAATTTGGCCAAAGGGTTCCTTCACCCTTCCTCTTCTCCAGCCGGGGCAGGGGTTTTTTTTGTTAAGAAGAAGGACGGGGACCTACGTCCTTGCATCGACTACCAGGGCCTTGTCAGGTCCGGGTGTTTTTGTGAATCCGTTAACCCGGGACCAACCACAGGTGTAGGTGCTGGGGTATGAAGAAAGCAGGGAGGACGAAGAAAGTTCCGTTTCATATATTTATTGAAAATAACAATTCAGTAAAGTGGTAAATGGCAAGTTATTAATCACCATAGTATACTGACGTATTGCATGAATAATAGAAATAATATGCAGGATATATCTTAAAGAAAAAATAAAAGAAATGTTCATGGAATTGCGTTTAAAACAGGCTGGAGAATAAATGTTAAATTGTCCAAATATAAACAAGCTTTGATGCTGAACTGTAGAATGTGTTTAACTGGGTAATGCAGACATGAAGAAATAACTGTGAGGATTTGCAATGAAGTTTTGAGAGGTAACTGAGAGACTGTAAAGAATTATCCTTGTAATGGCAACATAGAAAGTAAAAGTACTAAATTGGGTTACTTGCGAGTTCCGGAGATCACTGTGAGACTGTAGCAGATGATATAAGTGATGAACGGGTTAAATGCAGAGCAGAACAAACGAACAGCTGAAGTTAGCGGAATCCTCCAAACTCTGTATGGTTGAAAGCAGGCAGACAAGACTCTGGGAATCCAATTGTTACCAGTAGGTGCGTGATTAACTGACAGCATAGCGGGGAGCCGGTGGATCTTTAGCAGTGAAGGTTGCAGACGGGCCTCTGGGAACGGAGGCGATATCTGGACCACGGGAATCACACAGGAATGCACGGAGAGAGCTCAGAGCTAGAGCACAGCGTTGATACAACAAAGCACTGGCCCAGAGTAACATAATCCCAGCCTACTTAAAGGCAGCACAAGCACGGGATTGGTTTACACCTGCCCACAGGTGTTTTCACAAGTGCTCTGTATTACCTATTTGGTCTCCAACATGGCCACCTCCTATACAGCAGACACACCGCAGTGCCTTAGGCCATTTGGTCCCCGCACTCCCAGTTCCCAGACTCTGCATTACCTGTGCCACTGATCACGCCGCGTCCCCACACGGGCGCACAGCACCGCGAGCAACCGCACTGGCAACGGATGAACCCCAGAACCCGCAAAGGTGAGAGACCGGTACGTGACAGTACCCCCTCTTCTACGGGTGGTCTCCGAACACCTTTGAACCTTATCAGGATTTTTGGAGAAGTATTTCTGTACCAGTCTTGGAGCATGAACATCTTCAGAGAAAACCCAGGATCTCTCCTCCGGACCGTAACCCTTCCAGTCGACCAAAAACTGTAAACGTCCATATCGAGAACGTGAGTCTACAATCTCTTTAACTTCAAATTCCTCATCTTGCACAGAGTCAACTTTAGGAGATTTGGACTGGGTAGTACGAAACTTATTGAGAATCAAAGGCTTCAATAAAGATGTATGAAAGGCGTTAGGAATTCTCAAAGATGGTGGCAACTTGACTTTGTATGACACAGGATTGAGTACCTTTACAATGGGAAATGGACCAATAAACTTGGGAGCAAATTTCTTAGAAGGAACTTTGAACATGAGATTGCGCGTAGAAATCCAAACTTGGTCCCCCACCTTGTAATTCGGTACAGCTTTACGTTTTCTATCTGCGAAAGATTTATAACGAGCGGAAGTTTTGACCAACGACTTACGCACACAACTCCAGATTCTAGATAGACGTTGAAGTTCTTGATCTGCTGCTGGAACCTCTAGGGCTGGCAATGGATGGAACTCTGGCACACGAGGATGAAAGCCGAAGTTAATATAAAAGGGCGTAGATTCTGAAGATGAATGGAAGAGATTATTATAAGCAAATTCTGCCAATGGAAGGTAGTCAACCCAGTCATCCTGTGAGGACAATATATATAGCCGGAGAAATGTTTCAAGGTCTTGGTTGACTCTCTCAGTTTGTCCATCTGTCTGAGGATGATATGCAGAAGAAAAATTCAACTTGACATTTAAAGATGAACAAAGCGACCTCCAAAACTTGGCCACAAACTGTGTTCCCCGATCAGAGATGATCTCTCGAGGAAGGCCATGCAACTTGAAGATTTCAGAGATGAACAATCTGGCTAGTAAAGGGGCTGATGGTAACCCAGTTAATGGAATGAAATGTGCCATTTTCGAAAATCGATCCACTATCACCCAAATGGTATTTCGCCCTTTTGATGGAGGTAGATCGGTCACGAAATCCATTGAGATATGAGTCCATGGTTGTTTGGGTATGGATAATGGATGTAATAAACCTGGTGGAGAACTTCTTGGACTCTTATGTTGGGCACATTTAGGACATGCTGCTATAAACTCTTGGACATCGGCTTTGAGACGTGGCCACCAATAAGACTGTTGAATAAATTTGAGAATCTTTAGAACCCCAGGATGACCCATGAAGGAAGAGGAGTGAGCCCAGGTAAGCAGCCATTTACGAAGATTTGTGGCGACAAAGGTTTTGCCAGGCGGAGGAACTGGAGAGGTTCGAGTCATTAAAAAGGACGTAGGATTCACAATGGCTTGATTCGTAGTAGCATCATTTGATTCAGAAGAAGCAAAGGACCGAGAAAGGGCATCTGCCTTTTTGTTCTGAGACCCTGGTCGATAGGTGAGCTTGAAATTGAATCGTGTGAAGAAAAGCGCCCATCTAGCTTGTCGTGGATTCAAGCACTGAGCTGACTGCAGATATAGAAGATTCTTATGATCAGTATAAACTGTAATGCGATGTTGTGCTCCTTCTAGAAGGTATCTCCACTCCTCAAATGCCAACTTGATGGCAAGTAATTCTTGCTCACCGATTGCATAATTACGTTCTGCCGGGAGGAACTTACGGGAGAAATATCCGCAGGGATGGACCTTTTTATCTTCAAAGACTTGTGACAACACAGCTCCTACTGCTTCTGTAGATGCATCCACCTCTAGAAGAAAGGGACGATTCAAATCAGGCTGTCGAAGAATGGGGGCTGACCCAAAGGCTTGCTTCAAATCAGAGAAGGCTTTGATTGCTTCAGAAGACCAGTTCGTATGATTTGCTCCCTTGCGAGTTAGGGCTGTGATGGGAGCAGCTAACGAAGAATAATTCTTAATGAATCTCCTATAGAAATTAGCAAAGCCAAGAAATCGCTGAATC
This sequence comes from Pseudophryne corroboree, assembly GCF_028390025.1. Lineage (NCBI taxonomy): Eukaryota > Metazoa > Chordata > Amphibia > Anura > Myobatrachidae > Pseudophryne > Pseudophryne corroboree. The sequence continues at coordinate 177,007,170 of NC_086448.1, forward strand.
CCCTTGAGAGTTGTAGGAGTGGACCAATCTCGGATAGCTTGTACCTTACCGGGATCCATACATAGCTCTGATCCAGAAATGATGTAACCAAGGAACGGTATGGAAGATACTTCAAAAGGTGCACTTCTCTAACTTACAATAAAGTTGATTTTTCCTCAGACGTGTCAGTACCTCTTTAACTTGGTGATGGTGAGACTTTAGATCCTTAGAGAATATTAGGATATCATCCAGATACACTACTAGACACTTGTAGAGAAGATCACAAAAAAGTTCATTCACATAGCTTTGAAAAACTGCAGGTGCATTACAAAGACCAAAAGGCATTACAAGGTATTCGTAATGCCCATCCCGGGTATTAAAAGTAGTCTTCCACTCGTCCCCTGCCCGGATGCGGATTAGATTGTAGGCCCCTCGGAGATCCAATTTTGTAAACACAGTAGCTCCCTTTACCCGATCAAATAATTCTGGAATTAAGGGTAATGGGTACTTGTTTTTCACAGTGATCTCATTGAGTCCACGGTAATCTATGCATGGTCGTAACCCACCGTCCTTCTTCTTAACGAAAAAGAATCCGGCTCCTGCAGGTGAAGAAGATGGTCTGATAAATCCTTTGATTAGATTTTCCTGTATATAATCAGACATAGCTTGCGTCTCTGGGATGGATAGCGGATAAATTCGTCCCCTAGGAGGGGTTTTACCCGGAACCAGGACGATTGGGCAGTCCCATTCGCGATGAGGAGTTAGAGAGTCTGCTGCTTGTTTACTGAAAACATCCGCAAAGGATTGATACACCGGAGGTAGGCCGGGAAGGCTAATTGACCGGAGAGGTACAATTGAGGCTAAACAGTCCTTGGTACAAGATTTACCCCACGAAAGGACTTCCATGGTTTGCCAATTAAGTTGAGGATTATGTTTCTGCAGCCAAGGTAAACCAAGTATCACATCTTGAGAGGCTTTGGGAATCACGTAGAAGGAGACGTATTCGGAATGGAGCACACCAACTTTCATCTTGAGACATACGGTTCGATGAGTAATTATACCATCTGTAATTCGACTTCCATCCACTGCTGTAACAGCAACTGCTGCTTCCAGAGGCATGGTTTGAACTTTAGACCGTAAGACAAAGGCTGAGGAGATGAAGTTCTCGGCTGCCCCGGAATCTAGGAGAGCTGAAACTTTCACTGTAGAACTTGGAACTTCTAATTGAATAGACAAGGTCGGCTCTTTCCCAGAACGTGATTCTAAAGTAACTCCTAGCTTAACCTCTCTTGAATAAGCTAGGAGCGAGAGTTTCCCGGTCGGAGTTTGCAGAATTTAACTAAATGTTCGGAGGACCCACAGTACATGCAGAGGTTACCCTGTCGACGACGAAGTCGTTCCTCCTCTGTGAGGCGAGAGCGCCCAATCTGCATAGGTTCTTCTGTCGTTACCGGAGACTGTGATGAAGAATCTTGTCGAGGCCTAGGATGATAACGTGGACTGGATCGCTCTGCCCTGGATTTCTCTAAACTTCGCTCCCTGTAGCGTAGGTCAAGTTTGTTACAGAGAGAAATCAATTCATCCAGTTTAGTTGGCACATCCCGGATAGTTAAATCATCCTTGATTCTCTCTGAAAGTCCATTCCAAAACGCGGCGATCAGGGCCTTCTCATTGCAGTTTAACTCTGAAGACAACGTGCGAAACTGAATAATATATTGACTGACAGGACGTAAACTTTGACGTAGACGGAGAATCTCCAAAGATGCTGAGGTGGTCCTGCCTGGTTCGTCAAAGATTCTCCGGAAGGATGATACGAACTCCTTGTAATTAGAGAGGATAGGATCACCTCTTTCCCATAATGGTGATGCCCACTCCAGAGCCAGACCGGAGAGGAGGGCAATAATATATGCAACCTTACAACGAGCTGATGGGAAACTGGCGGACAACAGTTCGAACTGGATCTCGCATTGATTCAGGAATCCTCTGCAAAGTTTTGGAGTTCCGTCAAACTTACTCGGAGAGGGTAACTGCAAGCGGGACGTAGGCAGCGTCACAGGAGAAGCTGTAGTGGTAACTGGGACAACCGGAGTTGGAATCTGGACTTGAGACGTTTTAATAGCCGTATGAAGAGTCTCTAAACGGTCTGCCATAGTTTGCATAAACTGCACTATTTGTGTCTGTATAGACTCCTGGTTTTCCAGACGGGAAAGGATATCTGACGTAGCACCGCCTCCTGCGAATAGGTCACTTGACGGATCCATGTGGCCAGTGCTTACTGTCAGGTCCGGGTGTTTTTGTGAATCCGTTAACCCGGGACCAACTACAGGTGTAGGTGCTGGGGTATGAAGAAAGCAGGGAGGACGAAGAAAGTTCCGTTTCATATATTTATTGAAAATAACAATTCAGTAAAGTGGTAAATGGCAAGTTATTAATCACCATAGTATACTGACGTATTGCATGAATAATAGAAATAATATGCAGGATACATCTTAAAGAAAAAATAAAAGAAATGTTCATGGAATTGCGTTTAAAACAGGCTGGAGAATAAATGTTAAATTGTCCAAATATAAACAAGCTTTGATGCTGAACTGTAGAATGTGTTTAACTGGGTAATGCAGACATGAAGAAATAACTGAGGATTTGCAATGAAGTTTTGAGAGGTAACTGAGAGACTGTGAAGAATTATCCTTGTAATGGCAACGTAGAAAGTAAAAGTACTAAATTGGGTTACTTGCGAGTTCCGGAGATCACTGTGAGACTGTAGCAGATGATATAAGTGATGAACGGGTTAAATGCAGAGCAGAACAAACGAACAGCTGAAGTTAGTGGAATCCTCCAAACTCTGTATGGTTGAAAGCAGGCAGACAGGGTTTCCTCATGCAAGACTCTGGGAATCCAATTGTTACCAGTAAGTGCGTGATTAACTGACAGCACAGCGGGGAGCCGGTGGATCTTTAGCAGTGAAGGTTGCAGACGGGCCTCTGGGAACGGAGGCGATATCTGGACCACGGGAATCACACAGGAATACACGGAGAGAGCTCAGAGCTAGAGCACAGCATTGATACAACAAAGCACTGGCCCAGAGTAACATAATCCCAGCCTACTTAAAGGCAGCACAAGCACGGGATTGGCTTACATCTGCCCACAGGTGTTTTCACAAGTGCTCTGTATTACCTATTTGGTCTCCAACATGGCCACCTCCTATACAGCAGACACACCGCAGTGCCTTAGGCCATTTGGTCCCCGCACTCCCAGTTCCCAGACTCTGCAATACCTGTGCCACTGATCACGCCGCGTCCCCACACGGGCGCACAGCACCGCGAGCAACCGCACTGGCAACGGATGAACCCCAGAACCCGCAAAGGTGAGAGACCGGTTCGTGACAGGCCTCAACGAAGTTACAGTTAGGAACAGATACCCCTTGCCCTTGATTCCCAAACTATTTGACCGAGTAAAGTGGGCTACCATTTTCACCAAATTGGACCTGCGTGGAGCTTATAACCTTATACGCATTCGCACAGGAGACGAGTGGAAGACTGCGTTCAATACTCGCGACGGGCATTACGAATGTCTGGTGATGCCCTTTGGCTTATGCAATGCTCCAGCAGTCTTCCAGAATTATGTCAACAAATTATTCCGAGATCTCCTCTATAAGTGCCTGGTTGTGTATCTGGACGATATTCTAATATTTTCCAAAGATCTGAAAGTCCATCGGGAACAGGTCAGAGAAGTCTTGAGACGTCTAAGGGAAAATCGACTCTTTTGTAAACTGGAGAAGTGCACGTTTGAGGTTCCCTCCATCCCTTTCTTAGGTTACATCATTTCCGGGAGGGAATTACAGATGGATCCTGCCAAGGTCCAAGCAATCAGAGATTGGACCCTTCCTACCACTCTGAAGGGAATCCAGCGTTTTTTAGGCTTCGTCAATTTCTATAGGAAGTTAATTAAAGATTATTCCTGCATCATTGCCCCAATTACAGCACTAACAAGAAAAGGGTCTAATTCTGCAGCTTGGCCACCTGAGGCACTAAAAGCCTTTTCATTCTAAAAGAGGCCTTCATGTCTGCTCCTATCCTTCGGCAACCTGATCTCAGTCATCCTTTTCAGGTGGAGGTGGATACTTCTTCAGTAAGAGTGGGGGCCGTCTTATCCCAGTACTTCGAGAATCAGAAAGCTCATCCTTGTATTTATTTTTCCCAAAGATTTTCTCCGGCAGAAAAAAACTACGCCATTGGAGAACAAGAATTGCTTGCCATAAAACTTGCTTTTGAAGAGTGGAGGTACTTGCTGGAAGGAGCTCAGCACCCAATCTCAGTAACCACGGATCACAAAAATCTTATATATCTTCAGACCGCCCGATGTTTAAACCCATGGCAAGCCAGGTGGGCACTGTTCTTCTCCCATTTTTCATTCAAGCTCAGTTATCGTCCAGGGTCTCTTAATCGGAAAGCAAATGCGCTCTCTTGTTCATTGAGTTCAGATGAGTCCACAGATCTTCCGGACAGACAATTCATCCTAGATCCTGCCTCCTTTGCTGCAACTCGTACTACTTCGCTTCCTACACCGGGAAAAACCTTTGTTACACCAGAACTCCGAAAAAGACTGCTCACGTGGGCTCATACCTCACCGTGTATGGGACACGCAGGTAGCCTCAAGACTCTTAAGTTCATCCAACGCTCCTATTGGTGGCCTCATCTGAAGACGGATGTTTTGGAATTCATAGCTGCCTACCCAAAGTGCGCCCAACATAAAAGTCCAAGAGGATCACCATCGGGTCTTCTTCATCCGCTATCGGTTCCACAAAAACTCTGGACACACATCTCTATGGATTTTATAACTGACCTACCTGTCTCCAGAAGACGAAACACCATTTGGGTCATTGTGGACCGATTTTCCAAAATGGCACACTTTGTCCCACTCACAGGTCTTACAACCGCTCCACAACTATCAAAATTGTTCATATCAAACATCATCCAGTTACATGGACATCCACAAGAGATAGTTTCCGATCGAGGGCCTCAATTTGTGGCTAAATTCTGGAGAGCACGGAGTTCAGCTCTTGGAATGGAATTAAGTTTCTCCTCTGCATACCATCCCCAATAGGATGGTCAGACAGAGAGTGAACAAAGACTTAGGGGGTCATTCCGACCAGATCGCTTGCTGCAGTTTCTCGCAGCGATCAGGTCGGAACTGCGCATGCGGGGCGGACTAGCCCTGTGCTGGGCATCCCCCGCATGTCAGTGTGAATGATCGTAGCTCTGCTAAATTTAGCTACGATCAACTCGGAATGACCCCCTAGAGACTTTTCTACAACTCTTCATGTCTTTTTCTCAGGATGATTGGCTGGACTATCTTCCATTTTCTGAATTTGCTCACAATAATCTCTACCATTCCGCTACCCATTCCACACCCTTTTATGTGAATTATGGACTTCATCCAGATGTTCCTGTTTTCCAATCTCTTCCAGCTCTCGAAGTACCTGCCGCAGAGGTAGCCCTTCAGCAATTCACTAAGATGTGGAAACAAGTTCATGAGGCTCTGCTTAAAACATCCAATAAATACAATATTTTTGCAGATCGAAAATGGAAGGCTGTCCCTAGTCTCAAAGTGGGTGATGAAGGGGCAAATTCAGTATAAATCACAAGTAGCGATTCGTACGAAATTTTTGCTGTGGGGCTGCGGGCGCATGCGCAGCAGGCCCTATTGCACATGCGCCCGCATTTTCTGCGGTGGGCCGCAGAAAATAGGATTTTGGTACTTACCGATAAATCCTTTTCTCCTAGTCGGTAGAGGATGCTGGGGACTCCAAAAGGACTATGGGGTATAGACGGGATCCGCAGGAGCTTGGGCAAACTAGAAAGACTTAATCTGGGTGTGAACTGGCTCCTCCCTCTATGCCCCTCCTCCAGACCTCAGTTATAGGAACTGTGCCCAGGAGAGACGGACATTTCAAGGAAAAGATTTTTGTTTAAACTAAGGGCTACAAACCGACCGGCCCACACCACAAACATACCGTACAACCGGAGTAACTTTAAACCAGATAACAGTATGCATTAACACCAGCAACAAGCTGAAACAAAACAATACACAACCCGTGTATAAACTAATTTAACCAGCAAGAAAACACTGCAAGTAATAGTCCGCACCGGGACGGGCGCCCAGCATCCTCTACGGACTAGGAGAAAAGGATTTATCGGTAAGTACCAAAATCCTATTTTCTCTTACGTCCTAGAGGATGCTGGGGACTCCAAAAGGACCATGGGGATTATACCAAAGCTCCAGAACGGGCGGGAGAGTGCGGACGACTCTGCAGCACCGACTGAGCAAACGCCAGGTCCTCATCGGCCAGGGTATCAAACTTATAGAACTTAGCAAACGTGTTAGAACCCGACCAAGTAGCTGCTCGGCAAAGTTGTAACGCCGAAACGCCTCGGGCAGCCGCCCAAGATGAGCCCACTTTCCTAGTAGAATGGGCTTTCACCGACTTCGGCACCAGTAGTCCGACTGAAGAATGAGCCTGCTGGATCGTACTACAAATCCAGCGTGCAATAGTCTGTTTTGAAGCAGGATGACCAATCTTGTTGGCAGCATACAAGACAAACAACGCCTCAGTCTTCCTAGCAACGGCTGTCCTAGTGACGTAGATCTGCAACGCTCTTACAACATCCAGAGATTTTGGAATCGCCACCGCTTCCGTAGCCACCGGAACCACAATAGGTTGGTTAATGTGAAATGAAGAAACCACCTTCGGCAGAAATTGTTGACGAGTCCTCAATTCCGCCCTATCCGAATGAAAAATCAAGTACGGGCTCTTATGAGATAAAGCCGCCAACTCTGACACCCGCCTGGCAGACGCCAGCGCCAAAAGCATAACTACCTTCCAAGTGAGAAACTTCAACTCAACCTTACGCAAAGGTTCAAACCAGGAAGACATGAGAAACCGTAAGACCACATCAAGGTCCCATGGAGCTACAGGAGGTACAAACGGAGGATTGATATGCATTACTCCTTTCACAAAAGTCTGAACCTCTGGGAGGGCAGCTAACTCTTTTTGAAAGAAAATAGACAAAGCCGAAATCTGCACTTTGATGGAACCCAATTTCAGGCCTGCATCTACCCCCGCCAGTAAAAAGTGGAGAAAACGACCCAAGTGAAAATCTTCCGCAGGAGCCATTTTAGACTCACACCAGGAAACATACTTTCTCCAAATACGGTGATAATGTTTCGCCGTAACCTCCTTCCTAGCCTTAATGAGAGTTGGAATGACCTCCCTGGGAATACCCTTACTAGCTAAGATCTGGCGCTCAACCTCCACGCCGTCTAACGCAGCCGCGGTAAGTCTGGAAACACGCATGGCCCCTGCAACAACAGATCCTCTCTTAGAGGAAGCGGCCACGGATCTTCCACCAGTAAGTCCTGAAGATCCGGGTACCAGGCCCTCCGTGGCCAGTCCGGAACGACGAGAATCGCCTGTACCCTTGCTCGTCGAATGATCCCCAGTACCTTTGGAATGAGAGGAAGTGGAGGGAACACATACACCGACTGGAACACCCACGGAGACACCAGGGCGTCCACTGCAGTGGCTTGGGGGTCCCTTGACCTGGAACAATACCTCGGGAGCTTCTTGTTGAGACGAGACGCCATCATGTCGATCAACGGAATTCCCCAGCGTCTTGTCACCTCTGCAAATACCTCTTGGTGAAGAGCTCACTCTCCCGGATGGAGATTGTGTCTGCTGAGGAAATCTGCTTCCCAGTTGTCCACTCCCAGTAGGAAGACTGCTGACAGGGCGCACACGTGTTGTTCTGCCCAGCGAAGGATTCTTGTGGACTCCGCCATTGCCGCTCTGCTCCTCGTTCCGCCTTGACGGTTTATATGCGCCACCGCTGTGATGTTGACAGGTCGACCCTGAAGAAGGCTTCTTGCTTGCAGCAGGCCGTTTTAAATGGCTCTTAACTCGAGAACATTTATGTGGAGACAGGCTTCCTGAAGCGATCATTTCCCCTGGAAGTTTCTTCCTTGGGTGACTGCGCCCCAGCCCCGGAGACTTGCATCTGTTGTTAGAAGTACCCAATCCTGGATACCGAATCGGCGTCCCCCTAGGAGGTGATGACCTTGTCACCACCACAGGAGAGAAATTCTGGCTCTGGCAGATAAACTTATCTTCCAGTGAATGTGCAGGTGAGACCCGGACCATTTGTTCAGCAAGTCCCACTGAAACACCCGGGCGTGAAACCTGCCGAATGGGATGGCTTCGTACGCCGCAACCATCTTCCCCAGAACCCGAGTACATTGATGGATCGACACACTCGTCGGCCTCAGATGTTCCCTGACCATCGTCTGCAGTTCCAGAGCCTTTTCTTCTGGAAGAAATACCTTCTGTAATTCCGTGTCCAGAATCATGCCCAGAAAAAGAAGCCGAGTGGTCGGAATCAACTGGGATTTTGGCAAATTGAGCACCCAACCGTGCTGTCGCAGAACCGACAGTGACAACTCGACAACTCTACACTTCTCAGCAACCGTTCCTTGGACCTCGCCTTTATCAGGAGATCGTCCAAGTACTGGATAATTGTAACCCCTTGTTTGCGAAGGAGAACCATCATTTCCGCCATGACTTTGGTGAAAATCCTCGGAGCCGTGGAAAGCCCAAACGGCAACGTCTGAAATTGGTAATGAGAATCCTGTATCGCAAACCTGAAAAAGGCCTGATGTGAAGGATATATCGGGACATGTAAGTAGGCATCCCTGATGTCGACTGACTCCATAAAATCCCCCCCTTCCAGGCTGGCAATCACCGCTCGAAGGGATTCCATCTTTCAAGTATGGATTGAGGGATTTTAGATTTAGAATTGGTCTGACCGAACCGTCCGGTTTCGGCACAACAAAGAGGCTCGAGTAGAAACCCTTCCCCCGCTGGGACGAGGGAACGGGAATAATGACCCTCTGTAGACACAGTTTTTGAATCGCTGCTAGCACCACCTCCCTGTCCGGAAGAACTACTGGTAATGCCGAAACGAAGAACCGGTGAGGGGGCATCTCCTGAAACTCCAGTTTGTATCCCTGAGACACGATCTCTAGTACCCAAGGATCCAGGCCTGATTGAATTCAGACCTGACTGAATATTCGTAGACTCCCCCAGGGAAGCCCCAGCGTCATGCGGTAGACTTGGTAGCAGCAGGGGAGGACTTTTGGTCCTGGGCGCCTGAGCCTGCAGGAGGTTTTCTTCCCCTTCCTCTACCCTTTGAAGCGAGGAAGGACGAACCTTTTCCACGCCTGTATTATTGTGATGAAAGGACTGCATTTGCTGATGTGGTGCCTTTTTCTGTTGTGTGGGAACATAAGAAAAGAGGACTTACCCGCAGTCGCGGTCGAGACCAGGTCAGCCAAGCCGTCCCCAAACAAGACAGTACCTTTGAAGGGTAGCGCTTCCATAGCCCTCTTGGAGTCGGCATCAGCGTTCCATTGATGGATCCACAGCGCCCTCCTGGCTGATATCGACATGGCATTGGTTCTTGAACCCAAGAGACAGACGTCCCTTGCCGCATCCTTTATGTAATCTGCAGCGTCCTTCATATAACCGAGAGTTAAAAGGACATTATCTTTATCAAGAGTATCCATATTATTAGCTAAATTCTCAGCCCATTTAGCAATAGCACTACTCACCCATACCGACGCAACAGCGGGTCTGAGCAATGCACCCGAATTAGCGAAAATGGACTTCAGAGACGTCTCCAGTTTGAGAGCTGCCGTGTCAGGAGACGGAAGTGCCACCTTCTTAGACAAACGAGATAGAGCTTTGTCAACAGTTGGAGATGCCTCCCATTTTTCCCTGTCATCAGAGGGGAAAGGATACGCCATGTAAATCCTCTTGGGAATCTGCCATTTCTTATCCGGCGACTCCCAAGCCTTGTCACAAAGAGTATTCATTTCATGAGAGGGGGGAAACTTCACCTCAGGTTTTTTTCCCTTGAACAAGCAAATCCTTGTTTCCTGTACCGCAGGTTCATCAGAAATGTGTAAAACATCTTTTATAGCCACAATCATGTACTGAATACTCTTAACTAACCGTGGATGTAAAGCTGTCTCAGTGAAATCGACCTCGGAATCAGAGTCCGTGTCGGTATCAGTATCTACCACTATAGTAAATGGCCTCTTTTGCGACCCGGATGGGGTCTGTACCTGAGACAAAGGCTTTTCCATGGACTTTTTCCACACCTGCGTCTGTGACTCAGACTTAGGAAGCTACATTTGAATTTATCGTACTGAGCAATGCTAGCAAATCAGGTGTCGGCTGCGTCGACAGTTCCAACTCTAGCCCCGCATCCGCTCCCCCAATAACCTCCTCCGGTGAATAACCTTCAGCCTCAGACATGCCGACACGTAGTACCGACACACCACAACACACAGAACGTCCCAGCTAGGTGACAGGCCCACAATAAAGCCCAGATAGAGGACACAGAGGGAGTATGCCAGCTCACACCCCAGCGCCCATATATCGCAAGAAACGATATATGTACCCAGCGCTGCCTTATGTTAATATTAAGCACCACACTGCAGCCCCCCTCTGAAAATGCCCCCCGTTACTTGGGAGAGAAGCGTGGAGGTCCTGGCAGCGTCTATCCCTCAGCCACGTGTTGTAGGGAAAATGGCGCCCGTGAGCTGCGGAAAGAGGCTCCGCCCCCTTCCCGGAGCACTTCGGCCCGCCAATTTTAAATCTGAAAAAAGATGCCGGCGGGGGTCTGTAAACGGTGCCGAGGCACCTACAATCTTTAAGCCGCCCAACAAACTCCAGTAACATGCTGCCCAGGGCGCCCCCCCATGCCGGCGGGGGTCTGTAAACGGTGCAGAGGCACCTACAATTTTTAAGCCGCCCAACAAACTCCAGTAACATGCTGCCCAGGGCGCCCCCCCCAGCGCCCTGCACCCAGTGAAAACCGTTGGTGATGTGTGTGGGAGCATGGAGCACAGCGTTACCGCTGTGCTGTACCTTTACTGAAGTCTTCTGCCGTCCTGAAGTCTTCTGATCTTCTCATACTCACCCGACTTCTGTCTTCTGGCTTCTGTGAGGGGGCGACGGCGTGGCTCCGGGAACAAGCAGCTAGGCGCACCAAGTGATCGAACCCTCTGGAGCTAATGGTGTCCAGTAGCCGAGAAGCAGAGCCCTTAACTGAGAAGAAGTAGGTCTGCTTCTCTCCCCTTACTCCCACGCTGCAGGGAGCCTGTAGCCAGCAGGTCTCCCTGAAAATAAAAAACCTAACATAAAGTCTTTTCTAGAGAAACTCAGTAGAGCTCCCCCTAGTGTGCATCCAGTCACTCCTGGGCACAAAGTCTAACTGAGGTCTGGAGGAGGGGCATAGAGAGAGAAGCCAGTTCACACCCAGATTAAGTCTTTTTAGTGTGCCCAAGCTCCTGCGGATCCCGTCTATACCCCATGGTCCTTTTGGAGTCCCCAGCATCCTCTAGGACGTAAGAGAAAATACGATTGCCTCTGCCTGTCAATCAGGCAGAAGCGGTCACGGGGCAGGAGGGGGGCGGGAACACTTCATTTTCTGGGTGGAAACGGAGCGTTGCGGGGGCGTGCCAGCCCAAACGGTGGGCTGGTACACGCGAACGGGGGCATGTCGGGGGTGTGGCCGCAGCGGCTGCAACAGCAAAAATGGCGTCGGGACTCCTGCGGCCGCAGCTAAGCTGGACCGGCAGGAGTCATCCTTAATTTCTGCTAACAAGCAGAAATTGCGTGCTGTTCACAATTTCTGCTTGAAGCAGCGGTGGAGTCGCCAGTCAGCATGCTGGGCGGCCTTGCCCAGCATGCGTGCTAATGGTTAGCAAATTCTGCTGATTAGCAGAATTTGCTAACCTTACTGAATTGGCCCCCAAGTCTGGATTTCTACTCGAAACTTAAGATTCAAGGTCCCTTCCAAGAAATTTGCCCCCAGATTCATTGGTCCATATCCTATTGAAAAAGTATTGAATCCAGTAGCATACAAAGTGACGTTGCCTCCGTACTTGAAGATCCCAAATGCATTTCACCATCTCCTTACTGAAGCCTCTCATACTTAACAGTTTTCGGGCTGCGCTCCCTAGACCTCCCAAGGTGCAAGCTGCTCAAGGAGAAGAATTTGAAGGTCATAGGATCCTTTATTGTCGTAAAAGATATGGTCGTCTCCAATATCTTATTGATTGGAAGGGATATGGACCGGAGAAAAGGTACTGGGTTTCTGAAGAGGACGTCCACGCTCCAAGATTAGTCCGAGCCTTTCATACCAAGAATCCGATGAAAGCACAAGGGTGTTCAGAGCCCACCCTAAAAAGGGGGGGTACTGACTCCCGCGTGTTACCGTCCTGCTGGCTGGCGCGGCGGCGGGTCCTCCCGGACGGATGTGCGGCTGCCAAGGGCCGGGAGTCTGGAGAGCCTGCGCTGCAGCGGGGATCGCTGCGGTAAGGTCCTCTAGTGGTGACACAGTGTAGTTGGTCAGAGACAGAAGCTGGCTAAAGCTGTGTGCTAACAGCTAAGTATGTCTCCTGTGCTGGGGGCAGCCATGTTGGAGACCAGAGCATTACCAATGAAGTTATCAATCTGTGTCCAGCCAATCCTGCGTGTTCTCCCCTTACAAAAGGGGGCTGGCTCAGAGGGAGAGTGCCAGTGCTTCAAGTTACCTCCTTGTGAAAGGTTCTCTAGCTCTGTGCTCCCAGGTTACTTCTGGTTCCCTGGTCCTGGTTGCTCTCATCCATCGATTACCTAAACGCTGCTGCAGTCCTGCTGTCTAAGTCCGTTGGCACTTGTGGAAGCGCTCACGGGGTCCTAGGTCATAGAGGAGCTCCAGGTGCTAACGGCGGTTCCCGCAGACGTCTTCATTTCTTCAAAGTCCAAGTTCTTCAGCCTTGTCTTTCAATCACAAACAACAGTCTTCAGTTCTTCTTTACCGGAGTTCTTCAGCTTCACTCTTCAAGTCATTTAACCATAGACTCTAATTCTTCCAGTTTCTTCTATTTGTCCAATATTCGTGTACAGCCTGATTATTCATTAAAACTACAGTTATCTTCCTACGAAGTCCTCCTTTTCTCCCTACGGCCAACGATAACACTTAGGTTGGCTTCCACCCCATGAGGAGGAATTACATTCAGCCACCTCATTTACTCTTCTCACAGGTAGCTGTCCCTTCAGCCAAAACTCGGTTGTTGGAAACCCCAACTTACGCCGAGCGTGACAGAGACCTTGCCCTGCAGTCCCAGAGACGAGCCGCAACTATGCTTATAAGACGGCACCCAGCGTTTCAGGCAGGGAGTGAGGGAGAGTGTGAGGCAGCTCCAGGGCAGGAAAATCTGCAGTAAATGGCGCCCTGGGCCAGGGGAAGGGCTACAGGTCAAGCGCGGACTCCCCTATGCTGGATTTATTAAATGGGGTGTTAGTACACCCAACGTGTACTCAATATGCCCTGGTGGTCTAGTGGTGTCCCTGCTTAGTGACAGTGTCCAGGCCAGCACCGCGAACCAGCTCTCTAGGTCGCGGACGGAACGCTATTTAATGACGGGTCCCGCCTGGGGGACCCTCTTACCTCCTCCCCGTAGCAGCCACGCGAACCAGCAGAGTGACTGCGACCATGTGCCTAAAGCTGGAGTATCTCCGCCGCAAGTACCCGGAACCTGAGCCAGCGGGAGTATGCGACGCCGCTTGGGAGGTGATGGAGCTGCAGCGCTGATGTGTCACCATGACATACAGACAATAGAGATCAGAAATACTTTACATACATTCAAATGGGATCATCAGTGCCATTTCCCTGCATTGGTTAAAAGGCACAATGACCTTCATGGCTACATGTATTTTAAATATGGTTTCTCGTGGCCACTTACAGTATATGGAACCTCTTGTAAAACACAATACACAAACAAATCCTGAAAAATATCAGTGTCTTTCTTCAACAAGTAGATTACTAACTTTGGGGCTTATTTACATTGGGATGGAAGTAATTTTCATGACACGCCTCTCAAATGTAGCAGTACACGTCCGCGCTGACAGGTGTTACTTTCACAATCTTCCTGAAATGCTTTTTCAAAAGTAGGCAAGTCTGCTATATTGTCAGGGTATTTTTCTGGTGTGTACATAACTCTACCACACCACCGGCCCTGTACACTTTAGACTATTTTATACAGCTTGAGTGTGACTCACAACTTGATTTGAATTGTTTTGTTTGTAATACATAATGTTTGTTTGCAAATATTTTTTTTTTTAAGAATACATAATGTACATATTTTTATTTATCATTTAGGTTCAAACAAGTACTGTTTGAACCTGCATAAGTGAGAACCTCTATAAGTGAGACAAGCACTTCTTGAACCTGGATAGATGAGACACCTTTTAAGTGATACTAAACGTGATGTCCCTTGAGATCCCACTTAACCAGGTTCGATTGTTTATATATACTGTATATATGAATTAAATACCTGTAGTGATAAAACTTAAAAAGTGAGTCCTTTTCTTTAGAAAAGGCCAAAGATAATCCTATTGAAACGCGTTATGACGCTGAGTATAGACTGACAATTTGGGCACTGTCCGGGAGAAGGAGGGGGTACTTGTTTTATAGATTAAAGGACCCTTTGACCATTTTTTAGATGTGCTCTCTAATCCTTCGCATCTGGTAGAATCAATTTTAACAAACATATTTCATTGCCTTTATTATTTTTAGGACAAATTAAAATAATTTTTGTGCAATCATTAGCAGTGTTATACTATGGGGTCTATTCATAAAGGAGTGAAAAGAGTGGAGAAGTGAGCCAGTGGAGAAGTTGCCCATGGCAACCAATCAGCTGCTCAGCATAATTTTATAGTATGAAAATTATAAATGTTACTTCAATGCTAATTGGTTGCCATGGGCAACTTCTCCACTGGCTCACTTCTTCATGAATAGACCCCTATATATTTTATTCTCTTTATTGCATGTAACTCAAATATGATTCTGGCACAAAGGAGAAAATAAAAGAAGGATTTCTTTCGGGACTCTATTGTGAATATTTGAGAATTTTTTTTATTCGAAGGACAGAGCAGGGATTTCTTATGGGCTCGGTATGATTTACGGGCGGGCAGGAGACTGACAGCTGGAATACCGGCAGCGAATGTGCCACAATATTATACTCCCCCTTGGGTGTGGCGTGGACCACCACACGAGTGGGAATACCGGGTTTGGGTCGGGATTCCGACCGCCGGCATTTCCCCGGCTGTCGGGATTCCGGCGTCGGTATCCTGAACGCCGAGATCTGACTGCTGGAAAATTAACCACATCCCTTTCGTAAAAGGACTTCATTGATGGACCGCTATCTAGTTACAGTTACGGTAAGACATTTTTCTCCTGAATACCAGAGTCCTTGTATAATATTATTTATGAGTTGAAGGCTTAAATGAAACATTTACTGTCTTTTAAAATGAAGTAACTTCCTTTACAGGCAGTACTTACAGAGTAATAACAGGCATCCCATAAGTGAAATACAGGAATATAAATAGGGTAGGTAGAATTCCCAAAGATCTAAAAACAGATAGGAAAACAAAAACAAACATTAGCACATTTGTTTCAAGGTAAGTACAGGTCCGTTTTAAAAATGTATTGCACTCAAAAGTCTCTAAGAAATGTCAGTGTAAGCATTGGAGCCCACTATTACTGCTATCCATCAGCACAGTATTAACTTTATTCTACTTAGTAATCTTGTGCAGGATGCACTTACCTGTCTCGTACTGGAAAACATACAAGTAATTGATTTTACTGTGCTGGTAATACTGATAAATTGGTGTCTGCTTTTCGACATAACAACAAGGGGGCTTCTTGTATACAGACAGAAATATAATAAAGTAAAAAATATGTTAAAAACATCAAAATATAAATCACATGCAAAACCACGAGTTATTGTATGAATACCTGCCAATGTATAATTAATTGATTAATTGAACTAAGCATTTCTGCAATATGCCCAAACATGAGGCAGGGTTTTCTGCAGGGGGACTCGCAGGGCTGCAGAGACGTGAGAGGGAATTAGGGCTGCAGAGAGATGGCAAGTTATGAGGCTGGAGAGACATGAGGCTGGAGAGACATGAAGCTGAAGAGGCACGGGGAAGGGGCACGAGGCTGGAGAGACACTTGGGCATGGCATGATGCTGGATGGACACAGGGGCAGGGTATGAGGCTGGAGAGGCACAGTGGCAATACATCAGATTGGAGAGAAACAGAGGGGGGCATGAGTCTTGAGCAACCGGCGGGGGGGCAGTGATTCTGGAGAGACACAGGAGGGCATGAGAACTATGAGGGATGGGGCGGAGAGACACAGTGGATTAGGCCAAATGGCAACCATGAGAGCTAGCAACAGGGTGAATGAACGATCAAAAATACTCATATTACATAAGTGCATAATTAATCAATTCATTCTGTAACGGCAGGTGTTAGTACAGATGTTTTTGTGTGTTTCTGTATGCAATTTATATTGATATTTTAAACAAATATTTTATGCTTTTTTATTTTAGCCCCAGAAAAATAAGATTTTACTTACCGGTAAATCTATTTCTCGTAGTCCGTAGTGGATGCTGGGGACTCCGTAAGGACCATGGGGAATAGACGGGCTCCGCAGGAGACATGGGCACTTTAAGAAAGAATTTAGATTCTGGTGTGCTCTGGCTCCTCCCTCTATGTCCCTCCTCCAGACCTCAGTTAGAGAAACTGTGCCCGGAAGAGCTGACAGTACAAGGAAAGGATTTTGGTAATCCAGGGCAAGATTCATACCAGCCACACCAATCACACCGTATAACTTGAGATAAACATACCCAGTCAACAGTATGAACAACAAAAGAGCAACAGGTCCAACCCTGATGCAACCATAACATTAACCCTTATTGAAGCAATAACTATATACAAGCATTGCAGAAGAAGTCCGCACTTTGGACGGGCGTCCAGCATCCACTACGGACTACGAGAAATAGATTTACCAGTAAGTAAAATCTTATTTTCTCTAACGTCCTAGTGGATGCTGGGGACTCCGTAAGGACCATGGGGATTATACCAAAGCTCCCAAACGGGCGGGAGAGTGCGGATGACTCTGCAGCACCGATTGAGCAAACACAAGGTCCTCCTCAGCCAGGGTATCAAACTTGTAGAACTTTGCAAAAGTGTTTGAACCTGACCAAGTAGCCGCTCGGCAAAGCTGTAATGCCGAGACCCCTCGGGCAGCCGCCCAAGAAGAGCCCACCTTCCTAGTGGAATGGGCCTTAACTGATTTTGGCAGCGGCAATCCAGCCGCAGAATGAGCCTGCTGAATCGTGTTACAGATCCAGCGAGCAATAGTTTGCTTTGAAGCAGGAGCACCAAGCTTGTTGGAAGCATACAAGATAAACAAAGACTCTGTTTTCCTGATCCTAGCCATTCTGGCTACATAAACCTTCAAAGCCCTGACCACATCAAGCAACTCGGAATCCTCCAAGTCAGTAGTAGCCACAGGCACCACAATAGGTTGGTTTATATGAAAGGATGAAACCACTTTCGGCAGAAATTGTGGACGGGTCCGCAAATCTGCTCTATCCGCATGGAAAACCAGATAGGGGCTTTTATGTGACAAAGCCGACAACTCTGACACACGCCTAACCGAAGCCAAGGCTAATAGCATGACCACCTTCCACGTGAGATATTTCAACTCCACCGTTTTGAGTGGTTCAAACCAGTGGGATTTCAGGAAACTCAACACCACGTTAAGATCCCAAGGTGCCACTGGAGGCACAAAAGGGGGCTGAATATGCAGCACTCCCTTTACAAACGTCTGAACGTCAGCTAGAGAAGTCAACTCCTTTTGAAAGAAAATGGATAGGGCTGAAATCTGGACCTTAATGGAACCCAATTTTAGGCCCAAATTCACTCCTGACTGTAGGAAGTGAAGGAAACGGCCCAGCTGGAATTCCTCTGTAGGGGCATTCCTGGCCTCACAAGCAACATATTTTCGCCATATACGGTGATAATGTTGAGCTGTCACTTCCTTCCTAGCCTTTATCAGCGTAGGAATGACCTCCTCCGGAATGCCTTTCTCCGCTAGGATATGGCGTTCAACCGCCATGCCGTCAAACGCAGCTGCGGTAAGTCTTGGAACAGACAGGGCCCCTGTTGCAACCAGTCCTGTCTTAGAGGAAGAGGCCACGGTTCCTCTGTGAGCATTTCTTGCAGATCTGGATACCAAGTCCTTCGTGGCCAATCTGGAACAATGAGTATCGTTCTCACTCCTCTTTATCTTATTATTCTCAGCACCTTGGGTATGAGAGGAAGAGGAGGAAATACATAGACCGACTGGAACACCCACGGTGTCACCAGTGCATCTACAGCTATCGCCTGAGGGTCTCTTGACCTGGCGCAATACCTCTGTAGTTTTTTGTTGAGGCGGGATGCCATCATGTCCACCTGTAGAAGTTCCCACCGACATGCAGTCTGTGCGAAGACTTCCTGATGATTTCCCCACTCTCCCGGGTGGAGGTCGTGTCCCGGGATGAACACTGCTGACAGTGCGCTTACGTGATTTTCCGCCCAGCGAAGAATTCTGGCGGCTTACGCCATCGCTTCCCTGCTCCTTGTGCCGCCTTGTCGGTTTACATGAGCCACTGCGGTGATGTTGTCTGACTGAATCAGAACCGGTTGGTCGCGAAGCAGGGTCTCCGCTTGACGTAGGGCGTTGTATATGGCCCTTAGTTCCAGGATGTTGATGTGAAGGCAAGTCTCCTGACTTGACCACAGACCTTGGAAATTTCTTCCCTGTGTGACTGCTCCCCACCCTCGGAGGCTTGCATCCGTGGTCACCAGGACCCAGTCCTGAATGCCGAATCTGCGGCCCTCGAGTAGGTGAGCACTCTGTAGCCACCACAGGAGAGACACCCTGGCCCTGTGGGATAGGGTGATTAAACGATGCATCTGAAGATGTGATCCGGACCACTTGTCCAGTAAGTCCCATTGAAAGGTCCTCGCATGGAACCTGCTGAAGGGAATGGCCTCGTATGACGCCACCATCCTTCCCAGGACTCCAGTGCAGTGATGCACTGACACCTGTTTTGGTTTTAATAGGTTCCTGACCAGTGTCATGAGCTCCTGAGCTCTCTATATCGGGAGATAAACCCTTTTCTGGTCTGTGTCTAGAATCATGCCTAGGAAAGGCAGACGAGCCGTAGGAACCAACTGCGACTTTGGAATATTTAGAATCCAGCCGTGTTGCCGTTACACTTCCAGAGAAAGTGCTACGCTGATGAGCAACTGCTCCCTTGATCCCGCTTTTATGAGGAGTTCGTCCAAGTATGGGATAATTGCGACCCCTTGCTTCCGCAGGAGTACCATCATTTCCGCCATTACCTTGGTAAATATTCTCGGTGCCGTGGAGAGACCAAACGGCAACGTCTGAAATTGGTAATGACAATCCTGTACCACAAATCTGAGGTACGCCTGATGAGGTGGATAAATGGGGACATGAAGGTATGCATCCTTTATGTCCAGAGACACCATAAAATCCCCCCCTTCCAGGCTTGCGACGACCGCTCTCAGCGATTCCATCTTGAACTTGAACCTTTTCAGGTATATGTTCAGGAATTTTAAATTCAATATGAGTCTGACCGAACCGTCCGGTTTCGGGACTACAACATGGTCGAATAATAACCCCCTCCTTGTTGAAGGAGGGGAACCTTGACCACCACCTGTTGAAGATACAATTTGTGAATTGCAGTTAACACTATATGTATATATATATAAAGATATATATATATATATATATAAAAGATGCTGTCTTAGATATATATATATAAAACATGCCCAAAGAGACATTAGTCTACTGGGTTCTAGAGTCAACGCTATGTCGATTTCTGCTTGACGTGTCCTGTGGAACATGCAATGGACAGGTGATGCCGACTTAAGAGGCATATGGAAGGTTTACCTTACAAGGCTGAGGATTATGTGGAGAAGGGATCTCTGACCTGGTCTCTAGAGCTATGGCTGGTAATTCTGATCTTTTGCCTTATATTCCCGCACAGCCTAGGAAAGCACGACATTATCAAATGCAGTCCTTTCGATCACAAAGAAACAAGAAAGTCCGAGGTGCGTCCTTTCTTGCCAGAGGGAGGGGCAGAGGAAAGGAGCTGCACAACACAGCTAGTTCCCAGGAACAGAAGTCCTCCCCGGCCTTTACAAAATCCACCGCATGTGGCTGGGGCTGCACAGGCGGAGCTAGGCCCGGTGGGGGCACACCTTCGAAATTTCAGCCACAAGTGGGTTCACTCCCTGTTGGATCCTTGGGCAATAGATATTGTGTCTCAGGGATACAAGCTGGACTTCGAGGAGATGTCCCCTCACCGACGGCCCTGTCGGCTTCCCCCCACGAGAGGGAAATATATATATATATATATATATATATATATACACACACATACTAGGGTCTCAATCTCTGCTGATAAGGTATCTGTCCACGCTGCTACAGCGCTATAAACCCATGCCGACACAATCGCCGGTCTGAGTAGTGTACCAGAATGTGTGTAAATGGACTTCAAAGTACTTTTACTGCATGCTATCTGCAGGATCCCTGAGGATAGCTGTTAAGTCAGCGCTACCTTTTGGGCAAACGTGACAACCTAGGGGAAGATTCCCATCGTATCCTGGCCCTAGTGGGAAAGGATACTCCCTGAGAATTCTTTGTGGGAAACTGCAGTCTCTTGTCTGGAGATTCCCGCTCTTTTTCTTCATGAGAGGAGGGAAATTTACCTCAGCTTTCTTCCCCTTAAACATGTGTACCCTTGTGTCAGGGACAGATGAGTCATCAGTGATATGCAAAACATTTTTTATAACAATAATCATATATTGAATACTTTCCTGCCATTTTGGCTGTAACTTTGCATTATCGTAGTCGACACTGGAGTCAGACTCCGTGTCGATATCAGTGTCTATTATTTTGGATAGTGATCATTGAGAGACTCTGAAGGTCTCTGCGACATAGGGACAGACATGGGTAGATTCCCTGTCTGTTCTCTAATCTTTTGTGCAATAAATTTACCTTAGCACTTAATTTCCATATCCAAACAGGTGTCGGCGTTGTCGACGGAGACACCACTCACACACACATTTGCTCCATCTCCTCCTTAGGGGAGCCTTTTACCTCAGGCATGTCAACACACACGTACCGACACACCACACACTCAAGGAATGCTCATCTGAAGACAATTCCCCCACAAGGCCCTTTGGAGAGACAGAGAGAGAGTGTGCCAGCACACACCCCAGCGCTATAAACCCAGGAATAACACAGTAACTTAATGTTAACCCAGTAGCTGCTGTTTATATTGATTTTTGCGCCTAATTATGTGCCCCCCTCTCTTTTTACCCTCTTCTACCGTCTATCTGCAGGGGAGAGCCTGGGGAGCTTCCTCTCAGCGGAGCTGTGGAGACAAAATGGCGCAGGTGAGTGCTGAGGAAGAAGCCCCGCCCCCTCGACGGCGGGCTTCTGTCCCGCTTAAATATACATTTTCTTGGCTGGGGCTCATACATATATACAGTGCCCAACCGTATCTATGTGTACTTTTGCCAGAAGAGGTCCATATGCTGCCCAGGGCGCCCCCCCCCCTGCGCCCTGCACCCTTACAGTGACCGGAGTATGTGAGGTGTGTGGGAGCAATGGCGCACAGCTGCAGTGCTGTGCGTTACCTCAGTGAAGAATGGAGTCTTCTGCCGCCGATTTCGAAGTCTTCTTGCTTCTCATACTCACCCGGCTTCTGTCTTCCGGCTCTGCGAGGGGGACGGCGGCGCGGCTCTGGGATCGGACGACGAGGGTGAGATCCTGTTTACGATCCCTCTGGAGCTAATGGTGTCCAGTAGCCTAAGAAGCAGGACCTAGCTTCAGAGAGTAGGGCTGCTTCTCTCCCCTCTGTCCCACGATGCAGGGAGTCTGTTGCCAGCAGAGCTCCCAGAAAATAAAAAACCTAACAAAATACTTTCTCACAGCAAGCTCAGGAGAGCTCACTGAACAGCACCAAGCTCGTCCGGGCACAGTCTCAAACTGAGGTCTGGAGGAGGGACATAGAGGGAGGAGCCACAGCACACCAGAATCTAAATTCTTTCTTAAAGTGCCCATGTATCCTGCGGAGCCCGTCTATTCCCCATGGTCCTTACGGAGTCCCCAGCATCCACTAGGACGTTAGAGAAATAGGATTTGATAACCTACCGGTAAATCCTTTTCTCCTAGTCCGTAGAGGATGCTGGGAATGACATCAAGACCATGGGGTATAGACGGGATCCGCAGGAGACATGGGCACTCTTAAGACTTTTCATTGGGTATGAACTGGCTCCTCCCTCTATGCCCCTCCTCCAGACCTCAGTTGTATAAACTGTGCCCAGGGAGACTGACATTTCGAGGAAAGAAATTACGTAACTAGTGGTGAGGTATCTACCAACTCACACAATCAACCATGCCGCACACATGGCATTCAACATAACACACGCCAACAGGCATGAAATAATTGCAGCAACATGCTAAAAACCAAGATAACACAACTTGTGTAACTGTAATAACTAAACTGCAGGTAAAGTACGCACTGGGACGGGCGCCCAGCATCCTCTACGAACTAGGAGAAAAGGATTTACCAGTAGGTTATCAAAATCCTATTTTCTCATACGTCCTAGAGGATGCTGGGGACGACATCAAGACCATGGGGTCTATACCAAAGCTCCAGTACGGGCGGGAGAGTGCGGATGACCCTGCAGCACCGATTGACCAAACTTTAGGTCCTCATCGGCCCAGGTGTCAAACTTGTAGAATTTTGAAAATGTGTTTGACCCTGACCAAGTAGCTGCTCGGCAAAGTTGTAATGCCGAGACCCCCCGGGCAGCCGCCCAGGAGTAGCCCACCTTCCTAGTAGAATGGGCCTTCACCGACATCTGTATTGGCAATCCAGCCGTAGAATGAGCTTGCTGAATCGTACCTCTGATCCAGCGAGCAATAGTCTGCTTGGAAGCAGGACACCCAATCTTGTTGGGAGCATACAGGACAAACAAAACCTCTGTTTTCTATATTCGAGCTGTTCTAGCGACATAAATCTTCAAAGCTCTAACCACATCTAGAGACTTTGACTCAGCGAACGTGTCAGTAGCAACTGGCACCACAATAGGTTGGTTTATGTGGAAAGAGGAAACCACCTTTGGAAGAAAATGTTGACGAGTTCTCAACTCTGCCCTATCTTCATGGAAGATCAGGTAAGAGCTCTTGAGGGACAAGGCCCCCAATTCAGACACCCACTTTGCGGATACCAATGCCAAAAGCATCACCACTTCAAAGTGAGAAACTTCAACTCTATTTCTTGCAGAGGCTCAAACCAACCCGATTGAAGGAACTGCAACACCAAATTAAAGTCCCATGGTGCCACTGGAGGCACAAATGGAGGCTGGATGAGAAGAACCCCTTTCACGAATACCTGAACTTCTGGAAAGGAGGCCAATTGTTTTTGAAAGAAAACTGATAAGGCCGAAATCTGGACCTTGATTGACCCCAATCTAAGGCCCGCATCCACAACAGCCTGCAGAAAATGAAGAAAACGTCCCAACTCAAACTCTTCCGTAGGAGTCTTCTTGGATTCACACCAAGACACATATTTTCTCCAAATACGGTGGTAATGTTTAGACGTTACTCCGTTCCTGGCCTGAATAAGAGTGGGGATGACTTCCTTGGGAATACCCTTTCGGGCTAGGATCCGACGCTCAACAGCCATGCCGTCAAACGTAGCCGCGGTAAGTCTTGATACACACACGGCCCCTGCTGTAGTAGGTCCTCTCGAGGAGGAAGAGGCCGAGGATCTTCTATGAGCAACTCCTGAAGATCTGGATACCAAGCCCTGCTCGGCCAGTCTGGGGCAATGAAGATTGCTCAAACTCTTGTTCTTATTATTATTTTGAGAACTTTTGGAATCAGTGGAAGTGGAGGGAAAACATATACCGACCGAAACACCCACTGGGTCACCAGTGTATCCACTGCAATGGCTTGAGGGTCTCTCGACCTGGAAAAATATCTCTGAAGCTTCTTGTTTAGACGAGATGCCATCATGTCTACTTGAGGAACTCCCCCAAAGACTCGTCACCTCTGCGAAGACTTCTTGGTGGAGGCCCCACTCTCATGGATGGAGATCGTGTCTGCTGAGGAAGTCTTCTTCCCAGTTGTCCACTCCCGGAATGAAAATTGCTGACAGAGCTCTAACATGTCTTTCTGTCCAGAGGAGAATCCTTGTCACCTCTGCCATTGCCGCTCTGCTTTTCGTCCGCCTTGCCTGTTTATGTACGTGACTGCTGTTACATTGTCTGACTGGATCTGCACGGGATCTTGAAGAAGATGTACCGCTTGTAGAAGGCCGTTGTAAATGGCTCTCAATTCCAGAACGTTTATGTGAAGGCAGGCTTCCTGACTTGACCATTTTCCTTGGAAGCTTTCCCCCTGTGTGACAGCTTTCCAGCCTCGGAGACTTGCATCTGTGGTTATTAGGACCCAGTCGTGAATCCCAAACCTGCGTCCCTCTACTAGGTGAGAACTGTGTAGCCACCACAGGAGCGAAATCCTGGCTTTGGGGGACAGGATTATTTTCCGGTGTATGTGTAGGTGGCATCTGGACCACTTGTCCAACAGGTCCCATTGGAATACTCTGGCATGAAATCGGCCAAACTGTATGGCCTCGTAGGCCGCTACCATTTTCCCCAACAACCGAATGCATTGATGGATCAACACGCTTGTTGGTTTCAATATTTGTTTGACCATTTTCTGGATTTCCAGAGCCTTATCCACTGGAAGAAATATTCTCCGTACTTCTGTGTCCAGAATCATCCCTAAAAAGGACAAGCTTGTCGTCGGTTCCAACTGCGACTTTGGAAAATTCATGATCCAACCATGTTGTTGGAGTATTGACAGGGAGAGTGCGATGTTCTGCATCAACTGTTCCCTGGATCTCGCTTTTATCAGGAGATCGTCCAGATAAGGAATTATATAGACTCCTTTTTAACGAAGGAGGACAATCATCTCCGCCATCACCTTGGTGAATACCCTCGGTGCCGTGGAGAGTCCGAACGGCAACGTTTGAAACTGGTAATGGCAATCCTGTACTGCGAATCTCAGATAAGCTTGGTGAGGAGGATAAATGGGAACATGCAAGTAAGCATCTTTTATGTCTAATGACACCATGAAGTCCCCCTCTTCCAGACTGGAAATCACTACCCTCAGGGATTCCATCTTGAACTTGAACCTTTTCAGGTAGAGATTCAGATTTTCAGGTTTAAAATCGGTCTGACCGAGTTGTCTGGCTTCGAAACTACGAAGAGGCTTGAATAAAAAAACCTTCTCCTTACTGTGCCAAGGGTACCAGGACAATGACCTGATCCTGACATAATTTTTGAATTGCCGTTGTTACTGCCTCTCTTACCGGAAGAGAAGCTGGCAAGGTCGATTTGAAAAATCGGCATGGGGGGCCGTCTTGAAACTCTAGTTTGTACCCATGGGACACTATTTGTAAGACCCATTGGCTCAGGCCAGATTGAATCCAGATTTGACTGAAAAGTTTCAGACGTGCTCCCACCGGAGCGGACTCCCGCAAGGGAGCCCCGGCGTTATGCTGTAGATTTGGCAGAAGCAGGGGTGGACTTCTGCTCCTGCGATCCGGGAGACGCTGCGGATTTCTTTCATTTTCCCCTTCCCCTACCTGCAAAAAAAAGGGGAGACCTTTGGCCTTTTTGTATTTGTTGGGCCGAAAGGACTGTATGTGAGAGTGATGTGTCTTTTTCGCCGGTGTAGGAGCATAAGGCAAGAATGTCGACTTACCTGCGGTAGCCGCCGAGACTAACGCATCCAGCCCATCACCAAACAAGGCCTCACCTTTATACGGGAGAGTCTCCATATTTTATTTTCGAATCTACATCAGCATTCCAATAGCAAATCCACAACGCCCTCCGAGCCGATACTGGCATGGTAGCGGTTCTTGATCCAAGAAACCCATATATTTCATGGATTCTAGTACGTACGCAGCAGCGTCTTTGATATGACCTAACGTTAGGAGTATCTCGTCTCCATCTATTGTGTCAATGTCTAATGACAAGTGGTTTTCGGACCACTTTTCAATAGCACTACTCACCCACTCACAGACAATGGTAGGCCTGAGTAGTATCCCATTGGCCACATCAATAAATCACCTCACTCACTTGCGGTCTGTCGGCTCCTTAAGTGAAGCCATTCCAGGCGCAGGGAGAAACACCTTTTCTCTTTTATGACAGGGCCCTATCTAAAATGCGGGGTGACTCCCACCTTTTTTGGAAAAAGGTAAGCTGCCTGAATTCCTTTTGGGAATCTGAAATTTATTTTCAGGTTAAATCAGACCTGAGGTGGGGGGGAAATTATATTACTTCTTTACTAAAGTAAACCCTCTCCTTGTGGTAAAAGAGGGGGCTTCGTAACTTCTAACACAGGCATTCCCAACCGCGGTCCTCAAGGCACACCAACAGTGCAGGTTTTAGTGATATCCAGGCTTCAGCACAGATGGTTAAATCAAAATAACTGAGCTACTAATTAAGTCACCTGTGCTGAAGCCTGGATATCACTAAAACCTGCACTGTTAGTGTGCCTTGAGGACCGAGGTTGGGAAACACTGTTCTAACACCTCCTTTATAGCTAAAACATGTTTTGAATGCTTTTTTGCTAACTTAGGACCTATTCCCCTGGAATCACTAGTGTCGACACAGGAATCAAGAGTCCGTGTCGGTATCAGTTTGTACTACTTGTGCAAATTGTATGTGACCCAGAAAGGTCCCTGTGGATGAAAGGCAGAACTAATAAATATCACATCTTCAACAGATTATTTTCATTTTCTGTATGAGATTCAGTCCAACCTCTTACTGATATGAATCACACTATCATGTAACCTTTCACCCAGTCAGGCTCTTGGTGTCATATTACACCTCTGTGTCCCTAACATGTCTCCACAGAGTTCCCTGCCACAGACATGTCACACACGTGGGTGACTCCCACCTTTTTTGGAAAAAGGTAAGCTGCCTGAATTCCTTTTGGGAATCTTAAATTTATTTTCAGGTTAAATCAGGCCTGAGGTGGGGGGGAAATTATATTACTTCTTTACTAAAGTAAACCCTCTCCTTGTGGTAAAAGAGGGGGCTTCGTAACTTCTAACACCTCCTTTATAGCTAAAACATGTTTTGAATGCTTTTTTGCTAACTTAGGACCTATTCCCCTGGAATCACTAGGGTCGACACAGGAATCAAGAGTCCGTGTCGGTATCAGTTTGTACTACTTGTGCAAATTGTATGTGACCCAGAAAGGTCCCTGTGGATGAAAGGCAGAACTAATAAATATCACATCTTCAACAGATTATTTTCATTTTCTGTATGAGATTCAGTCCAACCTCTTACTGATATAAATCACACTATCATGTAACCTTTCACCAAGTCAGGCTCTTGGTGTCATATTACACCTCTGTGTCCCTAACATGTCTCCACAGAGTTCCCTGCCACAGACATGTCACACACGTGCAGAACCACACCACAGACACTCCGGGACTTATAGGGGGACAGACCCACAGTAAAATCTGTCAGAGGGACACAGATGGGATTTGCCAGCTCACAACCCAGCGCCAGTAACACAATATCTGTGAACACAAAATGCCCACTGACATTCAGCGCTTTTATAATGTTAATCACACAATTATATAGCACCAAATTCACTGTGGCCCCCCCTGTTTTGCACCCTGATACTTGTTCAGTAGTGGAGGAGGACCAGCCTTGTCTCTGCAGCCTGAGGAGAGAGATAAAATGGTGCTGAGCAGTGTGCTGGCTGACTGAGGAGGAAGCTCCACTCTTCAATGGTGTGTTTCTCCTCAGCTTTTATGGAGGTAATTTTTTATACTGGTGGGCGTAGGACTGTGCCGCAGCAACTTATGCCCCTTATTTATGCCAGTTTCCATAGGTTTCATGCTGCCCAGGGAGCGCCCCCCCCCCCCCCCCCCCCGGTGCCCTGCACCTTGCAATGCCTGTGTATGTGTGGGCAACATGGCGCGCTGCGCTCCCGCCAGCCGCGCGGTACCTTTAGCCATCACTTTCTTGATTGAAGATCTGTCTTCTAACACTCACCTGTCTTCTGACTTCTGGCTCTGTGAGGGGGGTGACGGCGTGCTGTGGGAGTGAGCATCTAGGCACGGCTAGCGTTCAGTTCCCTTCAGGAGCTAATGGTGTCCTGTCAGCCAGAAGCAGAGCCATGAAACTCTTTAGGAAGTTGGTTCCTACTTCTGCCCCCTCAGTCCCACAAAGCAGGGAGTCTGATGCCAGCAGATCTCCCTGAAAATAAAAAATCTAACATAAGTCTTTTCAGAGAAACTCAGTAGAGCTCCTCAGAGTGCATCCAGTCGACCTGGGCACATTTCTAAAACGGAGGTCTGGAGGAGGGGCATAGAGGGAGGAGCCAGTTCACACCCAATGAAAAGTCTTTAGAGTGCCCATGTCTCCTGCGGATCCCGTCTATACCCCCATGGTCTTGATGTCGTCCCCAGCATCCTCTAGGACGTATGAGAAACACAGGTAACACCGCCAAATGCAGCTTCCAGAGAACTTACACTGTAACCCAGCCAGCAGATTGTGCTAGGAAATTATTTCAAGTAGATCAGGCATATACATCCCACCCTTACTGACTGACTGCAACATATAATCATTCATGTGAATAATGCATTTACTACTCAATGCAGAAGTATCCACACTATTCAGACAGAGTTTTAAAACCCGGCCAAGCCACTGGTCAGTAAATCCCACTTTTACTTATTCATCAATTAGTGAACTTTTTGCACAAACTTACGTAGAAGAAACAGTCTCACAACTCAAAAGGTTCTCATTAAATCCAAATGTTACAGCTATGCCTGTCCTAAAACAACCAACCAGACCTGCACGGAGTAATAGAACACATACTTACCATACAATGATTCCATGCTTGCAGGACTGTTGTCAATCAGAGCCGATGCCACCCACACAATGCCAAAAATAAGCAGAGCCAGAAGAATAAGCATGACCACTGTCTCCAATATGCGGGCTTTGATCCCCTATCAGAAAAGGAAATTGAGACACATCATTTCTATAATTCACTTTGCTACCGCTGTGAGAAGCTAAAACACTGCAAGAACCCCGAGGTCTCTTCGTTGGACAACATACATATGATGCTGGACAAAGCAAAACGACATACTTTTGCTTATAAACTATTGGCTTGCACTTCTTGTGTTCAAACATCTACTGTCTGGCACAGCTTCCCTAGACTACATTTCACCACAGATAAAAATAAATAAATAAATTAGATGACTAATTTGAAAATAAAATACAGACCTTATTGATTCGAATATTCAGTAAAAAAATAAACTTGCCTGATAACGTCATAGTAAAGCAAAGCCATTTTTAAAAGATGGATTGCATTTCTGAATCTCGAGGCTGAGAAAGTGGATTAGCAAATTGTATCTGCGATTCCAATCAAGCGAATGGAAGACACTGGCGTGCTGCCAAAATGTGGCATGACGCCAAGACCAGGCGTTGCACAGGTATGGTGAGGTAATCGGACTTAAATGCAGCTTTAGCAATTGGCATCCTGCACGTCTCTGTAATGACTGCAGAGCCCTCATGTGGACAGAGATAATACTGCAGACTTTATAGATTTATTTTGAAAAACTCTCTTGTGAAATTTATGGGATTAAAACCATAAACCAATTATAAGCAGTGTATAATGAAAACAAAAAGCACAGTGGACTTGCCATCACATGACATTCAAATGGAAATAATAAGACCTGAAACACTATAGTAGTAGTAGTAGTAGTAGTAGTAGTAGTAGTAGTAGTAGTAGTAGTAGTAGTAGTAGTAGTAGTAGTAGTAGTAGTAGTAGTAGTAGTAGTAGTAGTAGTAGTAATAATAATAATAATAATAATAATAATAAAAACAATAACAATAATTATTTTATTTATATAGCACTCTTTCTATAAACAGGACACAAGGCGCTTTACAGACATCAAAAACAATGCACATAATACAGAAGATTAATACAGCAATATACAAGCCACACAGATATAAACATGAAAATATATGTTATGGTAAATCAGTGGCGCACCCAGGGGGGGTTTCCGAGCACCAAGAAACCCCCCTCCACTAAAAAAAAATATATATATATTTTTTTTTAGCTGCATGATTATTATTAATGGCTGTCTAACGTCCTCTGCAGCCTGCTGTCTTCCTGGTGGCACTTGTAAGTGCAGTAAAAGTTTACTTTATTTTAATTATAGTACATATATATCCATGTGCATACATATATACACATGTATATACATACATACATATAAACACACACACATATGATATATACATGTGTATATATACGTGTACTGTATGTGTGTGTATATATATATATATATATATATATATATATATATATATGTATGCATGTTTAATATGCTATGTATATGTGATTATGAATGTGTGTGTGTGTGTGTGTGTGTGTGTGTGTGTGTGTGTGTATATATATATATATATATATATACATACACGGTATATATATGTGTAGATATGTTATATATATATATATATATATATATATATATATATATAGATAGATAGATAGATAGATAGATAGATAGATAGATAGATAGATAGATACCCTTGTAGTAGCCGGCACTCGGAAGGCCTCCGTGGGCTTTCTGGCTCAGGTGCCATCCTATGAGGTTTCCACCTCCATCACTATCCCATGTAAAGAAGGTGGCACTCAGAGACTTGAAGGTGCAAAAGAATATTTAGTAAACAAGCTGCAGAGTTACATCAACGTTTCGGGGCGCGCAGCCCCTTCATCATCCTGATGAAGGGGCTGCGCGCTCCGAAACGTTGATGTAACTCTGCAGCTTGTTTACTAAATATTCTTTTGCACCTTCAAGTCTCTGAGTGCCGCCTTCTTTACATGGGATATATATATATATATATATATATATATATACACAGACACACTAGTTTTACGGACCCAGCATATACTGGGTCACCTCAGTCCCCACCCCCGTGATTGGCTCCACCCAGTTCTGGAAACCCCCCCATGCAAATCCTGCGTTTGCCACTGTAAATACTTACCGTTGATAACAGTATTTCTCCCAAGTCCACAGGATCCACAGGATAACAATGGAATATGCTGAAGCGACAGCGGATTTGCACCAATCGGTCAAAGCTTTTCCGGCCTCCCAGCATGCAATGGGCCCGTCCATATATCCCCGCCTCCTTGCTCAGGCAAATCACCTGTATTCCAAAGCTCACAGCAGGAGCATCATAGATAGCCCTAATCAGGCGATAATAACACACATGCACACCCTTTCGTACAAGAAGGAAGAGGTTACTGAGTAAAAGGATCCTCAAATCAGGTGTGTCAGGGTGGGATCCCTGTGGATCCTGTGGACTTAGGAGAAATACCATTATCAACGGTAAGTTCTTACCATAACGTATATTTCTCCGGCAGGGTCCATAGGTTATCCACAGGATAACAATGGGGATTTCCCAAAGCAATTTAGTGGTGGGGACGCTCCTGATTGGACAGGAGAATCCTTCGCCCGTATTCAGAGTCATGAGAGGCAAAGGTATCCAAGGCATAATGTCTAATGAATGTGTTAATGGAAGACCATGTGGCTGCCTTACATATCTGTTCTGCTGAAGCACCACGTTGTGCTGCTCATGATGGACCTACCTTACGAGTAGAGTGAGCAGAGACATTAGCCGGAACCGGGAGATCAGCCTGAGAATATGCTTCTGAAATCGTCATTCAAAGCCATTTTGCCAGCATCTGCTTATCAGCAGACTATCCTCTCTTGTGAAATCCGTACAGAATGAAGAGAGAATCTGTCTTTCTGATGGCACTGGTATGATCCACGTAGATCCTTAATGCACGGACCATGTCCAGCGATGCATCTCCCGCAGAAAGGCCCGGTACCTGGAAAGCCGGGACTACAATTTCTTCATTAAGGTGAAATTTAGACACCACCTTCTGAAGATATCCAGATCTAGTTCTGAGAACTGCTTTATCTGGATAAAAAAAAAAAAAAACAGAAATGGGGATGACATGATAATGCCCCTAAATCTGATACTCTTCTAGCTGACGCCATAGTCAGTAGAAAGAGAACTTTAGCTGTCAGCCATTTAAGATCCACTTTATTAAGTGGTTCAAACGGGGCAACCTGAAGGGCTTTCAGGACTAGACTTAAGTCCCAAGGCACTGTAGGAGGAACAAAAGGCGGATGAATGCGCAGCATTCCCTGGAAAAAAGTACGCACATCCTGTAAATTGACAATTTTCTTTTGGAACCATACAGTCAATGCTGATACTTGCACTCTCAAGGAAGCCACCTTCAAAACCCTTATCCATTCCTGCCTGAAGGAATGCGAAGACCCTGGAAACGCTGAAAGACTTGGGGTCCATTTTCCGTTCACTGCACCAATGAATATAGGTTTGCCATATTCGGTGATAAATGCGAGCTGAGGACGGTTTCTTGCTCTGAGCATAGTTTGAATTACCTGTTGTGAGAATCCTCTTGACTTCAGAATAGAGGTTTCAAGAGCCACACCGTCAAAGACAGTCAATCCAGATGTCTGTGATAACAAGGACCCTGCATCAGTAGATCTGGACGTTGAGGGAGCAGAAGTGGAACATCCAGCGACATCCTCTGCAGATCTGTGTACCAAGGTCTTCTGAGACAAACCGGAGCTATTAGTATCACGGCACCTTTTCCTTGCTTTATCTTTCTCACCACCCTGGGTACTAGAGTGATTGGAGGAAACACTTAAGCCAGATGAAAATCCCATCTCACCGACAGGGCATCCACAAAGATCACTCTGGGATCCTTTGTTCTTGACCCGTATGTGAGCACTTTGTTGTTCAGACGGGATGCCATGAGATCTATTTCTGGCAAACCCCACTTGTCTACCAGAGTCTAGAAGACCTCCAGGTGTAGAGCCCATTAGCTTGCCTGAATGGTGTGTCGACTGAGAAAGTCTGCTTCCGAGTTTAGGACTCCCGGAACAAGCACTGTGGACAAGGCTGGATGATAAATATCTGCCCACTTTAGTATGTGACTTACCTCCTTCATCGCGTTTCGGCTGCGAGTTCCTCCTTGATGGTTGAGGTATGCTACTGCCGTCACATTGTCCAAGCGGATATGGACTGGTTTTCTCCGAAGAATGCCCTTTGCCTGCATCAGTGCCATGTATATGGCCCGAAGTTCCAATATATTTATTGTCAGGCAACTTTCTTCCTTGGTCCATTGACCCTGAAAACACAACCTTCCTGACACTGCTCCCCAGCCATGGAGACTGTCGTCTGTCGTCAGAATTTCCCAATCTGATATCCAAAAGGGTCTCCCCTTGTCCAGATGGGATGTCTGTAGCCACCAGGCTAATGACCTTCTTACTCCTATCGTAAGAAACATAGTCTGTGTTTTTATCGTCTGATGCAACCCATTCCATGTGGCAAGAATCAGATGCTGCAGAGGACTCGAGTGGAATTGTGCATACGCCACCATGTCGAATGTTGACACTATCAAACCCATCACGCGCATTGCTGCGTGAATGGATACCTTTTGACTGTGTAACAAGTCCTGAATCCTTGACTGAACCTTGGATATCTTGTTCAGAGGTAAAATTATTCTCTGAAGACTTGAATCCAGTACAGCCCCCAAGTGAGTCATCTGTTGTGATGGAACCAGAGACTATTTTGCCCAATTTATGTGCCACCCATGGTTCTGCAGACACGTTATTGTCTGCTGCAGATGACATAAGAGCAATTCCTGCGTCTGTGCCAGGATTAAAAGATCGTCGAGGTATGGAAATATTCTTATCCCCTGCTGGCGGAGATAAGCTGTCATTACCACCATAATCTTGGTAAATACTCTGGGAGCTGTGGCTAACCCAAAAGGTAGGGCCTGGAACTGAAAATACTGTTGGAGGATAGCAAACCTGAGATAGCACTGATGGAACAGTGCTATAGGAACATGTAGGTAAGCATCCTGTATATCCAGGGATACCACATAATCCCCTGGCTCCACGGCCAAAATGATGGAACGTAACGGCTCCATGAGAAACCGAGGTACCCAAATGTATTTGTTCAGTACTTTGAGATTAAGAATGGGCCGAAATGACCCATTTGGCTTATGAACTAAAAACAGGTTGGAGTAAAAACCCTGTCCTCGTTGTGCAGGAGGAACTGGAATGACTACTCCTGACTGAAGCAATTTCTGAACTGCCTCTATCAAAGCCCTGGCCTTTGTCTCTACCTGAGACGGGCTGGTACAAAAAAACCTTCAAGAAGGGTGTTTCTTGAAGACAAAAGCCCGAACTTTAGGTTTGAAATTGTATGTGGAAGGAAACTTGACCTTCTTGGAGTCTGCTTCTGACTCCAGAATATCTGTCAATTCTTTACCAAAAAGAATATCTCCAGAAAAGGCAGATTCCAAAATCTTCTTAGATTATGAATCAGCTTTCCAGGTGCGTACACAAACTGATCTGCGAGCAGCTATTGTTGAAGCCGATGCCCTGGAGGCAATAGTACCCATATCCAATGCTGATTCTTTCAAGAAAATGCAGCCTGTTTTATATGAGCTATATGGGATTTTTGCTCTCTAGAGGCTATAGAAAAATCCGCCTCCAATGCATCAGCCCAGGCAGCCATTGCCTTTGCCATCCAAGCTGAAGCCATGGCTGGCCTTATGACTGCCCCAGACAGGGGGAAAATGGTTTTTAGAAAACCATTCACTCTCCTATCCGTGACATCATTTAATGATGTTGAAGGCAAAGGTAATGTACATTTTCGCACTAATCGAATTAATGCATATCTACTTTAGGAGCCACCTCCCTTTTTAAACAATCCCCAGCTGGAAGAGGATAATTAGAATTCCATTTCTTAGGAATTCAAAACTTTTTATTGGGCATTGCCCAAGCCTCTTCCATAGTTTCCGTCAGCTGATCTGACCCTGGAAACTCAGTCTTAACTGTTTTGGGACGTTTAAACACAGGTGCCTTGGTTTTTAACACAGGCTCTGCTGAAGCCTCTAAGGATAGAATGGCTTTCATTGCTTTAACTCAGCTATATCCACTGAGCTGAGACCTTCCTCCTCCTCATCATATGCCGAAGTAGAATTAATTGAGCTTTCACCTTCTGATGAATCCTCCTCATCTGAATCATGTGTAGCCTGTGAGGGTGAAGATTTACTTACCACCGGCTTATCAGCTTGTTTCTTTTGAAAAGCTGTTGCTGGAAGTGATACACCATAGGTGGGGAGCTGCATGTAAGGGTTAATAGTGTAACCTATCCATGGTACAGGAGTTGGAGGAATTATCCGTTCAGCTATCCTGGATAAAGCCTGTGCAAACACAGCCCAAGGTGGATCCATCTGCACCTGAATCTGACTTGTATTTTTCATTAACACCTGGAGAAAGCTAAATCAATTTGCACACAAACCATCCTGAACCAGATCCTGAGAGGATACCACAGCTTTGCAAGACAAACACAATATGAATGCTGGTGTTGCTGTAAGTGTACCTTCCTCACCTTTGCCGCTCTTAGACATGGTCAATAATCAACACTTCCACAGTGTACTACACAATTTGTGACTGTAATCACTTTAAACTTCTTAAAGTGACATACAATCCCACCCTACCCTTGCACCAGCATTGAGGATCGGAATAAAACAAACTGACAGAAATATAGTAAAGTCAGCATTCACACTAGCAGTCAGTCACATGTTATACATTAGTATAATAAGCAATATGAGCACATCATCAACTACAACTGCATTTTAAGTATGTAGGAGAACATATTACTGCATCCTGTTTAAACAGATCTAACGTATTCAGACGCAATGTGAAAGAATGTCACGAAAGGGGGAGAGAAGAGAAGACTCTTTAGTGGGTGCACTCTTAATGTATGAAAAATTAATGATAAGAGAAAATGGTGAATGATGAAGAGAGTATAAAATTTTGAACTTGCAATGTGAAAGAAACAACAGTAAAAGTATACAGACTCATGCAATAGGCACTTATCTAACTATTCGTACTCAAAGGGTAGATAGAGACTTAGTGCTGTATAACCCATACTCAGTAGAGTGGAATACAGGGAGACTCACCTCCCTTCCAGGACCGATCATTACATTAGCGAACGCTGAGTGGATCCAGACGCTACTAGTGTACACTGCTGCTCCAAGAACCTATAGTGAACACAGACGCTCAGTGAACATGGACGCACCAGTCACACAGACGCCTATGCTGAGATTGGGTCCCCTTTGTGTACAGCGTCTGAGACGGAAGCGGGAAACAGTTCATGGTGGGAGACTTGGGGGAAACTGGTCATGAACCGGAGGGAGGGGTGACCAGGAGAGCGTCTGACTCCCCACTGCTGACATCAACCCTAGGGATCACGGCCTCATACTATTCCTGGAACCTCTGATCCCTAAGGCCTGGCGCTGGTGCACCCGGGGTGGCAGCCGCGTCAGCGACTGTTTGGTAGTCTCCTCCCAAAACAGTGCGGCTGTGTCCGTATTCCCCTTCTAAGCGGAACCAATGCCTTACCTTCTCCCCGTGCTCCGGCCACAGCCTGGTAACGTCTGCTGGACCTGCTAGTATATCCGACACAGATGCCCGCCGAAACTTCACTGTACTCGTGGGTAAGCGTTGGAGCGACTCTTTCTAAGGTACGTATAAGACACTGTTTAGAAAGATCACTCAAAAAAATAGTAAGACTATAAAAATAAAATAAGAAAGCTTATGGCTGCTAAAAAAACAGCAGCCCTCTGACCATGGTCCAGCTCCTGCCGCACCAAACAAAAAACTGATTTGCCTGAGCAAGGAGGCGGGATGGGCCCATTGCATGCTGGGAGGCCGGAAAAGCTTTGACCGATTGGTGCAAATCCGCTGTCGCTTCATCATATCCCATTGTTATCCTATGAATACAATGTATTACATTGAGCATGTTCTGCTGGGACAGAGGAGCAAAGTGTATTCACAAAGGGGCTGTCGCGTAGGATGATACAAAGAGATTCAAGTTGTCTATTTATTACATTTGAGAGGAGTGCAAGATACATCAAACATTTTGCACAGAGCCTAAACCAGGCATGTCCAAACTGCGGCCCTCCAGCTGTTGTGAAACTACATATACCAGCATGCTGGGATGTGTAGTTTCTCAACAGCTGGAGGGCTGCAGTTTGGACATGCCTGGCCTAAACCATCACACTAATGAATGTGTAATAAAAAGGGCTTTTAATTTCCAGAAATTTTTCAGATGATAAAGTATATTAGTTATTACTAAATACATTGCTACAGCTTTCCAGTTTCCTTTTTAGAATAACCAGCATTTGTAAGGAGCTATAGCACCATATACTAAACAAAAGACATATATATATATAAAAACATGATACACACCAAGGGCCACTTTAGACAGACCTCTAACTTTCATAAGGGCCGCGCATTACTCTTAGTGGGGGTTAATCCATTGTTAGAGATGCCACAGCTCCCTTCTATGTAATTGGAAGCAATTCAATTGTTCTACAGACAAGCACAAGTGTCATGGACATCCATTATTTCTGCTCCACCCTCCTGAGCATGCGAGTAGGAATCCATCCAAAGGCGGGCTTTTCGGAACCCAAACGCAGCGCACTCAATAGTTTTCATGGGTTACCAGCTTTATGTGGCTAAACATGAGGCATTTGGGTATGACATGCACAATAGGTAATGGGTGCCCATGGCTCTCGCGCCTATCCGCAACACAAATGAATATCTCCCACCTGGCATACAAAAACAAATGAATTTCTCCTTAATATAATTCCTCCCTAATATAAGTGGTAAGTCAATTCGATAAATGTAATCAATGAAAGAGAACTGCCATTTAAATGGGACGAAGTTATGTGACCGCCGGTCACGACAGTCGGCATGCGACTAAAAGGGACTATTTCACGACACCCATAGAGTGGGAATAGAACCTGTGGCAAGCGCAGCGAGCCAGCAAGGGTCTTCGTTGTGCTCGCACCCCTCCCCACCGGCATTCTATCCCCGGGATCCCGGCGTTGGTATGGTGACCGGCAGAATCCCAAGCGCCGGTCACCCATACCCAGCCCTTTTGAACAAGTATTACAAAATATAGCAAAACAAATATGACAAAGATGAGGGCTGCAAGTGAACTTTTGAGGGCAAGCTGTTCCCCATCACTGGGCTAACCTAAATATGTAAGATTTTTTATATTTTATTTTTTTATGTTAAGCCATAACACTTCTGCCTATACGTACTCATTCCTGTCCAGGTGAGCCATTGGAATGGTTGTTTAACTCAAGGGACTAATAGGCCCTACACACTGGCCGATTTTTAGAAAGATATGAACGATCTCGTTCAGAAATGAACGAGAACTCGTTCATATCTTTCAGTGTGGAGACTCCAGCGATGAACGATGCGCGGCCCCGCGCTCGTTCATCGCTGGTCTCCCGTCGGCTGTGCATGCAGGCCAATATGGACGATCTCGTCCATATTTGCCTGCACTTCAATGCAGCCGCGTGACGGGGGGAGTGAAGAAACTTCACTCCCCCCGTCACTGCCCCCCCGCCGCCGGGTCGCTCGTTGGCCGTATCCGCCGTCGGGCAGCTCGGCGGCGGGTCGGCCAGTGAGTAGGGCCCCTAAGAGGGAAGGAAGACAAAGAAAGGGCTGAAACATAATAGCTTGCCAATTTTATTTATTTTCCATCATTTAAAATGAGTGGGCGAAGGTAAGCCTAATAGTGAGACATGGCCAGTCTGTACCCATCACATTAGCTATCTGCAGAAGCCAACACAAGAAACAGGCACAGTTTGGAATTTGATTGGAAATGGCAAAGTGACAAATCCAGGAACCTTGACAAACCTCAGGTGTGTTCAACATTTCAGTCACAAGTATCATGGCATAAAGGAACTTGGGAGAGGAAACTGTAGAATAAAACCTTTCATTTTACCAAGATGCAGAGCTGTACAGACAAGAAGGTTGATATCATGTTGATACAGGACTGAGCAGCATCAGAAGCATAGAAAAAGACCAAATTAAACCCAGACAGGCTTCCATAAATTAGACTGTTAACACGGTCTTTGGTTACATATCCAAGCACTCGACCTTCAGACTTGGGAGTTTTGAAGTCAGCGGAAATTCTTGATGAGGTTAACAACCCTATTATAGACACCTGCCTGCAATTGATTTTACTTACTGCATGTGGAAGCTTGGTGATGTTTAGTAATGCAATTAAAGATATGTCTAGATAAGATATGTCTAGATGTTTATGCGTCAGAAAGGAAAACCCTTTTTATTGTATTCTGGTAAGAAGGATTTTATTACGAGGTTGCATAAGCGACGACAGAGAGGAAGAACTCCCTGCTGTGTGGTGTGGGACATTCTTTTACTTACTTAAAAACATAACCTTTATTTTCATAAGTGTAAAATAATTTTTTGCACTTGAAAGTAACAACGGACTAACAGGTTACAAAGTCACTATTAATCGGAAAGAATCGTGTGAGGCTTGAAAGTTGGCCTTACCTATATAATAAGGCAAAATATAAGTAATAAATAAATCGACATAAAACGTAACATACACTTTTAAAACCAAGCTATTCCACAGAGAGATTATCTCAAAATTATCCCCGACTCTTAACAGATTATGTATTTATGCACTGTACCCTTTAGTTCTCATGATAACACCCTGTCATGTTAGTGAGGTATTGTATAAGTTCCCAAATAGTCTCCCAATTTTAATACAAATAATTTCCACAGAAAAGTTAAAATAACAATTTATAAGAACACCCTCTGCTGATAAAAGGGTCTTTCTCATACGTCCTAGAGGATGCTGGGGTCACCATAAGAACCATGGGGTAAAGACAGGATCCGCAGGAGACATGGGCACTTTAAGACTTTGAAAAGGGTGTGAACTGGCTCCTCCTCCAGACTCCAGTTTAGAATTGCGCACATTGAGACTTGATGCACTCTGAGGAGCTCTACTGAGTTTCTCGGAAAAGTCTTTTGTTAGGTTTTTTATTTTCAGGGAGAACTGCTGGCAACAGTTTCCCTGCTTCGTGGGACTTAGGGGAGAGAAGTATGACCTACTTCTAGTGAGTTTAAAGGCTCTGCTTCTTGGCTACAGGACACCATTAGCTCCTGAGGGTTTGATCGCTAGGTACGCCTAGATGCTCGCTCCTAGAGCCGGCCGTCACCCCCCTTACAGAGCCAGAAGTCAGAAGACAGGTGAGGAGAAGAAGCAAAGAAGACTTCAGTGACGGCATTATGAGGTACCGCACAGCGATCGCACGCTGCGCGCCATGCTCCCACACACCGCAGCACTACAGGGTGCGGGGGGGGGCACTGGGCAGCATATAAACCTCTAAATAGACTGGCAAGAGGGGACATAGGTCCTATCCCCCGCCAGTATAAATATTTAGTTAAAAAAGCGGGACTGAAGCACGCCATTGCGGGGGCGGAGCTTAGTCCTCTCAGCTCACACAGCTCAGCGCCATTTTCTCTACATAGGCTGCAGAGACGCTGGTCCTTTCTCACACTGCTGCATAAGTATCAGGGTGAAAAATGGGGGGGGGGGGGCGCCGCACAGTAATTTTGGTGCATTATATAGTTATTATAAAAGCGCTGCAGGTCTGGAGCATTGTTTAGTGTTTCAGAACCGTTGGTGAAGCGCTGGGTTTGTGAGCTGACAAACTCCCTCTGTGTCTCTCTGAAAGGTTTGGGAAAGTCCTGACAAAAAGTTTCAAATTCCCAAAAGGATTCCGGTGGCATACCCGTTTCCCTCTGGGGATAGGGAAAAGTGGGAGTCACCCCCTATTGTGGACAAGGCTCTTTCACGGCTGTCCAAAAAGGTGGCTCTTCCGTCCCGACACGGCAGCCCTTAAGGATCCTGCGGATCTTAGGCAGGAAAATACACTGAAATCCATTTATGTAACCACAGGTACGCTGCTCAGGCCAGCCATTGCATCTGCGTGGGTGAGTAGTGCTATTGAGAAGTGGGCAGATAACTTGTCATCTGATAAAGATACCCTAGACAGAGATAACGTTCTCTTGACACTAGGTCATATCAGGGATGCTGCAGCATACCTAAAGGAAGCTGCGAGGGATATTGGCCTTTTGGGATCAAAGGCCAATGCCATGGCGGTCTCAGCTAGGAGAGCATTGTGGATTCATCAATGGAATGCTGATGCTGACTCTAAGAAACATATGGAGTCTCTACCGTACAAAGGTGGTGTCTTGTTTGGTGACGGCCTCGCTGATTTGGTGTCTATGGCTACCGCGGGTAAGTCATCATTTTTACCTTATGTTCCTGCA
This sequence comes from Pseudophryne corroboree, assembly GCF_028390025.1. Taxonomy (NCBI): domain Eukaryota; kingdom Metazoa; phylum Chordata; class Amphibia; order Anura; family Myobatrachidae; genus Pseudophryne; species Pseudophryne corroboree. The sequence continues at coordinate 177,048,520 of NC_086448.1, forward strand.
CAACAAAAGAAAACACACCACTATCAGATGCAGTCCTTTCGGCCCAATAAATACAAGAAAGGCAGAGGTTCTTCCTTCCTTGCTACTAGAGGAAGGGGAAAGGGTAAAAGAGCTCCGGCCGTGGCAGGTTCCCAGGAACAGAAGTCCTCCCCGGCTTCTGCCAAATCCACCACATGACGCTGGGACTCCTCTGCGGGAGTCCACACCGGTGGGGGCACGTCTCAAACTCTTAAGTCAATTCTGGATTCGTTCGGTACTGGACCCATGGGTTGTAGAAATAGTGTCCCAGGGGTACAAACTAGAGTTTCAAGATGTTCCCATTCGCCGATTTTTCAAATCAGCCTTACCAGCTTCTCTTCCGGAAAGGGAGGTAGTATGCGACGCAATACTAAAGTTGTGTCAAAATCAGGTCATTGTCAGGGTTCCCCCATCACAACAGGGAGAAGGCTTTTATTCGAGCCTGTTCGTGGTCCCGAAGCCGGACGGCTCGGTCAGACCAATCCTGAACCTGAAATCCCTCAATTTCTACCTAATAAAGGAAGGGGAGTTTATGGTGTCGGTAGACATAAAGGATGCCTATTTACATGTTCGCATCAGGCTTACCTGAGGTTTGCAGTTCAGGATTGTCATTACCAATTTCAGACGTTGCCGTTTGGTCTGTCCACGGCTCCGAGGGTTTTCACCAAAGTCATGGCGGAAATGATGGTTCTCCTGCGCAAGCAAGGAGTCACAATTATCCCGTACTTGGACGATCTCCTGATAAAGGCGAGATCTAGGGACCAGCTACTGCAGAACGTTACGCTCTCCCTGACGGTTCTGCAAAAACATTGTTGGCTCCTAAACTTGCAGAAATCACAGTTGGTGCCAACGACGCGGCTGTCATTTCTGGGAATGATTCTGGACACAGAATTACAGAGTTTTTCTTCCAGTGGAAAAGGTTCTGGAAATCCAGAACCTGGTCAAACAAATTCTGAAACCAGCGAGAGTGTCAATCCATCAATGCACTCGGATTCTGGGGAAAATGGTGGCGGCCTACGAGGCCATTGAGTTTGGCAGATTCCATGCCAGAGTGATTCAGTGGGACCTGTTGGACAAGTGGTCCCGATCCCACCTGCACATGCACCAAAGAATAATCCTGTCTTCCAAGACCAGAATCTCACTCCTGTGGTGGCTGCACAGCTCTCACCTCCTAGAGGGGCGCAGGTTCGGGATCCAGGACTGGATCCTAGTAACCACGGATGCGAGTCTCCGAGGCTGGGGAGCAGTCACACAGTGGGAAAACTTCCAGGGAAGATGGTCAAGCCAGGAAGCTTGTCTACACATAAACGTTCTGGAGTTAAGGGCCATTTACAAAGGCCTTCTTCAAGCAGAACGTCTGCTTCGCAATCTGCCTGTATTGATCCAGTCGGACAATGTAACAGCAGTTGCGTACATAAACCGCCAAGGCGGAACAAAAAGCAGAGCGGCAATGGCAGAGGCCACGAAGATTCTCCGCTGGGTGGAAAGACATACAAGTGCCCTGTTAGCGGTCTTCATTCCAGGAGTGGACAACTGGGAAGCAGACTTCCTCAGCAGACACAATCTCCATCAAGGAGAGTGGGGTCTTCATCAAGAGGTCTTCACAGAAGTGACAGGTCTTTGGGGAATTCCTCAAATAGACATGATGGCGTCTCGTCTCAACAAGAAACTTCAGAGATATTGTTCCAGGTCGAGGGACCCTCAAGCAATAGCAGTGGACGCCCTAGTGACACCGTGGGTGTTTCAGTCGGTGTATGTATTCCCTCCGCTTCCTCTCATTCCAAAAGTGCTAAAGATCATAAGAAGAACAAAGGTTCAGGCGATCCTCATTGGTCCGGACTGGCCAAGGAGGGCTTGGTATCCAGATCTTCAGGAATTACTAATAGGAGATCCCTGGCCTCTTCCTCTACGAGAGGATCTGTTACAGCAGGGGCCGTGCGTGTATCAAGACTTACCGCGGCTGCTTTTGACAGCTTGGCGGTTGAATGCCAGATCCTAGCTCGAAAGGGTATTCCCAGTGAAGTCATTCCCACACTTATTCAGGCTAGGAAAGGGGTAACGTCTAAACATTACCACCGTCTTTGGAGAAAATATGTGGTGTGAATCCAAGAAGGCTCCTACGGAGGAATTTCAGTTAGGACATTTTCTCCATTTCCTACAAGCAGGTGTGGATGCGGGCTTAAAGTTGGGCTCAATTAAAGTTCAAATTTCAGCCTTATTGGTTTTCTTTCAAAAACAATTGGCCTCCCTTCCAGAAGTTCAGACTTTCGTGAAAGGCGTGTTGCACATCCAGCCTCCATTTGTGCCCCCAGTGGCACCATGGGATCTTAACGTGGTGTTGCAGTTCCTTCAATCACATTGGTTTGAACCTTTACAGAAGGTGGAGTTGAAATTTATCACTTGGAAAGTGGTCATGCTGTTGGCCTTGGCATCCGCAAGGGGGGTATCGGAGTTAGCGGCTTTGTCTCACAAGAGCCCTTATTTGATATTCCATGAAGATAGAGCAGAGTTGAGGACTCGTAAACAATTTCTGCCGAAGGTGGTTTCATGGTTCCACATGAACCAACCTATTATGGTGCCAGTGGCTACTGACGCCTTAGTGGAGTCGAAGTCTCTCAATGTGGTCAGAGCTTTAAAAATCTACGGCTCAGGTTAGGAAAACGGATGCTCTGTTCGTCCTGTATGATCCCAACAAGATTGGGGCTCCGGCTTCCGGGCAGACTATTGCACGCTGGATCTGTGCTACGATTCAGCAGGCTTATTCTACGGCTGGATTGCCGTTACCGAAATCGGTGAAGGCCCATTCTACCAGAAAGGTGGGCGCGTCCTGGGCGGCTGCCCGGGGGGTCTCGGCGTTACAACATTATTGAGCAGCTACTTGGTCGGGGGTCAAACACTTTTGCAAAGTTTTACAAGTTTGATACCCTGGCCGATGGTGACCTCAAGTTTGGTCAATCGGTGCTGCAGAGTCACCTGCACTCTCCCGCCCGTTCTGGAGCTTTGGTATAACCCCATGGTTCTTATAGTGACCCCAGCATCCTCTAGGACGTATGAGACAATAGGATTTTAATACCCATCGATAAATCCTTTTCTCTTAGTCCATAGAGGATGCTGGGCGCCCGTCCCAGTGCATACTGTATCTGCAGTTACTAGTTCTGGTTACACACAGGTTGTGTTTCGTTAATAATCAGCCCGTTGCTGACATTGTTCATGCTTTTGACTAGAGTTCTGTTGAATGCCATGTTGAACGGCATGTTTGAGGTGTGAACTGGTATGTATCTCACCTTAGTTTAAAAATAAATCCTTTCCTTGAAATGTCCGTCTCCCTGGGCACAGTTCCTATAACTGGAGTCTGGAGGAGGGGCATAGAGGGTGTCGACCTAGAAACCCTGTCGACTTTCCAACCCTGTCGACCTAGACAGTGTCGACCTTGAGACCGGATCCCACATTGAGGAGGGGGTCTCAGATAGTTTTTGAAAGGTAACTCAGGTCGAATAAACAGACTCGCACCAACCACACTGCAGGCTACCTGGGTCGATCCTGGGAATAATCCTGGTAGTGCCCAGGGTCGAATCCCTTATAAATGACTAATATAATGTTTTGTAAATATATATCTATACATAAATCACAAAATTAGATATAGCACCTTTGAAATTTAGCTGTATAAATATAAACACTCTGGAAACTTGTAAAAGCTGTACATTATTAATCTAAAATCAATTTGCACACGGATAGACCCTTTCAAAGAGAGACAGGACCTGGGTCAGCCTAACAATATCCCGGGTTTTACGCTCAGTGTGAAAGAGGTAGAGGCTGTTACAATGCACCATTAAGACAAATGTCTCAATCAAAGATCTCAAAACAAACGCCACTGACATACAAGTTGTTTCACAATGCCAAAACTAGTTCCACTGTGCAGTCATACAGGGGTGTGTAAGCAGGAACCAACCATGTGTTACCATCAAAGTGATGGAGGCTTGTAATTGGTCCTCCCAATCACATTCTTAATGCTCAGTAACAACATTTATTTACTGGTGCTGCATCAAAAAGATGCTGTGCTGAAAAAATCTTTTTAGGTGGTAGTATACGATTAAAAACCTTTACCAGTGTATTCTTGGTATCGATTCAATTCAGCGTGCTGCTATTAGCGCCAGGAAGAAGGTCCCGGAGTTATTCAATTCAGCGTGTTTATGCTAGGGAATCTCAGTACTTGTGCCTTAAACCGGCATTTTCCGACTTTAGTGGCCCCGCTGCGATGCTGTTTGCGCCGTGCTAAGACATGAAACAGCATCGCGGGACTAGTGTTGTCGGATTTTTGCTTGAACCTCAGGAGGGGTGTGAGCAGAAATCTTGTAGTCATACTTAACAGCGTGCTGAATTGAATAGCTCCTGGACCTCCTTACCGGCGCTATTAACAGCGCGCGGAATTGAATCGACCCCTTGTATCTGCATTCAGTAAGATATCGGGAATGTGTAATCACATATTTTACATTAGAAAATAAATGAGATGTGTTGTAAATTTTGGCACTGATCTATAAAGTATTCAGTACTATATCAAATAAATATTGTTAAAAAGAAAACCTTTTCCACAAACAAAAGTGTGTAAAAAAAATTATAATTGGATAAAAGCTGTTAAATAAATTCCCCTTCTAATTACGACCCCCAATGTGCACAAATGCAATATTGATACACCATGTGATTTTTTGTAAATATAAATCTAGAGAAAAAAATTCTAACAGCATACTTCTGCCCCACCATGTGCTATTCCTGTAATGGGTACCTCCACTGATTGCACACACTGCCAGCGGCAACCTAAGCAGTGCACCCAGCCGGATGCCTCGGATGGATTCCTCCTTTGGCAGGATGTACTTCACATGGATACGTGTCAGTTTTCCCATACATGCCTTGGGTTTTTCTATGGCTCACCTCCGAATGAGTAACCTTCATAGTGCACCCACAACATAGCGGTCTCACCTAGTATGCTCGTGGATGGTATGAAAAATATGTGGACCTGACTGTTTTATTTGGACCTGCTGTGATTGCAGCGTTAGATTGCTGCAATCACCCCTCTACTAGAGGCAATATATTCCACCTTGGGTAATTCTATGCAGTGTGCCCAAGATGGCAGCCTCACCTGGTACCTTGTGAGGGTGGGATATACAACCTGTGGAAGTTATTACGCAAAATGCCTATCACCAAGTGATAACATTCTGGAGTAATAAGGGACAGCATTCTGGAGTACTTGGATTCCTAACAGAACAAAATATTCCTCCAAGGTTATTAATAGGAGTCAGCATGGTTTTGTGAGAGACAGGTCATGTCAAACTAACCTAATTAGCTTCTAAAAGGAAGTGAGCGATAATATTGATCAGGGTAAAGCAGTGGATCTTATTGACGCTCTAAGATTCTTTACTCTCCCATTCACTTCCAGAGCAACCCATGCCCAGTGTTTGTAAAATAAACTCAAAAGGGTTCACAAGTGAGCCACCAAACTGCTTAAGGTGGTAGAGGCACTGAATTATGAGGAAAGACTTACAAGGTTAGATATGTTTACACTGGAAAAGAGGCGGCTGAGAGGGGACTTTATGTATTTATAAATATTAATAAAGGGACAATTCAAGGATTTATCAGACGATCTGTTTCCAAAAAAACACTAAACAGCACACGTGGACACCCCCCCCCCCCCCCCTGAGGTTAGAAGAGAAAATAAGATTTTACTTACCGGTAAATCTATTTCTCGTAGTCCGTAGAGGATGCTGGGGACTCCGTAAGGACCATGGGGAGAGACGGGCTCCGCAGGATACATGGGCACTTTAAGAAAGAATTTAGTTCCAGGTGTGCACTGGCTCCTCCCTCTCTGCCCCTCCTCCAGACCTCAGTTAGAGAACTGTGCCCAGAGGAGATGGACAGTACGAGGAAAGGATTTTTGTTAATCCAAGGGCAAGATTCATACCAGCAACACCAATCCCACCGTATAACTTGTGATAACAATCCAGTAAACGGTATGACAATAACATAGCATCAGTTCACGCCCGATGCAACAATAACATAACCCTTATTGAAGCAATAACTATATACAAGTATTGCAGAAGAAGTCCGCACTTGGGACGGGCGCCCAGCATCCTCTACGGACTACGAGAAATAGATATACCGGTAAGTAAAATCTTATTTTCTCTAACGTCCTAGAGGATGCTGGGGACTCCATAAGGACCATGGGGATTATACCAAAGCTCCCAAAGGGGCGGGAGAGTGCGGATGACTCTGCAGCACCGATTGAGCAAACATGAGGTCCTCCTCAGCCAGGGTATCAAACTTATAGAATTTTGCAAAGGTGTTTGTACCCGACCAAGTAGCAGCTCGACACAGCTGTAGTGCCGAGACACCTCGGGCAGCCGCCCAAAAAGAGCCCACTTTCCTAGTGGAATGGGCCTTCATCGATTTAGGTAACGGCAATCCTGCCGTAGAATGCGCCTGCTGAATCGTGATACAGATCCAGCGAGCAAGAGTCTGCTTTGAAGCAGGGCCGCCAAGCTTGTTGGCTGCAAACAGAACAAACAGTGCTTCTGTTTTTCGGACTCTAGCCGTCCTGGCTAGGGTCTGGGGGTCGAAAGCACAAAGGTCGACACACCTTAGGTCGACACCAATTGGTCGACATGGACAAAAGGTCGACATGGACAAAATGTCGACATGAGTTTATGTTTTTTTGGTGTCGTTTTCTTCGTAGAGTGACCGGGAACCCCAATTAGTGCACCGCGTCCCCTCGCATGGCTCGCTTCGCTCGCCATGCTTCGGGCATGGTGCCTTCGCTTCGCTCGGCACACTTTACCGTTCCAAGCGTAGTCCACGTGGATCGTTAAGTGTGAAAAGGTTAAAAAAAAGAAAAAAATTGTGAAAAACTCATGTCGACCTTTTTCCAATTAGACCTTGTTCCTGTCGACCTTTTGTCCATGTCGACCTTTTGTCCATGTCGACCAATTGAGGTCGACCTTTGTGCTGTCGACCTGGAGTCCGGATACCCCTGGCTACATAAATTTTCAAAGCCCTGACCACATCAAGGGACTCGGAATCCTCTAAGTCCCGTGAAGCCACAGGCACCACAATAGGTTGGTTCATATGAAAGGATGAAACCACTTTTGGCAGGAACTGAGGACGTGTCCGCAATTCCGCTCTATCCATATGGAAAACCAGATAGGGGCTTTTATGTGATAAAGCCGCTAATTCCGACACTCGCCTAGCCGAAGCCAGGGTTAATAACATGACCACCTTCCAAGTGAGATATTTCAACTCCACCGTTTCAGTGGTTCAAACCAGTGTGACTTTAGGAAGTCCAAGACCACATTAAGGTCCCAAGGCGCCACCGGAGGCACAAACGGAGGCTGAATATGCAGTACTCCCTTAACAAAAGTCTGAACTTCTGGGAGAGTAGCCAATTCTTTTTGAAAGAAAAGAAAGAAAATGGATAGGGCCGAAATCTGGACCTTAATGGAGCCTAATTTAAGGCCCAAATCCACTCCAGTTTGTAGGAAGTGAAGGAAACGGCCCAGATGGAATTCTTCCATAGGAGCATTCCTGGCCTCACACCAAGAAACATATCTTTGCCATATACGGTGATAATGTTTTGCTGTTACTTCCTTCCTAGCCTTTATCAGCGTAGGGATAACCTCTACCGGAATACCTTTTTCCGCTAGGATCCGGCGTTCAACCGCCATGCCGTCAAACGCAGCCGCGGTAAATCTTGGAACAGACAGGGTCCCTGTTGCAACAGGTCCTGCCTTAGAGGAAGAGGCCACGGATCTTCCGTGAGCATTTCCTGCAGATCTGGATACCAGATCCGTCGTGGCCAATCTGGAACAACGAGGATTGTTCTCACTCCTTTTCTTCTTACTATTCTCAACACCTTGGGTATGAGAGGAAAAGGAGGAAATACATAGACGGACCAGAACACCCACGGTGTCACGAGGGCGTCTACCGCTACTGCCTGAGGGTCTCTGGACCTGGCGCAATACCTCTGTAGCTTTTTGTTGAGGCGGAACGCCATCATGTCTATCTGTGGCAGTTCCCACCGACTCACAATCTGTGCGAAGACTTCTGGATGAAGTCCCCACTCTCCCGGGTGTAGGTCGTGTCTGCTGAGGAAGTCTGCTTCCCAGTTGTCCACTCCCGGAATGAACACTGCTGACAGTGCGCTTACATGATTCTCCGCCAAGCAAAGAATCCCGGTAGCTTCCGCCATTGCCGCTCTGCTCCTTGTGCCTCCTTGGCAGTTTACATGAGCCACTGCGGTGATGTTGTCTGACTGGATCAGAACTGGTTGGTCGCGAAGTAAGCCTCCGCTTGACGTAGGGCGTTGTATATGGCCCTTAGTTCCAGGATGTTGATGTGCAGACAAGTCTCTTGACTTTACCAAAGACCCTGGAAATTTCTTCCCTGTGTGACTGCTCCCCAACCTCGGAGGCTTGCGTCCATGGTCACCAGGATCCAATCCTGAATGCCGAATCTGCGGCCTTCGAGAAGGTGAGCACTCTGCAGCCACCACAGGAGCGACACCCTGGCCCTGGGGGACAGGGTGATCAACCGATGCATCTGTAGATGTGATCCGGACCACTTGTCCAACAGATCCCATTGGAAAGTCCTGGCATGGAACCTGCCAAAGGGAATGGTCTCGTATGAGGCCACCATCTTTCCCAGGACTCGAGTGCAATGATGCACGGACACCTGTCTTGATTTCAAAATGTTCCTGACCAGAGTCATAAGCTCCTGGGCTTTTTCTATCGGAAGATAAACCCTTTTCTGGGTCGTGTCCAGAATCATGCCCAAGAAAGGCAGACGAGTCGTAGGAACCAACTGCGACTTTGGGATATTGAGAATCCAGCCGTGTTGTTGTAACACTTTCAGTGAAAGAGATACGCTGTTCAGCAACTGCTCTCTTGTTCTCGCTTTTATGAGGAGATCGTCCAAGTACTGGATAATTGTGACACCCTGCTTGTGCAGGAGCACCATCATTTCCGCCATTACTTTGGTGAAAATCCTCGGAGCCGTTGAGAGACCAAACGGCAACATTTGAAATTGGTAATGACAGTCCTGTACCGCAAATCTTAGGTACGCCTGATGAGGTGGATAAATGGGGACATGAAGGTACGCATCCTTTATGTCCAGTGACACCATAAAATCCCCCCCTTCCAGGCTGGCAATGACCGCTCTTAGCGATTCCATCTTGAACTTGAACCTCTTCAAGTATAGGTTCAGAGATTTTAAATTCAATATGGGTCTGACCGAACCGTCCGGTTTCGGAACCACAAACATGGTCAAATAATGACCCCTTCCCTGTTGAAGGAGGGGAACCTCGACCACCACCACCTGCTGAAGATACAATTTTTGTATTGCATTTAACACTATCTCCCTCTCTAGGGGGGAAGACGGTAGGGCCGATTTGAAAAACCGGCGAGGAGGCACCTCTTCGAATTCCAGCTTGTAACCCTGAGACACAATTTCTATTGCCCAGGGATCCACCTGGGAGTGAACCCACATGTGGCTAAAATTCCGAAGACGCCAGTGGAGCCCCAGCGTCATGCGGTGGATTTTGCAGAGGCCGGGGAGGACTTCTGTTCCTGGGAACTAGCTGTATTGTGCAGCTTCTTTCCTCTGCCCCTCCCTCTGGCAAGAAAGGACGCACCTCGGACTTTCTTGTTTCTTTGTGAACGAAAGGACTGCATTTGATAATGCGGTGCTCTCTTAGGCTGTGAGGGAACATAAGGCAAAAAATTTGACTTTCCAGTCGTAGCTGTGGAGACCAGGTCTGAGAGACCTTCACCGAACAATTCCTCACCCCTGTAAGGTAAAACCTCCATATGCCGTTTTTAGTCGGCATCACCTGTCCATTGCCGAGTCCACAGGACCCTTCATGCAGAAATCGACATAGCGTTTATTCTAGAACCCAGCAGACTAATGTCTCTTTGAGCATCTCTCATATAAAGGACAGCGTCTTTAATATGCCCTAGGGTCAATAAAACAGTATCCCTATCTAGGGTATCAAACTCCCCTGATAAGGTATCAGTCCATGCCGCTACTGCACTACAGACCCAGGCCGACGCGATTGCCGGTCTGAGCAAGGTACCTGAATGTGTATAAATGGACTTCAGGGTACCCTCCTGTTTGCGATCAGCAGCATCCTTGAGGGTAGCCGTATCCTGGGACGGCAGGGCTACCTTTTTGGATAAGCGTGTTAAAGCTTTGTCCACCCTAGGGGAGGATTCCCATCGTAACCTGTCCGTTGGCGGGAAAGGATACGCCATAAGAATCCGTTTGGAAATCTGCAGTTTTTTATCTGGAGATTCCCAAGCTTTTTCACATAACCCATTCAGTTTGTGTGAGGGGGGAAAAGTTACCTCAGGTTTCTTTCCCTTATACATATAAACCCTTGTGTCAGGGACAGGGGTTTCCTCTGTGATGTGCAAAACCTCCTTAATTGCTATAATCATATATCAGAGTGATTTAGCCAACTTTGGCTGTAACTTTGCATCATCGTAATCGACACTGGAGTCAGAATCCATGTCGGTATCTGTGTCAACAATTTGGGATAGTTGGCTCTTATGAGACCCCGACGGACCCTGCGACATAGGATCAGGCACGGGTTGAGACCCAGAATGTCCCAATGCATCACCCTTGTCTAATCTTTTATGCAAGAAATTTACATTATCATTTAAAACCTTCCACATATCCATCCAATCAGGTGTCTGCGCCGTCGGCGGAGACACCACATTAATTTGCTCCCTCTCCTCTCCCACACAGCCTCCCAGACATGTCGACACAAGCGTACCGACACACCACACACACAGGGAATGTCCTTTCTGAAGACCGTTCCCCCACGAGGCCCTTTGGAGAGACAGAGAGAGAGTATGCCAGCACACACCCCAGCGCTATATAACCCAGGAATAACACAGTAACTTAATGTTAACCCAGTAGCTGCTGTTTGTATACTTTTTTGCACCTAATTATGTGCCCCCCCTCTCTTTTCAACCCTCTTCTACCGTGTATCAGCAGGGGAGAGCCTGGGGAGCTTCCTCTCAGCGTGCTGTGGAGAAAAAATGGCGCTGGTGAGTGCTGAGGGAGAAGCCCCGCCCCAGCTGTATATATGTGTTCATTTGCCAGAATGAGGTCCCAAATGCTGCCCAGGGCGCCCCCTCCCTGCGCTCTGCACCCTAACAGTGACCGGAGTACGTGTAGGTGTGTGGAGCAATGGCGCACAGCTGCAGTGCTGTGCGTTACCTCCAGTGAAGATCACGAAGTCTTCTGCCGCCTGTGAAGTCTTCTTGCTTCTCCTACTCACCCGGCTTCAGTCTTCCGGCTCTGCGAGGGGGGCGGCGGCGCGGCTCTGGGACGGACGGCGAGGGTGAGATTCTGTGTACCGATCCCTCTGGAGCTAATGGTGTCCAGTAGCCTAAGAAGCAGGACCTAGCTTCAGAGAGTAGGGCTGCTTCTCTCCCCTCAGTCCCACGATGCAGGGAGTCTGTTGCCAGCAGAGCTCCCTGAAAATAAAAAAACCTAACAAAAAACTTTCTATCAGCAAACTCAGGAGAGCTCACTCAAAAGCACCCAGCTCCTCTGGGCACAGAATCAAACTGAGGTCTGGAGGAGGGGCAGAGAGGGAGGAGCCAGTGCACACCAGGAACTAAATTCTTTCTTAAAGTGCCCATGTCTCCTGCGGAGCCCGTCTCTCCCCATGGTCCTTACGGAGTCCCCAGCATCCTTTAGGACGTTAGAGAAAAAAAAATGAATACACAACGGAGGAAAGGGTTCTTCACAGTAAGGGTGTGTACACACGGTGAGATCCTTGCTATGGCCGATTTTCACTTGCGATTTCCCTTTAACTCCCCGGAGCCCAGATAGCACAGATTTTGACTAACTTTTCTTGAGATATGGACTATGTGTGCTTACGATTTTGGCTTATGTGAGATTTTGGCTTATGTGAGATGTCATTGACATGTGAGATGAACTAGATAGTACACCGATCTAGCAAGGATTGACTTGCCTGCACAGTCTTTTCTTGCGATCCCGACCTAGCGGGACCGCGCATCGGGATCGAATCGGGATCGCAAGGCGACTTTCACCTTGCGATCTGCACTAACTTTTCTTATGATTTTGACTATATCATACCTCCCAACTTTTGCCTTCTTGAAAGAGGGACACCCGCGCGGCGAAGCCGCGCGCGCTCCCGAAAAGGGGGCGTGGCTTCTCGGGAGGACCCGCGATCGCGAGCCACGCCCCCCGTTTTCGTCACTGAAGGGGCATGCCTCCCAACTGCCCCCCCACCGCGGGACACTGCGGCCCACGGGTGGGACAGCGGGACAGTCCCCAAAAATCGGGACAGTTGGGAGGTATGCTATATAGTCAGAATCGTAAGAAAAAATCTCACCGTGTGTACACACCCTAAGAGCAGGTAGGATTTGGAATTCACTGCCAGAAAAAGTAGTAATGGTGGACTCAGTCAATAAGTTTAAAAATGGATTAGATAAATTCCTAACTGAAAGAAATATCCAAGGATACAGTATTTAAATGAGGTAAAATGTTATTTAAAAAAAAAAAATAAGATTTTACTTACCGATAAATCTATTTCTCGTAGTCCGTAGTGGATGCTGGGACTCCGTAAGGACCATGGGGAATAGCGGCTCCGCAGGAGACAGGGCACAAAATAAAAGCTTGAGATATCAGGTGGTGTGCACTGGCTCCTCCCCCTATGACCCTCCTCCAAGCCAGTTAGGATACTGTGCCCGGACGAGCGTACATAATAAGGCAAGGATATTGAATCCCGGGTAAGACTCATACCAGCCACACCAATCACACCGTACAACTCGTGATCTGAACCCAGTTAACAGTATGATAAATTTAAAGGAGCCTCTGAAAAGATGGCTCAACAATAATAACCCGAATTTTTTGTAACAATAACTATATACAAGTATTGCAGACAATCCGCACTAGGGATGGGCGCCCAGCATCCACTACGGACTACGAGAAATAGATTTATCGGTAAGTAAAATCTTATTTTCTCTAACGTCCTAAGTGGATGCTGGGACTCCGTAAGGACCATGGGGATTATACCAAAGCTCCCAAACGGGCGGGAGAGTGCGGATGACTCTGCAGCACCGAATGAGAGAACTCCAGGTCCTCCTCAGCCAGGGTATCAAATTTGTAGAATTTAGCAAACGTGTTTGCCCCTGACCAAGTAGCTGCTCGGCAAAGTTGTAAAGCCGAGACCCCTCGGGCAGCCGCCCAAGATGAGCCCACTTTCCTTGTGGAATGGGCTTTTACTGATCTTGGCTGTGGCAATCCTGCCACGGAATGTGCAAGCTGAATTGTACTACAAATCCAACGAGCAATCGTCTGCTTTGAAGCAGGAGCACCCAGCTTGTTGGGTGCATACAGGATAAACAGCGAGTCAGTTTTCCTGACTCCAGCCGTCCTGGAAACATATATTTTCAAGGCCCTGACAACGTCCAGCAACTTAGAGTCCTCTAAGTCCCTAGTAGCCGCAGGTACCACAATAGGTTGGTTCATGTGAAATGCAGAAACCACCTTAGGTAGAAATTGAGGACGAGTCCTCAATTCCGCCCTGTCAGAATGAAAATTTAGGTAAGGGCTTTTACATGATAAAGCCGCCAATTCTGACACACGCCTAGCTGAAGCCAAGGCCAACAGCATCGACACCTTCCACGTGAGATATTTTAAATCTACCGTAGACAATGGTTCAAACCAGTGTGATTTTAGAAATCTCAACATAACATTGAGATCCCAAGGTGCCACTGGAGGCACAAAAGGAGGCTGTATGTGCAGCACCCCTTTCACAAATGTCTGAACTTCAGGTACTGAAGCCAGTTCTTTCTGGAAGAATATCGACAGGGCCGAAATTTGAACCTTAATGGACCCTAATTTTAGGCCCATAGACAGTCCTGTTTGCAGGAAATGCAAGAAACGACCCAGTTGAAATTCCTGTGTAGGGGCCTTCTTGGCCTCACACCACGCAACATATTTACGCCAAATGCGGTGATAATGTTTTGCGGTTACTTCCTTCCTGGCTTTTACCAGAGTAGGGATGACTTCTTCTGGAATGCCCTTGTCCTTCAGGATCCGGCGTTCAACCGCCATGCCGTCAAACGCAGCCGCGGTAAGTCTTGGAACAGACAAGGCCCCTGCAGTAGCAGGTCCTGTCTTAGAGGTAGAGGCCACGGTTCGTCCGTGAGCATCTCTTGAAGTTCCGGGTACCAAGACCTTCTTGGCCAATCCGGAACCACGAGTATAGTTCTTACTCCTCTCCTTCTTATGATTCTCAATACTTTCGGTATGAGGGGCAGAGGAGGGAATACATACACTGACTGGTACACCCATGGCGTTACCAGAGCGTCCACTGCTATTGCCTGAGGGTCCCTTGACCTGGCGCAATATCTGTCCAGTTTTTTGTTTAGACGTGACGCCATCATGTCCACCTTTGGTCTTTCCCAACGGTTTACAATTTGGTGGAAGACTTCTGGGTGAAGTCCCCACTCTCCCGGGTGAAGGTCGTGTCTGCTGAGGAAGTCTGCTTCCCAGTTGTCCACTCCCGGAATGAACACTGCTGACAGTGCTATCACATGATTTTCCGCCCAGCGAAGAATCCTTGCAGTTTCTGCCATTGCCCTCCTGCTTCTCGTGCCGCCCTGTCTGTTTATGTGGGCGACTGACGTGATGTTGTCCGACTGGATCAACACCGCCTGACCCTGAAGCAGAGGTTTTGCTTGAATTAAGGCATTGTAAATGGCCCTTAGTTCTAGAATGTTTATATGAAGAAATGTTTCCATGCTTGACCACAAGCCCTGGAAATTCCTTCCCTGTGTGACTGCTCCCCAGCCTCTCAGGCTGGCATCCGTGGTTACCAGGATCCAATCCTGAATGCCAAATCTGCGGCCCTCTAGTAGATGAGCCCTCTGAAGCCACCACAGGAGAGACACCCTTGTCCTTGGCGACAGGGTTATCCGTTGATGCATCTGAAGATGCGATCCGGACCATTTTCCCAGTAGATCCCACTGAAAAGTTCTTGCATGGAATCTTCCGAATGGAATCGCTTCGTAAGAAGCCACCATTTTTCCCAGGACCCTTGTGCACTGATGCACTGAGACCTGTCCTGGTTTTAGGAGGTTCCTGACTAGCTCGGATAACTCCCTGGCCTTCTCCTCCGGGAGAAACACCTTCTTCTGGACTGTGTCCAGAATCATTCCTAAGAACAGTAGACGTGTCGTTGGAATCAGCTGCGATTTTGGAATATTTAGAATCCATCCGTGCTGACTTAGCACTACCTGAGATAGTGCCACTCCGACTTCTAACTGTTCCTTGGTTCTTGCCCTTATCAGGAGATCGTCCAAGTAAGGGATAATTAAGATGCCTTTTCTTCGTAGAAGAATCATCATTTCGGCCATTACCTTGGTAAAGACCCGAGGCGCCGTGGACAATCCAAACGGCAGCGTCTGAAACTGATAATGACAGTTTTGTACTACAAACCTGAGGTACCCTTGGTGAGAAGGATATATTGGGACGTGGAGATAAGCATCCTTGATGTCCAGCGACACCATATAGTCCCCCTCTTCCAGGTTCGCTATCACCGCTCTGAGTGACTCCATCTTGAATTTGAACCTTTTTATGTAAGTGTTCAAAGATTTTAGATTTAATATTGGTCTCACCGAGCCGTCCGGCTTCGGTACCACAAATAGTGTGGAATAATACCCCTTCCCCTGTTGTAAGAGGGGTACCTTGATTATCACCTGCTGGGAGTACAGCTTGTGAATGGCTTCCAGAACTGCCTCCCTGTCGGAGGGAGACTTTGGTAAAGCAGACTTCAGGAACCGATGAGGAGGAAACGCCTCGAATTCCAGTTTGTACCCCTGTGATACTACCTGTAGAATCCAGGGATCCACTTGCGAGTGAGCCCACTGCGCGTTGAAATTCTTGAGACGGGCCCCCACCGTGTCTGAGTCTGCTTGTAAAGCCCCAGCGTCATGCTGAAGACTTGGCAGAAGCAGGGGAGGGCTTCTGCTCCTGGGAAGCGGCTGCATGGTGCTGCCTTTTTCCTCTTCCTCTGCCCTTGGGCAGAAAAGAGTGACCTTTTGCTCGCTTGTACTTATGGGAACGAAAGGACTGAGTTTGAAAAGACAGTGTCTTTTTCTGTTGATGTGAAGTAACCTGGGGTAAAAAGGTGGATTTTCCAGCCGTTGCCGTGGCCACCAGGTCTGTTAGACCAGCCCCAAATAACTCCTCCCCCTTATACGGCAATACTTCCATGTGCCGTTTGGAATCTGCGTCCCCTGACCACTGTCTGGTCCATAATGCTCTTCTGGCAGAGATGGACATCGCACTTACTCTTGATGCCAGGGTACAAATATCCCTCTGCGCATCACGCATATATAGCAATGCATCCTTTAAATGTTCTATAGTTAACAGAATATTGTCCCTATCCAGGGTATCAATATTCTCAGTCAGGGAATCCGCCCATGCGACTCCAGCACTGCACATCCAGGCTGATGCGATTGCTGGTCGCAGTATAACACCAGTATGTGTGTATATACTTTTCAGGATATTTTCCAGCCTCCTATCAGCTGGTTCTTTGAGGGTGGCCGTATCAGGGGACGGTAACGCTACTTGTTTAGATAAACGTGTGAGCGCCTTATCTACCCTAGGGGGTGTTTCCCACCGTGCCCTAACCTCTGGCGGGAAAGGGTATAGTGCTAATAACTTATTAGAAATTAGCTGTTTTTTATCGGGGGAAACCCACGCTTTATCACACACCTCATTTATTTCCTCAGACTCAGGAAAAACTATTGGCAGTTTTTTCACACCCCACATAATACCCGCCTTTGAGGTATTTGTAGTGTCAGAAAGGTTCAATGCCTCTTTCATTGCCGTGATCATGTAACGTGTGGCCCTACTGGACATTACGTTTGTCTCGTCACCGTCGACACTAGATTCAGTATCTGTATCTGGATCCGTGTCGACCCACTGAGGTAGCGGCCGTTTTAGGGCCCCTGAGGGTGTCTGAGACGCCTGAACAGGCACTAATTGATTTGCCGGCTTTCTCATGTCGTCAACAGTTTTTTGTAAATTGCTGACATTATCACTTAATTGCTTAAACACAATCATCCAGTCAGGTGTCGACTCCCTAGGGGGTGACATCACTAACACAGGCAACTGCTCCGCCTCCACCTCATTTTCCTCCTCATACATGTCGACACACGCGTACCGACACACAGCACACACACCGGGAATGCTCTGATAGAGGACAGGACCCTACTTAGCCCTTTGGAGAGACAGAGGGAGAGTCTGCCAGCACACACCCAGCGCTATATATATACAGGGATAACCTTATATAAGTGTTAATCCCTTATAGCTGCTGTTAATCTAGTTATTTACTGCCAAAATGCCCCCCCTTCTCTTTTTTACCCTGAATCAGATGCAGTACTGCAGGGGAGAATCAGGGAGCCGTCCTTCCAGCGGAGCTGTGAGGGAATAATGGCGCCAGTGTGCTGAGGAGATAGGCCCCGCCCCTTCACGACGTCCTTAACTCCCGCTTTTTTGTGTAAAATGGCAGGGGAAAAAATACATCCATATAGCCCTGGAGCTATATGTGATGTATTCCTTTTGCCAGCTAAGGTATATGTGTGTTATATTGCGTCTCAGGGCGCTCCCCCCCAGCGCCCTGCACCCTCAGTGACCGGAGTGTGAAGTGTGCTGAGAGCAATGGCGCACAGCTGCGGTGCTGTGCGCTACCTTAGTCTTGAAGACAGGATGTCTTCTGCCGCCGCTTTCACCGGACCTTCGTCTCTTCTGGCTCTGTAAGGGGGACGGCGGCGCGGCTCCGGTGACCCATCCAGGCTGAACCTGTGATCGTCCCTCTGGAGCTAACGTCCAGTAGCCTAAGAAGCCCAATCCACTCTGCACTCAGGTGAGTTCGCTTCTTCTCCCCTTAGTCCCACGATGCAGTGAGCCTGTTGCCAGCAGGACTCACTGAAAATAAAAAAACCTAACTAAACTTTTATTCTAAGCAGCTCTGGAGAGCTACCTAGTTTGCACCCTTCTCGGCCGGGCACAAAAATCTAACTGGCTTGGAGGAGGGTCATAGGGGGAGGAGCCAGTGCACACCACCTGATATCTCAAGCTTTTATTTTGTGCCCTGTCTCCTGCGGAGCCGCTATTCCCCATGGTCCTTACGGAGTCCCAGCATCCACTTAGGACGTTAGAGAAAATGTATAATACAGGTTGAACTCGATGGACATTTTGTCTTTTTTCAGCCTCATCGACTATGTAACCATGTAACCCTGCATTATGCTTATTTTGCACTTTACGTTTTCTTTTTTTTTATATCTATGTGACTTGTCTATTGTTGTATTACTGAACCTTGAGTATTATGGGGGTAAATTCAGAGTTGATCGCAGTAACAAATTTGTTAGCAGTTGGGCAAAACCATGTGCACTGCAGGTGTGGCAGATATAACATTTGTAGAGAGAGTAAAGGGCCCTACACTTTTAAAGATCCGCCGCCAAGTTGTCCGACGGCGGATATGACCGACGGGCGACCCGGCAGCGGGGGGGCAGTGACAGGGGGAGTAAAATTACTTCACTCCCCCCGTCACACGGCTCCACAGAAGTGTAGCAAATATGGACGAGATCGTCCATATTGGCCTGCATGCACAGCCGACGGGGCACCAGCGATGAACTAGCGCGGGGCCGCGCATCGTTCATCGCTGGTGCCTCCACACTAAAAGATATGAACGGTATCTCGTACATTAATGAACGAGATCGTTCATATCTTTGAGTGATATCGCCCAGTGTGTAGGGCCTATTAGATTTGGGTGGGTTATTTTGTTTCAGTGCATGGTAAATACTGGCTGCTTTATTTTTACACTGCAATTAAGATTTCAGTTTGAACACACCCCACCTAAATCTCTGAGTACATGTTATATCTGACCCCCCCCCCCCTGCAGTGCACATTGTTTTGCCCAACTGCTAACAAATTTGCTGCTGCGATCAACTCTAAATTAGGCCCTATGGGGGTCATTCCGAGTTGATCGCTCACTAGCAACTTTTTGCTGTGCTGCGATCAGATAGTCGCCGGCTATGAAGGGGGAGTGTATTTTCGCTTTGCAAGTGTGCGACCACTTTTGCAGTTTCTGAGTAGCTCTGGATTTACTTAGCCACTGCGATCACTTCAGCCTGTCTGGTCCCAGAATTGACGTCAGACACCCGCCCTCCAAATGCTTGGACACGCCTGCGTTTTCCAAACACTCCCAGAAAATGGTCAGTTGACACCCATATACGCCCTCTTTCTGTCAATCACCTTGCGATCGGCTGTGCGAATGGATTCTTCGTTAAATCCATCGCCCAGCACCAATCCTCTTTGTACCCGTACAACGCACCTGCGCATTGCGGTGCATACGCATGCGCAGCTTTGCAGAGTTTTAACCTGACTGCAGCACTGCAAAAAGTTGCTAGAGAGCGATCAACTCGGACTGACCCCCCTATGTGCAATGTTTTTGAGTGTCTAAATTGCCTTGAGTCCTGTTGAAGAAAGAGTGCTATATAAATAAAATTATTATTATATTATTATTCCTCAGGGGAAAGAAGAAAGGAAGATAAATAAAAAAACAACAGCATTACAACAAGCAAATAGGATTATAGAGAGGCACATTTCTGGGACAGGGTACAAAGTAATTGGTAAGGCATTGGATACCCTTCGGAACTCAGCGCATCCCATTGTACAGAAGTGAAAGTAGTATGAAAATACGGTAGCCGGTCTTCAGGTCGACAACACTTAGGTCAACACTCATTAGGTTGACCACTATTGGTCGACATGGTCATTGGTCAATATGGTTGACATTGCAAAGGTTGACATGAGTTTTTCATCAAAATCTTTTTTTTTTAGCTTTTTCATACTTTACAATCCACGTGGACTATGATTGGGAATAGTAACCTGTGCTGAGCACGGTGCATTAATTGGGGTTCCCGGTCACTTTACGAAGAAAACAACACCTTTTTTTTCTTTAAAAACTCATGTAGACCTTTTTTCATGTCAGCCTTTTCCATGTTGACCTAATGACCATGTCGACATATTTCAGGTGTCAACGACCCAACGATCCACACCCGAAAATACGACCATATTGTCATGCTCGGGCCACTCCCCTAGGTTTAAGTTAAGACAGGCACTTATCAGAATATCTGCTGTGAGGCTGAGACATTGAACAAGCTACTGTATAAAGGGCTAATTCAGACCTGATCGCAGCAGCAAAAATTTTCTCTAATGGGCAAAACCATGTGCAGTGCAGGTGGGGCAGATATAACGTGCAGAGAGATTTAGATATGGGGTGTTCAAACTGAAATCTAAATTGCAGTGTAAAAATAAAGCAGCCAGTATTTGTTTTGCACAGAAACAATATAACCCACCCAAATCTAACTCTCTCTGCACATGTAATATCTGCATCCCCCTCCTGCAGTGCACATGGTTTTGCCCATTAGCTATCAAAGTTGCTGCTGCGATCAGATCTGAATTACCTCCATGGTTTTTCCCATTAAAAAAAGAATTTGCTGCTGCGCTTAGGTCTGAATTAGGCCCAAAAGCCAATGGCTGTGATGGAAGATAATATACATAGGTCAATTATCTCCAATGCCTCAAAGAGCCTATCTGGAAGGTTTAGAAGGAAGCAGCCCTCACTGCGTGGCAAAAAAATGCAAGCCATATTCATGCCCAAATATAGTTTTTTGTCAATAGGATTTTGATTCAATATCAACAGTGGAGTTTAAACATGAATAAAATGGAAGTCATTTAGATGCCCTGAGCCCTTAAAATTTCACAAATCTGTGCAAAGACCTCAAACTTGCTGTTCATGCTGGTGTTCTTGCAGTTTAGCTGGAAAATATGACGCGCTACATTCATCTTACATATATTCTACATTTATATAATAGAAAGTAAAGGAGAATTAGACTTTTATTCTCAGAGTGGAAATGTACATGTGACAGTACATGACAAGACAAATTGTTTATGATGCAATAATACCCACACATTTCGTCAATCAGTACAAAAGGCAGCATTTGCAACAAATCCACAGGGGTATCTAAGGGAATCCAGAGTGCACACTGCCACTGACATCTGGATAAATGAGCGATTGTCATTGCAACGAGGAAATGACAGGCAGAAACCAGCGACTAGTATATATCACTTATTCCGGCTCTACCAACTTCATAAGGGGTTTAACTGCTTATGATAAAAACAGCCTAACAATGCATAATTTTCACAGCAGATACATTACAGCGCTGGACTTTACTTTACGTGATACCAGTACTGTAGGCTATTGTAAAGGCTCTCTTGTTGAGAGGGCTGTACCTTATGACGGTAATAGTTTTCAATAAATAACCCCACTGCAAACAGTCTATTCTCTTACTGTTGGAATGAAATTACATGGGTTAATTTAAAACAAAAAACAAACAAAAATGAAAATATTAGAAAATACGAGTATAGAGGGAAGAAGGGTGTTCCACCATCTATTACTTGTATCTACTTTTGTAAAAAAAAAGTTTCAAAAATGAGAAACAGGAAGCTTAGGACTGGAGGTAACCAGATCAATGGGAGTTAAGATTCCACGTGACTCAACTAATTCCTTGCAATAATGTCATGTGTATCCATGGTGAGGGGTGCTGGAACAGTGCGCGGCTGACACATCTTGACCCGTTGTAAAGTATGTAAACAGGACTTTATACATTATAGCTCCACCCATCCAGAAAGCCTGGGAAAAATCTCCCAATTCATGGCACATTGAAAATAAATATCTCGGCCATTGTTTCCCTTTTACAAAAAGAGGTCTCTCAGTAACATCAGGGTAAGGTTTGCTCAGCAAGCAGTTTGGACTGCAAGACATTTCCCGTCATCTAGAGAAGATAAATGTAAGCCCTGAATAGGAATATGAAAATAAAGGGCAGGTGCTCGTTATTCTAAGGCAAGAACCGAGAGCAAATAGACAAGTTCATCACCTGTCTCTGTTGCTTTAGCTGGCAATTCAATAAACGCTCTGAGCTCAGAGTAATATTAGTCTGCATGTTCAGCTGTCAGGTCAAAAGGACTCTATTCTCATTGATGCCGTCGTCCTGCCATGTCGGATTATTTTCCACAAAGGCACACAATGTTAAAGTGTCATTAGTGCCTCTCAAACAGCAGACCTACATTTTAGTGTTCTGCAGTATTTCTATCACATCGAAAATCTGTATCGGGAAATTCTTAAGAAATGGACAGCTCTACTGGGGATAAAGTGTGTGCATCAAACTTTAGCAGGCAATATAATACATAAAATACACTACAGGTTGAGTATCCCATATCCAAATATTCCGAAATACGAAATTTTTTCGAGTGAGACTGAGAAAGTGAAACCTTTGTTTTCCGATAGCTCAATGTACACAAACTTTGCTTAATACACAAAGTTATTAAAAATATTGTATTAAATGACCTTCAGGCTGTGTGTATAAGGTGTATATGAAACCTAAATGAATTGTGTGTATGTACACAACCTTGGTTTAATACACAGTTATTAAAAATATTAGCTAAAATTACCATGAGGTGTATATGTGTATATATATGTGTGTATGAGGTGTATATGAAACAAACGCATTCTGGGCTTAGACTTGGGTCCCATTGCCATGATATCTCATTATGGTATGCAATTATTCCAAAATACGGAAAGATCTGATATCCAAAATACTTCTGGTCTCAAGCATTTTGGATAAGGGATACTCATCCTGTATTATATTTAAGTGCTACTCCAGCCCAAATCAGTTATGCAATGTCTTCTACTTTTGTAGCCTCAGAGACTAAACAGAACTGAAATGCTTATAGGAATCCGAAGGGAGCTAACAGATTCACTCGTTTCCATGTAATAGGTGGTCATACTTACATATTACCTACACTGAAAACATTTAGCTACGGCTACAAAATCAGGTAGGAGCGGTTGGAATCTGCCAAACCCATGGCTCTCCATCTGTTGTGAAACTACAAGTCCCAGCATGCCCTGCCGCAGTTTTGCTATTAGGGCATGCTGGGATGTGTAGTTTCACAACATCTCGAGAGCTACATTTTGGCCACACCTGCTCTATTCGGTTACTCTGCTCAAAGTAAAGGATCAGTCATATGTCGGTGTAGATAACGTCCTACAACTCTGTATGTCACAGAAAATGCAACTAGTCGGTAATTATTAGTCACAGACAGAACATGATTAACATTACTGAAGGCTCCTAGTTACAGTAATAAAAATCAGAAAAGTAAAAATGTTGTCCCCATTCGTCAATATCTTAGTACAGGTATCGCCCTTCTGTATACAGGGGAAGATGCATCAAACCTCTGAGAGAAAGTGGAGAGAGAGAAAGTATGACCAATCAGCTTATGTTACTTTCCAAACAGCCTGTTACATAGCAATTAGGAGCTGATTGGTTGGTACTTTATCTCTCGCGAAGGTTTGATACATCTCCCCCATAGTTCCCACCATGAGTTTTATGGGATTTATAAGTAATATTTAATTTAAGAAAACTATTTACAATGCAAAAATGCAATGTGACATTATAACTAGTGATTAGGTTATTAAGATGATTATAATGTGCCACAATCTTATGACAATACAGAGAATGAGGATAATATTTCGAGGACAGCTCATCCCTTTGGGAAGATGAGCAGTTATGGCCGATGGATGCTGACATCACAGTAACACCAGCAGCCAAAACTCTGCAGTAACTCTATAACAGTCTAATGAGACCAAAATGGGAGAGGACTGGAAGCAGCCTCCTAATTTGTTAAATTTTTTATTAACACCACACCAAAGCTGCATATTCCAGAAGCATAAATCTTTTCTTAATTGGATCATAAGTTAGATGGATTATTTCAGTTCCTTTGAATAATAATAAAAAAACGACAGAACCCTAATTTCTCTACTGCAGTTCAGAACTGCCCTCTAGTGGTGACTGAAATAATGTCATAACACTGAACTAGAGTGCAAAAATTGCAAAGAAAGTTACAGTAAATGGAAAATAGCAGAATACAAACCATATTAGGGCTGCAAACAAAGCATTGGACAGTTAGTAATGATAAATGCCCAAGCTACACAAATAAATGATGTATTCCGTGCGATCAGCTCACATTATGATTCAAGAGACCTGACATTTAACCCCTTTGAGACCAACCCAAATTCCTTTTTACAGAGAATACATAGAGACATTTTTAGGACACACATAATTTTTGTTTATAAAATTTTTTGTATGAACATTATTTTAGGAATAATGTTCTTACAAACGATATAAATTTACAACAATGGGAGTTCTATTTAAGATGGGATGTTGCCCATAGCAACCAATCAGATTCCAGGTATTATCTTCTAGAAGGTGCTAGATAAACGAGATGTAGAATCTGATTGGTTGCTATGGGCAACATCCCATTTTAAATAGAACTCCCATCTTAGTAAATGTACCCCATAGTGTACTATTATTTGTTCTGGAAGGCAGTGACATTCCCTTAGAAGAGAAGTAAATGGATAATATTTGCGGTGCTGTATGAGAAGTTATGTAGGTCCCATATCCACTGTAGACACTGGCACACGTATGAATGAGCCGATGATGCTCACGTACAAAATGGGTGGCGTGTTTTGCTGGGGTGGAAGCAGGACAAGTAATTTACATATTTCATTTAAGGTGGGTACACACTAACAGATATATCTGCAGATCAATTGATCTGCAGATATATCTATGGACGGATCGAGCAGTGTGTTTAGCATACACACTGCCCGATCCGTCGGGGCCTGACGTCATGAACTGGGCATGCGTGTACACACGCCCGCCCAGTTCACCTGTCAATCACCGCCGGCCGCCGCAGCATGTGTACGGTACACACACAGCGACGCGCCAATATATCGGTAGATATATTGGCCGTCGGCTGTGCTGTGCGGCCGACGCAATACGTCTGTGAACGACGGAGTTCACAGACGTATCGGCCGTACACACTGGCCGACGGTCCCGCGATATATCGGCCGTTCAAGAGAACGGCCGATATATCGACCAGTGTGTACGGGCCTTTATTTGTGTGTCAGTGGGGAAAAGGGTGCAGGGAAGCCTATCTATAGTCACCTCTGCTCTCAGAATTAGCTGGACTGCCTCTGATATTGATTTACCACATGTACGTGTACTGTATTACAGTAGCTCTTTAATATACCCCAAAAATAAAAAGTTTTGCTATTCTGCTTTATTAACAGAAAGGATTTATGTGTGCATAGGCGCCTTAGTAACAAAGATGAGAGGATAATGTAAAACAATATTTATTTACACAATAAAAACATAGAAGCATAAACAGCGTAACAAAATATAATGAACATATATATTGCACTTGTCCCAAAAAGGATTTCTCACCCTCTAATGGATTTGCGGTGGGCAGATGGCTTTCTCAGCAAAAAAGCGATCAGTTCCCAGTGTGGTTCAGATGGCACCACCGCAAAAAGCTTTTATCTTTAGAAGGCTGAGTAGGGATTCAGTCCGTGCATTCAAAATAGGGTATCCATATCGTCCAAACAACGCGTTTCGGAGTGTGCAACTCCTTTTTCAAGCTTGGATCCAAGCTAAATATTGTTTTACATTATCCTCTCATCTTTGTTACTAAGGCGCCTATGCACACATAAATCCTTTCTGTTTGCATTGTACTACAGGGATTTGGTGTTCCCTTTTTCTGTGTGACGGCTGCCCACTGTAACATTTATTGCGCACTTTGGATCTACTTTTTATCTTGGATATTCTGCTTTATTAACCAATCACTTGTTGTGCATGTTAGGTTCCCCTTAGTAGTAAAATGTCTGATTCAGACGTGGCCGCTATTTCAATCACGGGACAGTAATTATATGCTAATGCTACAGCTGATGAAATTTGTACAGGGATACCTATCGAGTGGGCCTCTAGTCCACTGCTGCACCATCAGCCACTTCATCAAACATCTGAGCCTATGTATTGACTAACTGCGCACACCTGGGCTTCTATGGACCCATACATCACAGATATACTATGGCAATATCCCAATCCCCGACGGCCAGGTCAGGGAATCAGGAATATTAAACCTGTTTAAAAATCACAATTCCCCCAATTTTGGTCGGGATTGATAAAATCAGGGATTTTTCTTCTTCTTCAATATTACATTTTTATTTCGTAATAAAAAGGATAAACAAAAGGGGTACCGGAAAGGAAATCAGAAGGGCTACAAAAAGGCATAAGGTAATATGTTTGTCATACAACAATCAGCACAAAGTAGGTAGTGAAAACAACCGGGATCCGGTCGGGGTCCCGGCAGTCTAAATACAGACGTTTGAATCCCGACACTATTCAGACTGCTGGCGCCAAGATCCCGACATTGATCACTATCCCGGTGCTAGGATCCTGACCGAGGATTTGGTGGCCGCTGGAGAGGTAAGCTTCGGGATGGGGGAGGGAGGGGGGTGTAGTGGAAGGACAGGGTTAGGCGACGGGGAGGGGGGGGGGGTTAGGGTTAGACTGCGGGGGAGACTTCCATCCAATATTCACTACACACAAACCAATGTATCCAAGGAAAATCAAGGATTTTTAACATGTTTAATTTCCCCGATTCCCTGACGGCTCACTGATCATGGCTGGCTGGCGGTCAGTGGGTATGGGAATCGGGACACCTGATGTACAGTATGGGGGCTATTAGAGTACATTGGGGACTATTGTTGAGAATCACTGTTTTGAAAGGTACTAATAAATGTTGCATTTATTGCTCCAAACTGCTATTCAGCCTGCATAAAGCATTATAATGTCAACTTAGAAGGAGCAAATATTTTGTCCTGTTACAACTTTCATTCATTTTCCCCCAACCCCAATAGCTTTATCTGCACTAAGCAGGGCTCTTTGAATTTAATTAAATGATCAACTTGGCTGCTCTTCAGTTGCCATATGAATATTTCTGTGCATAGAAGCACATGTGTAATGCATGTGGGGAGCTCACCCTGGCTGTGACGCCTCTTGATGCTAATGAAATAAGAAGGCAGAACACTGTTTCAGCCCACGATGTGGCTGCATTCACAATGCAAAGAATAAACGTTAAAAAGTAGGCATGGTAAGTACTTATTATCACAGGCATATCATTTCTTACTGTTCATGCTTGTGGATGCAAGGTGTCAGAGAACTTCCTTCTATCAGACCACAAGATAAAATAAGGTTTAGCTGCCAAGAACGTAGCAGCTGGTGCAACAGCGGTACACCTATGCTCCACAATAAGGAAGATGTTATTTATCTGGCCTACACTTAAAATTTCAATTAAATGACAAAAAAAAAACGCAAAGGAGAACAGCGGCCTGTGATGGCTCTAAGCTATGGTAATAGATTTGCTCCGTGAATTGAATCACAGTAAGAAAGGGCCCCCGAATTCTCAGAAGCTCAATGTGAAAACTAATAAATTTTTAAGTGAGGGTGATTGTTTAATGATCTGGGTTCTCAACTAGAAAAATGACCTTATTTCTTACTCTTAAAATGTTGGTTAATGTCAAAAATACGAAGGAACAAACTATTGCCTTTGATGTCACTGATTAAACAACCTTTGTCTCTAGGAAGAAAAAAAACCTAATGGAATGAGTAAGTAGGCTGTAATATAATGTATAATAACTCACTTGAGCGCTGGTAAACATTTCAGAGTCTGAGACTCTGAACTTTCAGTTCATGGTGAATGAATGACTTTATAGTCAAATAAATACACGTTTAAATGGCAAATAAACACAACTTTTTTTTTTCATCTGTGCAAGTACACAGCATTAGTAACGTATTACTTACTATGCCTGTGGGTATGAAGCACTTACCAAAGTACAATATATCAATAAATATCTCTCTCCCAGGTTCCAATAACTGACTGTTCTGCTATTTATCAATCTAAATTTATTTGGTCAAATGCGTGTTGGAGTCATTCTAATGAGTGCAAGAGATATGCCTAAACTTGTCAATTGTGTATCTTACAAAGCATATCTCCAACTGTTTAACCAATGAGAATGTTCAGTCATTAATCAAACTTCCTCATAAGGAGCAGTTATAATATTGGAGATCTGAAGGTTCTAAGAAGTTTCAATCTAGAATGATAAAGTGGGGAATCCAATAAATGGTCTCCATACAAAACTTACTAATGTCTTACTCCTTTGCAAGTGTATAAGCTGGATGGAGTGAGTACTGGATCCTTATCATTAACATGTTATTCCCCCGCTACAGACATAAGACCCGGTAAATACACCGGTATGACCCAGGTCTATCAACCCGGGAAATTCCCGGGCCTCAGTCTAAAGGTGCGTACACACTGTGCAATATTTTAAACAATATCACTCATTATTACCCTTCTGAGCGATATTGCTTCAAATATCGCCCAGTGTGTATGTTATGATTGATGGACGATGCGCGCTCCCACAGGTCGTAATCGACCCCCTGCTGTCGGCTGTGCATGCAACTCAATTCGGACTTATCTTCAAAAACTGCATGTTCAGGGGCGGCTGCAGCGTGACGTCACTGAACAATATCATTAATGATATTGCACAGTGTGTACGCACTATATCGGCCGTCCGGAAGGGTAGGGAAAACACTAGGTGATGTCGCTCACAGAGCGTATCGCCTAGTGTGTATGCACCTTGAGTCCTCTATTCACACTACACAAAAACCCGGGAAATTCCTGGGTCAGATGCGTTCACACTGAACCCGGGTTTTCCCCTGGAATTTGGTGTGTATTTAAAGGGGACGCATTCATGTATATATTTTTCAGCCTTTGATATTTGTTAATGGAAAATTTATGGTTTTATTTACTATTTAATTTATTTACTATTTTATTTAGCTGTGCTACTTACTAGGCAATTTTAGTTTTTTTTTTTTTCTTACTAACCCCCCTTCCATACCCAGCTATCAGCCATTATTACCATATCTCAGTGTCAGACTTGCCCTTCTTGTGTGTGAACTTACTGTAAGTACACAGCATTGCATACTTTACTGTGTACTAGTCTAAACTCAGCTCAGTTATGTTATAGCCATTAGCCGAACAGCCAATCAGACACTTTTCTTCCAATCCAGGTTTACACTAGTACCCCTTTTACACTGCCCAAATAACCCAATTTATTGCCAGGTCGCCGTGCGGTGTGAAAGGGGTAAGTCCCGAATTCCTAGGTCCTCTGACCAGATATTTCAACCCAGGAATAAAGTAGGTTTATTCTCGAGTTATTACCAGGTTAAGTGCGGTGTGAAACAGTTACCCGGGTCTATGACATTCGAGACCCATTCACTCTATGGCAGAGGCAGTGTGGAGGTTTTATCTCTCAGCGCCGCCTCCACACCCAGCCCCGATGCCACCTCCAACTCCGATGGCAACCCGATCTGGCATATGGGTCTCATGGCGGGTAGCACCGGGGATGGATCCATGTACAATTACTGGGTGCGACACGCACTTGCGGTGTGAAAGGGGTATAGAGGTGACCCTGGTAGAGAACAGGGTTGTGGACCCGAGACAACGACCCCGGTCATTTCTGTTCACACATAGCAAAACCCAGGTCGATGCACTATCACAGGCAAAGAAACAGGTTTTTGCTATATGTTGAAAGGGGTATAAGTGACACAAACTATTAGAATGGTCTGTTCTGTAACAACTGCAAGAAGTTTGCACGGACGCAGTGAAAAATACTTATATCTCCTCTGATTCCAAAATTCCCCACCTAGGCCAATCTTGGGACACAAAAAGTAATTCCTCTGCGACACTGTACAACTGATATAGCTTTGATTCCATTTTTAAGAACAGCTCCAATCATATGTAGTCATACTGTATATATATATATATATATATATATATATATATATGATACACACACACACACACACACACACACACACACAAAAAAAGGTAACATAAGAACACTTTAAAAATGATTTTTAATGATACAGGTTGAGTATCCCATATCCAAATATTCAGAAATACGGAATTATTTGAGTGAAATAGTGAAACCTTTGTTTTCTGATGGCTTTTTTTTTTTTTACACAAACTTTGTTTAATACACAAAGTTATTAAAAATATTGTATTAAATGACCTTCAGGCTGTGTGTATAAGGTGTATATGAAACATAAATGCATTCTGTGATTAGACTTAGGTCCCATCGCCATAATATCTAATTATGGTATGCAATTATTCCAAAATACGGAAAAATCCGATATCCAAATTACTTCTGGTCCCAAGCATTTTGGATAAGGGATACTCAACCTGTATAATTGTAACAGCTTCAACAAATTGCACTCTAAATGCAATTAATAATGAAGAATTAAAGAAATCTCTCTAGAATAAAAGAATTTGATATCTCAGTATCTTATAGGACACTCCGTCACATATGCGGCAAAACATATAAAACAGATATACATGCATTATATTACATTTTTAGATTTTATATCAAACTTACTTTTATATTTATATTTGATTTGACACCCAGACATATTACATTAGGCAGCAAAGAAAAGAAAACAAAAAGAAGCTCCTATTGGAGAAAGTGCTATATAAATAATAATAATAATAATAAATAATAATTATTATATTTTTAAAAAATATTATCGCCTACTAAAAAGCATTTATTGATTGACAGGCATAAAAAAATACAATATGAGTTTGGAGAATGTCTTTAAAGTTCTGATGTATATTAAAGCTTCACTGTAGTTCACAATGCGAACAGTAGAGCAGTAGTCATGTGACTATCCACAGATATCATAAGCAGCATCACTACAGCCTGCTGAACCTGCAAATAATGTGCTGCTAAATTAAGCAGAATGTCAATGTTTTACTATGAAGAAGAAAATACATTTGTAAGAAAAAAAGAAGGTGTTAATGGACAGGTTTGAAGAACAACATAATAGTAAAAAGATAAAAAATTAGCTATTTATATTCACCGGAATGGGTAATGTGCAATAATTTAATTTTCTTTGAAATTGAAAACATGCATGTGGTTAAAAAAAAAAAAAGCCCCTTCATTATTCCCTCTGCCTGGTGACTGGTTCATAAAGCAACTGTTAAATACTATTTTCTAGAGAACACTATGATTAAACCAGTTTCTAAGACAAATTTTCCTGAAAGGTTCGCAGCGGGGGTCTCTCTTATTGTTAGGGCAGTGCACGATTTCCTCTCACCCACAAAAAGTCATAGAGAGAACCTGTATGGTGTCGGTAACACTAAGCAGCACTTCCTTAATCACTCATTTCCAACAATTTATGGATGATCAGTGGCAAAAAAAAAAAAAAAATTCATGAAAGAATTCAGTGGAAGTCAGTTGAGACAAACAGGCTTTTGCTTCCATCCCGATGCTGCGACTATTTAAAATGGAGGCCTGATACGAATTAAACCGCTGGAAAATAAAGGGTCGTCTGGCCATAAAATACAGTACTGGGTCACTTTTATGTAAGTTTGCCAAAAGGGACAAAAACCAGGACAATTTCAAACTGTGACACAGGATAGAAGCATATTAAAACAATCTTGCTTTCTTCTCCATTGTGCTGTCATGTTACTTAGCTTTATAGACCTTGCAAACAGGAGACCCGACCTCTTCGATTTCCACCTGGCCCACCTAATTAATTAAGCAAGGAAGTTACCTTACATTTTTTTCCCCGTCCTATTTGCTTTTATTATCAGCCACTTCGTTTGATGTTTTAGAAGTTAACCTCTTAATCCCACTGAACATTTTGGGGATGTCTGGATCGTTTGGGTAATTGGTCAGGATGTTTCTACCGCTCATGTTCAATTTTATGCAACAAGTTGCAGTATGATGTTCAGTATTAAAAACCTTGATATAGGCACCTTATTGGACTGGTGGGGGCGGAAGCCATATTTAATATGTGCAAGTCAAACAAAAGGTGATGGAGTGTTTACGGAGTGTATACAATTTACGGGGGGGTGGGGGACTTTAAGCTTTTATGCCATTTGTATTATAACTGTAACTATTTCATCTGGGATATATTCTTTCTATAACTAAAAAAGATTTATTTATCGGATTCTAAGTGTTGTCACTTTCACAATTCATTTCAGTTCTGTGCAGCGACAGAATCGGGAAGCTCTTACATGAAGAAAGTGTGTGTAGAACTCATTGGATCAGGTCTCCATCTCTTATTATCCCCCATATAAATATCTTCCATCTTTTCAATTCTCAGATTCCAGAGTACGACAACGGATACCCTACTCATACCATTGACAAAGCGCAGGGAAACTGGATAAATCAGGGCTCTAGGCGTCCGACATCTTCTGTGCCAATTGTGTTGCATTTTGTTTTTAACATATTTTACAAAAATAAGAGACAACGCTGATGTGATAACATCCAATCTGCATGCAGCTGCCCTGGAGTTCCTTAGTTGTAAAGAGGGAAGTTCATTTAGCACTGTATATGTAGAACAGATCATGGAACTAGCCAGCAGCAGTATACATTTTCACCCATGTTATAGCAGGTAAAATGGATTTCTTTTTACTACACGTGGACTATTGCCAGAGAATGGGTGCTTCTTATATTAAACAAATGAAAGTGTAATATTCATCCAACATTACATAACATGTCAAGACATTGTTAGGGCAAGGCTACAAAAATTCAGTACTTATGGCTAGTGGAGAAACACGACCGTTTTCCAGTTGACTGATATATGGTGCAATCGTACTGCCAAATGCAGGTGGAAAGTAAATTCATTTGCATAACCACAATTGTCAATAGATTTGGGTAGATGAAAAGGAGATATTGTCTAGGGGTATATGTGATATTTTAGGAAAGGTTCTGAAACATTTAATAGATGGTATTCAGGTAAAGAGAAAGTCTTATGAACTTTAATGTGGTTTTATAGGAAAGTCCTATACATACACAAGTAAATTAACATATATTGCAGAATAAAGCCTGTGTATCAAAGATCTCCAAAATATTCATGTTTAATAAAAGAGCTTATGACAGCTTATGACAGTGACCATGCTACTGCTCACCCACGACTGCTGTCTGTGAATTAAAGGCAGCTTACAGCCGCCGTAACTCGCACTGTCAGAGTCTGCCTGACAGAGTGCCAAACTGAGGAAAGCATAAGGGGTAGGGCCCTTGTCACGTACAAAGTAGTGTTCCTGCCACCAAGGTACATGCCCCTGTTCTCCGCACCATGCAGGACATTGTGCTTGTACCTGTCACCAACTGCTTCCTCTGTATTCCGCTGTCACCAACTGCTTCCTCTGTATTCCGCTGTCACCCTCTGCTTCCCCTGTATTCCGCTGTCACCAACTGCTTCCTCTGTATTCCGCTGTCACCCTCTGCTTCCCCTGTATTCCGCTGTCACCAACTGCTTCCTCTGTATTCCGCTGTCACCAACTGCTTCCTCTGTATTCCGCTGTCACCAACTGCTTCCTCTGTATTCCGCTGTCACCCTCTGCTTCCCCTGTATTCCGCTGTCACCAACTGCTTCCTCTGTATTCCGCTGTCACCAACTGCTTCCTCTGTATTCCGCTGTCACCCTCTGCTTCCCCTTGCCTTCCATTTCCACCCTCTGCCGTGTAGCATATTGTGAATTTGGGTTGGGGTAGAGGAGGGGGGCCCAAATTATATTTTTGCACCTGGGCCCACCACTCAAGTTCCACCACTGAGATATACACTTTCATTCTATCATCACAGTGAGCATCAGGTTTTCTTCACACAGAGGTTAAAGGGACAGCATACCAGAATACCACTTTACTTTTAATAGATGTTGTATAAGATCTGACCAATTCATCACGGTCTCCTCCTGTCACTTTGGGCAAAAGAATGCAAAACAAAATGGGCCAACACATGAGGTGTGCAGGAGATGCGATTTGTCAGCAGAGCACATAGCCATAAACCCTGTGCATCCAGCTTCGACAAATGTATGATTTTACTTCCCATCATAAAACATATATTTCTAGGACTATACACAGACCAAGCTCATCAGTACCATTTGTTAAGAACACCCACTTGCGGAGGAGCGGGGGGGGGGGTCAATTCAAATAGCCATGAGTTGGCAGAAAACTGCTTAAGGAGGGTTATACAAAAATCCAGTGGCTGCAACTTTTTGCTATTCATTTAGACATCTGTGGGTCTCAATGAAAATTAGAGAGGATTTTAGTTTGCAGCACCTGAGTAAAAAATATGGAAGAATCCTTATTTTAAACCTAAAAATGTAGAGAAACAGAACAGTACCCCGGGACACTCCTCCTACTGATTGATATTGGGTACATTGTTTTTAAACAGGAAAATATGGCAAATAAAGATATGTTATTGTTGAGTGTTGTATTAAAGGGAAAAGGTTGTTGGACTTGCAAGGGGTTTTTAAAAAAAATATATATATTTTATAAAACCTCAAAATCACTATAGAGACATCTTCATATACTCCAAAGATACCATAGATGCTTATTTGCTGAAATACACATGCAGGCTCTCCTTTTTCAATACTCTGCTTATGGCTACCAGTAGCTCTCTATATGGATGCACTTCCCCTAGAACTCTGGATACCCGGCTCTCCAGCAGCAAGCAGCACATGACTACATGTCTGTACTGAGTCGGGTATGCGTGACCGCCGGAATGCCAGCAGGAGGGACGAGCGCAACAAGCACCTAGCAGGCTCGGTAGCGTCCGTTCTATTCCCACTCTATGGGTGTCGTGTACACCCACAAGTGGGAATAGTCCCTGGTAGTCGGCATGCCGACTGTCTGGATTCTCAGGGGGCAGGATGTAGGGGGAGGTGTTGTGACCAGTGGTCTCCTGACCGCCGGTCACATAACTACATCCAGTCTGTACTGAAGACGTTGCTGTAATGCCGCTGCCGCTTGCAAGAGGTGTCCTGCCGTGTCGAGGGGATAAAAACAAGAAAACCGCGTCCGGTAAGTAACCCATTTGGGTTCTGCAGGACCACAGACAGTACAGCTCTTACAGCCTGATGGGTGGTCTGCACTTGTAAACAGCATAATAGCGTAATAAGGAACACACACACTGGGGCACAATACAGTACAAATGGTGGAGGGAGGGTCAGTAATGAACTTACAGATGGTGGGATGGAACAAAATAATTAGCATACAAATATATGTATGTCTGTGAGTATATATGTATGTATACACATACAATTAAGGGGAGGTCATTGCCGAAATCCCGACACCTGTCAGAATGCAGACGCCGGAATCCCAACAGCCAGCATCCTGAATGTCAGTATGCCAGGGAGAGTTCGGGTAAGACTTAGGCTGCGGGGATGGAGATTTAGGGGAAGAGGTCGGTTTAAATCATTTTATTCAAAATGTCAGGATTATGGTGGTCGGGATGCGTCTGTCAGTATTATGACCACCGGCATCCCATACCCAACCTCAATTAAATATCCCCATCAGACCCCATATAGTTAGTGTGTGTGTGTGTGTGTGTGTGTGTGTGTGTGTGTGTGTGTGTGTGTGTGTGTGTGTGTGTGTATATACATAAAGAATAGACGGCACTCAAGGACTTTTAAAGTGAAAGTATATTATGAGCAAAGTCACAAAATGTTGTGCCTTTCTTTACAATATATTTTATTACTTTAAAAGTACTTGAGAGTTGTTCCTTTTCTCTGTATATTGTATAATGATGCAGTTCACCCCAGCCCACCTAGAGGCCACCTGCATCGGCCGTCCGGAAAGTGGGGAGGTAGGTTTGCACGTTTGGGGGCGCTAGACTGATGCTTTGTCTAGGGTGTAGAGAGATTTGCCTGCAGTATGATACAAACACAGAATGAATACAGGCAGACACTTGGGTGTCTAGGTAACAAATATGACAATAGAAGAGATTTCATATCGCTGCTTTTCAGAGTGAAAGGCTTATATCGCCACCTTTTCAATTACAACTTTGGTGGGGCGGCTAGGCGATGGTGAGCTCACCAGTGATAGTGGGGGACATTTACTAAGAAGTGATAAGAGTGGAGAAGTGAGCCAGTGGAGAAATTTCCCCATCAACCAATCAGCAGCTCTGTATAAATTTTATAGTATGCAAATTATAGATGTTACTTCAGTGCTGATTGGTTGATGGGGAAATTTCTCCACTGGCTCACTTCTCCACTCTTATCACTGCTTAGTAAATGTACCCCATTGTCTGGCAACACTAAGAGGCCTATTCCTGCCTCACCAATTACTCTTGGGACCCAGTGCTTACACAGTGGAACTGGAAGTCAGAACCTGACAGTAGCAGTTTTCTGTGAAATCACTAGAATATTATATGGTTTGAACTTCGGGTGAATATTATAAGACCTTACTGCTGGGATGGCTAGCAACACATTTAATGTTACCTAACTATAAATAATGTTTCTCACATTAGATTGATAGGTTACACATGGCTTTGAAATAGTCCTATAACCATTATCAGGTGGATCAACAATTGCATCTCTGAAACAATTGCAGATGGAGATAGTTGAATTCCCTAATGCTCAAGCAATAAAGAACGATCAATATCTTTTCTCTACAGAATCCAAAACATCCCAGTGATCATCACCCACATCATATATACACCACAGACATAATGACCATTGCGTGACTAGAGGCCTGATTCAGATGTGGTTGGAGTGAGCATCACTGCTGCTTACTTGGAAACAGCAGAGAAGCTCAGATATGATAATGCAGCAGGGGGCACCTGGTATATGTAGAAACCTCATGCATCCATGTGTGATCCAGTGCTGCACCCGAGAATGCAGCATTGGATCACGTGACACCATCAGCCTATGCAGATACAGGCGCGATCACACAAGAGCATAGGCATGTTGCATATCATTTTAATTAGCAGAGGCTGCTTGTGCGTCTTATCCACACAGCGATGCGAATAAGATAATGTTCGGCAAAACAAACTACGCCCGACTAATGGAGTTGCAAGGGACCTGTCAGCTCACTTGCAC
Organism: Pseudophryne corroboree; assembly: GCF_028390025.1. NCBI lineage: Eukaryota > Metazoa > Chordata > Amphibia > Anura > Myobatrachidae > Pseudophryne > Pseudophryne corroboree. The sequence goes on from NC_086448.1 coordinate 177,085,482, forward strand.
CAGGCATCTCTCGCTGCGTGGTGTATTGAGGCATGATGTATGAGGACACATCTGTACATATATGTCTATAAACCTGTACATATACTGATAGACAGACAGACAGATTTCTGTTGTCACAGAACCAGAATACCACAATTCATGTGCAGACATTTATTTCACTTGTATTGTGGTGTGCTGGTTATTACTTTATACAACATTCAATACTAAGAACTAAGGTTCAAAAAGGGTTTAGATTGCCTAAAAGATAAAAAAAAGGGGCAGAATAGATGGGCCAAGTGGTTCTTATCTGCCGTCAAATTCTATGTTTCTCAGAACCCACTTTAAAGACATTTGTGAGTATGCAATACTTGCTCTGCATTAGATAGATAGATAGATAGATAGATAGATAGATAGATAGATAGATAGATAGATAGATAGATACTGAGATGGTTGCAGTAAATGCCCCAAACAACTTGGTGTAATGACTGCTCAGTAATAACATGTAATTTCACACTGATTTCCAACAAGTGTCACTGTGTAATATCAGTGGTAAGATGATGGTGTGGAGTATAGGGCAGAGAGCTGATGCATGGCCATTACCAACTGCCGCCCGCATGCCACATTTGAATTCTCCATGGTATAAAACCCCAGCGCACGGCAATATCACTGCCATTTACTCAGTTGAAGCTGTTGCTAACACACGAGAAAAGCCTCAGGAAGAGCGAACTAGTCTGTACTCTGTACCTAGTGAATACTTCCCGCAAGTTACCAGATCAGAGTACACAATCAGATCTGTGCTATGTGTGTGATTTTTTATTTTTTTACTTTTGTGCACCTACTTTTTACTGTGAACTACATCAGAAGCGGCAATGAGCCGGAGGGAATTAGTCTAGCTGATTGGATCAGGTCCAATCCAGAACATCATCAAGGGCAACCTCTGGAAGGCAAACCTCTGGAAGATCAACCTCAGAAAGGGCACCATCAGAAAGACCAGACACTGTTGGACTGCTGCACTGTTGGAGAAGAAGAAGCCGGAGAGACCTGTACCATCTGTATTTCACAGTTTGAGAATGGAGAAAAAGTAGCAGTGCCATCCTGCCTCCATGTTTTCCCATGCACCATGCTTGGCTCAATGGCTTCAGATTAACATTGTTTGCCCCCGTGCCGTGCACTGTGCTTTGACTTCAACCCATTCTGCCAGTCTCTATGAAAGAGAAAATCCAACAATTCCAACAGCTACTAATCTAAAGGCCAAGGCAGGATATAAAAACGTGACTGGCGACAACAAGGGACAAGACAGGTAAATCTCTTTTAGGTGATTAATTAATACAGTATCTCTTTGCCTGGAACTGGGAGTTCTCTTGCCTCCAAGATTGTTGGACAGGGAAGTACAGTGCTTTTTTACTGCACCCTTTGAATACTGTGTTGTTTGCTTTTTTCTTTCTATCTTTTTTATTCCTTCTCTACCCACTTCAATTTCTTCGAGTTCTGATTGTCTATGCCCTCTTGGTCTTTCTCCCTCTTTTTTATTTTTATTCCTTTAATTTTCTCTTCAGCAGTCTGTCTTGTTTTTGGTGTGTGATTTTGTCCCTCCCCAGACTAGTCTTCTTGCTTTCCGGCCAAGTATCTGACTGACACGAGGTTTTCCCCAGTCTAGGCCACACCCTTCCAATAATCAATAATAATCGTTACACTTTGACAGTGTTTTTTATGCAATTTTTTTTAGCTAAATTAAGGCTACGGACGTGTCAAGCACCCGAACACCTCCGGGTGAAGGCCCCACTCTCCTGGGTGGAGGTCATGTCTGCTGAGGTAGTCTGCTTCCCAGTTGTCTACTCCCGGGATGAAGATTGCCGACAACGCCCCAGTGTGACTTTCCGCCCAGAGGAGAATCCTGGTTACCTCTGACATTGCTGCTCTGCTCTTTGTTCCTCCCTGTCGGTTTATGTACGTTACTGCCGTCACATTGTCCGACTGAACCTGAATGGCTTGATCTTGATGAAGATATGATGCCTGTAGAAGGGTGTTGTATATGGCCCTTAGTTCCAGAATGTTGATTGGAAGGATGGTTTCCTGACTTGATCAATTTCCTTGGAACTGTTGCCCTTGGGTGACTGCTCCCCAACCTCTGAGGCTTGCGCCTGTGGTTAGCAGAAACCAATTTTGAATCCCGAACCTTCAGCCCTCGGTCAGGTGAGAAGTCTGAAGCCACCACAGAAGAGAAATCCTGGCCTTTGGCGACAGAAGGATTCTGTGGTGCATGTGAAGATGCGATCCGGACCATTTGTCCAACAGATCCAGCTGGAAGGGCCTTGCGTGAAACCTTCCATACTGCAGTGCCTCATAAGAGGCTACCATCTTCCCCAGGAGGCGAATGCATAGGTGCACCAATATCCGAGTAGGTTTTAGAACATCCCGCACCATCGACTGGATTACCAATGCCTTGTCTAAAGGAAGGAATGCCTTCTGTGCCTCGGTATCCAGTATCATCCCTAGGAACGGAAGCCTCTGTGTTGGTTCCAGATGAAATTTTGGTAGGTTCAGAATCCACCTGTGATCCTGGAGTAGTCATGTTGAGAGCGCAATGTTGTCCAACAACTTCTCCCTGGATGGTGCTTTTATCAGCAGATCGTCCAGGTACGGTATTATGTTCACTCCTTTTTTTGAGGAGGAGAAACATCATCTCTGCAGTTACCTTGGTGAACACCCTCGGTGCCAAACAAGGCTAAATGGCAGGGCCTGGAACTGGTACTGACAGTCCTGTAATGCAAATCTTAGATAAGCCTGATGAGGCAGCCAAATCGGAATATGAAGGTATGAATCCTTGATATCTAGAGACACCAAGAATTTCCCCCCTCCTCCAGACCGGAGATCACCGCTCTCAGGGACTCTATCTTGAACTTCAACACCTGTAAGTACGGGTTCAACGACTTGAGGTTTAAAATGGGCCTTACCGAACCATCCGGTTTTGGTACTACAAACAGGTTGGAATAATAACCTTTGCAGTGGAACTGGAACATTGAGAAGCTGGTAAGCCCGATTTGAAGAATCTGTGAGGTGGGAGTTCCTGAAACTCCAGTCTGTAGCCCTGGGTGATAAGATCTTTAACCTAGGGATCCTAGCATGATGTTGCCCAGATGTGACTGACATATCTTAATCGGGCTCCCACCTGCCTGTCTTCCAGGCAGTGCAGACCACAGTCATGCTGAAGGCTTAGAGGAAGCAGAACTGGGGTTCTATTCCTGTGAACCTGCAGTTGCTGGTTTTCTGAGTTTACCTCTATTGCCTTTGAAGGCCGTAGAGGAACCTTTGGTTTTATTTTTGTCATCCGAAAGGACAGCAGCGTAGGAGCAGAGTAGGTTTTCCTAGCCTGGAAAGCATGCGGAAGTAAGGTATGTGGACTTACCCGCCGTAGCCTTGGCAATCCATGTATCTAGTTCAGCTCCAAACAGGGCCTCACCTGTAAAAGGTAGGTTTTCCACACCTTTCCTGAAATCCGCGTCTGCAGTCCACTGGCCCCTGCGTGCTGACACTGCCATGGCAGTGTTGCGTGCATTGAGCAATCCTATTACTTTTATGGCGTCTACCATAAAATTTGCAGAGTCCTGTATATGCTGTAGGAGTAAAACTATCTCCCCTCGGATAAGGAATCTAACTCGTCAATTAGATTTCCTGACCATTTTGCAATGGCCCTAGTGATCCATGCACAAGCAATAGTGGGTCTCTGGGCCACCGCAGCAGCTGTGTACAGGGATTTGAGAGTGTTCTCAATTTTGTGGTCAGCCATGTCCTTTAAGGAGGCTGCCCCTGGGACAGGTAAGACTATCTTACGTGATACCTAGATACCGATGTGTCAACAATCGGTGGGTTTTCCAATCATCCTGTGGGTAAGGGAAGGATGTGAGTAATCTCTTAGGGATCTGAAACCTTTTATCAGGATTATCCCAGGTTTCCTCAAACAGAGAATTCAACTCTTTTGATGCAGGAAAAGTAGCCGAGGATTTCTTTTTTACATTAAAATAAGACACCTCATCCTCCTCTGTCACCTTATCAGGAATTTGCAGAAAATCTCTAATAGCTTCTATCAGAGCCCGTACCCCCTGTGACAGAGCTGCACTCCTCTGCGTCTGACACGTCGTTATCAGTGTCAGTCTGCAGGATCTGGGCCAGTGTACGCTTTTGTGGACAAATAGCAGGGGTCTGAGACGCTGGTACAGAAACTGAATCACTATTCATCAAGTCATCCACAGACTATCTTAAGTATTGCGTCTCTCTCTCATTCTGAGATAATTTATTAGAAATATTCAAGATCATCCCTTTAAGAGAATCCAACCATGCTGGTTCGGATCCACTAGCCTGAGAATGAGTACTATCCCGAGTACATTGTAGTGATCCTCCTGGGGAAGAAAAGCACTCTGCCGTGCATGAAACACATTCCTTAGACATTGTAATGTGAGGTGTACACACACACAAACACACACACAAGAAAAAAAAGGTTAAGCCCAGTTAACCCACACAGAGCCCTTCTAGGTAGATACAGAGTAAGATGGACTCAGCCACACAGCGCCCTTCTGCTAAAGCTTAAGCCTAGCTGGGTCGCAGACTAAGTACCCTTAATAGGGTATCAATACTCTTATACTGTTCTCCCCCCCTTGCTATGACCCCCAGGTACCGCTGTGGTGATCTGGAGTCCTTGTGGAGGAGCTGCGCTTCTCTAGCAGTCTGTATAGTGAGAGCTGTACAGGGAAAATGGCACTGGTGAGCCGCTGGGTCCACTCCCAGTTAAGCCCCGCCCCCTTAATGGCACGCGGTCGTCTCGGTTTTTTTATACTGGCTGAGGTTTATAATGTGCTTCACAGTGGGTTAGAACCCCTGTAAGCTGCTGCCAGTGTGGGTGTTTTGTATTTTAAGGCTTCAGCTCACCCCTCACAGCGGAACACACATAGTATGCCTCTGAAGCCTGGAGCCGCAACCTGCCCGTCAGCGCTGCGTCTCCGTACCCTTATGCTGCCATCACCGCCGGTGACCCGCTAACCGGGACGCCGGCTTTCTACTCACCACTTCTCACTTCTGGCTCTGTTAGGGGTGGCGACATGCTGCGGGAATGTACGCTCACCGTGGTGGGGCTTGCGAATAGTTCCCTCAGGAGCTCTGTGTCCTGTCAGCGGGGAACGGGACCATTAACCCTATGGGAGGTTGGGCCGTCCTCCCCCCCCCCCCCCCCCCTTCCCCTCTAAGTCTCACGAAGCAGGCAGTCTGGTGCCAACCAGACCTGCCTGAAAATAACAACTAGAATATGAAATGCAGAAAACTCTTCAGGAGCTTCCCTGAGCGTGACCGGCTCCTCCGGGCATATTTTGTAAACAGTCTGGTAGGAGGGGCATAGAGGGAGGAGCCAGCCCACACAATCAAATTCTCAAAGTGCCCATGGCTCCTAGTGGACCCGTCTATACCCCATGGTACTAATGTGGACCCCAGTATCCTCTAGGACGTAAAAGAAAAGAGAAGGATTAGAACAAATGTACATACACTTAAACTGGAGGGTTGAAAGTTTACAGGGAAACTGATCAAGATTTACTGTAAAAGAAAGGATATTAGATAGGTTGAAGAGTCTTCCAACAAAAGTATTAGTTGATTTGCCGATGGACGGGATGCTGGCTGTCCGTATACAGTCAGCATCATCCCGTCCATCATAATACCGACAGCCCCCATTAAGGCCCCTAACCCTTAACTTTTCCCTACCCTAACCCTCCCTTGGGCGTGCCTAACCCTATCCCTCCCTTCCCCACTGCTTAAACCGAACCCTCCCCGCTTGATGCCTAACCCTAACCTCCCCCTCTAAGTGGCTAAACCTAACATTCCCGTGGCTGCACCCTAACTCAAACCCCCCTTCTCCTTCCTAAATCTAACCTCACGCCCCCCACCCCACGCAGCAGGACACCAGTGCGTCCCGGTGTGAGAGCGATCGGGATGCTGCTGTCGGTAATGTGACGCCGCCATCCCGAGCAGCTTCGGTATGTAGACACCGTAATTGCGTCCTCCTTCGAGATCCTAGCGTCAGTATATTGACCACCGGGATCCCATCCTTCGGGAAGCTAACTGCTTCCCAGTGACTACTATAGTAGGAAATGAGAATATGCTTGAGAAAAACCAAAGGCTATCGTAAATCTGAAAAAACAAAACAGAGTTTTGGGGAATACAAATGGCAGGACTAGATGCTACTTTTGTTTATTACCTGCCACCAAATTCTATATTTCTACAAAATAACTAAGTTTATACAGGACAGCGATCAGTCAGTCTAGCACCAGAAATAAATGAGAGAAGCGACTTGGTGTGTCAACCAACTGGATATGAGCAAGCACTAGAAATCTTTTGCCACAGCCTTACTATCACTTGCCTAACAAATAATAATTAATAATTGTATTTATATAGCACTCTTTCTACCATAAGATTTAAGGCAAAGGCAGTAGTAGCTCATGAAACGAGTGTTAATTGGAGATATAGACAAGATAGATGTTAATGTATAGCGATATATACTGTAGATATAAATATAAAAAACATCATAGAATATCAAGACCCTGTTATGGAATTACTTTGATGCTGCAATCCAGGATAGTAAAATCCATCTTATGAAAATTTGCATTATTTGTCTCTATATATTTTAGGAGCCAAGTAAACCAGGGATTTTTGTGCCCAGGACATAAGGAAGTAGAGTTTAAGTCTTAAGGTGTGTACACACGGTGAGATATTGCCATTCAATTTTGACTATAGTTAGTGCAAATCACAAGGTGTTCGCAACCATACGATCTTGATTCGGTCCCGATACGCATTCCCGCAGGGTCGGTAACGCAAGGCTAGATTTTCTGCAGACTGTCCAGGCAAGTCAATTTTGACTATCTAGTACAAAGTATAGTCAAAACCGTCTCTTAGTCAAAATCGCACATAGCCAGTATCGCAAGCACACATAGACAATATCGCATAGTCATAATCGAAGATAGCCAAAATCTAACCGTCTGTATGCACCTTAAGAAACAATTACCTGATTATCACCAACAGAATTTGGGCGAATATCAACGCATTCATTTTATCTAGTAGTTTTAAATGTATTATACACTATCATACTTCTCTTTATGGTATTGCACGGAGGGATTATCCCAATTTGCATGAGAACTGTAGGAGGGCGTCGCAGTTAAAATGCCGGCTGTCAGGATCCCAGCGTTCAAGATACAGACGCTGAAATCCCACCAACCAACAATGCCAACAGCCGGAATCCCGGCGTACCAGGGCTATTCCCACTCGTGGGTGTCCACAACACCCATAGAGTGGGAACTGATCCTGTGGCGAGTGCAGCGAGCCCGCAAGGGGACTCTTAGCACTCGCCCCACTGCCGGCATTCTAACAGCCGGGATGCCGCTGACGGGATATTGACAGCCGGCTTCCCACTGCCAATAAACGTATGTAATCCGTGAGAGGGACCCATACTGTTAGCCGGACTGTACGGAAACAACAGTGTGAATGTATTCAGCAGACACTGATCACAAGGTCTATGCACTAACACAGAGAGAGAGAGAGAGAAAGAGAGAGAGAGAGAGAGAGAGAGAGAGAGAGAGAGAGAGAGAGAGAGAGAGAGAGAGAGAGAGAGAGAGAGAGAGAGAGAGAGAGAGAGAGAGAGAGAGTGTGTGTGTGTGTGTGTGTGTGTGTGTGTGTGTGTGTGTGTGTGTGTGTGTGTGTGTGTGTGTGTGTGTAAGTGGACACAGATAAGGTACCAGTCAACTTGCTCCTGTCATTTTTCAAACACAGCTTGTAAAATGGTAGTTAGGAGCTGGTTGGCAGGTACTTTATCTCTCTCCAAGGCTTAGTACATAGATCCCCAACTCTATTTATAAGAAGGCTTTACAGGAACTGAAAGGTTGACCAGTAAAAAAAAAAATAATAATAATAATAATAATACCAGGGTTCACGCAGATCTTCTATTGTAATGCAAGAACAATCCAATCACATTTACTTTACAACAAAACTACATACAAAGGAGAGTAGCCGAGTACAAGGACACTTGTGAAGAGTCAAAGAAAAATGGAATGTGACGATGAAAACAGAATTGGACTCTAGAGGGTCTTAATTTTCCAAGAGAGGCAATATCCATGTTAGTAGTCTGGGGAGAGACAACAAGATTGGTCAGAGTTTCCGGCTAGTAATTCAAATAGTAGTGAGTGCAAATTCAAAAAAACACCTGCACATAGAGGTCTCCAGTGTATTGAGCTGGAGAAGGTAGAAGGAGGACGAGGGGAGGAGAATCAGACACTCTTCCTGTGGGCAACCTAGGCACTGCCATAGCAGAAACTTGAGAACTCAGCCAGCTCTGAAAGGAATCTATGCAAGTTTCCAGATTTTTAGAGGCTGATGTGCCCAAACTTTCTTCCTGTCGTTTCTCCATAAATCCTGTAAGATCTTGAAAAGACAACAACAAAGAGAGGAAAGTGGAATTGATGGACTGATCTGCAAGGGACAAAATGAAAAAATAGACCCTGTTGAGCCTCTGGTGACTGGTACTGTTTTATGGGGGGTGCAGAGACTAAAGGTCACTCTGGTTTTCACCGGAGGATACTGCAAATGAATTTGAACTATGTAAATGAGGACCAAAGATCACAGTCTCAGAAGGTATACTACTAGTAGCCAGAAGATTTAGAAAAAGACAACTTACAGTACCAGTCAGAAGGCTCCTGTAATATGCTGCAAAAGGCATCATGAACAAACTCTATAACCCCTTGCGCTAATATACTTAATTTAAGGCAACAGGACATGAATGGACTCAATATAGTAGTTTTAGGATAGTTTTAATATCTATAAAATCAATCATATAAGAACACAAAAAAACACATCACTAAACTGAAATAATTAATATGCGCATATATATAAAACCCCAATACTAATTGAGCATAAGAGGTGGATCATGTATCTAATAGTGACCACAGTAGGCTACTTAATACTCATAAAATTGATGATGTTCTTATTTTTGTTCTCAAATAGGACAGTCCCATTAGATGTGCTTATAAATATTTCATGAATTAGATATCATATATTGTGGTATAAATGGAGCCTTTTTTACCAATTGATGAACTTATCCGGATGCTCATAAAAAACGGATGGTTCTTTACTTGTGGGAGAGATGTCCAGAAATCATGGAGGAATTGATATAACACCCGGGGCTCAGTGCACCGCAAGCACCTGTAGAAAGAAGCTCCCGTTTTCCAGTTACCACAAATGGCGTCCTCCGTCTCCCACTAAAGCTGGCTCCCGTGCACACACCTTTATTGGCTTTGAGAGAGAGATGTCAGTCCGGCTCCCGGAGCTCTGCGCACCGCAGGCGCTAGACAGCTGATTAAGCTCCCATCTTCAAGCCGCCGCATATAGCGTCCTCCCGTCTACCGCTTGTCAATCTCAGGCAGCACTGCACATCAATACGGACCAACCGATGGTGTCAACTGGGTCACACGTAGGGCACTTTCTCTGACGCGTTTCGCTTCCAATTGAAGCTTCCTCATAGAGTCATAGGCATCATACCTGGAGTTTTCTGACCAGTAGGCACACAAGAAAAGTAAAAACAGAAACCTAATACAAAACAAGCCTGAAGACAGTGACAGGCAGCAGTGAAGAACAGTCAAGCAAAGAGGTCATGGCAGATGGATAACATGCCAAAGTGCAGAAGAGGTGAGTCTCTAGAAAAAAACAGGGAACGGTTTCAACACAGCAAAGAGACCTGTTGAAACAGGTAAGTAGTAAGTGAAAAAGATGGGTGTTTGTATAGTAACACCGGACACAAGAACATAGTTAAAAGTTAAATAAATCATCAGATTCCATAAAAGAAAAAGCAAGAACACAATAGAAAACTTGAGGAAGCACTGTCTAATAGACCAGACTGCTGTTGAAGGAGAGAGAAACCACAATCCAAAGCAAAAAGCTGCCAAAATGCTTATAACTACAATCACACCTTATGTTGTCATAAACATTGGATAATAAGATTTTAAACCTACCGGTAAATCTTTTTCTCGTAGTCCGTAAAGAATGCTGGGGACTCCGTAAGGACCATGGGGATAGACGGGCTCCGCAGGAGACATGGGCACTTTAAGAAAGACTTTGACTCTGGGTGTGCACTGGCTCCTCCCTCTATGCCCCTCCTCCAGACCTCAGTTAGAGAAACTGTGCCCAGAGGAGACGGACAGTACGAGGAAAGGATTTTAGTTCATCCAAGGGCAAGATTCATACCAGCCACACCAAACACACCGTATAACTTGTGATATACTATCTAGTTAACAGTATGAAAAAACAACATATCATCGGTCCAAAACCGATGAAACTATAACATAACCCTTATGTAAGCAATAACTATATACAAGTCTTGCAGAAGTAGTCCGCACTTGGGACGGGCGCCCAGCATCCTCTACGGACTACGAGAAAAAGATTTACCGGTAGGTTTAAAATCTTATTTTCTCTAACATCCTAGAGGATGCTGGGGACTCCGTAAGGACCATGGGGATTATACCAAAGCTCCCAAACGGGCGGGAGAGTGCGGATGACTCTGCAGCACCGATTGAGCAAACAGGAGGTCAAATTTATAGAACTTTGCAAAGGTGTTTGACCCCGACCAAGTAGCAGCTCGGCACAGCTGTAGTGCCGAGACCCCTTGGACAGCCGCCCAAGACGAGCCCACCTTCCTAGTGGAATGGGCCTTAACCGATTTCGGTAACGGCAATCCTGCCGTAGAATGCGCCTGCTGAATCGTGTTACAGATCCAGCGAGCAATAGTCTGCTTTGAAGCAGGGCCGCCAACCTTGTTGGCTGCATACAGGACAAACAGTGCTTCTGTTTTTCTGATCCTAGCCGTTCTGGCCACGTAAATTTTCAAAGCCCTGACCACATCAAGGGACTCGGTATCCTCCAAGTCACGTGTAGCCACAGGCACGACAATAGGTTGGTTCATATGAAAGGATGAGACCACCTTAGGTAGGAATTGAGGACGGGTCCGCAATTCCGCTCTATCCATATGGAAAACCAGATAGGGGCTTTTATGTGATAAAGCCGCCAATTCCGAAACTCGCCTAGCCGAAGCCAAGGCTAACAACATGACCACCTTCCAAGTGAGATATTTCAACTCCACTGTATTAAGTGGTTCACACCAATGTGACTTAAGGAAACTTAACAACACGTTAAAGGTCCCAAGGCGCCACCGGAGGTACAAAAGGAGGCTGAATATGCAGTACTCCCTTCACAAAGTCTGTACTTCAGGTAAAGAGGCTAATTCCTTTTGAAAGAAAATGGATAAGGCCAAAATCTGAACTTTAATGGAGCCTAATTTTAGGCCCAAATTCCCTCCAGTTTGTAGGAAGTGAAGAAAACGGCCTAGATGGAATTCTTCCGTAGGAGCATTCCTGGCCTCAAACCAAGAAACATATTTACGCCATATTCGGTGATAATGTTTAGATGTCACGTCCTTCCTAGCCTTTATTAACGTAGGAATAACCTCATCCGGAATACCTTTTTCCGTTAGGATCCGGCGTTCAACCGCCATGCCGTCAAACGCAGCCGCGGTAAGTCTTGGATCAGACAGGGACCTTGTTGTAACAGGTCCTGCCTTAGAGGAAGAGGCCACGGATCTTCTGTGAGCATTTCCTGCAGATCCGGATACCAGGTCCTTCGTGGCCAATCCGGAACAATGAGTATTGTTCTCACTCCTCTTTTTCTTATTATCCTCAACACCTTGGGTATGAGAGGAAGAGGAGGAAACACATAGACCGACTGGAACACCCACGGTGTCACTAGGGCGTCCACAGCTACCGCCTGAGGGTCTCTTGACCTGGCGCAATACCTTTGTAGCTTTTTGTTGAGACGGGACGCCATCATGTCTATTTGGGGCAGTCCCCACCGACTTGCAATCTGCGCGAAGACTTCTTGATGAAGTCCCCACTCTCCCGGATGCAGGTCGTGTCTGCTGAGGAAGTCTGCTTCCCAGTTGTCCACTCCCGGAATGAACACTGCTGACAGAGCGCTTACATGATTCTCCGCCCAGCGAAGAATTCTGGTGGCTGCCGCCATTGCCACCCTGCTCCTTGTGCCGCCTTGGCGGTTTACATGAGCTACTGCGGTGACGTTGTCTGACTGGATCAGAACTGGTCGATCGCGAAGTAAGATCTCCGCTTGACGTAGGGCGTTGTATATGGCCCTTAGTTCCAGGATGTTGATGTGATGACAAGTCTCTTGACTTGACCAAAGGCCTTGGAAATTTCTTCCCTGTATGACTGCTCCCCAACCTCGGAGGCTCGCGTCCGTGGTCACCAGGATCCAGTCCTGAATGCCGAACCTGCGGCCCTCTAGAAGGTGAGCACTTTTCAGCCACCACAGGAGAGATACTCTGGCCCTGGGGGACAGGGTGATCCGCTGATGCATTTGCAGATGTGACCCGGACCATTTGTCCAATAGGTCCCATTGGAATGTCCTTGCATGGAATCTGCCGTAGGGAATGGCTTCGTATGTCGCCACCATTTTTCCCAGGACTTGAGTGCAATGACGTATTGACACTTGTTTTTGCTTCAACAGGTTCATGACTAGAGTCATGAGTTCCTGCGCTTTTTCTGTCGGAAGAAAAATCCTCTTCTGGTCTGTGTCCAGAATCATGCCCAAGAAGGGCAGACGAGTTGTAGGATTCAGCTGCGACTTTGGAATATTGATAATCCAGCCGTGTCGCTGTAACACAGTCAGTGAAAGTGAGACGCTGTTCAGCAACTTCTCCCGTAATCTTGCTTTTATGAGGAGATCGTCCAAGTACGGGATAATTGTGACACACTGTTTGCGCAGGAGCACCATCATTTCCGCCATTACCTTGGTGAAAATTCTCGGGGCCGTGGAAAGCCCAAACGGCAACGTCTGAAATTGGTAATGACAATCCTGTACCGCAAATCTCAGGTACGCCTGATGAGGAGGATATATGGGAACATGCAGGTATGCATCCTTTATGTCCAGAGATACCATAAAATCTCCCCCTTCCAGGCTGGCGATGACCGCTCTGAGCGATTCCATCTTGAACTTGAACCGTTTTAAGTAAAGGTTCAGGGATTTTAAATTCAAAATGGGTCTGACCGAACCGTCCGGTTTCGGGACCACAAACAGAGTTGAGTAGTACCCCTGCCCTCTTTGAAGCAGGGAAACCTCTACCACCACTTGTTGAAGACACAATTTGCGAATCGCATGTAACACTATCTCCCTTTCCAGGGGGGAAGTCGGAAGGGCCAATTTGAAAAACCGGCGAGGAGGCACCTCTTCGAATTCCAGCTTGTAACCCTAGGAAACAATTTCTATTGCCCAGGGATCCACCTGTGAGTGAACCCAGATGTGGCTGAACAGTTGAAGACGTGCCCCCACTGGGGCAGACTCTCTCAGGGGAGCCCCAGCGTCATGCGGTGGATTTTGCCGAGGCCGGGGAGGACTTCTGTTCCTGGGAACTAGCTGTGTTATGCAGCTTCTTCCCTCTGCCCTTACCTCTGGCAAGAAAGGACGATCCACGTACTCTCTTGCTTTTATTGGAACGAAAGGACTGCATTTGATAATGAGGCGCTCATAATTCGTTCAGCTCATGTGATGAGGGAAAGGTGACCTCAGGTTTCTTTCCCTTATACATGTGTGCCCTCGTGTCAGGGACAGGGGGTTCCTCAGTGATATGCAAAACATCTTTTATTGCGATAATCATATATCGAATACATTTAGCCACCTTTGGCTGTAATTTTGCATCATCGTAGTCAACACTGGAGTCTGAATCCGTGTCGGTATCTGTGTCAACTATTTGGGATAGTGGGCGCTTCTGAGACCCCGAAGGTCCAGGCGACATTTGGACAGGTATGGGTTGACTCCCTGACTGTACCCCAGCTCCAGCTTTGTCTAATCTTTTGTGCAATAAATTAACATTAGCACTTAAAACATTCCACATATCCATCCAGTCAGGTGTCGGCACTGCCGACGGAAACCTAACATTCATACACTCCCCCTCTTCCTTAGGTGAGCCTTCAATCTCAGACATGTCGACACACGCGTACCGACACACCACACACACACACACACACACACACACACACACACACACACACAGGGAAGCTCTTTTCTGAAGACAGGTTCCCCACCAGGCCCTTTGGAAAGACAGAGAGAGAGTATGCCAGCACACACCCCAGCGCTATATGACCATGGGAAAAACACAGTATGTTTACCCAGTAGCGCTTTTGTTATGTATATGCGCCAATTATGTGCCCCCCCCTCTACTTTAAAACCCTTCTTTCACCGTGTGTTAAGCAGGGGAGAGTCCGGGGAGCTTCCTCTCAGCGGTGCTGTGGAGAAAAATGGCGCTGGTGAGTGCTGAAGGAGAAGCCCCGCCCCCTCGGCGGCGGGCTTCTGTCCCGCTCAAATTTCTCAATAACATGGCGGGGGCTCTTTATATACATGTACAGTGCCCAGCTGTACATGTATATATCTATATATGCCACAGGAGAGGTTTATATTGCTGCAAAGGGCCCTGCAACCTTACAGTGACCGAGGTATGTGAGGTGAATGGGAGCAATGGAGCACAGCTGCAGTGCTGGGCGTTACCTCTATGAAGATCAAGGTGTCTTCTGCCGCCTCTGATGTTCTTTTCCTCAATACTCGCCCGGCTTCAATCTTCCGGCTCTGCGAGGAGGACGGCGGCGCGGCTCTGGGACGGACGGCTAGGGTGAAACCTGCGTACCGATCCCTCTGGAGCTAATGGTGTCAAGTAGCCTAAGAAACAGAGCCCTGAAACTCAGAGAAGTGGGTCTGTTTCTCTCTCCTCAGTCCCTCGATGCAGGGAGTCTGTTGCCAGCAGGCTCCCTGAACATAAAAAACCTAACTAAAATGCTTTCTTTACAGGAAACTCAGGAGAGCTCCTGAAATGCACCCAGTCTCCACTGGGCACAGTATCAAACTGAGGTCTGGAGGAGGGGCATAGAGGGAGGAGCCAGTGCACACCCAGAGTCAAAGTCTTTCTTGAAGTGCCCATGTCTCCTGCGGAGCCCGTCTATCCCCATGGTCCTTACGGAGTCCCCAGCATCCTCTAGGACGTTAGAGAAAATTTACTATTTACAGCCTTTGTGGTCTTTTTATGGTTGATTGCATTATAAGAATAAATGTATACAAGTGATACGCCATGTGTTCTTGTAATTACAAAGACAATTCATTCATTCTATGGCTTATAAATCTTATGATCAGATTTGATACGAGTCAAAACCAAGAAATAGAAGACTGTAATCAGGGAAAAAGATGACATCTGCTAGTGTCACAAATGGCGTGACATTGCCAAGAACACAGAGAAACCATCTTTTGTTGAGTTTTAGTTTCGTATAAGACAGGTCTAACCTAGTCCAATCTTGCTAAATGTCTACAGCCCAACAGAGCACAAACTACTTCTAAGATGACAAACATTCCACATTACCGAGGGGTCCTTGATGCTTACCACATTTTCTAATATAATTCCTGGATTTTACTATTTCTTCCTATGGTTCATAGTTACTGTAAAAAGAAAGGGGATAAAGAGGTGATGGAGGCTATAAAAGCAGCCATTGCAAGTTGGAGAAAAAAAAACTACTTCAGACCTTTAAAAGCCCATAGACAAGCCCCTAAAGGCCTAAATGTCCAGTTACATTAATGCACCCAGTTAATGAGAAACTGAACAGAGAATTCTGTTCGGTCTGTTTTCTTATGTCGTATGGCAGAAATCCAATACTCATAATCAAGTGCATTAGTCAAGAGGTTATTATAAGAGCCTCGGGAGAAGGGACACGTTAGTCAGAAATTAAATGTTTACAGCGCAAGTTAGAGAAAGATGACTCAATGAAGTATTGTACAGAAAACCACTAATTTACTTGTTTTATATCACAGAAGCACAATAAAGTGGTATTATTTCGCCCAGGCTTAATTGCTAAATCAAAACTTTAAAAATGACAAGAAAATAAGTGTATGTGTTGAAAACAAGCAAAGAAATAATATTTATTAAGTTTTAATTAAAACGAAAACCCAGGAGTCATAATGCATAATACTGCCGGCAGTTTTGAGTGGTTTGCACTGTGTGGAGAGAAGACTCTGTTGTAGTTAATACCAATTGAGAAAGAAAGATTACTGTAATGTAAGATGAAAAATAAATTTCATGATAACATAACATATACTCCCTCACACAGCAGTATCTGTTCTAGCCCATATCAATTTCCAATTGGCCTCGATATCCACGACAGTTCAAGTTGTGCAGGCCATTCATCAGCTGGGCAATTCCAACACCAATACGATCAGCCCATCAAATAGGCCAATCACCAAATATAAATGTTCGGCAATCCGCCGGAGAATCTGCAAAATCCCTGACTCAACGATTTAGATCATTTTTTGGTCACAATCAGCGAATCGAGAATCTCCAACATCTTGTACTTCCCCCAATGCCCCGACCCAGACATCAGGAGAACGTGGAATTTCCCTGATACTAGAGAACATGTTTTACATTTTTGGAAACGTCTCTATTACCAAATTTTTCTTCTTTTGTATGTCCAGAAACAAGTCTCCATACTTGTTTTCCTCATTGTAACCTTAAATTTAATTTAAAATAAATACATACATACATACATACATACATACATACATACCTACCTGCCAGCAGTCCTGGTTTTGGCGAGGCAGTCTCAATTTGCCACAACAGGGTGAAGGTGGTAAGATCGTAGGTAAGGAAATATTAATTAGAAGGATTTAAATTTAAAGCAAATTGTAATTCTTTTCAAGGAACATATCTTAACAAATTATAGCACATTAAAGGTCCATGCAGACCAGGGGTTCAATTAAACTGAACAGGATGAAGCAGCCTTTGAATCCACATCACATACAGTACTCTGGAGGTACGTTTATAAACCACAGGCTGAGAACTAAGGTTGTGGAGAGTGCAGTGCACAATACATTTTGCATGCACCTGCTAGTAGCACCCTGCTCATGGACAAAATATTCATATGTTCGCAACTATGCTTCCCTAGAAATTTTGTATATGGTCCTGCACGGACAAATGAATACAGATATATTAGCATTTTGCCATTTTATTTTTACAGTTTTCAATATATAAACACTTGAAATAAATAACTTTTTGTAATCCAACAACTTCTCCATGAGAAACCTCTCAAGCTTGCTATGAAATTGAAATTTTGTGGA
Organism: Pseudophryne corroboree; assembly: GCF_028390025.1. Taxonomy (NCBI): domain Eukaryota; kingdom Metazoa; phylum Chordata; class Amphibia; order Anura; family Myobatrachidae; genus Pseudophryne; species Pseudophryne corroboree. The sequence goes on from NC_086448.1 coordinate 177,102,690, forward strand.
TCGGGCAGTTGTGGGGTTATGTAACAGAGTGCAATGCATAAAACAGAAGATGTTACAATTACCTGTTTTTCTCTATTCTACCCCTACTCATTCAAGTGTGTGTTTTTATTTTCAGATAAGGTGTCTCCACAGATGTCCTAGGTTTTACTAGGCTCTGCCGCAATTTCAGCAATGCAATTCTCCAAAAACACCAGGCTATTTACTTTGCATGAATGTGCTACATGTGATTTATTCTAAATTGCTTAGCACTTAAAGGCGCACACACACACGCACACTACAGTACATTCCTGCATAGTAGAGAACCCTGTCATCCCATGCTAGGAGGGAGTGAGTTTAAGGTGTAGGGAACGGTAATGCTGAGAAAGCAGGAGCTAGAAGGATGGTAGTTGTAAATGCTGTGCACAGGAAGTCATCCCGTGGGGTGGGACAGCCAATAGAAAATAGGCGAGTTCTAAGAGAGAATTTGAAAGATTGAAGTTAGAGGGAGAGTGTGTTTAGGCAGAAGTAGCATGGTACAGCACTCGGAGGTGGGAATGACAGGTGGTAATCAGAGATGAGTAGATGTAAGTGCATGAGGGAGAATATCTTGTTCAGGTTTGGGGGAGAGTGGATGGTGAGGTGAGAAACTTGAATCAGATTGAAGCCAGTTTGGGGATTTGCAAAGTGGTCAAGATGTGGAAAGACGGGAAAGCTCAATTTTAGCGCAACATTTGGGACGAATTGGGGCTGGGATACATGCTGGGATACATTGACAAAGGGAAGATAAATAAGAGAAGGCTCCAGAAACTAAGATAGGAAATAATGGGATAAAGGACAAGGTTTTAGGCAAGGTACTTAGTGAGAAAAAGGTGTACACTGGGTGCATGGATTGCAGCATAGGGCAAAGTCTAGGTTGACATCAAGGTGGCAGAGTGTGATATCGTTAATGGATGATGGTACCTGGAATGGGATTTGTGACAGAGATGAAAATATGAATTTTGTAGATGATGGATCACGGAGATATCCAAAGTGAGTTAGGGAGAGAGAAGAGAAGTAAATTAAGAGCATTTGCACAGATAACTGAATTAAGGGTGTTTAGATGTCGATATGAAGAAGAGGATGCTGTAGTCTGAAAAGGGGAAGCTGGGAAGGAGACCGAAAAACAAAAGGTCCAGGCAGTGTCCAATGTGAAGAGTGGAAGACTAGCATTGAACAAAGCCACAAGCAGAGAACAAAGGAAGTTGTTACTGTGCTGATAAGATTGTGTTGATAAAATTAAAATGGAACGTTGAGAGCCCCAAGAGTGAGAGTGCATGTATCAGTGGACAGGAAGTAAAAAGTCAATGGGGAATGTAATAGCCTGCGAGATACAGGCATCTGCGTCATTCCAGGGAGACTGCCAGATACTATACAGCGATAATAATTTAAAAAGGCAAAAACAACCTGGTTTTGCTTTCTAAATATTTACTGCTATAAAACAAAGGGCAGACTCGCTGGAATCACGCTGATGCCTGTATCTAGCAGGCTTCCCACTCAGGCTGAAAAGTTAAGGAATTGGGAGTTTTAGGCTAAAGGGGGGTACTCACGGGAGAGATGTGTGCTGAACGATCTTAACACAGACCGCTCAGCACACATCTCTCACCCCGCTCAGCACAGCGCGATGTGCTGAGCGAGGGGGAAAGCCAACGGGGGGCCGCTCACTTCACACAACGGTGAAGTGAGCGACCCGCTAGATTGAGCCTGCATGCAGCTCAATCTAGCATCGGCGATAGCGATGCGCGGGGCCGCGCATCGCTATCGCTGGAGGGCATACACACGGCAGATCCGTGCTTAAAATCTAAGCAATCTAGCAAGATTGCTTAGATTTTAAGCACGGATCTCTCCGTGTGTACCCCCCTTTAGCCTACAGGAGATGTTAAGCAATCCTTTAAACCTTGATGGATCAATAAAATGGGTCCACCCTAAAACTATCTGGATGCTACCTGTAGTCTATATATGGCATATTTTGCTTACCACGCTGCATGCCTGTACTTGGCTCATCTCACCTGCTCAAAGTCTATATAGAAATAATACAGTAGAAAAGACTAAGACATTTACATAAAGAAGAAAGGGTTTAGATGATGGATTCAGTGAAGACATAGAAACTGAAGTAAAGTAAAACACTGGAAAAGTATCCCAAAAATAAGATTTTACTCACCGGTAAATCTATTTCTCGTAGTCCGTAGTGGATGCTGGGGACTCCGTAAGGACCATGGGGAATAGACAGGCTCCGCAGGAGACTGGGCACTCCAAGAAAGATTTAGTACTACTGGTGTGCACTGGCTCCTCCCTCCATGCCCCTCCTCCAGACCCCAGTCAAGGAAACTGTGCCCGGAAGAGCTGACATTACAAGGAAAGGATTTTGGAATCCAGGGTAAGACTCATACCAGCCACACCAATCACACCGTATAACTTGTGATAACATACCCAGTCAACAGTATGAACAACAACAGAGCATCAGACAAACCTGATGCAACCATAACATAACCCTTATTTAAGCAATAACTATATACAAGTATTGCAGAAGAAGTCCGCACTTGGGATGGGCGCCCAGCATCCACTACGGACTACGAGAAATAGATTAACCGGTGAGTAAAATCTTATTTTCTCTAACGTCCTAGTGGATGCTGGGGACTCCGTAAGGACCATGGGGATTATACCAAAGCTCCCAAACGGGCGGGAGAGTGCGGATGACTCTGCAGCACCGAATGAGCAAACACAAGGTCCTCCTCAGCCAGAGTATCAAACTTGTAGAATTTTGCAAAAGTGTTTGAACCCGACCACGTAGCTGCTCGGCAAAGCTGTAATGCCGAGACCCCTCGGGCAGCCGCCCAAGACGAGACCACTTTCCTTGTGGAATGGGCTTTCACTGATTTTGGATGCGGCAATCCAGCCGCAGAATGAGCCTGCTGAATCGTGCTACAGATCCAGCGAGCAATAGTATGCTTTGAAGCAGGAGCACCCCAGCGCTATATGACCCAGGAATCACACAGTAACTTAGTGTTTACCCAGTAGCTGCTGTATATGTATTAAATGCGCTAAATTTATGTGCCCCCCCTCTCTTTTTACCCTTTCTACCGTGAGTCTGCAGGGGAGAGCGTGGGGAGCTTCCTCTCAGCGGAGCTGTGGAGAGAAAATGGCGCTGGTGAGTGCTGAGGAAGAAGGCCCCGCCCCCTTAGGGCTTCTGTCCCGCGATTTTGTGTAAAATTAATGGCGGGGGCTCATGCATATAACAGTGTCCAACTGTATATATGCTGCTTTTGCCAGGAGGTATCTAATTGCTGCCCAGGGCGCCCCCCCCCTGCGCCCTGCACCCTACAGTGACCGGAGTGTGTGGGTTAGTGTGGGCGCAATGGCGCACAGCTGCAGTGCTGTGCGCTACCTCATATGAAGACAGGAGTCTTCTGCCGCCGATTTTGACGTCTTCTTTCTTCAACCCGCCGGCTTCTGACTTCTGGCTCTGCGAGGGGGACGGCGGCGCGGCTCCGGGAACGGACGACAAGGTCAGGTCCTGTGTTCGATCCCTCTGGAGCTAGTGGTGTCCAGTAGCCTAAGAAGCGCAACCTAGCCGCAGTTAGTAGGTTTGCTTCTCTCCCCTCAGTCCCACGTAGCAGAGAGTCTGTTGCCAGCAGAAGCTCTCTGAAAATAAAAAACCTAACTAAAATACTTTCTTATTAGCAAGCTCAGGAGAGCTCACTAAAATGCACCCAGCTCTGTCCAGGCACAGATTCTAACTGGGGTCTGGAGGAGGGGCATGGAGGGAGGAGCCAGTGCACACCAGTAGTACTAAATCTTTCTTGGAGTGCCCAGTCTCCTGCGGAGCCCGTCTATTCCCCATGGTCCTTACGGAGTCCCCAGCATCCACTAGGACGTTAGAGAAATAATGGAATCATTATTTTTTTTCTAATTACAAATCAGTGTGTGCGCACGTTCTGGGGTAGTGCAAAATGAAAGGCCTATGGGCCTAATTCAGACCTGTTCGCTCGCTAGGTTTTTTTTTGGCAGTCCTGCGTTCACATAGTCGCCACCCATAGGGGAGTGTATTTTCGCTTTACAAGTGTGTGAACGCATGTGTAGCAGAGCTGTACAAACAGATTTTATGCAGTCTCTGAGTAGCCCAGGAATTACTCAGCCGCTGCAAACACCGAAATTGACGCCAGGAACCCTCCCTGCAAAAGCTTGGACACTCCTGCGTTTTTCCTAACACTCCCAGAAAACGGTCAGTTGACACCCACAAACGCCTTCTTCCTGTCAATCTCCTTGCGAACACCCTTCACACAAACCCATCACTGAGCAGCGATCCGTTTTGTACCCGTGCAATGCACCTGCGCATTGCGGTGCATACGCATGCGCAGTTTAGACCTGATCTCCCACTGTGCGATAACACAGCCTAGCTATCAGGTCTGAATTAGCCCCTATGTTCAATTCTGCAACAGTCCCTTAAGTTTACCATCACCATCCGGCAGAGGGTACAGCCTGAAGGAGCAGTCGTTATACCACAATGCCCTACAGAACACATATAGGTCTCACTTAAACAGCTTTTGTGCTGGGGAATGGGTCAAATTTGTGCAACTTCGAGCTAGCATACTTGCCTTCTCCAGCCATACATATATTTTTGTAAATTTGATCACACATAGCAACTGTACAGGGTTCGGTATACCTTGTCGACAGTCATAACGTCAAAAGCATAATGACGACACAATCATATAAAAAAAATTACCATGTGATCAACTGATGAAAGTCGACAAGCAGTTTTTCAGCCTAATGGGCCCATTATCACCATCGATATGTCAACATAATAACATTCAATATTCTGGTATCTACCTTATGAATACCACCATAATGACTGCATATCATTGTACACTGTATATAATTCCTACCCCCAAAATTGTGTGCATGCTGGAATGTCCAGTGGAAAATAAGTAGTTATGGTAGACTTACCTTCGATAACTCTGTCCCTGAAGTCCACAGTATCCACAGGATAACATTGGAATATGAGGTAGAGTCAGTGGAATGGCACCAATCGATCAAAGCTTTCGGCCTCCCAGAATGCAACAGGCCCATCCCCTATATCCCCGCCTCCTGGCTCAGGCAATTCAGTTGTTTTCCAAAGCTCAATTCAGGAGCATCATAGAGAGCCCTAATCAGGTGAGAAGAACACATCCTCACACTTCCACACAAGAGGGAAGAGGTTAGTAAGTGTAAAGATCCTCAAATCAGATGCGTCAGGCTGGGATCCCTGTGGATACTGTGGACTTCGGAGAAATAGTTATCGACGGTATGTCTACCATAACTAATTATTTCTCCTGCAGGGTCCAAAGATTATCCACAGGATAACATTGAGATGTCCCAAAGCAAATTTAGTGGAGGGGACGATCCTGATTGGACAGGAGAATCCTTCGCCCGAATGCAGCGTCCTGAGAGGCAAAGGTATCAAAGGCATATTGTCTAATGAATGTGTAAATGGAAACCCATGTGGCTGCCTTACATATCTTTCAGCTGAGGCACCACGCCCTACTGCCCATGAAGGACCTACCTTACGATTAGAGTGAGCAGAGACATTAGCCGGAGTAGGGAGATCAGCTTCAGAGTATGCTTCTGAAATAGTCACCCAAAGCCACCTCTCCAGTGTCTGCTTGTCAGCAGGTCATCCTCTCTTGTGAAATCTGTAGAGAACAAAGAGTCTGTCTTTCTGATGGCACTGGTACGATCCACGTAGATCCTTAAGGCACGGACTGCGTTCAGTGATGCATCTCCCGCAGAGAAGTCCGGTCCCTGAAAAGCCAAAACAACAATCTCTTCATTAAGGTGTGATCTAAAGATCACTTTACGAATATAACCAGATCTAGTTTGGAGAACTGCTCTAATCTGGATGAAAAGAAGGGCGACATGATAACGCCCCTAAATATGAATCTCCTCTAGCTGAGGCAATTGCCAGTAGAAAGAAAACTTTTGTTGTCAACTATTTCAAATCCACTCTATTCAGTGGTTCAAATGGGGCAACTTGAAATGCCCTAAGGACTATTTTTAGATCCCAAGGGGCTGTAGGGGGAACAAAAGAAGACTGAATTCCTTGAAAAAAAGTGCGAACACCCTAAATGTTAGCAATTTTCTTTTGGAACCATACAGTTAGTGCCGACACTTGTTCTTTTAAAGAAGACACACGTAGACCTTTATCCTTTCCTGATTGAAGGAATGCTAGAACTCTTGAAACTCTGAAAGACCTCGGGCCATAATTTTCTGTCAGTGCACCATTAAATATAAGCATGCCATAACCGGCAATAAATGCGAGTTTGCTGCTGCGATCAACTCTGAATTACGCCCATGGTCCGGACGAATATGAACCGGTTTTCCTTGAGTGAATGCCATACATATGGCCCGAAGTTCCAATATATTTATTGGCAGGCTACATTCTTCCTTGGTCCACTTCCTCTGGAAGTAACACTTTTCTGACACTGTTCCCCAGCCCTGAAGACAGACGCAGAATCTCCCACTCTGTGATCCAAAAGATAATGCACAAACATTGCACCCTTGTTCTCTTAGACATGATAAAAAATAAAAAAAAACTCACACACCTGACTGGTGTTAACTACACAATTTGTGACTGAAATCACTTTAATGCTTGCTAAAGTGATATACAATCTAACCCCCTCCCTGCTTTGCACCAGCATTGAGGACCAGATATATGAGAAAGCAAAACTGACAAAAACACAGTTAAAGTCAGCAGCCACACTAGCAATCAGTCACATTGTTATACATTAGTATACATTGGCAATATGAGCACTTATTGAACTACAGATACATTTTAAGTATGTAGGAAAAACATATTACTGCATTACATTATATAGGCCATTTAACGTATTCTGTCGCACAGGCAAAAGAAACAGCAGTAAACATTTACAAGACTCATATGCAATAGGCACTTATACAACTACTCGTACACCAATGGCAGGTAGAGACTCAGGGGTCATTCCGAGTTGATCGCTCGCTAGCAGTTTTTAGCAGCTGTGCAAATGCTAAGCCACCGCCCTCTGGGAGTGTATCTTAGCTTAGCAGAAGTGCGAACGATTGCATCGCAGGACGGCTACAAAAAAAAATTGTGCAGTTTGAGTAGCTCCAGACCTACTCAGCGCTTGCGATCACTTCAGCCCATTCAGTTCCGGATTTGAAGTCACAAACACGCCCTGCATCGGCCAGCCACGCCTGCGTTTTTCCTGGCACGCCTGCGTTTTTTCAAACACTCCCTGAAAACGGTCAGTTGCCACCCAGAAACGCCCATTTTTGTCAATCACTCTGCGGTCAGCAGTGCAACTGAAAATCTTCGCTAGACCTTGTGTAAAAATACATCGGCCGTTGTGAAAGTACATTGCGCGTGCGCACTGCGCCGCATGCGCAGAATTGCATTTTTTTCCTTAATCGCACCACAGCGAACAGTTTCAGCTAGCGATCAACTCGGAATGACCCCCTAGTGAGCTTGGGCACACTAAAAAGACTTTGACTGGGTGTGAACTGGCTCCTCCCTCTATGCCCCTCTCCCAGACCTCAGTTATAGGAACTGTGCCCAGGAGAGACTAATATTTCGAGGAAAGGATTTTTGTTAAACTAAGGGCGAGAAACATACCAGCCCACACCACAAACATACCGTACAACTGGAGTAGCATGAAACCAGATAACAGTATGAACTAACAACAGCAACAAGCTGAATATAACCAATACACAAACCTTGTGTAACCAAAAATAACCAGTATCAATACAACTGCAAAGAACAGTCCGCACAGGGACGGGCGCCCAGCATCCTCTACAGACTAGGAGAAAAGGATTTACCGGAAGGTATTAAAATCCTATTTTCTCTTACGTCCTAGAGGATGCTGGGGACTCCAAAAGGACCATGGGGTCTATACCAAAGCTCCAGACCGGGCGGGAGAGTGCGGACGACTCTGCAGCACCGATTGAGCAAACATGAGGTCCTCATCAGCCAGGGTATCAAACTCGTAGAACTTAGCAAAAGTGTTTTAACCCGACCACGTAGCTGCTCGGCAAAGTTGAAGCGCCGAGACCCCTCGGGCAGCCGCCCAAGATGATCCCACTTTCCTGGCAGAATGGGCCTTAACTGACTTCGGCAACGGTAGGCCAGCCGAAGAATGAGCTTGCTGAATAGTAGTACAAATCCAGCGTGCAATAGTTTGCTTAGAAGCAGGATTTCCAATCTTGTTGGAAGCATACAGGACAAACAGAGCCTCTGTCTTCCTAGTAAGAGCCGTCCTGGCGACGTAAATTTTTAAAGCTCTTAAAACATCAAGAGATTTTGGGACCGCCACAGGCACCACAATAGGTTGGTTAATGTGAAACGAAGAGACCACCTTCGGCAGAAATTGTTGATGAGTCCTCAATTCCGCTCTATCCGAATGGAAAATCAAATATGGGCTCTTGTGAGACAAGGCCGCCAACTCAGACACTTGCCTGGCAGACGCCAGAGCCAAAAGCATGACCACTTTCCAAGTGAGAAACTTTAACTCAACCTTCCAGATCCCACGGCGCCACAGGTGGCACAAATGGAGGATAGATATGCAGCACTCCCTTCACGAAAGTCTGAACCTCAGGAAGGATGGCCAATTCCTTTTGAAAGAAAATAGATAAGGCCGAAATCTGCACGTTGATGGAACCCAATTTCAGGCCTGCATCCACGCCTGCCTGCAAAAAAATGGAGGAAACGACCCAAGTGAAACTCCTCCGCAGGAGCTGCTTTGGATTCACACCACGACACATATTTTCTCCAAATACGGTGATAATGCTTCGCCGTGACCTCCTTCCTAGCCTTAAGGAGAGTGGGTATGACTTCCCCGGGAATACCCTTCCGAGCTAAAATCTGGCGTTCAACTTCCACGCCGTCAAACGCAGCCGCGTTAAATCCGGAAACAGGCAGGGCCCCTGCAGTAACAGGTCCTTTCTTAGAGGAAGCGGCCAGGGATCTTCCACTATTAATTCCTGAAGATCCGGATACCAGGCCCTCCGTGGCCAATCTGGAGCGACGAGTATTGTCTGAACCCTTGTTCGTCTTACGATCCTCAGCACCCTTGGAATGAGAGGAAGCGAAGGGAAAACATACACAGACTGAAACACTCACGGAGTTACCAGGGCGTCCACCGCACAGGCTTGGGGGTCCCTTGACCTGGAACAATACTTCGGAAGTTTCTTGTTGAGGCGAGATGCCATCATGTCCATCAGAGGAGTTCCCCAACGCCTTGTCACTTATACAAATACTTCTTGATGAAGAGCCCACTCTCCTGGATGGAGATCGTGTCTGCTGAGAAAATCTGCTTCCCAGTTGTCCACGCCCGGGAGGAAGACTGCTGACAGAGCGCTCACGTGCTGTTTCGCCCAGCGGAGAATTCTTGTGGCTTCCGCCATTGCCGCCCTGCTACTTGTTCCGCCTTGGCGGTTTACGTACGCCACCGCTGTGATGTTGTCCGACTGGATCAAGACAGGGAGACCCTGTAGAAAACTCTTTGCTTGTAGGAGGCCGTTGTAAATGGCTCTTAACTCCAGAACATTTATGTGGAGGGAAGATTCCTGGCTTGACCATTTTCCCTGGAAACTTCTTCCCTGCGCCCCAGCCCTGGAGACTTGCATCTGTGGTCAGCATGACCTAGTCCTGGATTCCGAAACGGCGTCCCTCTAGGAGGTGAGAGCCTTGCAGCCACCACAGGAGAGACATCCTGGCCCTGGAAGATAGACTTATTTTCCGGTGCATGTGTAGGTGAGACCCGGACCATTTGTCCAGCAGGTCCCACTGAAACACCCTGGCATGAAACCTGCCAAACGGAATGGCCTCGTAAGCCGCCACCATCTTCCCTAGCACTCGAGTGCATTGATGAATCGACACTCTTGTCGGTCTCAAAAGCTCCTTGACCATGGTCTGTATTTCTAGAGCTGTGTCCTCTGGAAGAAACACTCTCTGAAGCTTCGTGTCTAGGATCATGCCTAGGAAGGGCAGCCGAGTCGTCGGATTAACTGAGACTTTGGCAAATTTAAAATCCAACCGTGATGTTGCAGAACTGTCAGTGAGAGTTCCACATTCTTTAACAATTGTTCCTTTGACCTCGCCTTTATCAGGAGATCGTCCAAGTACGGGATAATTGTGACCCCCTCGCTTGCAAAGGAGTACCATCATTTCTGCCATAACCTTGGTAAAAACCCTCGGGACCATGGAAAGCCCAAACGGCAACGTCTGAAATTGGTAATGACAATCCTGCACCGCAAATCTCAGGAAGGCCTGATGCGGAGGATAAATCGGGACGTGTAAGTAGGCATCCTTTATGTCGACTGACGCCATAAAATCCTCCCCTTCTAGGCTGGAGATCACAGCTCGAAGAGATTCCATCTTGAACTTGAAAGTTTTCAAGTATGGATTGAGGGATTTTAGGTTCAGAATCGGTCTGATATGAAAAAGCGGCGGGGGGGCATCTCATGAAACTCCAGCTTGTACCCTTGGGACACTATGTCTAAGACCCAAGGATCCAGGGCTGATTGAGACCAGACCTGACTGAAGATCCGGAGACGGCCCCCCACTGGCACGAACTCCCGCAGGGGAGCCCCAGCGTCATGCGGTGGACTTGGTAGAGGCGGAGGAGGACTTCTGGTCCTGGGTGCCTGATCCTGCAGGCGACTTCTTTCCCCTTCCTCTACCCTTTGAAGCGAGGAAGGACGAGCCTTTACCTCGTTTGTATTTATTAGGCCGAAAGGACTGCATCTGTTGATGGGGCCCCTTTTTCTGTTGAGTGGGAACATAAGGAAGAAAAGATGACTTACCCGCAGTAGCGGTAGACACCAGGTCAGCCAGGCCGTCACCAAACAAGACACTTCCTTTGAAGGGGAGAGCGTCCATATTTTTCTTGGAGTCGGCATCAGCATTCCATTGATGGATCCACAGCGCCCTCCTGGCCGAGACCGCCATGGCATTGGTTCTTGATCCCAAGAGGCAAACATCTCTCGCCGCATCCTTTAGGTAATCTGCAGCGTCCTTGATATAACCAAGAGTCAAAAGAATATTATCTTTATCAAGGGTATCCATATCAGAAGCTAAATTATCAGCCCATGTAGCAATAGCACTACTCACCCATACCGACGTCACAGCAGGTCTGAACAATGCACCAGTATTAACGAAAATGGCCTTCAAAGATGTCTCCAGCTTGCGATCCGCCGGATCCTTGAGAGCAGCCGTGTCAGGGGACGGATGCGCCACCTTCTTGGACAAACGGGATAGAGCCTTGTCGACATTCGGAGACGACTCCCATTTTTCCCTGTCATCAGAGGGGAACGGATACGCCAGAAACATTTTCTTGGGAATCTGCCACCTCTTGTCCGGCGACTCCCAAGCTTTTTCACAAAGAGCATTCATTTCATGAGAGGGGGGGAAACTTTACCTCAGGTTTTTTCCCTTTAAATAGGCAAATCCTTGTTTCCTGAACAGCAGGTTCGTCAGAGATACGTAAAACATCTTTAATAGCCACAATCATGTACTGAATACTCTTAACTACCCTTGGGTGTAAAGTAGCCTCATTAAAATCGACATCGGAATCAGAGTCCGTGTCGGCATCTGTATCTACCATCTGGCTAAATGAACGTTTTTGTGACCCTGAGGGGGTCTGCACCTGAGCCAAAGCATCCTCCATGGATTTTCTCCATGTGTGTGTCTGATAATCAGATTTATCAAGCCTCTTAGACAACAAAGCCACATTAGCATTAAGTGTACTCAACATAGCAACCCAATCAGTAGTCGGCTGTGCCGACAGAGCCATTTCCAGCTCCTTTTCTGCGCCCCCAGTAAATTACTCCGGGGAGGAACACTCAGCCTCAGACATGCCGACACGAAGTACCGACACCCAACACACACACCAAATAAAGGGGACAGCCTACAGGGAAGCCTGGAGAGAGAAACACAGTGGGAGTATGCCAGCCCACACCCCAGCGCCCATATACTACACCACTATAATATATGTCAGCAGCGCTGTAGTAATAATAATAATGATAATAATAATAATAATAATAATAATAATAATAAAAGCACCAAATTATTTGTGCCCCCCCCCCCCCCCCCCCCGTTTTGCTCTGTTTTACTTGAGAGGAGCCTGGAGGTCCGGGCCAGCGTTCTCTGCAGCGGCTGTGGAGAGTAGAAAATGGCGCTGGTGAGCTGTGCGGCTAAGCCCCGCCTCTTCCCGGCGCGCTTCAGTCCCGCTCAAATTTTAATTATTTATACTGGCGGGGGTCTTATATACGGTGCCCGGGAGCTAATTGTGTCCAGTAGCCTAAGAAGCAGAGCCTTTAACTAAGAAGAAGTAGGTCTGACTTCTCTCCCCTCAGTCCCTCAATGCAGGGAGCCTGTAGCCAGCAGGTCCCCTGAAAATAAAAAACCTAACAAAAGTCTTTCTAGAGAAACTCAGTAGAGCTCCCCTAGTGTGTGTCCAGTCACTCCTAGGCACAAAGTCTAAAAACTGAGGTCTGGGGGAGGGGCATAGAGGGAGGAGCTAGTTCACACCCAGTCAAAGTCTTTTTAGTGTGCCCAAGCTCCTGCGGATTCCGTCTATACCCCATGGTCCTTTTGTAGTCCCCAGCATCCTCTAGGACGTAAGAGAAAATAGGGACAATACAAAGTTTCTATTTAGTCCATTTATAGTCCAGTTTTGGTTACCTAAAAAAGCAACATGAAACACCACAAACTGAGAGAGTTAATTTCTGTTTAGAGCTCCACCATGGCCACCTGTTACTATGCAGCTAAAGTTACAGAAAGCCTTTCTTATCTGTTTACAGGAACCACTAGTTATCTGCCCAAAGGTAGTAATACACCACCAACACTGTCTGACAAAGCATCCTGGGCACAAAGGAAACGCCAGTTCTATTCCACACACAAATTATTTGCATTTAGGATGAGGCAGTGAAGGCGTAATAGTGGCACAGATTATAAAACAAAATAAATTGTCCGATTGGCTGCCACCCTTTTCCTGCAATAAAGTTCATAATATGCACATTTTGGAATAGTATGAAGATACAAAGAAGGCTTCACAGATATTCCATAAGGATTTATAGGATCCCAGAATATAACATTTAGACATGGTGATAATTTTAATGTACAGAGTCGCGCCACCTTTTTAACTATATTGGTTAACATTTCTGACAGCTCGAGCACAAGTAACTGTACAGGAATCAGATCCTTTTCTTATTCTAGATTTATGCCCTCCTTTATCAATGAATGATAAATTTCAATATGAGTGATAAATGGCACCAGCCAATCCACTCCTGTCATTTTTCAAACACAGTCTGTGGCATGGCAGTTAGGAGCTGATTGGCTGGTGCAATTTATCACTCACAATAAAATGAATCACTCATTGATAAATAAGGGCATAAGTATGAAAGGATATGTATACAGTATGTCTTTTTACAACAGGTTACAGCATCTTGCTTATACCCCTTTCAGACTGACAAAAATTTCCCGGGTTATTGCAAATGAACGCGCATCAACCCGGGAATTTGCTCAGTGTGAAAGGGTACTGAAAGAATATCCCAGGTCTCGACCAGGGTTGAATCTGGGATCGTTCCGGGATGCGCGCAGTGTGAACGGGTATGCCGGGTCAAGGCAATCTGGCACCCGTTCTCTGCATAGGAGGCGGCGGTGCTTGGAGAGGTTTATCTCCAAGCACAGCCTCCGGTAGCGTCAGCTGTGACGTCACCAACCCGACAAAATGCCGGGTTGGGCCGCAAGTCTGAAGTGGTCTCAAGCCGGGTTGTCCCTGGGAAGCACCCGTGTACACATTCCCGGGTGTGACCCGGCTATTGTCAGTCTGAAAGGAGTATTATACAGTTACCTGTCCAACTGTGCTCAATACAGCCACTAAACATATTTACTGCAGAGTCTAACTATTAAGACTAACAAGCATTTAAATCAAAGCTGAATGCGAGATAAAGGTTCCCTATTTGTTCAATGACTAAATCTACTATCTGCTAATTTGTTAAAGAAATGTTGGAATAATCTAATTAGCAGTACTTCTAATAAAGCGGACCGTTTCCTTTAACTTCTCAAGTTATATGGCCACATACACTATCATACATAATGTCAGTAAAGCTCAAAAAACAGCTTTAACCTGACATTTCTTGGTTCTCTCCAGTACTTGCACTTGAAAGGTAAAAGTTCTGTGGTTGATTTTAAAATGTACTGCTCCAACAAGGAAACTAGAAGCACCAAGTGGATTGAGCAATTCACTACTGCACTGCAAAGGGTGTACTACGATTGGCCGGCTGTCGGGATAACGACTGCTGGAATGCACTACGCGCGCCACGCTATTCATTCTCCCTCGAGGGGTGTCGTAGATCAAATTAGCTGTGATAACGCGATACGCAACCGCGGGTAGTTATCGCAGCCAATAGTCCGAAAAAATAGGATTTTAATTAATTACCTACCGGTAAATCCTTTTCACGTAGTCCGTAGAGGATACTGGGGTCCATCTAGTACCATGGGTATAGACAGGTCCACTAGGAGTCATGGGCACTTTAAGAATTTGATAGTGTGGGCTGGATCCTCCCTCTATGCCCCTCCTACCAGACTCAGTCTAGGAAATTGTGGGAGTCATTCCGACCTGTTCACACGCAGTGGTTCTTCGCTGCGGTGCGACGGGTTGGAAATGCGATTGCGCGGCGGACGATGCCGCCAGCAAGAAATGTGATCACAGCGGCGATCACAAGAAGACAGGCGGCAGGCGTTTCGGGGCGGATACTCACCGTTCTCCAGGCGTGGTGAGTCCAACGTAGGCGTGTCGAGGAGTTTGGAGGGCGATGTCTGACGTCAGGATCGGGACCTTCATCGCTGGATCCGTCGCACTGGGTAACAGCAGCCCTGGTCTTGTTTTACTTGAAACTTTTTTAGCATAGCAGGGCTGCACAAGCGTACGCAGCCCTGCTGTGCTAAAATACATTCCCCCATAGGCAGCGTCAGGTTGATCGCACGAGCAGCAAAAAGTTGCTACGTGCGATCAACTCAGAATGACCTCCTGTGCCCGAGAAGACGGACATACTTTGAGAGAAGGATAGAAAAAATAGTGGCGAGATTCTGAACCAGCAGACACACAAGAGGAAAGCCAAACTAACCAAACTTGAAACAGGAACAGCAACGGCTGAACCAACATTACTTAACCAAGTAACAGTGCAGGAAGAACAAAGCACTGGGCGGGCGCCCGGTATCCTCTACGGACTACGAGAAAAGGATTTACTGGTAGGTAATTAAAATCCTATTTTCTCTTACATCCTAGAGTACTGGGGTCCATTTAGTACCATGGGGATGTACCAAAGCTTCCAAACCGGGTGGGAGAGTGCTGAGGTTCCTGCAGAACGGATTGGCCTTTGAGGACCTTCAGTTTGGTCAAAGTATCAAACTTGTAGAACTTAACAAACGTGTTCGAACCTGACCAAGTAGCTGCTCGGCAGAGCTGTAAAGACGAGACACCCCGGGCAGCTGCCCAGGAAGAACCCACCGACCTAGTAGAGTGGGCCTGTACAGATTTTGGACACGGCAAACTTGCTGTGGAATAAGCATGCTGGATAGTAAGTCTGATGTAGAGTGCAATTGTCTGCTTTGAAGCGGAACACCCAATCTTATTGGGATCATAAAGAACAAACAGCGAGTCCGTCTTTCTGTGACGAGCTGTTCTTTTCACATACACCTTCAAAGCCCTCACAACATCCAAAGACTTTGAAGTAGCAGAGGTGTCTGTGACAACCGGAGCCACAATAGGTTGGTTGATGTGAAATGCGGAGACCACTTTAGGAAGAAATTGCTGACGAGTTCTGAGTTCAGCTCTGTCCTCATGGAAAATTAAATAGGGACTTTTATGAGACAAAGCTCATAGCTCCGACAGACGTCTTGCTGAAGCCAAGGCCAACAGTGTGATGGTCTTCCACATAAGATATTTTACGTCCACCTCCTGTGATGGTTCAAACCAGTCCGATTGGAGGAACTGCAGCACCACATTGAGATCCCAAGGTGCTGTGGGAGGCACAAAGGGAGGTTGGATGTGCAGAACACCTTTCAAGAACGTCTGGACCTTAGGGAGAGAAGCCAATTGTTTCTGGAAGAAAATGGACAAGGCCGAAATCAGGACTTTTATAGAGCCCAGAGGCAGGCCCACATCCATGCCTGCCTGCAGAAAAAGCAGGCAACGTCCCAGATGAAATTTCACCGCAGAATAATTTCTGCTCTCACACCAAGAGATGTATTTCTTACAAATACGTTGGTAATGCTTAGACGTTACCACCTTCCTGGCTTGGATCATAGTCGGGATAACCTTGTTAGGGATCCCTCTCCTGGCTAGAATCAGCCATTTAACTTCCATGACATCAAACGTAGCCGCGGTAAGTCCTGATAGACGAGCGGGCCCTGTTGCAGAAGATCCTTGCAAGGTGGTAGAGGCCACGGATCTTTGAGGAGCATCTCCAGAAGGTCCGTGTACCAGGCCCTTCTTGGCCAGTCCGGAGCAATGAGTATAGCTTGAACCTTTTCCTTTTTATGCGTTTTAGAATTCTTGGGATCAGGGGAAGAGGAATTAACACGTACACCATTTAATAGACCCATGGAGTTGTCAGGACGTCTATCGCCACTGCCTGTGGGTCTCTCTACCTGGAACAATACCGCCGGAGCTTGTTGAGACGAAAGGCCATCATGTCGATCTGTGGATATCCCCACCGACTTGTCAAGCACCTGAACACTTCTGGGTGAAGGCCCCACTACCCCGGGTGCAGGTCGTGTCTGTTGAGGAAGTCTGCTTCCCGGGTGTCTACTCCCGGAATGAAGACTCCTGACAACGCCACAGCGTTTCTTTCTGCCCAGAGGAGAATTTTTGACACCTCTGACATTGCTGCTCTGCTTTTCGTCCCGCCCTGTTGGTTTATGCACGTCACATTGTCCAATTGGACCCGAATAGCCCGATCTTGAAGAAGATGTGAGGCCTGCAGAAGGGCATTGTATATGGCCCTGAGTTCCAGAATTTTGATTGGAAGGATGACTTCCTGACTTGACCATCTTCCTTGAAACTGCACCCCCTGAGTGACTGCTCCCCAACCTCTGAGGTTTGCGTCTGTGGTTAACAGAATCCAGTTCTGAATTCCGAACCTCCGTCCTGCGACTTTGGTGACAGAAGGATCCTCTGATGCATGTGAAGATGCGATCTGGACCATTTGTCCAACAGATCGAGCTGTAAGGGTCTTGCGTGAAACCTTACGTATTGAAGTGCCTCGTAAGAGGCTACCATTTTCACCAGAAAGCGAATGCACAGATGCACCGACACCTGGGTTGGCTTCAGGACATCCCAAACCATTGACTGGATTACTAATGCCTTTTCCAATGGAAGGAACACCTTTTTTCAACTCCGTGTCCAGTATAATTCCCAGGAATGGGAGCCGCCGTGTTGGCTCTAGGTGAGATTTCGGAAAGGTTCACAATTCACCTGTGATACTGGAGGAGTTTGGTTGAGAGAGCAATGCTGTCCAGCAACCTGTCCCTGGATGGTGCTTTTATCAGGAGATCGTCCAGGTACGGAATTATGTTCACTCCCTGCTTGCGGAGTAGAAACATCATCTCTGCTATCACCTTGGTGAACACCCTCGGTGCCGTGGAGAGACCAAATGGCAGGGCCTGGAACTGGTAGTGACAGTCCTGCAGTGCAAACCGGAGATAAGCCTGATGAGGCTGCCAGATCGGAATATGAAGATACGCATCCTTGATATCCAGAGACACTAGGAATTCTCCCTCCTCCAGACCTGAGATCACCGCTCTCAGAGACTCCATCTTGAATTTGAACACTCGTAAGTATGGGTTCAAAGACTTGAGGATCAGAATTGGTCTTACCGAACCGTCCGGCTTCGGTA
Organism: Pseudophryne corroboree; assembly: GCF_028390025.1. Taxonomy (NCBI): domain Eukaryota; kingdom Metazoa; phylum Chordata; class Amphibia; order Anura; family Myobatrachidae; genus Pseudophryne; species Pseudophryne corroboree. The sequence goes on from NC_086448.1 coordinate 177,120,615, forward strand.
CTACGAACAAGTTGGAATAGTACCCCTTGTTTAGTAGATGAGGTGGAACTGGAACAATTACCTGAGTCTGTACCAGTTTTTGGATGCCATGCTGTAAATTTATACTTGCCTCTTGTGAAACTGGCAAGCCTGATTTGAAGACTCTGAGGTGGAAGCTTTTGGAACTCCAGTCTGTAGCCCTGGGAAATAAGATCTATGACCCAGGGATCCTGGCACGAATTTGACCAGATCTGACTGAAGAAAAGTAGTCAGGCTCCCTCCTGACAGCCTTCCAGGCATTGTGGTCCACCGTCATGCTGAAGTCTTTGAGGAAGCAGAGCCTGAGCTCTGTTCCTGAGCACCTGCTGTTTCTGGTTTGCATGGCTTACCTCTTGCGCCGCTGGAGGACGTAGCAGCACCTCTGGATTTGCCCTTGAACTTGGCTGTCCGAAAGGACTGTAACTTAGAAGCTGAAAAAATCTTCTTGGTAGGGGGGGCTGCGGAAGGAAGATACATTGACATTTGTCTAATTCAGCGGTCGCCAACCCGTCGCTCGCGAGCGATGGGTAGCTCGCAGCCGTAATCCGGGTCGCTCGACCCGCGCTGGCTGCTGCCCAACTTCGGGGGGAGTTTGCAAACAACTCCCACCCGGCCGATCCGTAGCGCTCCTCTGTTGTCTAGGAGACAGACGCTAGAGGTCACACTTGACCTTTAGAGTCTGTCAGGCAGCACAGCGCTACAGTTATCCAGAAGTGCTGGGAGCGCTCAGCGCTGGCACTTCCATTACACACGCATACCTAAAACGAGCATTACACCCCTGGCAACAAGACCCCTAACAACAAGCATGACACTCAGAGCATTACAACCCTAGTAACGAGCATGACACGCCAAGCATTACACCCCTGACAACAAGCATGACACGAAGAGCATTACACCCCTGGCAACGAGCATGACACGAAGAGCATTACACCCCTGGCAACAAGCATGACACGAAGAGCATTACACCCCTGGCAACAAGCATGACACGCCGAGCATTACACCCCTGACAACAAGCATGACACGGAGAGCATTACACCCCTGGCAACGAGCATGACACGCAGAGCATTACACCCCTGGCAACAAGCATGACACGCAGATCATTACACCCCTGGCAACAAGCATGACACGCAGAGCATTACACCCCTGGCAACAAGCATGACACACAGAGCATTACACCCCTGGCAACAAGCATGACACGTAGAGCATTACACCCCTGGCAATGAGCATGACACGCAGAGCATTACACCCCTGTAACGAGCATTACACCCCTGGCAACAAGACCCCAGACAACAAGCATGACATGCAGAGCTTTACACCCCATGCCAATGAGCATGACACGCAGAGAGTTACAACCCTGGCAACGTACATTACACCACTGGCAACAAGACACCTGGCAATGAGCATGACACCCCTGGCAACAAGCATGGAACCCAGAGCATTAAAGCCGTAGCAATGAGCATGAGACTCCTGACAATGAGCAGGTAATTTAAAATTAATTTGAAGCCTTACTGTGGGCCATAATGTGTAATGGGCATTGCGGTGTGCAATATAATGTGTAATGGGCATTACGGTGTATGGCATAATGTATAACAGGCAATGCGGTGTGTGATAAAATGTGTAATGGGCATTACGGCGTGTGGCATACTGTATCATGGGCATTGCGGTGTGTGATATAATGTGTAATCGGCATTACAGTGTGTGGCATAATGTGTCAAGGGCATTAAGATATGCTGAATAATGTGTCGGAAGCACTGCGGTGTGTGGCATAATGTGTAATGGGCATTACGTGTGTAGCATATTGTGTAAGTGGCATTAAGGTGTGTGGTATAATGTGTAACGGGCATTGTGGTGTGTAGCATAATGTGTAACAGGCATTACCATAAGGAGGAAAAATGACAATGTAACGGGCATGAATCAGGATTTTTTTTTCTGTGGTGGCCAATATCTGGGTGTGCAGGTGACAAAACTGTGGTATAAGGTAGTCATATCCTGCAATACCACACCCCTTGCAGAGAGGCTACACCCTCTTTTTGGCGCACGCACACCCATGGCGCGCACTAATTATTTACTTTTAATATAGCAATGGGAGGGGTGCCAGAAACTTTTTTGGTGGGAGGCTGCAAAATTTATAGCTATGCCACTGCCCACGAGTCCAGTCTTAACACAGAGAGCGCCAGCAACCAGAAGCTCCTCAGGAGGTTTAATTTTTCTCGAGTAGCTCACACCCCATATAAGGTTGGAGACCACTGGTCTAATTCATCTCCAAACAAGGTCTACCTGAATGGTAGGCCTTCCACGCCTTTCCTGGAGTCCGCGTCAGCAGTCCACTGGCGTAGCAACAAGCCCCTGCGTGCCGACACTGCCATAGCGGTGGTGCGTGCGTTAAGCACGCCCATTTCCTTTATGGCTTCCACCATAAAGTTTGCAGAGTCCTGTATATGCTGTAGGAGTAAGACAACATCCCCCCTAGATAAGGAATCTAACCCCTCAATTAGGTTACCTGACCATTTAGCAATGGCTTTAGTGATCCACGCACATGCAATAGTGGGTGTTTGGGCAACCCCAGCAGCTGTGTACAATGATTTGAGTGTAGTATCAATTTTGTGATCAGCCGTGTCTTTCAGGGAGGCTGCACCAGGGACAGGCAATATCATTTTACATGACAGCCTAGAGACTGATGCGTCCACTATCGGTGGATTTTCCCATTTTTTCCAATTCTCCAGAGGAAAAGAAAAAGATGAGAGCAACCTTTTAGGGATCTGAAACTTCTTATCAGGATTAACCCATGGTTCTTCAAACAAGGTATTCAATTCCTTTGACACAGGAGGAATAACTGAGGACTTCTTTTTTACATTAAAATAAGATTTTACTTACCGATAAATCTATTTCTCGTAGTCCGTAGTGGATGCTGGGGACTCCGTCAGGACCATGCGGAATAGCGGCTCCGCAGGAGACAGGGCACAAAAGTAAAAGCTTTAGGATCAGGTGGTGTGCACTGGCTCCTCCCCCTATGACCCTCCTCCAAGCCTCAGTTAGGATACTGTGCCCGGACGAGCGTACACAATAAGGAAGGATTTTGAATCCCGGGTAAGACTCATACCAGCCACACCAATCACACTGTACAACCTGTGATCTGAACCCAGTTAGCAGCATGATAACAGCGGAGCCTCTGAAAAGATGGCTCACAACAATAATAACCCGATTTTTTGTACCAATAACTATGTACAAGTATTGCAGACAATCCGCACTTGGGATGGGCGCCCAGCATCCACTACGGACTACGAGAAATAGATTTATCGGTAAGTAAAATCTTATTTTCTCTAACGTCCTAAGTGGATGCTGGGGACTACGTAAGGACCATGGGGATTATACCAAAGCTCCCAAACGGGCGGGAGAGTGCAGATGACTCTGCAGCACCGAATGAGAGAACTCCAGGTCCTCTTTAGCCAGGGTATCAAATTTGTAGAATTTTACAAACGTGTTCTCCCCCCGACCACGTAGCTGCTCGGCAGAGTTGTAATGCCGAGACCCCTCGGGCAGCCGCCCAGGATGAGCCCACCTTCCTTGTGGAATGGGCATTTACATATTTTGGCTGTGGCAGGCCTGCCACAGAATGTGCAAGCTGAATTGTACTACACATCCAACTAGCAATCGTCTGCTTAGAAGCAAGAGCACCCAGTTTTTTGGGTGCCTACAGGATAACAGCAAGTCAGTTTTCCTGACTTCAGCCGTCCTGGAAACCGATATTTTCAGGGCCCTGACAACCTCTAGCAACTTGGAGTCCTCCAAGTCCCTAGTAGCCGCAGGTACCACAATAAGCTGGTTCAGGTGAAACGCTGACCCCACCTTATGGAGAAACTGGGGACGAGTCCGCAGCTCTGCCCTGTCCGAATGGACAATCAGATATGGGCTTTTGTGAGACAAAGCCGCCAATGCTGACACTCGCCTGGCCGAGGCCAGGGCCAACATCATGGTCACTTTCCATGTGAGATATTTCAAATCCACAGATTTGAGCGGTTTAAACCAATGTGATTTGAGGAATCCCAGCACTACGTTGAGATCCCACAGTGCCACTGGAGGCACAAAAGGGGGTTGTATATGCAGTACTCCCTTGACAAACTTCTGGACTTCAGGAACTGAAGCCAATTCTTTCTGGAAGAAAATCGACAGGGCCGAAATTTGAACCTTAATGGACCCCAATCTGAGGCCCATAGACACTCCTGTTTGCAGGAAATGCAGGAATCGACCAAGTTGAAATTTCTTCGTGGAGCTTTCCTGGCCTCACACCACGCAACATATTTTCGCCACATGTGGTGATAATGTTGTGCGGTCACGTCCTTCCTGGCTTTGACCAGGGTAGGAATGACCTCTTCCGGAATGCCTTTTTTCCTTAGGATCCGGCGTTCAACCGCCATGCCGTCAAACGCAGCCGCGGTAAGTCTTGGAACAGACATGGTACGTGCTGAAGCAAGTCCCTTCTTAGCGGCAGAGGTCATGAGTCCTCTGTGAGTATCTCTTGAAGTTCCGGGTACCAAGTCCTTCTTGGCCAATCCGGAGCCACGAGTATAGTTCTTACTCCTCTACGTCTTATAATTCTCAATACCTTGGGTATGAGAAGCAGAGGAGGAAACACATACACCGACTGGTACGCCCACGGTGTTACCAGAACGTCCACAGCTATTGCCTGAAAGTCTCTTGACCTGGCGCAATACCTGTCCAGTTTTTTGTTCAGGCGGGACGCCATCATGTACACCTTTGGTCTTTCCCAACGGTTCACAATCATGTGGAAAACTTCCCGATGAAGTCCCCACTCTCCCGGGTGGAGGTCGTGCCTGCTGAGGAAGTCTGCTTCCCAGTTGTCCACTCCCGGAATGAACACTGCTGACAGTGCTATCACATGATTTTCCGCCCAGCGAAAAATCCTTGCAGTTTTTGCCATTGCCCTCCTGCTTCTTGTGCCGCCCTGTCTGTTTACGTGGGCGACTGCCGTGATGTTGTCCCACTGGATCAATACCGGCTGACCTTGAAGCAGAGGTCTTGCTAAGCTTAGAGCATTATAAATTGCCCTTAGCTCCAGTATATTTATGTGGAGAAAAGTCTCCAGACTTGATCACACTCCCTGGAAATTTTTTTTTTTTTTTTTTTTCCCGTGTGACTGCTCCCCAGCCTCTCAGGCTGGCCTCCGTGGTCACCAGCATCCAATCCTGAATGCCGAATCTGCGGCCCTCTAGAAGATGAGCACTCTGTAACCACCACAGGAGAGACACCCTTGTCCTTGGAGATAGGGTTATCCGCTGATGCATCTGAAGATGCGATCCGGACCATTTGTCCAGCAGATCCCACTGAAAAGTTCTTGCGTGGAATCTGCCGAATGGAATCGCTTCGTAATAAGCCACCATTTTTCCCAGGACTCTTGTGCAATGATGCACTGACACTTTTCCTGGTTTTAGGAGGTTCCTGACTAGCTCGGATAACTCCCTGGCTTTCTCCTCCGGGAGAAACACCTTTTTCTGGACTGTGTCCAGAATCATCCCTAGGAACAGCAGACGTGTCGTCGGAAACAACTGCGGTTTTGGAATATTTAGAATCCACCCGTGCTGTCGTAGAACTACTTGAGATAGTGCTACTCCGACCTCCAACTGTTCTCTGGACCGTGCTCTTATCAGGAGGTCGTCCATTTTCTTCGAAGAAGAATCATCATTTCGGGCATTACCTTGGTAAAGACCCGGAGTGCCGTGGACAATCCAAACGGCAGCGTCTGAAACGGATAGTGACAGTTCTGTACCACGAACCTGAGATACCCTTGGTGAGAAGGGCAAATTGGGACATGGAGGTAAGCATCCCTGATGTCCCGGGACACCATATAGTCCCCTTCTACCTGGTTCGCTATCACTGCTCTGAGTGACTCCATCTTGATTTGAACCTTTTTAAGTGTTCAAATATTTCAGATTTAGAATAGGTCTCACCGAGCCTTCTGGTTTCAGTACCACAATATAGTGTGGAATAATACCCCTTTCCTTGTTGTAGGAGGGGTACTTTGATTATCACCTGCTGGGAATACAGCTTGTGAATTGTTTCCAATACTGCCTCCCTGTCGGAGGGAGACGTTGGTAAAGCAGACTTCAGGAACCTGCGAGGGGAAACGTCTCGACTTTCCAATCTGTACCCCTGGGATACTACTTGTAGGATCCAGGGGTCCTGTACGGCTCCAGCGTCATGCTGAGAACTTGGCAGAAGCGGTGGAAGGCTTCTGTTCCTGGGAATGGGCTGCCTGCTGCTGTCTTCTTCCCTTTCCTCTATCCCTGGGCAGATATGCTTATGGGGACGAAAGGACTGAGGCTGAAAAGACGGTGTCTTTTTCTGCATAGATGTGACTTAGGGTAAAAACGGTGGATTTCCCAGCAGTTGCCGTGGCCACCAGGTCCGATGGACCGACCCCAAATAACTCCTCCCCTTTATACGGCAATACATCTTTTTGCCGTTTGGAATCTGCATCACCTGACCACTGTCGTGTCCATAAACATCTTTTGGCAGATATGGACATCGCACTTACTCTAGATGCCAGGGTGCAAATATCCCTCTGTGCATCTCGCATATATAGTAATGCATCCTTTAAATGCTCTATAGTTAATAATATACTGTCCCTATCCAGGGTATCAATATTTTCAGTCAGGGAATCCGACCAAGCCACTCCAGCGCTGCACATCCAGGCTGAGGCGATCGCTGGTCGCAGTATAACACCGGTATGTGTGTATATACCTTTTAAGATATTTTCCAGCCTTCTATCAGCTGGTTCCTTGAGAGCGGCCGTATCAGGAGACGGTAACGCCACTTGTTTTGATAAGCGTGTGAGCGCCTTATCTACCCTAGGGGGTGTTTCCCAACGTGCCCTAACCTCTGGCGGGAAAGGGTATAGTGCCAATAATTTATTAGAAATCAGCAGTTTTTTATCGGGGGAAACCCACGCTTTATCACACACCTCATTTAATTCATCTGACTCAGGAAAAACCACTGGTAGTTTTTTCACACCCCACATAATACCCTTTTTTGTGGTACTTGTAGTGTCAGAAATGTTCAATGCCTCCTTCATTGCCGTGATCATGTAACGTGTGGCCCTACTGGACATTACGTTTGTCTCGTCACCGTCGACACTGGATTCAGTATCCGTGTCAGGGTCTGTGTCGACCATCTGAGGTAACGGGCGTTTTAGCGCCCCTGACGGTGTCTGAGACGCCTGAACAGGCACTAATTGATTTGTCGGCTGTCTCATGTCGTCAACAGTTTTTTGCAAAGTGCTGACATTGTCACGTAATTCTTTAATTACTACCATCCAGTCAGGTGTCGACTCCCTAGGGGGTGACATCACTAACACAGGCAATTGCTCTGCTTCCACATCATTTTCCTCCTCATACATGTCGACACAATCGTACCGACACCCAGCACACACACAGGGAATGCTCTGATAGAGGACAGGACCCCACTAGCCCTTTGGGGAGACAGAGGGAGAGTTTGCCAGCACACACCAGAGCGCTATATATATACACAGGGATAACCTTATATAAGTGTTACTCCCTGTTATAGCTGCTGTATTTATATATTAGCTGCCAATAGTGCCCCCCTCTCTGTTTTACCCTGTTTCTGTAGTGCAGGACTGCAGGGGAGAGTCAGGGAGCCGTCCTTCCAGCGGAGCTGTGAAAGAAAATGGCGCTTGTGTGCTGAGGAGAAAGGCTCCGCCCCCTTCACGGCGGCCTTTTCTCCCGCTTTTTTCAGGAAACTGGCAGGGGATAAATGCATCCATATAGCCCAGAAGCTATATGTGATGCATTTTTTTTAGCCATATAAGGTTTTTATATCGTTTTTATTGCGTCTCAGGGCGCTCCCCCCCAGCGCCCTGCACCCTCAGTGACCGGAGTGTGAAGTGTGCTGAGAGCAATGGCGCACAGCTGCAGTGCTGTGCGCTACCTTATTTGAAGACAGGAACGTCTTCTGCCGCCGCTTTCTCCGGACCTCTTCGCTCTTCTGGCTCTGTAAGGGGGCCGGCGGCGCGGCTCCGGGACCCATCCAGGCTGAACCTGTGATCGTCCCTCTGGAGCTAATGTCCAGTAGCCAAGAAGCCCAATCCACTCTGCAGTCAGGTGAGTTCGCTTCTTCTCCCCTTAGTCCCACGATGCAGTGAGCCTGTTGCCAGCAGGACTCACTGAAAATAAAAAACCTATTTAAACTTTTACTTCTAAGCAGCTCAGGAGAGCCACCTAGCTTGCACCCTTCTCGTTCGGGCACAAAAATCTAACTGAGGCTTGGAGGAGGGTCATGGGGGGAGAAGCCAGTGCACACCAGCTAGTCTAAAGCTTTTACTTTTTGTGCCCAGTCTCCTGCGGAGCCGCTATTCCCCATGGTCCTTACGGAGTTCCCAGCATCCACTAGGACGTCAGAGAAAATGCCGTGCGCATGTGCGCGGCATCCATTCACACTGTGAGAGAGCTTGGGGGAAGCCCAGCACCTCCGTAAGTGCTGGGCACGCCCCCAACAGTGACGCCGCCGGCTGCCCACGCCCCGTTTTAACGTCTGCGGGCTGAACCACCCACTTTTAGTACTTGAAAAGACCACCCCTCCTATTTTGTGTGGCCACGCCCCTTTTTCGGCGCGCTTGTGCCCCTCACAGTCCCGCGCCCTGCCCTGCCCAAATCCTAGAGTGAACACTATTACACACACACACAAACACACACACAGGAAAAGGTTAAGCACAAGTAACCCACAAAGAGCCCTTCAGAGAGACACAGAGTTGTTTGGAGTCAGTACCCACCGCGCCCTTATCGCTAATGCCAAGCAAACCCGGGTCGCAGACTAAGTACCCTGATAGGGGAATTAGTACAATAATAGTCGCTACCCCCCATGCTATGACCCCCTGGAACCGAGGAGGTAATTTGGAGTCACACCGGAGGAGCTGCGCGTCCATGTCAGTCAGCGTCTGTGTCCACTGCAGAGGGAAAATGGCGCTGGTGAGCTGCTGGATCCTCTCATAGGGAAGCCACGCCCCTTCAATGGCGCACGGTCTTCCCGCTTTTTTTATACTGGCTGAGGTAATTTTTGTGCTTTTTGTTTGCCAGTTTGGGTACTGTGTACAGTGTACTGAGACGCAGTCTACTGTGTCTGGAGATGCATTCCGCCCCGTTTAGAAGCTGTGCGTCTCCGTACCCTCGTGCCGCCATAATGGCTGGCGCCCCGCTAACCAGGATGCCGGCTCAGTACTCACCACTCTTCATTCTTCTGGTTCTGTTAGGGGTGGAGACGTGCTGCAGGAATGTACGCTCGCTGTAGTGGGGCTTGCGAATAGTTCCCTCAGGAGCTCAGTGTCCTGTCAGCGGGGAATGGGACCATTCACCCTTCAAGGGGTTGGGCCGTTCTTCCCCCTAAGTCCCACGAAGCAGGCAGGCTGGTGCCAACCAGCCCTGCCTGAAAATAACAAACACAGAAATAAATGCAGAAAACTCTTCAGGAGCTTCCTTAAGCGTGACGTGGCTCCTCTGGGCACATTTTCTGTCTGGTAGGAGGGGTGTAGAGGGAGGAGCCTGCCCACACTATCACATTTTTAAAGTGCCTATGGCTCCTAATGGACCAGTCTATACCCATGGTACTAAATGGACCCCGGTATCCTCTAGGACGTTAGAGAAAAATAGTTATCACGGGTATGCGTGCTCCCGTTTTTCAGCTTATCCTATTAGAAAATTGCAAAAATGGGTGACCTACGATGTCTTAATCAGCGAAAAGTGCAGATAAAATTGGGGAAATCAGTCTGTACCCCCAAAAATGCCAAAGTGACATAGGATAGTAATATAGAAGTATATAAGAGAGCATAATAAAAAGATTTAGTGGACTTAAATTGTGTGTGGCTTCAATATGCATTTTTTTTTAAACACTTGAAAAATTATAAAAAGCAAGCTTTTGTGTAAAATGAATGCTCTTATTACATTTGTGGTACATGAAAGTGGATATAAATATATATTTGGGTCAATTAAAAGGCACTTTTAAACACCTTTCAAAAACGATCAATTACTCCCACCTGCAAGCCTAAAAACACTTGTCCCACTCATAAAGCACCTCCATACACCTGTCCCATACCTTGTACCCCAATTTCCATCACGTTGCACTTTTTCATCCCAAAATTGACATTTTACTATTGGCTAATTAAAAATAATTAAAAACCTCAAAAGTGCCTAATTAGTCATTAAGGGGGATGCCCTTTAGAACCAAGGGCCTAATTCAGCTTCTGATGCTGATCTGCAAAAATCGATATGAAGCGATTTCTGCACATCAGCGCATGCGCGAGATCTTAAACTGCGTTCTCTTCAGAACACAGTTTATGACCTGGAGGGGGCAGAAACGGGGCATTGACCCCGCATTTTGTGAGTGTCGATGCTCCGTTTTAGGGGCGCGGTCCGGACAACGGAGGTGTGTCCAGACCGTTGGAGGTGAGGTCCATGGCAAATTAGGCCCAGGTTCCAACATTTTTACCCAAAAATAGGAATTTTACCTAACTTTTCACCTGCTCAGAGTACTTGAAGAAACATTTGCCATAAAACTTATGGAGAATTATCGCATGTGAGTAATTGGATAGCTGCAATATTGCTGGTCGTGGAAAAAAGCTGTGGTTTCACATTTTTTGCCATGAAAATGGGTTATAGTGGCTAATTGGATAGCCCCAACTGAATTACGTGAAACAGTTATTAGTGACACTGACAACATATATGGAGGTTCCCAAAACAGAAGCTTTGCATATCTCATTTAATTCACATTTCTATGCAGCGGTGTGTAAGCTATTGCTGTCTTATCAGTCATTTTCAGACTGAGAGCAATAGAAGACTATTCACGACAAAACCACAAGTTTATCTTTAATACCTTTAGGTCAGATAAGTTCCTGAAACATCTAATAAATATACATGCACTGCACTAAATTATCTTGACGTTTCCAAAAAGTTTTAGTTATTTATCGGATATAAAGGTATTTAAGATATGTACTAACTTATGTAACTTACTAGCTTATGTACTAACCTGCAAGCTGCAGGCTGTGCGGGAATACTGGCGCGTCTACCTGTATTTTTAAAGCGGCAATCATTTTCAAGGCTAAACCAACCTGATTTTGCCTTGTAAATGATTGCTGCTTTAAAAATATGGGCAACCCACCGGAATTCCCGCACAGTTTGCAGCTCACGGGCTATTACATAAGCCACACAGACGTCAACATATATTTTATAACCAGGTGATTCATCGCACCCTACGGGCGCTCTTCACACCGTTGTAAAGGGCTACGCCCCCTTAACCCTTACACACCCTTGTGGCGTGCAATATTTTTATTATATGGAGTATTACCTCCAATCATAATTGTGTGAGTGGTTAAATATTGCACAGACAAAGGGCGTGCAATGGTTAAGGGATCGAAGCCCCTTGCAATGGGGTGGACAGCGTACGCAGGGCCTGATGAATCACCTAGTAGGTGCTTTGGTTGGGGGAGTGGCGGGTGCGGGGAAGACGCGGATGGGATCCGGGGGTGCCGCGGGAGGGGGAAGGGCGGTTGCAGTGGTGCCGCAGGTGGGGGAGGGGCTGGTGCAATGGTGCCACAGGTGGGGATCCGGAGCAATCGCAAGTGGGGGAGGAGCAGTTGCGGGGGTGCCCCGGGTGGGGGAGGGGCGAATGAGGTGGTGCGGCAGGAGGGGAGGGTGCGGGGCTGCTGCGGGTGGGGGAGGGGGTCCGGAGCTACCGTGGGTGCTGGAGGGGGTGTGTGGGGGTGCCGCGGATGGGGCCCGGAGGTACTGTGAGTGAGGGAGGGGCGGGTAATGCTTCTCCTGCTTCTACTCCTGTCAGCAGCTAAGCTGCTGTCCTCCCTTTGGCAGTGGCTCTCCCGAAGACTCGCACAGCAGCCAGTCACTATTGTTAGCGCCGGTGTCCCAACAGGGAAAAAGATACACTCAATAAACTACAGCTGTAGTTTATTTAGTGCGTCTACTTCCCTGTAATGTGGCGCATTGGGACACTGGTGCTAACAATAGTGACTGGCTGGCAGAAGTGAGTGACTGGCTGAATCAATGTAAAAAGGTGAGAGTGCTGTGCAGTGTCAGCGACACTGCACACAGGCCTGGCGCTAGCCACTCAGCAATGGGATGCAGTGCAGGGAGGCACCAGGAAGGAGAGGCGTTCTCTCTGCTCTGCATCCCTGTGCTGAGCTGCTGCTGCTATCCCTGCTGCTGCTGCCGGCTGCTGTCACACATGCAGCGGCGCCAGCAGCACAAAACCTCCTCTCCCCCTCGGCGCCGGCAGCACAAAGCCTCCTCTCTTCCCCCGCTCCCCTGTGTGACATTCAGTGGCCGGGAGGGAGACAAAGGGGGTGGAGCTAGATGGGAATAAGGGGGCGGCGCTAGACGGGACCATGCTGTAGCAGGAAGATGAGCTGCTACAGCTTCGGCCGGCCAGACTTCATTAGGTAAGTGTCTGGAAAGAGAGTGAGTGAGTGAGTGAGTGTGTGTATATATACAGTGACTATGTATACTGTATATATGTGTGACTGTGTATGTGTGTAATGTATGTACAGTATGTGTGTGTGTGTGTGTGTGTGTGTGTGTGTGTGTATATATGTGTGTGTGTGTCTTGTGTGTGTATGTGTGACTGCGGCATAATGTGTGTAAGCGTCACTGGTACAGGGGGCGTTACGTGTGTAAGCAGCACTGGTACAGGGGGCATTACGTGTGTAAGCAGCACTGGTGCAGGGGGCATTACGTGTGTAAGCAGCACTGGTGCAGGGGCCGTTACGTGTGTAAGCAGCACTGGTACAGGGGGCGTTACGTGTGTAAGCATCACTGGTACAGGGGGCGTTACGTGTGTAAGCATCACTGGTACAGGGGGCGTTACGTGTGTAAGCATCACTGGTACAGGGGGCGTTACGTGTGTAAGCATCACTGGTACAGGGGGCGTTACGTGTGTAAGCATCACTGGTACAGGGGGCGTTACGTGTGTAAGCATCACTGGTACAGGGGCCGTTATGTGTCTAAGCGGCACAGATACAGGGGCGTTACGTGTCTAATCGTCATTGGTACAGAGGGCGTTACGTGTGTAAGCATCACTGGTACAGGGGGCGTTACGTGTGTAAGCATCACTGGTACATGGGGCGTTACGTGTGTAAGCATCACTGGTACATGGGGCGTTACGTGTGTAAGCATCACTGGTACATGGGGCGTTACGTGTGTAAGCATCACTGGTACAGGGGCCGTTATGTGTCTAAGCGGCACAGATACAGGGGCGTTACGTGTCTAATCGTCATTGGTACAGAGGGCGTTACGTGTGTAAGCATCACTGGTACAGGGGGCGTTACGTGTGTAAGCGTCACTGGTACAGGGGGCGTTACATGTGTAAGCGTTACTGGTACAGAGGGCGTTACGTGTGTAAGCATCACTGGTACAGGGGGCATTACGCGTGTAAGCGGCATTGCTACAGGGGGCGTTACATGTGTAAGCATCACTGGTACAGGGGGCGTTACGTGTGTAAGCATCACTGGTACAGGGGGCGTTACGTGTGTAAGCATCACTGGTACAGGGGGCGTTACGTGTGTAAGCGTCACTGGTACAGGGGGCGTTACGTGTGTAAGCGTTACTGGTACAGAGGGCGTTACGTGTGTAAGCATCACTGGTACAGGGGGCGTTACATATGTAATCATCACTGCTACAGGGGGTGTTACTTGTGTATGGTCACTGGTACAGGGGGGCGTTACATGTGTAAGTGTCTCTACTACAGGGGGTATTATGTGCACTGTGCCTTTGTAAAGTATGCAAGGGTGCAAATTTATAGTTTGCAGGGGGGCGCCGAACACCCTAGCACCGGCCCAGACTGTACACCCACTGCACTGCACAGCACGGTCACCTTTTACATTGATTCAGCGTCCAGACATTACCCTCCGCGATATCACCCACTCTATCCGTTACATTAGCCATCTCGGGGCTTCCAGGCTGGCAGCCCAGGTGCTGTGTTGCGGAGTCAGGGCCTCTGGGGATCTGGGCGCGGCTGTGGCTGGGAGGCACTTCTGTAACATCACACGCAGAGAAGGCTCCGGGGCTCAGAGAGTATGCGGCGCAGGGAGGGCTATGAAAGCCTTCTGCTGCGCCGCTTTCATGCACATCTATGCCGGTGGCCACAGCCGCTTTTGTTCCACCTGCGCTGCGGCTAGGGAGTGGGGATTGTTGATGCTGGAGGGGGCAGGCGGAATGGCAGCAGGACATAGGACACTGCAGTAAAAGGATTTTATTTTACCCCTATCTGCAGACCCTCCAGCTGTACCTTTTTCACAGGTACAGTCCCTTTTTTTTATGGTCTGTACCGATTTTTGACTCTCCAAGCTTCCATTGAATGTATAGGAAAAGGGGCGTGGCCCTTTACGAATTTGTATAAATTTTTGTGTGTAAATTGTTGGAGGGTATGATGCTGCAGATGCAGTGGGACTATTTTGGGGTGTGGGCTGGAGCTGCAGCTCCATCAGTCCCATTGCTAATCCTGCTCTGTGAAAACACATCAAGCAAAGGGCAGAGCCTCCCACTGGATGTAACCCGTGTGGGAGGGCGTTTCTCGCCCAATCAGCTGTGGACTGGGTGTGATAGACCTGCCACTAACCCAATGAGAGCTCCTAGCCACGCCCAGCGTTATACACACAGGCACAAAGTCACAGATCTGGGCTATTATATAGGAGATTACTGCCCTTCAAAAAGTGCTGAAGACTAGAAATCTATCGTCCTCTAGTTTTAGACAGACATGGATCCTGGATAACCTGTATGCCACAGCACAGCAATTCATCAGCGTGTCCAGGAAACCTTTATACAGAGCTTAGTGGTATAGTTTATGTTATTCTGACATGAATGGGTGACTGCACAGTTTCTACTTAGGTGATGAGCTACACACACAAAGTAGTAATACTGATCAGTACCAGTGAGACGTGCTCCTACTGTATGATGCATTTTACACTACTTGAGAAGTACAGGAAGACTATAAAAAACAACCCCAATATAATTCAGTGACAGTATGATCTGATGATGCACCACGATTCACATGCAGTAGCTCTATTTAGTTAAGTTAGCAGTGGACTGAGGAGAAAAACACCACGGTTACATAAAATTCTAGCTCTGACCTTTAGGAAACACCCAGAACAGTAATATCTAAATATTGCAAATTAACAGTTTTTAATTGCTGCTACCAAACATAACAGTTTTAGGCCTTAGCTTAGATGATGGCTGACCAGCTTATGGATGCCAATATCACCCTCCTGAATTAGAACAGCTATGCTTACAAGTTCATTTCGGAGTATGTCTAGACATCTGCCTTTTAGCTGAACACTATTATGTCCGCTTAGAAATGCAAAATAAACCTAGACAAAAGCGAATGTAAACTTTTCTCATATTGCTTAGCCACATAACACCAAAGGCGGGCTGGCCTGGGGGGCAAAGTGCCATGTGCACCTCGGGCCATGCTACTGCCAAGGGTCACGGGCCGGACGCAACCTTCCATTACACCAGTTGTGGCCAACCCGCGGCTCTTTCTATCTCCGCATGCGGCTCGTAAGCTCCCGCAGCGCCTTCAGCTGCCCTAGTCTGCAGTGCCCGTGAGCCAATCAGAGCTCGCGGACCGGCAGCCAATCAGGAGTCTTAACTGTCGGTCCGCGAACTTTGACTGGCTCACGGACCGGCACCTAATTAGAGAGAATCAACGGCGCCGGAGAGTGGAGACTGAGGGGCAGGAGAGGCGCACGCTGCGCTCTCCTCCCCTCACAAGCAGCAGACTGAGTAGAGCAGCAGTGCGGCGGTGAGCAGCACTTGAGGGGGCGCAGTGTGGGGACATGTGTATCTTACACTGGGGGCATATCTGGCACTGGGGAGACATGTATCTGGCACTGGGGGGCGGGGGGGTACGTGTATCTGGCACTGGGGGCATATCTGGCACTGGGGAGACGTGTAGCTGGCAGTGGGGGCAAATCTGGCACTAGGGAGACGTGTAGCGGACAGTGGGGGCATATTTGGCACTGGGGGCATATCTGGCACTGGGGGGATGTGTATCTGGCACTGTGGGCATATCTGGCACTGGGGGGACAGGTGTATCTGGCACTGGGGGGACATGTGTATCTAACACTGGGGGCATATCTGGCACTGGGGAGATGTGTATCTGGCACTGGGGGCATATCTGGCACTGGGGGGATGTGTATCTGGCACTGTGGGCATATCTGGCACTGGGGGGACAGGTGTATCTGGCACTGGGGGCATATCTGGCACTGGGGGGACATGTGTATCTAACACTGGGGGCATATCTGGCACTGGGGAGATGTGTATCTGGCACTGGGGGCATATCTGGCACTGGTGAGATGTGCATCTGGAAGTGGGGGCATATCTGGCACTGGGGAGATGTGTATCTGGAAGTGGGGGCATATCTGGCACTGGGGAGATGTGTATCTGGCAGTGGGGGCATATCTGGCACTGTGGAGGAATATATGTATCTGGAACTGTGGAGGAATATATGTATCTGGCACTGTGGAGGAATATATGTATCTGACACTGTGGGGACACACATGTATCTGGCACTGTGGGGGCATATATGTAATTGGCACTGTGGGGGCACCCATTTTTTGGTGTTTTTATATGTATTTGGCACTGTACAGGGGATTTATTTGTATGTAGCACTGTACAACATGACTAAAAATGGGGTTATGACACAAGGTCATACTCCTACAAACATCAAACTGAAAGGTGTGCGCATAAAAATGGGGTGTGGCTTTGTGACAACTATGCCACGCCCCTACTTTTTGCTTTGGCACGCATGATATAGCTCTTACCCTTGACTACAGATCTTTTCTGGCTCTTTGACACTGACTGGTTGGCAACCCCTGCACTACACAGCTCTGCTGAAGCCGCAGCGACAAATTTATAATAAAGTATCTTTGGGATAATTTACACCAGGACTAATTTTTTTTTATTAATCAATATTTTTTAAACAAAAAAAACTCCATTTAAGATGGCGCCATTACTTATGAGCCAGTGCTCTGGACTTGCCCCCCAGGCTAAATGTTGCCAGCCAGCCCCTGCATAACACCATGGAACAAAAAGTTGTGAATGTTATGCTATATTAAATATAAATATCCTATGGCAGTGGTTCCCAAACTGCGTGCCTAGCTACTCTGGGGTACCGCGAGGCTCTTGCAGGGTTGCCTTGGTTCGGGGTCCAGGACCAAAACAATTTTTTTATGGCCAAAGTGATCGGCAAAAGCAGTGCTGGTGGCTGCCAATCAAAATATGCAGAGAATTAGAACCACAACTGTACACCACCCCTTAATAGAACCTCAGGGGTATATTTGCTAAATTGCAGATTTTCAGAAGTGGAGTTGTTGCCTATGGCAACCAGATTCTAGCTACTATCTCCTAGAAGGTGTTAGATAAATCATAAGTAGAAAAAATGCTGAAACTCTAGGGCACAGTGTTTCAATAAAGTTGGGGAACCACTGCCCTGTAAGAGAACGTGCAGGGTCATCTGACCTCTCTGTCTGTCTGTTATTACCCAGTTTTGCTGTATTAAAGTTTTGCTCTCAGTAGTAAAGTGAAACCGAATATGCTGGCACTACATAAGCAAATGTTAGTATATAAATAATAATTACCTTTTTTAATCCAGCAAAGCCTTCAGATTCCAGGAAGAAGAATGCAAATGGCATCAACATGAAAAGACACAGATTGGAGAAAAGGGAAACGAGGTTCCAAAGCCCTGGAATATCAAACAGAATTGTTTCTTTGAAATATAGCTGTAGCAGTGTGTTACAGGCAAGTTACAAACCCATCCATAGTGGGTAACAATACATAAATACAATGGGAAGATGCATGAAAGGTTTTCTAGCACTTAACTTTATAAGAGAGGGCCCTACTCCCAGAACCCTCTATGTTTTATGTACCCAGATGCTGCACAACAGCCCAATCTGCCAGTAACTTTTCTGGGCAGCTGTAGTAAAGATATGTGTTATAAAGAAGGAATCTAACACAAAGGCTAGATTTTATAATTTATATAGAATATTAATAAACGTTTAATTGTGCAGGCAATAGTGCTAATTTGCTAATTAAACTGGTGTCTGCTTTTTCTCATAGTAACAAGGCGGTTTCTTGTATAAAATTAACAGATGAACATATAAAAGTGAAAATATTCATATAAAAATAGAAATTGCTTACAGAAATACACCTGCCCCTGTGCAATCAATGCACCAATGATCCTCTTAAGTCAGGAATGTCCAAAGTCTGGCCCGGGGGCCAATTGTGGCCCGTGCTCAAATTTCCATCAGCCCGCAGCCTCTGTGAAAGCTATTTTAGGGGCGTGGCCTGGTGTCTGAAGGCTAGAGCGTTGTGTCTCTGCTGATCTCCTACAAGGGCTACCCATAAACAGCTAAAGCAGACATCTTCTCCCTGCTAAGCCCACTCTACTGCTCACACAATATTGATGAGACCGGAGGGGACTGAGCAGTGGAGCTGAGGAGTGTATAAATTCGCTTCTGCGGGCTGCGGCCTTCCCCTCCACCTTGGGCCGTGATCCGGAGCACAGCGTACCCCGTCCGCAGGCATCTCGGACCACATGAAAAGACCCAGCACAATGTGAAGCGGCTAGCGGTGTCCTCCGCTAGACGTCCCCGCTCTGCTGGACCCCTGCTTCTGCCGTGGATTGGCCAGCTAGTTTACTATGCTCCCCTGGGACTCTGCAGTGCGACTGGGACGGCACACATGCTGCGGCGGCCATCTTGAAAAGGTCTGTGATCCTAATTTTATGCTCTCCACCAACTAAACTATTATATATATATATATATATATATATATTTTATATATCTCTCTCTATCTCAAGGTGCACTATTACTGGGACCCCCTCTTCTATATCTGGATCAGACAATTCTTGGCAAAAAAGGGACAAACGATGCCAGAACTATCTGATCCTGTTTGGCTGGCTGATTTTGGATTTTTAGTTAACATCACACGACATCTGAACGTCCTGAGCCTTCAGGGGCCAAACGCAGTGGTAAACCAACTGTATTCACACTTCAAAGCCTTTGGGACCAAGCTGCAACTTTTCCAAGGACACCTGTCACAAATGTAGCCCAATACCACATATTTCCCATCACTGCAGGAAACAATGACCAGTTTTCCGGAGAACAATATCAGTGTGCAAATGAGGAGGTATGCAGCAGACATCTTCACCTCTGCCTGAGTTTCAACAGTGCTTTCAGGATTTTGCAGCTATTGAAAAGGATATCAACACTTTTTTCCTCTCCTTTCTCCATGGTTCCTGATAAAGCTCCAGATCACCTGCAGCTGGAACTCATTGAGCTGCAGTGTGACGCAGAGTGTCGCAGTCGGTACCAACAGCTCCCTCTTTTCAACTTTTAACACTAGCTGGATAAAGGCAGGTTCCAAGAGACTCGAACATTTGCTAAGAAAATGCTGAGCTTGTTTGGCTCGGCATACTTGTGCGAGAAGACATTCTCGGATATGGACCAAAACAAAAACAAGGACAAGACTAAGTGACTCTCACCTGCGTGACATCTTGCGCATCAAAACCACTGTCTTTGAGCCAGACCTGGCCTATTAACTGCAGTCGAGTTCTCAGTATCACCCTTCACATTAGAGAAGGTAAGACAAGCAATTTATTTAGGCTTCTGAGGTGATTAATGGTTCAAAGAATGTCAGGCTGAATGGCCGTCTCCCACGCATTTTCACCTCACCAAATCTGGCCCTCTCTGCAAAAAGTTGGGATACCCCCTGTCATAAGTCTATATATATATTATATATACACACACACCAATATCTGTGGGGTTGGCGTCAATTATCTGGGTTCTTGGTGGTGGTGTCGCTGCCCTCGGGTCTAGGTGCTATGCAGAAATTGGAGTAGCAATTCAGCAGTATTGGGAGCCCCCAGCAGAGCACTCTCCAAACTTCCTCACAGAAGAATGTGCATTCAGTGGTATACATTGATCAGCCTGTTGGAGTCACATGGTTTCATAGTGGCTCTAATTAACTTGCACACAGCACTTTTTCTGCATTCTGCACTTGTCACTTTATATATAATAAAAGTGCATATTATTTATATATCCTCCCTCCCTCTGTCCATGTAATTATATCACTTGATGAGCACGTTTGCACAGAAACAAAAGGACAGAGGAAGGATGTCTAAGATAGACACTGCTACGAGCTCATCTTTCTTTGATTTTTGGTACGTATGGTTATTATCATTTACAAGGATTCACATGATGATAGCACAAACACTATTAAAGCACTGAAGGTGCTGAAGTTTTTCCACCAATGAACATTATCTATGACCTATTGAAACATAGGTCAATTGAAAACCTCATCACTGCCACTTTACATTAGAGTGCTGTTTATATATAAAATTGTGTCATTCTTAATTGTCTATACTGAATTAAGGTAGAAGCGTTTTTTTCACTTCTACACACATACACACACTGCATGAAGGGAGCACAGCTGTGATGTAATCTAGTGCCTGAGAAATGGCTCTCATTATCATAAGTGAGGTAGTTTAGGTCAGCTCTGAATTACGGTTATGTTTCTGAAGGTATCCGGTCTTTAGGTCGACAACACTTAGGTGACACTCATTAGGTAGACATGCATTAGGTCCTCATGGTCACTAGGTCAACATGGCAAAGGTCAATACATGAAAAGGCCGACATGAGTTTTCACATTTTTCTTTCATTTTTTGAACTTTTTCATACTTTACGATTCACGTGGACTACGATTGGAAATAGTAACCAGTGTCGACCTAGTCACTGTTGACAAATAGTGGTCGATCTAATGACTGTCGGTCTAGTTATTGTTGACCCAACGATCCACACCCGTTTCTGAAGGCAGGGGGAAAGAAAGAAGTGATGCCAAAGAGTTATTATAGATTCAGCTGCTGACCCAATGAGTTCAACAGTCATTGCGGCTGCCACCTCTGCTCCTCCTCTGGTGACGTTGCATCCTCCTTGGAGGCAGCAGGTGCCGCCACCTCTCACGGGGTGTGTAAGTCCCGGTGAGGTTTCAAACTAGCAAGCATGATACTAAAGAAAGGCACTTTTACTTACTAATGCTACACAGGTTTGTAGGTTGAATACATCCCCCCTTCCCCTTTAAAATAATGTAAAAACTCTATGGAAGTTTTCACAATTTACATCCAATTAGTGGTCCTCCCATGGCGTAGGTGATGGTCATAGCATTGCAGAAATTACTTTTCTGCAGGGCCTTTACCTATGAATCAGACATTGATTGCAATGACTCCCCCTCAGTACAGAGTGAAATTCTCAATAATAAAGATATTTATTTTTCACTGATAATAGTATAAAAACAGTTTCTTATCTCATAGAAAGATTGACATGGAACAACTCACATTTGGTTAATAATAAACAGGCATATGAGACCTACAAGTGGATGGTTTCAGATTAATCTTTGTACAAAATAAAACTAACGTTTCTACACTTTTATCAGGGTGTAGTATGATATGCTGACATATCACCTCCCCCCCCCTCCTTTCAGTAGAACTAATCAAAACAAATTTAAGTCTCTGTTGGAGATTTGGAACCCACTTAGGTCACCCTCAGAACTAGGTGGACAGATTTACGTCCTAATTCCCCATAGGAATTTGCAGATGTCATATCAAAGCATTCTTAAGTTTTATAAAGTAATTACAGTTTAATTATTTACTGAGTTTATTATATTTCCTTATTATTTATACATAGCAATTTCTCAATAAATTCTGTGGTAATGTGTAGGTCAATGTGACATGCTATGTGCAGAACACAAACATATCGAAAGATTTCATAAAAAGAGTACAAATAAAAGTAGTGATTTACATTTTAATATCTTTATACAATAAAAGGGGTATAGCATCTAGGTGCATGATATAAATACTATGGACGGGAAGTCATGAAGTCCGAGTTCGGCGGCTATGCGGGATGCTGACCAAACTCTGACTTTTTTTTAAAGGGGCAATTATTTACAAGGCTAAACCATGCCTTGTACATGACTGCCCCTTTAAAAAAGGTTTGAGTGAGGCCGGCATCCCGCACAGCCACGAGCTCAGACATCATTACATCCCGGCCTATATCTAGGTTTTACTGGACAGAACAGTACTTATCTAATCTATAATGGGCTCAGTTGTGCTCTATACAGTACCAAAGAAAGATAAAACATAAATACAATCTAGTGCAACCATATCAAAATATACACCATATCTTGTCAACATGAAGAGGTTGATTGCATATATAAAAGCTTTTGGGGTGGTTTGGGGGGTGCCCTATAATGTTAGGGACCTGCCCGATGAGGATTAACTTGACGATTGGTGAGCAGGCTAATACTAGCCAATTTTATACCAGAAACATCAGATAATGATGCATAATAAATATATTATAATTCTAATGGTTGTATGGTGCACCTGCTCTCTTTTTCTATATACAAAAGTGCTCCAAATGTAATGTTCACAAAAGGCAACAAAAAATCCTTTTTGCTGCCTCTTGCGAACATCACATTTGGATGACTTTTATATATCAAATGAATGGTCTTAATACAGCATAAGGAAATCACACACTGTTTGGAACATTTTCTATGTTATCATATTGGAACTACCTCTTTATATTTACAAGGGAATTGGTAGTTTATTACCGACAGACGGAATGACAGCTGTCAGTATACAGACAGCGGCATCCCGTCTGTCGCAATCCGGTCAGCGAGGCATCGA
The DNA here is from genome assembly GCF_028390025.1 of Pseudophryne corroboree. Taxonomy (NCBI): domain Eukaryota; kingdom Metazoa; phylum Chordata; class Amphibia; order Anura; family Myobatrachidae; genus Pseudophryne; species Pseudophryne corroboree. The sequence continues at coordinate 177,143,400 of NC_086448.1, forward strand.
GTACCCTCTCTGTGCTTGGGGCCCAGTGGCTCGCTTCATTTGCCACAGGTTATATTCCCACTCAGTTGGTAGCGTGGACCCACCAACCGAGTGGGAATACCCCGCAGAGGTCAGGATTCCATCTGGCGGTATTTCCCAGCTGTCGAGATACCGGCATCGGCCTCCTGAACGCTGGGATCCCGACAGCCGGTATTTTAACTGTATCGTTTTAGAAGATATGGTGAATGTTCTGAATTGGTTGCACTAGATCGGATTTATATTTTATCTTTACATGGTACCGTATGGAGAATAATTTTTCTTTATTAATGGAATATTTAACTAAGTAGAAGTATAACTCTGCCCATTAAAAAAAAGTAATATTCTATTCAGTGAAACACAGATATAGGGGCAAATTCAGTATGAATCGCAAGCAGCAATTCGTACAGAATTTTTGCTGAGGGGCAGCGGGCGCATGCGCAGCAGGCCCTACTGCGAATGCGCCCGCATTTTCTGCGGGGTGGCGGCAGAAATTACGATAGTCTCTGCCTGTCAATCAGGCAAAGGCGGGCGCGGGAGGGCGGCGGCAACGCTCCGTTTTCTGGGTGGAAACAGAGCGTTGCGGGGGCGTGTCAGCCCAAATGGTGGGCTGGTACGCGCGAACGGGGCGTGTTGGTGGTGCGGCTGTGTGACGTCACACGCGGCCACTGCGACAGCAAAAATGGCTCCAGGACTCCTGCGGCTGCAGCTAAGATGCGCCGGCAGGATTCATCCTTAATTTCTGCCAACAAGCAGAAATTGCGTGCTGTTCGCAATTTCTGCTTGAAGCAGGGGGGGAGGCGCCGGTCAGCATGCTGGGCGGCCTTGCCCAGCGCTGGGCGGCCCCCAGCATGCGTGCTAATGGTTAGCAAATTCTGCTGATTAGCAGAATTTGCTAACCTTACTGAATTGGCCCCATAATCCTAATATCCGGCACCCATGTGAGATACACTTTTTATTTTAAGCTATTAGTCTATTTTGGAAGGAAGGATACACCTAGGGTATACAACCCAGGCTGCCTTGGCGAAACTCTGATACTATCTCTATTGGGTATTTTAATATCTTTGACTGATCATCTTCTAGGTGAAGACCATAAAAAAAAATAAAAAAAAAGGATATCCTAGGTGATGTTTATTAAGAAGCTACAGTACAAACAGACCAAAAAACACAATTCATGCTCCTACACTACCACCTAGTGGATATTGTTCAAACAACAGTGTGTGCCGAATGGAATTCAAAATACAGTATGTAGACAATAGCTGTACACGTCTCATCATTTGCAGTTTACCATCAGTCATAATTAATTTTTTTTATATACAGTAGGTGGTTCAGAAATACTGAAACTGGCAATATTCCACTGCAACTACACCAGGCAATGAACATCAGTATGCATTTTTTCAGTACAGCTTTAAAAGATTAATGTCATACTGTATCAGAAATTAATACCATTTATTCTGCAAACATGTCCTCTTTATCTAATTTTTTAACCACATCAATAAAAATAGGAATTTATCAAGTGCATTGTCCAGTGAAGTTACAATGTGGTATTGTTAAATGATTTCCTCTAATACCGGGACCACTTCAGACAATATGACAAATGAGATCAAAACCACTTTATTGCATCTTGTAAAAATAATGCTGCAGAATAAATGTTTTTCTGTGTTAATTTATTATACAATGATATGTATTTAATAGGAAAAAGGAGTGTTTGGTAGACTTAACATGGTTAACACACTGCGAGGTACATTGGGATCAACAGAGAAACATCGGGGTGTAGAGTGGATCTTGATCCAGAGGCACCAACAGGCTAAAGCTTTAGGCTGTCCCAGGATGCATTGGGGCCTCCTCTATAACTCCGCCTCTAGGCACTGTTTCGTTAACCAGTCCAATGCAGGAGCAGGTAAGAGAAGGCAGATGTTAGTCACATAGAACCACATTCTCACGACAGGAGAAGGTACCAGCGGCTAATGCCATGTAAACCCATAGAAACTAGGGATGGCGTCCTGTGGAACCCAATGTACCTGCAGAAAGAGTGTTAATCATGGTAAGTATACCATAACACTCCTTTTCTGCAGCAGGGTACATTTTTTTTTCACAGAGAAACATCGGGGATGTCTTCAAGCAGTTCCTTAAAGGAGGGGATGTGCCTTAGAGGGTACAAGAACCCGGTGTCCAAAGGAAGCATCTTGGGAGGCGGAAGTATAAAAAGGTAAATAAATAATAATAAATGTGTTCACTGAGGATCACGTATCCACCTTGCACAACTGTTCAGTGGACGCGTCACAGTGGGCCGCCCAAGAAGGTCCAACAGACCAAGTAGAATGGGCTTTAATAGCAGCAGGAGCTGGGAGTCCAGCCTGCGCATAAGCTTGTGCAATCACCTTTCTAATCCATCTGTCCAAGGTTAGCTTATTTGCAGGCCAGCCACGTTTGTGGAAACACAGGACAAAAAGAGTATCTGACCTCCTGATAGACAATACTCTCCACATATATACCGAGAGTCCTTACTACATCCAAAGACCGCTCTTTGGAAGACAAGTCTGAAGAGATAAAGGCCGGAACCACAATCTCTTGATTAAGGTGAAAAAGATGACACCACCTTAGGGTCGAGGTCATAGAACTGACCGGTCACGGTGAAAAATCAGAAAGGGTGAAGGACAGAACAAAGCGCCTAAGTCCGACACCCATCTTGCAGAGCCAATAGCCAACAAGAACAGGACCTTGGCTATAAGCCATTTAAGGTCCACTGATTAAAGAGGCTCGAAAGGAGACTCTTGCAGGACGTTCAGCACAACAGACAGATCCCATGGAGCCATAGGAGGACTCCTAAGAACACCCTGAGTGAAAGTATGAACATCAGGTATAGATGCAATTTTTCTCTGAAACCAAACCAACAAGGCAGATATGTGAACCTTGAGGGAGGTCCAGACAAAGGCCTAAGTCCAGGCCTCTTTGCAGAAAAGCCAGAATTCTGGAAGTTCTGAATCTATAGATATCGGAATTCTTATCAGCACACTAGGTGAAGTAAGAAATCCAGACCCTGTAATAAATCCGGGCAGAGGCCAGGTTTGCGGGCCTTCAACATAGTTTGAATAACCGCCTCGGAGAATCCTTTGGCCCTCAGAAGTGATGCTTCAAGAGCCACGCCGTCAAAGCCAGTCTGGCCAGGTCTTGGTAGAGACAAGGGCCCTGTACGAGGAGGTCTGGTCACTGAGGAAGCAGAAGGGGATGCCCTGTTGGCAGACCCTGCAGATCTGAGAACTAATGTCATCTGGGCCACGCTGGAGCTACTAGACGTAGTATTCTTCCTTCTTGTTTGAACTTCTGTAGGACCCTGGGCAGGAATGACACTGGAGGGAACACATAAGGCAGCCAAACGTTCCATGGAATTGCCAGAGCGTCCACGAACGCCACCTGAGGATCACTGGTCCGTGATCTAAAGACTGGAACCTTGTCATTGTGTCGAGTCACCATCAGGTCTACATCTGGTAGGCCCCACCTGTCCATTAGGAGTTGAAAGACTTCTGGATGAAGACTCCGCTCTCCAGCGTGCATGTCCTGGCGACTGAGAAAGTCCGCTTCCCAGTTCAGGACACCCGGAATGAACACTTCCGCTATTGCTGGCAGATGGCGTTCCGCCCAAGAAGGTCTTTTGACACTTCTATCATTGCCATGCAGCTTTGAGCGCCGCCTTGATGGTTTAAGTATGCCACCATGGTGGTGTTGTCTGTTCGTACTTGAACAGGCCTGTTCTGTACTATAGGCAGGGCGAGTGAATTGAACACTGCCCTCAGCTCTAGGATGTTTATCGGGCGGAGTGATTCCTCCTTGGTCCAGCGACCCTCAAACGAGTGTCGCTCCAACACTGCTCCCCATTCTCTCAGACTTGCGTCTGTTGTCAACAGGACCTAGTCGGGGAACCAGAAGTGACAGCCCCTGCTCAATTGCAAGTCCTGGAGCCACCAGGTCAGTGACAGACGAACCTCCGGAGTCAAAATGATCATGTGAGATCTGATCCGCTGAGGTAGAACGTCCCACTTGGATAGGATTAACCTCTGTAGAGGGCGAGAATGAAATTGAGCGTACTCTACCATGTCGAATGCAGATACCATCAGGCCAAGTACTTGCATCGCCGAGTGTATCAACACTCTGGGGCGGCCATGGAAGCATCTTATCCTGTACTGAAGCTTCAGGACCTTTTCTGGAGACAGAAATATACGTTATGGTAAGAACTTACCGTTGATAACGGTATTTCTCCTATGTCCACAGGTTTCCACAGGATAACATTGGGATATGCTTGAGCGTCAGAGGATTGGCACCAAATCGATCACGAGCTTTGTGGCCTCCCAGGATGCAAAGGGCTCGTCCATATAATCCCGCCCACCGACTCAGTCAAATCAGTTGTTTCCAAAGCAATTAGGCTAGAGCATTATGCTGAACCCTATTCATCGAGAGAAAAACACACATGCACACCCTTCCATGCAAGAGGGAAGAGGTTAGTGAGTCTAAAGATTCTCAAATCAGGTATGTCAGGGTGGGATCCCTGTGGAAACCTGTGGACATAGGAGAAATACCGTTATCAACGGTAAGTTCTTACCATAACGTATATTTCTCTGGCTGGGTCCACAGGTTATCCACACGATAACATTGGGATTTCCCAAAGCAAATTTTTAGTGGTGGGGACGCTCCTGATTGGACAGGAGAACCTTTCGCCTAAATTCAGCGTCATGAGAGGCAAAGGTATCCAAGGCATAATGTCTAATGAATGTGTTAATGGAAGACCATGTGGCTGCCTTACATATCTGTTCTGCTGAAGCACCATGTTGTGCTGCCCATGAAGGACCTACCTTACGTGTAGAGTGAGCAGAGACATTAGCCGGAACAGGGAGATCAGCACGAGAGTATGCTTCTGAAATAGTAATTCAAAGCCATCTTGCTAGCGTCTGTTTAGTAGCAGGCCATCCCCTCTTATGAAATTCGTAGAGAATGAAGAGAGAATCTGTCTTTCTGACGGCACTGGTACGATCTACGTAGATTCTTAATGCACGGACTACGTCCAGCGACGCTTCTCCCGCAGACAGTCCCGCTACCAGAAAAGCCGAGGCCACAATTTCTTCATTAAGGTGAAACTTAGAGACCACCGTTGGAAGATAACCAGACTTAGTTCTGAGAACTGCTTTATCTGCATAAAAAAATAAAAAAAATCAGAAAAGGAGACAAACACGACAGAGCTCCTAAATCTGATTTTCTTCTGACTATGGCATCAGCCAGAAGAGTGAGTACTTTAGCTGTCAACCATTTAAGATCCACTTTCTTAAGTGGTTCAAACGGAGCCCCCTGAAGGGATCTGAGAACCAGACTTAAATCCCAAAGTACTGCAGGAGGAACAAAAGGTGGTTGAATGCGCAGCATTCCCTGGAAAAAAGTACCCACATCCTGTAAAGTAGCAATTTTCTTTTGAAACCATACAGTTAATGCTGAAACTTGAACTCTCAAGGAAGCCACCTTCAAACCCTTATCCATTCCTGCCTGAAGGAAATCTAAGATTCTGGATACTCTGAAAGATTTTGGATCCATATTTCTTTCACTGCACCAATGAATATAGGCTTGCCATATTCGGTGATGAATGCGAGCAGAGGAAGGTTTCCTTGCTCTAAGCATTGTTTGAATTACCTGTTGTGAAAAACCTCTTGATCTTAGGATAGAGGTTTCAACAGCCATGCCGTCAAAGACAGCCGGTCCAGATGCTTGTGACAACAAGGACCCTGCATTAGTAGATGTGGACATTGAGGGAGCAGAATTAGTGCATCCAACGACATCCTCTGCAGATCTATGTACCAATGCCTCCTTGGCCAAGCCGGAGCAATTAGAATCACGGCACCCTTTGCTTGCTTTATTTTCCTCACCACCAGGGAGATTGGAGGAAACCGATATGCCAGATGAAATTCCCATTTCACTGACAGTGCGTCCACCAGGGTCGCTCTGGGGTCTTTTGTTCTTGACCCGTATACCGGAACTTTGTGATTCAGACAGGACGCCATGAGATCTATCTCTGGCAACCCCCACTTGTCTACTAGAGTCTGAAAGACCTCCGGGTGTAGAGCCCATTCGGTTTCCTGAACGGTGTGCCGACTGAGAAAGTCCGCTTCCCAGTTTAGGACTCCTGGAACAAACACTGCGGATAATGCTGGAAGATGGAGTTCTGCCCACTTTAGTATGCGACTTACCTCCTCCATTGCTCTTTGGCTGCGAGTTCCTCCCTGATGGTTGATGTACGCTACTGCCATTGCATTGTCCGAGCGGATCTGGACTGGTTTTCCTTGCAAAATGTCCTTTGCCTGAATCAGTACCATGTATATGGCTCGTAGTTCCAACAAATTCATTGGCAGGCAATTTTCTTTTTTCGTCCATTGTCCCTGGAACCATAATTTTCTGGACACTGCTCCCCAGCCCTGAAGACTAGCATTCGTTGTGAGGATCTCCCAATCTGGTATCCAAAAGGGTCTCCCCTTGTCTAGATGGGATGTCTGTAGCCACCAGGCTAACGACGTTTTTACACTTTATTATTATTATCCTTTATTTATATGGCGCCATAAGGGTTCCGCAGCGCCCAATTACAGAGTACATAAATAATCAAACAGGAAAACAGCAACTTACAGTTGATGACAGTATAGGACAAGTACAGGGTACATAAACATAGTTACATCAGCAGATGACACTGGAATAAGTATCAGGTGGCAGAAGACTGCTGGAGTTGATGCAGTTGAAGATTATTAAAGTAAGAAAGGATAAGCACATGAGGGAAGAGGGCCCTGCTCGTGAGAGCTTACATTCTAAAGGGGAGGAGTAGACAAACAGGGGTGACACAGATGGGGTACATAGAGAGTGTAGAACAGAGGGTTAGGATGAGATTTGGCTGGGTTTGGTGAAGAAGTGGGTCTTGAGAGCCCGTTTGAAGTTTTGTAGAGGGGTGGAGAGTCTGAGGGGGAGAGGTAGGGAATTCCAGAGAAGTGGTGCAGCACGCGAAAAATCTTGGAGGTAGGAGTGGGAGGAGGTAATCCGTAGGCAGGAAAGTCGTAGTGCATTAGCAGAGCGAAGAGGACGGGTGGGAGTGTAAAGGGAGATAAATCAGAGATGTAGATGGGAGAGGAGTGGGTGAGGGCTTTGTAAGCAAGTGTGAGAAGCTTGAAATGGATTCTGAAAGGGAAGGATAGCCAGTGAAGGTCTAGTAAGAGAGGAGAGGTAGACGTAGTGCATTTGGTGAGGAATAGAGCCGGGCAGCAGCATTGAGGATAGATTGGAGTGGAGAGAGGTGTTTGTCAGGAATGCCAGTCAGGAGGAGATTACAGTAATCCAGTCTGGAGATGACCAGTGAGTGGATAAGAGTCTTAGTAGCATCCTGGGTCAGAAAGGGTCTGATCCTGGAAATATTTTTTAGATGAAAACGGCAGGTTTGTGAGAGGTGCTGAATGTGTGGTTTGAAGGAGAGGGAGGAGTCAAGGATTACTCCAAGACAGCGCACTTGGGGGCTAGAGGAGATAGTAGTGCCATCAATAGATAATGAGATTGTAGGAGGTGAGGTTATGCGGGAGGTAGGAAAGATGATCAGCTCGGTCTTAGACATGTTAAGTTTAAGAAAGCACTGGGACATCCAGGAAGAGGTAGCAGAGAGACAGTTGGAGATACGAGTGAGGAGAGCAGGGGAGAGGTCTGGAGAGGAAAGATAGATTTGGGTGTCATCAGCATAGAGATGATATTGGAAACCAAAAGAACTAATGAGCTTACCTAATAAGGATGTATAGAGAGAGAAGAGGAGAGGACCAAGGACAGAACCTTGGGGTACACCTACAGTTAGTGGAAGTGAGGGGGAGGTGGAGTCATGAGAAGAGACAGAGAATGAACAGTCAGAGAGGTAGGAAGACAGCCAAGAGAGGGCAGTGTCGCGCAGACCAATGGAGTGAAGGATTTGCAGAAGGAAAGGATGGTCCACAGTGTCAAAAGCAGCAGAGAGATCAAGTAGAATAAGTAGAGAGTAGTGTCCCTTAGATTTAGCAGCATGGAGGTCATTGCATACTTTTGTAAGGGCAGTTTCAGTGGAGTGGAGAGGACGGAAGCCAGACTGGAATGGGTCAAGTAGTGAGTGTGAGGAAAGAAAGGAAGTAAGGCGGTTGTAGACAATACGCTCAAGGAGTTTGGAGGCAAAAGGGAGGAGATGGGTCGGTAGTTGAGAGAGTGTTTGGATCAAGGGTAGGTTTTTTAAGAATAGGAGAGATGAGTGCATGCTTGAAGGCAGAGGGGACAGTGCCTGATGAGAGGGAGAGATTGAGAAGGTGGGAAAGATGGGAACAAGCAGAAGGAGAGAGGTAGCGGAGGAGGTGGGAGGGGATAGGGTCAAGTGGGGAGGTGGTGAGGGGACAGGAACGAATGAGGGCCATGACTTCCTCTCCAGTTGCATGGGAGAAAGAGGTCAGAGTAGGTGGGAGGGATGGGGAGGGGTGGTAGGGGATGGGGGAAAGCTGGTTACTGATGGTCTGGTGTGATGTGATGTCCTTACGTATGGAGTCAATTTTGGATGTGAAGTAAGTGGCAAAGTCAAGAGCAGAGAGTGAGTAAGGGAGACGAGGTGGAGGAGTGAGTTGAGAGTGGCAAAGAGGCGCCGGGGGTTGGAAGACTGGGAGGAGATGAGGTTCTTGAAGTATGACTGTTTAGCAAGAGAAAGGGCAGCACTGAAGGATGAGAGCATAACTTTGAAATGGAGGAAGTCTGCCTTAGAGCGTGATTTCCTCCAGTGTCGCTCAGCAGTATGTGAGCATTTTTGCAGATATCTGGTGCATTTGGTGTGCCAGGGTTGAGGTGTTAATTTGCGAGGGTGAATAGTGGTTGGTGGAGCAACAGAGTCAAGAGCAGAAGTAAGGGATGCATTGTATATGGAAGTGGCTTGTTCAGAGCATGAGAGAGAGAGAATAGGAGAGAGAAGTGAGTCAAACAGGGAGGAAAGGAATGTGGTGTCAATAGCCTCAATGTTACGCTTAGTGATGGTAGCCTTGGGAGGTAGAGATGGGGAAGTCTAGAGAGATAGGTTAAAGGAGAGGTGGTGGTCAGAGAGGGGAAATGGGGAATTGGAAAAATCAGAAATATCACAGCGGTGAGTGAAGACCAGATCCAGTGAGCTCCCATTCACATGGGAGGGTGAGGAGGTCCAATGGGAGGGACCAAGTGAAGAGGTGAGGTTAAGGAGTTTAGAGGCAGGGGATTGTGTGGGGATGTCAATAGGGATGTTGAAATCACCTAGGATAATGGAGGGAATGTCAGAAGAGAGGAAGTGAGGAAGCCAGGAAGCAAAGTTGTCGATGAATTTGGAAGCAACGCCAGGGGGGGAGTAAATGACAGCTACTCTAAGATGGACTGGTTGGAAGAGGCGTATAGTATGGACCTCAAATGTAGAGAATGTAAGGGATGGTTCTGGTGGTATGAGTTGGTAGGAGTAACTAGAAGGTAAAAGGACCCCAACACCACCCCCATGGCGACCCCCAGGTCGGGAAGGGGGGGTGAACGTGAGGCCCCCAGCAGAGAGAGCTGCAGGAGAAGTAGTGTCAGAGGGCGTAATCCAAGTTTCAGTAATGGCTAGTAGGTGTAGGGAGTTGGAAATGAAAAGGTCATGAGTGGGGACCAGTTTGTTACAAACAGATCTGGCATTCCACAGGGCACAGGATAGGGGGTATGAGTTTGTGGGAGAGATGTGAATGAGATTATCAGGGTTACTGTAGCGATGAGGAGAGATTAACTTTGAGGGCAGGGATGATGAGAGAGTTGTGATGGTGCGGGTGCCAGAGCTAGGAGGGGAAACTGCAGGAGGTGGGCAGGGGGGGAGGTCAGTGTGATGTGGATGGGGGTGTGGGGAGGTGACAGGGAAGGGAGAGAGGGAGCAGGGCTGAGTTGTGGGGTAGCAGGACCATGGGGCAGACGTGAGTGAAAGTGGGATAACAGGAAAGGAGGGGAAAGAATACAGAGAGATGGAGGGGAGACAGAGGAGGGGAGGGAGGAGGAGGTGTAGGATACTAGGGGGGGGGGGATAAAGACACATGATTAGGTAGACACTGAGTAATGTGGGGAGTATAAGAAAGCCTTGACATAGTGTTTAGTAGGTAAATAGGTTGAGGGAAAGTGGAAGTAGGAGTGGAGGCTGTAAGGAATTCAGAGTTGAAGAATTGCAGAAATGCAGATGAGAAAAGCAGTGTCGGGTCAGTGGGTGTAGATTTAGTATGAAATGAATCAGAAGTGTAGATAAAGTGGGTGTTGAAATGTATTTGGACCATATGTAATGAAAAGATTGTGAGGTTTAAGAAGCAATGGTGGTTCTGTAAGATTTTTTAGGTGTTTGTAGGTAAGATTGCATTGGTGCAGCTGTGCATGAAAAACAAAATTCCAATAATATAGATACAAGCATTTGTTGGTAAAATGGATGGTTTATGAAATGTCCAAGTAAGGTAGTTCCGTGCTATTTAATCAGATGCAACAATCAGGAGGTGAGTGGTCTGAAGAGTAAGTGACTCACATTTGTTATTAGTTCCTCTGGTTTCTTTGTTTTGTTAGATTGGTGTGCTTATGTTTTCCTTCTTTTTCACTTCGTATGAACGCTGTTGGAACGCTGCGGTTATGTGTAAATTTTATCACGCTTCGATCATAAATGCACAGCCAAACGGCTTTGCACAGCCTACACCATTGGACTTAAGTAGAGGACTACTACAAGTGAAACCAATAATTTAAATCTGTAACCACACCCCACCCCCTCAAATGCCAGGCAATAAATTAACTTAGAAAAACAACCAGGCATTCCACAAAGATTAAACTGGGTCTATATCATTCTAAACTAAAAAAAAAAAAAAAAAAAAGTACTTCAGAATCACATACTATGCAATAATGTTTCAATTTGCATTACCTAGCAGAATCAGCTTGGCCTATACAAATATATAGTGCAGCAGAATATGTTGGTGGTTGTAGTCAATCAATCAAGTTACCTGTAGATGACACTTACCGGAAGTACCATCATTTGTTTCTTTATTGTCTGATGTACTCCATTCCATCTGGTTAGGATCAGATATTGCAATGGTCTTGAGTGGAATTGTGCATATTCCACCATGTCGAATGTAAACACCATCAACCCCATCACTCGCATAGCTGTGTGAACTGATATTGTTTGACTGTACAACAATTCCTGAATCATCAACTGCACCTTGGATATTTTTCCCACAGGTAGAATCCTCTGCAGACCTGAATCCAATACAGCCCCTAAGTGAATCATCCGTTGTGACGGAATTAGAGACGACTTTGCCCAATTTATGAGCCATCCATGTTTTTGTAGACAAGTTATTGTCTGTTGAAGATGGCTCAAAAGCAATTCCTGAGACTGTCCCAGGATTAAAAGATCGTCGACGTATGGAAAAATTCTTATCCCGTTTGCGGAGATAAGCTGACATAACCACCATAATCTTGGTAAATACTCTGGGGGCTGTAGCCAACCCAAAGAGTAAGGCTTGGAAGTGAAAATGTTGCTGGAGGATAGCGAACCTGAGATAACACTGATGGGACAATTCTATTGGCACATGCAGGTAAGCATCCTGTATATCCAGAGATACCATGTAATCCCCTGGGTCCATGGGCAAAAAATAAGAATTTACTTACCGATAATTCTATTTCTCGTAGTCCGTAGTGGATGCTGGGGACTCCGTAAGGACCATGGGGATTAGCGGCTCCGCAGGAGACTGGGCACATCTAAAGAAAGCTTTAGGACTAGCTGGTGTGCACTGGCTCCTCCCCCCATGACCCTCCTCCAAGCCTCAGTTAGGATACTGTGCCCGGACGAGCGTACACAATAAGGAAGGATCTTGAATCCCGGGTAAGACTCATACCAGCCACACCTATCACACCGTACAACCTGTGATCTGAACCCAGTTAACAGCATGATAACAGAGGAGCCTCTAGAAAAGATGGCTCACTACAGCAATAACTCGATCTTTTTGGTAACAATAACTATGTACCAGTATTGCAGACAATCCGCACTTGGGATGGGCGCCCAGCATCCACTACGGACTACGAGAAATAGAATTATCGGTAAGTAAATTCTTATTTTCTCTAACATCCTAAGTGGATGCTGGGGACTACGTAAGGACCATGGGGATTATACCAAAGCTCCCAAACGGGCGGGAGAGTGCGGATGACTCTGCAGCACCAATTGAGAGAAACTCCAGGTCCTCCTCTGCCAGGGTATCAATTTTGTCGAATTTTACAAACGTATTTGCTCCTGACCAAGTAGCTGCTCGGCAAAGTTGTAAAGCCGAGACCCCTCGGGCAACCGCCCAAGATGAGCCCACCTTCCTTGTGGAGTGGGCATTTACAGATTTTTTGGCTGTGGCAGGCCTGCCACAGAATGTGCAAGCTGAATTGTACTACAAATCCAACGAGCAATAGTCTGCTTAGAAGCAGGAGCACCCAGCTTGTTGGGTGCATACAGGATAAACAGCGAGTCAGTTTTCCTGACTCCAGCCGTCCTGGATATTTTCAGGGCCCTGACAACATCTAGCAACTTGGAGTCCTCCAAGTCCCTAGTAGCCGCAGGCACCACAATAGGTTGGTTCAGGTGAAACGCTGAAACCACCTTAGGGAGAAACTGAGGACGAGTCCTCAATTCCCCCTGTCCGAATGGAAAATCAGATAAGGGCTTTTACAGGATAAAGCCGCCAATTCTGACATGCGCCTGGCCCCGGCCAGGGCCAACAGCATGACCACTTTCCATGTGAGATATTTTAACTCCACAGATTTAAGTGGTTCAACCCAATGTGACTTTTGGAAACCAAAACCTACATTGAGATCCCAAAGTGCCACTGGAGGCACAAAAGGAGGCTGTATATGCAGTACCCCTTTTACAAACGTCTGAACTTCAGGGACTGAAGCTAGTTCTTTTTGGAAGAAAATTGACAGGGCCGAAATTTGAAACTTAATGGACCCCAATTTCAGGCCCATAGACACTCCTGTTTGCAGGAAATGTAGGAATCGACCCAGTTGAATTTCCTCCGTCGGGCCTTACTGGCCTCGCACCACGCAACATATTTTCGCCCAATGCGGTGAGAATGTTTTGCGGTTACATCCTTCCTGGCTTTGATCAGGATAGGGATGACTTCATCCGGAATGCCTTTTTTCCTTCAGGATCCGGCGTTCAACCGCCATGCCGTCAAACGCAGCCGCGGTAAGTCTTGGAACAGACAGGGTCCATGCTGGAGGAGGTCCCTTCTTAGAGGTAGAGGCCACGGATCCTCCGTGAGCATCTCTTGAAGTTCCGGTTACCAATTCCTTCTTGGCCAATCCGGAGCCACGAATATAGTGCTTACTCCTCTCCATCTTATCAATCTCAGTACCTTGGGTATGAGAGGTAGAGGAGGGAACACATACACTGACTGGTACACCCACGGTGTTACCAGAGCGTCTACAGCTATTGCCTGAGGGTCCCTTGACCTGGCGCAATACCTGTCGAGTTTTTCCCAACGGTTTATAATCATGTGGAAGACTTCTGGGTGAAGTCCCCACTCTCCCGGGTGGAGGTCGTGTTGAGGAAGTCTGCTTCCCAGTTGTCCACTCCCGGAATGAATACTGCTGACAGTGCTATCACATGGTTTTCCGCCCAGCGAAAAATCCTTGCAGCTTCTGCCATTGCTCCTGCTTCTTGTGCCACCCTTGTTTGTTTACGTGGGTGACTGCCGTGATGTTGTCCGACTGGATCAGCACCGGCTGACCTTGAAGCAGAGGTCTTGCTAAGCTTAGAGCATTGTAAATGGCCCTTAGCTTTAGGATATTTATGTGAAGGGACGTCTCCAGGCTAGACTATAAGCCCTGGATATTCCTTCCCTGTGTGACTGCTCCCCAGCCTCGCAGGCTGGCATCCGTGGTCACCAGGACCCAGTCCTGAATGCCGAATCTGCGGCCCTCTAGAAGATGAGCACTCTGCAACCACCACAGGAGGGACACCCTTGTCCTTGGTGACAGGGTTATCCGCTGATGCATCTGAAGATGCGACCCGGACCATTTGTCCAGCAGGTCCCACTGGAAAGTTCTTGCGTGGAATCTGCCGAATGGGATTGCTTCGTAGGAAGCCACCATTATACCCAGAACCCTTGTGCATTGATGCACTGAGACTTGGCTCGGTTTTAGGAGGTTCCTGACTATCTCGGATAACTCCCTGGCTTTCTCCTCCGGGAGAAACACCTTTTTCTGGACTGTGTCCAGGATCATCCCTAGGAACAGAAGACAAGTCGTCGGAACCAGCTGCGATTTTGGAATATTGAGAATCCAATCGTGCTGCCGCAACACTACCCGAGATAGTGCTACACCGACCTCCAACTGTTCCCTGGATCTTACCCTTATCAGGGAATCGTCCAAGTAAGGGATAACTAATATTCCCTTCCTTCGAAAGAATATCATCATTTCGGCCATTACCTTGGTAAAGACCCGGGGTGCCGTGGACCATCCATACGGCAGCGTCTGAACTGATAGTGACAGTTCTGTACCATAAACCTGAGGTACCCTTGATGAGAAGGGTACATTTTTTTACATGAAGGTAAGCATCCTTGATGTCCCGAGACATCATGTAGTCCCCTTCTTCCAGGTTCGCAATCACTGCTCTAAGTGACTCAATCTTGAATTTGAACCTCTGTATGTAAGTGTTCAAAGATTTTAGATTTAGAATCGGTCTCACCAAGCCGTCCGGCTTTGGTACCACAACAGTGTGGAATAATACCCCGTTCCCTGTTGCAGGAGGGGTACCTTGATTATCACCTGCTGGGAATACAGCTTGTGAATGGCTTCCAAAACTATCTCACTGTCAGAAGGAGACATCGGTAAAGTCGACTTTAGGAAACGGCGAGGGGGAGACGTCTCGAATTCTAATTTGTACCCCCGAGTATCACCTGAAGGATCCAGGGGTCTACTTGCGAGTGAGCCCACTGCGCGCTGAAATTCATTGAGACGGGCCCCCCACCGTGCCTGATTCTGCTTGTAAAGCCCCAGCGTCATACTGAGGGCTTGGCAGAGGCGGGAGAGGGTTTCTGTTCCTGGGAACTGGCTGATTTCTGCAGCCTTTTTCCTCTCCCTCTGTCACGGGGCAGAAAAGAGGAACCTTTTGCCCGCTTGTCCACGAAAAGACTGCGCCTGATAATACGGCGTCTTCTCATGATGAGAGGCGACCTGGGGTACAAACGTGGATTTCCCAGCTGTTGCCGTGGCCACCAGGTCTGAAAGACCGACCCCAAATAACTCCTCCCCTTAATAAGGCAATATTTCCAAATGCCGTTTGGAATACGCATCACCTGACCACTGACGTGTCCATAACCCTCTACTGGTAGAAATGGACAACGTACTTAGACTTGATGCCAGTCGGCAAATATTCCGCTGTGCATCACGCATATATAGAAATGCATCTTTAAAATGCTCTATAGGCAATAATATACTGTCCCTATCTAAGGTAACAATATTTTCAGTCAGGGAATCCGACCACGCCAACCCAGCACTGCACATCCAGGCTGAGGCGATTGCTGGTCGCAGTATAACACCAGTATGTGTGTAATACATTTTAGGATATCCTCCTGCTTTCTATCAGCAGGATCCTTAAGGGCGGCCATCTCAGGAGAGGGTAGAGCCCTTGTTCTTACCAGCGTGTGAGCGCTTTATCCACCCTAGGGGGTGTTTCCCAACGCACCCTAACCTCTGGCGGGAAAGGATATAATGCCAATAACATTTTTATCAGTTGTTATCGGGGGAAACCCACGCATCATCACACACCTCATTTAATTTCTCAGATTCAGGAAAACTACAGGTAGTTTTTCCTCACCGAACATAATACCCCTTTTTGGTGGTACTCGAATTATCAGAAATGTGTAAAACATTTTTCATTGCCTCAATCATGTAACGTGTGGCCCTACTGGAAGTCACATTTGTCTCTTCACCGTCGACACTGGAGTCAGTATCCGTGTCGGTGTCTATATCTGCCATCTGAGGTAACGGGCGCTTTAGAGCCCCTGACGGCCTATGAGACGTCTGGACAGGCACAAGCTGAGTAGCCGGCTGTCTCATGTCAACCACTGTCTTTTATACAGAGCTGACACTGTCACGTAATTCTTCCAACAGTTCATCCACTCAGGTGTCGACCCCCTAGGGGGTGACATCACTATTACAGGCAATCTGCTCCGTCTCCACATCATTTTTCTCCTCATACATGTCGACACCAACGTACCGACATACAGCACACACACAGGGAATGCTCTGATAGAGGACAGGACCCCACTAGCCCTTTGGGGAGACAGAGGGAGAGTTTGCCAGCACACACCAGAGCGCTATATATATACAGGGATAACCTTATATAAGTGTTTTTCCCCTTATAGCTGCTGTATTGTTTATACTGCGCCTAATTAGTGCCCCCCTCTCTTTATTTAACCCTTTCTGTAGTGTAGTGACTGCAGGGGAGAGACAGGGAGCTTCCCTCCAACGAAGCTGTGAGGGAAAATGGCGCCAGTGTGCTGAGGAGATAGGCTCCGCCCCCTTATCGGCGGCCTTATCTCCCGTTTTTTGTGTATTTTTGGCATGGGTTAAATGCATCCATATAGCCCAGGAGCTATATGTGATGCATCTTTTGCCATTTAAGGTATTTTTATTGCGTCTCAGGGCGCCCCCACCCAGCGCCCTGCACCCTCAGTGACCGGAGTGTGAAGTGTGCTGAGAGCAATGGCGCACAGCTGCGGTGCTGTGCGCTACCTTTTTGAAGACAGGACGTCTTCTGCCGCCGATTTTCCGGATCTCTTCAGGCTTCTGGCTCTGTAAGGGGGCCGGCGGCGCGGCTCTGGGACCCATCCAGGCTGGGCCTGTGATCGTCCCTCTGGAGCTAATGTGCAGTAGCCTAAGAAGCCCAATCCACTCTGCACGCAGGTGAGTTCGCTTCTTCTCCCCTTAGTCCCTCGATGCAGTGAGCCTGTTGCCAGCAGGACTCACTGAAAATAAAAAACCTAAAACTAACTTTTCACTAAGCAGCTCAGGAGAGCCACCTAGTGTGCACCCTTCTCGTTCGGGCACAGAAATCTAACTGAGGCTTGGAGGAGGGTCATGGGGGGAGGAGCCAGTGCACACCAGCTAGTCCTAAAGCTTTCTTTAGATGTGCCCAGTCTCCTGCGGAGCCGCTAATCCCCATGGTCCTTACGGAGTCCCCAGCATCCACTTAGGACGTTAGAGAAATAGGATTTTAATACCTACCGGTAAATCCTCTTCTCTTAGTCCGTAGAGGTTGCTGGGGACACCATTAGAACCATGGGGTATAGACGGGATCCGCAGGAGACATGGGCACTTTAAGACTTTGAAAGGGGTGTAAACTGGTTCCTCCCTCTATGCCCCTCCTCCAGACTCCAGTTATAGGAACTGTGCCCACGGAGACGGACATATCGCGGAAAGGAATTATTGTTAAACTAAGGTGAGATACATACCAGCTCACACCTCAAACATGCCGCACAACGTGGCATGCAACAGAACTCAAGTCAATGACATGAACAATGTCAGCAACAGGCTGACTATAAACGTAACACAACCTGTATGTAACCATAACTAATAACTGCAGATACAGTACGCACTGGGACGGGCGGCCAGCATCCTCTACGGACTAAGAGAAAAGGATTTACCGGTAGGTATTCAAATCCTATTTTCTCATACGTCTTAGAGGATGCTGGGGACACCATTAGAACCATGGGGTTTATACCATAGCTCTGGAACGGGCGGGAGAGTGCGGATGACTCTGCAGCACCGAATGACCAAACCTGAGGTCATCATCGGCCAGGGTATCAAACTTGTAAAACTTCGACTCCACTAAGGCGTCAGTAACCACTGGCACCACAATAGGCTGGTTTATGTGAAACGATGAAACCACTTTCGGCAGAAATTGTTGACGAGTCCTCAACTCTGCTCTATCTTCATGGAAGATCAAATAATAGGATTTTAAATACCTACCGGTAAATCCTTTTCTATGAGTCCGTAGAGGATGCTGGGCACTCTCAAAAGACCATGGGGTATAGACGGGATCCGCAGGAGACATGGGCACTTTAAGACTTTCAAAGGGGCGTGAACTGGCTCCTCTCTCTATATCACTCCCCAGACTCAGTTTGGAACTATGCCCGGCGAGACGGACATTACGAGGAAAGGACTTAAACAAGGTGAGCCAACACCAGCTCACGCCATAAGCATGCCGTATAACATGGCAGATAACTGAACACATGTCAACGGACATGGACAAAACCTTAGCAACAAGCTGAAGAAAAAACCAAAACCACAACCTGTGTGTAACCAGAACTAAACTGCAGAAACAGTACGCACTGGGACGGGCGCCCAACATCCTCTACGGACTCATAGAAAAGGATTTACCGGTAGGTATTTAAAATCCTATTTTCTACTTCGTCCTAGAGGATATTGGGCACTCTCAAAAGACCATGGGGTTTATACCAAAGCTCAATAGTGGGCGGGAGAGTGCGGATGACTCTGCAGCACCGATTGACCAAATTTAAGGTCTTCATCGGCTAAGGTATCAAACTTGTAGAATTTAGTAAACGTGTTTGACCCCGACCAAGTAGCAGCTCGGCAAAGTTGCAATGCCGAGACACCCCGGGCAGCCGCCCAGGACGAACCCACCTTCCTAGTGGAATGGGACTTCACTGATTTCGGCAACGGCAAGCCTGCCGTTGAATGAGCCTGCTGAATCGTCTGACATATCCAGTGGGCAATGGTCTGCTTGGAAGCAGGAACCCCAATCTTATTGGAAGCATACAAAATAAACAAAGACTCTGTTTTCCTCAATGGAGCCGTCCTGGCTACATAAATCTTTAAAGCTTTGACCACATCCAGAGACTTATTCTCAGCCAAAGCGCCAGTAGCCACTGGCACCACAATAGGTTGGTTGATATGAAAAGAGGAAACCACCTTTGGCAGAAATTGTTGCAGAGTTCGCAACTCTGCTCTATCTTCATGGAAAATTAAATAAGGGCTCATGTGAGACAAGGCCGCCAACTCCGACACCCGCCTTGCGGATGCCAACGCCAACAAAATGACAACTTTCCAAGTGAGGAATTTTAACTCCACTTTACGCAAAGGTTCAAACCAATGTGACTGAAGTATAATACCAGGGGTAATCTGCGCACTGTGGTGATGAATCTGTACTGTTATGGATGTGCTGCTTGTTAATGGGTGTCCTTACCCTCTTACTACTACACAAACAAAGTGGCTGCTAAGCCTAACAGCGCTCAACCCCTACAGTGGTGTCTGCTTATGAAAATATTGTGCAGCACGAATATTGATGAATAAAAAGAGAGAATATTTATTGAATGGTAATAACCCTAAGCAAGTATTTTGATGCTACTGTGGGCAAAATAAAGGAAATAAAGATCATTGATGTAGGGAAAATAGAAGAAATCTTTGAAAAACAAAACTTGAAAGGTGCAAGTCTGCACTATATCAATTAAACAGTAAAAATGAGGGAAAATGCAGATATGATCATGAGTTATAAGTCATAAATGTTGTCACTTGTGATGGATTCTTCACAGGTGCTCTGTCTGTATACCACTACAGCTGGTAATGAGTCTTTAAGTCTTATCAACTGATGCTGACTCTAAAATGAGGCATAAATTGATGAATGGGTTAAAGAAAATTAAATCAAAAGGTCCTAGTCCTAACCGGACTGTGATTGTCCTTGTAAGTCTCTTTACAGATAGAGGACGGCGTCCCGTACCTCTAACGTTTGGGATCAAGTGATGGTGCACTGTCGTTGCGGCCGTGAGATAAGGGGCACAGGTGCGGGTGGGCTGCGGGATCTCCGGGCTGCTCCGGACTGACTTACCCCTCTGCGTCCGTGCCTTCCCGCGGTTCGTCCTTTTACGGATCTCCCCGTGAGTTGGCTCCGTGCGCCGGGTTAGTCGTTGTCGGGGGAGAGGGTGCTCTGCCTGCAGGGTCTGAACGGAACCTGCGGCTGGGACACACTTCTCCACTACAGAGACTCACCTGCGGGATCCTCTTTCTGCCAGTCCGTCTGTGCGGCTTACCAGTGACTTGTCAGCGCCGTTGCTCTCGATCTTTTCTTGCACTTTGCCGCTGTCTGTTGATGTGGATTGGGTGTCCTATATTCTCCAACGCGTTTCAACCGATTTGGTCTTCCTCTGGGAGTCTTTGCAGTGATCGATCTGTGTCTGGAGTTAAATAGCAGGATGGCGGAATTCTCTGCTATTCGTCCATTGTTCCAAGAATTTTATTGGATGTTGGAACTGTCAATCTGTCATATGAGGGGAGAACCCTTGTGGAATGGGATTTGCTTCATTTCCTGCTGAAAAAATGATGGTGATGTTGGTAAAATAAATAAAAGTAAAAATAAAAATAATTTTTATTTTTTATTTTTATTTTTACTTTTATTTACCAACATCACCATCATTTTCCAGTCTATATTCAGCATTTATATCAGATACATATTTATATTCCATTAAGGTCTTTATCGATATTTTATTTTATTTTAAATTTTATTTTTTGTTTCTTCATTAGCATTCCCAGCTGGTGTATAAACACAGGTGCTTATTCCATTTCACCAATTTTATCTAGGTTTAGTTTAACCCAACATCTACCACAGGACTAGGCAATTAAGCATTAATTGTGCTCTAAGCAGGAAATGAAGCAAATCCCATTCCACAAAGGTTCTCCCCTCATATGACAGATTGACAGTTCCAACATCCAATAAAATTCTTGGAACAATGAACGAATAGCAGAGAATCCCGCCATCCTGCTATTTAACTCCAGACACAGCCCGAACACTGCAAAGACTCCCAGAGGAAGACCAAATCGGTTGAAACGCGTTTGAGAATATAGGACACCCAATCCACATCAACAGACAGCGGCAAAGTGCAAGAAAAGATAGAGAGCAACGGCGCTGACAAGTCACCGGTAAGCCGCACAGACGGACTGGCAGAAAGAGGATCCCGCAGGTGAGTCTCCGTAGTGGAGAAGTGTGTCCCAGCCGCAGGTTCCGTTCAGACCCTGCAGGCAGAGCACCCTCTCCCCCGACAACGACTAACCCGGCGCACGGAGCCAACTCACGGGGAGATCCGTAAAAGGACGAACCGCGGTTAGGCACGGACGCAGAGGGGTAAGTCAGTCCGGAGCAGCCGGAGATCCCGCAGCCCACCCGCACCTGTGCCCCTTATCTCACGGCCGCAACGACAGTGCACCATCACTTGATCCCAAACGTTAGAGGTACGGGACGCCGTCCTCTATCAGTAAAGAGACTTACAAGGACAATCACAGTCCGGTTAGGACTAGGACCTTTTGATTTAATTTTCTTTAACCCATTTATCAATTTATGCCTCATTTTAGAGTCAGCATCAGTTGATAAGACTTAAAGACTCATTACCAGCTGTAGTGGTATACAGACAGAGCACCTGTGAAGAATCCATCACAAGTGACAACATTTATGACTTATAACTCATGATCATATCTGCATTTTCCCTCATTTTCACTGTTTAATTGATATAGTGCAGACTTGCACCTTTCAAGTTTTGTTTTTCAAAGATTTCTTCTATTTTCCCTACATCAATGATCTTTATTTCCTTTATTTTGCCCACAGTAGCATCAAAATACTTGCTTAGGGTTATTACCATTCAATAAATATTCTCTTTTTTATTCATCAATATTCGTGTTGCACAATATTTTCATAAGCAGACACCACTGTAGGGGTTGAGCGCCGTTAGGCTTAGCAGCCACTTTGTTTGTTGCAATGTGACTGAAGGAACGATAATACAACGTTAATTTCCCAAGGTGCCACAGGGGGCACAAAAGGATGTTGGATGTGCAACACCCCTTTCACAAAGGTCTGCACTTCAGGAAGTGAGGCCAATTGGTTCTGAAAGAAAACGGACAAGGTAGAAAATAAGATTTTACTCACCGGTAAATCTATTTCTCGTAGTCCGTAGTGGATGCTGGGAACTCCGAAAGGACCATGGGGAATAGCGGCTCCGCAGGAGACTGGGCACAACTAAAGAAAGCTTTTAGGTCACCTGGTGTGCACTGGCTCCTCCCACTATGACCCTCCTCCAAGCCTCAGTTAGGACACTGTGCCCGGACGAGCTGACATAATAAGGAAGGATTTTGAATCCCGGGTAAGACTCATACCAGCCACACCAATCACACCGTATAACTCGTGATACCATACCCAGTTTAACAGTATGAAAACAACTGAGCCTCTCAACAGATGGCTCAACAATAACCCTTTAGTCAACAATAACTATGTACAAGTATTGCAGACAATCCGCACTTGGGACGGGCGCCCAGCATCCACTACGGACTACGAGAAATAGATTTACCGGTGAGTAAAATCTTATTTTCTCTGACGTCCTAGTGGATGCTGGGAACTCCGAAAGGACCATGGGGATTATAACAAAGCTCCCAAACGGGCGGGAGAGTGCGGATGACTCTGCAGCACCGAATGAGAGAACTCAAGGTCCTCCTCAGCCAGGGTATCAAATTTGTAGAATTTTGCAAACGTGTTTGCCCCTGACCAAGTAGCAGCTCGGCAAAGTTGTAAAGCCGAGACCCCTCGGGCAGCCGCCCAAGATGAGCCCACCTTCCTTGTGGAATGGGCTTTTACTGATTTAGGATGCGGCAGTCCAGCCACAGAATGCGCCAGCTGAATTGTGCTACAAATCCAGCGAGCAATAGTCTGCTTAGAAGCAGGAGCACCCAGCTTGTTGGGTGCATACAGGATAAATAGCGAGTCAGTTTTCCTGACTCTAGCCGTCCTGGAAACATAAATTTTCAAGGCCCTGACTACGTCCAGCAACTTGGAATCCTCCAAGTCCCTAGTAGCCGCAGGCACCACAATAGGTTGGTTCAAGTGAAAAGCTGATACCACCTTAGGGAGAAACTGGGGACGAGTCCTCAATTCTGCCCTATCCATATGGAAAATCAGATAAGGGCTTTTACATGACAAAGCCGCCAATTCTGACACACGCCTGGCTGAAGCCAAGGCCAATAACATGACCACTTTCCACGTGAGATATTTTAGATCCACGGTTTTAAGTGGCTCAAACCAATGTGATTTTAAGAAACTCAACACCACGTTGAGATCCCAAGGTGCCACTGGAGGCACAAAAGGGGGCTGAATATGCAGCACTCCCTTAACAAACGTCTGAACTTCAGGTAGTGAAGCTAGTTCTTTCTGGAAGAAAATCGACAGAGCCGAGATCTGTACCTTAATGGAGCCTAATTTCAGACCCATAGTCACTCCTACTTGTAGGAAATGCAGAAATCGACCCAGTTGAAATTCCTCTGTTTGGGGCCTTTTTGGCCTCACACCAAGCAACATACATCCGCCATATGCGGTGATAATGCTTTGCAGTTACATCTTTCCTGGCTTTAATCAGCGTAGGAATGACTTCCTCCGGAATGCCCTTTTCCTTCAGGATCCGGCGTTCAACCGCCATGCCGTCAAACGCAGCCGCGGTAAGTCTTGGAACAGACAGGGTCCCTGCTGCAGCAGGTCCCGTCTGAGAGGCAGAGGCCATGGGTCCTCTGAGATCATCTCTTGAAGTTCCGGGTACCACGCTCGTCTTGGCCAATCCGGAACCACGAGTATTGTTCTTACTCCTCGTTTTCTTATTATTCTCAGTACCCTTGGTATGAGAGGCAGAGGAGGGAACACATAAACCGACTGGTACACCCACGGTGTCACTAGAGCGTCCACAGCTATCGCCTGAGGGTCCCTTGACCTGGCGCAATATCTCTCTAGTTTTTTGTTTAGGCGGGACGCCATCATGTCCACCTGTGGCCTTTCCCAACGGTTTACCACCAGTTGGAAGACTTCTGGATGAAGTCCCCACTCTCCCGGGTGTAGGTCGTGTCCGCTGAGGAAGTCTGCTTCCCAGTTGTCCACTCCCGGAATGAACACTGCTGACAGTGCTAAGACGTGATTTTCCGCCCATCGGAGAATCCTTGTGGCTTCTGCCATCGCCATCCTGCTTCTTGTGCCGCCCTGTCGGTTTACATGGGCGACTGCCGTGATGTTGTCTGATTGGATCAGTACCGGCTGGTTTTGAAGCAGAGGCCTTGCCAGACTTAGGGCATTGTAAATGGCCCTCAGTTCCAGAATATTTATGTGTAGGGACGACTCCTGACTTGACCAAAGTCCTTGGAAATTTCTTCCCTGTGTGACTGCCCCCCAGCCTCGAAGGCTGGCATCCGTGGTTACCAGGACCCAGTCCTGTATGCCGAATCTGTGGCCCTCTTGAAGATGAGCACTCTGCAGCCACCACAGTAGAGATAACCCTGTCTCCAAGGACCAGGGTATCAGCCGATGCATCTGAAGATGCGATCCCGACCACTTGTCCAAGAGGTCCCACTGAAAGGTTCTTGCATGGAACCTGCCGAATGGAATTTTGCTTCGTAAGAAGCTACCATTTTTCCCAGGACTCGTGTGCAGTGATGCACCGATACCTGTTTTGGCTTCAGGAGGTCTCTGACTAGAGATGACAGCTCCTTGGCTTTCTCCTGCGGGAGAAACACATTTTTCTGTTCTGTGTCCAGAACCATCCCCAGGAACAGTAGGCGTGTGGTAGGAACTAGCTGTGACTTTGGAATGTATAGAATCCATCCGTGCTGTTGTAGCACTTCCCGAGATAGTGCTACTCCGACCAACAACTGCTCCTTGGACCTCGCCTTTATAAGGAGATCGTCCAAGTACGGGATAATTAAAACTCCCTTTCTCGAAGGAGTATAATCATTTCTGCCATTACCTTGGTAAAGACCCTCGGTGCCGTGGACAGTCCAAACGGCAGTGTTTGGAATTGGTAATGGCAATCCTGTACCACAAATCTGAGGTACTCCTGGTGAGGATGGTAAATGGGGACATGTAGGTAAGCCTCCTTGATGTCCAGGGATACCATGTAATCCCCCTCCTCCAGGCTTGCAATAATCGCCCTGAGCGATTCCATCTTGAACTTGAATTTTTTTATGTATGTGTTCAAGGATTTCAAATATAAAATGGGTCTCACCGAACTGTCCGGTTTCGGTACCACAAACAGTGTGGAATAGTAACCCCGTCCTTGTTGAAGTAGGGGCACCTTGACTATCACCTGCTGGGAATACAGCTTGTGAATTGCCTCTAGCACAGTCTCCCTGTCTGAGGGAGTTGTCGGCAAGGCAGATTTGAGGAAACGGCGGGGGGGGGGGGGAGACGCCTCAAATTCCAGCTTGTACCCCTGAAATACTACTTGAAGGATCTAGGGATCCACCTGTGAGCGAGCCCACTGATCGCTGAAATTTTTGAGGCGGCCCCCCACCGTACCTGGCTACGCCTGTGGAGCCCCCCCGTCATGCGGTGGACTCAGAGGAAGCGGGGGAAGAATTTTGATTCTGGGAACTGGCTGACTGGTGCAGCTTTTTCCCTCTTCCCTCGTTTTACACGCTTGCATTTCTGATAATACAGTGCTTTCTGAGGCTGTGAGGAAACCTGAGGTAAAACAAATTTCTTCCCAGCTGTTGCTGTGGTTACGAGGTCCCAGAGACCATCCCCAAACAATTCCTCACCCTTATAAGGCTCTATGTGCCTTTTAAAGTCAACATCACCTGTCCAGTGTCGGGTCTCTAATAACCTCCTGACCGAATGGACATTGCATTAATTCTGGATGCCAGCCGGCAAAATATCCCTCTGTGCATCCCTCATATATAAGACGACGTCTTATGTTCGCAAAATAGTATCCCTGTTTGACAGGGTTACAGACCACGCTGCAGCAGCACTATCTGCAGGTCTCAGTCTAGTACCTGAGTGTGTAAATACAGACTTCAGGATAGCCTCCTGCTTTTTATCAGCAGGTACCTTCAAAGTGGCCGTATCCTAAGACGGCAGTGCCACCTTTTTTGACAAACGTGTCAGCGCCTTATCCACCCTAGGGGATATCTCCCAGCGTAACTTATCCTCTGGCGGGAAAGGGTACGCCATCAGTAACTTTTTAGAAATTACCAGTTTCTTATCGGGGGAACCCACGCTTTTTCACACTTCATTCACTCATTTGATGGGGGAACAAAACACTGCCTGCTTTTTCTCCCCAAACATAAAACCCTTTTTTAGTGGTACTTGGGTTAATGTCAGAAATGTGTAACACATTTTTTATTGCCGGGATCATGTGACGGATGTTCCTAGTGGATTGTGTATATGTCTCAACCTCGTCGACACTGGAGTCAGACTCCGTGTCGACATCCGTGTCTGCCATCTGAGGGAGCGGGCGTTTTTGAGCCCCTGATGGCCTTTGAGACGCCTGGGCAGGCGCGGGCTGAGAAGCCGGCTGTCCCATGGCTGTTACGTCATCCAGCCTTTTATGTAAGGAGTTGACACTGTCGGGTAATACCTTCCACCTATCCATCCACTCTGGTGTCGGCCCCACAGGGGGCGACATCACATTTATCGGCATCTGCTCTGCCATCACATAAGCCTCCTCATCAAACGTGTCGACACAGCCGTACCGACACACCGCACACACACAGGGAATGCTCTGACTGAGGACAGGACCCCACACAGCCCTTTGGGGAGACAGAGAGAGAGTATGCCAGCACACACCAGAGCGCTATATAATTTAGGGATTAACACTATATTGAGTGAATTTTTCCCAATAGCTGCTTGTATATACAATATTGCGCCTAAATTTAGTGCCCCCCCTCTCTTTTTAACCCTTTGAGCCTGAAAACTACAGGGGAGAGCCTGGGGAGCTGTCTTCCAGTTGCACTGTGAAGAGAAAATGGCGCCAGTGTGCTGAGAGAGATAGCTCCGCCCCTTTTTTGCTGACTTTTCTCCCGCTTTTTTATGGATTCTGGCAGAGGTATTTATCACATATATAGCCTCTGGGGCTATATATTGTGATATATATGCCAGCCAAGGTGTTTCTATTGCTGCTCAGGGCGCCCCCCCCCCCCCAGCGCCCTGCACCCTCAGTGACCGGAGTGTGAAGTGTGCATGAGGAGCAATGGCGCACAGCTGCAGTGCTGTGCGCTACCTTGGTGAAGACTGATGTCTTCTGCCGCCGATTTTCCGGACCTCTTCTTGCTTCTGGCTCTGTAAGGGGGACGGCGGCGCGGCTCCGGGACCGAACACCAAGGCCAGTTCCATGCGGTCGATCCCTCTGGAGCTAATGGTGTCCAGTAGCCTAAGAAGCCCAAGCTAGCTGCAAGCAGGTAGGTTCGCTTCTTCTCCCCTTAGTCCCTCGCTGCAGTGAGCCTGTTGCCAGCAGGTCTCACTGTAAAATAAAAAACCTAATTATATACTTTCTTTCTAGAAGCTCAGGAGAGCCCCTAGTGTGCATCCAACCTCGGCCGGGCACAAAATCTAACTGAGGCTTGGAGGAGGGTCATAGTGGGAGGAGCCAGTGCACACCAGGTGACCTAAAAGCTTTCTTTTGTTGTGCCCAGTCTCCTGCGGAGCCGCTATTCCCCATGGTCCTTTCGGAATTCCCAGCATCCACTAGGACGTCAGAGAAATCTGCACTTTAATGGAGCCTAATTTAAGGCTCGCATCCACTCCATTCTGTAGAAAAAGGAGAAAACGTCCAAGGTCAAATTTCTCCACTGGAGCTCTCTTGAACTCGCACCAGGAAATATATTTCCTCCATATACGGTGATAGTGCTTTGACGTCACAGCCTTCCTGGCAAGAATAAGAGCAGGTATGACTTCACTGGGAATACACTTCCGGGCTAAAATCTGTCGTTCAACCGCCATGCCGTCAAACGTAGGTCTTGGTGGACGAACGGCCCCTGCCGCAGCAGGTCCTCGCGAAGAGGAAGAGGCCAGGGATCGTCGACTAGTAACGTCTGAAGATCCGGGTACCACGTTCTCCTTGGCCAATCTGGGGCTACAAGGAGCACTGGAATGTTAGTTCTTTTTAGAAGTCTCAACACCTTTGGGATGAGAGGAAGCGGAGGGAAAATGTACACCGACGGAAACACCCAGGGTGTTGTCAGCGCATCCACTGCCTCCGCCTGAGGGTCCCTGGACCTGGAACAATACCTCAGAAACTTTCTGTTGAGGCGAGACGCCATCATGTCTATATGGGGAACCCCCCATCCAACTGTCATCAGTGCGAAAAACCTCCTGATGGAGGCTCCACTCTCCTGGATGAAGGTCGTGTCTGCTGAGGAAGTCTGCTTCCCAGTTGTCCACTCCCGGAATGAATGTTGCCCACAGAGCACTTATATGTTTTTCCGCCCAACGAAGAATTTTCATGGCTTCTGCCATTGCTGCTCTGCTTCTCGTGCCACCTTGGCGGTTGATGTAAGCCACTGCAGTGACATTGTCCGATTGGATCAGAACCGGCAGGTTCCGAAGAAGATGTTCCGCTTGTAGGAGGCCGTTGTAAATGGCTCTCAGTTCCAGAACGTTTATGTGAAGATGCGTTTCCGGACTAGACCATCTTCCTTGGAAGCTCACCCCCAGAATTTCGTTTGAAGAAAAGGTGGATCCTGCACCGGCCTAGACTCAATATACAAAAATGATAATGCTAAGGCCAGAAGTGGACAATATTTCTAGGTATCAAATGTTCCTATCTGTCCATATGGCGGTGCGCCCAGAGTCAAATAGAAGGGCAAATACAAAGAGGAAAGAGAAAGTATGACTCTTATTTGGGCGCACTCTTATTATATCTTGGTGTCTACTGATAAGTGATGTGCCTAAAAATTAGTATAGTCTTTATTTCTGCTCTTAAAATACGTGGGAACTCAACAAATACAAAACAATAGGATAAGACATAAACATTAACGTAACTACCTAGGAAATCTATTCCGAAAAAAACGAGTTTTATTGTAAGAACTTACCTTTGTTAAAACTCTTTCTGCGAGGTACACTGGGCTCCACAAGTCTGGACAATGGGGTGTAGAGTAGGATCTTGATCCGAAGCACCAACAGGCTCAAAAGCTTTGACCTTCTTCCCAAGATGTATAGCGCCGCCTCCTATATCACCCCGCCTCCCAGCACAGGAGCTCAGTTTTAGTTAACCAGCCCAATGCAGTAGCAGGAAAAGAGACGACAACTGTTAGTAGCCACATACACCACACTCTCACGACAAGAGAAGTGTCAGCGGCTAATGCCATATCAACCCAAAGAAGCTAAGTGCGTCAGGGTGGGCGCCTTGTGGAGCCCAGTGTACCTCGCAGAAAGAGTTTTAACAAAGGTAAGTTCTTACCATAAAACTCGTTTTCTGCTGCGGGGTACACTGGGCTCCACAAGTCTGGACAATGGGGATGTCCTAAAGCAGTTCCTTATGGGAGGGGACGCACTGTAGCGGGCACAAGAACCCGGCGTCCAAAGGAAGCATCCTGGGAAGCGGCAGTATCGAAGGCATAGAACCTTATGAACGTGTTCCCGGAGGACCACGTAGCCGCCTTGCACAACTGATCAAGGGTCGCACCACGGTGGGCCGCCCAAGAAGGTCCAACAGACCGAGTAGAATGGGCCGTAATGTGAGCAGGAGCTGACAGACCAGCCTTCATATAAGCATGTGCAATCACCATTCTCATCCATCTGGCCAGGGTCTGCTTGTGAGCAGGCCAGTCTCGTTTGTGAAATCCAAACAAAACAAAGAGAGAATCAGATTTTCGAATAGAAGCAGTTCTCTTCACATAGATACGGAGAGCCCGTACCACATCCAAAGACCGCTCTTTGGGAGACAAATCAAGAGAGACAAAGGCTGGAACCACAATCTCCTGATTAAGGTGGAACAAAGAAACCACCTTAGGTAAATATCCGTGACGAGTCCTAAGAACCGCCCGGTCACGGTGAATAATCAGATATGGGGAACTACAAGACGAGGCACCCAGATCAGACACTCTTCTAGCAGAGGCAATAGCCAGCAAGACCACCACCTTAAGGGAAAGCCACTTAAGGTCAGCTGAACCAAGAGGTTCAAATGGAGGCTCCTGCAATGCCTCCAAAACCACCGACAAGTCCCAAGGAGCCACAGGCGGAACATAGGGAGGTTGGATACGCAACACAACCTGAGTGAAAGTATGAACATCAGGTAAAGTCGCAATTTTTCTCTGAAACCACACCGACAAGGCAGAAATATGAACCTTGAGGGAGGCCAGACGCAGGCCTAAATCTAGGACCTGCTGCAGAAAAGCCAAAAGTTTGGCTGTACAAAACTTGGAAGCGTCATAATTGTTAGATGCGCACCAAACAAAGTATGAATGCCAGACCCTATGGTAAATCCGAGCAGAAGCCGGTTTCCGGGCCCGCAACATAGTTTTAATAACCTCTTCAGGAAAACCCTTAGCCCTCAAGACGGAAGCTTCAAGAGCCACGCCGTCAAAAGATAGCCAGGCTAGGTCCTGGTAGACACAAGGGCCCTGAACGAGGAGGTCTGGGCGTTGTGGAAGTAGAAGTGGACCTTGCAGGTCTGAGAACCAGTGCCGTCTGGGCCACGCCGGAGCTATGAGAAGCAGAGTTCCTTTTTCTTGCTTGAACTTCCGAATTACCCTGGGCAGGAGTGACACCGGAGGGAACACGTACGGCAGCCGAATCCTCCACGGCACTGTCAGCGCATCCACGAATGCTGCTTGAGGATCCCTTGTCCTTGCTCCGAAGACCGGAACCTTGTGATTGTGTCGAGACGCCATCAGATCCACATCTGGAAGACCCCATCTTTCCACGAGGAGTTTAAAATCTTCTGGATGGAGGCCCCACTCGCCGGCATGCACGTTCTGACGACTGATAAAGTCCGCTTCCCAATTCAGGACTCCCGGAATGAATATTGCCGATATTGCCGGTAGATGGCGTTCTGCCCACTGTAGAATCCGTGAGGCTTCCTTCATTGCCCAACGGCTTCGAGTGCCGCCTTGATGATTTATGTAAGCCACTGTGGTGGCGTTGTCCGACTGTACTTGAACAGGACGGTTCTGAATTAAATGCTGGGCCAGGTTCAACGCATTGAAGACCGCCCGCAACTCCAGAATGTTGATCGAGAGGAGAAATTCCTCCTTGGTCCACCGACCATGTAAGGAGTGCTGCTCCAGCACCGTGCCCCAACCTCTTAGACTGGCATCTGTTGTCAACAGGACCCAGTTGGTCCTGGAGCCACCAGAGCAGCAACAGACGGACCTCCGGAGTCAATGAGATCGTTGGAGACCTGATTCGGTGAGGCAGGCCGTCCCACTTGGCTAGAATCAGCTTCTGGAGGGAGTGAGAATGGTATTGAGCATACTCCACCATGTCGAATGCTGACACCATGAGGCCCAGCACTTGCATCGCCGAATGTATCGACACTGGCTGACGAGAAAGGAAGCCATAAATCCTGTCCTGAAGCTTCAGGACTTTCTCCTGAGACATAAAAACCACTGGTTGTGAGTGTCCAACAGCGCTCCCAGGTGCACCATGCTCTCGTGGGCTTGTAGAAACCGGACCGTCATATCCAGATGACAAAGGAGAAGATCTGGGGAATTTGCCAGGATTAACAAGTCGTCCAGATACGGCAGTATCCTTACCCCTTGACGGCAGAGTACCACCGTCATCACCGCCATAACTTTGGTGAAGACTCGCGGAGCCGTTGTTAAACCAAAAGGTAACGCCCGAACCTGGTAATGTAGGTTGCCAATAGCGAACCTCAGGTATTGTTGATGTGACACTGCTATAGGAATATGCAGGTAAGCATCCTGTATGTCCAGGGACACCATGTAGTCCCCAGGTTCCAAGGCCAGAACTATAGAGCGAAGGGTTTCCATACGGAACTTGGAAACCTTCACAAACCTGTTCAGTGCCTTGAGGTTGAGAATGGGCCGGGAGAACCCATTCGGTTTCGGGACTAGAAACAGCGGAGAATAGTACCCCCAGCCCCTCTGAGCAAGAGGCACCTGTACTACGACTCCTGTATCCAGGAGGGTCTGTACCACCAAATGCAGAGTGTTTGCCTTTGTCTGGTCCGACGGGAGGTCTGTCTGGCAAACTCGATGAGGGGGTCGGTTTTTGAAGGCTATGGCGTAACCTCGAGTGACGACTTCCCGTACCCAGGCATCTGAAGTGACCTTCAACCATTCCTGGGTATACCCTAGAAGCCGGCCCCCCACCCTGGAATCCCCCAGGGGGAGGCCCGCCCAGTCATGCGGCAGGCTTATCGGTCTTGGCAGCTGGCTGACGGGCAGCCCAGGCTCTTTTGGGCTTCGGCTTACCAGGTTTGGAAGTGCAGGCCTGCTTATGGTACGCCTGACCTTTTGCTTTACCTGAAGGGCGAAAGGACGTGCCTTTGGCCTTCGACACAGAAAGAGCTGTATTAGGCAGACAGGCAGTAGCCAAGTCAGCCACTATCTTATTTAAGTCCTCCCCAAACAGAATATCTCCCTTGAAAGGGAGTACCTCCAGGGTTTTTCTAGAGTCCAGATCCACTGACCAGGATCTCAGCCACAATATCCTGCGAGCCAGGACTGACGTAGTAGAGCCCTTGGCTGCTAGGATACCAGCATCAGAAGCCGCCTCCTTAATATATCGAGAAGCTGTGACAATATATGACAAGCATTGTCTAGCATGGTCAGAGGAGATTTCAGCTTCTAAATCCAAGGCCCATGCTTCAATCGCCTCTGCAGCCCATGTAGCTGCAATAGTGGGCCTATGTGCAGCACCCGTGAGGGTGTAAATCGCTTTCAGACAACCCTCTACACGTTTATTCGTAGGCTCTTTTAGAGACGTGACGGTAGTGACAGGTAGAGCTGAGGAAACCACCATCCTAGCCACATGTGAGTCTACTGGAGGAGGCGTTTCCCAATTCTTAGACAGCTCTGGCGCGAGGGGATAGCGAGCCAGCATCTTCTTTTGAGGCACAAACTTCGTACCCGGGCTTTCCCAGGGTTCCTGACATATATCCACTAGGTGATCAGAGTGAGGTAAAACCTGTTTAACCACCTTCTGACGCTTGAACCTATCTGGTTTCTTAGGAGGAACGGATAGCTCGGGATCATCCGTAATCTGCAGAATTAACTTAATAGCCTCCAAAAGATCAGGAACATCCACATGTGAACTACCCTCCCCATCAGCCGTATCTGAGTCAGAACCTGTGGGGTCAGTGTATGTGCTGTCTTCATCAGACGAGGTGTCAGTGACAGCAGTGGATTGTGAGGAGACAAGCGCTCGCTTAGAGGACCTCTTGGACTTAGGCGAGCGTTGGTCAGGCTTTTTAGTAGTCAGGGACTGGTTCAACTTCTTTAATTGAGCAGATAAATCATCCGCCCACGGTGGGTTAGCTGCAGGGACCACATACGGTTGTACCGGCATTGGGGGTCCCATAGGGGGTGTTAGTTTGTGAACTAGCGTATGCAGAAGCGTGGAAAAAGTGGCCCACGGAGGGTCAGTATGTGCCTCCGTTGCCACAGTCCCACTGGGGGGGCAAAGAGCCCCCAGAACCAGAGCCCACAGCTGCTATATTCTCCTCGGTATCCGGACTCCAGGTCGACAGCACATAGGTCGACACACCTTAGGTCGACATGGACAAAAGGTCGACACGGACAAAAGGTCGACATGGACAAAAGGTCGCCATGAGTTTTTCACGATTTTTTTCTTTTTTGGAACCTTTTCATACTTAACGATCCACGTGGACTACGATTGGAACGGTAAAGTGTGCCGAGTGAAACGGTAGCGGAGCGAAGGCACCATGCCCGAAGCATGGCGAGCGAAGCGAGCCATGCGAGGGGACGCGGTGCACTAATTGGGGTTTCCGGTCACTCTACGAAGAAAACGACACCAAAAAAACATAAAAAACTCATGTCGACCTTTTTCCATGTCGACCTTGTTCCTGTCGACCTTTTGTCCATGTCGACCTAAGGTGTGTCGACCAATTAGCGTCGACCTAAGGTGTGTCGACATTTGTGCTGTCGACCCTCAGTCCCAGACCCATTCTCCTCATATGGGTTTGTGGCTGCAGCAACACCAGCAGTGTGTTCCGCCCCAGAACCGTTACCCTCAGAAGCAGACATGATATAACTTGCAGTATGAGGTAACACAGTACAATTATTAGCAGCACTATATCTCTAAACCCAAACCCCTGCGCAGTGTAGTCACCACCAGCAGAGATAAAGGAGAGATATGGTGACCAAATCACAGAGAAAAATACGTAATACAGTATATCTTTGTGAAAATCCTATATTAAATAACACCTGACGCACCAAGACCCTCAGGTTATAGAATATAGGGATAGCAAGTTGAGTGAAAGACACGAAATGGACACCACTCAGCTATCAAATGCACACACAGAAAGTCACAGTTTGTACAATGCAGAGGTTATTAATGACAATAATACTGCACTGGACTAGCTTGTATAGCTAAATAGTCAAGAGATATAACAGTACACAGTAAGAACTGGATGTATATCACAGGGTAATTGTACTATAAAACCCTGACTAAATGCACTCTAACTATCACTGACTAAAAAGGCAGGTAGAATACTTAAGTGTCATGTAAAGGCACAGCGCTGACAACCAGGCGGCTTTACATAGGAGGATTTGCCCAAGCAGTCCCAGGAACAGTGAGCTGAGGATTAATGGCGCCGCAGACACGGACAGGGAGTGGGGGAAAAACAGAGATGCAGCTCCAGGGCGGGAACACTTGCTAGAAATGGTGCCCTGGGGATGGGGGAGGGGCTTCATGTCTAAGCCTTATCCCCCTTGCTGGCAAAACTACCGGGTACTGTGGGCGATATTAAAATCGGTTTTGAGAGAAAACCTGACCTGCGCCCATGCCCTGGTGATCTAGTGGGATCGCCTGTACTGCCACAGTGTCCACCGCCAGCGCGCGCGGCACGCCTCCCACTGACCACGCCAGATCGCAATAAAGACCCGGTACCGCGAGCGGGACCCACTTACCACCTCCCGAAGCGTGGCCACGCAATCCTGGAGAGCCCCAGCCGTGTGTGCCTAACGTGAAGTAAACCGGAGCCTCCGCTCTAGGTACCCGGCAACCAGGGCTCGGTAGTGTACAGCGCCGCTGGGGAGAGCTGGAGCCGCAGCAGAGAATGTCACAAGACATTTACCACCGCTGCTGCCCTGAAGTCTTTACTTTTTCCTTCAGAAAAAAGCTTTTCTTAGGGCTGCATGGAGCAGCCCCTCTGTTAAGTGCCTGCTTACTGCAGCACCAACTTACAAAACTGAGCTCCTCTGCTGGGAGGTGGGGTGATATAGGAGGCGGCGCTATGCATCTTGGGAAGTAGGTCAAAGCTTTTGAGCCTGTTGGTGCTTCGGATCAAGATCCTACTCTACACCCCATTGTCCAGACTTGTGGAGCCCAGAGTACCCCGCAGCAGAAATAGGAAATGTTCAGATCTTGATTATACTTGGATAATTGCATATAGGAAGATAGCTACATGCCATGCTGCTTCCGTCTGCCAAAGATCTGTGCAAACTGTGTTTGTATTAATGCAACCCTAGGTTGGGTTAATTTCGTGAGAGGGAGAGCCCACACACTAAATTTCAACCCTGATAGTTGACCACGGTCATGGAATAGGTACGAGGGGTAAGACGGGGATGGGATCTCAGTTCAAAGGGTAGTAGGAGAAGGTATTAGTGGTGATCCTGCTGTTGGTGTTATTCCACAGGGAATAGGGTCTTCCTACTTCATTGGGTATTCCCTAGCGGTCGCCCGTCTAGGTACTGACCCAGCCCGCCTCTGTTTAGCTTCCGAGATTGGGCGTGGGCGTAGGGGTATGGTCGTAGGAAGACTTGACCATGTACCACCAATGAGAGTGCACCGAAAAGGAGGGGTTAATTCATCCTAGGGAAAAAGATGATGGGATAAGTGGGGAAGGGGAATAGCGTTGGATATGTAGACGTAAATCTGCTGTCCACGTTAGACGGAGGAGACGTGTCTCCAGAGGGGACGCGCTCCCCAGAATCGTGGATGAGAGTTCACAGAAGGAAGAGAAGGAAGAAAAGAATTGAAACTCTAGTTTGTACCCCTGGGACACTATTTCTAAAACCCATGGGTCCAGGTACGAATGAAACGTTACCACAGGTTTCTTTTCCTTATACATACAGACCCTTGTATCAGGAACAGCAGAGTCCTCGGAAATATGTAATACGTCTTTTACCGCCACAATCATGTACTGAATGCTTTTTGCTAATTTTGGCTCCAATCTGGAATCACTATAGTCGACACTGGAATCAGTGTCCGTGTCAGTATCCGTGTCTGCCAGCTGGGCAAACGAACGTTTTTGTGACCCCGAAGGGGAACACATCTTCCAGAGATTTCTTCCATGCCTGGTTCTGAGATTCCGATTTATCTAATCTCTTACTAATAAGAGCCAAATTAGCATTCAAAATAGTTACCCAAACAGGAGTCGGCAGTGCCGACAGGTTCACTCCCACAGCTGTTTGTGTCCCTAATACAGTCTCCTCCTGGGAAGAGCAATCCGCCTCAGACATGTCGACACACGTGTCCCAAACACCCACAGACACACCGGGTATATATAGGGGACAGACCCACAGTAAAGTCTGTCAGAGGGACCCTGAGGGAGTTTTGCCAGCTCACAACCCAGCGCCTAATCACCGGTTCTGAAACACTAAACGAATGCCCCAGACCTGCAGCGCTTTTATAATAACATATATTGCACCAATATTACTGTGCCCCCCCTCGTTTTGCACCGATACTTATACAGAAGTGTGAGGAAGGACCAGCGTCTCTGCAGCCTTGTAGACTCACTCCCGACCCTGGTGGTAGCCCTTGATGCAGAAAAAGCCTTTGACAGAGTAGCCTGGCCCTTTATACAACAAACCCTAAAAAACATTGGATTACATGGCGCGTTTATAATGCTATTACCTTGTTATACCACAATCCTTCTGCTTCTATTTTAGTCAATGGTCTGTCCTCATCGCCCCTGCCTATTAAAAATGGCACCCGTCAGGGCTGTCCTCTTTCTCCCCTACTTTTTGCCCTGGTGATGGAACCGTTAGCGGCAAAAGTCAGATTAAACCCCAACATCTCCGGCGTTCTAGTAGGCACTCGTGAGTATAAAATAGCCCTTTACGCGGATGACATCATTTTGACTTTAACCGACCAGCACATCTCTCAAACACTTGTTTGAGGAGGTTCAGACATACAGTAATCTATCTAATTATAGGCTCAACACCGAAAAAACAGAGATCCTTGAGTTACATATACCTCCACGAGATCTGCGCTTATTACACTCCTCTTACCCATTTAAATGGCAATGCACCAAGCTCAAACACTTAGGTGTATAGTTAACCAAATCCTACTCAACATTATATGCAGCCAATTTTCCAAGACTAATCTCATCAATTAAATCTGATCTGACCACTTGGAATAAATGATTCATCTCTTGGTTTGGTCGTATTGCTGCAGTCAAGATGAACCTGCTTCCACGATTGCTGTATTTATGGCAAACTCTCCCCATTCACATTCCTATTAAGATACTGAAAAATCTTCAAAGAGACTTATCTAACTTTATTTGGGCTGGAAAAAACCTAGAGTTAAAATGCGACTGCTCCAGCAACATCGTACTGCGAGCGGTCTGGGTGTGCCAGATCTCGTGAGGTATTATCGAGCCACACATTTAGCTGCCCGTGTTCTTTGGCACTTGCCTCCCACACAGAGAATATGGACTTCCCTTGGAGCCCACATACTGAATATGTACTCACCTTCTACCCTTCTGTGGTGCCCGCCACGCTCCCGCCCAGCCTCTACATTACTATTACCTACGATACGCTTTTCATTATCGATCTGGGATCATTGCACCCGCTTTTATCAGCTCCGTTCCCAAACTCCTTATCTAATCCCTTTATGGAGTAATGTAGATTTTTCCCCGGGTACTGATCACCTTGCATTCAAGCACTGGACCATACACAATCTCCTCAAAAATATCCTTTTTTTATGGGATTTAGCCCCCCTCTCTTCATTTCCCTCCTTTGCGGACCTACAGTCCCGTTTCTCGCTTCCTCACTCAGCTTTCTACCAGTTCCTGCAAATACGATATTTCTATTTCACCTTCTCTAAAACCGCTCACCCTGCTGTAGCAACCCCCCTCGAATCCTTGTGTTGCGGAAAGCATAAGACGAAAGGGTTATCATCAAGCATTTATTGAGTATTACTTGCACACAATGTCCCCTCTAAGGAGAACCATGAATTGGCCTGGGTGAGAGATGTGGGGGAAGCCTTAACCGTTGAAGAAGAGGGGGCTAGCATTAGACAAGAAATTACTAAAAGCTCTATATCTGTTCGTATTGCCGAAAATTCTTATAAATTATACTATCAATGGTACTTAGTGCCTTCTAGACTACAAACTATCTATCCTGCTTGCTCTGACAGATGTTGGAGAGTGTGTGGATACAGGGGAACCTTGCTGCATGTTTGGTGGTCCTGTTCGTTGATCCGCCACTTCTGGCGACAAATCCATAAATTAATCTTAGATGTCACGAATATAACTATCCCCACCTCACCCTTTTATTCGTTGCTCTCCCGTCCTATCCCTGGCACTACGCGCCACCAACTTAGGTTGATTAAGCATATATCGAACACGGCAAAATGCCAAATAGCGGCAAACTGGAAATCCTCCACTTCTCCCATTTTACCTGCCACTATAAATGCCATCTAGTTCACGTATAAACTGGAGCGCATTACAGCTACATTGCATGACTTGCCAGATTCTTTTATTAAAACGTGGACGCCTTGGACTTCACATTTTAACACAGAACCACCATTGACGACATTTTGATTCTTTCCTTGTCTATACTCTAGTTTATTATCACATGCAACCTTGACCAGCCGATGCTCCCCCTTTTATTGTATTTCCTCGTCCTGATCCCCTCTCCATCTTCCCCACTTCTTTCTATTTCCAAATTTGGGAAGTTTATGATTGTTGTTCTTACTGATTCTCCAATGAGAGGGTCTGTATGTTTCTTATGATTCTTGTATCTTGATATTGATATAATTACTTGACACTCCTTTCTCATGTCTTTTATATACTTCCTGATGTTTCTTTTTTTGTATTTTT
Organism: Pseudophryne corroboree; assembly: GCF_028390025.1. NCBI lineage: Eukaryota > Metazoa > Chordata > Amphibia > Anura > Myobatrachidae > Pseudophryne > Pseudophryne corroboree. The sequence continues at coordinate 177,182,480 of NC_086448.1, forward strand.
GTCCTTATACTTATAAAAACCAATAAAAAGATTTAAAAAAAATAAAAATAAGATTTTAAACCTACCGGTAAATCTTTTTCTCCTGGTCCGTAGAGGATTCTGGGGACTCCGTAAGGACCATGGGGAATAGACGGGCTCCGTAGGAGACATGGGCACTATAAAGAAACTTTAGAATGGGTGTGCACTGGCTCCTCCCTCTATGCCCCTCCTCCAGACCTCAGTTAGAGAAACTATGCCCAGAGGAGATGGACAGTACGAGGAAAGGATTTTGTTAATCCAAGGGCACGATTCACACCAGCCCACACCATTCACACCGTATAACCTGGAATATACGAACCAGTCAACAGTATGAAACAGAACAGCATCAGTCAAAGACTGAACAAAACTGTAACATGCAAGCTTATGCAAGCAAATAACTATATACAAGTCTTGCAGAATGTTGTCTGCACTGGGACGGGCTCCCAGCATCCTCTACAGACTAGGAGAAAAAGATATACCGGTAGGTTTAAAATCTTATTTTCGCTTACGTCCTAAAGGATGCTGGGGACTCCGTAAGGACCATGGGGATTATACCAAAGCTCCCAAACGGGCGGGAGAGTGCGGATGACTCTGCAGCACCGATTGAGCAAACATGAGGTCCTCCTCAGCCAGGGTATCAAACTTGTAGAATTTAGCAAAAGTGTTTGAACCCGACCAAGTCGCCGCTCGGCAAAGCTGTAATGCCGAGACGCCTCGGGCAGCCGCCCAAGAAGATCCCCCCTTCCTAGTGGAATGGGCCTTCACCGAAGTAGGTAACGGCAATCCAGCCGTAGAATGAGCCTGCTGAATCGTGTTACAGATCCAGCGAGCAATAGTCTGCTTAGAAGCAGGAGCGCCAACCTTGTTGGCTGCATACAGGACAAACAGTGCTTCTGTTTTCCTAATTCGAGCCGTCCTGGCTACGTAAATTTTTAAGGCCCCGACTACATCCAGGGAGTTGGAATCCTCCAAATCTCCCGTAGCCACAGGCACCACAATAGGTTGGTTAATATGAAAAGAGGAAACCACCTTAGGCAAAAATTGAGAACGAGTTCGCAACTCAGCTCTGTCCACATGGAAAATCAGATAGGGGCTTTTGTGAGATAAAGCCGCCAATTCAGACACTCGCCTTGCAGACGCCAAGGCCAACAACATAACCACTTTCCAAGTGAGATATTTAAATTCCACGGTTTGAAGAGGCTCAAACCAATGAGACTTAAGGAACTGTAACACCACGTTAAGGTCCCATGGTGCCACTGGGGGCACAAAAGGAGGCTGGATATGCAGCACTCCCTTCACAAAAAAGTCTTGACTTCTGGTAGAGAAGCCAATTCCTTCTGAAAGAAAATAAACAAGGCCGAAATCTGTACCTTAATGGAACCTAATGTTAGGCCCAAATTCACTCCAGTCTGAAGGAAGTGGAGAAAACGGCCCAGATGGAATTCCTCCGAAGGAGCATTCTTGGTCTCACACCAAGACACATACTTCCTCCAGATACGGTGATAATGTTTCGCTGTCACCTCCTTCCTAGCCCTTATCAGAGTAGGAATGACCTCTTCCGGAATGCCCTTTTCAGCTAGGATCCGGCGTTCAACTGCCATGCCGTCAAACGCAGCTGCGGTAAGTCTTGGAACAGACAGGGCCCCTGTTGCAACAGGTCCTCTCTGAGAGGAAGAGGCCACGGATCTTCTGTGAGCATTTCCTGTAGCTCCGGATACCAGGCCCTTCGAGGCCAATCTGGAACAATGAGAATTGCCTGTACTCCTTTTCGTCTTGTGATTCTCAATATTTTTGAGATGAGAGGAAGAGGAGGGAACACATAGACCGACTGGAACACCCACGGGGTCACCAGGGCGTCCACCGCTACCGCCTGAGGGTCCCTTGACCTGGCACAATACCTCGGGAGCTTTTTGTTGAGGCGTGACGCCATCATGTCTATTTGAGGCAGTCCCCACTGACTTGCAATCTCTGCAAAGACTTCTTGATGAAGTCTCCACTCTCCTGGATGGAGATCGTGTCTGCTAAGGAAGTCTGCTTCCCAGTTGTCCACTCCCGGAATGACTGCTTACATGATTTTCCACCCAGCGAAGAATTCTGGTGGCTTCTGCCATTGCCACTCTGCTCCTTGTTCCGCCTTGGCGGTTTACATGAGCCACAGCCGTGACGTTGTCTGACTGAATCAGAACCGGTAGGTTGCAAAGAAAATTCTCTGCTTGACGTAGACCGTTGTATATGGCCCTCAATTCCAGTACGTTGATGTGCAGACAAGCCTCCAGGCTTGACCACAGACCCTGGAAGTTTCTTCCCTGTGTGACTGCTCCCCAGCCTTGGAGGCTCCCGTCCGTGGTCACCAGAACCCAGTCCTGAATGCCGAACCTGCGACCCTCTAGAAGGTGAGCACTCTGCAGCCACCACAAGAGAGATTCCCTGGCCCTGGGGGACAGGCTGATCATCTGATGAATATGCAGATGTGACCCGGACCACTTGTCCAGAAGGTCCCACTGAAAGGTCCTTGCATGGAACCTGCCGAATGGAATGGCCTCGTAAGACACCACCATCTTTCCCAGAACTCGAGTGCATTGATGGACCGACACCCTTTTTGGCTTTAACAGGTCCCTGACCACGGTCTGGAGTTCCTGGGCCTTTTCCATCGGGAGAAAAACCCTTTTTCGTTCCGTATCCAGAATCATGCCTAAGAAAGGCAAAAGGGTCGTTGGAACCAACTGTGACTTTGGTAGATTGAGAATCCAGCCGTGCTGTTGCAACACCCTCAGGGAGAGTGACATGCTGTTCAGCAACTGTTCTCTCGATCTCGCTTTTATGAGGAGATCGTCCAAGTACGGGATAGTTGTGACACCCTGCTTGCGCAGGAGCACCATCATTTCCGCCATTACCTTGGTGAAAATCCTCGGGGCCGTGGAAAGCCCAAACAGCAACATCTGAAATTGGTAATGACAATCCTGTACAGCAAATCTCAGGAACGCCTGATGAGAAGGATATATGGGGACATGAAGGTATGCATCCTTTATGTCCAGGGACACCATATAATCCCCCCCCCCCCCCCCTCCAGGCTGGCGATGACTGCTCTGAGCGATTCCATCTTGAATTTGAACCTTTTCAAGTATAGGTTCAAGGATTTTAAATTCAGAATGGGTCTGACCGAACCATCCGGTTTTGGTACTACAAACAGGGTTGAGTAGTACCCCGTCCCCTGTTGAAGCAGGGGCACCTGGACCACCACTTGTTGAAGACACAGCTTTTGAATTGCATTTAAAACTACTTCCCTCTCCGGGGAAGAAGCTGGTAGGGCCGATTTGAAAAGCCGGCGAGGAGGCACCTCTTCGAATTCCAGCTTGTAACCCTGGGCAACAGTGTCTATTGCCCAGGGATCCACCTGTGATTGAATCCAGACGTGGCTGAAAAGTCGAAGACGTGCCCCCACTGGGGCGGACTCCCTCAGGGGAGCCCCAGCGTCATGCGGTGGATTTTGTAGAAGCCGGGGAGGACTTCTGTTCCTGGGAACTAGCTGTAGTTGGGAGCTTTTTCCCTCTACCCTTAGCTCTGGCGAGAAAGGAAGATCCCCGTACTCTCTTGGATTTATGCGACCGAAAGGACTGCATCTGATAATGCGGCGTTTTCTTTTGCTGTGAGGAAACATAAGGTAAAAAAGTAGATTTACCTGCAGTAGCTGTGGAAACCAGGTTCGTGAGACCTTCCCCAAGTAATTCCTCACCCTTGTAAGGCAAAACTTCCATATGCTTCTTTGAGTCGGCATCACCCGTCCATTGTCGGGTCCACAGGGCTCGCCTAGCAGAAATCGCCATGGCGTTGGCTCTGGAACCCAGTAGGCCAACGTCTCTCTGAGCATCTCTCATATATAGGACAGCATCCTTAATATGACCCAAGGTCAATAAAACGGTATCCTTATCCAGTGTATCAATTTCAGCAGACAAGGTATCTGTCCACGCTGCTACAGCGCTACAAACCCAAGCCGACGCTATCGCCGGTCTGAGTAATGTACCAGTATGTGTGTTAATCGACTTCAACGTAGTCTCTTGCCTGCGATCAGCAGGATCCTTGAGGGTTGCGGTATCTTGAGACGGCAGCACCACCTTCTTGGATAAGCGCGTCAACGCTTTGTCCACTCTGGGAGAGGATTCCCACCGTATCCTGTCCTTAGCCGGGAAAGGATACGCCATAAGAATCCTTTTGGGAATCTGCAGTTTGTCTGGAGTATCCCAAGCCTTTTCAAACAACTCATTTAGCTCATGTGAAGGGGGGAAAGTAACCTCAGGTTTCTTTTCCTTATACATGCGCACCCTCGTGTCCGGGACCGAGGGGTCATCTGTGATATGCAACACATCTTTTATAGCAATAATCACATAATGAATACTTTTTGCCAATTTCGTCTGCAACCTCGCATCATCATAGTCGACACTGGAGTCAGAATCCGTGTCGGTATCAGTGTCTGCTACTTGGGATTGTGGGCACTTTTGAGACCCAGAAGGGCCCTGCGACATAGTGAAAGGCAGGGATTGACTCCCTGTATTTCCCCTGGACTCTGCTTTGTCCAACCTTTTGTGCAATAAATTCACATTTGCATTTAAAACATTCCACATATCCAACCAATCAGGTGTCGGCGTTGCCGACGGAGACACCACACTCATTTGCTCCACCTCCTCCCTAGAAGAGCCTTCCGCTTCAGACATGCTGACACACGCGTACCGACACCCCACACACTCAGGGAAATCTCTAATCTGGAGACAGTTCCCCCAACCAGGCCCTTTGGAGAGACAGAGAGAGAGTATGCCAGCACACACCCAGCGCCAATGACCCTGGAAACACAAGTCCCAGCAATATACAGCGCGTTTTTGTTTTATATATAAATATATTGACTGCGCTCAAATAATGTGCCCCCCCCCCCTCCTTCAAAGCCCTCTGTCACCGTGTTCAGCAGGGGAGAGTCCGGGGAGCCAGCTTCTCAGCAGCGTGCTGTGGAGAAAATGGAGCTGGTTAGTGCTGTGGGATCAAGCTCCGCCCCCTCAGCGGCGGGCTTCGGTCCCGCTCAAAATACCAAATAACCTGGCGGGGGTTGTATATCATACTGCCATAGCTTGAATATACCTGTAATGCAAGCTAAGAGGATTATTGCTGCCCAGGGCGCCCCCCTTGCGCCCTGCACCCATCTGTGCCTGTGTGTTTGTGCGGGAGCAAAGGTCAGGGCCGGATTAACAATGGGGCGGATGGAGCTGCAGCTCCAGGCCACCCCAGCAAAATAGGCCCACTGCATCTGCTGTGTGCTGCTGCTGTACACAGGAAAACATCTTTCCTGTTACAGCAGCGCAGCCTACCAATGTTGTCCACGCCCCCTCAGCCCCCCCGCTTTGATCCCGCCCCCTGATGTGACCCTGCCGCGAACGCGACTACCGTTCACAGCAGCGACGGATTGAACGGCTTCACTAGCCCTAGCCGCCCTGCATCGCAAACGCAGGGAAAGAAGCACAAGACTTCAAAGAGGTGCCGCTCCACTCCACCACCACTGAGCCTAGCAGTAGCACAATGACAGAGGAGCAAGCAGCTCTGTGAAGGCGGCCTGAGCTCTGCAGGGTGACTGATCCTTATGTGGTAAGGTGTCACTCCTGTTGGCTGCCAGCCTGTCACAGCTGATATAAAAAGCATAATCAAGACATTGACTCTAGTATATATATATATATATATATAATAAGATTTTACTCACCGGTAAATCTATTTCTCGTAGTCCGTAGTGGATGCTGGGGACTCCGTAAGGACCATGGGGAATAGCGGCTCCGCAGGAGACTGGGCACAGCTAAGAAAGAATTAGGACTACCTGGTGTGCACTGGCTCCTCCCACTATGACCCTCCTCCAGACTTCAGTAGGGATACTGTGACCGGAAGAGCTGACACAATAAGGAAAGGATTTTGAATCCCGGGTAAGACTCATACCAGACACACCAATCACACCGTATAACTCGTGATATTATACCCAGTTAACAGTATGAACATAACAGAGCCTCTCAACAGATGGCTCAACCATAACCCTTTTAGTTAACAATAACTATATACAAGTATTGCAGACAGTCCGCACTTGGGACGGGCGCCCAGCATCCACTACGGACTACGAGAAATAGATTGACCGGTGAGTAAAATCTTATTTTCTCTAACGTCCTAGTGGATGCTGGGGACTCTGTAAGGACCATGGGGATTATACCAAAGCTCCCAAACGGGCGGGAGAGTGCGGATGACTCTGCAGCACCGAATGAGAGAACTCAAGGTCCTCCTCAGCCAGGGTATCAAATTTGTAGAATTTTGCAAACGTGTTTGCCCCTGACCAAGTAGCAGCTCGGCAAAGTTGTAAAGCCGAGACCCCTCGGGCAGCCGCCCAAGAAGAGCCCACTTTCCTCGTGGAATGGGCTTTTACAGATTTAGGCTGCGGCAGGCCAGCCACAGAATGCGCAAGCTGAATTGTGCTACAAATCCAGCGAGCAATAGTCTGCTTTGAAGCAGGAGCACCCATCTTGTTTGGTGCATACAGGATAAATAGCTAGTCAGTCTTCTTGACTCCAGCCGTCCTGGAAATATAAACTTTCAAGGCCCTGACTACGTCCAGTAACTTGGAGTCCTCCAAGTCCCAAGTAGCCGCAGGCACCATGATAGGTTGGTTCAAGTGAAAAGCTGATACCACCTTAGGAAGAAACTGGGGACTAGTCCTCAATTCTGCCCTATCCATATGGAAAATCAAATAGGGGCTTTTACATGACAAATCCGCCAATTCTGCCACCCGCCTTGCCGAAGCCAAGGCCAAAAGCATGACCACTTTCCACGTGAGATATTTTAAATCCACGGTTTTGAGTGGCTCAAACCAATGTGACTTTAGGAAACCCAACACCACGTTGAGGTCCCACGGTGCCACTGGAGGCACAAAAGGAGGCTGAATATGCAGCACTCCCTTGACAAATGTCTGAACTTCAGGCAGTGAAGCCAGTTCCATTTTGGAAGAAAATCGATAGAGCCGAAATCTGGACCTTAATGGAACCCAATTGTAGGCCCATAGTCACCTCTGACTGTAGGAAGTGCAGAAATCGACCTAGCTGAAATTTCTCCTTTGGGGCCTTCCTGGCCTCACAGTACGCAACATATTTCCGCCATATGCGGTGATAATGGTTAGCGTTCACTTCTTTCCTAGCTTTAAATAGCGTAGGGATAACTTCCTCCGGAATTCCCTTTTCCTTCAGGATCCGGCGTTCAACCGCCATGCCGTCAACGCAGCCGCGGTACGTCTTGAAACAGACAGGCCCCCTGCTGCAGCAGGTCCTGTCTGAGCGGCAGAGGCCATAGGTCCTCTGAGATCATTTCTTGGAGTTCTGGTTACCAAGCTCTTCTTGGCCAACCCGGAACAATGAGTATAGTTCTTACTCCTTTCCTTCTTATTATTCTCATTACCCTGGGTAAGAGAGGCAGAGAAGGGAACACATACACCGACTGGTACACCCACGGTGTTACCAGAGCGTCCACAGCTATCGCCTGAGGGCCCCTTGACCTGGCGCAATATCTTTGTAGCTTTTTGTTGAGGCGGGACGCCATCATGTCCACCTGTGGCCTTTCCCAACGGTGTACAATCATTTGGAAGACTTCTGGATGAAGTCCCCACTCTCCCGGGTGGAGGTCGTGTCTTCTGAGAAAGTCTGCTTCTCAGTTGTCCACTCCGGGAATGAACACTGCTGACAGTGCTAACACATGATTTTCCGCCCATCGGAGAATCCTTGTGGCTTCTGCCATCGCCATCCTGCTTCTTGTGCCGCCCTGTCGTGTACATGAGCGACGCCGTGATGTTGTCTGACTGGATCAGCACCGGCCGGTGTTGAAGCAGGGATCTAGCCTGACTTAGGGCATTGTAAATGGCCCTTAGTTCCAGAATATTTATGTGTAGGGAAGTCTCCTGACTTTTCCATAGCCTTGGAAGTTTCTTCCCTGTGTGACTGCCCCCCAGCCTCGAAGGCTGGCATCCGTGGTCACCAGGACCCAGTCCTGTATGCCGAATCTGCGGCCCCCTAGAAGATGAGCACTCTGCAGCCACCACAACAACGACACCCTGGCCCATGGAGACAGGGTTATCCGCCGATGCATCTGAAGATGCGACCCGGACCACATGTCCAACAGATCCCACTGGAAAATCCTTGAATGGGACCTGGCGAATGGAATTTCTTCGTAAGAAGCTACCATCCTTCCCAGGGCTCGCGTGCATTGATGCACCGACACCTGTATACGTATTAGGAGGTCTCTGTCTAGAGACGACAACTCCTTGGACTTCTCCGGGAGAAACCCTTTTTATCCTGTTCTGTGTCCAGAACCATACCCAGGAACAGTAGACGCGTCGTAGGAACCAGCTGCGACTTTGGAATATTCAGAATCCAGCCGTGCTGTTGTAGCACTTCCCGAGATAGTGCTACTCCGCCGAACAACTGCTCCCTGGACCTCGCCTTTATAAGGAGATCGTCCAAGTACGGGATAATTATTTCGGCCATTACCTTGGTAAATACCTCGGTGCCGGGGACAGACCAACGGCAACATCTGGAATTGGTAATGACAATCCTGTACCACAATTTTGAGATACTCCTGGTGAAAAGGGTAAATAGGGACATGCAGGTAAGCATCCTTGATGTCCAGTGATACCATCCAGGCTTGCAATAATCGCCCTGAGCGATTCCATTTCGAACTTGAACCTTCGTATATAAGTGTTCAAGGCTTTCAATTTTAGAATGGGTCTCACCGAACCGTCTGGTTTCGGTACCACAACATTTTGGAATAGTAACCCCGGCCTTGTTGAAGGAGGGGTACCTAGATTTCACCTGCTGGAGGTGCAGCTTGTGAATTGCCGCCAGTACTACCTTTCTCCGAGGGCAGCAGGCAAGGCTGAGGTGAGGTAACGGCGAGGGGGAGTCGCCTCGAACTCCAGCCTGTAACCCTGTGATACTATTTGCAGAACCTAGGGATCCACCTGTGGGCAAACCCACTGGTCCCTGAAGTTCCCGAGACGCGCCCCTACCGCACCTGTCTCCACCTGTGGAGCCCCAACGTCAAGCGGTGGACTCAGAGGAAGCGGGGGAAGATTTTTGATCCTGGGAACTGGCTGCTGGTGCAGCTTTTTCCTTCTTCCCTTGTCTCTGTGCAGAAAGGAAGCGCGTTTGACCCGCTTGCTTTTCTGAAGCCGAAAGGACTGTACCTGAAAATACGGTGCTTTCTTAGGCTGTGAGGAAACCTGAGGTAAAAAAAAAATTTCTTCCCAGCTGCTGCTGTGGATACGAGGTCCCAGAGACCATCCCCAACAATTCCTCACCCTTATAAGGCAGAATCTCCATGTGCCTTTTATAGGCAGCATCACCTGTCCACTGCCGGGTTTCTAATACCCTCCTGGCAGAATGGACATTGCATTAATTCTGGATGCCAGCCGGCAAATATCCCTCTGTGCATCCTTTATATATAAGACAACGTCTTTAATATGCTCTATGTTAGCAAACTATTTTCCCTGTCTTAGAGTATTAATATTATCTGACAGGGTATCAGACCACGCTGCAGCAGCACTATTTATGCTGAGGCGATTGCAGGTCTCAGTATATAACCTGAGTGTGTATCTACAGACTTCAGGATAGTCTCCTGCTTTTTATCAGCAGGCTCCTTCAAGGTGGCCGTATCCTAAGACGGCAGTGCCACCTTTTTTGACAAACGTGTGAGCGCCCTATCCACCCTAAGGGATATCTCCCAACGTGACCTATCCTCTGGCGGGAAAGGGTACGCCATCAGTAACTTTTTAGAAATTACCAGTTTCTTATTGGGGGAACCCACGCTACTTTACACACTTCATTCATTCATCTGATGGGGGAACAAAACACTGGCTGCTTTTTCTCCCCAAAAATAAAACCCCTTTTATGTGGTACTTGGGTTCATGTCAGAAATGCGTAACACATTTTTTATTGCCGAGATCATGTAACGGATGTTCCTAGTGGATTGTGTATATGTCTCAATCTCGTCGACACTGGAGTCAGACTCCGTGTCGACATCTGTGTCTGCCATCTGAGGTAACGGGCGCTTTTTTGAGCCCCTGATGGCCTTTGAGACGCCTGGGCAGGCGCGGGCTGAGAAGCCGGCTGTCCCACAGCTGTTTTACGTCATCCAGCCTTGTAAGGAGTTGACATTGTCGTTTAATACCTTCCACCTATCCATCCATTCTGGTGTCGGCCCCACAGGGGACGACATCCCATTTATCGGCCTCTGCTCCACCTCCACGTAACCTTCCTCATCCCACATGTCGACACAGCCGTACCGACACACAGCACACACACAGGGAATGCTCTGACTGAGGACAGGACCCCACAAAGTCCTTTGGGGAGACAGAGAGAGAGTATGCCAGCACACACCAGAGCGCTATATAATGCAGGGATTAACACTATAACTGAGTGATTTTTTCCCCCAATAGCTGCTTGTATAACAATATTGCACCTAAATTTAGTGCCCCCCCTCTCTTTTTAACCCTTTGAGCCTGAAAACTACAGGGGAGAGCCTGGGGAGCTGTCTTCCAGCTGCACTGTGAAGAGAAAATGGCGATAGTGTGCTGAGGGAGATAGCTCCGCCCCTTTTTCGCTGACTTTTCTCCCGCTTTTTTATGGATTCTGGCAGGGGTATTTATCACATATATCATATATAGTGATATATTTGCCAGCCAAGGTGTATTTATTGCTTCTCAGGGCGCCCCCCCCCAGCGCCCTGCACCCTCAGTGACCGGAGTGTGAAGTTTGTATGAGGAGCAATGGCGCACAGCTGCAGTGCTGTGCGCTACCTTGGTGAAGACTGATGTCTTCTGCCGCCGATTTTCCGGATTTCTTCTTGCTTCTGGCTCTGTAAGGGGGCCGGCGGCGCAGCTCCGGGACCGAACACCAATGGCCGGTTCCATGCGGTCGATCCCTCTGGAGCTAATGGTGTCCAGTAGCCTAAGAAGCCCAAGCTACCACCAGTTAGGTAGGTTCGCTTCTTCTCCCCTTAGTCCCTCGCTGCAGTGAGTCTGTTGCCAGCAGATCTCACTGTAAAATAAAAAACCTAACATATACTTTCTTTCTAGGAGCTCAGGAGAGCCCCTAGTGTGCATCCAGCTCGGCCGGGCACAGGATTCTAACTGAAGTCTGGAGGAGGGTCATAGTGGGAGGAGCCAGTGCACACCAGGTAGTCCTAATTCTTTCTTAGCTGTGCCAAGTCTCCTGTATATGTATGTGTGCACAGGGCTAGTCCGCACCGCACGTCAGTCCACCCCCCCCCCCCCCCCCCAACGGTGATGCTTTTGTACTTGAAGAGTAGCTCCCGACCAGTGCAGCTCCTGCGGCTGGCCGGGAGTTACTCGTCGCTGCCAGGGTCGCAGCGGCTACATGTGACGCTACGCAGCCACTGCAGCTCGCCCCCGCACTGTCCAGCCACTCCTGCGTTGGCTGGACCGTGCCTACAAAACGGCGGCCAAACTCTGCCGTGCTGCCCCCTCCCTCCCAGCGACCACTTCTGCCTGTCAATCAGGCAGAGGTGATCGCTAGGCAATGTCAGCCGTCGGTTGAGAGCCATGCGCCGGTGCACTGCGGCGCCGGAACAGTTCTGACCTGATCGCTGCGATTAACTTGGGAGTGCTGGTTAATGTGTATTATGGTCCTTATTCAGTATGGATCGCTTCTTCCTGAATATCGGGCCAGTACGCACACACAGGCAGGGAGATGCGATCTCATCATAGTAATGCAAACGCCTCTGCCTGACTGAAAAAGACAGAGAGAGAGGGGTGGAGCACATGGGACACACGCACGCACATGCACACCCACAAAACACACACATCTCTCTACCTATGTGATGATGGCAGCGGCTCCTGGCATTTCCTGCGCGGCTCCCGTCATCCCTTGCCCGGCTTCCAGCATTCCCTGGGAGGCTGCCTGCAGGGAGGAGGCGCGGCTACGGCCCAGGCTGGTGCAAAGATGCTGCTGCACTAGAGGGAAGGAGCAGGGTGGAGCACATGGGGAGCAACAGCTGTGATTCCGGTAGAGGAGCTGAGTGTAACCTTACTGTTATAGCAGGCAGCGCTGCAGCTGGCGGTGGTCAATCAGGGTGGATGTGCTGTGTGCGAAGCACCATCCACCCACATCTAGTTACGGCTAGTTTGCATTCCATTGAAGAAGCTCAGTTTTGGTGGACCTGTACCACTTGTTGTTCAGCGAATTACCCTCAGGTTACCAGCAGAGCTGTACATCTCTGCCAGACCGATTACATGTCCATGGCCTTGTGATCCAAGTTGGGGAAAATACAGTTTGGCCCCTTTTGCACATGGTTCTGGTGGTATAGAGAGGCCCATGAGACAGTGCAGTAATCTCTGCCTATTCTGCTGTACTTGTGCTGTATTATTACCCGATTTAGAAATGTTCTGAGAAATCAAAATGTCAACTCTGACTTTATGAACATTTGACATTTTATAATGTCCAGTCAGTACCTTTCCTCAACCTAATACAGAGGTTCCCAAACTCGGAACTCAAGTACCCCTAATGGTCCAGGTTTTAAGTTTCTCCATGCTTGGCCACAGGTGAGTTCATTAGGACCTCAGTGACTTTGATTTAACCATCTGTGCTGAGCCATGGATAAATTTAAAACCTGGACTGTTAGGGTGCCTTGAGCACCACATTTGGGAACCACTGATTTAATTGAATAAGATGGAAATCACTAAAAACTGGTACAGCGCATGTGTTACACTATGCACAGAGGTGATGTGGTGGTTAACATGCATGGTATCAGAAATGTCTGGGAAAAGAGATGGGCATTTCTGCACATTGATTGAGAGGTTACATGAAAACACACACACAAATATATAGACAGCACTGGTCACACCCCCTCCATGTTGGTCACACCCCCTATGGCGGCAAACAATAGGCCTTTCAGTAATTTCAGCTCCAGGCCCATGAGGACCTTAATCTGGCACTGGCAAAGGTGCGCAGCGTTACCGCTGCGCGTTACCTCAGTGAAGATCCGAAGTCTTCTGCCGCCTGTGAAGTCTTCTTTCTTCGTATACTCACCCGGCTTCAATCTTCCGGCTCTGCAAGGAGGACGGCGGCGTGGCTCTGGGACGAACGGCAAGGGTGAGACCTGCGTTCTGATCCCTCTGGAGCTAATGGTGTCCAGTAGCCTAAGAAGCAGAGCCTATCACTGAAGTAGGTCTGCTTCTCTCTCCTCCGTCCCACGGCGCAGGGAGCTTGTTACCAGCAGGACTCCCTGAAAATAAAAAAAACTAACAAAATTCTTTATTACAGAGAAACTCAGGAGAGCTCCCCTGAAAGCACCCAGTCTCCTCTGGGCACAGGATCTAACCGAGGTCTGGAGGAGGGGCATAGAGGGAGGAGCCAGTGCACACCCATTCTAAAGTTTCTTTATAGTGCCCATGTCTCCTGCGGAGCCCGTCTATTCCCCATGATCCTTACGGAGTCCCCACATCCTCTAGGACGTAAGAGAAATAATAATAAAACTGTAAGGGTTGTGTCTGTACATAGCAGTTCTTTTTTAAAAACATACTTCTAGACAGACTGTTTATGAACTATGGAGGCAAAATTAAAAAAAAATTAAAAACATTTTTGTCTGTTCATTCAGGCATCATGCAAAAACTACTGGATGAACTTGGATCGCGTTTTCATTACTGAATAGCTTGGAGAACAAGAAAGAAACGGAGGTATACATGATCACGTTGTGTGATCAGGGAGAGGAGCAATAAAGGAAAAGACAGACGCAAACATCATCTACATTCATCCAGTAGTTTTTGTGTGATGCCGGCATGCACAGACAGACACTACTGTCTTTGTAAAATTAGTTCGAGCAATAACATATCCACACAAGCGAAGCAGCAGGCAAATGCTAGGTATTAATATAAATGTTTCTCACGCAATTTCTGTTAACAGAGTAAGGAGCCTTAAAAAATAAGATTTTACTCACCGGTAAATCTATTTCTCGTAGTCCGTAGTGGATGCTGGGACTCCATAAGGACCATGGGGAATAGCGGCTCCGCAGGAGACTGGGCATAACTAAAGAAAGCTTTAGGACTACCTGGTGTGCACTGGCTCCTCCCACTACGACCCTCCTCCAGACCTCAGTTAGGATACTGTGCCCGGAAGAGCTGACACAATAAGGAAGGATTTTGAATCCCGTGTAAGACTCATACCAGCCACACCAATCACACCGTATAACTCGTGATACTATACCCAGTTAACAGTATGAAATATAACTGAGCCTCTCAACAGATGGCTCAACAATAACCCTTTAGTAAGGCAATAACTATATACAAGTATTGCAGACAATCCGCACTTGGGATGGGCGCCCAGCATCCACTACGGACTATGAGAAATAGATTTACCGGTGAGTAAAATCTTATTTTCTCTGACGTCCTAAGTGGATGCTGGGACTCCGTAAGGACCATGGGGATTATACCAAAGCTCCCAAACGGGCGGGAGAGTGCAGATGACTCTGCAGCACCGAATGAGCAAACTCTAGGTCCTCCTCAGCCAGGGTATCAAACTTGTAGACTCTTGCAAAAGTGTTTGAACCCGATCAAGTAACAGCTCGGCAAATTTGTAAAGCCGAGACCTCTCGGGCAGCCGCCCAAGAAGAGCCCACTTTCCTCGTGGAATGGGCTTTTACAGATTTAGGGTGCGGCAGTCCAGCCGCAGAATGTGCAAGTTGAATCGTGCTACAGATCCAGCGAGCAATAGTCTGCTTAGAAGCAGGAGCACCCAGCTTGTTGGGTGCATACAGGATAAATAGCGAGTCAGTTTTCCTGACTCCAGCCGTCCTGGAAACATATTTTTCAGGGCCCTGACTACGTCCAGCAACTTGGAATCCTCCAAGTCCCAAGTAGCCGCAGGCACCACAATAGGTTGGTTCACATGAAAAACTGATACCACCTTAGGAAGGAATTGGGAACGAGTCCTCAATTCCGCCCTATCCATATAAAAAATTCAGATAAGGGCTTTTGCATGACAAAGCCGCCAATTCTGATACACGCCTGGCCGACGCCAAGGCCAACAGCCTGACCACTTTCCACGTGAGGCATTTTAGCCCCACGGATTTAAGTGGCTCAACATAATGCGACTTCAGGAAATCCAACACCACGTTGAGATCCCACGGTGCCACTGGAGGCACAAACGGGAGATGACTATGCAGCACTCCCTTAACAAAAGTCTGAACTTCAGGCAGTGAAGCCAGTTCTATTTTTGGAAGAAAATCGATAGAGCCGAAATCTGGACCTTAATGGAACCCAATTTTAGGCCCATAGTCACCCCTGACTGTAGGAAGTGCAGAAATCGACCTAGCTGAAATTCCTCCGTTGGGGCCTTCCTGGCCTCACAGCACGCAACATATTTCCGCCATATGCGGTGATAATGGTTTGCTTTCACTTCTTTCATAGCTTTAATTAGCGTAGGGATAACGTCCTCCGGAATGCCCTTTTCCTTCAGGATCCGGCGTTCAACCGCCATGCCGTCAAACGCAGCCGCGGTACGTCTTGGAACAGACAGGCCCCTGCTGCAGCAGGTCCTGTCTGAGCGGCAGAGGCCATGGGTCTTCTGAGATAATTTCTTGGAGTTCTGGGTACCAAGCTCTTCTTGGCCAATCCGGAACAATGAGTATAGTTCTTACTCCTCTCCTTCTTTTTTTTTTTTTTTTTTTTTTTAAATAACGTTTTATTGATTTTATAAGCTTAAATATAAACAATTACATCTTTGTAATCAATAGAAGGCAAGTCAGATAACAATGAGACATTATAATCAAACAAGGGAGGCGGTCAAAAGACATTTCAATCAGTAGTTATCTCATACGTCTCCGTATAGACTAGTTACCTAAATTGTTACAATTATTCATTTAAGTAAGTAAAAGGGAGAAGAAAAAAAAAAAGAAGAGAAAAGAAGAAGAGATAGAAAGAGAAAAAAGAAATGAAAAGGGGGGGGGGGGGGAGATGGAGGCAGGGTGTGTGAAGAAAAGATTACAAGGAAGAAAAGAGGTAACAGTGGGAGGAGGGGGTTGTAGGTTACAAGGATAGGGGGGAGAAAGAGGGGAGGAGGTCGGCCAGTCAGAGCCATCTATAAAGTTGATTTGTGGTGTAAGTAGAATCTAGATTGAATGATAGATATTCAGAATCAAACATTAAATACTAGACACTAAACAATAAGTATTAAATATTAAATGGTTGTCAATGGCGGTTCAGCGTTAAAGTGTAAAGTCCAAGGAGTCCATGTCTCTGTGAAGGTTGCTGGGGAGTCCCGAATGGAGGCAGTGATTCGCTCCAGCCTATACGTGAACCAGATTGCGTTAACAGTAGCGGTTAGAGTGGGAGGGGTCGCGGATTTCCAATTAGAGGCTATTTGACACTTAGCCGTGTTCAGTATATGTTTAATTAGGGCTCGCTGACAGCGTGAGGTGTTAGGAATGGGACGGAAAAGTAGTGAGTAAAGGGGGGAGTCAGGGACGGTTAAGTGCGTGACCTCCAAAATCAATCTGTGGATCTGTCTCCAATAATAGCGGATCAACGGACAAGACCACCAAACATGCAGCAGGGTCCCCTGGCACCCACACAATCTCCAGCACTCATCCGAGCACGTGGGATAAATAGAGTGTAGTCTAGTAGGGACCAGATACCAGCGGTAATATATTTTATATGAGTTTTCAGCTATACGGACTGAGATAGAGCTTTTGTTGATTTCCTGTCTAATCTCCTCCCATTCCTCTACGGTCAAGATCTCTCCCACCTCTCTTTCCCAGGCCAGTTCATGACTCTCCTTGGGTGGGATATTGTGTGTCAGTAACATTCGGTAGATACGCGAAAGGAGACCCTTCGTTGAGTGTGAACCGCGACAGTATATCTCTAAGGGGGTGGCTACAATAGGATGGGTAGGTTTGGGGATTGTTCCGTAGAAATGTCTAATTTGTAAAAACTGATAAAACACCGAGTGGGGAAACGAGAAGCGGGATTGTAGATTTGCAAAAGATGGGAATGAGGAAAGAGGAGCAACGTCCTGTAGAAAGAGAATATTATGCGCGGTCCAGTGGTGAAATGCAGAGTGATTATTGCCTGGTGGGAATAGTGTATTGTTCCATAGGGGAGTTAGATAGGGGTTGTGGGAACGGAGTTGATAGAAGCGAGTACAAAAATCCCATATCGACAAGGAAAAGCGTATTGTCGGTAGGAGGAGACTAGAGGTGGGGCGGGAGCGGGGAGGGCTCTATAGGAGAGTTGAGGGTGAGAACATATGGAGTGAATGCGCCTCGAGTGAGGTCCATATTCTTGCGTTGGGGGTGAATGCCAGAGGACGCAAGAGGCCAGGTGTGTGGCCCGGTAGTAGCGGACAAGGTCTGGAACTCCAAGCCCGCCCTCCAAGCGGTGTTGTTGGAGCAGTCGGATCTTAACTCTGGGTTTTTTCCCAGCCCAGATGAAGCTAGATATATCTCGTTGGAGATTCTTCAATATTTTAACTGGGATGTGAATAGGTAGGGTTTGCCAAAGATATAATATTCGTGGTAGTAGGTTCATCTTGACTGCCGCGATGCGACCAAACCAGGAGATGAATAATTTATTCCAGGTAGTGAGGTCGGCTTTGAGTGAGGATATCAACCGTGGGAAGTTAGCAGTATCAGTGATCGCGCTGAGCCCAAAAAAAAGTGGGTCCCAGGGACCCCTCACTTTTGAAAATTAGGGTCCTACCGGTCTTTTTCTGGGTCCCATCGGAATGAAGGTTCTTTTAAACTTAATCTTGTTTGGACACTACAAAAGTGTTGCAAGCTGGGGTGACGGGGGTGACAATGCTGCTGGGCTGTGTAGCATTAGGCAGGAAGTGAATTGGTGTCCCACCTCCCAGACCGCAAAGCAGAGGGAATGCGCGCCGAAGGCGCGCCACCAAATTTTAGGGGCGTGGCTTCGTGGGGAAGGGGCGTGACCACATAATAGTGCCAATTCACATTACACCACACAGTAGTGCCGTTTATACACATTGCACCAGGTAGAACCTCCTATGCACACTGCGCCAGGTAGAGCACTTTATACATATTGCGCCAGGTACAGCACGTTATACACTTTGCACCAGGTACAGCACGTTATACACTTTGCACCAGGTACAGCACGTTATACACTTTGCACCAGGTACAGCACGTTATACTCTTTGCACCAGGTACAGCACGTTATACTCTTTGCACCAGGTACAGCACGTTATACACTTTGCACCAGGTACAGCACGTTATACACTTTGCACCAGGTACAGCACGTTATACACTTTGCACCAGGTACAGCACGTTATACACTTTGCACCAAGTACAGCACGTTATACACTTTGCACCAGGTACAGCACGTTATACACTTTGCACCAGGTACAGCACGTTATACTCTTTGCACCAGGTACAGCACGTTATACACTTTGCACCAGGTACAGCACGTTATACTCTTTGCACCAGGTACAGCACGTTATACACTTTGCACCAGGTACAGCACGTTATACTCTTTGCACCAGGTACAGCACGTTATACACTTTGCACCAGGTACAGCACGTTATACACTTTGCACCAGGTACAGCACGTTATACACTTTGCACCAGGTACAGCACGTTATACACTTTGCACCAGGTAGAGGACGTTATACACTTTGCACCAGGTAGAGGACGTTATACAAATTGCACCAGGTACAGCACGTTATACACATTTCTCCAGTTATTGCACGTTATACACATTGCGCCAGTTAGAGCGCGTTATACACATTGTGCCAGGCAGAGCGCGTTATACACACTGCGCCAGGCAGAGCGCGTTATACACACTGCGCCCGGTAGAGCGCGTTATACACAATGCGCCCGGTAGAGCGCGTTATACACAATGTGCCCGGTAGAGCGCGTTATACACAATGCGCCCAGTAAAGCACGTTATACACAATGCGCCCGGTAAAGCACGTTACACACAATGCGCCCAGTAAAGCACGTTATACACAATGCGCCCGGTAGAGCATGTTATACACACTACACCAGGTAAGAGCACTGAGGCACACTGCACCAGGTAAGAGCACTGAGGCACACTGCACCAGGTAAGAAAACTGAGGCACCCTGTACCAGGTAAGAGCACTGAGGCACCCTGCACCAGGTAAGAGCACTGAGGCACACTGCACCAGGTAAGAGCACTGAGGCACACTGCACCAGGTAAGAGCACTGAGGCACACTGCACCAGGTAAGAGCACTGAGGCACACTGCACCAGGTAAGAGCACTGAGGCACACTGCACCAGGTAAGAGCACTGAGGCACACTGCAGTAATCACCGTCGACCTCCTCCTCCCTCCCTCCCCCCCTCCCCCCCCCCCCCGGGCCGTAGCAGACACAGGGACACAGACAGGGAACGCACCACACGTGCAGGGATCGGCGTCCTCCGTGATCTAGTGGGTAAAGCTGGGCAAAGTGCCTGGGGCTTCCCGCGGTGCCGTCTGAGGCAGTGGCCGCGCTACCGCTCTTGCCTTTGATGTGTTCTCTCAAAGCAAGAGCGGTAGCGCGGCCACTGCCTCAGACGGCACCGCGGGAAGCCCCAGGCACTTTGCCCAGCTTTACCCACTAGATCACGGACTCTGATCCCTGCACATAATTGCCAGCACCTCTCAGAGTCCCTGTGGCAACCCCCGTCCCCCATCCGCACTATAAACTTACGGACACCGAGTCACCCTTCCTCTGCAAGCAGCCTGGCGCCAAAGAGGAGGGGAAACTGGCTCCACCTCCTCTTTATATCATTCAGCACGGGGCCTGCATGTCAGTTAAACAAATCCCCCTTACAGATTGGCGGAATGAGGAGCGCGTCCCCGGGGACCCGCCCACTTTGTAAACTTGAGTCCCATGTCTTCAAAAACGGGTAAAAAATGCGCTATAGCGCGTTTTTGCGATCACTGAGTATATAACGATGAGTATGATTTGGTTAGATATACACCTAAGTATTTAAGTTTAGTATTTTGCCATTTGAAAGGATAGGAGGTGCGTAAAAGACTGAGCTCCCGTGGAGTGATATGTAGATCTAAAACCTCTGTTTTGTCAGAATTTAGTTTATAATTTGAGATGGAGCTATAGGTATGAATCTCCTTAAAAAGGTGTTGTAGGGAAGTGTATGGGTCGGTCAGAGTCAAAATGACATCGTCTGCATATAGTGCAATTTTGTATTCATGGTTGTCCACTGATATGCCTGAAATGTTGGGGTTCAGTCGGACCCTTGCCGCCAGCGGTTCCATTACTAGGGCAAAAAGTAGGGGGGAGAGTGGACATCCCTGACGGGTGCCATTTCTAATAGATAGTGGCGGGGAGGAAAGACCATTTACTAGAACAGACGCTGATGGATTAGAATAAAGCGAGGTGATGGCATTATAAAATGGGCCTTGGATTCCCACAGCCTGTAGTGCTTGCTGCATGAAAGGCCAGGCCACCCTATCGAAAGCCTTCTCCGCATCTAGAGCCATCACCAGGGTCGGGATGGAGTCCCGATGGGAGAGGTGAATAAGATCTATAAGACGTCATGTATTATCAGCAGCCTGTCGATTGGGAATAAAGCCCACTTGGTCTGGGTGGATTAATATGGGGAGATAAGGGGCGAGTCGATTTGCAAGAATTTTGGCGAATAGTTTTAGATCTGTGTTTAATAATGAGATGGGCCTATAGATTTTCATTTCCAGGGGATCCCGATCGGGCTTAGCAATAACTATAATATTGGCTCTAGTGGTAGCTGCATCTAGAGAATTCCCCTCCATCAGTGAATTGAATAGTGCGTGTAGCATAGGGAGGAGGGCTTGGGAGAATTGTTTATAGTAGATGGCAGTATATCCATCCGGCCCCGGCGCGGCAGAGCGGCGGAGCTGGCCAATTGTGGTCAGTATTTCCTCGTGGGTAATGGGTTCATTGAGAATCTTCAGGTCCGCTATAGTTAATTTCGGTAAGTGACAAGAGGAGAGATATTGTTGAATAGTTGACATATGGTGCGGATCGGTAGCGACCTCGGTGGGGAGGTTATAGAGGGAAGCATAATAATCCTGGAAAAGGGAAGCCATCACCTTGGGGTCACATGTTGTGGATCCGTCAGGGCATCTCAGAGCCAATATTCGATTGATTGTGCGTTTCTCGCGCAATCGACGAGCTAATAAGGTATCTGCCTTGTTCGACTTTTCGTAAAACTTTTGGCGGATCCACAAGAGCGACTGGATTGTTTTCTTTGTGAGAATTTGGGATAGTTGTCCCTTCAGGGCAAGTATCTTTAGGTATAATTTGCGTCTAGGGAACCGCTGATGGCGCAGAGTCAAAGAGGCTAATTCAGTCTCTAAGTCTGCGATCCGTTTAGACTCAATTTTCTTCTGGGTAGACGAAAGGCTAATGAGAAGACCCCTCAATGTAACCTTATGTGCCTCCCATAGTATTGCTGATGATATGTCGGGGGAGACGTTGTCAGTTAGAAAGTGGTGGATTGCAGCTCCCACTTGAGACACATTAGCAGTTTTAAGGAATAGGGACTCATTAAGTCGCCATTTACGGGGAGTCAAAGGTTTGTGAGAGCAGGTAAAATCTAGCGTTATCGCATAGTGGTCAGACCAGGTGAGTGGAACCACCTGGGCGCCCAGTAGGGTTTGGGTGGAGTCCCTATCTACAAAAACGTAGTCGATACGAGTGTATATGTCATGTTGAGGGGAATAGTGCGTATAGCCCTTAGCGGACGGGTAAAGCGTTTTCCAGGCATCATATAAGTTGTGTGCAGTGACGCAGGACTGGAGGAGTCTAGACAGTTTTGTGTGAGGAGAGGGCCCCCCGCCTGGGCGGGATCTGTCAACATGAGGATCCATTGTAGCATTACAATCACCGGCTACAATTACCCAGGGATTTGAAAATTTAGAAAGGTGATCAGAGAATGTTTTAAAAAAGGAACCCTGCTGCATGTTCGGAGCGTAAACCGACGCCAGGGTAATGGGAATTTGATTGATGGAACCGGAGAGGATTACAAATCTGCCATGGTCATCGAGAACTGTGTCCCGGACAACCAGGGGCAGATCAAGATGGATTAGGATGGCTGTGCCTCTGCGTTTGGTTGACATTGTGGAATAAAAGGCGTGAGGGTAGCGTTTGGAGCTTAGCGAAGGGTGAGGGGCTCTAAAATGGGTCTCCTGTAAAAATATGATATCCGCTTTTTGTCTGGCCAAAAACTGAAATGCCATGGAGCGCTTGGTCGGGGAATTAAGGCCATTGACATTAATGGATAAGACTTTTAAAGTCATGGGGGTTGAAAGATAGCATGGCTCAATTGGGAAGGTGGCCTCTGACTTGACCGACCATGGGGCATTAAGAAGGGACAGAGAAAATAGTAGAAACAGGTAGGGAAGATCATAGGTACGAATTTAAGGGATAGACCCTTTCCTAAAAACGGGTTGGGTCTAGAAAAGAAGGGGCGGGCGCCAAGCGGGTCGCCCCTTCGCAGTGTGGGGTCGCGCCAATAATGGCACATCACAATGAGAGTGGGGAACTTGTAGAAGAGTAGAGGAAAAAGGGAGAGGTACATTCTGCGAACCAGGTTAAAGGGAATGGGAAAGTTAGACCAGGGAGTAAGAGGTGATAGGAAGGCAGGGAAAGACATTGCTATCAGTAGTAATGGTAACAGTAATAGCAGTTTTATATATAGTTCAGACATGGCATCTTAAATACAACCTAAATATAATTTGTAACATTGCTCTGATGAATCTATGGCGGCACATATCAGCAGAGATAGCCCCAATCGGCATGCCCATAGTCGGTGTCCGAGCGGCCCCTTATGATCGAGTGGTAGTTTAGCCTTACCAATTCAAGGCACTAAATCAGCCTAGAAAAGAGGGATCGCCCGTAGCCAACACGCAGGGAGCGCCGATCGCGTACTAACCATTCGGCCACCACATCTATGCGTGGTAAACAATTTAAATGAGGAAAAAAGAAACTAGCACAACATAGTATGGGTATTAAGGAAACATTTAGGTATGTAGTAGTCATCTCCTCTATAGTGAGGGTAAAAGTGGGTGGACATATCTTGAGAACTATAGAAACCATTGGTAACATGTTAAGAATCTAGAATTTGGATTAATTAAGCTGGTTGTAGGAGGCTGCGTCGCTCCTCCATGTGGAGCGGCCAAACAGCCGGTTCACTTCAGCACAGACAGTTATCATTAGAATGGGGTCACCATGTAGCGATATATATAGAGACCAGGTTGAAATATTTAACTTTGCTAAATTCGCATAGCCTGAAAGATAAAACATGTAAAACAATATACCGCTAAACTACTATGCTAGTAAAATGTGGAGGGACCAGTATGCAATGTCCATTATATTCGCTAATCCGAAGAGGAATTTCCATTCGCTCATTTAGTAGACCAATCGGGGGTAGGAGCTCCTGGCCTTTTAGAGGGAGTGATAGGAGGCTGATTCCGAATTTCATCCGGAAGAGACTCAAATATACCTAGGGATCTGAGGAGGTCGTAGCCCTGAGCGGGAGTTTTTATCGAGTGATGAGAGCCATCTTTTGTGACATGTAGTTGAAACGGGAAGCCCCACTTATACTTAATAGAGTTATCCCGGAGGACTTTGGTGATAGCGGTAAGGTCTTTGCGCTTTCGGAGTGTAGAAGGGGCCAAATCCTGAAAAATCTGTAGTTGGGCCCCGGAGTAGAGAACCGTTTGGTGTTCTCTGGCCGCTATTATGAATTTTTCTTTTGTTCTATAATAGTGGAACCGTAGGATGACATCTCTTGGGGGTTGGGTAGGTGGTGGACGTGGGCGCAGGGCCCGATGTGCTCTATCGAGAAGGAGGAGATATTTAGAAACCTCAGGAATCATGGACTGTAGTAGGCCCTCCAGGAAGGCTGGGAGGGCCTCCATAGAAACGCCCTCTGGAATGTTGCGAATCCGAACATTATTCCGTCGATTCCGGTTATCCATATCTTCCAAGTGTTCCTCTTGTTGGGCCATATCTGCGCGAATCTCCGATAACTCCTGTTCGACCACCACCTGGTATTGGCAGACCTCGTCTACTTTACGTTCCAGGGAATCTGTGCGTGTGCCTAAGTCAGCGAGTTCAGTTCTGAATTCAGCTAGGACTGATCTCATTTCCGTTTGAATGGTTTTAGTGACGATTGCAACTACGTCCTGAGTCGTGAGACTCGTCGTCGGAGAAGGCGCATCGTCGACATCGGACATAGGGTCCACAGTGGGGGAGCCACGCGGCATAGCGCCCGCCTTTTCCCATGCCCGGAGGATACTAGGTTTAGCTTGAGCAGGGGTTTTCCGGTTCCTCTGCGACATGGTGGAATGAGGAAATAAACAGGTATCTACTGAAATTATCGGTTTAGCAAAGCTGACGTCACAGTTGCAAGATGGATTGATGTCGGTTTCCAGCGGCTTAATAAGTATTATTGATAGTGGACTCCTAATCGCAACCTGGTCGCAGAATTAATTAGCATAAGACAGGTATCACATGATCCTCACAGCGTAGTCGGCAGGATGGATAGCAATGCGGTGTGAGACACAATCTGTATTACATAGTGAGATAGGTAGGTAGCCCCCACCAGTGACAGTCACTGCAGCTAGACAATGGGGAAGTGGGGGAAACACTTTAGCACGGTCCCGGGCCAGCCAGTGATCGGCCGCAGCGTATTAGGATTGGATATAGTGACGTGCGGCGTAGTTGCTTATTTGTATTGTGAAGTGCAGCTACGTTCCAGTCGTCTGAGCCCCGAAGGGGGGGGGAGGGGGGAGCTAGGCCGCTGCTCCTCTCGGTTGAAGCAGGCCCCGTTGTTTAATCAAGTGCGGCCACCTATATTTCCCAACAGTGGGGAGCGAGGGCCGCAGTATGGTCCCCGGCCTGGAAGCCCCCTCGATCACCGCTGGATAGGAGGCGGGAGGAACCTGCGGGCCTGAGCCGTGCTGAGACCAGCGGCGATGGTGCGCCCAGCAGCGACGGAGAACCGCTCATCTCAGCGGTAGAGGGGAGTAGCGGTCGAGGGGAGGGGGGGCAGTAGCTTACCCGGCCGGAGTCTCGTCTCTCCTCGAGCTTCGCGGTTAGAAGCAATATGGCCGCCGCCCCGTCTTCGTCCCGGCTGGTCGCGTCTCCCACTCTGTATCCAGCGCCTCAGGGATCAGGTACGGCAGGCGGGGGGATATGGGAGCAGTCTGTCCGGTCGCCCGGCGTTTTCCAGGGGTCCAGAGAGGTCTCACGGGGTCGGCTGTATGGCTCCGGAAGTCCCGTCCGGCCACGGCTCCAAATTTAGGTCCCGGCTCCACACCAAGGGGAAGGCCGCAACCCGCAGGAGGGCTAAAAAGCGCTCCCCGATTCCGCGGGTCCCCCTCAGTGGCTGCAGGAGGGTGTAATAGAGTGTCAGAGGCTCTCCTGGGCTCTTAGGGAGGGAGTAGGAATAAACAGGGATTTATATTTATTAAGTTCCCTCAGGAGCAGCACAAGATTGCTTCCTCTCACTCTGACAGCCAGGCCACGCCCCTACTCCTCTCCTTCTTATTATTCTCATTACCCTGGGTAAGAGAGGCAGAGAAGGGAACACATACACCGACTGGTACACCCACGGTGTTACCAGAGCGTCCACAGCTATCGCCTGAGGGCCCCTTGACCTGGCGCAATATCTTTGTAGCTTTTTGTTGAGGCGGGACGCCATCATGTCCACCTGTGGCCTTTCCCAACGGTGTACAATCATTTGGAAGACTTCTGGATGAAGTCCCCACTCTCCCGGGTGGAGGTCGTGTCTGCTGAGAAAGTCTGCTTCTCAGTTGTCCACTCGGGGAATGAACACTGCTGACAGTGCTAACACATGATTTTCCGCCCATCGGAGAATCCTTGTGGCTTCTGCCATCGCCATCCTGCTTCTTGTGCCGCCCTGTCGGTTTACATGAGCGACCGCCGTGATGTTGTCTGACTGGATCAGCACCGGCCGGTGTTGAAGCAAGGGTCTAGCCTGACTTAGGGCATTGTAAATGGCCCTTAGGTCCAGAATATTTATGTGTAGGGAAGTCTCCTGACTTTTCCATGGTCCTTGGAAGTTTCTTCCCTGTGTGACTGCCCCCCAGCCTCGAAGGCTGGCATCCGTGGTCACCAGGACTTAGTCCTGTATGCTGCAGCCACCACAACAGCGACACCCTGGCCCTTGGAGACCGGGTTATCCGCTGATGTATCTGAAGATGCGACCCGGACCACTTGTCCAACCGATCCCACTGGAAGATCCTTGCATGGGACCTGGCGAATGGAATTTCTTCGTAAGAAGCTACCATCTTTCCCAGGGCTCGCGTGCATTGATGCACCGACACCTGGATTTGTATTAGGAGGTCTGTGTCTAGAGACGACAACTCCTTGGACTTCTCCTCCGGGAGAAACCCTTTTTATCCTGTTCTGTGTCCAGAACCATACCCAGGAACAGTAGACGCGTCGTAGGAACCAGCTGCGACTTTGGAATATTCAGAATCCAGCCGTGCTGTTGTAGCACTTCCCGAGATAGTGCTACTCCGACGAACAACTGCTCCCTGGACCTCGCCTTTATAAGGAGATCGTCCAAGTACGGGATAATTATTTCGGCCATTACCTTGGTAAATACCCTCGGTGCCGGGGACAGACCAACGGCAACGTCTGGAATTGGTAATGACAATCCTGTACCACAATTTTGAGGTACTCCTGGTGAAGAGGGTAAATAGGGACATGCAGGTAAGCATCCTTGATGTCCAGTGATACCATGAAATTCTCCAGGCTTGCAATAATCGCCCTGAGCGATTCCATTTTGAACTTGAACCTTCGTATATAAGTGTTCAAGGATTTCAATTTTAGAATGGGTCTCACCGAACCGTCTGGTTTCGGTACCACAACATTTTGGAATAGTAACCCCGGCCTTGTTGAAGGAGGGGTACCTTGAGTTCACCTGCTGGAAGTACAGCTTGTGAATTGCCGCCAGTACTACCTCCCTTTCTCCGAGGGCAGCAGGCAAGGCTGATGTGAGGTAACGGCGAGGGGGAGTCGCCTCGAACTCCAGCCTGTATCCCTGTGATACTACTTGCAGAACCTAGGGATCCACCTGTGGGCAAGCCCACTGGTCCCTGAAGTTCCCAAGACGCGCCCCCACCGCACCTGTCTCCACCTGTGGAGCCCCAGCGTCATGCGGTGGACTCAGAGGAAGCGGGGGAATATTTTTGATCCTGGGAACCGGCTGTCTGGTGCAGCTTTTTCCTTCTTCCCTTGTCTCTGTGCAGAAAGGAAGCGCCTTTGACCCGCTTGCTTTTCTGAAGCCGAAAGGACTGTACCTGAAAATACGGTGCTTTCTTAGGCTGTGAGGAAACCTGAGGTAAAAAAAATTCTTCCCAGCTGTTGCTGTGGATACGAGGTCCCAGAGACCATCCCCAAACAATTCCTCACCCTTATAAGGCAGAATCTCCATGTGCCTTTTAAAGGCCGCATCACCTGTCCACTGCCGGGTCTTTAATACCCTCCTGGCAGAATGGACATTGCATTAATTCTGGATGCCAGCCGGCAAATATCCCTCTCTGCATCCTTCATATATAAAACGACGTCTTTAATATGCTCTATGTTAGCAAAATATTATCCCTGTCTAGGGTATTAATATTATCTGACAGGGTATCAGACCACGCTGCAGCAGCACTATTTATGCTGAGGCAAATGCAGGTCTCAATATAGTACCTGAGTGTGTATATACAGACTTCAGGATAGCCTCCTGCTTTTTATCAGCAGGCTCCTTCAAAGTGGCCGTATCCCAAGACGGCAGTGCCACCTTTTTGACAAACGTGTGAGCGCCTTATCCACCCTAGGGGATATCTCCCAACGTGACCTATTGTCACGATCCGGGTATCTGGACGCCATTACTTACCCTTCAGATGCCTCCTAAGGCTGGCTCAGCGTTCCAGGACCGGATCCCGCTGTTCCTGAGTTTCCACATGCAGAATGTCAGAGTGGTGATTTCATCAGCCGCGGCCTCCGCTGTGCCCGCGTGGTTAAATGTGCGCTTGTCAGTCTGGCGTCTCCTGTCTCCTGTGGCCGGCGTCGCCATTACTGTTTCAATTCTCACATGGATTACAAACCAAACTTCCCTCCAAGTGTCTGCATGGGCGCAGCCATCTTGGATTTTGTCATCTGAGCATTTCCACCAATCTGCTGTCTGTATTGTTGATTTGCATAATTGCCTAGCCAACCCCTTCCTTGCTGCAGGTATAAGTAAGCTGTGCCTGAGCAAGGAAGGCGTCAGTGCTTTGGTTGTCTAACCTAGTTCCAGTTTGTCTCTCTCCTGTGGTTGTCTTCCAGGTTCCAGCTCCTGTCTCCAGACTTCTGCTATAGAGACCCGCACCAGCATTCCATCTGCGGTGTAGCCTGACTCTCCGATCCATTCTGGACTCACCTGTTTCCAGTTACAACAATCACCTGCTTCCAGCCCAGCTTCCAGCAGTGTACAGCTTCTCTTAAAGGGCCGGTGTCCTTTCTGCAGTTTACCACTCTCCACCGGTATTATTATTTCACCGCTCTTAAACTCCAAACTTCATTATTATTTCATCGCTCTCAAGTTCGTTTATTATTTAACTGGTTCCAGCCAGTATCCACTCCGTACCAACAACAGTCTGGTTCCAGCCAGTATCCACAGCAGCCGTTTTATCTTCAGCAACCCAGCCTTTCCTGGAACACCAGCTGGTACGATCCTGGGTTCTCTCCATTGCTACAGTCAGGTCTGGTAAGGACTTTCCAACTAGAAGATTATAAGAACTGTCTCACTCTACCAGTGCCTGTGGCCCTTGCCACCCTGTAGTACCCAGGAATTGTATTTATCCTCTGTTGATTTTTTTTACCATCATTAAATTTTTATTGTTTTTCTTTCCAATAACAAAAAGGGTAGGGTACAAAAGAAAGAGGGAGGGGGGGGAATAATAAACATTTATAAACAATTAGGGGGGAGAGAAACATCTATAATAACAGATTCACTTTGCATCCAATTAGTACATGACATCTGCATATAAATACACAAGCATATAGCAGTACTGAGAGATTGGAGTATTTAGGGACTAATGTCCGGGGGATCATTCGGTTCGTTTAAAGGGAACTGGCTGGGGCTAGGACTGGAAATAGTCGGTACGGGTTGGGGACGGGCTCTACTTGATTCATATTCCCGCCATAATGACCAATCTGGTAGTTTCGCAGAAGGGAGAGGTGACATTGCCACAAACTGTGTTTCCATTTCACAATGAAATTCAATTTTTTGAATAACTTTCGAAATATGAGGCAATGTAGACTGTTTCCAGTTTTGTGCCAGAGCGGCTCTTGCCGCTATAAGGATGTGACCCAATACATATTTGTGACGGGGAGATAGAGTATTCGGCATCAAATGGAGCAACGCCATACTAGGAGAGGGGCTTAGGGACATATGAAGAACGTTATTTATTAATTCAAATATAGCTGCCCAGAAGGGGGCCAGTAAGGGACAGGTCCAAAAAATGTGGAAAATATCACCTACTTCCCCACATTGCCTCCAACAGAATTTTGAACATGAGGGCCAAAACACATGAAGTCTATCTGGGGTGAGATAAAGTCTGTTCAGCAACTTTGTGTGCATCTCAGTGTGGTTAAGGCACTTAGACATAGTGTGTGTGGAGGTAGATGTTACTCCATTGGGAATCTGATAGTCTGAGGTCCAAGTCCCTCTCCCACTTAATCTGTGCTTTGACCTTAGGGTTGGGCAGTAGGGCCACGAGAACGTTGTACCAAAAGGATATATCTCCCTTAGAGTCTGTCACATTCAGTCTAGCGTAAACCCGGTGAGTATATGGGTGGACCTCTCTAGTAATAATAGGAAGCGAGCTCCACCAATGACTAATTTGGTAATAGCTCAGTCGTGAGGAATCAGGTAAGGAAAATTGAGTTTGCAGGGCAGGGAAGGGTATCATTACTGACCCGTCTAACAAATCACTCAGTTTGGAGAGGCCACATAAATGCCATCGGGAGATATTCAAATTTGGGATTAGTTTCATCAAGGCATGGAGAGAAATAGATTTAAAGGTAGGTGGTGCAGCAGTCAGTTTCGCAGTTAATTTGTCCCATGTTTGCAGTGAAGTGCGTGTAGATGGAAGTGTTGATAGAGAAGGTGGGCGAAGGCTCTTAGGGGTATGTAGGATGTCCCCCAACGGGTAAGCCGTACACGCTTGTCTTTCCAGCTTAGCCCATCCCAGGTTTAATCCAGCTGCCCCAAACATCCTTACATGTGCTAATGTACACGCCTCATGGTAAAGTGCAAGGTCTGGCATCGCCAGTCCTCCCAAAGCCTTGGGTAGGACCATTCGAGTGCGTGCTATTTTAGGGGCCCGGGCTGCCCATATGTACTTTACCATAATGGCCGTAAATTTGTCAATGTATCGTTTGGGAAAAGAGTAAGGTATCGTTCGGAAAAGATACATCAACTTGGGAAGGAGGGACATTTTGAACGCAGCTAAGCGTCCAAGCCAAGAAATATCATAAAGCGCCCAGGATCTGGTTAAAATTGTGAGTGAGATAAGGAGGGGATTAAGATTTTCCTCCAGTACCGTGTCTATTTTAGGGGATATAGAAACACCTAAGTAGGTAAGAGACGAAGTTTGCCAGTTATAGGGATATTTTGATTGAAGGGTGGCAAGAGAATCAGAGAGGTTAATTGGCAGAGCATCCGTTTTTGCAGTATTGAGCTTATAATAAGAGGCTCTACTATAATCATCTAATAAGGAGTGTAAGTGGGGTAGGGACTCTATGGGATCTGTGACAAATAGCAAAACATCATCAGCGAAAAGACACAATTTATGCGATTGGGGCCCAAGGGAAACACCAGGGAACAGGGGGCTGAGGCGGATTTTCGCTGCCAGAGGTTCTATAGCGAGCGCAAATATTAGCGGGGACAGGGGGCAGCCCTGTCTCGTGCCGTTGGTAATGGGAAATACGTCTGATAAGAAGCCATTGCTAAACACCCGAGCCGAGGGGCAGTGGTATAAAGCAAGCATGCCGGAGAGAATACGCCCGCTGAAGCCAAATTTAGATAAAACAGATTTCATATATGGCCAACCCAACCGATCAAATGCCTTCTCCGCATCCAGGGATAGCAGGAGAAGGCCCCGATCAGACGGTAAAGAATCAAGAAGATCAAAGACTCTGCGGGTGTTATCCGACGCCTGCCTTCCCGGTATAAACCCCACCTGGTCCTGGTGGATCAAGGTAGGTAAGAAGAGTTTAACTCGGGTGGCAATAAGCTTGGCAAATAATTTAATGTCGCCATTCAATAACGCTATGGGGCGGTAATTCTGGCACGAAGAGGGGTCCTTCCCTGGTTTAGGTAACGTCACCACCTGTGCCTCCAGCATCTCCCTGGGGGGGGTACCCGTCTCGGTTATGTCATTAAAAACGTTGGTCAATGTGGGTGTTAGAAGTCCCTGATACATTTTATAAAAATCGTTTATGAAACCGTCTGGTCCCGGAGCTTTACCTGAGGGCAGCGACCGTATTGCCTCCATAACTTCCTCCAAGGCCCAGGGAGCATTCAAAAGCTCTACTTGGGCCTCCGACAAAGAAGGGAGGTGCAAGGAACTTAAAAAACTATCAATGGACGCTGCTGTAGGTTGTTGGGTGGTAGGGTCCGACGAGAGATTATACAGTCGGGCATAATAATGGGCAAATTGATTTGAGATATCCAGGGGATTGGAAACTTTTAAACCAGAGGGGGACATCAGGAATTTAATTTTATTCCGAGCTTGTTGGGATCGTAATTTTCGAGCCAGTAATCTGCCCGGTCTATTACCCGCTATATAAAATCTCTTACGCAATCTATTCAAAGCTTGTTGTGTTCGGGCCATTAAGAGTTTCTGCAATTGGCCCCGTATCTCGGCAAGCTCCTTTCTAACAGACAGAGACGGGGTTTGTTTGTTTTGGTCTTCCAAGCATTTTAATTTAGCTTCCAAATCGTTTTGTAATTGAGCTGATTGACGCTTTAGTAATGCCCCAGCTTGAATAGCCGCTCCCCGAACTACAGCTTTTAAGGCACACCAGTGGTTACATGTGGACGTGTCAGAGGGGGCATTGGACAGTAAATAGCCTGATATACTATCCTCAATCATCTTTTTAGATACATGGTTGGAGAGCAGGTGGGGGGATAGTCGCCACGGGTGGGGAGGTACGGACTGTCTATCAAGATCCCACCGGCAAAGTATCGGGGCATGGTCTGACCATGTTATGGGGAGGATGTCCACTGAGCGGATGTGCTGCAGAGTCCATTTGTCACAGAAAGTGATATCAATGCGTGAGTATGAGTTATGTACCGGTGAATAAAAGGTGTAATCCCTTGCTGAAGGATTCTGGACTCTCCATATGTCGTATAGGTCAAATTCGTTCACTAACGTCCTAAACCCAGTGGAAGTTGGAGAGGGGGGGGCCGAGCGTAGTGGAACACCTCTCGGAGATCTATCCAAGGTTGGATCTAAGACTAGGTTGAAGTCTCCTAAAACTATCAAGGAACCTTTACGAATTGCTTGAATTTTGGTGAATAATTTGCGCAAAAAGGGAAGTTGGTTGGCATTAGGGGCATATACCGATACTATCGTCACCAGTTTATCAGCTAACAGGCCTTGCACTATGAGGTATCTGCCATTTTTATCAGACGCCTGTGCTTGCAACACAAAGGGTGTTTTTGCACCGATTAGAATCGCCACCCCATTACGCTTAAACGGGCCATTTGCAAAAAACCGCTGGGGATATCTTTGGTCGCCAAAGACCGGGGGTTTCAAAGCTGAGAAGTGGGTCTCTTGTACCGCTGCAATATCCACCTTCTGTTTAAAAAAGTATGTAAGTGCCAATCTCCTCTTATTAGGGGAGTTTAACCCCTTAACATTCAAAGATAAAATCCGAACCATGGTTTAGATAGATGAAATGCATGTCAGCAGTCTCCACCAATCGTACAGTGAACCACCGGCCTAACTCATTACCAAATAGTAGATGTTTCCCAGGAAAACATAGCAGACAAAAAAGAAACAGGGGAAAAGAGGTACATGGGTGTAAACTAAAATTGGGCATAAATAACAGGGGAATAAACCAAGAAGGCCCTGTATATCGGGCCTGCATAGCTACTGCAAGGGGAGGAACAGGTGCAGTAGAATAACAAGAGGGAGGGGGTGATGTGGCCTGACGCCACCACTCATGCCACCCGTTTATATACTATTAAAATAATTCCGATTTATCACATTCGGGACAGCTAATCAACCGAGGTGCTTAGAATTAATAAGTAACATAACCTAAACAGCAATTAAACAGAACCTTTAGGCAGAGAGAGAACGTAAAAACTCAACACATACATCACATTGACATATCAAAAATTACTTTGTGCACGATTGGGTCGTCGTATAACTCACATAGTCCCAGGGGATAGCCCCAATCGCAAGGTATAGTCCTGAACAGGAAACGACCAACAATCCGGTGTAATCAAGATATTTTAGCCAACAGAATGGGTCAAGCGATTCAATGAGTAGACCACTCGGCTCGTATTCCAGGGCGACTGCCAAGGCCCTGGGGCTGTTTAACGGAGATGTCCCAGTCCGACAGTAGTTTGATACCGGCATCCAGAGAGGAAACGACATACGAGGATCCGTCGCTAGTGATGATCAGCTTCACCGGGAAACCCCATCTGTAGGGTATGTCGTTAGCACGTAGTGCTGTCGTTATCGGAGCCAGGTTTCTTCTTTTCGCCATTGTTACAGCTGAGAAGTCTTGGAAGATTTGGAGTCCTCCCAGAACATCAGAATCTCCTACATTTCTTGCCGCTTTAAGAATCTTTTCTTTGGTAGAAAAGAAGTGGATGCGTAGTAGAGTGTCTCTGGGAAGATCGTTAGAGACCGTACGCGGGCGAGGCAAGCGGTGTATACGGTCGATAAGTAAATCACGAGTGTCAGCGTCCGGCAACAGCTTGCGAAAAACGGTCATGGTGTAGCCTTCCAATTCCGAGTTAGTCACAGAGTCCGGAATGCCTCTTATTTTAACGTTGTTCCGGCGGGAACGGTCCTCCATATCCGCCATCTTATCTCGTAGCGCGTCCAGGTCGGCCCTCTGCTGGTCATGTGCGGTGATGAGATCGTTGTGGGATGACACAAGTTCCTCCATCTTATGCTCCAAATGATCTGTACGGTTTCCAACCTCGGTTAAGTCTGTCTTGACTTCTCTAATAGCCGCTGTAAGATCGGTAGTTAAATCAGATTTAAATGCCACCAGAATCTGACATAGAGATTTCACCGTCAGGGGCGCCTCAGAGTCCACATCTATGCCAGCAATCGACATGGTGCCCAGTGAATTACTTGATTTCAGAGGGGTCGAGGCAGTAGCTGGGCGTTCTCCCCGCGGGGAAGATGAGGTCGGAGGAGACTTCTGCTTAGGAAAAGACACTTTAGATGGCAGCGCTCCTTTTACCTTTTTAGGTGCCATGACAGACGAGTACAGAGGTAGTTGTAAAGGACCAGGACAGGTGTAGCGGTAGGTTACTTTATTCACAGAGATGCGGAACACGGAGGACCGTCAGGTGTTAGACACAATTAAGCATGAGTGGTGGGGGAGGGCAAGAGAGGGTCACATCAAAGATTCACTGCAGTATCCCACCAAGCTGCCTGCAGCAGAGCCAGTTTGTAGCAGATGTTGATAAAAGGTGCACTCACCCAGCCCCTGAGCCCAGAGGTGTCGAGTATGCAAATGTTAATAGATGCCAGCTCCAGGGTCAGCAGGGATATTCCAAGATGGCCGCCACGGCCTCCAAGTGCTGAATCTGCTGCTTTAGTAGCCCCCTGTGTGGACCTCTTCAGGGCAGATATTCCGCCTCCAGCTCCGTGCCCAGAAGTCCAGGGGTGTTTACAGGCCCTGTAGGCAGTCTGGGAGGCGTCCGCGGCCGTTCCCCTCCGGTGCGCGACCCGCGCGCCCTCCGGAGCTCGAATCCCGGGTGCGGCGCGCACTCGAGCCCCCGGCTTCCGGACCCGGCTAGGCCGCAACCCGCAGAGACGTACAGAGACGTCTCCCGGCTCAGCGGCTCCGCAAGTCAGGCACAGGGGGGGCCTAGGGGGGAGACTATGCAGCTGTGGTGGTACAATAAGGGGTTAGTGCAGGAATAAAGCCTGTTTTTAATCAGCTGAGGTGGGAGCCCAGTGCAAGAGCTTCCAGTCACCTCACAGGCCACGCCCCTCTCCCCCTCTGTTGATTTTTATGTTTCCTTTACTGCTGCTGTGTTACGGAGTTTGTCATAATAAACATCATTGACTTTTATCCTGGTTGTCGTGGTCACGCCTTCGGGCAGTTATTCTACATGTTACTTACATGTCTAGGGGTCTGATACAACCTCCCAGGTTCCGTTACATCTCAGCCCCTACAACTGAGGCTGCCTCCCGTCAGCTCAGGCCCTCAGTTGTGACAGTAAGCACTGACCTAATGAATCCAGCCGGAGACCAGGATCAAGCGGCCAGGCCAATGCAAGAACTGACAGCCCGACTTGAACATCAGGAGGCTGCACAGGGCCACATCATCCGCTGTCTCCAGGATCTCTCTACACGGCTGGATGGGATTCAAACGACCCTCCGTGGACCTGGCACGTCCGGTGCGTCCACTACAGTGACACCAGCTGTAACCCCACCCACCTTACCCATTTCCAGTCCACATCTTCATCTTCCAACGCCAGCAAAATTTGATGGATCTCCAAGGTTCTGCAGGGGATTTCTCAATCAATGTGAAATCCACTTTGAGCTTCTACCTGGCAATTTCTTCAGTGACCGTACCAAAATTGCCTATATCATCTCCCTTCTCAGTGGCTCAGCCCTTGACTGGGCATCACCTTTATGGGAGAAGTCTGATCCCCTGCTATCCTCCTATACTGACTTTGTAGCTACATTCAGGCGCATCTTCGACGAGCCAGGCCGGATAACATCTGCTTCATCTGAGATTCTCCGTTTACGCCAGGGATACTGTGGGACAGTATCTTATACAGTTTAAAATCCTGGCATCCGAACTGGCATGGAACGACGAGGCCCTGTATGCTGCATTCTGGCATGGCTTATCAGAACGCATCAAGGATGAGTTAGCTACCAGAGACTTGCCCTCTAAGTTGGATGAGCTAATTTCTCTTTGCACGAAGGTTGATCTACGTTTCAGAGAGAGAGCAACTGAGCGAGGAAGATCATCTACTCCTAAATCTTCTGCTCCACCTCCTCGTCAACCATCTCCATCCAAGGATGAGCCTATGCAAATTAGTCGTTCTCGTCTATCTCCCGCTGAGCGCCGAAGACGTCTCTCTGTCTCTACTGTGCAGCTCCGTCGCACACTATCAATGCCTGTCCCAAACGTCCGGGAAACTCCAGATCCTAGCTCGCCAAGGAGAGGGCCGGCTAGGAGTAATGATCTCCTCTCCATCTCCTCATGACTGTAACCTCCCAGTGTCGCTCCAAATTGCTCAACGTTACAGGAACGTCATTGCCCTCCTTGATTCCGGAGCAGCTGGGAATTTCATAACCGAAGCTTATGTTAAACGGTGGTCCCTACCCACCGAGAGACTGTCCTCGTCCATCTCTTTGACTGCCGTGGATGGCAGCAAGATTTTTGACGCAGTCATTTCCTTATGGACTCTTCCAGTTCGTCTGAGAGTGGGAGTTCTTCATTCTGAGTATATTTCTTTTTTAGTGATTCCAAGAGCCACACATCCAGTGGTTTTAGGCCTTCCATGGCTCCGTCTCCACAACCCATCAATTGACTGGACGACTACGCAAATACTGGCATGGGGTCCCTCCTGTGCTGAGACTTGTTTAGCCAAAGTTCTTCCTGTTTGTTCTTCCTTCCCCAGGTCATCTGATGTTCCGCCTCCTCCATATCAAGACTTCACGGACGTGTTCAGTAAAGCCTCTGCTGATATCCTTCCTCCTCATAGAGAATGGGACTGCCCAATCGACCTCATTCCAGGGAAGGTTCCACCGCGAGGCCGAACTTATCCGTTGTCTCTGCCTGAGACACACTCCATGGAAGAGTACATCAAAGAGAACCTGGCAAAGGGTTTCATCCGACCATCTTCTTCTCCAGCCGGCGCAGGCTTCTTCTTCGTTAAGAAGAAAGACGGTGGTCTGCGTCCGTGCATCGACTACAGAGGTCTGAACGACATTACCGTCAAGAACCGATACCCTTTACCCCTGATTACCGAGCTCTTTGATAGAGTTAGTGGTGCAACTATTTTCACAAAGCTGGACTTGAGGGGTGCCTACAATCTCATCCGAATCCGTGAGGGTGACGAGTGGAAGACCGCCTTTAACACCCGTGACGGACATTATGAGTACCTCGTCATGCCCTTCGGATTGAGCAATGCTCCAGCAGTCTTCCAGCACTTCGTGAATGAGATTTTCAGGGACATCTTGTACCGCCATGTCGTGGTTTATCTAGACGACATCCTCATCTTTGCTAATAATCTCGAAGATCATCGTTTCTGGGTAAAAGAGGTTCTTTCCCGTCTCCGTGTCAATCACCTCTATTGTAAATTGGAGAAGTGTGTGTTTGAAGTTAAAACCATTCCGTTTCTAGGTTACATTGTGTCCGGTTCCGGACTAGAGATGGATCCTGAGAAACTCCAAGCAATCCAGAATTGGCCTATACCCTTAAGCCTCAAAGGGGTCCAGAGGTTCTTAGGGTTCGCCAATTATTATAGAAAATTTATACGAGACTTTTCCACCATTGTGGCGCCTATCACTGCATTAACCAAGAAAGGTGCTAATCCGTCCAAGTGGTCCGAGGAAGCTACACAGGCCTTTCACCTTCTGAAGCAACGGTTCATCTCTGCACCAGTTCTGAAACAGCCCGACACCGACTCTCCTTTTATCTTAGAGGTAGATGCCTCCTCCGTTGGAGTAGGAGCAGTGTTATCCCAGAGGGCCAAAGATGGACATCTACATCCTTGCAGTTTCTTCTCCCGGAAGTTCTCCCCAGCTGAGCGCAACTATGCCATTGGCGATCAGGAGTTGCTAGCCATCAAGCTCGCTCTGGAGGAGTGGAGATACCTGTTGGAGGGAGCTTCCCACTCAATCACCATTCTTACCGACCACAAAAATCTTTTATATCTCAAAGGCGCACAATGTCTGAATCCTCGTCAGGCCAGATGGGCACTTTTCTTCTCTAGGTTTGACTTTAAACTCCAGTTCTGTCCGGGTTCTCAGAATCGTAAGGCCGATGCCCTTTCCCGCTCATGGGAGCAAGAAAATGAGTCCGAGTCTGCAGACAAGCATCCTATTATTAATCCGTTGGCATTCTCCACGGTAGGGATGGACTCTACGCCTCCACCAGGGAAAAGTTTTGTTAAGCCAGTTCTAAGGAAGAAGCTCATGCATTGGGCCCATGCTTCCCGTTTTGCTGGACATACAGGCATTCAGAAAACCCTTGAATTTATTTCTAGGTCCTACTGGTGGCCAACTCTGAAGAAGGACGTTATGGAATTTATTGCCTCCTGCCCAAAGTGTGCCCAACACAAAGTCTCCCGCCAGTCGCCTGCGGGGCAACTGGTTCCATTATCTGTTCCCCGTCGACCTTGGACCCATTTGTCGATGGACTTTGTTTCCGATCTACCTATCTGCAACAAGTTTAATACCATCTGGGTGGTAGTTGACCGGTTCACCAAGATGGCACATTTCATCCCTCTCACCGGTCTTCCGTCAGCTTCCAAGTTGGCTCAAGTGTTTATACAAGAGATCTTCCGACTTCACGGTCTTCCTGAAGAGATCATCTCGGATCGTGGAGTACAATTTGTAGCCAAATTTTGGCGAAGTTTTTGTCAAGCCCTCCAAGTCAAGTTAAAGTTTTCCACGGCTTACCATCCTCAGACCAATGGTCAAACCGAGAGGGTGAATCAGGACTTGGAGGCCTTCCTCCGTATATATGTGTCTTCCTCTCAAGATGACTGGGTTCAACTCCTTCCTTGGGCCGAGTTCAGCCACAACAATCAATACCATTCCTCATCTTCTTCTACACCATTCTTCATTAATTATGGATTCCACCCTAAAGTCCCAGAATTCCAACCGCTTCCCGCAACTTCTGTTCCAGCAGTGGATGTCACCTTGCGTCAGTTTTCAAATAACTGGAGGAACGTCCGCGCAGCCCTGCTTAAAGCCTCATTCAGGTATAAGAAGTTTGCCGATAGAAAGCGTAGAGCGGTTCCTGCTCTCAAGGTGGGTGATCGTGTGTGGCTGTCCACGAAGAATTTGAGGTTGAGAGTTCCCAGCATGAAATTTGCACCTCGCTACATCGGACCCTTCAAGATTGAACAAGTCATCAATCCTGTTGCCTACAGGTTACAGTTACCATCCTTCTTGAAAATACCCAGGACATTTCATGTTTCTTTGTTGAAACCGCTGATCCTGAATCGGTTTCATTCCGCACTTCCTCCAGCTCCCAAAGTTCAGACTCAACGGGGAGTCGAGTACGAGGTGGCCAAGATTTTGGACTCACGTTTCCGTTACGGTCAGTTACAATACCTCATTGACTGGAAGGGCTATGGTCCTGAAGAACGCTCTTGGACCAATGCCTCAGACGTCCATGCTCCTGCCTTGGTCCGAAATTTCCACGCAAAGTTTCCTTTAAAGCCTAAGAAGTGTCCTGGGGCCACTCCTAAAGGGGGGGGTGCTGTCACGATCCGGGTATCTGGACGCCATTACTTACCCTTCAGATGCCTCCTAAGGCTGGCTCAGCGTTCCAGGACCGGATCCCGCTGTTCCTGAGTTTCCACATGCAGAATGTCAGAGTGGTGATTTCATCAGCCGCGGCCTCCGCTGTGCCCGCGTGGTTAAATGTGCGCTTGTCAGTCTGGCGTCTCCTGTCTCCTGTGGCCGGCGTCGCCATTACTGTTTCAATTCTCACATGGATTACAAACCAAACTTCCCTCCAAGTGTCTGCATGGGCGCAGCCATCTTGGATTTTGTCATCTGAGCATTTCCACCAATCTGCTGTCTGTATTGTTGATTTGCATAATTGCCTAGCCAACCCCTTCCTTGCTGCAGGTATAAGTAAGCTGTGCCTGAGCAAGGAAGGCGTCAGTGCTTTGGTTGTCTAACCCTAGTTCCAGTTTGTCTCTCTCCTGTGGTTGTCTTCCAGGTTCCAGCTCCTGTCTCCAGACTTCTGCTATAGAGACCCGCACCAGCATTCCATCTGCGGTGTAGCCTGACTCTCCGATCCATTCTGGACTCACCTGTTTCCAGTTACAACAATCACCTGCTTCCAGCAGTGTACAGCTTCTCTTAAAGGGCCGGTGTCCTTTCTGCAGTTTACCACTCTCCACCGGTATTATTATTTCACCGC
The DNA here is from genome assembly GCF_028390025.1 of Pseudophryne corroboree. Lineage (NCBI taxonomy): Eukaryota > Metazoa > Chordata > Amphibia > Anura > Myobatrachidae > Pseudophryne > Pseudophryne corroboree. The sequence goes on from NC_086448.1 coordinate 177,222,910, forward strand.
TCTTAAACTCCAAACTTCATTATTATTTCATCGCTCTCAAGTTCGTTTATTATTTAACTGGTTCCAGCCAGTATCCACTCCGTACCAACAACAGTCTGGTTCCAGCCAGTATCCACAGCAGCCGTTTTATCTTCAGCAACCCAGCCTTTCCTGGAACACCAGCTGGTACGATCCTGGGTTCTCTCCATTGCTACAGTCAGGTCTGGTAAGGACTTTCCAACTAGAAGATTATAAGAACTGTCTCACTCTACCAGTGCCTGTGGCCCTTGCCACCCTGTAGTACCCAGGAATTGTATTTATCCTCTGTTGATTTTTATGTTTCCTTTACTGCTGCTGTGTTACGGAGTTTGTCATAATAAACATCATTGACTTTTATCCTGGTTGTCGTGGTCACGCCTTCGGGCAGTTATTCTACATGTTACTTACATGTCTAGGGGTCTGATACAACCTCCCAGGTTCCGTTACATCTCAGCCCCTACAACTGAGGCTGCCTCCCGTCAGCTCAGGCCCTCAGTTGTGACACCTATCCTCTGGCGGGAAAGGGTACGCCAGCAGTAACTTTTTAAAAATTACCATTTTCTTATCGGGGGAACCCACGCTCTTTACACACTTCATTCACTCATCTGATGGGGGAACAAAACACTGGCTGCTTTTTCTCCCCAAACATAAAACCCCTTTTATGTGGTACTTGGGTTCATGTCAGAAATGTGTAACACATTTTTTATTGCCGAGATCATGCAACGGATGTTCCTAGTGGATTGTGTATATGTCTCAACCTCGTCGACACTGGAGTCAGACTCCGTGCCGACATCTGTGTCTGCCATCTGAGGTAACGGGCGTTTTTTTGAGCCCCTGATGGCCTCTGAGACGCCTGGGCAGGCGCGGGCTGAGAAGCCGGTTGTCCCCCAGCTGTTTCGCCATCCAGCCTTTTCTGTAAGGAGTAGACCTTGTCGGTTAATACCTTCCACCTATCCATCCACTCTGGTGTCGGCCCCACAGGGGGCGACATCCCATTTATCGGCCTCTGCTCCGCCTCCAGGTAACCTTCCTCATCCAACATGTCGACACAGCCGTACCGACACACCGCACACACACAGAGAATGCTCTGACTGAGGACAGGACCCCACAAAGTCCTTTGGGGAGACAGAGAGTATGCCAGCACACGCCAGAGCGCTATATAATGCAGGGATTAACACTATAACTGAGTGATTTTTCCCCCAATAGCTGCTTGTATACACATATTGCGCCTAAATTTAGTGCTTCCCCTCTCTTTTTAACCCTTTGAGCCTGAAAACTACAGGGGAGAGCCTGGGGAGCTATCTTCCAGCTGCACTGTGAAGATAAAATGGCGCCAGTGTGCTGAGGGAGATAGCCCCGCCCCTTTTTTGGCGGACTTTTCTCACGCTTTTTCATGGATTCTGGCAGGGGTAATTTATCACATATATAGCCCTCGGACTATATATTGTGATGATTTGCCAGCCAAGGTGTATTATATTGCCCTCAGGGCGCCCCCCCCCCCCCCCCAGCGCCCTGCACCCATCAGTGACCGGAGTGTGAGGTGTGCATGAGGAGCAATGGCGCACAGCTGCAGTGCTGTGCGCTACCTTGTTGAAGACAGAAGTCTTCTGCCGCCGATTTTCCGGAACACTTCTTGCTTCTGGCTCTGTAAGGGGGCCGGCGGCGCGGCTCCGGGACCGAACATCAAGGTCGGGTCCTGCGGTCGATCCCTCTGGAGCTAATGGTGTCCAGTAGCCTAAGAAGCCCAAGCTACCACCAGTTAGGTAGGTTCGCTTCTTCTCCCCTTAGTCCCTCGCTGCAGTGAGTCTGTTGCCAGCAGATCTCACTGTAAAATAAAAAAATAAGATTTTACTTACCGATAAATCTATTTCTCGTAGTCCGTAGTGGATGCTGGGACTCCGTAAGGACCATGGGGAATAGCGGCTCCGCAGGAGACAGGGCACAAAATAAAAGCTTAAGGATCAGGTGGTGTGCACTGGCTCCTCCCCCTATGACCCTCCTCCAAGCCTCAGTTAGGATACTGTGCCCGGACGAGCGTACATAATAAGGAAGGATATTGAATCCCGGGTAAGACTCATACCAGCCACACCAATCACACCGTACAACTTGTGATCTGAACCCAGTTAACAGTATGATAAACGCAAAGGAGCCTCTGAAAAGATGGCTCACAACAATAATAACCCGAATTTTTGTAACAATAACTATATACAAGTATTGCAGACAATCCGCACTAGGGATGGGCGCCCAGCATCCACTACGGACTACGAGAAATAGATTTATCGGTAAGTAAAATCTTATTTTCTCTGACGTCCTAGTGGATGCTGGGACTCCGTAAGGACCATGGGGATTATACCAAAGCTCCCAAACGGGCGGGAGAGTGCGGATGACTCTGCAGCACCGAATGAGAGAACTCCAGGTCCTCCTCAGCCAGGGTATCAAATTTGTAGAATTTAGCAAACGTGTTTGCCCCTGACCAAGTAGCTGCTCGGCAAAGTTGTAAAGCCGAGACCCCTCGGGCAGCCGCCCAAGATGAGCCCACTTTCCTTGTGGAATGGGCTTTTACTGATTTTGGCTGTGGCAATCCTGCCACAGAATGTGCAAGCTGAATTGTACTACAAATCCAACGAGCAATCGTCTGCTTAGAAGCAGGAGCACCCAGCTTGTTGGGTGCATACAGGATAAACAGCGAGTCAGATTTTCTGACTCCAGCCGTCCTGGAAACATATATTTTCAAGGCCCTGACAACGTCAAGCAACTTAGAGTCCTCTAAGTCCCTGGTAGCCGCAGGTACCACAATAGGTTGGTTTATGTGAAATGTAGAAACCACCTTAGGTAGAAATTGAGGACGAGTCCTCAATTCCGCCCTGTCAGAATGAAAAATTAAGTAAGGGCTTTTATATGATAAAGCCGCCAATTCTGACACACGCCTGGCTGAAGCCAAGGCTAACAGCATCGACACCTTCCATGTGAGATATTTTAAGTCCACAGTGGAAAGTGGTTCAAACCAATGTGACTTTAGAAAACTCAACACCACATTGAGATCCCAAGGTGCCACTGGAGGCACAAAAGGAGGCTGTATGTGCAGCACCCCTTTTACAAATGTCTAAACTTCAGGTACTGAAGCCAGTTCTTTCTGGAAGAAAATCGACAGGGCCGAAATTTGAACCTTAATGGACCCTAATTTTAGGCCCATAGACAGTCCTGTTTGCAGGAAATGAAGGAAACGACCCAGTTGAAATTCCTCTGTAGGGGCTCTCTTGGCCTCACACCACGCAACATATTTACGCCAAATGCGGTGATAATATTTTGCGGTTACGTCCTTCCTGGCTTTGACCAGAGTAGGAATGACTTCTTCTGGAATGCCTTTTTCCCTCAGGATCCGGCGTTCAACCGCCATGCCGTCAAGCACAGCCGCGGTAAGTCTTGGAACAGACAAGGCCCCTGCAGTAGCAGGTCCTTTCTTAGAGGTAGAGGCCACGGTTCGTCCGTGAGCATCTCTTGAAGTTCCGGGTACCAAGTCCTTCTTGGCCCATCCGGAACCACGAGTATAGTTCTTACTCCTCTCCTTCTTATGATTCTCAGTACTTTTGGTATGAGAGGCAGAGGAGGGAACACATACACTGACTGGTACACCCACGGCGTTATCAGAGCGTCCACTGCTATTGCCTGAGGGTCCCTTGACCTGGCGCAATATCTGTCCAGTTTTTTGTTTAGACGTGACGCCATCATGTCCACCTTTGGTTTTTCCCAACGGTTTACAATCAGGTGGAAGACTTCTGGGTGAAGTCCCCACTCTCCCGGGTGAAGGTCGTGTCTGCTGAGGAAGTCTGCTTCCCAGTTGTCCACTCCCGGAATGAACACTGCTGACAGTGCTATCACATGATTTTCCGCCCAGCGAAGAATCCTTGCAGCTTCTGCCATTGCCCTCCGGCTTCTCGTGCCGCCCTGTCTGTTTACGTGGGCGACTGACGTGATGTTGTCCGATTGGATCAACACCGCCTGACCCTGAAGCAGAGGTTTTGCTTGACTTAGGGCATTGTAAATGGCCCTTAGTTCCAGAATGTTTATATGAAGAGATGTTTCCATGCTTGACCACAAGCCCTGGAAATTCCTTCCCTGTGTGACTGCTCCCCAGCCTCTCAGGCTGGCATCCGTGGTTACCAGGATCCAATCCTGAATGCCAAATCTGCGGCCCTCTAGTAGATGAGCACTCTGCAGCCACCACAGGAGAGACACCCTTGTCCTTGGCGACAGGGTTATCCGCTGATGCATCTGCAGATGCGATCCGGACCATTTGTCCAGAAGATCCCACTGAAACGTTCTTGCATGGAATCTTCCGAATGGAATCGCTTCGTAAGAAGCCACCATTTTTCCCAGGACCCTCGTGCACTGATGCACTGAGACCTGGCCTGGTTTTAGGAGGTTCCTGACTAGCTCGGATAACTCCCTGGCCTTCTCCTCCGGGAGAAACACCTTCTTCTGGACTGTGTCCAGAATCATTCCTAGGAACAGTAGACGTGTCGTTGGAATCAGCTGCGATTTTGGAATATTTAGAATCCACCCGTGCTGACGTAACACTACCTGAGATAGTGCTACTCCGACTTCTAACTGTTCCCTGGATCTTGCCCTTATCAGGAGATCGTCCAAGTAAGGGATAATTAAAATGCCTTTTCTTCGTAGAAGAATCATCATTTCGGCCATTACCTTGGTAAAGACCCGAGGTGCCGTGGACAATCCAAACGGCAGCGTCTGAAACTGATAATGACAGTTTTGTACTACAAACCTGAGGTACCCTTGGTGAGAAGGGTATATTGGGACGTGGAGATAAGCATCTTTGATGTCCAGAGACACCATATAGTCCCCTTCTTCCAGGTTCGCTATCACTGCTCTGAGTGACTCCATCTTGAATTTGAACCTTTTTATGTAAGTGTTCAAGGATTTCAGATTTAAAATTGGTCTCACCGAGCCGTCCGGCTTCGGTACCACAAACAGCGTGGAATAATACCCCTTTCCTTGTTGCAGGAGGGGTACCTTGATTATCACCTGCTGGGAATACAGCTTGTGAATGGCTTCCAAAACTGCCTCCCTGTCGGAGGGAGACTTTGGTAAAGCAGACTTCAGGAACCGACGAGGGGGAAACGCCTCGAATTCCAGTTTGTACCCCTGCGATACTACCTGTAGAATCCAGGGATCCACTTGCGAGTGAGCCCACTGCGCGTTGAAATTCTTGAGACGGGCCCCACCATATCTGAGTCTGCTTGTAAAGCCCCAGCGTCATGCTGAAGACTTGGCAGAAGCAGGGGAGGGCTTCTGCTCCTGGGAAGCGGCTGCATGGTGCAGTCTTTTTCCTCTTCCTCTGCCCCGGGGCAGAAAAGAGTGGCCTTTTGCTCGCTTGTACTTATGGGAACGAAAGGACTGAGTTTGAAAAGACGGTGTCTTTTTCTGCTGATGTGAAGTGACCTGGGGTAAAAAGGTGGATTTTCCAGCCGTTGCCGTGGCCACCAGGTCCGATAGACCAGCCCCAAATAACTCCTCCCCTTTATACGGCAATACTTCCATGTGCCGTTTGGAATCCGCATCCCCTGACCACTGTCGCGTCCATAACGCTCTTCTGGCAGAGATGGACATAGCACTTACTCTTGATGCCAGGGTGCAAATATCCCTCTGTGCATCACGCATATATAGTAATGCATCCTTTAAATGTTCTATAGTTAACAAAATATTGTCCCTATCCAGGGTATCAATATTCTCAGTCAGGGAATCCGACCATGCGACTCCAGCACTGCACATCCAGGCTGAGGCGATTGCTGGTCGCAGTATAACACCAGTATGTGTGTATATACTTTTTAGGATATTTTCCAGCCTTCTATCAGCTGGTTCTTTGAGGGTGGCCGTATCAGGAGACGGTAACGCTACTTGTTTAGATAAACGTGTGAGCGCCTTATCTACCCTAGGGGGTGTTTCCCAACGCGCCCTAACCTCTGGCGGGAAGGGATATAATGCTAATATTTTTTTAGAAATTAGCTGTTTTTTATCGGGGGAAACCCACGCTTTATCACACACCTCATTTATTTCCTCTGACTCAGGAAAAACTATTGGTAGTTTTTTCACACCCCACATAATACCCTTCTTTGTGGTACTTGTAGTGTCAGAAAGGTTCAATGCCTCTTTCATTGCCGTGATCATGTAACGTGTGGCCCTACTGGACATTACGTTTGTCTCGTCACCGTCGACACTAGACTCAGTATCTGTGTCAGGGTCTGTGTCGACCCACTGAGGTAACGGGCGTTTTAGCGCCCCTGACGGTGTCTGAGACGCCTGGACAGGCACTAATTGATTTGCCGGCTGTCTCATGTCGTCAACAGTTTTTTGCAAATTGCTGACATTATCACTTAATTGTTTAAATACAATCATCCAGTCAGGTGTCGACTCCCTAGGGGGTGACATCACCAACACAGGCAACTGCTCCGCCTCCACATCATTTTCCTCCTCATACATGTCGACACACGCGTACCGACACACAGCACACACACCGGGAATGCTCTGATAGAGGACAGGACCCCACTTAGCCCTTTGGAGAGACAGAGGGAGAGTCTGCCAGCACACACCCAGCGCTATATATATATACAGGGATAACCTTATATAAGTGTTATTCCCTTATAGCTGCTGTTATTATCGTTATTTGCTGCCAAAAATGCCCCCCCTTCTCTTTTTTACCCTGATTCTGAAGCAGGACTGCAGGGGAGAGTCAGGGAGCCGTCCTTCCAGCGGAGCTGTGAGGGAAAATGGCGCTTGTGTGCTGAGGAGATAGGCTCCGCCCCTTCACGACGTCCTTATCTCCCGCTTTTTTGTGTAAAAATGGCAGGGGTTAAAATACATCCATATAGCCCAGGAGCTATATGTGATGTATTCTTTTTGCCACCTAAGGTATATACTGTTATATTGCGTCTCAGGGCGCTCCCCCCCAGCGCCCTGCACCCTCAGTGACCGGAGTGTGAAGTGTGCTGAGAGCAATGGCGCACAGCTGCGGTGCTGTGCGCTACCTTAGACTGAAGACAGGATGTCTTCTGCCGCCGATTTCACCGGACCTCTTCGTCTCTTCTGGCTCTGTAAGGGGGACGGCGGCGCGGCTCCGGTGACCCATCCAGGCTGAACCTGTGATCGTCCCTCTGGAGCTAATGTCCAGTAGCCTAAGAAACCCGATCCACTCTGCACTCAGGTGAGTCCGTTTCTTCTCCCCTTAGTCCCACGATGCAGTGAGCCTGTTGCCAGCAGGACTCACTGAAAATAAAAAAACCTAAACTAAACTTTTATTCTAAGCAGCTCAGGAGAGCCACCTAGATTGCACCCTTCTCGGCCGGGCACAAAAATCTAACTGAGGCTTGGAGGAGGGTCATAGGGGGAGGAGCCAGTGCACACCACCTGATCCTTAAGCTTTTATTTTGTGCCCTGTCTCCTGCGGAGCCGCTATTCCCCATGGTCCTTACGGAGTCCCAGCATCCACTAGGACGTCAGAGAAACCTAAAATATACTTTCTTTCTAGGAGCTCAGGAGAGCCCCTAGTGTGCATCCAGCTCAGCCGGGCACAAGATTCTAACTGAGGTCTGGAGGAGGGTCATAGTGGGAGGAGCCAGTGCACACCAGGTAGTCCTAAAGCTTTCTTTAGTTGTGCCCAGTCTCCTGCGGAGCCGCTATTCCCCATGGTCCTTACGGAGTCCCAGCATCCACTTAGGACGTCAGAGAAAAACACATTACGTGAATGCCATCCATCTTGCCTGTATCACTGCTTTTCTGACTCCTGATGTTGGGATTCCTCTTGCAATACTGTTCCAACATCCTTTTGTTTTTTTTCCTCATATTTAAAAAACGTATTCAAGGCCCATTTTAATTTTCCTTTTCACTCTTCCCTACTCTTTGAGCCGATCTTGAACATCCCTCTTGAAATGTTTATGTGGGGCATGTCTAATGGCCTCGTCCTTGTCATTTCCTTGGCCAGGAGGATATCTAGGCTGACAGCACCTTACTACAAGGCACCATACCTCATTTTTCTATAGGACAATACGGCACAGTCCCTTTCTCTATTTCTTAAAGCCTGAGAAGAAGTATGTGGAGGCCTGACCCATAGGCGTATTCAGGTGACTGACTGCCAACTGTCCTTGCCTGGGGATCCTCCAAGGTAGGGTGGCTTATGACAACTCTTTCCGTACATCACTTATTGGCTCTGTGGATTGCTTTCAAACATCCCATCATTTATGTGTCATCAAGGAAACTTACGAAACAACAGGATTTAATTGCTTATTATTAAATCCTTTTATTTTATAGTTTGATGGGTGACAAAGGGCTTTCCCACTCATTTTATCTTGGTTACTTTTATGTAATTTACTGGTAAGAAACAGGATAGTGAATATGAGCTGCAGGAGGAAGAGATAACTACTTATTACTTTGTGTCCAACCTCCAAGAAGAAGGACCTATATTCCCAAATACCCACTTTCTCCACTAAGTAAAATTTGCTCCCCCTCGCTGTTCGCCAATGCAAAACAGCAGTTAGGAAATACATCCAAATTAAGAAAAATAAAAAGTAGTTTCAACTGAAGTCACTGACTGTAAAGAAAACACAAAAAGAGACTAGGGCCTCCATTTAACACTGAGGGAAGAGTAAGGAGAGGACAAAAAAAAACAAAAAAAAAAACACAAGAGCTAGCCACTCAGCAAATGACGCGTCCATATTACTACTACTGTATATTCACATAAGAATGTTTTGTTTATTTATCTGCACAGAAAGAGATTTCTAAACACTATTATTCAATGCTTTTTTTTTTTTTTTCGGGCTTAAAAAAAAATAAGATTTTAAACCTACCGGTAAATCTATTTCTCCTAGTCCGTAGAGGATGCTGGGGACTCCGTAAGGACCATGGGGTATAGACGGGCTCCGCAGGAGATAGGGCACCTAAAAAGAACTTTGACTATGGGTGTGCACTGGCTCCTCCCTCTCTGCCCCTCCTCCAGACCTCAGTTAGAGAACTGTGGCCAGAGGAGATGGACAATACAAGGCAGGATTTAGCAATCCAAGGGCAAGATTCATACCAGCCCACACCAATCATACCATGTAACCTGGAACATACATAACCAGTTAACAGTATGAACAAACGACAGTAACGGTCCAAGACCGATGTCAACTGTAACATAACCCTTATGTAAGCAACAACTATATACAAGTCTTGCAGAGTTTCCGCACTGGGACGGGCGCCCAGCATCCTCTACGGCAGGGCTGGCCAAACCAGTCCTCGAGATCTACCAACAGTTCACATTTTCCAGACCACCTAGCTGGTGCACAGGTGTAGTCATTACTAATTAAGATGTGCTGCATTCATTCCTAACTGACAATTCTTTCAGGTCTCCAGCAGGCCTGGAAAACATGAACTGTTGGTAGATCTCGAGGACCGGTTTGGCCAGCCCTGCTCTACGGACTAGGAGAAATAGATTTACCGGTAGGTTTAAAATCTTATTTTCTCTTACGTCCTAGAGGATGCTGGGGACTCCGTAAGGACCATGGGGATTATACCAAAGCATCCAATCGGGCGGGAGAGTGCGTATGACTCTGCAGCACCGACTGAGCAAACGCTAGGTCCTCATCAGCCAGGGTATCAAACTTGTAGAATTTAGCAAAAGTGTTTGACCCCGACCAAGTCGCCGCTCGGCAAAGTTGTAATACCGAGACGCCTCGGGCAGCCGCCCAAAAAGAGCCCACCTTCCTAGTGGAATGGGCCTTAACCGAATTTGGTACCGGCAATCCAGCCGTAGAGTGAGCCTGCTGAATCGTATTACAGATCCAGCGAGCAATAGTCTGCTTCGAAGCAGGAGCGCCAATCTTATTGGCCGCATACAGGACAAACAGAGCCTCTGTTTTCCTAATTCTAGCCGTCCTCGCTACATACATTTTTAAGGCCCTGACTACGTCCAGGGATCTGGAATCCTACAGGTCACTTGTAGCCACAGGCACCACAATAGGTTTAGTCATATGGAACGAAGAAACCACTTTAGGCAAAAATTGCGGACGTGTCCTCAATTCAGCTCGATCCACATGAAAAATCTTGTGTGACAAAGCCGCCAATTCTGACACTCGCCTTGCTGATGCTAAGGCCAACAACATGTCCACCTTCCAGGTAAGAAATTTCAACTCAACCTTGTTAAGCGGTTCAAACCAGTGTGATTTTAGGAACTGCAACACCACGTTCAGGTCCCATGGTGCCACTGGAGGCACAAAAGGGGGCTGGATGTGCAGCACTCCCTTTACAAACGTCTGGAATTCTGGAAGAGAAGCCAATTCCTTCTGAAAGAAAATCGAGAGGGCCGAAATCTGTACCTTAACAGAGCCTAATTTCAGGCCCATATCCACTCCTGTCTGTAGGAAGTGGAGAAGACGACCCAGATGAAAATCTTCCGTAGGTGCATTCTTGGTCTCACACCAAGACACATACTTTCGCCAGATACGGTGATAATGTTTTACCGTCACCTCCTTCCCAGCCTTTATTAAAGTAGGGATGACCTCTTCCGGAATCCCCTTTTTCACTAGGATTCGGCGTTCAACCGCCATGCCGTCAAATGTAACCGCAGTAAGTCTTGAAATACACAGGGCCCCTGTTGCACAACCAGAAAAAGTGGAACGGCTCCCAAGCGCTGCTCTATATGTATATGCAGGTAACTTCTCTCAGAAATCCAGAGATAGATCCTCAAAAAAAAGAAAGGAACATATTCATGCAGTGTCAGATGTCCATATATATGTTTCGTATAGATGATCCTAAACGGACCTCTGGGCTATGCCCTATGTTCACATCAAGGTTTCTTTATGGCTTCAAACTCATAAAATCACGTCTTAACTTATTGGTATATGGCTCACCTTCGGTAAATGCCCTATGTGCATCAAAAGGTTTCTTTCTAGTACACCATTCGTTTGGATCAGGCTGAGCGATGTCTGGCTCTTATGCAGTCATAATATGGAGTACATCAAACCAATAGTCCCTACACCTTGATGAAGGAACATCGTTTCCGAAACGCGTCGGTGGAATTGCGACACTTCCCATAGGTTCACTAACGTCACTTATCGTGAGGAATCGATCTTGCCGGTTGGAAAGACTGTGTACTTTTGTGACCTATGGTACAGTGAATTGTATATATTTTATATATTTTTTTATATGAATAAATCGGTTTATACCGGATACTGCATGGACTATTGGTTTGATGTACTCCATATTATGACTGCATAAGAGCCAGACATCGCTCAGCCTGATCCAAACGAATGGTGTACTAGAAAGAAACCTTTTGATGCACATAGGGCATTTACCGAAGGTGAGCCATATACCAATAAGTTAAGACGTGATTTTATGAGTTTTGAAGCCATAAAGAAACCTTGATGTGAACATAGGGCATAGCCCAGAGGTCAGTTTAGGATCATCTATACGAAACATATATATGGACATCTGACACTGCATGAATATGTTCCTTTCCTTTTTTTGAGGATCTCTCTCTGGATTTCTAAGAGAAGTTACCTGCATATACATATAGAGCAGCGCTTGGGAGCCGTTCCACTTTTTCTGGTTGTGCATTGGTTTGAGGAGTGGTGCTCCTTAGGAGTGGTGATCCGAGTGCAGCCTTTTAGGCGCAAGTTAATATTATCTTTTTGTTTTGTATTCCCCTGTTGCAACAGGTCTTCCCTCAGAGGAAGAGGCCAGGGATCTCCTGTGAGCATCTCTTGTAGATCCGAGTACCAGGCCCTTCGAGGCCAGTCTGGGACAACGAGTATCGTCTGTACTCTTCTTCGTCTTATGATCCTCAACACTTTTGTGATGAGAGGAAGAGGAGGAAACACGTAGACCGATTTGAACACCCACAGTGTTACCAGAGCGTCTACTGCTACTGCCTGAGGGTCCCGAGACCTGGCGCAATACCTCCGAAGTTTTTTGTTGAGGCGTGACGCCATCATGTCTATTTGAGGAGTTCCCCAAAGACGTGTTACATCTGCAAAGACTTCTTGATGAAGTCCCCACTCTCCTGGATGGAGATCGTGTCTGCTGAGGAAGTCTGCTTCCCAGTTGTCCACTCCCGGAATGAAGACCGCCGACAGAGCGCTTACATGATTTTCCGCCCAGCGAAGGATCCTTGTGGCTTCCGCCATCGCGACTCTGCTTCTTGTCCCGCCTTGGCGGTTCACATGAGCCACTGCTGTGACATTGTCTGATTGAATCAGAACCGGTAGGTTTCGAAGAAAACTCTCCGCTTGTCGAAGGCCGTTGTAAATGGCCCTGAGTTTCAACACATTGATGTGTAGACAGGACTCCTGGTCTGACCAAAGACCCTGAAAATGTTTTCCCTGTGTGACCGCTCCCCATCCTCGGAGGCTCGCGTCCGTGGTAACCAGGATCCAATCCTGAATTCCGAACCTGCGACCCTCCAGGAGGTGAGCACTTTGCAACCACCACAGGAGGGACACTCTGGTCCCTGGGCACAGAGTTATTTTCCGATGTAAGTGCAGATGGACCTATTGGACAAGTGGTCCGGGTCCCCATTGAAAAGTCCTTGCATGGAACCTTCCGAAGGGAATGGCCTCGTAGGCCGCCACCATTTTCCCCAGAACTCGAGTGCATTGGTGAATTGACACCCTTTTCGGTTTTAGCAGGTCTCTGACCCTGTTCTGGATGTCTTGGGCTTTCTCTATTGGGAGGAAGACCTTCATTTGTTCCGTATCCAGTATCATACCTAGGAACGGTAGTCGAGTTGTCGGAATCAACTGTGACTTCGGTAGATTTAGAATCCAACAGTGTTGCTGGAGCACTCTCAGAGAGAGCGCCACACTGCTCAGCAATTTCTCCCTTGATCTCGCTTTTATCAGGAGATCGTCCAAGTATGGGATAATTGTGACTCCATGCTTGCGCAGGACCACCATCATTTCCGCCATTATCTTGGTGAAAATCCTCGGGGCCGTGGAGAGTCCAAACGGCAACGTCTGAAATTGGTAATGACAATCCTGTACAGCGAATCTCAGGTATTCCTGATGGGGGGCATATATGGGGACATGAAGGTACGCATCCTTTATGTCCAGAGACACCATAAACTCCCCCTCCTCCATGTTGGCTATTATCGCTCTGAGAGATTCCATTTTGAATTTGAATCTTTTTATGTACATTTTAGGGATTTCAGATTCAAAATCGGTCTGACCGAACCGTCCGGTTTTGGGACCACAAATAGGGTTGAGTAGTAACCTCTTCCCTGCTGGTGCAGGGGAACCTTGATTATCACTTGCTGTATACACAGCGTTTGAATTGCAGCTAACACTATATCCCTTTCCGATGTGGAAGCTGGTAGGGCCGATTTGAAAAATCGGCGCGGGGGCACCTCCTCGAATTCCAATTTGTAACCCTGGGAAACTATTTCCAACACCCAGGGATTCAGGTCCGAACTGACCCAGGCCTGACTGAAAAGTCGAAGACGTGCCCCCACAGGTGCGGACTCCCTCAGGGGAGCCCCAGCGTCATGCTGTGAGTTTTGGAGCAGCCGGGGAGGACTTTTGTTCCTGGGCACCTGCCGAAGCAGGTGCTCTCTTGCCTCTGCCCTTACCTCTGGCGAGGAAAGAGGATCCCCGACCTCTTTTGGACTTGTGCGACCGAAAGGACTGCATCTGATAGGGTGTTACTTTCTTTTGCTGTTGGGGAATATATGCTAAAAAATTTGATTTACGTGCTGTAGCTGTGGAAACCAGGTCCGTCAGCCCATCCCCAAACAATACATCACCCTTATAGGGTAGTACTTCCATATGTTTTTTGGAATCCGCATCACCCGTCCATTGGCGAGTCCATAAGGATCTTCTCGCTGAGATAGACATGGCATTGGCCCTAGAAGCTAGCAATCCAATGTCCCTTTGAGCATCCCTCATAAATAAGACTGCGTCTTTAATATGGGCTAGAGTTAAGAATATAGTATCCTTATCCATATTATCAAATTGATCTGTCAGCTCATCTGTCCAAGCTGCAATTGCGCTACACACCCATGCCGACGCAATTGTCGGTCTTAGCACAGCACCCGTATGGGAATAAATACACTTTAAGGTAGTTTCTTGCCTGCGATCCGCAGGGTCCTTAAGGGACGCTGTGTCAGGAGACGGTAGCGCCACTTTCTTGGACAAGCGCGTCAGGGCCTTGTCCACAGTGGGGGGTGATTCCCAAATCTCCCTGTCCTGCTTAGGGAAGGGGTATACCATATAAATTCTTTTGGGGATCTGCGGTCTCTTATCCGGAGTCTCCCAAGCTTTCCCAAAGAAATCATTCAATTCATGAGATGTGGGAAAGTTAATAATCTGTTTCTTTTCCTTAAACATGTGTACCCTTGTGTCAGGGACCGAGGGTTCATCCTCAATATGCAACACATCCCTTATTGCCACAATCATACACTGAATGGTTTTAGTCACCCTAGGGTGCAATTTTACTTCGTCGTAGTCGACACTGGAATCAGAATCCGTGTCGGTAGTAGTGTCTTGTGTTAAGGGACGCTTTTGAGACCCCGACGGGCCCTGTGAGTCGGTCCAATCCGAGGATTGACCCCCTGATGTCCCCCCTAATTCAGCCTTATCGAGCCTTTTATGTAAAGATGCCACACTTGCATTCAACATATGCCACATGTCCATCCAATCCGGAGTCGGCACAACCGACGGGGACACACCACTCATTTGCTCCACCTCCTCCTTGGAGAAGCCTTCTGCCTCAAGTATGTCGACACACACGTACCGACACCCCACACACACAGGGATTAACCTATAAGGGGACAAAACCCCAACCAGGCCCTAAGGAGAGACAGAGAGAGAGTATGCCAGCACACACCAGCGCTTAAAAACACTGGAAAAAATATGACCAGATAGCGCTTTTCTATATATAATATGCCAATTCCCACTCACTGCGTCGCTAATGTGCCCCCCTCCTCTTTTTTCCAGCCTGTGAAGTTCAGCAGGGGAGAGACCAGGGAGCCAGCGTTTTCCTCATGCAGCTTCTGTGGAGAAAATGGCGCTGGTTAGTGCTGAGTATCAAGCCCTGCCCACCCGACGGCGGGCTTCGGTCCCAGTGATTTTTCAATAAAAATGGCGGGGGATCATAGATTTACTGCCTCCGCAGCCTAATCAATCTGCATTTGCCCCAAATGTGAGGTTTATTGCTGCCCAGGGCGCCCCCCCCCCCCCTGCGCCCTGCACCCTTCAGTGCTGCTCTGTGTGTGTGTGACTGGGAGCAATGGCCTCATGAAGATCTGATGTCTTCTGCCGCCTAAGATGTCTTCTGCCTTCTATTCCGGCATCTGTGAGGAGGACGGCGGCGCGGCTCCGGGACGAACCCCAGGTGAGACCTGTGTTCCGACTCCCTCTGGAGCTAATGGTGTCCAGTAGCCTTAGAAGCAGTGCCCAACTTGACAAGCCAGCTCTGCTTCTCTCTCCTCGGTCCCACGATGCAGGGAGCCTGTTGCCAACAGGACTCCCTGAAAATAAAAAACCTAACAAAATTCTTTTTTTGCCAGCACACACCAACAGCGCTATATAACACAGGGATTAACACTATAACTGAGTGATTTTTCCCAATAGCTGCTTGTATACACAATACTGCGCCTAAATATAGTGCCTTCTCTCTCTTTTTAACCCTATGTAGTCTGGAAACTGCAGGGGAGAGCCTGGGAGCGATCCTTCCAGCGGAGCTGTGAGGGAAAATGGCGCCAGTGTGCTGAGGGAGATAGCCCCGCCCCTTTTTCGGCGGACTTCTCCCGCTTTTTTCTATGTATATCTGGCAGGGGTATTTTACACATATATAGTCTCTATGACTATATTACGTGTTTTTTTGCCAGCCAAGGTACTTAATATTGCAGCCCAGGGCGCCCCCCCCCAGCGCCCTGCACCCATCAGTGACCGGAGTGTGAGGTGTGCATGGGAAGCAATGGCGCACAGCTGCAGTGCTGTGCGCTACCTTGTTTGAAGACCGAAGTCTTCTGCCGCCGATTTCCAGGACTCTTCTTGCTTCTGGCTCTGTAAGGGGGGCGGCGGCGCGGCTCCAGGAACGGACGATCGAGGTCGGGCCCTGTGTTCGATCCCTCTGGAGCTAATGGTGTCCAGTAGCCTTAGAAGCCCAAGCTAGCTGCAAGCAGGTAGGTTCGCTTCTCTCCCCTTAGTCCCTCGTAGCAGTGAGTCTGTTGCCAGCAGATCTCACTGAAAATAAAAAACCTAAAATAAACTTTCTTTTTCTAGGAGCTCAGGAGAGCCCCTAGTGTGCATCCAGCTCAGCCGGGCACAAAATTGTAACTGAGGTCTGGAGGAGGGTCATAGAGGGAGGAGCCAGTGCACACCAGGTAGTCCTAAAGCTTTCTTTAGTTGTGCCCAGTCTCCTGCGGAGCCGCTATTCCCCATGGTCCTTACGGAGTCCCAGCATCCACTTAGGACGTCAGAGAAAACTCTGGAGAGCTCTCTGCAGTGCACCCATTCTCCTCTGGGCACAAGATCTAACTAAGGTCTGGAGGAGGGGCATAGAGGGAGGAGCCAGTGCACACCCATAGTCAAAGTTCTTTTTAGGTGCCCTATCTCCTGCGGAGCCCGTCTATACCCCATGGTCCTTATGGAGTCCCCAGCATCCTTTAGGACGTAAGAGAAATATATATATATAAGTTAAACCAGTGTTGGGTACACACTGGCAGATATATTGGCCAATTAATTGATCGGCCAATATATCTTTTGCTAATCTGCAGGTGTGTACAAGCAATATGTCTGAAAAAAGTCTTATATTGCATCTGCTGTGCAACACAGCAGATGGCCAACATATCTGCAGATAGATTGAACAGCAGATATATCTGCCAATGTGTACCCAGCTTAAAGTGCCCCACACACTAGAACGATATGTCTCGAGGCTGAAGTCGGGGCGATTTCCCTTTTACTCTCCCGGGAGTGTTTACATATGATTCCAAATGATTTGGTACAATGTGACTTTTTTGAGCATGCTATACATCACATAGGATATGTCTACATATCGCATGGGATGTATAGCATGCATTCACAGGTACCATCAGATACATCTGATGGGCTGGACTAGGGTGCTTCAAACTTCCTACTATAGATCATAAGCGATATATCGCGAGGACAAAAACCACAGTTCGATTCCATACAATTCCACTTGATCACGACAAATAACGAGTGCCGCACCAACAACCTGGAGGAGTCGACCCGACGCTCACGGGGCCGCGTATCGGATTGGATCAGATTGGATACACAGCAAAAATGCACAATTTCACCCAATATATAGTCTCGAGTGACCAAATTGATCTGAAATTGAGCAAAATTGTTCTGGTGTATGGGGCCCTTAACTCATCTTTGCAGGCCCCTTTCCAATTGTACCTTTATTGCCCCGTACCACCACCATGCGACGCAGCATGGCTGTCATTAACGAGGACCTCCCTCGTCTGTACATGTTCAGACGACGGAACGGGTCGTTAACAATGCTTCTCAAGTGTCTAGACCTAGGCATCTCACACTGTGTGTCATAGAGGCTACATATATGAGCACACATCTGTATTCCAGGTGGGTTGTAGTTGAGACGTTCGACATATTCAGAATATGAATTTTCAACAAAGGCATCTGATCATCAATATGTTCCAAATAATAACATTACCATAAATAGAATTAATATTCAACTACTGACCATGGATCAGAGAGCCGTTCAGCCATTGGATATAATAGTTCTTCGGGAATGACAAGAGGATCTCATTGCTGATTATGGAAAAAGGAAGCAGTAACACAGCAGCAGCGGAAACTGCAAGTGTGAATGTGCACAAGAACAGCCTGAAAGGGAAATACAATTACTGGTTAATCGAAAAGTCCTCAAAAAAAAATAGACTTCACAGCACTTTCACAATTAGAAAGTTAAAGGCAAGCCTGCAACTAAAACAAGTTAAATGTATGAACTTCATTTCATATAGAGGAGAGTAATGCAGGGTAGTTGTGGGATCTGTTACACAGGATTTGCATATCACTAGTCTGTGACCTTGCTTCTTCCAATATATAACTCTTTCTCTATCTTCCTATCTGCTTGCATTTCACAGTTGGGTAAACTAGCTCTTACTCTCAAGTGTCTAGACCTAGGGGGTGATTCAGACCATGTGCTAAATTTAGCACATCTACGATCAGATTCCCTGACATGCGGGGGGATGCCCAGCACAGGGCTAGTCCGCCCCGCATGTCAGGCCCTACCCCCCTCCCTACCCCCCTGTCGTGTACGGGTGCAAAAGCATCGCACGGTAGTGATGTTTTTGCACCTGCCAAGTAGCTCCCTGCCTGTTCTAGGTCGCAGCGGCTGCGTGTGATGTTACGCAGCCGCTGCGGACCGCCACAGCAAGGAACCGAACACGCCTGTGTTGTCTGGACCGCACACCCCCAACGGCGTCCTAACGCCATTGGCACACCCCCTACCGTCCCGTGACCGCCTCTGCAAACTTAGATTTGGGTGGGTTATTTAGTTTCAGTGCAGAATAAATACTGGCTGCTTTATTTTTACACTGCAATTTAGATTTGAGTTTAAACACACCCCACCCAAATCTAACTCTCTCTGCACATGTTATATCTGCCACACCTGCAGTGTACATGGTTTTGCACATTAGAGAACAATTTTGCTGCTGCGATCAGGTCTGAATTAGGCCCAGAGACCAATGGGTTATTTGAACATTGGTACTTTTCCCAACCAGAAAATTGGTAGCCTTCATTGCGCTCAGTGGTCCCCATGGTGGTAGGGTGACAAGAAGGGAAATGCTCTGCCTCTGTCACACCTGACTAATAAAGCTCTGAATGATTTGCATGCAATATCTTCAAGCTTAACTGTTCCTGAGTATCTGAGAACTAGGAATGTTCACGCCTGCTCGCTAAGCACCAATGTGACACAATCCTCAGGGAATTTATGCATGGGGTAAACACAGGTATACCACAAGACCAGTCTAATAGGTAAAAGGAGGAGAAAACTAGTTGCAGCCGGTTACATTTTTTATATTATATTATGGTGATAACCAACTTTCTAATATGAAAACTAGAGCTGAGGTTTTGCATAAGGGATTTGGTATTTTGCCAAACCCTAAAAATACTGAACCAGTGAAATCCTAATTACATTTCTCCAATTCACTGACAAACTTTATCTTTTTGCAATTAGCATTATGTAGAAAATAAATAAAATGTACATACGAAACACGATTGACAGTGGCATCTTCATCCTCTTGTTCATCTGGAAGATACAAATGTGATTTTAACATTTCCAGTCCTTGTATGCAAAGATAAACTCGAACACATGAAAGATTGTTCTGTACAAAATACATTTACAGGCAGTCAGATACGAAGGATATTTAATAAAATTTTCTCTTACGTCCTAGAGGATGCTGGGGACTCCGTAAGGACCATGGGGTATAGACGGGCTCCGCAGGAGACATGGGCACTCTAAAGACTTTAGATGGGTGTGCACTGGCTCCTCCCTCTATGCCCCTCCTCCAGACCTCAGTTAGATCCTGTGCCCAGAGGAGACTGGGTGCACTGCAGGGGAGCTCTACAGAGTTTCTCTGTAAAAGACTTTTGTTAGGTTTTTTATTTTCAGGGAGCACTGCTGGCAACAGGCTCCCTGCATCGTGGGACTGAGGAGAGAGAAGCAGACCTACTTAAATGATAGGCTCTGCTTCTTAGGCTACTGGACACCATTAGCTCCAGAGGGTCGGAACGCAGGTCTCACCCTCGCCGTTCGTCCCGGAGCCGCGCCGCCGTCCTCCTCACAGAGCCGGAAGATAGAAGCCGGGTGAGTATGAGAAGAAAGAAGACTTCAAAGGCGGCAGAAGACTTCAGATCTTCAATGAGGTACCGCGCAGCGGTACCGCTGCGCGCCATTGCTCCCGCATTTACACACACACTGGTGGCACTGTATGGGTGCAGGGCGCAGGGGGGGGGCGCCCTGGGCAGCAATTATGAAAGCTCTAGGGACACTGGCATAGATATATACTGCGGAGGCTGTATATTGCAAAAAACCCCGCCAGTATAAAAATCTGAGCGGGACCGAAGCCCGCCGTTGAGGGGGCAGAGCTTGATCCCTCAGCACTAACCAGCGCCATTTTCTCCACAGCACGCTGCAGAGAAGCTGGCTCCCCGAACTCTCCCCTGCTGAACACATGTACAGAGGGCAAAAAAGAGGGGGAGGGGGGGCACATTTATTTGGCGCAGTGAGTATATTTATATAAAAGTGCTGTACTGACTGGGATTTTATTCCAGTGTCCGGTGGCGCTGGGTGTGTGCTGGCATACTCTCTCTCTCTGTCTCTCCAAAGGGCCTTATTGGGGGACTGTCTCTCTCTATATATATATATATATGTTACAGGAGTACAGACATTTTACATTCATATTGATCACAACACGTTGCTCTAAGTTAATGATTCCTTGTTTTCACATTTGTGTTAGGCACTCTGTTTGCATTGTTTTTATTTCACACATTGCACTTTGAATATTATTAATTACTGCATCGTTCATTCATGTTTTCTTCCAATCCAGGAAGTCTTATTTATATGTGTACAGTAACCATGGTGATCTCCCCCTTAGTGACAGCACGTCAGCAGGATGGACCGGCATTACGTCACTTCCGGCTGTGAGGTACATCTCGACCGGGATCCGGGCGGCGTGGTCTGCACGGGCGGGAGGAGTCCCTCCAACACCTAAGGTATTTATTCACCTATTTTGTTCATTTGCACTTATCCTGACGACGGGGTTGCGTCCCCGAAACGTAGATGTCTCTTTGACAATAAAGTCACTGCACTTTCAACTTGATAATATGCTCTGAGTGCCGCCCATCTGTTCTGGTATATATATATATATCCCTGAGTGTGTGGGGGTGTCGGTATGTGTGTGTCGACATGTCTGAAGCGGAAGGCTCTTCTAAGGAAGAGGTAGAGCAGAGGATTGTGGTGTTTCCGTCGGCGACGCCGACACCTGATTGGTTGGAAATGTGGAATGTTTTAAATGCAAATGTGTCTTTATTACATAAGAGAATGGACAAAGCAGAGTCCAGAGAAAAAACAGGGAGTCAATCCATGGCTTTAGCTGTATCACAGGGCCCTCCAGGGTCTCAGAAACGTCCCCTGTCCCAAGTAGCAGACACTAATACCGACACGGATTCTGACTCCAGTGTCGACTACGATGATGGGAGATTACACCCAAGGGTGGCCAAAATAAGAATTTACTTACCGATAATTCTATTTCTCGGAGTCCGTAGTGGATGCTGGGGTTCCTGAAAGGACCATGGGGAATAGCGGCTCCGCAGGAGACAGGGCACAAAAAGTAAAGCTTTCCGATCAGGTGGTGTGCACTGGCTCCTCCCCCTATGACCCTCCTCCAAGCCTCAGTTAGGTACTGTGCCCGGACGAGCGTACACAATAAGGGAGGAATTTTGAATCCCGGGTAAGACTCATACCAGCCACACCAATCACACCGTACAACTTGTGATCAAACCCAGTTAACAGTATGATAACAGAGGAGCCTCTGAAAGATGGCTTCCTAAACAATAACCCGAATTAGTTAACAATAACTATGTACAATTATTGCAGATAATCCGCACTTGGGATGGGCGCCCAGCATCCACTACGGACTCCGAGAAATAGAATTATCGGTAAGTAAATTCTTATTTTCTCTATCGTCCTAGTGGATGCTGGGGTTCCTGAAAGGACCATGGGGATTATACCAAAGCTCCCAAACGGGCGGGAGAGTGCGGATGACTCTGCAGCACCGAATGAGAGAACTCCAGGTCCTCCTTAGCCAGAGTATCAAATTTGTAAAATTTTACAAACGTGTTCTCCCCTGACCACGTAGCTGCTCGGCAAAGTTGTAATGCCGAGACCCCTCGGGCAGCCGCCCAAGATGAGCCCACCTTCCTTGTGGAGTGGGCCTTTACAGATTTAGGCTGTGGCAGGCCTGCCACAGAATGTGCAAGTTGGATTGTGCTACAGATCCAACGAGCAATCGTCTGCTTAGACGCAGGAGCACCCATCTTGTTGGGTGCATACAATATAAACAACGAGTCAGATTTTCTGACTCCAGCTGTCCTTGCAATATATATTTTTAATGCTCTGACAACGTCCAGTAACTTGGAGTCCTCCAAGTCACTTGTAGCCGCAGGCACTACAATAGGCTGGTTCAGATGAAATGCTGACACCACCTTAGGGAGAAAATGCGGACGAGTCCGCAGTTCTGCCCTGTCCGAATGGAAAATCAGATATGGGCTTTTGTAAGATAAAGCTGCCAGTTCTGACACTCTCCTGGCCGAAGCCAGGGCTAGTAACATGGTCACTTTCCATGCGAGATATTTTAAATCCACCTTTTTTAGTGGTTCAAACCAATGAGATTTTAGAAATTCCAAAACCACATTGAGATCCCACGGTGCCACTGGAGGCACCACAGGAGGCTGTATATGCAGCACTCCCTTAACAAAAGTCTGGACTTCAGGAACTGAAGCCAATTCTTTTTGAAAGAAAATCGACAGGGCCGAAATTTGAACCTTAATAGATCCCAATTTGAGACCCATAGACAATCCTGATTGCAGGAAATGTAGGAATCGACCCAGTTGAAATTCCTCCGTCGGAGCACTCCGATCCTCGCACCACGCAACATATCTTCGCCAAATGCGGTGATAGTGTTGCACGGTTACTTCCTTCCTTGCTTTAATCAAAGTAGGAATGACTTCTTCCGGCATGCCTTTTTCCTTTAGGATCCGGCGTTCAACCGCCATGCCGTCAAACGCAGCCGCGGTAAGTCTTGAAACAGACAGGGACCCTGCTGAAGCAAGTCCCTCCTTAGAGGTAGAGGCCACGGATCTTCCGTGATCATCTCTTGAAGTTCCGGGTACCAAGTCCTTCTTGGCCAATCCGGAACCACTAGTATCGTTCTTACGCCTCTTTGCCGTATAATTCTCAATACTTTTGGTATGAGAGGCAGAGGAGGAAACACATACACCGACTGGTACACCCAAGGCGTTACCAGCGCGTCCACAGCTATTGCCTGCGGATCTCTTGACCTGGCGCAATACCTGTCCAGTTTTTTTTTGAGGCGAGACGCCATCATGTCCACCATTGGTCTTTCCCAACGGGTTACCAGCATGTGGAAGACTTCCGGATGAAGTCCCCACTCTCCCGGGTGAAGGTCGTGTCTGCTGAGGAAGTCTGCTTCCCAGTTGTCCACTCCCGGGATGAACACTGCTGACAGTGCTATCACATGATTCTCTGCCCAGCGAAGAATCCTTGCAGCTTCTGCCATTGCACTCCTGCTTCTTGTGCCGCCCTGTCTGTTTACATGGGCGACTGCCGTGATGTTGTCCGACTGGATCAACACCGGTTTTCCTTGAAGCAGAGGTTCTGCCTGGCTTAGAGCATTGTAGATTGCTCTTAGTTCCAGAATGTTTATGTGAAGAGACGTTTCCAGGCTCGTCCACACTCCCTGGAAGTTTCTTCCTTGTGTGACTGCTCCCCAGCCTCTCAGGCTGGCGTCCGTGGTCACCAGGATCCAATCCTGTATGCCGAATCTGCGGCCCTCCAATAGATGAGCACTCTGCAACCACCACAGAAGAGATACCCTTGTCCTTGGAGACAGGGTTATCCGCTGGTGCATCTGAAGATGCGACCCTGACCATTTGTCCAACAGATCCCTCTGGAAAATTCGTGCATGGAATCTGCCGAATGGAATTGCTTCGTAAGAAGCCACCATTTTTCCCAGGACTCTTGTGCATTGATGTACAGACACCTTTCCTGGTTTTAGGAGGTTCCTGACAAGCTCGGATAACTCCTTGGCTTTTTCCTCCGGGAGAAAAACCTTTTTCTGAACCGTGTCCAGAATCATCCCTAGGAACAGCAGACGAGTTGTCGGCATTAACTGGGATTTTGGAATATTCAGAATCCAGCCGTGCTGTTTTAGCACTTCTTGAGACAGTGCTAATCCCATCTCTAGCTGTTCTCTGGACCTTGCCCTTATTAGGAGATCGTCCAAGTATGGGATAATTAATACGCCTTTTCTTCGAAGAAGAATCATCATCTCGGCCATTACCTTTGTAAAGACCCGAGGTGCCGTGGACAATCCGAACGGCAGCGTCTGAAACTGATAGAGACAGTTTTGTACAACGAACCTGAGGTACCCCTGGTGTGAGGGGTAAATTGGAACGTGGAGGTACGCATCCTTGATGTCCAAGGACACCATAAAGTCCCCTTCTTCCAGGTTCGCTATCACTGCTCTGAGTGACTCCATTTTGAACTTGAACTTCTTTATGTACAGGTTCAAGGACTTCAGATTTAGAATAGGTCTTACCGAGCCGTCCCGGCTTCGGTACCACAAATAGAGTGGAATAATACCCCTTTCCCTGTTGTAGAAGAGGTACCTTGACTATCACCTGCTGAGAGTACAGCTTGTGAATGGCTTCCAAAACCGTCTCCCTTTCGGAGGGGGACGTTGGTAAAGCAGACTTCAGGAAACGGCGAGGCGGATCTGTCTCTAGTTCCAACCTGTACCCCTGAGATATTATCTGCAGGATCCAGGGATCTACCTGCGAGTGAGCCCACTGCGCGCTGAAATTCTTGAGACGACCGCCCACCGCCCCCGAGTCCGCTTGAGAAGCCCCAGCGTCATGCTGAGGCTTTTGTAGAAGCGGGGGAGGGCTTCTGTTCCTGGGAAGGAGCTGCCTGTTGGTGTCTCTTCCCCCTTCCTCTGCCTCGTGGCAGATATGAATATCCCTTTGCTCTCTTGTTTTTAAAGGAACGAAAGGGCTGCGGTTGAAAAGTCGGTGTCTTTTTCTGTTGGGGAGTAGCTTGAGGTAAAAAGGTGGATTTCCCGGCTGTAGCCGTGGCCACCAAATCTGATAGACCGACTCCAAATAACTCCTCCCCTTTATACGGCAAAACTTCCATATGCCGTTTTGAGTCCGCATCGCCTGACCACTGTCGCGTCCATAAACTTCTTCTGGCCGAAATGGACATAGCACTTACCCGTGATGCCAGTGTGCAGATATCCCTCTGTGCATCACGCATATAAAGAAATGCATCCTTTATTTGCTCTAAAGACAGTAAAACATTGTCCCTATCCAGGGTATCAATATTTTCAATCAGGGACTCTGACCAAGCTACTCCAGCACTGCACATCCAGGCTGTCGCTATAGCTGGTCGTAGTATAACACCTGTATGTGTGTATATACTTTTTTGGATATTTTCCATCCTCCTATCTGCTGGATCTTTAAGTGCGGCCGTCTCAGGAGAGGGTAACGCCACTTGTTTAGATAAGCGTGTGAGCGCCTTGTCCACCCTAGGAGGTGTTTCCCAGCGCGCCCTAACCTCTGGCGGGAAAGGGTATAAAGCCAATAACTTCTTTGAAATTAGCATCTTTTTATCGGGGGCAACCCACGCTTCATCACATACATCATTTAGTTCTTCTGATTCAGGAAAAACTATAGGTAGTTTTTTCACACCCCACATAATACCCTGTTTAGTGGTACCTGTAGTATCAGCTAAATGTAACGCCTCCTTCATTGCCAAAATCATATAACGTGTGGCCCTACTGGAAAATACGGTTGATTCGTCACCGTCGCCACTGGAATCAGTGCCTGTGTCTGGGTCTGTGTCGACCGAGTGAGGCAAAGGGCGTTTTACAGCCCCTGACGGTGTTTGAGGCGCCTGGACAGGCACTAACTGATTGTCCGGCCGTCTCATGTCGTCAAACGACTGCTTTAGCGTGTTGACACTATCCCGTAATTCCATAAATAAAGGCATCCATTCTGGTGTCGACCCCCTAGGAGGTGACATCCCCATATTTGGCAATTGCTCCGCCTCCACACCAATATCGTCCTCATACATGTCGACACACACGTACCGACACACAGCAGACACACAGGGAATGCTCTTAACGAAGACAGGACCCCACTAGCCCTTTGGGGAGACAGAGGGAGAGTTTGCCAGCACACACCAAAAGCGCTATGACAGGGATAGCCTTATAATAAGTGCTCCCTGTATAGCTGCTTTTATAATATAATTTTTGCCACTATTTTGCCCCTCCTCTCTTGTTTTACCCTGTTTCTGTAGTGCAGTGCAGGGGAGAGACCTGGGAGCCGTCCTGACCAGCGGAGCTGTGTGTCAGGTCCGGGTGTTTTTGTGAATCCGTTAACCTGGAACCAACCACAGGTGTAGGTGCTGGGGTATGAAGAAAACAGGGAGGACGAAGGAAGTTCCGTTTCATATATTTATTAAAGTAACAATTCAGTAAGGAGTTAAATGACTAGTTGTTAATCATCATTATACTGAAGTATTGCAGGAATGACAGAAATAATATGCAAGAGAAAACTCAGAAATAAATAAAAGAAATGTTCATGGAAACATATGCAAAAACAAGCTGAAGAATAAATGTTGAATTGTCCAAATATAAACAGGCTTTGATGCTGAACTGCAGATTGTGTTTAACTGGTTAATGCAGACATGGAGAATTAACTGTAAGAATTTGCAATGGAGTTTTAAGAGTTAACTGAGAGACTGTGAAGAATTATCCTTGTAATGACAACATAGAAAAAGTACTGAATTGGGTTACTTGCGGGTTCCGGAGATCACTGTGAAACTGTAGTAGATGGTGAGGTGATGAATGGGTTAAATGCAGAGTTGAACAAACGAACAGCTGAGGGAATTGGAATCCTCCAGACTTTGTATGATAGGCAGACAGACAAGGTAACCTCATGCAGGACACTGGGAATCCAAGTATTTCCAATAGGTGTGCAATTGACTGATAGCACAATGGAGAGCCGGTAGATCTTTGGCAGTGAAGGCTGCAAAACGGACCTCTGGGAACGGAGGCGATATCTGGACCACGGGAATCACACAGGAATGCACGGAGAGAGTTCAGAGCTAGAGCACAGCTTTGATACAACAAAGCACTGGCCCAGAGTGACATAATCCCAGCCTACTTAAAGGCAGCACAAGCACGGGATTGGCTTACACCTGCCCACAGGTGTTTTCACAAGTGCTCAGTATTAGCTATTTGGTCTCCAACATGGCCACCTCCTATACAGCAGACACACCGCAGTGCCTTAGGCCATTTGGTCCCCGCACTCACAGTTCCCAGACTCTGCATTACCTGTGCCATTGATCACGCCGTGTCCCCACACGGGCGCACAGCACCGCGAGCAACCGCACTGGCAACGGATGAACCCCAGAACCCGCAAAGGTGAGAGACCGGTTCGTGACACTGTGTAAGGAAAATGGCGCTGTGTGCTGAGGAGATAGGCCCCGCCCCTTTTTCGGCGGGCTCGTCTCCCGCTCTTTAGTGTATTCTGGCAGGGGTTAAATATCTCCATATAGCCCCCGGAGGCTATATGTGAGGTATTTTTTAGCCAAATAGGTTTTCATTTGCCTCCCAGGGCGCTCCCCTCCCAGCGCCCTGCACCCTCAGTGACTGCCGTGTGAAGTGTGCTGAGAGGAAAATGGCGCACAGCTGCAGTGCTGTGCGCTACCTTTAGAAGACTGAGGAGTCTTCTGCCGCCGATTCTGGACCTCTTCATGTTTCAGCATCTGCAAGGGGGCCGGCGGCGAGGCTCCGGTGACCATCCCGGCTGTACCTGTGATCGTCCCTCTGGAGCTGATGTCCAGTAGCCAAGAAGCCAATCCATCCTGCACGCAGGTGAGTTCACTTCTTCTCCCCTAAGTCCCTCGTTGCAGTGATCCTGTTGCCAGCAGGACTCACTGTAAAATAAAAAACCTAAGCTAAACTTTCTCTAAGCAGCTCTTTAGGAGAGCCACCTAGATTGCACCCTTCTCGGCCGGGCACAAAAATCTAACTGAGGCTTGGAGGAGGGTCATAGGGGGAGGAGCCAGTGCACACCACCTGATCGGAAAGCTTTACTTTTTGTGCCCTGTCTCCTGCGGAGCCGCTATTCCCCATGGTCCTTTCAGGAACCCCAGCATCCACTAGGACGATAGAGAAAAGTATTTATTATATGATTATTGCAATAAAAGATGTTTTGCATATCACAGATGACCCCTCTGTCCCTGACACGAGGGTATGCATGTTTAAGGAAAAGAAGCCTGAGGTAACCATTCCCCCATCTCATGAGCTGAACGCGTTATTTGAAAAGGCTTGGGAAACTCCAGACAAGAAACTGCAGACTCCCAAGAGAATTCTTACGGCGTACCCTTTCCCCGCACAGAACAGGTTACGGTAGGAATCCTCGCCCAGGGTGGACAAGGCTTTGACGCGCTTGTCCAAAAAGGTGGCGCTACCGTCTCCAGACACGGCAGCCCTCAAGGATCCTGCTGATCGCAGACAGGAATCTACCTTAAAATCAATTTATGCACATACGGGTACCTTGCTCAGACCGGCAATAGCGTCGGCTTGGGTATGTAAGCGCAGTAGCAGCATGGGCAGATAACTTGTCATCTGACATGGATACCCTAGATAGGGATGGCATTTTATTAACCTTGGGTCACATTAAAGACGCAGCCTTATATATGATAGACGCTGCGAGAGACGTTGGGCTGTTAGGTTCAAGAGCCAACGCCATGGCAACTTCTGCTAGGCGAGCCCTGTGGACCCGCCAATAGACGTGTGATGCCGACTCAAAGAGACATATGGAAGTTTTGCCTTACAAGGGTGAGGTTTTATTTGGGGAGGGTATCGTGGACCTGGTTTCCACAGCTACCGCGGGTAAATCTACTTTTTTACCTTATGCTCCCCCACAGCAAAAGAAAACTCCACAATATCAGATGCAGTCCTTTCGGTCGCATAAGTCCAGAAGAGGTCGGGGTTCTTCCTTCCTCGCCAGAGGTAAAGGTAGAGGTAAAAGAATGCCTGCTACGGCTAGTTCCCAAGAGCAGAAGTCCTCCCCGGCTTCTACTAAATCCACTGCATGACGCTGGGGCTCCGCTGAGGGAGCCCACGCCGGTGGGGGCACGTCTTCGACTCTTCAGCCAGGTCTGGGTTCAGTCAGACGTGGATCCTTGGGCGATGGAAATTGTATCCCAAGGCTACAAGCTGGAATTCGAAGAGGTGCCTCCTCGCCGATTTTTCAAATCGGCTTTACCAGCTTCTCCCCCCGAGAGGGAAATAGTTTTAGCTGCAATTCAAAAACTGTGTCAACAGCAAGTGATTATCAAGGTTCCCCTAGTCCAACAGGGGAAAGGGTACTATTCAACTTTGTTTGTGGTTCCGAAAACGGATGGCTCGGTCAGACCCATTCTGAATCTAAAATCCCTAAACCTGTACTTGAAAAAGTTCAAATTCAAGATGGAATCGCTCCGGGCAGTTATCTCCTGCCTGGAAGGGGGGTATTTTATGGTGTCTCTAGAAATAAAGGATGCATACCTTCATGTCCCCATATATCCCCCTCATCAGGAGTACCTGAGATTCGCTGTACAGGACTGTCATTACCAGTTTCAGACGTTGCCGTTTGGGCTTTCCACGGCCCCGAGGATTTTCACCAAGGTAATGGCGGAAATGATGGTGCTCCTGCGCAGGCAGGGAGTCACAATTATCCCGTACTAGGACGATCTCCTGATAAAAGCGAGATCGAGAGGTCAGTTGCTGAAAAGCGTGTCGCTCTCCCTGAGAGTGCTGCAGCAGCATGGCTGGATTCTAAATCTACCAAAGTCACAGTTGATTCCAACGACTCAGCTATCTTTCGTAGGCATGATTCTGGACACGGAACAGAAGAGGGTTTCTCTAACGTCCTAGAGGATGCTGGGACTCCGTAAGGACCATGGGGATAGACTGGCTCCGCAGGAGACATGGGCACTTTAAGAAAGACTTTGACTCTGGGTGTGCACTGGCTCCTCCCTCTATGCCCCTCCTCCAGACCTCAGTTTGATACTGTGCCCAGTGGAGACTGGGTGCATTTCAGGAGCTCTCCTGAGTTTCCTGTAAGAAAGCATTTTTGTTAGGTTTTTTATTTTCAGGGAGCCTGCTGGCAACAGACTCCCTGCATCGAGGGACTGAGGAGAGAGAAACAGACCCACTTCTCTGAGTTTCAGGGCTCTGTTTCTTAGGCTACTGGACACCATTAGCTCCAGAGGGATCGGTACGCAGGTCTCACCCTCGCCGTCCGTCCCAGTGCCGCGCCGCCGTCCTCCTCGCAGAGCCGGAAGAAAGAAGCCGGGTGAGTATGTGAGGAAAAGACCATCTGAGGCGACAGAAGACATTTGGATCTTCACTGAGGTAACGCACAGCACTGCAGCTGTGCGCCATTGCTCCCCTTTACCTCACACACTTCGGTCACTGTAAGGGTGCAGGGGGGGGCGCCCTCGGCAGCAATATAAGCCTCTCTTATGGCAAAGATAGATATATACATGTACAGCTGGGCACTGTACATGTATATAAAGAGCCCCCGCCATGTATTGAAAAATTTGAGCGGGACAGAAGCCCGCCACCGAGGGGGCGGGGCTTCTCCCTCAGCACTCACCAGCGCCATTTTTCTCCACAGCACCGCTGAGAGGAAGCTCCCCGGACTCTCCCCTGCTTGACACACGGTGACAGAGGGTTTTAAAGTAGAGGGGGGGGGGGCACATAATTGGCGCATATATACAAAACAGCGCTACTGGATAAACATACTGTGTTTTTTCCAGGGTCATATAGCGCTGGGGTGTGTACTGGCATACTCTCTCTCTGTCTCTCCAAAGGGCCTGGTGGGGAACCGGTCTTCAGAAAAGAGCTTCCCTGTGTATGTGTGGTGTATCGGTACGTGTGTGTCGACATGTCTGAGGTTGAGGGCTCACCTAAGGAGGAGGGGGAGTTTATGAATGTTAGGTGTCCGTCGGCGGTGCAGACGCCGGACTGGATTGATATGTGGAATGTTAAGTGCAAGTGTCGATTACGATGATACAAAATTACAGCCAAAGTTGGCTAAATGTATTCGATATATGATTATCGCAATAAAAGATGTGCCGCATATCACTGAGGAACCCCCTGTCCCTGACACGAGGGTACACATGTATAAGGGAAAGAAACCTGAGGTCTCCTTTCCCTCCTCACATGAGCTGAACGAATTATGTGAAAAAGCGTGGGAAACTCCAGACAAAAAACTGCAGATTCCCAAAAGGATCCTAACAGCGTATCCTTTCCCGTCGCAGGACAGGATACGGTGGGAATCCTGCCCTAGGGTGGACAAGGCCTTGACGCGCTTATCAAAAAAGATAGCGCTTCCATCCCAAGATACGGCTACCCTCAAGGATCCTGCTGACCGCAAGCAGGAGGTTACCTTGAAGTCCATTTACACACATTCTGTTACGTTACTCAGACCGGCTATTGCGTCGGCCTGGGTTTGTAGTGCTGTAGCAGCATGGACAGATTCCTTATCAACAAATATTGAGACTCTTGATAAGGATACCATTTTACTGACCCTAGGGCATATAAAAGATGCTGTCTTGTATATGAGGCATGCTCAAAGAGACATTAGTTTACTGGGTTCCAGGATAAACACTATGTCTATTTCTGCTAGGCGTGTCTTATGGACCTGACAGTGGACTGGTGATGCCGACTCCAAGAGACATATGGAGTTGTTGCCTTACAAGGGTGAGAAATTGTTTGGAGAGGGACTCTCTGACCTCGTCTCCACGGCTACGGCAGGTAAATCAAATTTTTTGCCATATATTTCCTCACAATCTAAGAAAGCGCCTCATTATCAAATGCAGTCCTTTCGTTCCAATAAAAGCAAGAGAGCACGTGGATCGTCCTTTCTTGCCAGAGGTAAGGGCAGAGGGAAAAAGCTGCCCAACACAGCTAGTTCCCAGGAACAGAAGTCCTCCCCGGCCTCTGCAAAATCCACCGCATGACGCTGGGGGCTCCCCTGAGGGAGTCCGCTCCTGTGGGGGCACGTCTTCGACTGTTCAGCCACGTCTGGGTCCACTCACAGGTGGATCCATGGGCAATAGAAATTGTTTCCAAGGGTTACAAGCTGGAATTCGAAGAGGTGCCTCCTCGCCGGTTTTTCAAATCGGCCCTACCGAAACACCCCCTGGAAAGGGAGATAGTGTTACATGCGATTCACAAATTGTGTCTTCAACAAGTGGTGGTAGAGGTTCCCCTGCTTCAAAGAGGGCAGGGGTACTACTCAACTCTGTTTGTGGTCCCGAAACCGGACGGTTCGGTCAGACCCATTTTAAATTTAAAATCCCTGAACCTTTACTTAAAACGGTTAAAGTTTAAGATGGAATCGCTCAGGGCGGTCATCGCCAGCATAGAAGGGGGAGATTTTTTGGTATCTCTGGACATAAAGGATGCATACCTGCATGTTCCCATATATCCTCCTCATCAGGCGTACCTGAGATTTGCGGTACAGGATTGTCATTACCAATTTCAGACGTTGCCGTTTGGGCTTTCCACGGACCCGAGAATTTTCACCAAGGTAATGGCGGAAATGATGGTGCTCCTACGCAAGCAGGGTGTCACAATTATCCCGTACTTGGACGATCTCCTCATAAAAGCGAGATCACGGGAGAAGTTGCTCAACAGCGTATCACTTTCACTGAATGTGTTACAGTGACACGGCTGGATTCTCAATATTCTAAGTCGCAGCTGAATCTTACAACTCGTCTGCCCTTCTTGGGCATGATTCTGGACACAGACCAGAAGAGGGTTTTTCTTCCGACAGAAAAAGCGCAGGAACTCATGACTCTAGTCATGAACCGGTTGAAACCAAAACAAGTGTCAGTACATCATTGCACTCAAGTTCTGGGAAAGATGGTGGCAACATACGAAGCCATTCCATACGGCAGATTACATGCAAGGACCTTCCAATGGGACCTATTGGACAAATGGTCCGGGTCGCATCTGCACCTGCATCAGCGGATCACCCTGTCCCCCAAGGCCAGAGTATCTCTCCTGTGGTGGCTAAACAGTGCTCACCTTCTAGAGGGCCGCAGGTTCGGCATGCAGGACTGGATCCTGGTGACCACGGACGCGAGCCTCCGAGGTGGGGGAGCAGTCACACAGGGAAGAAATTTCCAAGGACTTTGGTCAAGTCAGGAGACTTGTCTCCACATCAACATCCTGGAACTAAGGGCCATATACAACGCCCTACGTCAAGCGGAGATCTTACTTCGCAATCGACCAGTTCTGATCCAGTCAGACAACATCACCGCAGTAGCTCATGTAAACCGCCAAGGCGGCACAAGGAGCAGAGTGGCGATGGCGGAAGCCACCAGAATTCTTCGCTGGGCGAAGAATCATGTAAGCGCTCTGTCAGCAGTGTTCATTCCGGGAGTGGACAACTGGGAAGCAGACTTCCTCAGCAGACACGATCTGCATCCGGGAGAGTGGGGACTTCATCAGGAAGTCTTCGCGCAGATTGCAAGTCGGTGGGGACTACCCCAAATAGACATGATGGCATCCCATCTCAACAAAAAGCTACAAAGGTATTGCGCCAGGTCAAGAGACCCTCAGGCAGTAGCTGTGGACGCCCTAGTGACACCGTGGGTGTTCCAGTCGGTATTTATGTTTCCTCCTCTTCCTCTCATACCCAAGGTGTTGAGGATAATAAGAAAAAGAGGAGTGAGAACAATTCTCATTGTTCCAGATTGCCCACGAAGGACCTGGTATCCGGATCTGCAAGAAATGCTCATAGAAGATCCGTGGCCTCTTCCTCTAAGGCAGGACCTGTTACAACAAGGTCCCTGTCTGTTCCAAGACTTACCGCGGCTGCGTTTGACGGCATGGCGGTTGAACGCCGGATCCTAGCGGAAAAGGGTATTCCGGATGAGGTCATTCCTACGCTAATAAAGGCTAGGAAGGCAGTGACGTCTAAACATTATCACCGAATATGGCGAAAATATGTTTCTTGGTGTGAGGCCAGGAATGCTCGTTTTCTTCACTTCCTACAAACTGGAGTGAATTTAGGCCTAAAGTTAGGCTCCATTAAAGTTCAAATTTCGGCCTTATCCATTTTCTTTCAGAAGGAATTGGCCTCTTTACCTGAAGTACAGACTTTTGTGAAGGGAGTACTGCATATTCAGCCTCCTTTTGTACCTACGGTGGCGCCTTGGGACTTTAATGTGGTGTTAAAGTTCCTTAAGTCTCATTGGTGTAAACCACTGAAAACAGTGGAGTTGAAATATCTCACTTGGAAGGTGGTCATGTTGTTGGCCTTGGCTTCAGCTAGGCGAGTTTCGGAATTGGCGGCTTTATCACATAAAAGCCCCTATCTGGTTTTCCATATGGATAGAGCGGAGTTGCGGACCCGTCCTCAATTCCTACCTAAGGTGGTCTCATCCTTTCATATTAACCAACCTATTGTCGTGCCTGTGGCTACTCGTGACTTGGAGGATTCCGAGTCCCTTGATGTGGTCAGGGCTTTGAAAATTTACGTGGCCAGAACGGCTAGGATCAGAAAAACAGAAGCACTGTTTGTCCTGTATGCAGCCAACAAAGTTGGCGGCCCTGCTTCAAAGCAGACTATTGCTCGCTGGATCTGTAACACGATCCAGCAGGCGCATTCTACGGCAGGATTGTCGTTGCCAAAATCGGTTAAGGCCCATTCCACTAGGAAGGTGGGCTCGTCTTGGGCGGCTGCCCGAGGGGTCTCGGCACTACAGCTGTGTCGAGCTGCTACTAGGTCGGGGTCAAACACCTTTGCAAAGTTCTATAAGATTGATACCCTGGCTGAGGAGGACCTCCTGTTTGCTCAATCGGTGCTGCAGGGTCATCCGCACTCTCCCGCCCGTTTGGGAGCTTTGGTATAATCCCCATGGTTCTTACGGAGTCCCAGCATCCTCTAGGACGTAAGAGAAAATAAGATTTTAAACCTACCGGTAAATCTTTTTCTCGTAGTCCGTAGAGGATGCTGGGTGCCCGTCCCAAGTGCGGACTACTTCTGAAAGACTTGCATATATATATATATATATATATATATATAGTTATTGCTTACATAAGGGTTATGCTATAGTTTCATCGGTCTTGGACTGATGCTATGTTGTTTTTTCATGCTGTTAACTGGGTAGTATATCACAAGTTATACGGTGTGATTGGTGTGGCTGGTATGAATCTTGCCCTTGGATTACAAAAATCCTTTCCTTGTACTGTCCGTCTCCTCTGGGCACAGTTTCTCTAACTGAGGTCTGGAGGAGGGGCATAGAGGGAGGAGCCAGTGCACACCCAGAGTCAAAGTCTTTCTTAAAGTGCCCATGTCTCCTGCGGAACCAGTCTATCCCCATGGTCCTTACGGAGTCCCAGCATCCTCTACGGACTACGAGGTTTAAAATCTAATTTTTTCTCCCAATGGAAAAAGCCCAGGAACTCCAGAACATGGTCAGGGACCTGCTAAAACCAAAAAGAGTGTCAGTCCATCAATGCACTCGAGTACTGGGAAAAATGGTGGCGACCTACGAGGCCATCCCCTTCGGCAGGTTCCATGCGAGGACGTTTCAGTGGGACCTTCTGGACAAGTGGTCGGGGTCCCATCTACAAATACATCAGAAAATAAGCTTGTCCCCCAGGGCCAGGGTGTCTCTCCTGTGGTGGCTGCAGAGTGCTCACCTTCTCGAGGGTCGCAGGTTCGGCATTCAAGACTGGGTTCTGGTGACCACGGACGCGAGCCTCCGAGGATGGGGAGCAGTCAGACAAGGAAGAAATTTTCAGGGACTATGGTCAAGCCAGGAGGATTGTCTACACATCAACGTACTGGAATTGAGGGCCATATGCAACGGCCTACGACAAGCGGAGTATCTTCTTCGCGGCCTACCGGTGCTGATTCAATCGGACAACGTCACAGCCGTGGCTCATGTAAACCGCCAAGGCGGGACAAGGAGCAGAGTGGCAATGGCGGAAGCCACCAGGATTCTTCGCTGGGCGGAAAATTACGTAAGCGCTCTGTCAGCAGTCTTCATTCCGGGAGTGGACAACTGGGAAGCAGACTTCCTCAGCAGACACGATCTCCATCCAGGAGAGTGGGGACTTCATCAAGAAGTTTTTTCAGAGATAACAAGTCGTTGGGGACTTCCTCAAATAGACAGGCGTCACGCCTCAACAAGAAGCTTCTGAGATATTGTGCCAGGTCAAGGGACCCTCAGGCAGTAGCTGTAGACGCCCTGGTGGTCTATGTGTTCCCTCCTCTTCCACTCATCTCAAAAATATTGAGAATCATAAGACGAAAAAGAGTGCAGACAATACTCATTGTTCCGGATTGGCCTCGAAGGGCCTGGTATTCAGATCTTCAGGACATGCTCACAGAAGATCTTCCTCTCAGGGAGGACCTGTTGCAGCAGGGCCCCTGCGTGTTCCAAGACTTAACGCGGTTACGTTCGACGGCATGGCGGTTGAACACCGAATCCTAGCTGGGAAAGGTATTCCGGAGGAAGTCATCCGGTATCCGGACTCCAGGTTGACAACAAAAAGGTCGACACCTTAGGTCGACGCCAATTGGTCGACACACCTTAGGTCGACATGGACAAAAGGTCGACAGGAACAAGGTCGACATTGAAAAAGGTCGACATGAGTTTTTCACAATTTTTTTCTTTTTTGGAACCTTTTCATACTTAACGATCCACGTGGACTACAATTGGAACGGTAATCTGTGCAGAGCGAAGCGGAGCGAAGGCACCATGCCCGAAGCATGACAAGCGAAGCGAGCCATGCGAGGGGACGCGGTGCACTAATTGGGGTTCCCGGTCACTCTACAAAGAAAACGACACCAAAAAAACATAAAAAAACTCATGTCGACCTTTTCCCATGTCGACCATGTCCACCTAAGGTGTGTCGACCAATTGGTGTCGACCTAAGGTGTGTCGACCTTTTTGTTGCCGACCTGGAGTCCCAGACACAGTCATCCCTACTCTGATAAAGGCTAGGAAGGAGGTGACGGCGAAACACTATCACCGTATCTGGAGGAAGTATGTATCTTGGTGTGAAGCCAAGAATGCTCCTACGGAAGATTTCCACCTGGGCCGTTTTCTCCACTTTCTACAAACAGGAGTGGATATGGGACTATAGTTAGGCTCCATTAAGGTACAGATTTCGGCCCTACCAATATTCTTTCAGAAGGAATTGGCTTCTCTCCCGGAAGTCCAAACTTTTGTGAAGGGAGTACTGCACATCCAGCCTCCTTTTGTGCCCCCAGTGGCACCATGGGACCTTAACGTGGTGTTACAGTTCCTAAAATCACACTGATTTGAACCTCTTCAAACGGTTGAATTAAAATTTGTAACTTGGAAAGTGGTCATGTTGCTGGCCTTGGCATCTGCAAGGCGGGTGTCCGAATTGGCGGCTTTGTCTCACAAGAGCCCCTATCTGATTTTCCATGTGGATCGAGCAGAGTTGAGAACTCGTCCTCAATTTCTGCCTAAGGTGGTTTCGTCATTTCATATGAACCAACCTATTGTGGTGCCTGTGGCTTCGGGGGACTTAGAGGATTCCAAGTCCCTTGATGTAGTCAGGGCCTTAAAAATTTATGTAGCAAGGACGGCTTGAGTTCGGAAAACAGAGGCACTGTTTGTCCTGTATGCGGCCAACAAAGTTGGCGCTCCTGCTTCTAAACAGACTATTGCTCGCTGGATCTGTAACACGATCCAACAGGCTCATTCTACGGCTGGATTGCCGGTACCAAATTCGGTAAAGGCCCATTCCACTAGGAAGGTGGGCTCTTCTTGGGCGGCTGCCCGAGGTGTCTCGGCATTGCCGCGCGGCTACTTGGTCGGGTTCAAACACTTTTGCTAAATTCTACAAGTTTGATACCTTGGCTGAGGAGGACCTCATGTTTGCTCAATCGGTGCTGCAAAGTCGTCCGCCCGGTCTGGAGCTTTGGTATAATCCCCATGGTCCTTACGGAGTCCCCAGCATCGTCTAGGACGTAAGAGAAAATAAGATTTTAAACCTACCGGTAAATCTTTTTCACCTAGTCCGTAGAGGATGCTGGGCGCCCGTCCCAGTGCGGACTACATTCTGCAAGACTTGTATATAGTTATTGCTTACATAAGGGTTATGTTACAGTTTTAATCAGTCTCTGGCTGATGCAGTTTTGTTTCATACTGTTAACTGGTTCGTATGTTCCAAGTTGTACGGTGTGGATGGGTGTGGGCTGGTATGTATCTTGCCCTTAGATTAACAAAAATCCTTTCCTCGTACTGTCCGTCTCCTCTGGGCACAGTTCTCTAACTGAGGTCTGGAGGAGGGTCATAGAGGGAGGAGCCAGTGCACACCCATCTAAAGTCTTTAGAGTGCCCATGTCTCCTGCGGAGCCCGTCTATACCCCATGGTCCTTACGGAGTCCCCAGCAACCTCTACGGACTAGGAGAAAAAGATTTACCGGTAGGTTTAAAATCTTATTATTTCTAATAGTTCTGATTTACCCTGCTCGTGTTACATTGCTACGTGAAGGCTATATCATACTACGCTGTAACACTATCCATTCAGCTGGGATCGGTATGAAACGCCTGGCGTACGAGATGTCGGATGTCAGTATACTGTCAAAGTCGAAAAATATTGCAGTACACACATCACGTACAAACTAAGCACAGATGGCCTCCATGCGCGTACTTGCTCTGCTGTGCGTGCGCATATTCGCAATTTGCGTATGGTCGCTCCTGCGGCCCTGCGTATTAGCGCGTGGTATGAGTATTGACGGTAGAGTTTGTGGACGCATGGAAGGCTATCAAAACATATTACATATTTAATCCAAATAGTGCACAATGTACACATAGTTTCCCTGCACCACATCAGAAAGTAACAGCAGTTTAAATGGTATCAGAACAAAGGGATTCACCTTTACAGAATAGGAGGGGACAGAACAAGGTTATAAGGTGGTGTTTGGTATCCAGCTGAAGGGTATTTTAAGGGTAACATTCCGGTGTTGGTTTGAGAAATATTGCATGTTCCTGCGGATAGTTATGTGCAGGAGCAGAATATAGATATAAACTGTATTTACTGTACATTATGTATGCGGCGGGAATCCAAAGGAGACCACCCACAAGAGCAGTTGGGAAAGACATCGCCTACCTATTCAAACCGACCTATGACCTCTCCTGTACTGTAAATGTGCATCCCTGTGTCCAATGGACAAAGAGATTACAGTATCTATTGTATTGCTTTTTGGAAGAATTGTATAAAGAGAGCCTGCTGCAGGCCTGGTCATGACACAAGACTCACAACGTTATCTATCAGATGACGGAGGACCGGACCGGGTAGCGCAAGCTAATCCACTCACGTATGTACCATTGAATGTAGCCATTATTCTGTTGTATTGTATTGTTTATATTGTAACCCCCTTTCAGCAATAATACGCTGTGGTGTCGGAACCCAGTGGTTTAGCCACAGACTGGTGTCGTGTCTTTCTTTCCCTGCTAAGGTTTAAAGTGTAATAACATCACACTGCATTGCTGCATAAGGTTTAAAGTGTATTAGTAACGCATCACATTGATGTATAAGGTTTAAAGTGTGTTCACTGGGTGTGTACGCACTGTGTGTACTTTGTACCGTCAGTGCGGCGTTTGTACGCTAAGTCCGTACACAGCACGGGACTTTGTACGCTAATAGCGTACAAAGTACGTAGAGTGTGTATTAAGTACAGCGGCCGCAGCGGCTCCATGGTAAAGTGTATTTAAGGTGTGTTTAAGGTATAGCTTTCATTCCTGCATATAAAACGGCATTGTCAATACCGACATCGGCAACCCGTCCGCCAGAATGCAGGCAGCAGGGCAAGCACATCAAGGCCCCTTACGAGCTCGCTGCGTTCACCACGATGCAAGCACAGTGACTCGCTTCACTAGCCACAAGTTATATTCTCCCTCTATGGGTGTCGTGGGCACCCACAGAGGGAGAATTACCTACCTTGTCAGTATTCCGGTGGCGGGATTGTACCCCTGTCAGTATAACAGAGTCGGTATTTTGATCGTCGGGATCCTGAGGGGTGGTATGTTAACTGCACACTATTCAGGTTACCAAAAAACTATTTGTGCAGAGGAACTGCAAATCATGACAGTCTTTCTACTTCAACAATGTACCCCACTTGCGACATATTTTCACACACGTGTATAGCACATACACATACTGTACCGCAGTAGCAAATTTACCGCTATGTGACCTGGGCTGAATCTTGAAGGTGCGCCAGTGTCCTGCACCGCACCACACAAACTCCAAATAAACTACAGCTCCCAGCAGCCCATGCAGTTGTAGTTTACTTTTAGTTTGTGTACAGCGGTGCGGTGCCGGACTGTTCGGCTAGGTCAGCCTCCTTCCCGCCTCCTGTCCCAATGGCGGGCGGCAGCACTGTGCACTGAAACAGACTGCCTCTTCTCCTCATTCGTGTGCGGCCAGCTCTCGCCGGCAGCTCCAGCTCCTTCAGCTTGTCACCTGCAACCACGCGGCTGCCAGCCTGCTACAGTATGTGTACTTGGTAAGAGGCGAAGTACCGTGGGCATTATGTGTGTAAGCTGCACAACTACCGTGGGCATTAGATGTGTAAAGGGCACAACTACCACGGGCATTATGTAGGGGGCACAACTACCTTGGGCATTATGTATAAGGGGAACTACTGTGTGGCGTAATGTGTATAAGGGAAACTACTGTGTACTGTAACCTGAATAAGGGGCAATACTTTGTGACGCAGCACGAATAAGGTACTTGGCATACGCTGACTGACTGGGATGGGGGATTGTTTGAGGAAAGGGGGCCCCAAATCAGTGCCTTGCTTAGGGCCCCATGAGGTCTAAATCTGCCTTTGCTGTACTACGTTTAACAGATCACAACTAAAAATACTGTAGCTAAAGCCAAAACTGTGGGGGAGATTTTTATTCCCAAGTATAATTGACATCCTAGAAGCCTTAATAAGAAGACAGCACAAAACAATGTGCAGAGCACATGTAAATAGATGACAAGCATCTAATCTGGGAGAAAACTTTTCTCTTTTTCTTGTTTAGAATAACCCCTCCCTTCCATGCACCTACCATTTTATATTGCTGTTCTGAGAGGCACACATGGGAACAACATTTGGTGGGCATGCCGGTTCTTATAGTGCCATATGGAGGATCTAGAAGTGACTGCAGGTGAACTGGCTCTCAATTTAGATATATTTTTGTATGTGCTATTATCATGGAGCATAACAATAAGCAATTATAGAACTCAGAGTGCGTGCTATTATCATGTAGCGTTAGGGACCACCGGTATCAGAGAAGCCTTGATGTGGCCTGGTGGCTTGACCATATTCTTGTAATTACAGTACAGTGTGTTTTGGTGTGCTGGTGGAAAACAGTTTGCAACCAGCACGTTAAAAACTACACTACTAAAGATTAAAATGCTAACACTTCACACAAAAGAACAGATACTACTCACAAATAAATATGAAAGAGTTTAAAGGCAGCAATACTACATAGATGTTTTTTTTATTAAAAAGCATGTTTCTTATGGTCATTTTTCTTAGCTGGCCTTATATGTATCAATATCTTTCTCTGGAGGGGTGATTGCTGCCAGGCACACATGGACACACACACACACATACATGATCATAACACCAGGATGGAGATTTGCGTTGGAGATTGTAGCCCCATTGGGCTACAGTAGCTGTGATAACTGGGTCGTAGGTGAAGCTGCATGCTCGAATAAAGCTGGGTACAGACTTGACCAATCCTTGGGAGATCAGACTCCCGACTGACCTCTCTGTCAGACATTGGGCAAGCGTGTACCCTCTGCTGGCCGACCTGTTCCCCCATCCTGGTAGCCTGTCAGGTCTCCTGGTTTTTAAACATGATTAAAAACTAGGAGACCCGATAGTCAACCAATACTGTAGTGTGTTGGCTGTTGAGAAAGAGCTGGTGACTGATCTCTGCACACTGTCAGTGCGGAGGCGGTTCTGGATCCGGAGAGATCCCGACACTGTCCGTTGATGCTGCTGACTCGGTAGATATGGCGGCGGGGCACTGCGGGCATGTTTCCTGTATGATCCAGTCCCTGCCGCCATTAGTGCAGTTTGGCAGTGAGTGCACTATGGAGGAATTTCCAGTTTTAAACTGGCACCGTGATGACATTTCTAAAATTCAAGATGGCTTGTTTTTATTTTATATTTTCTTTGCTGGCCTTAATGCCCTTAATGTCTGGGCATGCTGGCATCTGTGGTTCTCCAAGTGTCAGCATGCTGGGGCTGGCTTGAGGAGACCTGTAGGCCACCTGTAAAGAATGTTATTAACAGATCATGAACCC
Organism: Pseudophryne corroboree; assembly: GCF_028390025.1. NCBI lineage: Eukaryota > Metazoa > Chordata > Amphibia > Anura > Myobatrachidae > Pseudophryne > Pseudophryne corroboree. The sequence goes on from NC_086448.1 coordinate 177,265,124, forward strand.
TGCACCCACCTCTACCAGGTGTGCGGGGCACATCCCTGGGCTGAAAGCCTAGGGCTGGTAGTTGCTCGGGAGTGGGGACCACACTTTGAGGAATTCGAGCCCGGGGCTCACCAGTTTTGGGGCTGGTTAATGTAATGGAAAGGTGACCCCACATCAAGTGTTCCCCTGCTATGAGGTTATCCTCCTGGCTGGTTCAACCTAGTGCTGGTTGATTGAAAATAGGGGTAAACACCAGTGTGGAATTCTCCCTAATTTCCATTACCAAATCAGGCTGAGGGGTGCAGAGCTGATTTTTGTTTTTTATTGAGACTCCACATTTATTTATTTAATTTTATTGACTTTTTTTAATATTGGAAACATTAAAATCCCGTCCCCAACCCCCATAATAATTCTCAACCTGCCCCATTGTTCTTAAATTCCTACCTTGCCCCCAACACATTATCATTACTAAATCCCACTTCCCACAGTAAAATTAAATTTTTTGAGCAGTTTTTTTCAGAAGGCACAGATTGGAGGTCTGCTGAAAAACTGGACAAGTGTGTAGCAAGGATAAGATGTAGAATCTGCTAGCAGTTCTGCAGTAGGATCGTATAAAGTCTGATCTGCTGAGGATTAGACGAGTGTGTACCCAGCTTTACACTTCTCTTCATGCAGACCGTATCAGTAGCCTGGACACGGCTTACTGGACGCAGAGTGGAAGAAGCAGTGTATTACTGCGCAGGTTTAGATTTGCAAATATGCAGGAATGAAGGACAAGATAGAGAAGTACAGGATACTTGTAGTAAGATTACAGGTTTGCAATATGCAGGGTTGCAAGATAGCACTTGGCAGGTTAGCAGGATTGCCCAAATCAGGATATCAGGATTTCACAGTGTGCCGCATTATGCAATCCTAAGTACCAAGACCTCTTTGCCAGCAACTGGGAGATTAAATAGGGCACCCTTTCCGGTAATTGCACCAGCTTTCCTGGAGTTGGCTGAATGCCCAAAAGAAGTCATTCTAAGATGGCAGCGCCCATAGACTGGAGTTGTGGGAACCGCTGGGAAGGATGACCGTCCAAGAGGTAAGTTGGAAAGGGACCCTGAGGGCAGTAACAGACATTGCCAAACTGGCTTCAGGGCCATGGTATACGGCATGTGATAAACACCAGGTCATGAGAAGGTAGAAGGGGGAAGAGCAATAAGGATTTCAGTGCTAGAGCTCACATTCTAAGCCTCATCTGTTACACCCGCTGCAGAGAGGAACAGCTGCCGGGGAAAAACAAAGCCACGATGTAACGATGTGCTGATGATTGGTGGTCCGATATGTCGGCCACTGATGTCTGGGTAAAATATAAATAAATGTAAAAAAAAACAAAAAACAATATTTTACAAATGAAAGGATGTCCGGCACTCAAGGTCACAGATTATAAATTGCTGCAGTGTCCTCCTGGTGATGTATAAAAGCTTCACAAAATATCCAGTATGGGTGATGGCGGCACTCAGCAGTCCTGATGCTGTCAATTTAAGTAAACATCAGTTTATTGTACCAACATGTTACAGGGACAACACCCCGTCCTCAGTATAGTCCAGTGGATTATTGTTGCCTTAATCGTGATGTGTGCAGCTGTTTACTTACTGGGATGAACTAGCTGTTACTATTCTTTTAAAAGAGGGCAGTTTAGAAGTCTTCCCTGGCATTCAGTGAGCCAGTAGCTGGTTGTTTTGTTTCATGGATGCACCTTAAAATTGTCACTACCGAAGCTTGTCTTGATAAAGAGTCACAATATTGGATCGAAATGTCGACTACTTAAAGCCAGATTTATTAAGAAACTTGCTAATGAAGATAATTCTTGGAGTGTGCAGCCCCATTCCATTGGACACTACATTTTATATATATATATATATATATATATATATATATATATATATATATATACACACACACACACACACATACATACATACACATATACACACACACACATACACAGCTGTGCTCATAAGTTTGCATACCCTAGCAGAATTTGTGATTTTCTGGCCATTTGTTAGAGAATATGAATGATAACTCACAAACTTTTCTTTCACTCATGGTTAGTGGTTGGGTGATGCCATTTATTGTCAAACAACTGTGTTTACTCTTTTTAAATTATAATGACAACAGAAATACCCAAATGACCCTGATCAAATGTTTACATATCCTGGAGATTTTGGCCTGATAACATGCACACAAGTTGACACAAACGGGTTTGAATGGCTACTAAAGGTAACCATCCTTACCGGTGATCTGTTTGCTTGTAATCAGTGTGTCATCCAGTGCTGCAGTGACGTGTCTGGATTCTGAGTCATGGGGAAAGCAAAAGAATTGTCAAAGGATCTGCGGGAAAAGGTAATTGAACTGTATAAAATAGGAAAGGGATATAAAAAGATATCCAAGCAATTGAGAATGCCAATCAGCAGTGTTCAAACACTAATTAAGAAGAAGTGGAAAATGAGGGATTCTGTGGAAACCAAATCACGGTCAGGTAGACCAACAAAAATTTCAGCCACAACTGCCAGGAAAATTGTTCGGGATGCAAAGGAAAATCCACAAATAACTTCAGCTGAAATACAGGACTCTCTGTACAAAGGTGGTGTGGTTGTTTCAAGATGCACAATAAGGAGGCATTTGAAGAAAAATGGGCTGCATGGTCGAGTCGCCAGAAGAAAGCCATTACTACGCAAATGCCACAAAGCATCCCACTTACAATACTCCAAACGGCACAGAGACAAGCCTCAAAACTTCTGGAACAAGGTCATTTGGAGTGATGAGACCAAAATTTAACTTTTTGGCCACAACCATAAACGTTACATTTGGAGAGGAGTCAACAAGGCCTATGATGAAAGGTACACCATTCCTACTGTGAAACACGGAGGTGGATCACTGATGTTTTGGGGATGTGTGAGCTTCAAAGGCACTGGAAACTTGGCCAAAATTGATGGCAAGATGAATGCAGCATGTTATCAGAAAATACTGGAGGAAAATTTGCACTCATCAGCCCGGAAACTGTGCATGGGATATACTTGGACGTTCAAACATGACAATGATCCAAAACACAAGGCCAAGTCGACCTGTCATTGGCTACAGCAGAATAAAGTGAAGGTTCTGGAGTGGCCATCTCAGTCTCCTGACCTCAATATCATTGAGCCACTCAGGGGAGATCTCAAACGTGCAGTTCATGCAAGACAGCCCAAGAATTTACAGGAGCTGGAGGCTTTTTGCCAAGAACCAAATAAAAAAAGTACTATGCTAAAATGTGTGTCAGCTGTCCCGACTATCAGAAAAGGCAAATGTAGACAAATTAATTCTCCTCGCCTTATTAAGGACTGCTGCTCTCAAAGTAAATGGGTTGTTGATTCCCAATTTAGTATAGAAACAGAGAGAAAATGAAAGCGCTGTCCAAAATAAAGGCTCTTTATTAAAAATTCATTATAAAACATTAACAGATAAAATTTAATAATACCACCTAATTTATAAAAATTATATGTGGACCTTGAAGCAACCTCCACAGTAATTGATAATACCAAACACAGCTAGCACAGTGGCTACACTAACACATATATGGAACAATGTAACATAAAATATGTGATACAATTATCTCCACACTGCACCTTTGTAAGCACAATGACCGCACTGATATATACAACCTGCTGAAAGCTATATTTAAATCACTGTCTACATCACAACCCAGACATATCTAGAGGAATAGATGACATATGAATTCAAGATAGCTTAAATCCTCCCGCTGAGATAGCATTTATGATGTTTATACTGAGCAATGTCTCTGATGGTATATATGCTGGAGTTTGCAGGGAATAGTCAGAGTGATTAACGGTATCTTTATACAAACTGTTGATTACCAGCTCAATAAATTGTAACGGGTGTCCCCATTTGCTACAACAGTGCAGGTGTAGGTTGTTGATGAAAGTGTGCCGAATTCACAGTTTATTCTGTGTCCACTGCGGCCATATCAATTTAATGTATGCTCACCAGTGCCGTTTTTTAATGCTGCAACTCTCGCCGGGCATCTGATCCTGTCCCTCACAGCGCTCAGTGGCTTCACCGCTAACCCGATGCCGTGACTCTCCCGCTGGAAAGATGTTATGCAGTAACAGGGGTATTTGAGAATCGTCCGGCCAGTCATTTTACAGTGGATTTGCAAGCACGGTTATCAGCTGGATACTGGCCCTTGGTGAGCGCGGTCGTACAGATCCTCACCGGCACTTGGAGAATTGCAGGCTGCTTTTAAGATAGCTTATGTCCACATCGGCAGGGGTCACACTTAACGCGTTTCTCAGACCCGTGACTATGGCTGTCGGAAACAGCATCGATTGACCAAACTATATATATATATATATATATGTATATATATATATATACACACACACACACACACACACACACACACACACATATACACACATACATACATATATACATATACACATATATACATATACCTGTGTAGCTTGTAGACAGAAGTCCCGGTGCCTGTGGTAGGTATTACAGCGAACACCCATATACATCAGAGAATGTCCGCAGTCATAAATCACCAGTAGACGGCAGATATAGCAACGTTGCTAAAACCGTAGTCCACTGGTGATTTATGACTGCGGACATGCTGTGATGTGTGTGTATATTATTTATCTCTCTCTCTATATATATATATATATATATATATATATATATATATATAGCGTGTGTATGTATAATAGTGATGAGCGGATTCGGTTTTACTCGGTTATCAAAACGGCATCTTATTGGCAATCCAAAACACGCGACATCCGTGAGCCAATAAGATGCTGTTTTGAGAACCGAGTAAAACCGAATCCGCTCATCACTATTAATATATATATATATATATAATAAGAATTTACTTACCGATAATTCTATTTCTCATAGTCCGTAGTGGATGCTGGGAACTCCGAAAGGACCATGGGGAATAGCGGCTCCGCAGGAGACTGGGCACAAAAGTAAAAGCTTTAGGACTACCTGGTGTGCACTGGCTCCTCTCCCTATGACCCTCCTCCAAGCCTCAGTTAGGATACTGTGCCCGGACGAGCGTACACAATAAGGAAGGATTTTGAATCCCGGGTAAGACTCATACCAGCCACACCAATCACACCGTACAACTTGTGATCTGAACCCAGTTAACAGCATGATAACAGAGGAGCCTCTGAAAAGATGGCTCACAACAATAATAACCCGATTTTTGTAACAATAACTATGTACAAGTATTGCAGACAATCCGCACTTGGGATGGGCGCCCAGCATCCACTACGGACTATGAGAAATAGAATTATCGGTAAGTAAATTCTTATTTTCTCTGACGTCCTAGTGGATGCTGGGAACTCCGAAAGGACCATGGGGATTATACCAAAGCTCCCAAACGGGCGGGAGAGTGCGGATGACTCTGCAGCACCGAATGAGAGAACTCCAGGTCCTCCTCAGCCAGGGTATCAAATTTGTAGAATTTAGCAAACGTGTTTGCCCCTGACCAAGTAGCTGCTCGGCAAAGTTGTAAAGCCGAGACCCCTCGGGCAGCCGCCCAAGATGAGCCCACTTTCCGTGTGGAATGGGCTTTTACAGATTTTGGCTGTGGCAGGCCTGCCACAGAATGTGCAAGCTGAATTGTACTACAAATCCAACGAGCAATAGTCTGCTTAGAAGCAGGAGCACCCAGCTTGATGGGTGCATACAGGATAAACAGCGAGTCAGATTTTCTGACTCCAGCCGTCCTGGAAACATATTTTCAGGGCCCTGACTACGTCCAGCAACGTGGAATCCTCCAAGTCCCTAGTAGCCGCAGGTACCACAATAGGCTGGTTTAAGTGAAACGCTGAAACCACCTTAGGGAGAAATTGAGGACGAGTCCTCAATTCTGCCCTGTCCGTATGAAAAATTAGGTAAGGGCTTTTATAGGATAAAGCCGCCAATTCTGAGACACGCCTGGCTGAAGCCAGGGCTAACAGCATTACCACTTTCCATGTGAGATATTTTAAGTCCACAGTGGTGAGTGGTTCAAACCAATGTGATTTTAGGAACCCCAAAACTACATTGAGATCCCAAGGTGCCACTGGAGGCACAAAAGGAGGCTGTATATGCAGTACCCCCTTGACAAACGTCTGAACTTCAGGAACTGAAGCTAGTTCTTTTTGGAAGAATATCGACAGGGCCGAAATTTGAACCTTAATGGACCCTAATTTTAGGCCCATAGACAGTCCTGTTTGCAGGAAATGCAGGAAACGACCCAGTTGAAATTCCTCTGTAGGGGCCTTCCTGGCCTCACACCACGCAACATATTTACGCCAAATACGGTGATAATGTTGCAGTTACATCCTTCCTGGCTTTGATCAGGGTAGGGATGACTTCATCCGGAATGCCTTTTTCCTTCAGGATCCGGCGTTCAACCGCCATGCCGTCAAACGCAGCCGCTGTAAATCTTGGAACAGACAGGGTCCCTGCTGGAGCAGGTCCTTTCTTAGAGGTAGAGGCCACGGGTCCTCCGTGAGCATCTCTTGAAGTTCCGGGTACCAAGTCCTTCTTAGCCAATCCGGAGCCACGAGTATAGTCCTTACTCCTCTCCTTCTTATGATTCTCAGTACCTTGGGTATGAGAGGCAGAGGAGGGAACACATACACTGACTGGTACACCCACGGTGTTACCAGAGCGTCCACAGCTATTGCCTGAGGGTCCCTTGACCTGGCGCAATATCTGTCCAGTTTTTTGTTGAGGCGGGACGCCATCATGTCCACCTTTGGTTTTTCCCAACGGTTCACAATCATGTGGAAGACTTCTGGGTGAAGTCCCCACTCCCCCGGGTGGAGGTCGTGTCTGCTGAGGAAGTCTGCTTCCCAGTTGTCCACTCCCGGAATGAACACTGCTGACAGTGCTATCACATGATTTTCCGCCCAGCGAAGAATCCTTGCAACTTCCGTCATTGCCCTCCTGCTTCTTGTGCCGCCCTGTCTGTTTACGTGGGCGACTGCCGTGATGTTGTCTGACTGGATCAACACCGGCTGACCCTGAAGCAGAGGCCTTGCCTGACTTAGGGCATTGTAAATGGCCCTTAGTTCCAGGATATTTATGTGAAGTGACGTTTCCATGCTTGACCACAAGCCCTGGAAATTTCTTCCCTGTGTGACTGCTCCCCAGCCTCTCAGGCTGGCATCCGTGGTCACCAGGACCCAGTCCTGAATGCCGAATCTGCGGCCCTCTAGAAGATGAGCACTCTGCAACCACCACAGGAGAGACACCCTTGTCCTTGGAGACAGGGTTATCCGCTGATGCATTTGAAGATGCGATCCGGACCATTTGTCCAGCAGATCCCACTGAAAAGTTCTTGCGTGGAATCTGCCGAATGGAATCGCTTCGTAAGAAGCCACCATTTTTCCCAGGACCCTTGTGCATTGATGCACTGACACTTGGCCTGGTTTTAGGAGGTTCCTGACTAGGTCGGATAACTCCCTGGCTTTCTCCTCCGGGAGAAACACCTTTTTCTGGACTGTGTCCAGAATCATCCCTAGGAACAGCAGACGTGTCGTCGGAATCAGCTGCGATTTTGGAATATTTAGAATCCACCCGTGCGGTCGTAGTACTACTTGAGATAGTGCTACTCCGACCTCTAACTGTTCTCTGGACCTTGCCCTTATCAGGAGATCGTCCAAGTAAGGGATAATTAAGACGCCTTTTCTTCGAAGAAGAATCATCATTTCGGCCATTACCTTGGTAAAGACCCGGGGTGCCGGGGACAATCCAAACGGCAGCGTCTGAAACCGATAGTGACAGTTCTGTACCACAAACCTGAGGTACCCTTGGTGAGAAGGGCAAATTGGGACATGGAGGTAAGCATCCTTGATGTCCAGAGACACCATATAGTCCCCTTCTTCCAGGTTCGCTATCACTGCTCTGAGTGACTCCATCTTGAATTTGAACCTTTGTATGTAAGTGTTCAAGGATTTCAGATTTAAAATAGGTCTCACCGAGCCGTCCGGCTTCGGTACCACAAACAGCGTGGAATAATACCCCTTTCCCTGTTGTAGGAGGGGTACCTTGATTATCACCTGCTGGGAATACAGCTTGTGAATGGCTTCCACTACCGCCTCCCTGTCGGAGGGAGACGTTGGTAAAGCAGACTTCAGGAACCGGCGAGGGGGAGACGTCTCGAATTCCAATTTGTACCCCTGAGATACTACCTGCAGGATCCAGGGGTCCACTTGCGAGTGAGCCCACTGCGCGCTGAAATTCTTGAGACGGGCCCCCACCGTGCCTGAGTCCGCTTGTAAGGCCCCAGCGTCATGCTGAGGACTTGGCAGAAGCGGGGGAGGGCTTCTGTTCCTGGGAAGAGGCTGCCTGCTGCAGTCTTTTTCCCCTTCCTCTGCCCCGGGGCAGATATGAGTGGCCTTTTGCCCGCTTGCCCTTACGGGGACGAATGGACTGAGCCTGAAAAAACTGTGTCTTTTTCTGCTGAGAGGTGACCTGGGGTAAAAAGGTGGATTTCCCAGCCGTTGCCGTGGCCACCAGGTCCGATAGACCGACCCCAAATAACTCCTCCCCTTTATACGGCAATACTTCCATATGCCATTTGGAATCCGCATCACCTGACCACTGTCGCGTCCATAACCCTCTTCTGGCAGAAATGGACAGCGCACTTACTCTTGATGCCAGAGTGCAAATATCCCTCTGTGCATCTCGCATATATAGAAATGCATCCTTTAAATGCTCTATAGTCAATAATATACTGTCCCTGTCCAGGGTATCAATATTTTCAGTCAGGGAATCCAACCAAGCCACCCCAGCACTGCACATCCAGGCTGAGGCGATTGCTGGTCGCAGTATAATACCAGTATGTGTGTATATACTTTTTAGGATATTTTCCAGCTTCCTATCAGCTGGTTCCTTGAGGGCGGCCGTATCAGGAGACGGTAACGCCACTTGTTTTGATAAGCGTGTGAGCGCCTTATCTACCCTAGGGTGTGTTTCCCAACGCGCCCTAACCTCTGGCGGGAAAGGGTATAATGCCAATAATTTTTTAGAAATTAGCAGTTTTTTATCAGGGGAAACCCACGCTTCATCACACGCCTCATTTAATTCATCTGATTCAGGAAAAACTACGGGTAGTTTTTTCACACCCCACATAATACCCTTTTTTGTGGTACTTGTAGTATCAGAAATGTTCAAAACCTCCTTCATTGCCGTGATCATGTAACGTGTGGCCCTACTGGAAAATACGTTTGTTTCCTCACCGTCGACACTGGAGTCAGTGTCCGTGTCTGGGTCTGTGTCGACCATCTGAGGTAACGGGCGCTTTAGAGCCCCTGACGGTGTTTGAGACGCCTGTACAGGTAATAACTGATTTGCCGGCTGTCTCATGTCGTCAACAGTCTTTTGTAAAGTGCTGACACGGTCACGTAATTCCTTCCATAAGACCATCCAGTCAGGTGTCGACTCCCTAGGGGGTGACATCACTATTACAGGCAATTGCTCCGCCTCCATACCATTTTCCTCCTCATACATGTCGACACAACGTACCGACACACAGCACACACACAGGGAATGCTCTGATAGAGGACAGGACCCCACTAGCCCTTTGGGGAGACAGAGGGAGAGTTTGCCAGCACACACCAGAGCGCTATATATATATATACAGGGATAACCTTATATAAGTGTTTTTCCCTTATATAGCTGCTGTATAGATTTATCTGCCAAATTAGTGCCCCCCCTCTCTTGTTTTACCCTGTTTCTGTAGTGCAGGACTGCAGGGGAGAGTCAGGGAGCTTCCCTCCAACGGAGCTGTGAGGGAAAATGGCGCCAGTGTGCTGAGATAGGCTCCGCCCCCTTCTCGGCGGCCTTTCTCCCGCTTTTTTAAGGAAAAATTGTCAGGGGTTAAATGCATCCATATAGCCCAGGAGCTATATGTGATGTATTTTTTGCCATCTAAGGTGTTTTTATTGCGTCTCAGGGCACCCCCCCAGCGCCCTGCACCCTCAGTGACCGGAGTGTGAAGTGTGCTGAGAGCAATGGCGCACAGCTGCGGTGCTGTGTGCTACCTTATTGAAGACAGGACGTCTTCTGCCGCCGATTTTCCGGACCTCTTCAGTCTTCTGGCTCTGTAAGGGGGCCGGCGGCGCGGCTCTGGGACCCATCCATGGCTGGGCCTGTGATCGTCCCTCTGGAGCTAATGTCCAGTAGCCTAAGAAGCCCAATCCACTCTGCACGCAGGTGAGTTCGCTTCTTCTCCCCTTAGTCCCTCGGTGCAGTGAACCTGTTGCCAGCAGGATTCACTGAAAATAAAAAACCTATACTTAAACTTTTTCACTAAGCAGCTCAGGAGAGCCACCTAGTGTGCACCCTTCTCGTTCGGGCACAAAAATCTAACTGAGGCTTGGAGGAGGGTCATAGGGGGAGGAGCCAGTGCACACCAGGTAGTCCTAAAGCTTTTACTTTTGTGCCCAGTCTCCTGCGGAGCCGCTATTCCCCATGGTCCTTTCGGAGTTCCCAGCATCCACTAGGACGTCAGAGAAATATATATATATATATATATATATATATATATATATATACACACACACACACACACACACACACACACACACACACACACATATACACACTAGGTGCTTCATCGCGCCCTACGGGCGCTCTTCACACCGTCGCAAGGGGCTACGCCCCCTTAACCCTTGCATGCCTTTCTGGGGTTCAGTATTTGTATTATATAAAGTATTACCTGCATTCCTTTGTTAGTGGTTAAATATTGCACAATGAAAGGGCGTGCGATGGTGAAGGAGGCGCAGCCCCTTGCGACGGCGTGAACAGCACCTGCAGGGCACGATGTACAGAATGTAGCGGGTGCGGGGGGGACTGCGGATGGTGTCTGTAGATGCTGCAGGTGGAGGGGGAGCAGAAGTGGGGGTGGGGCCCGGATGGGGAAGAGTCGGGAGGTGCTGCGGGTGGGGGAGGGGCAGAGGAGTGGGGGATGCAGATTGGGGAGTGGTCCGGAGGCACTGCAGGTGGGGGAGGGGCAGGGGTGCCATGGGTGGGAGAGGGGCAGGTGTGGGGATGTTGTGGATGGGTGAAGGGTTCCGGAGGTGCTGTGGGATGGGAAGGGGCGGGAGTGCCGGGGGTGGGGTAGGGGTCCGCAGGCGCCATGGGTAGGGGAGGGGCAGGTACGGGTGGTGCGGCGCATAGGGAAGGAGGTCCGGAGGTGCTGCTGGTGGTGTAGGGGCAGGTGCGGTGGTGCCATTGGTGGGGGAGGGGTGGGTGAGGGGGGGACCGCGGATGGAGGAGGGTGTCTGCAGATGCTGCGGGTGGAGGGGGGCAGGTGTGGGGGGAGACATATAAAGGGGGTGGATGGTGGAGGGGGCCTGGAGGTGCTGTGGGTGGTGAAGGGGCGGAGGAGTGGGAGCCGCGGGTGGTGTAGGGGGTCTGGAGGCACAGCGTGTGGGGGAGGGGTGGAGGGGAAGGTGCGGAGGTGTGGTGCATTGGTGAGAGGTCTGGAGGCGCTGCGGGTATTGTACCTGCCAAAAATGTAGTTGGAGGGTATGCAGTAACAGGGCCAGGAAAGGGGTGACGGGGCCAGGACAGGGGTGACGGGGCCAGGACAGAAATGACAGGGACAGGATAGGGGTGACAGGCCAGGGTAGGGGTGGCAGGAACAGGACAGGGGTGACAGGGCCAGTATAGGGTTGACAGGGCAAGCACAGGGGTAACAGGGCCAGGATAGGGGTAACAGGGCCAGCATAGGGGTAACAGGGCCAGCATAAGGGTGACAGGGCCAGCATAAGGGTGACAGGGCCAGCATAAGGGTGACAGGGCCAGCATAAGGGTGACAGGGCCAGCATAAGGGTGACAGGGCCAGCATAAGGGTGACAGGGCCAGCATAAGGGTGACAGGGCCAGGATAAGGGTGACAGGGCCAGGATAAGGGTGACAGGGCCAGGATAAGGGTGAAAGGGCCAGGATAAGGGTGGCAGGGCAAGGCCAGGGGTGACAGGGACATGACAGAACACAGGGCACGGGAGAGATTGGTATTAGGGACAAAACAGTGGTGACAGACAGATGTGTCTTACCGGAGTCACTGCTGCTGGCTGCTGCTGTTCCACTCCAACCTGTTGGGATCTGCTGCTGGTGGAGACTTGGCATGGCTGACTCTCTTAGGCTGGAGTCCTGCTTCCTCTGCCCGTCCGCATCCCTCCCCCCCTCCTCAGTCACACACCGCAGACCTCGCGCAGCTGCCGGGCACTGTGGTAAGGGGAGACTGGGAGTGACTGGTTAGCCCCCAGGAGATGCTGCGGCTGGAGGGAGGAGGGGGTCGGAGCCTGCAAGCAGCTCGGACTTCTGCAGCGTTACCCGCCGGCTAAAGTGTGTGAAGGAGCTGGGCGCACCTCACTGTGGGTGGCAGCGCTGCAGGTAGCGGTGGGGTTTCCGGGGCGGGAGATAACAGAGGCAGTACGGAAGCTGCACAGCGGCAGGTGCCCCACAAAACTGCAGCTAAGAAGCGTGGAGTGTGCCAGAAAGTGACGCTCCTCTGCGCCAGAGAGGGGGGGGGGGGGGTCAAGCACACAGTGAGCCGGTGCCCGTCTGTCTGTACGGCAAACCCCCTCACGCACCACCATACCTCCCAAATGTCCCGATTTTCACGGGACAGTCCCATTTTTTGGGGTCTGTCCCGCTGTCCCACCCGCGGGTCGCAGTGTCCCGCGGTAACGGGGGGGGTCAGTTGGAAAGCTCCTGTACTCGCTGTTCTGCTTAGCAGAGCAGCGGTGAATAGTGGAGACAGAGGGAGAGGGGGCATCAGGGGGTATGGTTTAAGGGGGGGTTCCAGCAGCAGAGCCGGATTAAGGGGGGGGGGGGGCAGGGGGTACGTACCGTTGGCCCCACAGTTTTAGGGGGGCCCCCGGCTCGAGTAGCTCTGTCCCAGCTCAGAAACGCCCCCCCCCCCCCCGTCCTGCCAGCAACAACGGCAGCATTGTGCTACTGTCAGCACACGCTGCTGCGTGTTGGCAGGTCTGTGGTGTTGCAGGGAGGCAGCAGTCTCCCTGCTTTCTTCTGCCTGTGCGGGTGTGTAAGGGGGAGTGACCACCTCCTCTGGATTTACCCCTAGCTGAGGGGCCAAAATTCCATTTTAAAAAAAAAACAGCAAAATTTGCGTAAGGGGGCGTGGCCTCGCGTCCCGCGATTAGGCCACGCCCCCAACCCACAGAAATGAGATAGGGCTCCCCTGTCTCAAGTGCCCTGGCCCCCCCGGACTCATAATCAGCCCCTGGGGGCATGCCAGCAGCTCACAGAGCGCTGGGCATGCCCCCTCATTGACGAAAACGGGGCCCTCCTGTGAAGCCACGCCCCCTTTTCGCCGCGTGTGTGTCCCTCCTTCTGCCTAAGAAAGCTCCTGCAGAAAGCTGGGAGGTATGCACCCCTGCCTGTGCCATGCCCATACTATCTGCTTCTGCTCCTAGTCTCCTGTAGATTTGGCCAGATCTGTGACTCATTTGACTAACTCCGCCCACTGTTGTGACTCCGCCCAGCGTTAGCAAATGAATCACAAAGTCACAGATCTGGGCTATTATATAGGAGATTATATATATATATATATATATATATATACACACATACACACACACACATATATATATATATACACACACATACATATACATATACACACACACACACACACACACACACACACACACACAATGGTGTTGGATAAGTTTTAAATAGATGTCCTTAGCCTAATTAAATCCTGGGGGGGGTAAAAAATGAGTTTTTGGGAAAAATATTAGCTATTTAAGTGGTTAAAATAGGATTTTGATAACTACCGGTAAATCCTTTTCTCCTAGTCCGTAGTGGATGCTGGGGACGACATCAAGACCATGGGGTATAGACGGGATCCGCAGGAGACATGGGCACTCTAAAGACTTTTCATTGGGTGTGAACTGGCTCCTCCCTCTATGCCCCTCCTCCAGACCTCAGTTGTAGGAACTGTACCCAGGGAGACTGACATTTCGAGGAAAGGATGTACTTTAAACTAGTGTTGAAATATCTACCAACTCACACCCTCAACCATGCCGCACACATGGCATTCAACATAACACATGCCAACAGGCATGAACCAATTGCAGCAACATGTTGAAAACTAAGATAACACAACTTGTGTAACTCTAATAACTAAACTGCAGGTAAGGTACTCACTGGGACGGGCGCCCAGAATCCTCTACGGACTAGGAGAAAAGGATTTACTGGTAGGTATCAAAATCCTATTTTCTCATACGTCCTAGAGGATGCTGGGGACGACATCAATACCATGGGGTCTATACCAAAGCTCCAGTACGGGCGGGAAAGTGCGGATGACCCTGCAGCATCAATTGACCAAACTTTAGGTCCTCATCAGCCAAGGTGTCAAACTTGTAGAACTTAGCAAATGTGTTTGACCCTGACCAAGTAGCTGCTCAGCAGAGTTGTAATGCCGAGACCCCCCGGGCAGCCGCCCAGGATGAGCACACCTTCCTAGTGGAGTGGGCATTTACCGACGTCGGTAACGGCAATCCAGCCGTAGTATGAGCTTGCTGAATTATATTTCTGATCCAAGGTGCAATAGTCTGCTTGGAAGCAGGACACCCAATCTTGTTGTGAGCATACAGGACAAACAGAGCCTCTGTTTTCCGTATACGAGCCGTTCTAGCAACATAGACTTTCAAAGCTCTAACCACATCTAGAGATTTCGAATCAGTGAATGTGTCAGTAACAACTGGCACAACAATAGGTTGGTTTATGTGGAAAGACGAAACCACCTTCAGAAGAAAATGTTGTCGAGTCCTCAACTCTGCCCTATCTTCATGGAAGATCAGGTAAGGGCTCTTGTGAGACAAGGCCACCAATTAAGACACCAGTCTTGCAGATGCCAAAGCCAAAAGCATCACCACTTTCCAAGTGAGAAACTTCAACTCTATCTTTTGTAGAGGCTCAAACCAATCCGATTGAAGGAACTGTAATATCACGTTAAGGTCCCATGGTGCCACTGGAGGCACAAATGGAGGCTGGATGTGCAGAACCCCTTTCACGAAGGTCTGAACCTCTGGAAGAGAGGCCAATTGTTTTTGGAAGAACACTGACAAGGCCGAAATCTGAACCTTGATTGATCCCAATCCGAGGCCCGCCTCCACACCTTGCTGCAAAAAATGGAGAAAACGCCCTAAATGAAACTCTTCCGTAGGAGCTTTCTTGGATTCACACCAAGATACATATTTTCTCCAAATACGGTGGAAATGTTTCGACGTTACTCCTTTTCTAACCTGAATAAGGGTGGGGATGACTTCCTAGGGAATACCTTTCCTGGCTAGGATCCGACGCTCAACAGCCATGCCGTCAAACGTAGCCGCAGTAAGTCTTGGTACACGCACGGCCCCTGCTGCAGCAGGTCCTCTCAAGGAGCAAGAGGCCGAGGATCTTCTATGAGCAACTCCTGAAGATCTGGGTACCAAGCCCTCCTTGGCCAGTCTGGGACAATGAAGATTGCTCGAACCTTTGTTTTCCTTATGATCCTGAGTACCTTTGGGATCAGCGGAAGTGGAGGGAGGACATACACTGACGGAAAAACCCACTGGGTCACCAGTGCATCCACTGCTACTGCTTGAGGGTCTCTCAACCTGGAACAGCATCTCTGAAGCTTCTTGTTGTGACGCAACGCCATCATGTCTATTTGAGGAACTCCCCAAAGACTTGTCACTTCTGCGAAGACTTCTTGGTGGAGACCCTACTCTCCTGGATGGAGATCGTGTCTGCTGAGGAAGTCTGCTTCCCAGTTGTCTACT
Organism: Pseudophryne corroboree; assembly: GCF_028390025.1. Taxonomy (NCBI): domain Eukaryota; kingdom Metazoa; phylum Chordata; class Amphibia; order Anura; family Myobatrachidae; genus Pseudophryne; species Pseudophryne corroboree. The sequence goes on from NC_086448.1 coordinate 177,280,950, forward strand.
CCCGGAATGAATATTGCAGACAGAGCTTGTAGATGTTTTTCTGCCCAGCGGAGGATTTTTGTCGCCTCTGCCATTGCCGCTCTGCTTTTCGTTCCGCCCTGCCTGTTTATGTATGAGACTGCTGTTACATTGTCCGCCTGGATATGCACGGGACGGTCTTGTAGAAGCTGTACCGCATGTTGAAGGCCGTTGTAAATGGCTCTTAGCTCCAGCACGTTTATGTGAAGGCAGGCATCCTGATGTGACCAACGTCCCTGGAAGTTTTCTCCCTGAAAGACTGCTCCCCAGGCTCGGAGACTTGCAACCGTGGTTACCAGGACCCAGTCCTGAATCCCGAACCTGCGTCCCTCTAGCAGGTGAGAGCTGTGCAACCACCACAGGAGCGAAATCCTGTTTTTTGACGACAGGATTATCTTTCTGTGCATGTGTAGGTGTGACCCCGACCACATATCCAACAGGTCCCACTGGAATACCCTGGCATGGAACCTGCCAAATTGTATGGCCTCGTAGGCCGCCACCATCTTCCCCAACAACCGAATGCACTGATGGATCAACACACTCGATGGTTTCAATATCTGTTTTACCATTTTCTGGATTTCCAGAACCTTTTCCAGCTGAAGAAATACCCTCTGAACTTCTGTGTCCAGAATCATCCCGAGGAAAGACAACCTTGTCGTCGGTTCCAATTGTGACTTTGGGTAATTTATGATCCACCCGTGTTGTTGGAGTATTGACAGAGAGAGTGATATGTTTTTTAACAACTGCTCCATGGATCTCACCTTTATCAGGAGATCGTCCAGATAAGGAATTATGTTGACTCCTTTCTGACGAAGGAGGACCATCATCTCCGCCATCACCTTGGTGAATACCCTCGGCGCCATGGAGAGACCGAAAGGCAATGTCTGGAATTGGTAATGGCAATCCTGAACCGCGAATCTCAGATAAGCATGGTGAGGAGGATAAATGGGAACATGCAGGTAAGCATCCTTTATGTCCACCGACACCATGTAGTCCCCCTCCTCCAGACTGGCAATCACCGCCCGAAGCGATTCCATCTTGAACTTGAACCATCTCAGGTAGCAATTCAGATCTTTTAGAGTTAGGATCAGTCTGACCGAGCCGTCCGGCTTCGGAACAACAAAGAGGCTTGAATAAAAAAAAAACGCCCTTGTTGTGACAACGGTACCAGGACTATGACCTGGTCTTGACATAATTTTTGGATTGCCGCTGTTACTTCTTCTCTTTCTGGCGAAGAAACTGGCAAGGTCGATTTGAAAAATCGTCATGGAGGAACGTCTTGAAACTTCAGTTTGTATCCCTGGGATACTATTTGCAACAACCAGGGATCCAGGCCAGACAGAATCCAACCCTGGCTGAAGAGTTTGAGATGTGCCCCCAACCGAGCGGCCTCCCGCAAGGGAGTTCCAGCGTCATGTGAGGATTTGGCAGAAGTAGGGGTAGACTTCTGCTCTTGGGAACCTGGAGCCGCTGTGGGCTTTTTTCCCCTTCCCTTCCTGCAAAGAAGGGGGAACCTCTCGCCTTTTTGTATTTATTGGGCCGAAAGGACTGCATTTGCGGATGATAAGTCTTTTTTGCCGGTGCAGGCGCAGAGGGCAAAAATGTCGACTTACCTGCGGTAGCCGCCGAGACTAACGCATCCAGGCCATCGCCAAATAAGGCCTCACCTTTATATGGGAGCACCTCCATGATTCTTTTGGAATCCGCATCCGCGTTCCACTGGCGAATCCACAACGCCCGCCTAGCCAATACTGCCATGGTAGCAGCTTGTAAACTCAAGAGTCCAATATCCTTCATTGCTTCCAGCATGTAGGCGGCAGCGTCTTTGATATTCCCTAACTTAAGGAGTATCTCATCTTTATCAATCGTGTCAATTTCTTATGACACTCTTTCTGACCATTTTCTCAATAGCGCGACTCACCCAAGCGCAGGCAATAGTGGGCCTGATCAGTGTACCATTGGTAACATAAATGGATTTCAATGTCGTTTCCATTTTGCGGTCCGCCGGCTCTTTAAGAGAAGCCGTGCCAGGAGCAGGGAGAAATACCTTCTTTGTCAACCTGGAAAGTGCACTGTCTAACACAGGGGGTGACTCCCATTTTTTCCTGTCCTCACCTGGGAAAGGGTAAGCTATGTGAATCCTTTTGGGAATACGAAATTTTTTATCAGGATTCACCCATATCCCTTCAAACAGAGCATTTAGTTTGTGTAAAGGAGGGAACGGGACTTTGGATTTCTTTTCCTTACATAAATAAGCCTTCTCCTGAGGTACAGGAGTGGTTTCTGTAACCTCCAACACGTCCCTTATAGCCACAATCATATATTGTATATTTTTTGCCAATTTATGATCTATCTCTCTGGATTCACAATCGTCGACACAAGAATCAGAGTCCGTGTCGGTATCAGTGTTTACAACATTTGCAAATGGTCTCTTATGTGACCCAGAGGGGTCGCCTGCATAAGGAATAACAGCATCCTGAAAAATCACATCTTCCACAGATTTTCTCCAGCATGCAGCCTTAGATTCAGACTTACCTAACCTTCGGTTAATCAGATGCACACTGTCACGTATCTCTTTCACCCATGCAGGCTCTTGGTGTGCCGGTAGCGCCACCACATTACAAGTCTGTGTCCCTAAAATGGCTTCCTCCGGGGAGGAACTCCCTGCCTCAGACATGCTTCACACGTGTACAGCACACTCACAGACACACTGGGACTTATTTTGGCGACAAACCCACAGTAAAATCTGTCAGAGGGACACAGGATAGGAGCAGCCAGTCCACAATCCCAGCACCAGTATTGCCTGTGAACACAGTATGCCCACAGCCCAACAGCGCCTTTAAATAGTCATTTACACTACTAAATGCACCACAATCGCTTTGTGCCCCCCCTTAAAAGCACCCTGTACTTGTCAGAAGTGGAGGAGAGGACCAGCGTGTTCTCTGCAGCCTGAGGAGAGAAAATGGCGCTGAGCAGTGTGCTGGCTGCCTGAGGAAGAAGCTCTGCCCCCGCAATGGCGCGTCCTTACACTCAGTATACTTTCTAATATTTATACTGGCGGGGGTAGGGCTGTGCCAGCGGCATCTTATGCCCCCTTTTAGTTAGTTTGAGGTATTTTTCTTGCTGCCCATAGGCATCCGCAATAGCACTAATATGGTAATGCAGCAGGAGACGTGTATTACTGATCCAAACTGCGTCCTAGCAGTGACATGCCACCGTTTGGAGAAACACATGCCGCTGCCTCCCCCTCCCTGCCCCCAAATGGCATCAGACTATCAATCACTAATAGTCTGAAGGCGGACTGCTTGCATCGTCGTAGGACCCGCTCTCACGTGCGCAGATTGTGTCCTGCACATGCGCAAAGTACCAAACACCAGTACTTTGCGGCATAGGGTGCAGATCCTTTGGGATTTTAATGCCAATGTCCATGTTACTTTATTGCTGGTGAATGGTTTTCCATAGAATTCTCCGTGAACATGTCAAAAGGTGCATGCCTAGCTACCAGAGCATGACAGAGCGAGACCTTCTCTCCAGGCACTGAGAATAGGTGCAAGCGACAGGAAACGGTGTTGTACACTAGGCAAAAATGTACAAGCTTTTTTATTATAATTATTGTACTTTTATTTTTCATATTAAACATGCATGCCAAGTGCAAACATTTATTTGTTACACACAACTCTTTCAAAAACTGAATTGAAAGTGGATGAATAAAATAAACTTTTCCATAGTGAGGAGTCTCAGGGATATAAGATGATGTAAGGAAATAAATTAAGCAGAGCAGAGACTGGAAGAGAACTAATTCTTGGCAACATGAGGTCTCTGGTCTCCTGCACATTTCATACATCCCTGTACTGTGGAGACATGCCATATGTCTATGTCCTAATTAGGTCAAGATTCACAGAAGAGGCAGGTGCTGGAAATGCTCACAAGGAGCGTGTCCTTACAGCAGAGTGGAAGATTACAGGAGACTAATACAGCTAGTTATAGAAACCTATTGCTAAGGTCCAACATCTCCTCTGGTCCCTACAGTGATGTTTGAGGTAACAATAATGATTTCGGCTTACATAATGCACTGCCCTCTACCAACCAGGAGGTGAACTCAGCAGCAAAAGGCCACAGCAATCAATGATAGAGGGTTCACTAGGAGAAATGCACCATTAGCAGTAACAGTACTGTCTCAAAGCTAGGTGGAACCCGCCTAGATGAATATAGTTGGTCCATTCAGAGGACAGGATTCAATTACTGACAATGCGGTGCAGAGAATCACAGTGATGCTCGGCTATGTATATATCGGCCAGGTATGGTACTTCCCCAGTGTTTGAATCTAGTGGCTGTAACTCTGGTACCAGCAATGTAATCAATATACCTAGCCATTTATCACTATCACATGGCATTCAACGTCCAGCACACCCTTCCTTACATACATTGTAGAACGTATGACCGTTTACATTATATCATTTTTTTTTTTTAACCAGGCTGATTTCCTAGGGTGCCAATTCCAATCCGAGTGATGTGCGCATGTATTTGACCCATTATGGTAGGCTCATCATCTAAAATCTTCTTACACACTACTAAGGGGTGAAAGGAAAAACTTGGGATGTTGATGGCCTCAATGTACCGTCCCAGAAGAGCACACCGCAGCCACTGCACAGAATTGAATCTATCACTAGAAATAGTAAATCAAAAGCACAGTGATTCACAGAGAATGAAAAAGTGCTAATGTCTGGTGTCTTACATTTAATGCATTATAGCATAAAAAATGTACATGGGCCCTCATTCCGAGTTGTTCGCTCGCAAGGCGAATGTAGCAGAGTTACACTCGCTAAGCCGCCGCCTACTGGGAGTGAATCTTAGCTTCTTAAAATTGCGACCGACGTACGCGCAATATTGCGATTACAAACGAGTTAGCAGTTTCAGAGTAGCTCCAGACTTACTCTGCCTGTGCGATCATTTCAGTGCTTGTCGTTCCTGGTTGACGTCACAAACACACCCAGCGTTCGCCCAGGCACTCCCACCGTTTCCCCGGCCACTCCTGCGTTTTTTCCGGAAACGGTAGCGTTTTCAGCCACACGCCCCTGAAACGCCGTGTATCCGCCCAGTAACACCCATTTCCTGTCAATCACATTACGATCGCCGGAGCGAAGAAAAAGCCGTGAGTAAAAATACTTTCTTCATAGTAAAGTTACTTGGCGCAGTCGCAGTGCGAACATTGCGCATGCGTACTAAGCGGATTTTCACTGCGATGCGATGAAAAATACCGAGCGAACAACTCGGAATGAGGGCCATGGGACACAGATCTGAGAAGAGAATACAGAATGAATGGTGATGCAATGCTAACAGCAGAAGACAGGGACAGGAGTTAGGCTACGTACACACTTGCCGATGTCAGTGACATTGTGCAAGATCCCCTTGCCAACGGTATCATTCATATACACCGAACGATATTGTTTGCGTCTCGTCGTCACCACATCCAGGTGCATGCCGTCTCGTACAATATCTTTAGATTTCAAGCTGAAAAACTAAAGATATTGTACCTCGTTAACCACCCGTGGGAGCGCGCATCATTAACGAGATAAGGTATACACACTTGCCGATGTATACGATATATTGTCCGATCCGCCAGTTCAGATGATATATCGGGTGCGCATCGGCAAGTGTGTACCCAGCCTTAGTTTCCATTAAGAGGAGGATAAGCAGTGTTGGCTATCAGTAGGAAAAGCCTGTAGAACACTGCGCTGCATAGTAAGTATTAGTAACAGGAAGGAGGTGGTCACATGGCTACTTTATAGGTCAATAGTAAAACCTCACCTGCGCTATGGTGCTCAGTTCTGGATATCATACTGTATTCCATAAAGATCTTAATAAAATGCAAAAAACTCCTGTAGTAATGTATGGACTGAGAAACAACATAACCGGGAGCAGTTCAAGAGCTGAACACGTGCAGCTTACGTGTCAAGTCGCACCCTGGATTTGTACATGGCTCCTTCCCAGGTGCGACTCAGCAAGACCCCTTCAAACAGTCAGCCTAAACTGGCAATATGCCAGGTTGGTGATGTCACAGCTTATGCATGTGGAGGCAGCGTTTGGATATCAGATTATTTCCAAGCGCCACCTCTTTCTGTGAAGTGAACGGGTGCCAGGTTGCATCCACCCAGCTTACCAGTTTACATTGTGCCGCGACCAGGGTCCTTCCCGGGACCAACCCTGCAAGCAAGCAAGGTTGGTTTCTTGGGTTACTGGACCCGGGTAAACCCTTTTACACTGGGCAGCTCCCGGGTTATCACAGCAATAACCAGGGTTTTTAGCAGCAGTGTAAAGGGGTATTTGGAAATAGAGTGTATGATAGAAATACTCCAATACAACGTACGAAGAATGTTCAGGAATGATAAAAATATGAGCTTCTAAAGCTAGGTGACACTACCTAATTGGAGGAGGAAAAATAGACGTTATGGTAAGAACTTACCATTGATAACGTGATTTCTCTTATGTCCACAGGTATCCACAGGATAACATTGGGATATTGTCGAGCGACAGCGAAAATGGCACCAACACGGTCACAAGCTTTCTGGCCTCCCAGGATGCATTGGGGCCTTCACCATATAGTCCCGCCCACTGACTCAGTCAGATCAGTTCTTTCCACAGCGATTTTAGGCAGGAACATCAGGCAGAGACCTGTTAAGGCGATAAGAACACACATGCACACCCTTCCATACAAGAAGGAAGAGGTTTTAGTGATTGTCTAGATCCTTAAATCAGATGCGTCAGGGTGGGATCCCTGTGGATACCTCTGGACATAAGAGAAATCACGTTATCAACGGTAAGTTCTTACCATAACGTAAAATTTCTCAGGCTGGGTCCACAGGATTATCCACAGGATAACATTGGGATTCCCAAAGCCATTTTAGTGGTGGGGACGCTCCTGATTGCACAGAAGGACCTTTCGCCCGAAGTCTGCGTCATGAGAGGCAAAAGTATCCAAGGCATAATGTCTAATGAATGTGTTTATGGAAGACCATGTGGCTGCCCTACATATCTGTTCTGCTGAAGCACCCTGTTGTGCTGCCCAAGAAGGACCTACCTTACGTGTAGAGTGTGCAGAGACATTAGCCGGAATAGGGAGATCTGCATGAGAATAAGCTTCTGATATTACCATTCGGAGCCATCTCGCCAGCATCTGTTTACTAGCAGGCCATCCTCTTCTATGGAATCCGTAGAGGATGAACAGAGAATCTGTTTTCCTGATGGCACTAGTACGATCTATATAGATTCTTAAAACCCGGAACACGTCCAGCGACGCTTTTCCCGCAGAAAGTCCTGATACCTGAAAAGCTGGGACTACAATCTCTTCATTCAGGTGAAACTTTGATACCACCTTTGGAAGATCTCGTTCTGAGAACTGCTCTGTCTGGAAAAAAAACTTAGGAAAGGAGACTTACATGATAATGCTCCTAAATCTGACACTCTTCTGGCTGACGCCATTGCCAGTAAAAAAAGAACTTTAACCGTTAACCACTTAAGATCTGCTCTCTCAAGTGGTTCAAACAGAGGACCCTGGAGAAATTTAAGAACTAAATTCAAATCCCAGGGAGCTGCAGGAGTAACAAATGGAGGTTGAATATGTACTACTCCTTGAAAAAACGTACGTACATCCTGTAAATCAGCAATCTTCTGCTGAAACCATACAGTTAACGCTGAAACTTGAACCCTCAAGGAAGCAACTTTCAACCCTTTATCCAATCCTGCTTGAAGGAAATCCGAAATCCTAGTTCCTTTAAAAGATCTCGGATTGAAATTTTTTCCAGTACACCAATGAATATAGGCTTGCCATATTCTATGATACACACGGGCAGAAGAAGGCTTTCTTGCGCTAAGCATAGTTTGGATTACTTGTTTCGAAAAACCTTTAGCCTCTAAGATAGAGGTTTCAACAGCCATGCCGTCAAAGACAGGCGATCCAGATGACTGTGACAACAAGGACCCTGCATTAGCAGATCTGGACGTTGAGGGAGCAGTATCGGTGCTTCCACGGACATTCTCAACAGATCTGTGTACCAATGCCTTCTTGGCCAAGCTGGAGCTATTAGAATGATTGCTCCTTTTGCCGGTTTTATCTTTCTCACTACTCTGGGTAACAGAGATATTGGCGGGAACAGATACGCCAGCTGAAACCTCCATTCTACCGACAGTGCGTCTACAAGGACAGATCCTGTGTCCCTTGTTCTCGATCCATACCTTGGAACTTTGTTGTTCAGACGAGACGCCATAAGGTCTATCTCTGGTAGACCCCATCTGTTCACCAGTGTCTGAAACACTTCTGGGTGTAGTGCCCATTCGGTTTCCTGAATGGTGTGCCGACTGAAAAAATCCGCTTCCCAGTTTAGTACAACCGGGACAAATACTGCTGACAATGCTGAAAGATGGAGTTCTGCCCATTTTAGAATGGGAGTTACTTCCTCCATCAATCTCTTGCTGTGAGTTCCTCCTTGATGATTGAGGTATGCTACTGCCGTCGCATTGTCTGAGCGGATCTGGACTGGTCTTCCTTGTAGATTGTCCTTTGCCTGAACTAGAGCCAAGTAAATGGCCCTTATTTCGAACAGATTTATTGGCAGGCGACTTTCCCTTGCGGTCCACTTTCCTTGGAACCATAGGCTTCAGAGTACCGCCCCCCAGCCCTGCAGGCTGGCATCTGTTGTCAGGACTTGCCACTCTTTTATCCAAAAGGGTCTCCCATTGTTTAAATGGTCTGTCTGTAGCCACCATGCTAGAGACCTTTTTACATTTACTGGAATCTTTATCATCTGCTTCTTTATCGTCTGATGATTTCCGTTCCATTTGGTCAGAATAAGGTGCTGCAACAGTCTGGAATGGAATTGCGCATATTGCACCATGTCGAAGGTTGATACCATCAGACCCAACAGTCGCATTGCTGCATGGATTGACATTGTCTGGGTTTGCAACGCTTCCTGAGCCATGACTTGCACCTTGACTATCTTTTTCTCTGGTAAGAGAACTTTCTGTAGGTCTGAATCCAATATGGCTCCCAAATGAACCATCCGCTGTGATGGATTCAGGGACGACTTTTCCCAATTTATGAGCCACCCGTGTCTCTGTAAACAAACTATCGTCTGTTGAAGATGGCTCAACAGTAAATCTTGCGACTGTGCTAAGATTAACAGGTCTTCTAGGTATGGGAATATTCTTATCCCCTGTTTGTGGAGACAAGCTGCCATAACCACCATGATCTTGGTAAACACCCTGGGTGCTGTAGCTAGTCCCAAAGGCAGAGCTTGGAACTGGAAATGTTCCTGGAGGATGACAAACCTGAGGTAACACTGATGCGACAGTGCTATCGGCACATGTAGGTAAGCATCCCGTACATCCAGAGATACCATGTAATCTCCCGGTTCCATAGCCAACATTATGGAGCGTAACGTCTCCATGTTGAACTTCGGGATCCATATGTATTTGTTCAACATTTTCAGATTTAGAATTGGTCGATATGACCCATTTGGCTTCTGGATTAGAAATATATTGGAGTAAAACCCCTGTCCCCTTTGTGATGGAGGTACTGGGACAATCACACCTGACTGCAGTAATTTTTGGACTGCTTCTTGCAGGGCATTGGCCTTCGACTCTATACGAGACGGGCTGGTGCAAAAAAAATCTTTGAGGAGGCTGCTTCCTGAATGGGAACCCATACCCCTGAGATACTACCTTCTGCACCCAAGTATCTGCTGTTGACTGCTGCCATATGTGTGCAAAAAGAAGGAGTCGGCCCCCAACCCTGGAATCCTCCAGGCGGAGGCCCGTCTCTTCAGGCTGACGGTTTCTGTTCAGGTTTGTAAGCTGGCTTTTTGCTAGCCCACTGCTTCCTACCCCTGGATTTAAACTGGGGTTGCTTAGGCTCCTCTTTAGCTTTCGCTTTGCTTTGCCAACAAAATGAGCGAAATTTTAAACCCTTGGATTTAGGGTTATAAGCAGCCGGAAATCTGACCTTTTTCGATTCAGCCTCTGATTCTAGGATATCCGATAAAGGTTTTCAAAATAATATATTACCGACAAAAGGCAATGCTTCCAATTCTTTCTTGGACTCCGCATCTGCCTTCCAGGTCCGTAGCCAAACTGCTCTGCAAGCGACGACTGTCAAGGCTGAAGCTTTAGAAGCAACTGTATCTACATCAATTGCTGCTTCTTCCAAATACTGGGCAGATTGTCTTAAACGGCAAAAACGATCCTCTTGCTCCCTAGTAGGAGAAGGGATGTCATTCTCTAGTTCCTCTATCCATTCGCCCATCGCCTTTGCTCCCCCGGCCGAAGCCATAGCAGGTCTAACCACTGCTCCTACTAGAGAAAAAATATTTTTCAAAAGGCTCTCTACCGTTCTGTCAGTGACATCATTCAATGAGGTAGATGACAGTGGTAAAGCAGATTTATGCACGAATCGCAGAACATGTGCATCTACTTTTGGAGGAACTTCTCTTTTCGAACAATCCACAGCAGGAAATGGATAATAAGAATCCCATCTCTTAGGAATCTTATACTTTTTACTGGGCGCTGCCCAAGACTCATCAATCATTTCCGTCACCTCATCTGACGCTGGGAATTCAGCTTTCACCGATTTTGTTCGTTTAAATACAGGTGTTTCAGCTTTTAACACTGTCTTGGCTGGCTCTTCCAACGAGAGAACAGCCTTTACGGCATTAATAAGTTCAGCTACATCTTCTGAACTAAAGCTCTGCCACTGATCATCATACAGAGTTGAATCTATTGTATCATCATCATCCGATGTATCATCTTGTGTAGTCTGCCACACAGACGTATCTGTCTTAGTCTTACCTGTCCCTTGGTTGCTTGTAGAGGCTAGTGGAACCAAACCATAGGAAGGGAGCTGCATATATGGGTTCATAGTGTAACCTAACCCTTGAGGTGGTGCTACCGGAGTTAACCTGTCCACTATTGAAGATAGAGTCTTTGCGAACATATTCCATGGTGGCTCTGTTGGTGGTTGAACCAACTCCTGTTTTTTACTTCGCTGAAAAGCGAAACAGTTTGCACACAAACCCTCATAAGTGACTAATTGATTCATATCAATTACCCCTGACTTACAAGATAAGCATGTTAGGGCTGTAGGAGTGCGTGATAAATTCTCCTCATCACTTTTGCCGCTCACAGACATGGTATTAACCTGTTATTGACTACACAATTTGTGACTGAAAATCACCCTATATGTCAGTATATAGAGGTGAGATCAATCTGACCACAGTGCACCTGATTTGAGGGTCAGAACAGGACTGACATTACACAGAAAAGTCAGCACACATACTAGCAGTCAGTCACATGTTAAAGCATTAGACATTGCCATATGAGAATACAACCTCCATAACAACTTATACATAAGTAGGAAAATTGTACTTCTGTTTTAACTGGTTCTTTTTCCAACATAACATGCAGAAAACACAGTACAGTATCCCATATCCAAATATTCCGAAATACGGAATATTCCGAAATACGGAATTTTTTTGAGTGAGAGTGAAATAGTGAAACCTTTGTTTTCTGATGGCTCAATGTACACAAACTTCATTTAATACACAAAGTTATTAAAAATATTGTATTAAATGACCTTCAGGCTGTGTGTAAAAGGTGTATATGAAACATAAATGAATTGTGTGAATGTACACACACTTTGTTTAATGCACAGTTATTAAAAATATTGGCTAAAATTACTTTCAGACTGTGTGTATAAGGTGTATATGAAACATAAATGCATTCTGTGCTTAAACTAGCGTCCCATCACCATGCTATCTCACTATGGTATGCAATTATTCCAAAATACGGAAAAATCCGATATCCAAAATACTGCTGGTCCCAAGCATTTTGGATAAGGGATACTCAACCTCTAATATACAGGTCTCATATGCAATAGGTACTAAAAATTAACAATGCATACTAAGAAGTAGAGAGAATTTTTAGTACTGTATACCCTGCTTCCGGAGAGCGGGATACAGGGAGACTCACCACACTTCCATATCCAAGCAAATACGCTCGTAAGACGCTGAGTGGATTCAGACGCTACTGGTGTACACTGCCGCTCTTGATAACGGATACGGACGCTCACCAACGGACACGGACGCTGAGCGACTTCCACGTGTATGCAGACGCTAAGGCCTGCGACTCGGTCTAGCGAGTCGATATACAGTATACACAACCGCAGCGTCTAAGCTGCGACCGAGTACCCTCGTGGTAGCGTCTGAGCCGGAAGTGAGGTCATTCAGTTCATGAAACAAGAGACACGCGGGAACTGGCCATGAACTCGGAGGAGGGGCGGCCAGGAGAGCGACTGAATCCCCCTGTTGACTTAAACTCCCAGGATCGCGGCCTCTACCTAGTCCTGGCGCCTATGATCCCAGGAGCGTAGCGCTGTCGCACTCTAGATGTTCGGCGCATCAACACACTGTTTGTAGTCTCCACCAAATCAGTGTAGCTGTGTCCTGACCCCTCTAGTAAGAGGAAGTCCATAGACTCACCGTCTCGCCATGCTCTGGCCACAGCCTGGTTACGTCTGCTGGACCTGCTAGAACATCCGACACAGACGTCCGTCGAGACAGCACTGATACCCGAAGGTAAGCGTTGCTGCGACCCGGTGGGGAGTTGTTGGAGCGACTCTTTCTAGAATGCGTTTAAGATGCTGTTAAGATAAGTCGCTCAAGAAAACAATATAGTAAGAATAAAATAATAAAAACTTGAGGCTGCTCTCACAGCAGCCCTATGACCATGCGGCTTCCTGCCGCACCAATCAAAAAACTGATCTGACTGAGTCAGTGGGCGGGACTATATGGTGAAGGCCCCAATGCATCCTGGGAGGCCAGAAAGCTTGTGACCGTGTTGGTGCCATTTTCGCTGTCGCTCGACAATATCCCAATGTTATCCTGTGGACCCAGCCAGAGAAAACAAACATAGTATTATGAAGAACTTTGGCCCTTATTCACAGTTGTTGGCAAAACAAAAAGTAAGCAACTGGGCAAAACCATGCTGCACTGCACGTAGGGCAGATGTAACATGTGCAGAGAGATTTTGGTGGGGGGTGTTCAAACTGAAATCTAAATTGGAGTAGAAATTAGGCAGCCAGTATTTAACCTGCACAGAAACAATATAACCCACCCAAACCTAAATCTCTCTGCACATTACATCTGCCCCACCTGCAGTGCAACATGGTTTTGCCCAATTGCTTACTTTTTTGGTTTGCTAACAATCCTGAATAACCCCCTTTGTACAGAAAGGGTTATAGGATCCAACAGAACACAGGTTCTCAAACTCGGTCCTCGGGACCCCCAAACAGTTGCCGTTTTCCAGGTCTCCACGCAGAATTGTAAGTTAAATAATGAGCTCCACTTGTGGATCTTTAAAAATGTGCCAGTGAGTAATGATTATACCTGTGAACCAGCTGGCTGCTCTGGAAACCGTGAACTGTGGGGGGTCCTGAGGACTGAGTTTGAGAGCCTTTGCAATAGAATGAATGGAACAAACATGTGATTGATAAAACAAAGATCTCTCTAAAAAAGAATGTATGTTTAAATATTAAAACAAATAATGAGAGCAGAAATAAACTGTATAGCTCTGCCATTTTATTTCCAAGTTTTAAAGCTTTGCAACATGTAGGAACATTATAGGAATAGAAAATAAAAGCTATATTGGTAGAACTCTTACCGGCTTTTCTTTTGTATCTGGTAATGACAAAGTAGGACACGATGTATAAAATGGTGAACATAAGAAAACAGATCTGAGGATAAAGAAAAAAAGGAGTATGGTAAACAACGGCAACAATAGAGATGTATTAAAAATTAGGGATGTGACAGAAGAAAAACAATTTATTATTTTTGAGTTAAATGAAATCCTAGGAGGGAAATTCAATGTTTTTTCGCCACAGCTGCCACTAGATGGCGCTCAACACAGAAATTCAATTGTTGCTCCGTTTGGTCGGGAATGGCTACAGGAAGACATTTCAGCTCACAGCCGGCAGAGGTAGAAAATTGAAATGTGCGAAACGTCATTTGTTTGGATGACGAAAAAGCACTTTTCATACAGCGTCCATTATTTTACTAGCGTTTAGCCACTTAACACACAGGTAAACACGGTCTGTTTGGGAGCAACGTGCGAAACTATTTTTTAAAGAAAAATCACCCCATAACCTCCTGTCACTTTAGAGGGAAGATTGGACATGAAAAACAACTGAATCACCCCCCTAGTGTCAATAGCCCAGGATCATGTCTTAAGGACCCTACACACTGGGAGATTTTAGCGATGCTATTGACCAACAATATTAGCGTTGGACGATTTTTTTTTCCACCAACGATTTTTGCCTACACACTGGACGATATCGATGGACGATTTGGACGATATGAGAGTACATACATCTAGATCGTTCAAATTAACTTGCATGTATAACGGAGGAAAGATCAACGATGAACGATCGTGGGGCCGCGCATCGTTCATTTTTGATGCATACACACTGACTGATATGAACCAACGATATCGTAAATATCTATCATCGTTATCGGCAAGTGTGTAGGGCCCTTAACTGGCAGAGAATAGAGATGAACCTCAAAAATTAAATGAGACCAATGCTTTCCAGAGGAACCCCCTTCCTCTATTATAGTATATACAGCAGACCATACACAATCCTGTTCTACAAAAGTGCGGCTTCCCTTGCCGGGGGCCCACACAGCAGACTTTCCGAGTGTCCTCCATTCCTCCCAAAGGGGGGAAGGGGGGTTAGCTAGGGCTATAAGTGGAACCGGTAATGTGTTATTTTACCATTTCAACATAACCAGATTTCAAAGTATAGCCGCTGTAAATATTTTCAAAGTTGCACCAACAAGCCAGTTTGGACAAGTAATGCAGCAGGGGTTTGGTGTGACACGGTGATCTTATGTGGTAATCTCTGCCAACAGGGTCACTGGGGCAGATGTATTAAGCCTGGAGAAATGATAAAGCAGTGATAAGTGGAAGGTAATAAAGCATCAGCCAATCAGCTACTGTCATTTTTCAAACCCGTAATGACTGGCTGGTGAATTATCACCTTCCAATTATCACTGCTCTATCACTTCTCCAAGCTTAATACATCTGCCCTATTGTGTGATCACTACAAATTCTAACAGAAATATCTTGCATATTAAACATAGGACACGTTGATTAAAAGTTGCAATGACAATTTACAATACAAACGTCCACCTTGCTGGGTTATTGCCTCCACTATCCATTATTAGGGGCCCTAAGGTCTGCTCTAGATTGTACACTAGGCTCTTTATGCACCAGTTGGAGATAATTGTACTCTGTTAACAGTTTGGTTTTGTCTTTATAATGATAACTACTTTAAAACAACAGGATGACTTACATAGAATCCACCAATGACAGCAGTTTGTAGGCTATTACATTAACCCCAAGGCCTTTATTTGGTACCAAGTTACCGCCGTACAGAGACTATTTAATCATCCACATCAGTTTCTGCGCCAATGTAGTTTACAGCTTAAGGGCCTAATTCAGCATGGATTGCAAAAGCAAAATCTTTCTCTAATGGGCAACACCATGGGGGTAATTCCAAGTTGATCGCAGCAGGAATTTTTTTAGCAGTTGGGCAAAACCATGTGCACTGCAGGGGGGGCAGATATAACATGTGCAGAGAGTTAGATTTGGGTGCGGTGTATTCAAACTGAAATCTAATTTGCAGTGTAAAAATAAAGCAGACAGTATTTACCCTGCACAGAAACAACATAACCCACCCAAATCTAACTCTCTCTGCACATGTTATATCTGCCTCCCCTGCAGTGCACATGGTTTTGCCCAATTGCTAAAAAACTTGCTGTTGCGATCAACTCAGAATTACCCCCCATGTGCACTGTAGGTGGGGCAGATGTAACATGTGCAGAGAGTTAGATTTGGGTGGGGTGTGTTCAAACTGAAATCTAAATTGTAGTGTAAAAATTAAGCAGCCAGTATTTACTCTGCACAGAAACAAAATAACCAACCCAAATCAAAATCTCTCGGCACGTCGCATCTGCCCCACCTACAGTGCACATGGTTTTGTCCATTATAGAATGATTTTGCTTTTGCAATCCATGCTGAATTAAGGAGTGGTCTTCAGTATACCGCCTGCCGGGATCCCGGCGACCAGCATACCAGCGCCGGGATCTCGACCGCCGGCATATTCTCCCTCTTGGGGGTCCATGACCCCCCCGGAGGGGGAATAAATAGTGCAGTGTGCCACCGTACCCGCAGCATGGCGAGCGCAGCGAGCCCGCAAGAGGCACATTAGCACTCCTCCAGCTGTCACTATGCCGGCGGTCAGGATCCCGGCACCGCTATGCTTGTCCCCGGGATCCTGACCACTTATACTACACCCGAATTAGGCCCTAAATTTCCCACCATACACACAGATTACTCTTTTTGTAAGCAGCCAATTAACCTACCTATGGTCTCAGCTTATAAATGCACGTTTGTACAGAAGAGTAACTGTGAAAGCAGCATTGGTATGTATTTATGGCATCTTATATGGGTATGACTTATTAGGAAACAATTCTAGGTTGAAGTTGTTTCTACGATTCTGACGATCCCATATGGCTTGTCTCTGGATTACTACATAAGGAGGTGTCGCTGCATCATATGTGCATCTGTCTCATGAAGACCATATTTTTTTATACATGGAAAGCCAATGCTTTAGCATCAATAGTGCAAATACCACCTACACGTCCCTTATGGAAACCACTGTTGATAGATACCTTACTATATGGGCTCAATCAAATCAGATAAGAGTCAGAGCGGCTGTATGCCACATTTACAATACCTCTGGACACGCAGATTTTTGTTCATAGTCCAATAGGGCTAAATACAAAATTCTGCAAGACCAGGATGAGATCTGGCCTAGAGGGGGGCAAGTTGCGGTGTCAGCGTTTCTACGTCATTGCAACAGCATATCTCCTATTTTGTACTTAACACATTGAGCCCCACGTGAAACTTTTCCACAGACATCGTAAACACCCAAGTTCTTTAAAAGTATTGTGGTTAGAGTCCCCTCTGAGGGTTTCATAAGCATACTGAACACACAACTGTGCCCTGGCACCCCAGCATGGTTGGGGGAAACCTCAGTGTGATCTCTGTATGAGGTATGGTACAATGGGGGTAATTCAGACTGGATCGCTGCCGCAGTCTGATTTTTTTTGTGGAGTGCACAAGCACAGAGGCTGCACTGTGCGTGCGCACCCCGGGAGCCCTGTGAGATGCTTAAAGCATCTCAGGGATGCGATCACCTCTGCCTGATTGACAGACAGAGGCGGTCGCGGGGCAGGAGGGGATGCACCAAATGCGTTAGAATGCCGTTGGCGGGTCGCAGTATGGACAACGCAGGCGTGTCTGGACAGTTGGGGGGTGGGCCGCGGTGGCTGCGTGACATCACAGGAGCTGTGCAGGCAGGGAGCTACTCACTGGGTGCGAAAGCATCGCCGCTGTGCAATGCTTTTGCGCACATGTGGGGGGGGGGGGGTTTGGCCTGACATGCGTGTCAGAGAAACTGATCCTAGATGTGCTAAATTTAGCACATCTACGATCAGATCTGAATTAGGCCCAATGTACTACGTATATCTATATGTCCGATATCTCACAAATGAAGCAACCTGTAAACACACCTCCAGAGGAGTATTAGGATGGGCTGCAGAGATAAGTGTCACAGGTGTAAAGCTCTGGGATGTGGCTCTATTATTACTACACTAGCTCCTCACTCGTATAGTTATATTGTCAGTGGCGTTTCCTGTGAGAGCTGTTCCAGCCTCTTGTAGCCATTACGATGTACATGGCTGATCATTACGTCTATAAGTATACCTCCCAACATGACCCAGGAGGAACACAATGCTCTGCTCCTGGACTTTTCTCTTAATGTATGATTGTCTGCATCTGTGTTGAACAGGTTACTGGATAAGAAAGGTGTTTCAGCACAGCCGTCGGCAATCATAAATTAAGAGGGAAGTCCAGGAGCAGAGCATTCTGTCCCTCCTGGAGAAGGTCATGTTGGGAGGTATGTATAAGGGCTAATTAACAAGAATAACTGCTAATACAAAATAAGATTTTAAAATTACCAGTAAATCTTTTTCTCCTAGTCCGTAGATGATGCTGGGGACTCCGTAAGGACCATGGGGATAGACGTGCTCCGCAGGAGACATGGGCACTAAGAAAGAACTTTAGGTATGGGTGTGCACTGGCTCCTCCCTCTATGCCCCTCCTCCAGACCTCAGTTAGAGAAACTGTGCCCAGAGGAGACGGACAGTACGAGGAAAGGATTTTAGTTAATCTAAGGGCAAGATTCATACCAGCCCACACCGTATAACTTGGGATATACGAACTAGTTAACAGTATGAAACAACACAGCATCAGTCCGAGACAAGAGGAAACTGTAACATAACCCTTATGTAAGCAAACACTATATACAAGTCATGCAGAAGTAGTCCGCACTTCGGACGGGCGCCCAGCATCCTCTACGGACTAGGAGAAAAAAAAGATTTACCGGTAGGTTTAAAATCTTATTTGCTCTTACGTCCTAGAGGATGCTGGGGACTCCGTAAGGACCATGGGGATTATACCAAAGCTCCCAAACGGGCGGGAGAGTGCGGATGACTCTGCAGCACCGATTGAGCAAACATGAGGTCCTCCTCAGCCAGGGTATCAAACTTGTAGAATTTTGCAAAAGTGTTTGAACCCGACCAAGTAGCAGCTCGGCACAGCTGTAATGCCGAGACCCCTCGGGCAGCCGCCCAAGAAGAGCCCACTTTCCTGGTGGAATGGGCCTTTATTAATTTTGGTAACAGCAATCCAGCCGTCGAATGAGCCTGCTGAATCGTGTTACAGATCCAGCGAGCAATAGTCTGCTTGGAAGGCTGCATACAGCCTTGTTGGCTGCATACAGGACAAACAGTGCTTCTGTTTTCCGGACCCTAGCTGCTCTGGCCACGTAAATTTTCAAAGCCCTGACCACATCAAGGGACTCTGATCCTTCAAGTCTCGCGTAGCCACAGGCACCACAATAGGTTGGTTCATATGAAAAGACGAAACCACCTTTGGCAACAATTGAGGACGGGTCCGAAATTCTGCTCTATCCATATTGAAAACGAAATAGGGGCTTTTATGAGACAAAGCCGCCAACTCCGACACTCGCCTAGCCGAAGCCAAGGCCAACAACATGATCACTTACCAAGTGAGATATTTTAACTCCACCGTTTTAAGTGGTTCAAACCAGTGTGACTTAAGGAAACTCAACACCACGTTCAGGTCCCAAGGTGCCACCGGAGGTACAAAAGGAGGCTGAATATGCAGCACTCCCTTCACAAAAGTCTGTACTTCTGGGAGAGAAGCCAATTCCTTCTGAAAGAAAATGGATAGGGACGAAATCTGAACCTTAATGGAGCCTAATTTTAGGCCCAAATTCACTCCAGTCTGTAGGAAGTGAAGGAAACGGCCCAGATGGAATTCTTCCGTAGGAGCATTCCTGGCCTCACACCAAGAAACATATTTACGCCATATTCGGTGATAATGTTTAGCTGTCACGTCCTTCCTAGCCTTTATCAGAGTAGGAATGACCTCATCTGGAATGCCCTTTTCCGCTAGGATCCGGCGTTCAACCGCCATGCCGTCAAACGCAGCAGCGGTAAGTCTTGGAACAGACAGGGCCCCTGTTGTAACAGGTCCCGTCTTAGAGGAAGAGGCCACGGATCTTCCGTGAGCATTTCCTGCAGATCCGGATACCAAGCCCTTCGTGGCCAATCTGGAACAATGAGAATGGTCTGTACTCCTCTTTTTCTTATTATTCTCAACACCTTGGGGATGAGAGGAAGAGGAGGAAACACATAGACCGACTGGAACACCCACGGTGTCACGAGGGCGTCCACTGCCACCGCCTGAGGGTCTCTTGACCTGGCACAATACCTCTGTAGTTTTTTGTTGAGGCGGGACGCCATCATGTCTATCTGGGGCAGTCCCCACCGACTTGCAATCTGTGCGAAGACTTCCTGATGAAGTCCCCACTCTCCTAGATGTAGATCGTATCTGCTGAGGAAGTCTGCTTCCCAGTTGTCCACTCCCGGAATGAACACTGCTGACAGTGCGCTTACATGATTTTCCGCCCACCGAAGAATCCTGGTGGCTTCCGCCATTGCCACTCTGCTCCTTGTGCCGCCTTGGCTGTTTACATGAGCCACTGCGGTGATGTTGTCTGACTGAATCAGAACCGGTAGGTAGCGAAGCAAAGTCTCCGCTTGACTAAGGGCGTTGTATATGGCCCTCAGCTCCAGGACGTTGATGTGAAGACAAGTCTTCTGGCTTGACCAAAGAACTTGGAAGTTTCTTCCCTGTGTGGCTGCTTTTATGAGGAGATCATCCAAGTACGGGTTAATTGTGACACCCTGCTTGCGCAGGAGCACCATCATTTCCGCCATTACCTTGGTGAAAATCCTCGGGGCCGTGGAAAGCCCAAACGGCAACGTCTGAAATTGGTAATGACAATCCTGTACCGCAAATCTCAGGTACGCTTGATGAGGTGGATATATGGGAACATGAAGGTATGCATCCTTTATGTCCAGGGATACCATAAAATCCCCCCCTTCCAGGCTGGCGATGACCGCTCTGAGCGATTCCATCTGCTCCTGGGAACTAGCTGTGGTTGGCAGCTTTTTTCCTCTGCCATTACCTTTGGCAAGAAAGGACGATCCTCGTACTCTCTTGTTTTTATTGGCCCGAAAGGACTGCATTTGATCATGTGGCGCTTTCTTAGGCTGTGAGGGAATATAAGGCAAAAAAAATAAGATTTTACTCACCGGTAAATCTATTTCTCGTAGTCCGTAGTGGATGCTGGGAACTCCGTAAGGACCATGGGGAATAGACGGGCTCCGCAGGAGACTGGGCACTCTAAAAGAAAGATTAGGTACTATCTGGTGTGCACTGGCTCCTCCCTCTATGCCCCTCCTCCAGACCTCAGTTAGGATACTGTGCCCGGAAGAGCTGACACAATAAGGAAGGATTTTGAATCCCGGGTAAGACTCATACCAGCCACACCAATCACACCGTATAACTCGTGATACTATACCCAGTTAACAGTATGAAATATAACTGAGCCTCTCAACAGATGGCTCAACAATAACCCTTTAGTTAGGCAATAACTATATACAAGTATTGCAGACAATCCGCACTTGGGATGGGCGCCCAGCATCCACTACGGACTACAAGAAATAGATTTACCGGTGAGTAAAATCTTATTTTCTCTGACGTCCTAGTGGATGCTGGGAACTCCGTAAGGACCATGGGGATTATACCAAAGCTCCCAAACGGGCGGGAGAGTGCGGATGACTCTGCAGCACCGAATGAGAGAACGCAAGGTCCTCCTCAGCCAGGGTATCAAATTTGTAGAATTTTGCAAACGTGTTTGCCCCTGACCAAGTAGCTGCTCGGCAAAGTTGTAAAGCCGAGACCCCTCGGGCAGCCGCCCAAGATGAGCCCACCTTCCTTGTGGAATGGGCTTTTACTGATTTAGGATGCGGCAATCCAGCCGCAGAATGCGCAAGCTGAATTGTGCTACAAATCCAGCGAGCAAGTCTGCTTAGAAGCAGGGGCACCTATTTTGTTGGGTGCATACAGGATAAAAAACGAGTCAGTTTTTCTGACTCCAGCCGTCCTGGAAAAATAAATTTTTAAGGCCCTGACTACGTCCAGTAACTTGGAATCTTCCAAGTCCCTAGTAGCCGCAGGCACTACAATAGGTTGGTTCAAGTGAAAAGCTGATACCACCTTAGGGAGAAACTGGGGACGAGTCCTCAATTCTGCCCTATCCATATGGAAAATCAGATAAGGGCTTTTACATGACAAAGCCGCCAATTCTGACACACGCCTGGCCGAAGCCAAGGCCAATAACATGACCACTTTCCACGTGAGATATTTCAGATCCACAGTTTTAAGTGGCTCAAACCAATGTGATTTCAGGAAACTCAACACCACGTTGAGATCCCACGGTGCCACAGGAGGCACAAAAGGGGGCTGAATATGTAGCACTCCCTTTACAAAAGTCTGAACTTCAGGCAGTGAAGCCAGTTCTTTCTGGAAGAAAATCGACAGAGCCGAAATCTGGACCTTAATGGAACCCAATTTTAGGCCCATAGTCACTCCCGACTGTAGGAAGTGCAGAAAACGACCCAGCTGAAATTCCTCTGTTGGGGCCTTCCTGGCCTCACACCACGCAACATATTTTCGCCAAATACGGTGATAATGGTTTGCGGTTACTTCTTTCCTGGCTTTTATCAGCGTAGGAATGACTTCCTCCGGAATGCCCTTTTGCTTTAGGATCCGGAATTCAACCGCCATGTCGTCCAACGAAGCCGCGGTAAGTCTTGGAACAGACAGGGCCCCTGCTGTAGCAGATCCTGTCTGAGCGGTAGAGGCCATGGGTCCTCTGATATTATTTCTGTAAGTTCTGGGTACCAAGCTCTTCTTGGCCCATCCGGAACCACGAGTATCGTTCTTACTCCTCGTTTTCTTATTATTCTCAGTACCTTTGGTATGAGAGGCAGAGGAGGGAATACATAAACCGACTGGTACACCCACGGTGTCACTAGAGCGTCCACAGCTATTGCCTGAGGGTCCCTTGACCTGGCGCAATATCTAGTTTTTTGTTTAGGCGGGACGCCATCATGTCCACCTGTGGCCTTTCCCAACGGTTTACCAACAGTTGGAAGACTTCTGGATGAAGTCCCCACTCTCCCGGGTGTCGGTCGTGTCTGCTGAGGAAGTCTGCTTCCCAGTTGTCCACTCCCGGAATGGACACTGCTGACAGTGCTAAGACGTGATTTTCCGCCCATCGGAGAATCCTTGTGGCTTCTGCCATCGCCATCCTGCTTCTTGTGCCGCCCTGTCGGTTTACATGGGCGACTGCCGTGATGTTGTCTGATTGGATCAGTACCGGCTGGTTTTGAAGCAGAGGCCTTGCCAGACTTAGGGCATTGTAAATGGCCCTCAGTTCCAGAATATTTATGTGTAGGGACGACTCCTGACTTGACCAAAGTCCTTGGAAATTTCTTCCCTGTGTGACTGCCCCCCAGCCTCGAAGGCTGGCATCCGTGGTTACCAGGACCCAGTCCTGTATGCCGAATCTGCGGCCCTCTTGAAGATGAGCACTCTGCAGCCACCACAGTAGAGATTCCCTGGTCCTTGGAGACAGGGTTATCAGCCGATGCATCTGAAGATGCGATCCCGACCACTTGTCCAAGAGGTCCCACTAAAAGGTTCTTGTATGGAACCTGCCGAATGGAATTTTGCTTCGTAAGAAGCTACCATTTTTCCCAGGACTCGTGTGCAGTGATGCACCGATACCTGTTTTGGTTTCAGGAGGTCTCTGACTAGAGATGACAGCTCCTTGGCTTTCTCCTGCGGGAGAAACACTTTTTTCTGTTCTGTGTCCAGAACCATCCCCAGGAACAGTAGGCGTGTGGTAGGAACCAGCTGTGACTTTGGAATGTATAGAATCCATCCGTGCTGTTGTAGCACTTCCCGAGATAGTGCTACTCCGACCAACAACTGCTCCTTGGACCTCGCCTTTATAAGGAGATCGTCCAAGTACGGGATAATTAAAACTCCCTTTTTTCGAAGGAGTATCATCATTTCTGCCATTACCTTGGTAAAGACCCTCGGTGCCGTGGACAGTCCAAACGGCAGTGTTTGGAATTGGTAATGGCAATCCTGTACCACAAATCTGAGGTACTCCTGGTGAGGATGGTAAATGGGGACATGTAGGTAAGCATCCTTGATGTCCAGGGATACCATGTAATCCCCCTCCTCCAGGCTTGCAATAACCGCCCTGAGCGATTCCATCTTGAACTTGAATTTTTTTATGTATGTGTTCAAGGATTTCAAATTTAAAATGGGTCTCACCGAACCGTCCGGTTTCGGTACCACAAACAGTGTGGAATAGTAACCCCGTCCTTGTTGAAGTAGGGGCACCTTGACTATCACCTGCTGGGAATACAGCTTGTGAATTGCCTCTAGCACAGCCTCCCTGCCTGAGGGAGTTGTCGGCAAGGCAGATTTGAGGAAACGGCGGGGGGGAGACGCCTCGAATTCCAGCCTGTACCTCTGAGATACTACTTGAAGGATCCAGGGATCCACCTGTGAGCAAGCCCACTGATCGCTGAAATTTTTGAGGCGGCCCCCCACCGTACCTGGCTACGCCTGTGGAGCCCCCGCGTCATGCGGTGGACTCAGAGGAAGCGGGGGAAGAATTTTGATTCTGGGAACTGGCTGACTGGTGCAGCTTTTTCCCTCTTCCCTCGTCTCTGTGCAGAAAGGAAGCGCCTTTGACCCGCTTGCTTTTCTGAAGCCGAAAGGACTGTACCTGATAATACAGTGCTTTTCTTAGGCTGTGAGGAAACCTGAGGTAAAAAAATTTCTTCCCAGCTGTTGCTGTGGATACGAGGTCCCAGAGACCATCCCCAAACAATTCCTCACCCTTATTAGGCTCTATGTGCCTTTTAAAGTCAGCATCACCTGTCCAGTGGCGGGTCTCTAATACCCTCCTGACAGAATGGACATTGCATTAATTCTGGATGCCAGCCGGCAAGATATCCCTCTGTGCATCCCTCATATATAAGACGACGTCTTATGTTCGCAAAATAGTATCCCTGTTTGACAGGGTTACAGACCACGCTGCAGCACTATCTGCAGGTCTCAGTCTAGTACCTGAGTGTGTAAATACAGACTTCAGGCTAGCCTCCTGCTATTTATCAGCAGGTACCTTCAAAGTGGCCGTATCCTAAGACGGCAGTGCCACCTTTTTTGACAAACGTGTGAGCGCCTTATCCACCCTAGGGGATATCTCCCAGCGTAACTTATCCTCTGGCGGGAAAGGGTACGCCATCAGTAACTTTTTAGAAATTACCAGTTTCTTATCGGGGGAACCCACGCTTTTTCACACTTCATTCACTCATTTGATGGGGGAACAAAACACTGCCTGCTTTTTCTCCCCAAACATAAAACCCTTTTTTAGTGGTACTTGGGTTAATGTCAGAAAATAAGAATTTACTTACCGATAATTCTATTTCTCGGAGTCCGTAGTGGATGCTGGGGTTCCTGAAAGGACCATGGGGAATAGCGGCTCCGCAGGAGACAGGGCACAAAAAGTAAAGCTTTAGGATCAGGTGGTGTGCACTGGCTCCTCCCCCTATGACCCTCCTCCAAGCCTCAGTTAGGTACTGTGCCCGGACGAGCGTACACAATAAGGAAGGATTTATGAATCCCGGGTAAGACTCATACCAGCCACACCAATCACACTGTACAACCTGTGATCTGAACCCAGTTAACAGTATGATAACAGCGGAGCCTCTGAAAGGATGGCTCACAACAATAATAACCCGATTTTTGTAACTATGTACAAGTAATGCAGATAATCCGCACTTGGGATGGGCGCCCAGCATCCACTACGGACTCCGAGAAATAGAATTATCGGTAAGTAAATTCTTATTTTCTCTATCGTCCTAGTGGATGCTGGGGTTCCTGAAAGGACCATGGGGATTATACCAAAGCTCCCAAACGGACGGGAGAGTGCGGATGACTCTGCAGCACCGAATGAGAGAACTCCAGGTCCTCCTTAGCCAGGGTATCAAATTTGTAGGATTTTACAAACGTGTTTGCCCCTGACTAAATAGCCGCTCGGCAAAGTTGTAAAGCCGCGACCCCTCGGGCAGCCGCCCAAGATGAGCCCCCTTCCTTGTGGAATGGGCTTTTACATATTTTGGCTGTGGCAGGCCTGCCACAGAATGTGCAAGCTGAATTGTATTACACATCCAACTAGCAAAAGTCTGCTTAAAAGCAAGAGCACCCAGTTTGTTGGGTGCATACAGGATAACAGCAAGTCAGTTTTCCTGACTCCAGCCGTCCTGGAACCTATATTTTCAGGGCCCTGACCACATCTAGCAACTTGGAGTCCTCCAAGTCCCTAGTAGGCGCAAGACACCACAATAAGCTGGTTCAGGTGAAACACTGACACCACCTTAGGGAGAGAACTGGGGACGAGTCCGCAGCTCTGCCCTGTCCGAATGGACAAACAGATATGGGCTTTTTTGAGAAAAAAACCACCAATTTGACACTCGCCTGGTCCAGGCCAGGTCCAAGAGCATGTTCACTTTTCATGTGAGATGCTTCAAATCCACAGATTTGACTGGTTTTAAACCAATGTGTTTTGAGGAATCCCAGAACTACGTTGAGATCCCACAGTGCCACTGGAGGCACAAAAGGGGGTTGTATATGCAATACTCCCTTGACAAACTTCTGGACTTCAGGAACTGAAGCCAATTCTTTCTGGAAGAAAAATCGACAGGGCCGAAATTTGAACCTTAATGGACCCCAATTTGAGGCCCATAGACACTCCTGTTTGCAAGAAATGCAGGAATCGACCGAGTTGAAATTTCTT
The DNA here is from genome assembly GCF_028390025.1 of Pseudophryne corroboree. Taxonomy (NCBI): domain Eukaryota; kingdom Metazoa; phylum Chordata; class Amphibia; order Anura; family Myobatrachidae; genus Pseudophryne; species Pseudophryne corroboree. The sequence goes on from NC_086448.1 coordinate 177,307,453, forward strand.
CGTGGGGCCTTCCTGGCCTCACACCACGCAACATATTTTCGCCACATGTGGTGATAATGTTGTGCGGTCACCTCCTTTCTGGCTTTGACCAGGGTAGGAATGACCTCTTCCTGAATGCCTTTTCCCTTAGGATCCGGCGTTCCACCGCCATGCCGTCAAACGCAGCTGCGGTAAGTCTTGGAACAGACATGGTACTTGCTGAAACAAGTCCCTTCTTAGCGGCAGAGGCCATAAGTCCTCTGTGAGCATCTCTTGAAGTTCCGGGTACCAAGTCCTTCTTGGCCAATCCGGAGCCATGAGTATAGTTCTTACTCCTCTACGTCTTATAATTCTCAGTACCTTAGGTATGAAAAGCAGAGGATGGAACACATACACCGACTGGTACACCCACGGTGTTACCAGAACGTCCACAGCTATTGCCTGAGGGTCTCTTAACCTGGCGCAATACCTGTCCCGTTTTTTGTTCAGACGGGACGCCATCATGTCCACCTTTGGTAATTCCCAACGGTTTACAATTATGTGGAAAACTTCCCCATGAAGTTCCCACTCTGCCGGGTGGAGGTCGTGCCTACTGAGGAAGTCTGCTTCCCAGTTTCCATTCCCGGAATGAAACACTGCTGACAGTGCTATCACATGATTTTCCGCCCAGCGAAAAGTCCTTGCAGTTTTTGCCACTGCCCTCCTGCTTCTTGTGCCGCCCTGTCTATTTACGTGGGCGACTGCCGTGATGTTTTATCCCACTGGATCAATACCGGCTGACCTTGAAGCAGAGGTCTTGCTAAGCTTAGAGCATTATAATTTTACCCTTAGCTATATTTATGTGGAGAAAAATCTCCAGACTTGATCACACTCCCTGGAAATTTTTTCCTTGTGTGACTGCTCCCCAGCCTCTCGGGCTGGCCTCCGTGGTCACCAACATCCAAAACTGAATGCCGAATCTGCGGCCCTCTAGAAGATGAGCACTCTGTAACCACCACAGGAGAGACACCCTTGTCCTTGGATATAGGGTTATCCGCTGATGCATCTGAAGATGCGATCCGGACCATTTGTCCAGCAGATCCCACTGAAAAGTTCTTGCATGAAATCTGCCGACTGGAATTGCTTCGAAGGAAGTCACCATTTTTTTTTACCATGGCCCTTGTGCAATGATGCACTGATTTTAGGAGGTTCCTGACTAGCTCGGATAACTCCCTGGCTTTCTCTTCCGGGAGAAACACCTTTTTCTGGACTGTGTCCAGAATCATCCCTAAGCACAGGAGACTTGTTGTCGGGATCAGCTGCGATTTTGGAATATTTAGAATCCACCCCTGCTGTTGTAACAGTATCCGAGATAGTGCTACTCCGACCTCCAACTGTTCCCTGGACTTTGCCCTTATCAGGAGATCGTCCAAGTAAGGGATAATTAAGACGCCTTTTCTTCGAAGAAGAACCATCATTTCGGCCATTACCTTGGTAAAGACCCGGGGTGCCGTAGACAATCCAAACGGCAGCGTCTGAAACTGATAGTGACAGTTCTGTACCACGAACCTGAGGTACCCTTAGTGATAAGGGCAAATTTGGGACATGGAGGTAAGCATCCCTGATGTCTCGGGACACCAGATAGTCCCCTTCTTCCCGGTTCGTTATCACTGCTCTGAGTGACTCCATCTTGATTTGAACCTTTGTAAGTGTTCAAATTTTTTTAGATTTAGAATAGGTCTCACCTAGCCTTCTGGCTTCAGTACCACAATATAGTGTGGAATAATACCCCCTTTTCTTGTTGTAGGAGGGGTAATTTAATTATCACCTGCTGGGAATACAGCTCGTGAATTTTTTTTTTTTTTTCATACTGCCTCCTTGTCGGAGGGAGACCTTGGTAAAGCAGACTTCAGGAGCCTGCGCAGGGGAAACGTCTCGACATTCCAAACTGTACCCCTGGGATACTACTTGTAGGATCCAGGGGTCCTGTACGGTCTCAGCGTCATGCTGAGAGCTTGTCAGAAGCGGTGGAACGCTTCTGTTCCTGGGAATGGGCTGCCTGCTGCAGTCTTCTTCCCTTTCCTCTATCCCTGGGCAGATATGACTCTTATAGGGACGAAAGGACTGAAGCTGAAAAGACGGTGTCTTTTTCTGCAGAGATGTGACTTAGGGTAAAAACGGTGGATTTTCCAGCAGTTGCCGTGGCCACCAGGTCCGATGGACCGACCCCAAATAACTCCTCTTCCTTTATACGGCAATACACCTTTGTGCCGTTTGGAATCTGCATCACCTGACCACTGTCGTGTCCATAAACATCTTCTGGCAGATATGGACATCGCACTTACTCTTGATGCCAGAGTGCAAATATCCCTCTGTGCATCTCGCATATATAGAAATACATCCTTTAAATGCTCTATAGTCAATAAAATAAGAATTTACTTACCGATAATTCTATTTCTCGGAGTCCGTAGTGGATGCTGGGGTTCCTGAAAGGACCATGGGGAATAGCGGCTCCGCAGGAGACAGGGCACAAAAGTAAAGCTTTTACAGGTCAGGTGGTGTGTACTGGCTCCTCCCCCCATGACCCTCCTCCAGACTCCAGTTAGGTACTGTGCCCGGACGAGCGTACACAATAAGGGAGGATTTTGAATCCCGGGTAAGACTCATACCAGCCACACCAATCACACCGTACAACTTGTGATCTAAACCCAGTTAACAGTATGATAACAGAGGAGCCTCTGAAAGATGGCTTCCTAAACAATAACCCGAATTAGTTAACAATAACTATGTACAAGTATTGCAGATAATCCGCACTTGGGATGGGCGCCCAGCATCCACTACGGACTCCGAGAAATAGAATTATCGGTAAGTAAATTCTTATTTTCTCTATCGTCCTAAGTGGATGCTGGGGTTCCTGAAAGGACCATGGGGATTATACCAAAGCTCCCAAACGGGCGGGAGAGTGCGGATGACTCTGCAGCACCGAATGAGAGAACTCCAGGTCCTCCTTTGCCAGGGTATCAAATTTGTAAAAATTTACAAACGTGTTCTCCCTTGACCACGTAGCTGCTCGGCAGAGTTGTAATGCCGAGACCCCTCGGGCAGCCGCCCAAGATGAGCCCACCTTCCTTGCGGAATGGGCCTTAACAGATTTAGGCTGTGGCAGGCCTGCCACAGAACGTACAAGTTGAATTTTGTTACAAATCCAACGAGCAATCGACTGCTTAGAAGCAGGTGCACCCAACTTGTTGGGTGCATACAGTATAAACAGCGAGTCAGATTTTCTGACTCCAGCCGTCCTTTAAATGTATATTTTTAAGGCTCTGACAACGTCCAACAACTTGGAGTCCTTCAAGTCGTCTGTAGCCGCAGGCACTACAATAGGCTGGTTCAGGTGAAACGCTGATACCACCTTAGGGAGAAAATGCGGACGCGTCCGCAGCTCTGCCCTATGTCGAATGGAAAATTAAATAAGGGCTTTTATAAAACAAAGCCGCCAGTTCAGATACTCTCCCGGCCGAAGCCAGGGCCAGTAACATAGTCACTTTCCATGTGAGATATTTCAAATCCACATTCTTTAGTGGTTCAAACCAATTGGATTTGAGGAAATCTAAAACTACATTTAGATCCCACGGTGCCACCTTAGGCACCACAGGAGGCTGTATATGCAGTACTCCTTTGATAAAAATCTGGACCTCAGGGACTGAGGCCAATTCTTTTTGGAAGAATATTGATAGGGCCGAAATTTGAACCTTAATAGATCCCAATTTGAGACCCATAGACAATCCTGATTGCAGGAAATGTAGGAAAACGACCCAGTTGAAATTCCTCCATCGGAGCACTCCGCTGCTCGCACCACGCAACATATTTTCGCCAAATACGGCGATAATGCTTCGCGGTGACTTCCTTCCTTGCCTTTATCAAGGTAGGAATGACTTCTTCTGGAATGCCTTTTCCTTTTAGGATCTGGCATTCAAACGCCATGCCGTCAAACGCAGCCGCGGTAAGTCTTGAAAAAGACAAGGACCCTGCTGAAGCAGGTCCCTTCTCAGAAGTAGAGGCCACGGATCGTCCGTGACCATCTCTTGAAGTTCCGGGTACCAAGTCCTTCTTGGCCAATCCGGAGCCACTAGTCTTACTCCTCTTTGCCGTATAATCCTCAATACCTTTGGTATGAGAGGCAGAGGAGGAAACACATATACCGACTGGTACACCCAAGGTGTTACCAGCGCGTCCACAGCTATTGCCTGCGGATCTCTTGACCTGGCGCAATACCTGTCCAGTGTTTTGTTGAGGCGAGACGCCATCATGTCCACCATTGGTTTTACCCAACGGTTTAATAGCATGTGGAAAACTTCTGGATGAAGTCCCCACTCTCCCGGGTGAAGGTCGTGTCTGCTGAGGAAGTCTGCTTCCCAGTTGTCCACGCCCGGGATGAATACTGCTGACAGTGCTATCACGTGATTCTCCGCCCAGCGAAGGATCCTGGCAGCTTCTGCCATTGCCCTCCTGCTTCTTGTGCCGCCCTGTCTGTTTACATGGGCGACTGCCGTGATGTTGTCCGACTGGATCAACACCGGTCTTCCTTGAAGCAGAGGTTCCGCCTGGCTTAGAGCATTGTAGATTGCTCTTAGTTCCAGAATGCTTATGTGAAGAGACTTTTTCAGGCTCGACCACACTCCCTGGAAATTTCTTCCCTGTGTGACTGCTCCCCAGCCTCTCAGGCTGGCATCCGTGGTCACCAGGATCCAATCCTGCATGCCGAATCTGCGGCCCTCCAATAGATGAGCCTCCTGCAACCACCACAGAAGGGATACCCTTGTCCTCGGCGACAGGGTTATCCGCAGGTGCATCTGAAGATGCGACCCTGACCATTTGTCCAACAGATCCCTTTGCATGGAATCTGCCGAAAGGGATTGCTTCGTAAGAAGCTACCATTTTTTCCCAGGACTCTTGTGCATTGATGTACAGACACCTTTCCTGGTTTTAGGAGGTTCCTGACCAGGTCAGATAACTCCTTGGCTTTTTCTTCGGGAAGAAAAACCTTTTTCTGAACTGTGTCCAGAATCATCCCCAGGAACAGCAGACGAGTTGTCGGCATTAATTGGGATTTTGGAATATTCAGAATCCATCCGTGCTGCTTTAGCACCTCTTGAGATAGTGCTAAACCCATCTCTAGCTGTTCTCTGGACCTTGCCCTTATTAGGAGATCGTCCAAGTATGGGATAATTAATACGCCTTTTCTTCGAAGAAGAAATATTATCTCGGCCATTACCTTTGTAAAGACCCGAGGTGCCGTGGACAAACCAAACGGCAGCGTCTGAAACTGATAGTGACAGTTTTGTACAACGAACCTGAGGTACCCCTGGTGTGAGGGGTAATTGGAACGTGGAGATACGCATCCTTGATGTCCAAGGATACCATAAAGTCCCCTTCTTCCAGGTTCGCTATCACTGCTCTGAGTGACTCCATCTTGAACTTGAACTTCTTTATGTACAGGTTCAAGGACTTCAGATTTAGAATAGGCCTTACCGAGCCATCCGGCTTCGGTACCACAAAAAGAGTGGAATAATACCCCTTCCCTTGTTGTAGAAGAGGTACCTTGACTATCACCTGCTGAGAATACAGCTTGTGAATGGCTTCCAAAACCGTCTCCCTTTCTGAGGGGGACGTTGGTAAAGCAGACTTCAGGAAACGGCGAGGTGGCTCTGTCTCTAATTTCAACCTGTACCCCTGAGATATTATCTGCAGGATCCAGGGATTTACCTGCGAGTGAGCCCACTGCGCGCTGTAATTCTTGAGACGACCGCCTACCGCCCCCGAGTCCGCTTGCGAAGCCCCAGCGTCATGCTGAGGCTTTTGTAGAAGCCGGGGAGGGCTTCTGTTCCTGGGAAGGAGCTGCCTGTTGCTGTCTCTTCCCTCGTCCTCTGCCTCGTGGCAGATATGAATAGCCCTTTGCTCTCTTATTTTTAAAGGAACAAAAGGGCTGCGGTTGAAAGGTCGGTGCCTTTTTCTGTTGGGGAGTGACTTGAGGTAGAAAGGTGGATTTCCCGGCCGTAGCCGTGGCCACCAAATCCGATAGACCGACCCCAAATAACTCCTCTACGCATCGCCTGTCCACTGTCGTGTCCATAAAGCTCTTCTGGCCGAAATGGACATAGCACTTACCCGTGATGCCAGTGTGCAGATATCTCTCTGTGCATCACGCATATAAAGAAATGCATCCTTTATTTGTTCTAACGACAGTAAAATATTGTCCCTGTCCAGGGTATCAATATTTTCGATCAGGGACTCTGACCAAACTACCCCAGCACTGCACATCCAGGCAGTCGCAATAGCTGGTCGTAGTATAACACCTGCATGTGTGTATATACCTTTTTGGATATTTTCCATCCTCCTATCTGATGGATCTTTAAGTGCGGCCGTCTCAGGAGAGGGTAACGCCACTTGTTTTGATAAGCGTGTTAGCGCTTTGTCCACCCTAGGAGGTGTTTCCCAGCGCTCCCTAACCTCTGGCGGGAAAGGGTATAAAGCCAATAACTTCTTTGAAATTAGCAGTTTTTTATCGGGGCACCCCACGCTTCATCACACACGTCATTTAATTCTTCTGATTCGGTAAAAACTACTGGTAGTTTTTTCACACCCCACATAATACCCTGTTTAGTGGTACCTGTAGTATCAGCTAAATGTAACATCTCCTTTATTGCCAAAATCATATAACGTGTGGCCCTACTGGAAAATACGGTTGATTCGTCACCTTCACCACCGGAATCAGTGCCTGTGTCTGGGTCTGTGTCGACCGACTGAGGCAAGGGGCGTTTTACAGCCACTGACGGTGTTTGAGGCGCCTGGACAGGCACTAATTGAGTGTCCGGCCGCCTCATGTCGGCAAACGACTGCTTAAGCGAGTTGACGCTATCCCGTAATTCCACAAATAAAGGCATCCATTCTGGTGTCGACCCCCTAGGAGGTGACATCCTCATATTTGGCAATTGCTCCGCCTCCACACCAATAACGTCCTCATACATGTCGACACACACGTACCGACACACAGCAGACACACAGGGAATGCTCTATACGAAGACAGGACCCACTAGCCCTTTGGGGAGACAGAGGGAGAGTCTGCCAGCACACACCAAAAAGCGCTATATATGACAGGGATAGCCTTATGATTAAGTGCTCCCTTATAGCTGCTTTTATATTAATATATTGCCATTTATTTTGCCCCCCCCTCTCTGTTATACCCTGTTTCTGTAGTGCAGTGCAGGGGAGAGACCTGGGAGCCTTCCTGACCAGCGGAGCTGTGACAGAAAATGGCGCCGTGTGCTGAGGAGATAGGCCCCGTCCCTTTTTCGGCGGGCTCGTCTCCCGCTATTTAGTACATTTAGGCAGGGGTAAATATCTCCATATAGCCTCTGGGGCTATATGTGAGGTATTTTTAGCCTTTTTAAAGGTTTTCATTTGCCTCCCAGGGCGCCCCCCCCCCAGCGCCCTGCACCCTCAGTGACTGCCGTGTGAAGTGTGCTGAGAGGAAAATGGCGCACAGCTGCAGTGCTGTGCGCTACCTTAAGAAGACTGCAGGAGTCTTCAGCCGCCGATTCTGGACCTCTTCTTGCTTCAGCATCTGTGAGGGGGCCGGCGGCGTGGCTCCGGTGACCATCCAGGCTGTACCTGTGATCGTCCCTCTGGAGCTTCATGTCCAGTAGCCAAGAAGCCAATCCATCCTGCACGCAGGTGAGTTCACTTCTTCTCCCCTCTGTCCCTCGTTGCAGTGATCCTGTTGCCAGCAGGAATCACTGTAAAATAAAAAACCTAAGCTAAACTCTCTAAGCAGCTCTTTATGAGAGCCACCTAGAATTGCACCCTTCTCGGCCGGGCACAAAAATCTAACTGGAGTCTGGAGGAGGGTCATGGGGGGAGGAGCCAGTACACACCACCTGACCTGTAAAAGCTTTACTTTTGTGCCCTGTCTCCTGCGGAGCCGCTATTCCCCATGGTCCTTTCAGGAACCCCAGCATCCACTTAGGACGATAGAGAAAATACTGTCCCTGTCAAGGGTATCAATATTTTTAGTCAGGGAATCCGACCAAGCCACCCCAGCTCTGCACATCCAGGCTGAGGCGATCGCTGGTCGCAGTATAACACCAGTATGTGTGTATATACTTTTTATGATATTTTTCCAGCCTCCTGTCAGCTGGCTCCTTGAGGACGGCCCTATCTATAGACGGTACCGCCACTTGTTCTGATAAGCGTGTGAGCGCCTTATCCACCCTAAGGGGTGTTTCCCAACGCGCCCTAACTTCTGGCGGGAAAGGGTATACCGCCCATATTTTCTATCGGGGGGAACCCACGCATCATCACACACTTCATTTAATTTATCTGATTCAGGAAAAACTACGGTAGTTTTTTCACATCCCACATAATACCCTCTTTTGTGGTACTTGTAGTATCAGAAATATGTAACACCTCCTTCATTGCCCTTAACGTGTGGCCCTAATAAGGAATACGTTTGTTTATTCACCGTCGACACTGGATTCAGTGTCCCTGTCTGTGTCTGTGTCGACCGACTAAAGTAAACGGGCGTTTTAAAACCCCTGACGGTGTTTGAGACGTCTGGACCGGTACTAATTGTTTGTCGGCCGTCTCATGTCGTCAACCGACCTTGGCGCGTGTTGACATTATCACGTAATTCCCTAAATAAGCCATCCATTCCGGTGTCGACTCCCTAGAGAGTGACATCACCATTACAGGCAATTGCTCCGCCTCCTCACCAACATCGTCCTCATACATGTCGACACACACGTACCGACACACAGCACACACACAGGGAATGCTCTGATAGAGGACAGGACCCACTAGCCCTTTGGAGAGACAGAGGGAGAGTTTGCCAGCACACACCAAAAACGCTATAATTATATAGGGACAACCTTATATAAGTGTTTTCCCTTATAGCATCTTTTTTATATATTTCTAACGCCAAATTAGTGCCCCCCCTCTCTGTTTTAACCCTGTTTCTGTAGTGCAGTGCAGGGGAGAGCCTGGGAGCCTTCCCTCCAGCCTTTCTGTGAGGGAAAATGGCGCTGTGTGCTGAGGAGATAGGCCCCGCCCCTTTTTCGGCGGCCTCGTCTCCCGCTCTTAACGGATTCTGGCAGGGGTTAAATATCTCCATATAGCCCCCGGAGGCTATATGTGAGGTATTTTTAGCCAAAAAAGGTTTTCATTTGCCTCCCAGGGCGCCCCCCTCCCAGCGCCATGCACCCTCAGTGACTGCCGTGTGAAGTGTGCTGAGAGGAAAATGGCGCACAGCTGCAGTGCTGTGCGCTACCTTAAGAAGACTGAGGAGTCTTCTGCCGCCGATTCTGGACCTCTTCTCGTTTCAGCATCTGCAAGGGGGCCGGCGGCGAGGCTCCGGTGACCATCCAGGCTGTACCTGTGATCGTCCCTCTGGAGCTAATGTCCAGTAGCCAAGAAGCCAATCCATCCTGCACGCAGGTGAGTTCACTTCTTCTCCCCTAAGTCCCTCGTTGCAGTGATCCTGTTGCCAGCAGGACTCACTGTAAAATAAAAAACCTAAGCTAAACTTTTCTAAGCAGCTCTTTAGGAGAGCCACCTAGATTGCACCCTTCTCGGCCGGGCACAAAAATCTAACTGAGGCTTGGAGGAGGGTCATAGGGGGAGGAGCCAGTGCACACCACCTGATCCTAAAGCTTTACTTTTTGTGCCCTGTCTCCTGCGGAGCCGCTATTCCCCATGGTCCTTTCAGGAACCCCAGCATCCACTAGGACGATAGAGAAATGTGTAACACATTTTTTATTGCCGGGCTCATGTAACGGATGTTCCTAGTGGATTGTGTATATGTCTCAACCTCGTCGACACTGGAGTCAGACTCCGTGTCGACATCTGTGTCTGCCATCTGAGGGAGCGGGCGTTTTTGAGCCCCTGATGGCCTTTGAGACGCCTGGGCAGGCGCGGGCTGAGAAGCCGGCTGTCCCATAGCTGTTACGTCATCCAGCCTTTTATGTAAGGAGTTGACACTGTCGGTTAATACCTTCCACCTATCCATCCACTCTAGTGTCGGCCCACAGGGGGCGACATCCCATTTATCGGCATCTGCTCCGCCTCCACATAAGCTTCCTCATCAAACATGTCGACACAGCCGTACCGACATACCGCACACACACAGGGAATGCTCTGACTGAGGACAGGACCCCACACAGCCCTTTGGGGAGACAGAGAGAGTATGCCAGCACACACCAGAGCGCTATATAATGTAGGGATAAACACTATCACTGAGTGAATTTTCCCCAATAGCTGCTTGTATAAACAATATTGCGCCTAAATTTAGTGCCCCCCCTCTCTTTTTAACCCTTTGAGCCTGAAAACTACAGGGGAGAGTCTGGGGAGCTGTCTTCCAGCTACACTGTGAAGAGAAAATGGCGCCAGTGTGCCGAGGGAGATAGTTCCGCCCCTTTTTCGCGGACTTTTCTCCTGCTTTTTTATGGATTCTGGCAGGGGTAATTATCACATATATAGCCTCTGGGGCTATATATTGTGATTATTTTGCCAGCCAAGGTGTTTTTATTGCTGCTCAGGGTGCCCCCCCCCCCCAGCGCCCTGCACCCTCAGTGACCGGAGTGTGAAGTGTGTATGAGGAGCAATGGCGCACAGCTGCAGTGCTGTGCGCTACCTTGGTGAAGACTGAAGTCTTCTGCCGCCGATTTTCCGGACCATCTTCATGCTTCTGGCTCTTTAAGGGGGACGGCGGCGCGGCTCCGGGAACGAACACCAAGGACGGGTCCTGCGGTCGATCCCTCTGGAGCTAATGGTGTCCAGTAGCCTAAGAAGCCCAAGCTAGCTGCAAGCAGGTAGGTTCGCTTCTTCTCCCCTTAGTCCCTCGTTGCAGTGAGCCTGTTGCCAGCAGGTCTCACTGTAAAATAAAAAACCTAACATATACTTTCTTTCTAGGAGCTCAGGAGAGCCCCTAGTGTGCATCCAGCTCGGCCGGGCACAGATATCTAACTGAGGTCTGGAGGAGGGGCATAGAGGGAGGAGCCAGTGCACACCAGATAGTACCTAATCTTTCTTTTAGAGTGCCCAGTCTCCTGCGGAGCCCGTCTATTCCCCATGGTCCTTACGGAGTTCCCAGCATCCACTAGGACGTCAGAGAAATTTGATTTACCTGCTGTAGCTGTGGAGACCAGGTCCGAGAGACCCAAAACAAACAATTCCTCACCCTTGTAAGGTAAAACCTCCATATGCCTCTTTGAGTCGGCATCACCTGTCCATTGCCGGGTCCATAGGACTCGTCTAGCAGAAATCGACATAGCGTTGACTCTAGAACCCAGTAGGCCAATGTCTCTTTGAGCATCCCTCATATATAAGACAGCATCTTTAATATGACCCAGGGTCAATAAAATGGTATCCTTATCCAGGGTATCCAATTCCGCCGATAAGGTATCTGTCCACGCTGCTACAGCGCTACAAACCCAAGCCGAAGCTATCGCCGGTCTGAGTAAGGTACCAGAATGTGTGTAAATGGACTTTAAGGTAGCCTCCTGCTTGCGATCAGCAGGAACCCTGAGGGTAGCCGTATCTTGGGATGGCAGTGCTACCTTTTTGGATAAGTGTGTCAATGCTTTGTCCACCCTTGGGGAGGATTCCCACCGTTTTCTGTCCTTAGCCGGGAAAGGATACGCCATAAGAATCCTTTTGGGAATCTGCAGTTTCTTGTCTGGAGATTCCCACACCTTTTCAAATAACTCGTTCAGCTCATGAGAAGGGGTAACGTTACCTCAGGTTTCTTTTCCTTATACATGTGTACCCTCGTGTCAGGATGTGATATGCAAAACATCCTTTATTGCAATAATCTTATTATTATTATTATTATTATCATTTATTTATATGGCGCCACAAGGGTTCCGCAGCGCCCAATTACAGAGTACAGAGTACATATATTGAATACTTTTAGCCAATTTTGGCTGTAACTTTGCATCATCGTAATCGACACTGGAGTCAGAATCCGTGTCGGTATTAGTGTCTACTATTTGGGATAGTGGGCGCTTACGAGACCCAGAGAGTCCCTGCGACACAGGGGCAGGCAGGGCCTGACTCTCTGCATAATTCCTGGACTCAGCTTTGTCCAACCTTTTGTGCAATAAATTCACATTGGCACTTAAAACATTCCACATATCCACCCAGTCAGGTGTCGGTGTTGCCGACGGAGACACCACATTCATTTGCTCCACCTCCTCGCTAGGAAAGCCTTCTACCTCAGACATGCCGACACACGCGTACCGACACACTACACACTCAGGGAAACCTCTTATCTGAAGACCGTTCCCCCACAAGGCCCTTTGGAGAGACAGAGAGAGAGTATGCCAGCACACACCCAGCGCTAATGACCTAGGAAAAAAAACACACTATATGTATACCCAGGTAGCGCTGTAATTATCTATTTCCGCCAAATTATGTGCCACCCCTTTTTAAAACCCTCTTTCACGTTGTTAAGCAGGGGAGAGTCCGTGGAGCTTCCTCGCAGCGGTGTGCTGTGGAGAAAATGGCGCTGGTGAGTGCTGAGGAAAAAGCACCGCCCCTTCAGCGGCGGGCTTCGGTCCTGCTGAAAAATTCAAAAACTGGCGGTGGATCTCTTTTATATACAGTGCCCAGCTTGTATATATGCTTATTGCCAGATTTTGAGGTCCTTATTGCTGCCCAGGGCGCCCCCCCTGCGCCCTGCACCCTTACAGTGACTGCTGTGTGTGTGCGCTGTGTGGGAGCAATAGCGCACAGCGTTACCTCAGTGAAGATCTGAAGTCTTCTGCCGCCTCTGAAGTCTTCTTTCTTCACATACTTACCTGGCTTCTATCTTCCGGCTCTGCGAGGAGGACGGCGGCGCGGCTCTGGGACGAACGGCGAGCGTGAGACCTGCGTTCCATTCCCTCTGGAGCCAATGGTGTCCAGTAGCCTAAGAAACAGAGCCTAACATTAAAGTAGGTCTGTTTCTCTCCCCTCAGTCCTTCGATGCAGGGAGTCTGTTGCCAGCAGGCTCCCTGAAAATAAAAAAACCTAACCAAAATACTTTCTTACAGGAAACTCAGGAGAGCTCCCTGTAATGCACCCAGTCTCCTCTGGCCACAGTAATCAACTGAGGTCTGGAGGAGGGGCATAGAGGGAGGAGCCAGTGCACACCCATACCTAAAGTTCTTTCTTAGTGCCCATGTCTCCTGCGGAACAAGTCTATCCCCATGGTCCTTACGGAGTCCCCAGCATCCTCTAGGACGTAAGAGAAATGGGGTGTGGTCTTCCTCCAGATGACAGTTTGGGTCAAATCAACAGAATAGTTCACGGCTACTTTAGACAGGAGCTACACAGCCATAACCATTGACTCGCCCCGTTTGCCATATTTGTCCATGTTTTCTGTATGAACTGCAAGACTTAGAATGACTCCCTTTTCTTCACTAACAATCTAATGAATAAAACAATTGCCTATGACACACTGAATCAGCATAAAAAGTGTATCGGCCTACTTGTCCCGACACCAACTTAGGGGTCATATTTTTTTTATTTTATTTTTAAATTGAGCAGCTTGAAAAATTTGTCATAAAGAGTTGTTCACATTTAAAATCCTATAACCCCAGAAAGCCCTGGCATCTTGCACATGTCTATGCCATAGAACCGAACTGGTGATAAATGGCTTGTGGTGCATGAGAACACACACATCTGGGTATCTACTCTTGTGGATCATACAATTTTATTCACTCTGTATCTATTGGTGTTAGGTTACTTGCTACACAAATAGCTGCTGACATGGGCCCAAAATGGCCTTAAATCTGGACCAACAGCATTTCAGCATCCAATGCTGATCAGATCTGGTAGTTCATGCAATTGAATATTTAAAAAAAAAAAAATGGTGTTTTATCTAGAACATTAATAGCAATTTCCACTATACAAAATGATCAAATATTACGTTATTATACTTTATTATTAAAAGTTATGGGGTTGATGTCAAATAGATGCGCTACTTTAAGTGCTGCATATGCACGCACTCATTTACGAATAGACCCCAAAAATGTCCGTTGCGAGATAGCACTGTCAATGCACGAAATCTACTATTAGGGTCAGAACATTAAACATTCAGCTTTACATATCGGAGATGTGAAGTCTGACCAAACGTCTAGATCAGTGGTTCTCAAACTCGGTCCTCAAGACCCCACACGGTTCACGTTTTCCAGGTCACCCAGCAGCTGCACTGTGTATCACCAACTGTCACATTTTAAAAATCTACAAGTGACCTGCAAAACATGGACCGTGTGGGGTCCAGAGGACCGAGTTTGAGAACCACTGGTCTAGATTCCAACCTACAATGGTGCAGTGATGCTATGGTGTTCAACCTGATGATGACACTATCCTTCCAATATATGAACGTGTTAATAACATAAGCATGGTGAGCCCATCCCCATACTAGGTTGGCAGTTAGATTGAGTTTTTGTTTAATAGTACCTTGGGGGTAATTCAGATCGGATAGATGTGCTAAATTTAGCAGGGCTAGTCCGCCCCGCTTGTCAGGCCCTACCCACCTCCCCCCCAAGGGTGCAAAAGCATTGCACAGCTGCGATGCTTTTGCACCCGGCAAGTAGCTACCTGCCTGCGTAGCCTAGCTATGCTCGCAGGAGACTACCCGCCACATCCTGGGTCGCAGTGGCTGCATGACGTCACGCAGCCCGCACCGGTCCGGACCATGTCAACGGCATTCTAACGTCGTTGGCAAGCATCCTTCTGCCCCAAGACCACCTCTGCCTGTCAATCAGGCAGAGGTGATTGCAGCCCTGAGATGCTGTTAGCATCTCACTGGGTTCCCGGGTGCGCAAGCGCAATCCACAAAGGGATTCAGACTACAATCGCTGCCACGATCCAGTCTGAATTACCCCCTACTTAGATATAAAAGTCGTCTGAATTCCACACTCACTCTCTTGTTGTCTCTATTCTGCATAAGTGGAGATTTAATCAGACTGAAATAGTCTGTTTCTGCGGACTGTGATAACCTTCTCACAGTACAATATCTGGGCTGTGTGGCCTATTGATAAGGAATGTGTGCGACTGAAAAAGTGACAGAGCAGGCAAAGAGACAGTGGGCATAGACTCTACAGTTTAGTCCTAGACTGCTCGGAGGAATAACATACAAATATGTCTACTCCAGGTTACCGAAAAGACTGCTGTGGAGTTTGTGAGATATATGGATAGAGACAGAGAAAATTATATATATATATTTATAAATAAATATATTTATAATAAATATATATATATTTACTTCTATTTCTTTCTTTTTTTTTTGGGGGGGGGGGGTTAATGACTGGCGCTCCCCTTCATAAATAGACAGCTTCTCTGGCACCCCCTCCACACTGGAACAATGTAGATATATAGGAAAAATAGATGCACACCTGGACCCAAAAGTCTTGATAAAAGGGTGAGAAGCCCTGAAGCGCTGACTTGCAACTAAGCTGCTGTTTGTCGTTTATATTGCAATTTACAGATGACCATAGTCTCATAAGAGATGAAACCTGTCAAGTGCCATGTAAGAAAAAAAACAACAACAAAAAACCACACATACACACCATAAGTTAAAAGCATTTAAAAACCACAATTGGACTGTTTACATTCATTTAACTGGCTTTACAAGCATGAAAAATTAATAAGTGTATTAGCAGCGGGTAGGCAGCCTAAATCAGTGATATACTGAAAAAGTATAATTCTGCTTAAGAACTCATACCTCTCACAGAGTAACGATACGCCTACTCTTCCGTATTGTACCCGCACTGTAAAAATCACTTTATGAACATCAGTATAAATGGCTGATCTACCACAGTCTGCTCTACAAGGTGGAGGCGATTCATTCGTCTGACGTCATTAAGAAATTATAAAAGCATTTACTAAGAAATGAGCAGACCAGACCCCCCGCATCAGTGGTCCTCTATAATCAATGATTTGTAAAGCCAAAACGGTCTAACATTAATGAGATAATCAGCCTGTAAATTTTAAAACTGGGCATACATTCAGGTTATCAATTAAAATATAAAATATCTACATATAAAAAATATAAAGAGAATATAGACTGACTTTTGTTTCGACTAATAGACCCAATAAATTTCAATGGAAAATTGACACGTTTAAACTGCATCGAACCTTGAAATTGAAGGAGTATTTTGAGAAACAGCCCAAGAACGTGGCTGTGAGTAATCTTCCAGCAAGGGTCAGCAGATTGGGTCCGAATTCTAGATTCGATCCTGTGTCCAGCAATGCGTCAGTAAAGACCTTCAGCCGGTTACTAGAAATGGCCGGAACAGAGAAGGTGCCACACATAACAACCTCACTAAAGAAGAGAACACTGCCCTGAAAGCCTTAAGTAAAAGACAAGACATTATTATTAGAGGGGCGGATAAGGGGGGTTCTGTGGTCATTCAGAACACTGCTGAGTATGTTGATGAATGTTATAGATTGCTGGGGGACGTTGATACCTACTGTAGGTTGGATAAAGATCCAACGGTGAAATATAAGGAGGAATTGGAGTGTTTACTCAAGGTAGCGGGTGAACAGGGACTACTAGCTAGTACGGTTATTCAGAAATTAATTACCGAGTATCCTGTTGTACCCATTTTTTACACACTCCCTAAAGTCCATAAGGATGCACAGAGGCCTCCGGGGAGACCAATCATCTCAGCCCGGGGGTCTCTGTGCGAACCCTTAGCAATTTTTCCTCGATGCATACCTGCAGCCATGCATACAACAAACATTCACCCACCTCAAGGACTCCAGTACTCTGCTGAGACAGTTGTTGAGTATGGGTAAGATGCCAGAGGATATGCTCATGGCGACTATGGATGTCACTAGTCTCTACACCTGTATCACGCATGGTGAGGGGATACAGGCGGTAAGAAGACTTCTTACAGGTAATAAGGCTTACACGGGACCAGATATTGAATTGTTTCTACAGTTGCTGGAATTCACTCTCACCCACAACTATTTTCTGTTTGAAGACAAGTTCTTCAAACAGTTGACAGGTTGTGCGATGGGGTCGGCAGTAGCACCGGCCTTCGCCAACACGTACATGTGGGAAGTGGAAAAAGGTCTGTTCTATGAGAATCCAATAATCACCAAGGATATTCTCTTATACTACCGATACATAGATGACCTATTGATGTTTTGGACAGGTGACGAGCAAACACTCCTGGAAATAATCAGGATGCAGAACAGCTCCACCAGTCCCATTAAGCTGACCCTGAAGAGTAGCCAAACGCAGATTGAGTTTCTGGATGTCTCCATTAGTATTCAAAATGGAGACATCATTACTAATTTATACACTAAACCCACTGATAGAAATACCATTTTGAGTTATAGTAGTTTCCATCCTACTCCCACCATCCAAGGGTTACCCTTGATAAAGTCAAATATTACCTTTGAACATAAGCTATATACTTATTATGGACTAAGTACGCAATTGGCGCACGGAGTACCGTAAGGGTACGCACTTAGCGTAGCAGACGCTAGGCCGTGAGCGCGACGCACGAGCGACACGTACGCTCACTGGCTTACGCTTAGTATCGAGCACGCTATGGGCGGCCCGAGTACCGTAATGCTACGCTATTGGCGTAGCGGACGCTGTGCCGTGAGAGTGGGACACGAGCGGCGCAGACGCTCACTGAATGATACACAGTAAACCTTATTAACAACACACTGTAAGGGTATGCTTATACTGTAAACCTTAGTACTGTAATACTACAATGATGTAACGCTTATTGACCTTGATAATATGAAAACTGTTTGAGCGATTGAGACGCTCAGAAACCCTTTGTAGTAAATGGTGAAATACACAAGACCTGGTATGGATTTAAACGACCACTCAGGCTCTAACACCTTCGAGGAAGATTCTTTTAGTATAAAAAGGGGTAAACAATACAGCTTATACACTACAGAACTAACATCAAAATCTAAACAGAATAACAAGGAATAATATGAACAATAGCAAACGATCGCAAACACGAGCAAACAGAAAGAGAATAAATGGCAAACACAAAAGGATAACAAAATGGCTACAGAGAACTTACACACGTGGGAATGATTCGCAAGCGCGTCCTGGAACCAGCTCTCAGCCTTCAATGTGAAAACCTTGCAGAGAGTGAGTGACTGGTCCAGCAATGGTGGTCTTTATATACACAGCATACAGTAACAATACAATGGTCCCTACAATCTCATTGTTCATTGGACACAGGAATGTGTTCTCTGCATTATAACAAAAGGTCATAGGTGGGTTTAAACAGGTGGGCTGTGTCTTTCTCCAACTGCTCAGGTGGGAGGTATCCTCAGGATTCCCGGCGCATGGATAATGAACAGCAAATACAGTAAATGTCTATAAACTACTTTTGTACATATCTATACGCAGAAGCAAACAATCTCTTCCTAACCAACACCGAAATGTTACTATTAAAATACTCTACAGCTGGATACTAAACACCACCGTTCAACCTTTATCTGACCCTTCCTATCATGCAAAGAGGAATCCCTCTGTCCACGAACCGTTTACACTAAACATACTCGCTGACATTGTTAAGGGGAATAATATCTATAAAACACACTATGTGGGTTAAATATGTTGCGATCGAGTCGCTCGCTAGACGCTTACAAACTCCGCCGTAAATACACATCTCCATGCGCAGGAGACGTCGGAGCGTCCCTTACGCAACCTGAGGGGATGCGTACGCACGGGGGAGTGGGTGCACGAGCAGCGGGCATGTACATTCGGGTTAGTACAAGGCATTGTGAATCATGATATTTTTCGACTTTGACACCCTATTCTCAGTTCTTAAGGGCATGCAGAGTCACTAGCCTAGCTGAAGATCTTGAGAAACAACTAGACCTTATGGAAGAGAAATTTTCACAGAGGGGATATCCAAGGTCCCTGTTAAAAGCAGCCCACGCTAAAGCGGTGTCCCAAGAGAGGGGAAATTTGCTTGTTATGGAAGCTCCCCAGAAGGATAAGGATAGGCTCCCTTGGTTTAATACTTACGACACTAATAGTCGACACACTAGCAAGAAGGCTAAGAATCTGGCCAATGATCACGTCAGACCCTGACCTCAAATCACTAAAAAACACCAGGATCATGCCAAGTTAAAAGAGAGGCAAAAATATTTAAGACCTGGTGGTAAAAACGGATTTGAGTAAATTTAAGAAAAAGGTTCCATCGCATTTTCTACGTAGATCTAATGGCTGCTATAAGTGCATTGGATGCACGACTTGCAGCTATAGGTCCACCAGTGACGTGATTGCACACCCCCATTCAGCCAAGAAATACACCATTAACTGGCCTCTATCATGTCACTCAAAATTCATCATCTATGTAATTATATGTCCCTGTGGACTTTATTACATAGGAAAGACGGAATGCCAGTTTAAAACAAGGATGGCGCAACATAGACAGGCTATTAGAGCTGCCATTAACACGGGGGCTAGTGACCAACCCTTGGCACGTCATTTCTTGAATTTTAAACACGGTTTGGCGACTCTGAGATACCGGGTAATCGACCATGTTCCGGAATCTATCAGAGGGGGGGGAACAGGTCACTTAAATTACTACAGTTGGAGTCTCGGTGGATCTTTAGGCTGGATACAATACGGCCAAAGGGGCTCAATTAATCATTGGGCCTGAGCAATTTTTTATGACAATAGGGATCCCCTGAGACTTAATAAAAGACTAAGCTGGGAGTAGGCAATAGATGGATTTGTGTACACTGATATACGTTTACAGGTTATGTCGTCAGGTTATTGTCTTCTGTGTAGAGTTTATATGTGCTTTTTATGTAGTCATTGTTTTAAGATGTTTTATGTCACATGGTGTATAGTGAGAGATCTTGTAGTCTGCGGATTAGATTATGTGTATCCATGGATGATTTTAAAATTAGGTAATACTAGCCATGCTGATTATTGTATGTATGTAGAGTTCATATGTAGAGTTGGACTGTTTACATTCATTTAACTGGCTTTACAAGCATGAAAAATTAATAAGTCTATTAGCAGCGGGTAGGCAGCCTAAATCAGTGATATACTGAAAAAGTATAATTCTGCTTAAGAACTCATACCTCTCACAGAGTAACGATACGCCTACTCTTCCGTATTGTACCCGCACTGTAAAAATCACTTTATGAACATCAGTATAAATGGCTGATCTACCACAGTCTGCTCTACAAGGTGGAGGCGATTCATTCGTCTGACGTCATTAAGAAATTATAAATGCATTTACTAAGAAATGAGCAGACCAGACCCCCCGCATCAGTGGTCCTCTATAATCATTGATTTGTAAAGCCAAAACGGTCTAACATTAATGAGATAATCAGCCTGTAAATTTTAAAACTGGGCATACATTCAGGTTATCAATTAAAATATAAAATATCTACATATAAATAATATAAAGAGAATATCCATTTTAAAAGCCAATTAAAGCATTTATAGATCAAATAGAGTTATTTTCTCATCATTGCGCGTGGCACAAGTTGAGATTAATTTGACGGAAGCAATTCAGAGATTGCTATATCTACATAATTATGTGGTTTTACTTATAAGTATATCAGCACTTTACTGGTGACAGCTGTCAGGGCCATACCTCATCGGAGAGCCAGGACCATCAGGAATATGAATTCCCAGAGATAAAAGTTTCTGACAAGCCATACAAGCTCTATCAACTTCCCAATGCATAACAATCTGCCCATTATTAATTAAACTCAATAATTAAAATAAATTGCCACCAAAAAAAAAAAGCCAAGGTTTTGGAGCATAAATTACAAATGAATCTCATAATAATGTCAGAATAAGTGCACAGACTTACAATACAGAAAATAGAGAGACAATGTACTCTGTCCTCCGAGATATGCTGCTAGGGATTGGGAGGGGGGGGAATCCCATTTCCAAATAGTGATCATTGTCAAATGAAAATCAATCAGGCAGTGTCCATAGTTATAAAATGATAACGCAATGTAATAGACCAAGCACTGCCTTTTTAATGAGGCATCGGCCAGACAAGGAAGTAATCTTACGTTACTGCAAAAGTGTATAAAACATATTACACATAACACACAGGTAGTAACCCAGCCACAAACCTGTTGTCTTGCATCTGCCCGTCACTGCTCCTTTCATTCCCACACACCGCTGGCTGGCAGATGGACAACATCCGGAGGCTGACAGATATCAGGAGGTACGTTATTGAAATGAAGCATGCACAGAAAAAATGTGTATATTGTATATACAGAGCTATATGCATGTCTCAGTACGGGACCACTTCTACTGGTAAAGAACATGCACCTGGTTTGGTACAAGTCATCATCATTAGTGTCCACTTGGCATCTGCCATATAGAAGGTGCCAACAATTCACCACCAAACAGGTGTATATTTGCTTATGGCAGGATCTGCATATCCCACATTCGCTGGAACGTGCCCTCACTGAACTCTGCCTACGTGAGCAGCCCCACTGTGTAACACATACCATGGGTTGCCAGGTAATGTATGGCAGGGGACGCAGTTAATTTCCCGAACGACAGGATTCCAGCGGTCGAAATACTGATGCTAGAATCTAGACAGCAGGAGAAATGCCGACCGCAGCCCAGTATTCCCAATCGGGTGGTGGGCCCACGCCACCACTCAAGGGGGAATATAATAGTGTGGCGAGCAAAGCGCGCCACCGGGCCCGAAGCGTGGTGAGCGCACCCGCAGCCTCGATGTTGGGAATCCGGCAGTCAAGATTCCTGCGTCAGTCTCCTGACCATCGGCATTTCAAACTGGAACCGTATGGCAGACATTGCGGTACTCTCCTGTAATTGTCCAAGGTGCCGATTCTGAGATGGATGCTGTAACACAGCCTCTGCGACTATGTACGCAGCTGCTGTGATAACTCATGCTAAAGCAGGCTTGTCTGACCCACTGCTGCATCCAAAGACGCAGACCCAAATTCCTCTGCGCGATCATCAGACATCTGCCCGGTGAAATCGTGCCGTTGCCAGTGAAACTACATCTGAGGATACATCCACTGGCTTCAGCTTGCCCAGAAAACGGAATCAACACATCAGCATTTACAGAACGCTGCAGGTCACTGCCCCTAAACGCCAGCAACATGTCAGTCATACTTCAGCGTAAGAAATCCAGAATACTTTTCAAACAATTTGTCCAAAATTATAAATTTGGCCAAAATATAAGGCCTAATTCAGATCTGATCGCTGGGCTACGTTTTTGCTGTCCTGCGATCAGATAGTCGCCGCCTACAGGCAGAGTGTAAATTCGCTGTGTAAGCGTGCGATCGCATGTGTAGCTGAGCTGCAAAAATCTAGTGTGTGCAGTCTCTGCGCAGACCAGGACTTACTCCTACAGTGCAAATGAATCAGGCTGATCGGGGACGGAGCGGACGTCAGACACCCTCCTTGGTAACACCTGCATTTGTCTGGACACTCCCAGTAAACGTTCAGTTGCCACCCACAAACGGCCTCTACCTATCAATCACCTTTGCCAACACCCGGCGATCGGCTTTTTTTGCACCATCCAGTCGCTGACCAGCGATGCCTGTTGTTGTCCGACACGTATGCGCATTGCGGTGCATACACGCGCAGTTAGGATCTGATCGCCTGCTGTGCGAAAACGCACAGCAGCGATCAGATCTGAATTACCCCCTTAGTTACTAGTTCATGTATGTAGGCTTTCAAAAAGATGGTTGTGGATTATACATATACAGCTCTATTGCAAGACTAATAAAACAGCTCAAACAGTCATCAATTAGCAATTTCTGGGAAGGTAAATCATAAGCACAAAGCAGAGTGCTCAGTATAGTAACACAGCTTTTGGATATAAACAAAATCTGAAACAGGTTGATGGCCTCTGTAATCCGTTTTAGCAATCGTCATTAGATCGATATGTTGACACAACTAGGGTTTCCTACAGAAGTTGGTCTCTAACACAAATGCATCGCCATAGTTATTAATTCACACAGAGGCTCATTCAGGTGCAGTCGCAAAAAGGCTATTGTACACACATCGGTTGATGCTTTCTTACTCACATGCTGCGAATGAGTTGTGATGATCGCACTGAAGAATTGCAGAATTGAGTGACCGGAAGACAGCGTTTGGGGATGGGAACGGGGAGTGGTCAGGAAACGCAGGCGTGTCATGGCCAATCAGATGCCGTTTTCTGGGCGTGCATTAATTAACAGTTGAGATCTTACTTGCTACTGGAGAGTCCTCAGTGTCCCGGGAGAGAAGCTTAGCCTGCGCGTCTCCAGAGGCACTCAAGACGCTCCAACATGACCTGATTTGCGACAACTGTACCGATGTATCAGCAATTTTATACCTTCGGACGGAAATTATGCAATAGCAGTGGGTGTCCATATGTGCAGGTTAGCTTCGGCCTATATTAGCAGACAATCACAACTGTATACGGAAAAAGATTGCAATGGCAGCAACAAGAACCACACCTAAATGAGCCTCATGGCACACACATATTTTGTGCAGTAGTTCACACAGATTGCCAATCACACCAATACCTGCTCCAGTGGAGCTTACAATCTAAGAGGCAGATGTATTAAGCCTGAAGAAGGGATAAAGCAGTGATAAGGGAACGGTGATAACGCGCCAGACAAACAGCTCAAATATGTAAATTGACCGTTATGAGCTGATTGGCTGGTGCGTTATCACCTTGCACTTATCACCACTTTACCTACCACATGGATACACATACACATTACAGTTAATGGGGCAGATGTATTAACCTGGAGAAGGCATAAGGAAGTGATAAACCAGTGATATGTGCAAGGTGATAAAGGCACCAGCCAATCAGCTCCAATATGTAAATTAACAGTTAGGATCTGATTGGCTGCTGCCTTTATCACCTTGCACATATCACAGGTTTATCACTTCCTTATGCTTTCTCCAGGTTAATACATCTGCCCCAATGTTTTTTATCAGTATGTTTTGGAGTGTAGAAAGAAATGGAGCCCACGGAGGAAATATAAACTCCACAAACATACGAGCTTTGGTAGGGAACTGAACTCATGACATCAGTGCTGAGAGTCAGTAATGTTAACCACTATGCCACTGTGCTGTACAACCTTAAAATGCAACAAATGTTTAGGGGGCCGAGACAAAATAAAAACGGTTACTCCCTAACAAGAATGTTTTCACTTTTCATATAAATTATATTACATACCCATACAAATTTCAAACTTCTCCAAAATCACAACTAGTGTGTATAAGCCAAGCACATCGTACTGTACTATTGCAATTTCCCAGCTGTCGCTGATAGGTGCTATGCTTGTGCAGATCTATATATTTAATTGGCTAAGCAATTTTTTTGTGAGAGCAACTACTCTGCAATGACCACACCGATTTTGATGGTTCAGGTGTCATTCAATAGGGTGTGTGATGTAGATGTGTAATAAGGTCACAGAATTTTGATAAGCGATCAGGTCCTTCAGGAACAACACTTCAAAGCCATGATTTTCTAACACAGAAAAAGCATTGGGGCGCACCAATACCAATGCAGCCACCTGTGGAAGAAAGGGCCAATTATCCCTTCATAAAGGACAATACAGCTTAGGCTCTTCAGCAAATGTCCCAGATGTATTAATAAAATATCAAAGTGATACTCAGTCTCTTGTTGCTCTCTTTATGTGTCAGTCCGTCTCGAAATCCTAACAGTTCACAGTCTCAGAGGTGAAATATGGAAATGAGAGAACATAGAAAAAAAAAAAAAGCATATCATGGTGTAGTAGGTCTCAATATCAGTTGACTGATATACGGGTGACTGATGCAGACTCCATTTGTGAGAGGGATGCATCGGCTACATGGACACCACACTTCTGGCTGACGGGAGCCAGTCTACCACCCGCCACCTATTTAATGTGGTCCGTGCTGAGGCACGCTCTTACCTTGATAAAGACCCCTTTGTTGGTTGAAACGCGTTGGTAGAGAGTGTGGGGGCAACATTTGTTTATACATCCATTTACATCTGCAGGTGTAGTATCTGTGAGAACTGGACTTTTTGGCCAAATCATGCACTCAGAATTAAGGACATTTTTTACCTGCATATATTGGATGTTTAACAACTAAGTGTATTTTTATATGTTTTTATATGGTGTATTGTCGATTTTTTTTCATAAAATTATTTTTACTTGTCCAAACCTATTGGATTTTTGTTTTTTATCCGTTTCCACAGAGGAGGCCGTGGTAATAAACAGTTATTGGTCTACCATACAAAGATACCATTATATGAGGAGCCACACTTATAGCTGTGTGAGTATGGTACGCTGTCTCTTAAATTGGATATCATTCTGTTTTCACATGAAATAGCAAATTGCCATATGATGTGAAAGAAACCGCTATACTGTATGTTTATAACATCTCATTTACCTGTGAGTTTGGTTACGTACCCATATACTATACAGTATATTTTATCATGTTTCTTCAGTCATCCTTATAGCAATCAACTGATATTGAGACCTACTACACCATGATATGCTTTTTTATGTTCTCTCATTTCCATATATCACCTGAGACTGTGAGCTGCGAGGACTTCGAGGACTTCGAGACGGATTGACACAAAGAGAGCAACAAGAGACTGAGTATCACTTTGATATTTTATTAATACATCTGGGACATTTACTGAAGCGCCTTAGACCAGTGGAATTTTTTCTTTCTGCAGCAAAGCCCTTGCCTATTTCTTTCTGCCCTAAATTCAGTTGATATAATGAATTCTTTTTAACACCTTCAGGATACAGCAATACCCCTTTCAGACTGCCAGCCTGTAACCTGGGTTATTGCACATGAGCGCGCATAACCCGGGTTGCTGCGCGGTGTGAAAGGGCCCAGGGGAAATATCCCGGGTCAAGCGACCAGGGTTGAACACTGTTTCCGCCATGGTTGCTGTGACCCATTTCCCATTCACACTGTATGGAGTCGGACAGGCGGCGCTTGGTAGTTAATCTGATCTCTAAGCGCCACCTCCGCGCGCGTCACCAACCCAGTAATATGCTGGGCTAGGAATGCCAGTGTGAAAGGTACCGGGGGTGGGTCGCACCATGTACTGCTCCCGGGTGCGACCCGCCATTCAAAAATCTGAAAGGGTATTTACCTTTAGATGAACACATTGAGGAACACAAAATTTTGCTTGATTTCGAGCAACACGGTATACATATGATTTTGCAAGTGTAGTTTAGTATAAACAAACCATAACGTTTTATATTAATGCACAAGAATGAGAATTGTTCCTGCGGATGACAGAAGGTATTTTTTTTTTTTTTATTTCTTTACTTAAGTTTTTTTACATTTTATTTACAATTGCAAATGTTTATTTAGGTACTAAAACAAATATCTTAAAATGTGTATCTATCCCTAATATAAACTTGGTGCATAGACGTCAGGCGCTGACCTGCACATATCTTGCAATTGTGCATGTAATTGTGGTACTTTTTGG
This sequence comes from Pseudophryne corroboree, assembly GCF_028390025.1. NCBI lineage: Eukaryota > Metazoa > Chordata > Amphibia > Anura > Myobatrachidae > Pseudophryne > Pseudophryne corroboree. The sequence goes on from NC_086448.1 coordinate 177,333,903, forward strand.
GAATTCATCTTACATCTACAGTCTTTAATGCAAACGTGTTCCAACTCAAAATCATAACTAAGTCTGCAACCAACGTCAAGAGGTTTATATAGAAACTACATACACACATATTCCCCTTATCTACAAATGCAGACGACAAGCAACACAATATGGCAAGGAATATGCCATCCATAAAATATATTGCTTTGGCCATTATGCACGTAATATATTTACCTTTGCCTTTAATCCATCTTTCCACTCCTCTGGCTAGTCAAATGTCACTTAATGTTAAATACACAAAACACTTATTATTTGTTTGCCTGTAGTGTGATACATGAATCCCCAGCCGCCATAGTAATGCTCCCTGGTGACTGACGCATGTGTTAGCGCGACTGGTGCCAGGCTTCTACTGGTCTTGTCTATTAGAAATGGGGACCAGCTCCTGCAGGTCTTGGGCACACCAATACAGAAGTCACACTTCTATAAAAATCACTTCTACGTAAATGTGTCACAAAATCACCAGGTCACCATAGGAATAGCATCTCAGAGCTCAGCACAGCATGATGCTATGCTGCTTCATACACATATACGCCAGGACCTAATAATTGTTCCCATGAGATATACAATGTAATGGGGAGGAGGAGGAGAACAGGCTGGCACCTCGCGCTGCAGGTACACAAGCTGGCAACAGAAACTGATTCATTATTTGATGTAACATACCAGTTATTTGGGTGTAGGATATAAACTTGGGGGATCTATATGGTGGTTACAGGTATGACAAGTATGCAGGTTTGTCTGATTAGGCTACCCCGGGTGAGAACATTTCTAAGCGACCTGTCCGCATGTCTGCCTCCTACAGCGGTCAGGCTATAACCATGCATGGAAACAATTTGCTCCAATATAGTCTATCACTTAAGGGGGGTACTCACAGGGCGATAATCTAAGCAATCTGACTAGATTGCTTAGATGCTCAGCAAGATCTCTCCGTGTGTACCCCTCACAGCGAGAGCGATGCGCGGCGCTATCGCTGCTGCTAGACTGGCCTGCATGCACCACCCCCGCTCCCTCCGCACACATCGCACTGTGCTGACCGGGGGGAGATATGTGTGCTGAGCAGTTCGCTCAGCACACATCTCTCCCCTGATCTGCCGGTGAGTACTGGCCTTTAATGGTGGCAAGGCACTTGTATAAGCCGGTAAGTCATTGACCACAGAGATAACAGGAAAGGTTTTTGTAGCAACCTTGAAAAACTATTCTGCAACTCCCATAGGAGTCATAAGCAACAGGTTACACATCCCAGCTTCAACCGGCCACAACACATGGAACACACACTTTTATGTGAAATTACTGCTAATTTAAGATGTACGTATCATTATCACATGCAGTTATATTCCTCTTCATACAGAAATGCTCCCGGACTGCGTCCGTCAGTAGATTTAAATATAAATTATCTACTAGAATGTAACATGCTAAAATAAAAACACAAGAGTATTATTCGCATGGGATGCGCCATTGTCACAGAACCCCCAAATGTCTATAATGGTGCAGGGCTGCTCTCCTGTACACCATTATAACTTTACTTTGTCACACAGGTTGTGGTGTGGTCCCTTCCCCTCACCTGTGACAGTCTCATTCATGTATATACTACATTCACAGCAAAAGGCATGAAAATCACTACTTCCTTTCTGAAGCAGGCACATAGCATTAGTGTGGGACAGACACTACTAATACCAGCATACCCTATCAGCTATCAGGGCATGCTGGGGCTAGTAGTTTCACAATACCTGGAGAGTCAAATGTGTTATCGTATGCTCTTTTATACCTATGTCCTACTTTTTTTATCATCATTTGGGGTGTTGTACAAATTGAATTTCATTGTCAACTTTTGTTTGATAATGACAATAAATGTATCATATCGATTGTGAAGGACAGCGTTTTGGACCCTTAAAGACTGGAAGTTGATTGGTAGAACAGTAATTAGATAAAACACACAATAACATCTCTCGGTAGGTCAATCTCTATCTGGGTACACACTAATAGAGATATTGTATAGTCTTCTACTGTACAAGCGATATATCTGTGGTGTATCGGCGGGTGTGTACACCGGATAGGTCTGTGAACAATGTCATTCATAGACATATGGGGCCAGCCCTGCAGCACAGCTGATGCCAATATATCATGCTGGTATATTGGAATGTCCGGCTGTGTGTATATGCAACAAGCCCACCACCCATATACTGGCTGCAGGGACTGACGTCACAGATGGGCGGGAAAATTCAAGAACCCGTCCAGTTGTGACGTCAGGACAGACCTATCAACCAGCCAATTGGTAAGTAAGTGTGTACGCTTAGCAAATCCCCCGCTATGACGGTATAATGTGTACCGAGCCTTGGTTTTGGGAGGGGTACATTTTATAAAGGATATACATATTAAAATTGTTTGCAGTTATACTAAAGACCAGTGTGCGTGAAAATACTCTTATACATAGGTACAACATCACGCTAGCCAGAAAAAAGCAGGTGAGCGGGTGTCTACTCAGATCTAGAGTAGGTACTGCGAGTACCTCAATACAATCGTGTCGCAAGTATCATTTTATAAACAGCCAACTGAGGTTTTCGCAAAACAATATACCCCCTCCTATTAGCAGCCAGTACTTCTGTACTCAATAAGCAGCGTGGTTCAAGTAGTTCCCCACAAAGTAGTGTTCAGCCCTAACTGCCTGTAGGCTGTAGTGCAAAGTCAACAAATACAATACCCAGCTGTGGCAGGCACTATCACATGCAATGCCAAGAGGGGGAAAATACAATACCCAGCTGTGGCAGGCACTATCACATGCAATGCCAAGAGGGGGAAAATACAATACCCAGCTGTGGCAGGCACTATCACATGCAATGCCAAGAGGGGGAAACAGCAACCACGGCGTACTCTCATGTGGTTACCTGCACAGAACAGCACTGACTGTAGTACAAACTGTGTGCACTCTATGGGCACTGGATTGTGGCAGTGCCATCAATAACCTTCCCACAGGGTCCCATAGGAGACATATACCTGGTGTATTTTGCAGGGGACAGTCCCGACCTGTGCAAAGTGACAGCTCCACACCATCACCTGACAGGACTAATGGCAAGTGATAGATAGATAGATAGATAGATAGATAGATAGATAGATAGATAGATAGATAGATAGATAGATAGATAGATAGATAGGATAGATACTTACAATCCATTCTCTAACTTGGCTGTGAAAGTTCTGCTCCCTGATGGTCACCTCGTCTTGTTCCATCCTTCATATTGCTAGAGCCCAGTGCTGAGGACTTGTGCAGCTGACCCAGAGCAGCATCCCCTCCCCAGTGAGGGCAGAACAATAACAAAGGAGCGGCCTCCCCTGTGCTCAGGCTGCAGCAGTAATATGACCAGCACAGGCAACACAACTCCTCGGCTGCTACTACCTTCCTCCTCCCCCAGAGCAACTCTCTGCCCAAAACACTGAAGAACACGCTGGCCAGATGTAACGCAGCTGCTTATTGGCGGTGAGGACGAGCAGCCCTTATTCTTTTCTGTGTCTGCATTTGTGATTGGGCGAGCTGCGTGTTTGGATCCCGCCTCCTCCCTTCTTGTCAGTTAGCGTGTGTGTGATGCAGTGAGGAGGGGGGCAGGCAGGTGCTACAGGGGGCGGGGCTAAGCTCTGCTGTTGTCCTCACATTATATTAATTAAGAATATAATTATTGATGGAGTTGATTTGTTACATAATTAGAAACATAAATTGTGCCACTGTTTTCCCTATAAACGTTTAAGTAGCTTCACCTTCACTACACTAAAAGAAAAGTAAAAAAAAAAACATAATCCATACAGTGAGAAACAACTAATTATGTGATGTGTGTGTATTTTGTAATGTTGTTGGGCAAGTACTGGATAGCATCAATTGATTATTACTTTTTACATTATTCTTATCAAAGTTTTAACATAATAAAAATTAAATGTTTTAACAAATCAATATAATTAATGCATTATAATTCTGCACAGTTAAGGAACTGTCATGGCAACCACAGTCACACAGCTTTGAAATGAGGCTGTGACTATTGATAATGGCAGTTAATTAGATGTATTAAACACCTTCAGTTTATAAAATAAAAAAGAAATAGGGAAATAAAAAGTTATCAGCTCCACCTATTAATGTAGGAAACTTCTATTGGGCATATTCAGTAAGGAACGATCTCCCAAAACTTTTGCACCACAGGTTTGTTCCCGAAGGTCTGATATTCGTAGTATTCAATTACATTCTAGTTTTTCTGTTTTTCCACAGGGTGCTCAATTTTTATTTTTATTTTTTTGAGAACCTCCAAAACAAGGCCAGTGTTTCCTAAAATCCTGTTCCTCCGCTTTATGAAGTCTTCTCTTCTCAGCGTCGCAGGCAGCAGGGCATACAGTGACTGGGCACAGGTACTAACCTCACCCTGCTCTTCTACACTATCCCTCACCCTACACCCCCTACCAGCACACACTACACTCTACACTACCCCTCACCCTGCACCCCCTCCCAGCACACACCGCTCTCCTACACTACCCCTAACCGTGCACCCCCTCCCTGCAGACACTGCTCTCCTGCACTACCCCTCATCCTGCATCCCCTCCCCGCACACACTGCTCTCCTACACTACCCCTCACAATGTATCCCCTCCATAGCACACACTGCTCCAAGTGGCGCACCCAGGGGGGGTTTCCGAGCACCCAGAAACCCCCCTCCACTAAGAATTTTTTTTTTTTTTTTTTTTAAGCTGCATGAGTATTTTTAATGGCTGTCTAGCATCCTCTGCAGCCTGCTGTCTTCCTGGTGGCACTTGTAAGTGCAATAAAAGTTTACTTTATTTTAATTATAGTACATATATATCCATGTGCATACATATATACACATGTATATACATACATACATATAAACACACACACATGATATATATATATACATACATGTGTATATATTAGAGATGTGCACTTGAAATTTTTCGGGTTTTGTGTTTTGGTTTTGGGTTCGGTTCCGCGGCCGTGTTTTGGGTTCGACCGCGTTTTGGCAAAACCTCACCGAATTTTTTTTGTCGGATTCGGGTGTGTTTTGGATTCGGGTGTTTTTTTCAAAAAACACTAAAAAACAGCTTAAATCATAGAATTTGGGGGTCATTTTGATCCCAAAGTATTATTAACCTCAAAAACCATAATTTCCACTCATTTTCAGTCTATTCTGAACACCTCACACCTCACAATATTATTTTTAGTCCTAAAATTTGCACCGAGGTCGCTGGATGACTAAGCTAAGTGACCCTAGTGGCCGACACAAACACCTGGCCCATCTAGGAGTGGCACTGCAGTGTCACGCAGGATGGCCCTTCCAAAAAAAACACTCCCCAAACAGCACATGACGCAAAGAAAAAAAGAGGCGCAATGAGGTAGCTGTGTGAGTAAGATAAGCGACCCTAGTGGCCGACACAAACACCTGGCCCATCTAGGAGTGGCACTGCAGTGTCACGCAGGATGGCCCTTCCAAAAAACACTCCCCAAACAGCACATGACGCAAAGAAAAAAAGAGGCGCAATGAGGTAGCTGTGTGAGTAAGGTAAGCGACCCTAGTGGCCGACACAAACACCTGGCCCATCTAGGAGTGGCACTGCAGTGTCAGACAGGATGGCCCTTCAAAAAAATACTCCCCAAACAGCACATGACGCAAAGAAAAATTAAAGAAAAAAGAGGTGCAAGATGGAATTGTCCTTGGGCCCTCCCACCCACCCTTATGTTGTATAAACAGGACATGCACACTTTAACCAACCCATCATTTCAGTGACAGGGTCTGCCACACGACTGTGACTGAAATGACGGGTTGGTTTGGACCCCCACCAAAAAAGAAGCAATTAATCTCTCCTTGCACAAACTGGCTCTACAGAGGCAAGATGTCCACCTCATCATCATCCTCCGATATATCACCGTGTACATCCCCCTCCTCACAGATTATCAATTCGTCCCCACTGGAATCCACCATCTCAGCTCCCTGTGTACTTTGTGGAGGCAATTGCTGCTGGTCAATGTCTCCACGGAGGAATTGATTATAATTCATTTTAATGAACATCATCTTCTCCACATTTTCTGGAAGTAACCTCGTACGCAGATTGCTGACAAGGTGAGCGGCGGCACTAAACACTCTTTCGGAGTACACACTTGTGGGAGGGCAACTTAGGTAGAATAAAGCCAGTTTGTGCAAGGGCCTCCAAATTGCCTCTTTTTCCTGCCAGTATAAGTACGGACTGTCTGACGTGCCTACTTGGATGCGGTCACTCATATAATCCTCCACCATTCTTTCAATGGGGAGAGAATCATATGCAGTGACAGTAGACGACATGTCCGTAATCGTTGGCAGGTCCTTCAGTCCGGACCAGATGTCAGCTTAAGCAGTCGCTCCAGACTGCCCTGCATCACCGCCAGCGGGTGGGCTCGGAATTCTGAGCCTTTTCCTCGCACCCCCAGTTGCGGGAGAATGTGAAGGAGGAGATGTTGACAGGTCGCGTTCCGCTTGACTTGACAATTTTCTCACCAGCAGGTCTTTGAACCCCAGCAGACTTGTGTCTGCCGGAAAGAGAGATCCAAGGTAGGTTTTAAATCTAGGATCGAGCACGGTGGCCAAAATGTAGTGATCTGATTTCAACAGATTGACCACCCGTGAATCCTTGTTAAGCGAATTAAGGGCTCCATCCACAAGTCCCACATGCCTAGCGGAATCGCTCCGTGTTAGCTCCTCCTTCAATGTCTCCAGCTTCTTCTGCAAAAGCCTGATGAGGGGAATGACCTGACTCAGGCTGGCAGTGTCTGAACTGACTTCACGTGTGGCAAGTTCAAAGGGCAGCAGAACCTTGCACAACGTTGAAATCATTCTCCACTGCGCTTGAGACAGGTGCATTCCACCTCCTATATCGTGCTCAATTGTATAGGCTTGAATGGCCTTTTGCTGCTCCTCCAACCTCTGAAGCATATATAGGGTTGAATTCCACCTCGTTACCACTTCTTGCTTCAGATGATGGCAGGGCAGGTTCAGGCGTTTTTGGTGGTGCTCCAGTCTTCTGTACGTGGTGCCTGTACGCCGAAAGTGTCCCGCAATTCTTCTGGCCACCGACAGCATCTCTTGCACGCCCCTCTCGTTTTTTTAAAATTTCTGCACCACCAAATTCAAGGTATGTGCAAAACATGGGACGTGCTGGAATTTGCCCATATTTAATGCACACACAATATTGCTGGCGTTGTCCGATGCCACAAATCCACAGGAGAGTCCAATTGGGGTAAGCCATTCCGCGATGATCTTCCTCAGTTGCCGTAAGAGGTTTTCAGCTGTGTGCGTATTCTGGAAACCGGTGATACAAAGCGTAGCCTGCCTAGGAAAGAGTTGGCGTTTGCGAGATGCTGCTACTGGTGCCGCCGCTGCTGTTCTTGCGGCGGGAGTCCATACATCTACCCAGTGGGCTGTCACAGTCATATAGTCCTGACCCTGCCCTGCTCCAATTGTCCACATGTCCGTGGTTAAGTGGACATTGGGTACAACTGCATTTTTTAGGACACTGGTGAGTCTTTTTCTGACGTCCGTGTACATTCTCGGTATCGCCTGCCTAGTGAAGTGGAACCTAGATGGTATTTGGTAACGGGGGCACACTACCTCAAGAAATTGTCTAGTTCCCTGTGAACTAACGGCGGATACCGGACGCACGTCTAACACCAACATAGTTGTCAAGGCCTCAGTTATCCGCTTTGCAACAGGATGACTGCTGTGATATTTCATCTTCCTCGCAAAGGACTGTTGGACAGTCAATTGCTTACTGGAAGTAGTACAAGTGGTCTTCCGACTTCCCCTCTGGGATGACCATCGACTCCCAGCAGCAACAACAGCAGCGCCAGCAGCAGTAGGCGTTACACGCAAGGATGCATCGGAGGAATCCCAGGCAGGAGAGGACTCGTCAGAATTGCCAGTGACATGGCCTGCAGGACTATTGGCATTCCTGGGGAAGGAGGAAATTGACACTGAGGGAGTTGGTGGGGTGGTTTGCGTGAGCTTGGTTACAAGAGGAAGGGATTTACTGGTCAGTGGACTGCTTCCGCTGTCGCCCAAAGTTTTTGAACTTGTCACTGACTTATTATGAATGCGCTGCAGGTGACGTATAAGGGAGGATGTTCCGAGGTGGTTAACGTCCTTACCCCTACTTATTACAGCTTGACAAAGGCAACACACGGCTTGACAAATGTTGTCCGCATATCTGTTGAAATACTTCCACACCGAAGAGCTGATTTTTTTGGTATTTTCACCAGGCATGTCAATGGCCATATTCCTCCCACGGACAACAGGTGTCTCCCCGGGTGCCTGACTTAAACAAACCACCTCACCATCAGAATCCTCCTTGTCAATTTCCTCCACAGCGCCAGCAACACCCATATCCTCCTCATCCTGGTGTACTTCAACACTGACATCTTCAATATGACTATCAGGAACTGGACTGCGGGTGCTCCTTCCAGCACTTGCAAGGGGCGTGCAAATGGTGGAAGGCGCATGCTCTTCACGTCCAGTGTTGGGAAGGTCAGGCATCGCAACCGACACAATTGGACTCTCCTTGTGGATTTGGGATTTCGAAGAACGCACAGTTCTTTGCTGTGCTTTTGCCAGCTTGAGTCTTTTCATTTTTCTAGCGAGAGGCTGAGTGCTTCCATCCTCATGTGAAGCTGCACCACTAGCCATGAACATAGGCCAGGGCCTCAGCCGTTCCTTGCCACTCCGTGTGGTAAATGGCATATTGGCAAGTTTACGCTTCTCCTCCGACAATTTTATTTTAGATTTTTGAGTCCTTTTTTTACTGATATTTGGTGTTTTGGATTTTACATGCTCTGTACTATGACATTGGGCATCGGCCTTGGCAGACGACGTTGCTGGCATTTCATCGTCTCGGCCATGACTAGTGGCAGCAGCTTCAGCACGAGGTGGAAGTCGATCTTGATATTTCCCTATTTTTGGAACCTCAACATTTTTGTTCTCCATATTTTAATAGGCACAACTAAAAGGCACCTCAGGTAAACAATGGAGATGGATGGATACTAGTATACTTATGGATGGACGAGCGACTGCCGACACAGAGGTAGCTACAGCCGTGGACTACCGTACTGTGTCTGCTGCTAATATAGACTGGATGATAATGAGATAAAATTTTAATATATATATATATATATCACACTAGTACTGCAGCCGGATAGGTATATATTATGTAATGACGGACCTGCTGGACACTGTCTGTCAGCACTGCAGACTCCTAAAGTAAGCTACTAGTATCAAGAAGATAGAAAAAAAAAAACCACGGGTAGGTGGTATACAATTATGGATGGACGAGCGACTGCCGACACAGAGGTAGCTACAGCCGTGGACTACCGTACTGTGTCTGCTGCTAATATAGACTGGATGATAATGAGATAAAATTTTAATATATATATATATATATATATCACACTAGTACTGCAGCCGGACAGGTATATATTATGTAATGACGGACCTGCTGGACACTGTCTGTTAGCACTGCAGACTCCTAAAGTAAGCTACTAGTATCAAGAAGATAGAAAAAAAAAAAAAAACACGGGTAGGTGGTATACATATATGAATGGACGAGCGACTGCCGACACAGAGGTAGCTACAGCCGTGGACTACCGTACTGTGTCTGCTGCTAATATAGACTGGATGATAATGAGATAAAATTTAAATATATATATATATCACACTAGTACTGCAGCCGGACAGGTATATATTATGTAATGACGGACCTGCTGGACACTGTCTGTCAGCACTGCAGACTCCTAAAGTAAGCTACTAGTATCAAGAAGATAGAAAAAAAAAAAACCACGGGTAGGTGGTATACAATTATGGATGGACGAGCGACTGCCGACACAGAGGTAGCTACAGCCGTGGACTACCGTACTGTGTCTGCTGCTAATATAGACTGGATGATAATGAGATAAAATTTAAATATATATATATATATATCACACTAGTACTGCAGCCGGACAGGTATATATTATGTAATGACGGACCTGCTGGACACTGTCTGTCAGCACTGCAGACTCCTAAAGTAAGCTACTAGTATCAAGAAGATAGAAGAAAAAAAACCACGGGTAGGTGGTATACAATTATGGATGGACGAGCGACTGCCGACACAGAGGTAGCTACAGCCGTGGACTACCGTACTGTGTCTGCTGCTAATATAGACTGGATGATAATGAGATAAAATTAAAATATATATATATATCACACTAGTACTGCAGCCGGACAGGTATATATTATGTAATGACGGACCTGCTGGACACTGTCTGTCAGCACTGCAGACTCCTAAAGTAAGCTACTAGTATCAAGAAGATGGAAAAAAAAAAAAATCACGGGTAGGTGGTATACAATTATGGATGGACGAGCGACTGCCGACACAGAGTTAGCTACAGCCGTGGACTACCGTACTGTGTCTGCTGCTAATATAGACTGGATGATAATGAGATAAAATTTAAATATATATATATCACCCTAGTACTGCAGCCGGACAGGTATATAATATGTAATGACGGACCTGCTGGACACTGTCTGTCAGCACTGCAGACTCCTAAAGTAAGCTACTAGTATCAAGAAGATATAAATAAAAAAACAACCACGGGTAGGTGGTATACAATTATGGATGGACGAGCGACTGCCGACACAGAGGTAGCTACAGCCGTGGACTACCGTACTGTGTCTGCTGCTAATATAGACTGGACGATAATGAGATAAAATTAAAATATATATATATATATCACACTAGTACTGCAGCCGGACAGGTATATATTATGTAATGACGGACCTGCTGGACACTGTCTGTCAGCACTGCAGACTCCTAAAGTAAGCTACTAGTATCAAGAAGATAGAAAAAAAAAAAAACCACGGGTAGGTGGTATACAATTATGGATGGACGAGCGACTGCCGACACAGAGGTAGCTACAGCCGTGGACTACCGTACTGTGTCTGCTGCTAATATAGACTGGATGATAATAAGATAAAATTTAAATATATATATATATATCACACTAGTACTGCAGCCGGACAGGTATATATTATGTAATGACGGACCTGCTGGACACTGTCTGTCAGCACTGCAGACTCCTAAAGTAAGCTACTAGTATCAAGAAGATAGAAAAAAAAAACCACGGGTAGGTGGTATACAATTATGGATGGACGAGCGACTGCCGACACAGAGGTAGCTACAGCCGTGGACTACCGTACTGTGTCTGCTGCTAATATAGACTGGATGATAATGAGATAAAATTAAAATATATATATATATCACACTAGTACTGCAGCCGGACAGGTATATATTATGTAATGACGGACCTGCTGGACACTGTCTGCAGAATGCGTTTATAAAAACACCACACGACGAGTGTTTAACTTTTTCAGGCAGACAATCACAATATACTGGTGGTCAGCAGACAATCACAATACTGGTGGTCAGTGGTCACTGGTCAGTCACACTGGCAGTGGCACTCTGGCAGCAAAAGTGTGCACTGTACTTAAATGTACTCCTGCTATAACTGCTCCCCAGTCTCCCCCACAATTAAGCTGTGTGAGCAGTGAGCACTCAGCAGTCAGATAATGATATACAGTATATGATGCAGCACACTGGGCTGAGCACAGATATGGTATGTGTGACTGTGTCACACTGTGTATCGTTTTTTTTCAGGCAGAGAACGGATTAATTAAACTGGTGGCACGGGTCACTGGTCACACTATCAGCAGCAAGTAGTACTCCTCCTATATGCTCCCCAAAATTTGTGTCTCTCTCTAGTACTCTAGTCACTCTAAACGGAGAGGACGCCAGCCACGTCCTCTCCCTATCAATCTCAATGCACGTGTGAAAATGGCGGCGACGCGCGTCTCCTTATATAGAATCCGAGTCTCGCGATAGAATCCGAGCCTCGCGAGAATCCGACAGCGGGATGATGACGTTCGGGCGCGCTCGGGTTAACCGAGCAAGGCGGGAAGATCCGAGTCGCTCGGCCCCGTGTAAAAAAACCTGAAGTTCGGGCGGGTTCGGATTCCGAGGAACCGAACCCGCTCATCTCTAGTATATATATGTGTACTGTATGTGTGTGTACATATATATATATATATATATATATATATATGTATGCATGTTTCATATGCTATGTATATGTGTATATGTATGTGTGTGTGTGTATATATATATATATATATATATATATATACACACACACACTAGTTTTACGGACCCAGCATATACTGGGTCACCTCAGTCCCCACCCCCGTGATTGGCTCCGCCCAGTTCTGGAAACCCCCCCATGCAAATCCTGCGTTTGCCACTGGCTCCACTACACTAACCCTCACCCTGCACCCCCTCCCAGCACACACTGCACTCTACACTACCCCTCATCCTGCACCCCCTCCCTGCACACACTGCTCTCCTACACTACCCCTCACCCTGTACCCCCTCCCAGCACACACTGCATTCTAAAGTAGCCATCACCCTGCACCCCCTCCCCACACACACTGCACTCTTCACTACCCCTCACCCTGCACCCCTCCCTGCACACACTGCACTCCAACACTACCCCTCATCCTGCATCCCCTCCCCGCACACACTGCTCTCCTACACTGCCCCTCACCCTGTACCCCCTCCATTGCAGTTGCACACACTGTTCTACTACACTACCCCTCACACTGCACCCCCTCCCCGCGTACACTGCTCTACTACACTACCCCTCACCCTGCACCCCCTCCCAGCATACATTGCACTCTACACTGCCTCACCCTTCACCCCCTCTCCGTACACACTGCTCTCCTACACTACCCCTCATCCTGCATCCCCTCCCCACACCCACTGCTCTCCTACACTACCCCTCACCCTGTACCCCCTCCCAGCACACACTGCACTCTAAAGCAGCCCTCACCCTGCACCTCCTCCCCACACACACTGCACTCTTCACTACCCCTCACCCTGCACCCCTCCCTGCACACACTGATCTCCAACACTACCCCTCACCCTGCACCCCCTCTCAGCATGCACTGCACTCCAACACTACCCCTCATCCTGCATCCCCTCCCCGCACACACTGCTCTCCTACACTACCCCTCACCCTGTACCCCCTCCATTGCAAACACTGTTCTACTACACTACCCCTCACACTGCACCCCCTCCCCGCGTACACTGCTCTACTACACTACCCCTCACCCTGCACCCCCTCCCAGCATACATTGCACTCTACACTGCCTCACCCTTCACCCCCTCTCCGTACACACTGCTCTCCTACACTACCCCTCATCCTGCATCCCCTCCCCACACACACTGCTCTCCTACACTACCCCTCACCCTGTACCCCCTCCCAGCACACACTGCACTCTAAAGTAGCCCTCACCCTGCACCCCCTCCCCACACACACTGCACTCTTCACTACCCCTCACCCTGCACCCCTCCCTGCACACACTGATCTCCAACACTACCCCTCACCCTGCACCCCCTCCCAGCATACACTGCACTCCAACACTACCCCTCTGCCTGCATCCCCTCCCCACACACACTGCTCTCCTACACTACCCCACACCCTGTACCCCCTCCCAGCACACACTGTACTCTAAAGTAGCCCTCACCCTGTACCCCCTCCCAGCACACACTGCACTCTAAAGCAGCCCTCACCCTGCACCTCCTCCCCACACACACTGCACTCTTCACTACCCCTCACCCTGCACCCCTCCCTGCACACACTGATCTCCAACACTACCCCTCACCCTGCACCCCCTCTCAGCATGCACTGCACTCCAACACTACCCCTCATCCTGCATCCCCTCCCCGCACACACTGCTCTCCTACACTACCCCTCACCCTGTACCCCCTCCATTGCAAACACTGTTCTACTACACTACCCCTCACACTGCACCCCCTCCCCGCGTACACTGCTCTACTACACTACCCCTCACCCTGCACCCCCTCCCAGCATACATTGCACTCTACACTGCCTCACCCTTCACCCCCTCTCCGTACACACTGCTCTCCTACACTACCCCTCATCCTGCATCCCCTCCCCACACACACTGCTCTCCTACACTACCCCTCACCCTGTACCCCCTCCCAGCACACACTGCACTCTAAAGTAGCCCTCACCCTGCACCCCCTCCCCACACACACTGCACTCTTCACTACCCCTCACCCTGCACCCCTCCCTGCACACACTGATCTCCAACACTACCCCTCACCCTGCACCCCCTCCCAGCATACACTGCACTCCAACACTACCCCTCTGCCTGCATCCCCTCCCCACACACACTGCTCTCCTACACTACCCCACACCCTGTACCCCCTCCCAGCACACACTGTACTCTAAAGTAGCCCTCACCCTGCACCCCCTCCCCACACACACTGCACTCTTCACTACCCCTCACCCTGCACCCCTCCCTGCACACACTGATCTCCAACACTACCCCTCACCCTCCCAGCATACACTGCACTCCAACACTACCCCTCATCCTGCATCCCCTCCCCGCAAACACTGCACTCCTACACTACCCCTCACCCTGTACCCCCTCCATTGCACACACTGTTCTACTACACTACCCCTCACACTGCACCCCCTCCCCGTGTACACTGCTCTAATACACTACCCCTCACCCTGCACCCCCTCCCAGCATACATTGCACTCTACACTGCCTCACCCTTCACCCCCTCTCCGTACACACTGCTCTCCTACACTACCCCTCATCCTGCATCCCCTCCCCACACACACTGCACTCCTACACTACCCCTCACCCTGTACCCCCTTCCTGCACACACTGCACTACTACACTACCCCTCACCCTGCACCCCCTCCACGCACAGACTGCTCTCCTACACTACCCCTCAACCTGCATCCCCTCCCCGCACACACTGCTCTCCTACACTACCCCTCACCCTGCACCCCCTCCCAGCACGCACTGCACTCTACACTACCCCTCACCCTGTACCCCCTTCCTGCACACACTGCACTACTACACTACCCCTCACCCTGTACCCACTTCCAGTATACACTGCACTCTACACTGCCTTACCCTGCGCCCCCTCCCCGTACATACTGCTCTCCTACACTACCCATCATCCTGCATCCCCTCCCCGCACACACTGCTCTCCTACACTACCCCTCACCCTGTACCCCCTTCCTGCACACACTGCACTACTACACTACCCCTCACCCTGCACACCCTTCCTGCACACACTGCTCTCCAACACTACCCCTCACCCTGTACCCGCTCCCTGCACACACTGCACTCCTACACTAACCCTCACCCTGCACCCCCACCCTGCACACACTCCTTTCCAAAACTACCCCTCACCCTGCACCCCCTCCCAGCACGCACTGCACTCTACACTACCCCTCACCCTTTACCCCCTTCCTGCAGACACTGCTCTACTACACTACCACTCACCCTGCACCCCCTACCTGCACACACTGCATTACTACACTACCCCTCACACTGCACCCCCTCCCCGCATGCACTGCTCTACTACACTACCCCTCACCCTGCACCCCCTCCCAGCATACATTGCACTCTACACTGCCTCACCCTTCACCCCCTCTCCGTACACACTGCTCTCCTACACTGCCCCTCATCCTGCATCCCCTCCCCACACACACTGCTCTCCTACCCTACCCCTCACCCTGTACCCACTTCCTGCACACACTGCACTACTACACTACCCCTCACCCCCTCCACGCACACACTGCTCTCCTACACTAACCCTCATCCTGCATCCCCTCCCCGCACACACTGCTCTCCTACACTACCCCTCACCCTGCACCCTCTCCCAGCACGCACTGCACTCTACATTACCCCCACCCTGTACCCCCTTCCTGCACACACTGCACTACTACACTACCCCTCACCCTGTACCCATTTCCAGTACACACTGCACTCTAAACTGCCTTACCCTGCACCCCCTCCCCGTACATACTGCTCTCCTACACTACCCCTCATCCTGCATCCCCTCCCCGCACACACTGATCTCCTACACTACCCCTCACCCTGTACCCCCTTCCTGCACACACTGCACTACTACACTACCCCTCACACTGCACCCCCTCCCCGCATACACTGCTCTACCACACTACCCCTCACCCTGCACCCCCTCCCAGCATACATTGCACTCTACACTGCCTCACCCTTCACCCCCTCTCTGTACACACTGCTCTCCTACACTACCCCTCATCCTGCATCCCCTCCCCACACACACTGCTCTCCTACACTACCCCTCACCCTGTACCCCCTCCCAGCACACACTGCACTCTAAAGTAGCCCTCACCCTGCACCCCCTCCCCACACACACTGCACTCTTCACTACCCCTCACCCTGCACCCCTCCCTGCACACACTGATCTCCAACACTACCCCTCACCCTGCACCCCCTCCCAGCATACACTGCACTCCAACACTACCCCTCATCCTGCATCCCCTCCCCACACACACTGCACTCCTACACTACCCCTCACCCTGTACCCCCTCCATTGCACACACTGTTCTACTACACTACCCCTCACACTGCACCCCCTCCCCGCGTACACTGCTCTACTATACTACCCCTCACCCTGCACCCCCTCACAGCATACATTGCACTCTACACTGCCTCACCCTTCACCCCATCTCCGTACACACTGCTCTCCTACACTACCCCTCATCCTGCATCCCCTCCCCACAAACACTGCTCTCCTACACTACCCCTCACCCTGTACCCCCTTCCTGCACACACTGCACTACTACACTACCCCTCACCCTGCACCCCCTCCACGCACACACTGCTCTCCTACACTACCCCTCACCCTGCACCTCCTCCCAGCACGCACTGCACTCTACACTACCCCTCACCCTGTACCCCCTTCCTGCACACACTGCACTACTACCCTACCCCTCACCCTGTACCCACTTCCAGGACACACTGCACTCTACACTGCCTTACCCTGCGCCCCCTCCCCGTACATACTGCTCTCCTACACTACCACTCATCCTGCATCCCCTCCCCACACACACTGCTCTCCTACACTACCCCTCACCCTGTACCCCCTTCCTGCACACACTGCACTACTACACTACCCCTCACCCTGCACACCCTTCCTGCACACACTGCTCTACTACACTACCCCTCACCCTGTACCCGCTCCCTGCACACACTGCACTCCTACACTAACCCTCACCCTGCACCCCCACCCTGCACACACTCCTTTCCAAAACTACCCCTCACCCTTCACCCCCTCTCCGTACACACTGCTCTCCTACACTACCCCTCATCCTGCATCCCCTCCCCACACACACTGCTCTCCTACACTACCCCTCACCCTGTACCCCCTTCCTGCACACACTGCACTACTACACTACCCCTCACCCTGCACCCCCTCCACGCACACACTGCTCTCCTACACTACCCCTCATCCTGCATCCCCTCCCCGCACGCACTGCTCTCCTACACTACCCCTCACCCTGCACCCCCTCCCAGCATGCACTGCACTCTACACTACACCTCACCCTGTACCACTTCCAGTACACACTGCACTCTGCACTGCCTTACCCTGCACCCCCTCCCCGTACATACTGCTCTCCTACACTACCCCTCATCCTGCATCCCCTCCCCACAAACACTGCTCTCCTACACTACCCCTCACCCTGTACCCCCTTCCTGCACACACTGCACTACTACACTACCCCTCACCCTGCACCCCCTCCACGCACACACTGCTCTCCTACACTACCCCTCACCCTGCACCTCCTCCCAGCACGCACTGCACTCTACACTACCCCTCACCCTGTACCCCCTTCCTGCACACACTGCACTACTACCCTACCCCTCACCCTGTACCCACTTCCAGGACACACTGCACTCTACACTGCCTTACCCTGCGCCCCCTCCCCGTACATACTGCTCTCCTACACTACCACTCATCCTGCATCCCCTCCCCACACACACTGCTCTCCTACACTACCCCTCACCCTGTACCCCCTTCCTGCACACACTGCACTACTACACTACCCCTCACCCTGCACACCCTTCCTGCACACACTGCTCTACTACACTACCCCTCACCCTGTACCCGCTCCCTGCACACACTGCACTCCTACACTAACCCTCACCCTGCACCCCCACCCTGCACACACTCCTTTCCAAAACTACCCCTCACCCTTCACCCCCTCTCTGTACACACTGCTCTCCTACACTACCCCTCATCCTGCATCCCCTCCCCACACACACTGCTCTCCTACACTACCCCTCACCCTGTACCCCCTTCCTGCACACACTGCACTACTACACTACCCCTCACCCTGCACCCCCTCCACGCACACACTGCTCTCCTACACTACCCCTCATCCTGCATCCCCTCCCCGCACGCACTGCTCTCCTACACTACCCCTCACCCTGCACCCCCTCCCAGCATGCACTGCACTCTACACTACACCTCACCCTGTACCACTTCCAGTACACACTGCACTCTGCACTGCCTTACCCTGCACCCCCTCCCCGTACATACTGCTCTCCTACACTACCCCTCACCCTGTACCCCCTCCCTGCACACACTGCTCTCCAACACTACCCCTCACCCTGCACCCCCTCCCAGCACGCACTGCACTCTACACTACCCCTCACCCTTTACCCCCTTCCTGCAGACACTGCTCTACTACACTACCCCTCACCCTGCACCACCTTCCTGCACACACTACATTACTACACTACCCCTCACCCTGCATTCCCACCCTGCACACACTGCTCTCCAACACTACCCCTCACCCTGCACCCCCTCCCAGCATGCACTGCACTCTACACTACCCCTCACCCTGTAACCCCTTCCTGCACTTACTGCTCTCCTACATTACCCCTCACCCTGCACGCCCTTCCTGCACACACTGCACTACTACACTACCCCTCACCCAGCACCCCCTCCCAGCACCCACTGTACTCTTCAGTAGCCTTCACCCTGCACCCCCTCCACGCACACACTGCTCTCCTACACTACCCCTCACCCTGCACCTCCTCCCAGCACGCACTGCACTCTACACTACCCCTCACCCTGTACCCTCTTCCTGCACACACTGCACTACTACCCTACCCCTCACCCTGTACCCACTTCCAGGACACACTGCACTCTACACTGCCTTACCCTGCGCCCCCTCCCCGTACATACTGCTCTCCTACACTACCACTCATCCTGCATCCCCTCCCCACACACACTGCTCTCCTACACTACCCCTCACCCTGTACCCCCTTCCTGCACACACTGCACTACTACACTACCCCTCACCCTGCACACCCTTCCTGCACACACTGCTCTACTACACTACCCCTCACCCTGTACCCGCTCCCTGCACACACTGCACTCCTACACTAACCCTCACCCTGCACCCCCACCCTGCACACACTCCTTTCCAAAACTACCCCTCACCCTGCACCCCCTCCCAGCACGCACTGCACTCTACACTACCCCTCACCCTGTACCCCCTCCCTGCACACACTGCTCTACTACACTACCACTCACCTTGCGCCCCCTTCCTGCACACACTCCATTACTACACTACCCCTCACACTGCACCCCTCCCCGCATACACACTGCTCTACTACACTACCCCTCACCCTGCACCCCCTCCCAGATTACTTTGCACTCTACACTGCCTCACCCTTCACCCCCTCTCCGTACACACTGCTCTCCTACACTACCCCTCATCCTGCATCCCCTGCCCACACACACTGCTCTCCTACACTACCCCTCACCCTGTACCCCCTTCCTGCACACACTGCACTACTACACTACCCCTCACCCTGCACCCCCTCCACGCACACACTGCTCTCCTACACTACCCCTCATCCTGCATCCCCACCCCGCACGCACTGCTCTCCTACACTACCCCTCACCCTGCACCCCCTCCCAGCATGCACTGCACTCTACACTACACCTCACCCTGTACCCACTTCCAGTACACACTGCACTCTACACTGCCTTACCCTGCACCCCATCCCCGTACATACTGCTCTCCTACACTACCCCTCACCCTGTACCCCCTCCCTGCACACACTGCTCTACTACACTACCCCTCACCCTGCACCACCTTCCTGCACACACTACATTACTACACTACCCCTCACCCTGCACCCCCACCCTGCACACACTGCTCTCCAACACTACCCCTCACCCTGCACCCCCTCCCAGCATGCACTGCACTCTACACTACCCCTCACCCTGTAACCCCTTCCTGCACTTACTGCTCTCCTACATTACCCCTCACCCTGCACGCCCTTCCTGCACACACTGCACTACTACACTACCCCTCACCCTGCACCCCCTCCCAGCACACACTACACTCTACACTACCCCTCACCCTGCACCCCCTCCCTGCACACACTGTACTCTTCAATAGCCCTCACCCTGCACCCCCTCCCCACACACACTGCACTCTTCACTACCCCTCACCCTGCACCCCTCCCTGCACACACTGCTCTCCAACACTACCCCTCACCCTGCACCCCCTCCCAGCATACACTGCACTCCAATACTACCCTTCACCCTGTAACCCCTCCATTGCACACACTGCTCTACTACTCTACCGCTCACACTGCATCCCCTCCCCGCATACACTGCTCTACTACACTACCCCTCACCCTGCACCCCCTCCCAGCACACATTGCACTCTACACTGCCTCACCCTTCACCCCCTCTCCGTACACACTGCTCTCCTACACTACCCCTCATCCTGAATCCCCTCCCCACACATACACTGCTCTCCTACACTACCACTCACTCTGTACCCTCTTCCTGCACACACTGCACTACTACACTACCCCTCACCCTGCACCACCTCCACGCACATACTGCTCTCCTACACTACCCCTCATCCTGCATCCTCTCCCCACACACACTGCTCTCCTACACTACCCCTCACCCTGTACCCCCTCCCTGCACAAACTGCTCTACTACACTACCACTCACCCTGCACCCCCTTCCTGCACACACTGCACTACAACACTACCCCTCACCCTGCACCCACTTCCAGCACACACTGCACTCTACACTGCCTCACCCTACACCCCGGCCCCGTACAGACTGCTCTCCTACACTACCCCTCACCCTGCACCTACTCCCAGCACACACTGCTCTTCTACACTACCCCTCACCCTGCACCCCCTCCCTGTACACACTGCACTCTACACTACCGCTCATACTGCACCCACTCCCAGCACACATTGCACTCTACACTGCCCCTCATCCTCCACACCCTCCTAGCACACACTGCACTCTACACTGCCTAAACCTGCACCCCATCCCCGCACACACTGCTCTCCTACACTACCCCTCACCCTGCACCCCATCCATGCACACACTGCACTCTACACTACCCCTCACCCGGCACCCACTCCCAGCACACACTGCTCTCCTACACTACCCCTCACCCTGCACCCCCTCCCCGTATAAACTGCACTATACACTACCCCTCATCCTGCACCCCCTCCCAGCACACACTGCTCTCCTACACTGCCCCTCACCCTGCACCCCCTCCCCACACACACACACTGCACTCTACACGACCCCTCACCCTGCACCCGCTCCCAGCACACACTGCTCTTCTACACTACCCCTCACCCTGCACCCCTCCCCCACACACTGCTCTCCTACACTACCCCTCACTCTGCTCCCCTTCTCCAAACACACTGCTCTCCTACATGACCCCTCACCCTGCACCCCCTCCCAGCACACACTGCACTCTACACTGCCTCACCCTACACCCCTCTCCGCACACACTGCTCTCCTACACTACCCCTCACCCTGCACCCACTCCCAGCACACACTGCTCTCCTACACTATCCCTCACCCTAAACCCCCTCCTGTACACACTGTACTCTACACCACCCCTCATCCTGCACCCCCTCCCAGCACACACTGCACTCTACAGTGCCCCTCATCCTGCACACCCTCCCAGCACACACTGCACTCTACACTGCCTCAGCCTGCTCCCCCTCTCCGCACACACTGCTCTCCTACACTACCCCTCACCCTGCACCCACTCCCAGCACACACTGCTCTCCTACACTATTCCTCACCCTGCACCCCCTCCCCATACACACTGCACTCTACACTACCCCTCATCCTGCACCCCCTCCCAGCACACACTGCACTCTACACTGCCCCTCATCCTGCCACCCTCCCAGCACACACTGCACTCTACACTGCCTCAGCTTGCACCCCCTCCCCGCACACACTGCTCTCCTACACTACCCCTCACCCTGCACCCACTCCCAGCACACACTGCTCTCCTACACTATTCCTCACCCTGCACCCCCTCCCCATACACCATGCACTCTACACTGCCCCTCACCCTGCACCCCCTCCCAGCACACACTGCACACTACGCTGCCTAAGTCTGCACCCCATCCCCGCACATACTGCTCTCCTACACTACCCCTCACCGTGCACCCCCTCCATGCACACACTGCACTCTACACCACCCTGCACCCCCTCCCCGTACACACTGCACTATACACTACCCCTCATCCTGCACCCCCTCCCAGCACACACTGCTCTCCTACACTACCCTTCACCCTGCACCCCCTTCCCACACACACACTGCACTCTACACGACCCCTCACCCTGCACCCCCTCCCAGCACACACTGCTCTTCTACACTACCCCTCACCCTGCACCCCCTCCCCACACACACTGCTCTCCTACATTACCCATCACCCTGCACCCCGTCTCCACAAACACTGCTCTCCTACATTACCCCTCACCCTGCACCCCCTCCCTGCACACACTGCTCTCTTACACTACCCCTCACCCTGTACGCCCTCCCAGCACACACTGTACTCTTCAGTAGCCCACACCCTGCACCCCCTCCCCACACACACTGCACTCTTCACTACCCCTCACCCTGCACCCCTCCCTGCACACTTCTCTCCAACACTACCCCTCACCCTGCACCCCCTCCCAGCATACACTGCACTCCAACACTACCCCTCACCCTGCATCCCCTCCAGTGCGCACACTGCTCTACTACTCTACCCCTCACACTGCATCCCCTCCCCGCATACACTGCTCTCCTACACTACCCCTCACCCTGCACCCCCTCCCAGCACACATAGCACTCTACACTGCCTCACCCTTCACCCCCTCTCCGTACACACTGCTCTCCTACACTACCCCTCATCCTGCATCCCCTCCCCACACACACACACTGCTCTCCTACACTACACTCACTCTGTACCCTCTTCCTGCACACACTGCACTAGTACACTACCCCTCACCCTGCACCACCTCCACGCACACACTGCTCTCCTACACTACCCCTCATCCTGCATCCTCTCCCCACACACACTGCTCTTCTACACTACCCCTCACCCTGTACCCCCTCCCTGCACAAACTGCTCTACTACACTACCCCTCACCCTGCACCCCCTTCCTGCACACACTGCACTACTACACTACCCCTCACCCTGCACCCACTTCCAGCACACACTGCACTCTACACTGCCTCACCCTACACCCCTTCCCCGTACACACTACTTTCCTACACTACCCCTCACCCTGCACCCACTCCCAGCACACACTGCTCTCCTACACTACCCCTCACCCTGCACCCCCTCCCTGTACACACTGCACTCTACACTACCCCTCATCCTGCACCCCCTCCCAGCACACATTGCACTCTACACTGCCCCTCATCCTGCACACCCTCCTAGCACACACTGCACTTTACACTACCTCACCCTACACCCCTCTCCGCACACACTGCTTTCCTACACTACCCCTCACCCTGCACCCACTCCCAGCACACACTGCTCTCCTACACTACCCCTCACCCTGCACCCCCTCCCTGTACACACTGCACTCTACACTACCCCTCATCCTGCACCCCCTCCCAGCACACACTGCACTCTACACTGCCCTTCATCCTGCACACCCTCCCAGCACACACTGCACTCTACACTGCTTCAGCCTGCACCCCATCCCCGCACACACTGCTCTCCTACACTACCCCTCACCCTGCACCCACTCCCAGCACACACTGCTCTCCTACACTAACCCTCACCCTGCACCCCCTCCCTGTACACACTGCACTCTACACTACCCCTCATCCTGCACCCTCTCCCAGCACACACTGCACTCTACACTGGCCCTCATCCTGCACACCCTCCTAGCACACACTGCACTCTACACTGCCTAAGCCTGCACCCCATCCCGCACACACTGCTCTCCTACACTACCCCTCACCCTGCACCCCCTCCATGCACACACTGCACTCTACACTACCCCTCACCCTGCACCCCCTCCCAGCACACACTGCTCTCCTACACTACCCCTCACCCTGCACCCCCTCCCCACACACACACTGCACTCTATACGACTCCTCACCCTGCACCCGCTCCCAGCACACACTGCTCTTCTATACTACCCCTCACCCTGCACCCCCTCCCCACACACAATTCCCTCATACACTACCCCTCACCCTGCACCCCCTCTCCACACACACTGCTCTCCTACATGACCCCTCACTTTGCACCCCCTCCCAGCACACACTGCACTCTACACTGCCTCACTCTACACCCCTCTCCGCACACACTGCTCTCCTACACTACCCCTCACCCTGCACCCACTCCCAGCACACACTGCTCTCCTACACTACCCCTCACCCTGCACCCCCTCCCTGTACACACTGCACTCTACACTACCCCCCATCCTGCACCCCCTCCCAGCACACACTGCACTCTACACTGCCCGTCATTCTGCACACCCTCCCAGCACACACTGCACTCTACACTGCCTCAGCCTGCACCCCCTCCCCGCACACACTGCTCTCCTACACTACCCCTCACCGTGCACCCACTCCCAGCACACTGCTCTTCTACACTATTCCTCACCCCTGCACCCCTTCCCCATACACTCTGCACTACCCCTCATCCTGCACCCCCTCCCAGCACACACTGCACTCTACACTGCCTCAGCCTGCACCCCCTCCCTGCACACACTGCTCTCCTACACTACCCCTCACCCTGCACCCACTCCCAGCACACACTGTTCACTATTCCTCACCCTGCACCCCCTCCCCATACACACTGCACTCTACACTGCCTCTCACCCTGCACCCCCTCCCAGCACACACTGCACTCTACGCTGCCTAAGTCTGCACCCCATCCCCGCACACACTGCTCTCCTACACTACCCCTCACCGTACACCCCCTCCATGCACACACTGCACTCTACACTACCCCTCACCCTGCACCCCCTCCCCGTACACACTGCACTATACACTACCCCTCATCCTGCACCCCCTACCAGCACACACTGCTCTCCTACACTACCCCTCACCCTGCACCCCCTTCCCACACACACACTGCACTCTACACGACCCCTCACCCTGCACCCCCTCCCAGCACACACTGCTCTTCTACACTACCCCTCACCCTGCACCCCCTCCCCACACACACTGCTCTCCTACACTGCCCATCACCCTGCACCCCGTCTCCACAAACACTGCTCTCCTACATTACCCCTCACCCTGCACCCCCTCCCAGCACACACTGCTCTCCTTCACTACCCCTCACTGTCACTGACCTAGACTGAGGATGTTGTGGACTCTGGGATTCTTCCGATAGTCGGGAAGAGGAACCACAACTGAGCTGGAACTGGGGTGGCCTAATATAGGATTTCCTCATACAGGATGCTGACAGTAAGGTTTGATGAAATATTGAAGAACTTTATTGTAGGAAAAGAACAACTTAAAGTCATATATCATAAAGGATCTTATGAGGGAATGTTCAGACCCATTGAAGGGTTTAGTGAGCAATATTAGAAATGCTGGTGACTGTAGGAACTGTGGGTGATGTCTAAAAGTCACTGATACCTTGTAGAACTTGTGAGCGGTGGTTAAGACACTGGTAATTTGTAGAATTTAAGTGCAAAGGTTTAGGACGCTGATGATTTGCAGAACTTAAGTGCAGTGGTTTAAGACGCTGTTAGTTTGTAGAACTTGTGAACGGTGACTGAGACGCTGATGATGTGAAGAACTGAAGTGCAGGGGTTTAAGACGCTGTTAATTTGTAGAACTTGAGAACGGTGACTGAGACGCTGATGATGTGAAGAACTGAAGTGCAGGGGTTTAAGACGTTGTTAATTTGTAGAACTTGAGAACGGTGACTGAGACGCTGATGATGTGAAGAACTGAAGTGCAGGGGTTTAAGACGCTGTTAATTTGTAGAACTTGAGAACGGTGACTGAGACGCTTATGATGTGAAGAACTGAAGTGCAGGGGTTTAAGACGCTGTTTATTTGTAGAACTTCAGAACGGTGACTGAGGGCCCGCAGCCCACGCTGAGTCCTAGGAGCACCGGTGACTGGGCCGCAGAGAGATTCATCGACCTGCTGAATACACTGGAACCGGTGCAGGGAGCTGGCACCTGGAAATGCCGGAGACACTGGAGTACAAGCTTCAGAGATCCTTGCCGGGAACAAGAGCGCTGGCATCCACGTCAGGGAAAGACGATACTCAGGCGCTGAGTCTCTGTCCGGCGTCTGACTTTGAATCTCCTGCCACCGCTGGATTGGCGGAGCAGTCTGATGATGTCACCTGCCCCCCGTCCACGTGATGCCGGGTGTCATGGCGGCGCCCATGCCCTGGAGAACCACCGGGAGCCGCGCCAGCCAGACGCCGGAGCCCGCGGCCCACCGAAGGCGGAGGCCGCGACACAGACCATCAGACACGCATGGGAAAGCGCGGCGAACACCGCCTCTGGCATGTGACAGTACCCCCACCTCCAGGAGTGGCCCCTGGACACTTTCCAGGTTTCGTTGGATGTCTGGAATGGAAAATCCGCACCAGTCGGGCAGCCGTAACTTCAGTAGCTTTGACCCAGGTCCTTTCCTCGGGGCCAAAACCTTTCCATTCCACCAAATACTGTAGATTCTTGTGAAGATAACGAGAATCAAGAATAGCTTTGATTTCAAAGTCCGTACCTTCTTCAGCCTCTGCAGAGGTTGTCCTTGGGGTCTTGGAGTGAAACCAGTTCAAAACAAGAGGGCGAAGTAGAGAGACATGGAAGGAATTTGGTATCCGGAGATGGGAAGGCAATCCCAATTTGCAAACAACCGGATTCAGGACTTGTAACACGGGATAAGGACCAATGAACCTTGGGGCGAACTTCATAGTGGGCACCTTCAAACGGAGATTGCGGGTAGAGAGCCATACCCTGTCACCAACCTTGTATTGAGGAGCTGCCCGTCGCTTTCTATCCGCAAAGAACTTGTAGCGGCCAGAAACTCTCTTGAGGTTGGCATGAACTCGACTCCAGATTTGACTGAAGTGCCGGAGAGTAGAGGCTGCAGCAGGAGCTTCTTCCGGAGGACAAATGGGTAATTCAGGAACTTGGGGATGAAATCCATAATTAATGAAAAATGGAGACTCACCAGTCGAAGAGTGATATAGATGATTATGGGCGAACTCGGCCCAGGGCAACAACTCCACCCAATTATCTTGTGAGGGAGAGAGATAAACACGGAGAAAAGTCTCTAAATCTTGATTGACGCGTTCAGTTTGCCCATTGGTCTGTGGATGGTAAGCGGATGAAAACTTGAGTTTTATTTGTAAGGCCGTACAGAGGGCTCTCCAGAATCTTGCCGTAAACTGTACTCCCTGGTCAGAAACAATTTCCAGAGGTAACCCGTGCAGGCGGAAGTGTTCCCGAATAAATAAGAAGCTGATGGTAACCCGGTCAACGGAACAAAATGTGCCATCTTAGAGAATTGGTCGATAATCACCCAAACGGTGTTATGACCCTTAGAGAGGGGCAGTTCAGTAACAAAGTCCATAGAGATATGAGTCCAGGGCCTCTTAGGAATGGACAATGGGTGCAGCAACCCCGCAGGAGGCAGACGAAGAATTTTGTGCTGAGCACATTGAGGACACGAGTTGACATACTCTTGAACGTCCTTCTTCATAGTGTCCCACCAGTAAGATCTTCGTAGAAATTCCCACATCTTTTGTACTCCTGGATGGCCAGAAAACTTGGAAATGTGAGCCCACTGCAACAATCTTGGTCGAAACTTAGCTGGCACAGACATTCTTCCAGGAGGAGGACCCAACGCGGTGGGAGCCACAGAAATAGAAACTGGACTGAGGATCAAAGCCTTTTCAACGGAATTCTCCTCATCCGATGCCATTAAGGAACGGGATAAGGCATCCGCCTTGGTGTTAAGAGTTCCAGCCCGGTACTTAATGACAAACGAAAATCGGGCAAAGAAGAGCGCCCATCTTGCTTGATGTGGATTCAAGCACTGGGCCGTCTTGAGATACAGCAAATTCTTGTGATCCGTGAAAATCGTAATTAGGTGTTTAGCACCTTCCAAAAGATATCTCCATTCTTCCAAGGCAGATTTTATTGCTAACAGCTCTTTCTCTCCAATGGTGTAATTTAGTTCAGCAGGGGAGAACTTGCGAGAATGGAAACCACATGGATGTAACTTCCCATCTGGAGCGTACTGCCAAAGTACGGCACCAATGCCTACCGTAGAAGAATCAACCTCCAGAAAGAATGGTTTTAAAAAGTCTGGTTGCTGAAGTACCGGAGCGGTCATAAAGGCTGCCTTCAACTGAGCAAACGCTGCTACAGCTTCAGAGGACCAATGGCTTGGGTTAGCCCCCTTCTTGGTTAGGGCAGTAATAGGCGCCACAATAGTAGAGAAACCCCTTATGAATTTCCGGTAGTAATTTGCGAACCCTAGAAATCATTGCACTGCTTTCAAGGAAAGAGGCTGAGTCCAGTCCCGAATAGCAGAAAGTTTCTCCGGATCCATACGCAACTCCGTGCCTGAAATAATGTAACCCAGAAATGGAATAGAGGGGACCTCAAAGGTGCACTTGGAAATCTTGCCGTAAAGATGGTTCTCTCGCAACCGAAGAAGTACCTCCTTAACTTGTATTCTGTGCTCAGTGAGATTCTTCGAAAATATCAGGATGTCATCCAAATATACCACTACATTTAGGTATAACATGTCCCGAAAGACTTCATTAATGAATCCCTGGAAGACGGCGGGGGCGTTGCTGAGGCCGAACGGCATTACCAAGTACTCATAATGCCCGTCCCTAGTATTGAAGGCCGTCTTCCATTCGTCCCCTTGTCGGATACGTATCAAGTTATAAGCTCCCCTTAAAAAGAGCTTAGTGAAAACTCGAGCTCCGCGAACTCTATCAAAAAGCTCCGTGATGAGCGGCAAAGGATACTTATTCTTAATGGTGACTTCATTTAGACCACGATAGTCGATACATGGCCTCAGGCCTCCGTCCTTTTTCTTCACAAAGAAGAAGCCTGCTCCCGTCGGGGAAGTAGAGGGGCGGATGAATCCCTTCTGCAGATTAGACTTGATATATTCTGACATGGCTTGAGTCTCGGGTACTGACAAAGGATAAGTACGACCCCGAGGTGGCATTTTCCCCGGAATGAGCTCAATAGGACAGCCCAGGGTCTATGCGGTGGTAACTGATCGGCCGCCTGTTCCGAGAACACATCTGTAAACTCCCGATAAGCATCTGGAATAAGCTCTTCGTCCGACTTGGAAGATACACGAAGCGGGTAGACAGGAGTGAGACAATTCGAATGACAAAATGGACTCCAAGAAATTATCTGTGTCGACCTCCAGTCGACATGAGGGTTGTGAAGCTTTAGCCAGGGAAGACCAAGGACGAGATCGTGAGGCATCTCCTGAATCACAAGGAACTCCAGATGTTCTTGATGCAAAGCTCCCACTTGCAGCTTGATTGGCATAGTACGACTTGAAATCAGAGCATTAGGAATTTGGGTACCATTAATAGCAGTTATCCTAATAGGTCGTTCGACCGACTGTAACTTCAAACCCAGACTCTGGGCGCAGGAAAGGGAAATAAAATTCCCCGCAGCCCCTGAGTCCAACAGTGCCTTAACGGTTTTGACTTCAGACTCAGAAAACAGAGACACGGAGAGTAAACAGTCCACTGCCGGAGAAGATTGAGAAAAAAACCCTAGCTCGACTTTTCCAGAACAAGCTAGGACTGCCCGTTTTCCCGGGCGAGACTTGCAAAACTTGAGAAAATTATCCGCCACTCCACAGTAGAGGCAAAGTCTACCCTCACAACGATGCTGACGTTCTTCTGGAGACAGCCGAGACCGATTAATCTGCATGGGTTCGTCTGGACTTGAAATAGCTGTTTGCTTAGAAGGAAGAGATCGGAATCTCGACCGGACTGACCGACTACGTTCACCATCTCGTTCCTGCATGCGAAGATCCACCTTTACACAGAGTGAGATCAACTGTTCCAAGGAATCTGGCAGATCTCTAGTAGTCAATTTGTCCTTTAAACGATCCGAGAGTCCATTCCAAAAAGCAGCCCGAAGGGCATCATTATTCCAGCACAATTCAGAAGCTATAGTTTGAAAGTGAATCACATACTGTCCCACTGTACAAGAGCCTTGTCAAACTCGGAGCAAGTCAGCAGAGGCAGCAGTCGTCCTGCCGGGCTCATCAAAGATCCTTCGGAATGACGTGATGAAGTTGGTATAACTAGAAACTAACGGATCTGATCGCTCCCACAACGGTGACACCCACTCCAACGCTGAACCCTCAAGCAAAGAGATAATGTATGCCACTTTAGACCGATCAGTAGGGAAGTTATGTGAGAGGAGTTCGAAATGTACCTCACACTGATTGAGGAATCCACGGCAATTCTTTGGATTCCCGTTATAACGAGGAGGACTGGGAAGCTGAAGGCGTGACCTGGTTCCAGACAAGGAGGGAACATTGCTAGAGACAACCACTGGAGCGGATACTGGAACTGGAGCTGGCACCACTGAAGCCAGAAAAGTCTGGATCTGATCCAGCCGGCCAAATAATTCCTGGAGATAATGCATCACCTGATTCTGTGCTGCTTCCTGACTCTGTACTCGGGAAACCAGGTCCTGCATGGTGCTTGCCTCTGGGTTCCGATTCCCCGGGTCCATGTGGCCTGAGTATACTGTCACTGGCCTAGACTGAGGATGTTGTGGACTCGGGGATTCTTCCGATGGTCGGGAAGAGGAACCACAACTGAGCTGGAACTGGGGTGGCCTAATATAGGATTTCCTCATACAGGACGCTGACAGTAAGGTTTGATGAAATATTGAAGAACTTTATTGTAGGAAAAGAACAACTTAAAGTCATATATCATAAAGGAGCTTATGAGGGAATGTCCAGACCCATTGAAGGGTTTAGTGAGCAATATTAGAAATGCTGGTGACTGTAGGAACTGTAGGTGATGTCTAAAAGTCACTGATACATTGTAGAACTTGTGAGCGGTGGTTAAGACACTGGTAATTTGTAGAATTTAAGTGCAAAGGTTTAGGACGCTGATGATTTGCAGAACTTAAGTGCAGAGGTTTAAGACGCTGTTAATTTGTAGAACTTGTAAACGGTGACTGAGACGCTGATGATGTGAAGAACTGAAGTGCAGGGGTTTAAGACGCTGTTAATTTGTAGAACTTGAGAACGGTGACTGAGACACTGATGATGTGAAGAACTGAAGTGCAGAGGTTTAAGACGCTGTTAATTTGTAGAACTTGTAAACGGTGACTGAGACGCTGATGATGTGAAGAACTGAAGTGCAGGGGTTTAAGACGCTGTTAATTTGTAGAACTTGAGAACGGTGACTGAGACGCTGATGATGTGAAGAATTGAAGTGCAGGGGTTTAAGACGCTGTTAATTTGTAGAACTTCAGAATGGTGACTGAGGGCCCGCAGCCCACGCTGAGTCCTAGGAGCACCAGTGACTGGGTCGCAGAGAGATACATCGACCGCTGAATACACTGGAACCGGTGCAGGGAGCTGGCACCTGGAAATGCCGGAGACACTGGAGTACAAGCTTCAGAGATCCTTGCCGGGAACAAGAGCACTGGCATCCACGTCAGGGAAAGACGATACTCAGGCGCTGAGGCTCTGTCCGGCGTCTGACTTTGAATCTCCCGCCACCGCTGGATTGGCGGAGCAGTCTGATGACGTCACCTGCCCCCCGCCCACGTGATGCCGGGTGTCATGGCGGCGCTAATGCCCTGGAGAACCGCCGGGAGCCGCGCCAGCCAGACGCCGGAGCCCGCGGCCCACCGAAGGCGGAGGCCACGACACAGACCAGCAGACACGCAGGGGTAAGCGCGGCGAACGCCACCTCTGGCGTGTGACACTCACCCTGGGACATTTGTCTATTCAGTGAATAAACTCTTCATAGCGCTATAAAATTATGTCTTCCCTCATTCACCACTCAGATCATTATTATAAAGAGTGTGAATAGTCATGGAAAGGTTTGAGAGTAGTTTAGTGCCTTCCCCCCTCCCACATAGCTTGTTCATGCTTTCTTTGTTAGTGTCAAACACTGGGCCACATGCTTGGACTATCTCAGGTTAAAAAATGGCAGAAACCCCCTGTAGAGGAGCTGCCCTACCCCTGCCAACCCTAAGCACAGCAGAGCCAGACATGCAGTTCCGGACTGGTGTGCACTGCGCTCAGTGCTGCACTGCTGCCTACACTGCTCTGTGTGCACTACTATACAGCTAATTTATTTATTTTTTATTTATTAACAGTTTCTTATATAGCGCAGCAAATTCCGTTGCACTTTACAATTGGAAATAACAATGGTATAACAAACTGGGTGATAACAAACAGTCATAGAGGTAGGAAGGCCCTGCTCGCAAGCTTACAATCTATAGGGAAATAGGCATGTATACACAAGGAAAGGTGCTATCTATTGAATAGTTGTCCACCAGATTGCAAAGGTTCTTGGTGGGCTGTATGATATGGTCATACAGCAATGATGAACCGGGGTAGAGAGGAAGGGAGAGTGAAGAATGAGAAGACATGTGAGGATATGTGCGGACTGTACAGAGTGGATGCAATTTGATAGGAAGGTTTATGAAAGTTATGTGGGCGGTTCTGGAATTTGATACGCTTGCCTAAGGAGGTGAGTTTTCAGGGGACGCTTGAAGGTTTGGAGACTGGAGGAGAGTCTTATTGTGCGTGGTAGGGCATTCCACAGAGTGGGTGCAGCCCGATGAAAGTCCTGCAGTCGTGAGTGGGAGCGAGTAATGAGTGTGGATGAGAGACGCAGATCTTGTGAAGAGGTAGGGTTGGGAGTAGGGAGGCCAATCCCGGGATCGGGATCGGCGGGATCCCGGGATTTAGGCCCAAAAACGTCCGGGATCCCGGGGATTGAGGGATCAGCGTTGAGCGTCCTCAGGACGCCCTGAAGCTGCCCGGCTCCCTCCTCCTGTCTTTCCCTGCGCAGCGTGACCTGTGCCTATGAGGTCACGCTGCGCTGTCAGCAGCCGCAGAGCCGTAAAGTACTGCGGACTTCACCCGCCGCCCTGTCCCGGCTCCCCCTGCATTCACCCGCTGCCGCCTCCCGGCTCCCCAGCACTCACCCGCCGGCTCCCCAGCACTCACCCGCCGGATCCTCCTCACCCGCTACCTCGCTGTGCAGGTTTGTAGGATTTTTTTATGTCTGCAAGGCAGATAGGGAGGGGCGGGGCGACGGCCAGACACAGTCTAAAGTCAATCCCGGGTATCCCGGGAATCCCGGGATCGACTATTTTTCAATGCCGATACCCGGGATTGAAAAAATGGCCCGGGATTGGCTTCCCTAGTTGGGAGATATTTTCAAATAAGCAAAGTGACGTACGTTGATGTAGTTTGATTAATGGCCTTGTGTGTGAGTAAAAGTATTTTATATTGAATGCGGTAGAATACAGGTAACCAATGGAGGGACTTACAGAGCAGTGGCATGCGGTGAGGTCAGTGGCTGGTGAGGCACTACAGCCATAATGTATGCCGCATCCTGCTGATGACCCCTACCGCCTCCGAGCCAATGCCCGCTGCCACCGCCAATGGCTTACAAACTCGCCCACCATCAACTGACCCAGCCCTCCGACACTAATTTGCATCTCAGTCCAATGCCGCCAATGCCTGCTGCCTGCCTGCTCATCATACTTGTTGTATATTGTACATTTTTATAGAAAAAAAAATAAAAATAGTGTTTGGGACTGGGAAGGGAGTGGGAGGAGGGCATGTATGCAATTTTTTTGTCCAGGGCTTCCATTAACTTAATGGAGAAGGGTCTGAATGGGTTAAAAAAAATGTAAAAAAAAATGCGTGTGGTCCCCCCTCCTAAGTATAACCAGCCTCGGGCTCTTTGAGCCGGTCCTGGTTGTTTAAATACTGGGGGAAAAATTGGACAGGGGTTCCCCGTATTTAGACAACCAGCACCGGGCTCTTAGTCCGGTCCTGGTTCCAAAAATACGGGGAACAAAAGATGTAGGGGTCCCCCGTATTTTTAAAACCAGCACCGGGCTCCACTAGCCAGGGACATAATGCCACAGCCAGGGGAAACATTTATGTAGGTCCCTGCGGCCGTGGCATTACCCCCCCAACTAGTCACCCCTGGCCGGGGTTCCCTGGAGGAGTGGGGACCCCTTAAATCAAGGGGTCACCCCCCCTCCAGGCACCCAAGGGCCAGGGGTGAAGCCCGAGGCTGTCCCCAGCACCCCTGGGCGGTGGGTGCCGGGCTGATAGTCATGTGTGTAAAAAAAAGAATATTGTTTTTTGTTGTGGAACTACAAGGCCCAGCAAGCCTCCCCCGCTTGCTGGTACTTGGAGAACCTCAAGTACCAGCATGCGGGGAAATAACTTACCTACATCCCACGCCGGTCACGTCCACTTGTCCAGTAGAATCCAATAGGGGTACCTGTAAAAATGAGAGACAGATTACTTACCTACATCCCACGCCGATCACGTCCACTTGTCCAGTAGAATCCAATAGGGTAGGGGTACCTGTAAAAATGAACATTATACTTACAAACTGAGAGAGAGAGAGAGAGAGAGAGAGAGAGAGAGAGAGAGAGTGTGAGGGCGGGATGTACTAAGCAGTAATATAGCGGTAAAACCTGTTACCGGCCCGATGTCTTTTCCCCGTATGTTCTATTAATCCTCAGCCTACTGCGCTGTCAGTTGCTTCTGCATCTCCTGTTACACGTGACTTCTTCGGCACGGTACCTGCTGTCATAGGTAGCCTATTGTTCCACCACGGGCACCGTATGTACGAACGTAGAGGACCTGTCACCTCCAGGCATATGTGCCATCGTTTAATGATCTGAGGTGATGGGTCCCGTACGTTCGTATATACGGTGCCCGCGGTGGACCAATAGGTTACCTATGAGAGCAGGTATCGTGCAGAAGTCACGTGTAACAGGTGCAAGTGACAGCGTGGCAGGCTGGGGGTTAATTAAATACGGGGAAAAGATATTGAGCTGATAGGACACACACACCCCCCTACCTGCTGCTGGGTAGAGCCGCACGAGACCGACACACACACACACACACCCCTACCTGCTGCTGCACACACACACACACACACCTACCTGCTGCTGCACACACACCCCCTCCCCCCTACCTGCTGCTGCTGGACCCCCCCCCCCCCCCACACACACACACACACCTGCTGCTGCTGGACACACACACACACACACACACACACACTACCTCTTCTGCTGCTGCTGCTGCTGCTGGACGACCCCCCCCCCCCACCCCTACCGGCTGCTGCTGGACACACACAACACACACAAACACTACCTCTGCTGCTGCTGGACACCCCCCCACACACACACACACACACACACACACACCTGCTGCTGCTGGACACACACACACTACCTCTGCTGCTGCTGCTGGACGACTTCCCCCCCCTACCTGCTGCTACTGGACACACACACACAACACACACAAACACACACAAACACTACCTCTGCTGCTGCTGGACCCCCCCCCCCCCCACACACACACACACACACACACACACACCTGCTGCTGCTGCTGGACACACACACACACACACACACACACACTACCTCTGCTGCTGCTGCTGGACGACCCCCCCCCCCCCTCTCTACCTGCTGCTGCTGGACACACACAACACACACAAACAGTACCTCTGCTGCTGCTGGGGAGAGCCGCTCCGGTCAGCGGGAGGGTGGAGGAGGGGGAGAGCCGCACATCACGGCGCTTTGGTCAGCTGGAAGACGGAGGAGGTCGGGGGAGAGCCGCACTCCCGCCTACCTCCAGCGACACTCACCGCCGGGACCCGCCGCCTCCAGCGCCGAATGTGTGGGATTGGACAGCAGATCCAGCACTGGATCCGCTGTCCAATCACAGGTGCCTCGCTGACATGGGGGTGGTGTCCCTATCAGCGAGGCACTTGTATAAGTGCCGCTTCCCCATCTGTTTTGAATGGGCTTTTACAGCCCAGTGCTTGGCCCCGCCCCCCGCTCAGTCCCGTTTCAATTCTGTATGAGAGGCACCTGCTGTCAGTGCCTCGCAAGCACATTAAACCGCAAAAATTATTAGAATTAATTAAAGAAGATACTTATGACACAGAATATGTGTCATAAGTATCTTCTTTATATTATTTTAATAATTAATCACAGGGGAGGCACTGCCTCCCCTGCCTCCCCTGACTGCACGTCCCTGTTACAGAGTGGATCTGCAGACGATGAACGTCTAGCGAGGTAGATTAGCCTCGCCGCTGCATTCAGAATGGATTGTAGTGGTGAGAGTCTCATTTTGGGAAGACCAGTTAGGAGACTATTGCAATAATCAATGCGGGAGATAATGAGAGCGTGGATTAGAGTTTTAGCAGTGTCTTGTGTAAGGTATGGTCGTATTTTGGATATGTTTTTTAGATGCATGTAACATGATCTTGAGACAGATTGAATGTGGGGAACAAAGGACAGATCAGAGTCAAGGATTACACCTAGGCAGCGAGCTTGTGGGGTAGGGTAGATAGTCGAGTTTTCAACAGTGATAGAGATGTCAAGTTGGTACCTACTATTGGCCGGTGGAAATATAATTAACTCTGTCTTTGAAATATTAAGTTTGAGGTGGCGAGATGTCATCCAGGATGAAATGACAGAAAGGCATTCAGTGACACGGATAAGTACAGATTGGGACAAGACAGGGGAGGATAGGTAGATTTGAGTATCATCTGTGTACAGATGATACTGAAATCCAAAAGAGCTGATTAGTTTACCAAGAGAAGAGGTATAGATAGAGAAAAGCAGAGGACCCAAGACTGAGCCTTGCGGTACTCCAACTGAAAGAGGTAGTGAAGAGGAGGTAGATTCAGAGAAGCGAACACTGAAGGAGCGATTAGATAGGTAGGATAGGAACCAAGAAAGGGCTGTGTCTTTAAGACCTAGGGATTGTAGTGTCTGTATGAGAAGAGAGTGGTCTACAGTGTCAAATGCAGCAGATAGATCTAGAAGAATAAATAGTGAGTAATGGCCTTTAGACTTCGTAGTGACCAAATCATTAATCACTCTAGTCAGTGCTGTTTCTGTGGAGTGTTGGGAATGCAAGCCTGACTGAAGTGGGTCCAATAAAGTGTATGAGTTAAGAAAGTGTGTGTCGAGTGTAGGCAAGTCTCTCAAGTAGCTTAGAGAGACAAGGGAGCTGAGATATAGGGCGGTAGTTTGAGAGAGCATTAGGGTCAGAATTTTTTTTTTAATTGGGAGTAATCACTGCATGCTTGAAGAGTAAAGGAAAAATACCAGCAGAGAGAGAGAGATTACAGATGTTAGTTAAGGTAGGGATGAGCACCAGAGACAGAGCTTTACTTATTTGTGAGGGTAAAGGATCAAGAGGAGAGGTAGTAGAGAAGCAGGATGAGAAGAGTGATGATACTTCATCTTCATTTGTGGGATCAAATGAAGAGAGTGTACCAGAGGGTTCAGGTAAAGAACGGAGAAGATCACTGGCTGCCAAAGAGCATACCATTTCATCTCAGATCTTATCAATCTTCTCCTTGAAGTAGGAAGCAAGATCCTGTGCCTTGATAGTGGCGGGTGGGGTAGGTGATGGAGGATTCAGAAGTGATTTAAATGTATTAAAGAGTTAACAGCTAATACAGTTCTTTTATTTTATTTTTAAATCACATTTTATTACAATAATAAAATTGTAAACAAGTACAGTTATCTTGAGTCAACAACAGTATGCAAAGAGAGATAGGGTTTATAAGATAAGATCATAAATTGTTCAAGTGGGATTAGTCGTAGTATGTACAACCCTGGGCGCTTTAAATTGGTACAAAGTTCTTATATATGAGGTACATTCCTTTTTTATTTTTATTTTTCTACTAGTTTAAATCCATTTCATCTGCATTTTTCTGACTTTATAATCTCAAACCCTGTGTTTTTTAAGTCATACATTGGACTTTCTGCCCCTTCTGTTTGGGTTTTTTGTACAATAACATTTTTGGTCCTTTTAAACACTTGGCGTGGGACGCGACATTATTGTGGAGTATCAGAGGTCTTACATTGAATAAGAAGGCTTTGGGTGACTGTTCTTATGGAGGCCACCAAGAGAAAGATACCTTGATGTGCTTTGACAACTGCAACAACACTGTGAGTTGGGGTACGCAAACCGTGTTTATAATCTAGAAATATCTAACAATACCTTGATGTGCTTACGTTTTACCGATTTCTAGTAAGTCGGGTACGTTTATATCACACCTTCATAGTGGTAGTACATAATTGTGAAAAAGCACGCATTGCCATAACTTGGATTATTATTTCCAAGTATTTATGACGGATTATACTACACATTGGATATTTCTTGTCCTTCTTTTTGATACATATACGAGTTGGATGTTGTGATTCGATCGGCTTGAAGAAATCTTATGGAAAACACGTTAAAGATACCTTGATGTGCTTCATAACCTCCAGTAACACTGTGAGTGGGGTATGCCTACTTTCCGGCTAAAGATACCGTTTAAGCTTGCTTTATAATTGGCCCATAGTGAGTGTGGTACGCTCCGCATTGCCCATACATCACTTTCAATTTAACCGATAAACCACGGCTAATAGTTTTGTTTTTTTATAAAATTGTATGTTGCATAACTTTGTTAAGGTTGAATACAAACCACTTTATTCACGTAATAGTCACGTTCACATGAACACTGTGTAAAAACCGGTATTACACTATTTTTTTCTTTTCTTTAAACTTTTTTTTTTGCATACACTTCGTCACTTTTGAGTGGTAATCAAGCACGGAGTGGATCAAGAGAGAAATATTGGGAGCATCCACTGGAAAGTAATGTACCTCATATATAAGAACTTTGTACCAATTTAAAGCTCCCAGGGCAGACATTCTGTTCATAAGCAGTAAGGGTTGAGAACATCTCCAGATCCTCTCTCATTATTTCCTACTATATAATTTCATGCATAGGTGCACTCTCATTGGTGTACAGACCACATAAATCTCTACTACCATACCACGCTGTCAGCGCCCAATCTCGTTCGATCTTGGAAGCTAAACAGCGTTGGGCCGGGTTAGTATCAGGAGAGGAGACTACCTGGGAATACCCGGTGTTGTAGAGCAGGAATTATTTTCCTTCTCTATGTGACAAGAGACACCAACAGCAGCATCACCACTAATTCTATCCAGCATTTCTCTATTATTGTGATTAGCCATTTCATTCCCTGATTACAGTTTAATGCCTTTAATTTTGTCTGCAAATATGGTATTTGTCTACTACTCAGGTATCGGATTATCAGTTTGGTGACCATTGATTACAACTTAAATCTAAGTGAAGAGATTTGGACTTCTCTATAATACCTTGATTGGCCACCCCCGGTCCCAATAATACAGAAACCCTGTACTGGTCAGGGGAAATGGGGGTATGACAATTCAGTGTCTACAACCTTTCCGAACACTCTTTGAAATAAAGAGACCAGAACATTTTAACATTTTTTGTAAATTCTTTATTTCTTTATATGGATCTTTTGGATGGGTGATTAAGGTTTAATGTTATCATTAAAAGTTATGTTTTAAATATTTCTTAACTTACATTACCTGACAAACTTTCTTTCTACAAGAGTGCGCCCACACAAGAGCTTTCTTTTCTCTCCCATTGTAAGTCAACATCTCCAGATAGACAGTGGCCCAGAAGGGGGATGCTATTGAAGTCTTCAGTAATGGTGGGGAGAGGGAGGGCAAGGAAGTTGGGATTTATAGTAAGGAGAAACAAGCGAAAAGGGAAGAAAGGAACAGAGGGAGGGGAGAGAGTGGTAGGAAAAAGAAAGGAATAATAATACAAATAAATGAATAAAATGAAAAGCTGGATTTAGGAGTGGGTAGGACTGGAGTGTGGGGGGAGAAAGAATAAAGAGAAATTCGGGTAGGGGCAAATGCCAGTTTGAGAGGGAGTGAAGGGCCTAATTCAGACCTGATCGCTGTTGTGCAAAATCGCATAGCGGCCGGTTATTGAACGACTGCATATGTGTTCGGATCGTAATGCGCAAGCGCGAGGCCAAACTGCAAAAAAAATCTGCATCTTTTTTGACCGCTAGGCGAAGGCAGGTGGATTGACAGGAAGTGGTCGTTTGGGGTGGTAACTGCCCGTTTTCTTGGAGTGTCAGGAAAAACGCAGGCGTTCCCAAGCGTTTTCATGGAGGGTGTGTAACGTCAGCTCTGGCACGATCAGACGGTTTCTTTTGCACTGTGGGGGTGATTCAGACCTGATCGCTGGGCTGCTAAAATTGTTGTCCTGCGATCAGATAGTCGCCGCCCAAGGGAATTGTATATTCGCTGTGCAAGTGTGCAAACGCATGTGTACGCCGAGCTGCTAAAAATCCCTTAGTCAGCGGACAGCTGCAAATCCGTTCGCACCTCATTCACCAGTGAATGGTTTTTACCACTGTGTGCAGTCTGTGCACAGCCCAGGACTTACGCCTACAGAGCGATGAGAACAGGCTGATCGGGGCCGGAGCTGACGTAACACACCCTCCCTGAAAACGCTTGGGAACGTCTGCGTTTTCCCTGACACTCCTAGAAAACGGTCAGTTACCACCCACAAACGACCACTTTCTGTCAATCAGCATGCGAATGGCTGTGCGATTAGACTTTTCGCACTAGCCTGTCAATGACCGGAGTTGACTGCTGTTGTTTGCTGACGGGAGTGCGCATTGCGTTGCATATGCATGTGCAGTCTATTGCTAATCTCCCGCTGTGCAAAAACGCACAGCAGCGATCAGATCTGATTCGGGCGCTGTAGGAGTAAGTCCTGGTCTACGCAAAGCCGGCCCTAACCAATATGATGCCCTAGGCAAGATTTTGGCTGGTGCCCCCTAGCACCACCGCTGGTTCCAGTGAGATGCTGAAATGCATGCAATGCAAGGGGAGCAAATACATTTATATTTTCTCTGTGCAGGGTAAATACTGGCTGCTTTTGCATGTAGCCTACAAATGTTAGACAGCTTTATTTTTACACTGCAATTTAGATTTCAGTTTGAACACACCCCACCCAAATCTAACTCTGCAGATGCTACATCTGCCACACCTGCAGTGCAACATGGTTTTACCCTGTTGCTTGCTTTTTTGTTTTACTTAGAAACATAAATCAGACCCTCAAGCAGATAAATCCTTCCCAACCATCTATTTAAAGTTGCATACACACTAGTAGATTTTGAGCTCAGAGTAGCTCACTTTTGGCGTTTTGAGCTACATTGAACTCAAAACCTCCTAGTGTGTATGGCCGGGCGATGAGCGGTGAGAGCTGATGCGCGCTCCCTCATCATTGCTGGCTGCCGTCCGTATGCCTGTTTTACTGGCCTAGTGAACCACTTTCCACAGTCTCCTACTGTTGAAAGGGGTTCATCTGCATGAACAACGCTGGGCCAGGTGAAAATCGCTCAGAGTGTATGCACTGAGCGATTATCCTGCCAGCGATGTTCACATCATCTCTGTGCATACACATTAGGCAAAAATGCCCACCTTTATGAAAAGATTCCATGTACAATCCACTTGACCAACTGAATGATGTACATAGTATGTGCCATTCACTTTCCAGTCACAGAGGGTTGTGAAGGACTTCTCACCAAAAATTGTTGGAAATACAAAAAGCAAATAAATCAAATGAATACTTAAAAAAAAAATTTGATGAAAGATTTATTTTTAAATCATGGATGTTCTGTTCTAATTAAATTTAAATGTATTTTATACCTCTCAAGAGTGTTAATATAATAAGTGGTCCTCTTAGGAGCTTAATATCCTTGATCCCTGTCAATAATTATAGCGGGTGACTAATAAAGTCTGATGACTAGCATTTTTTAATCTATACATTCTTATGCTGTCTCATTAACTATAATGAATGGATTGGCTCAGTGCAGAATCAGCTGAAAGGCTCAATGTTAATCAAGGACGCGCAAAATAAGTTTCCATTTTTTTCCAACTTTGCCTGTTGCTCTTTTCACATTCCTACTGGCAGATTCACGGTCTCTGGCTTATTTATGGCTCTATTCGGCTAAACTCTTCACTTCCTCCATTTTCATGCAATCGCCTTATTTATTGCTACATTGTATTTTTCTTGAAATTTCTTTCCTTTGGGTTATGTCAAATTGTAAAAAATATCATCTTTCCAATGTTACATTAGATTGAGACAGGAAGCTGCTGACTCCCATGAATTGATTTGAAGGACTCTCAGATGCCTCAGTTTAACTCTTCTAGTTCTGTAGCCTAATTCAGAGAATGTAGGGATATATAGCAATCTTGTTTAGATAGATTGACTATAATAACAAACAACGAAAAAAATCAGTCAACAAAATTTAGATGGGGTGCTGAGCAAACATTTTAGAAGGAATTCAATTGATAGTGATGAACTGCTGGACATTATCATGATATGATAATGTAGCTGCAAACATCTATTGCAACAGAAATCTTAAAGTACACACAACCCCCCCCCCCCCCCACACACACACACACACACTCGCAGACTGCCACCCCCCTCTACACAAGCACAGTGAGTGGGCAGGGTCAATTTGCAAAGCCACGCTGCCATATATCCATATCCTGGCAAATCGGGACGTGGCCTTATGATGACATTTTCCGGCCACCATGACGTCTGTAACCAATCCCCAGTAAGGATGGGGTATATGGGGAAATGAAATCATTCATTAGCCACATTTAGCTGCGTACTGTTGGCTGCCGGGTCATCCCAACTGACTTGCAGAACACCATATGGGATGATCATGGGTACAAATCAGACGACGAGTACAATATGTTGCTCCAATCCGTGGGATCGGACAACATATCATCTGATGCGTACCCAGCCATAACGAATTATACATTTTGTGGACACCATTGACAAAGAGTCCCCGGTGAGTACAGGTACCTTTTTCTTCTGCGTACCAGTCCCTTTAAAGTATTGTTAGATTTCTTAGTGAAGATTTGTCCACTCAATGTTTGTTTCTAAGGAGATAATATCCAAGTGCAAGGTGATTAAATTGAGCTTCTTGGTAATATTCAAGGAGAAGTGGCACCATCAATACTTCACTGGTGGTTTGGTAATTAATATTCATTGCCCTACAGATTAACAGATTTTTAATTTTAGGATTTAATTATTTAAAGGGTATGGGACACAAATGACATGCTCGGGAGAATGTCCACTTGACTGTACTGATCAGTATGATCAATGATATGGTGTATCTGTTCTGAAACCCTGCCAAAGGCCTTATGTGCATCCAGAGACAACAGGAGCAACTGGGATTACCTGCATTTAGAGATTTACCAAGATTATAATCCCTCTGGTGCTATTATAATCCTGGCACTGTGTGATGAGGTCCACCTGGTCCTAGTTACTGTTTTCCTATGTTGGTGAATGTTGCTATAGCTGTTTAGCCTTCTGTATTTAGGGGTAGCATGAAGCGAATGTATATAAAAAAATTGAACCTTTCATACAATCTTGAAAAAGTGTTAATCAGCAGCGGCTCCTACCTTGTTGGAGGAGGAGGGCTGCTGCTGCCAGGTCTCCTCCCCTTGTCCCCAACACGGCCTACACCTTTGTCCCGGCATCTGTGCTTTGTACAGTTCACAGATACCGGTACCCGGCTCATGCGCAGTAGCATCAATGGTACTGCGCATGCGCAAAACCACAGTTTCTATGGACTGCATCAGCTGCAGCCTATAGAGGCTGGCTAGCGCTGACGAGGCAGGGAGCTGGCTTTCTAGAGGAAGCTCTCTACCTATTGCAGCCCGGTCTGGCAGTCCCGGAGGGAGGAAACACCTCCCAATGCGACGGCCTGTAGTGTCTGTGACTGTCAGCTTGGTCTTTTAATAGGAAGTCACTGCCAGACACAGTCTCACGGACTGCATCTGGCTTCACTGACACTGAGCTAGCTGGGTGGCGGATTTTGCCTGAATGGCTGCAGTCCTGTCAATTCATATTGCATGCATAATCAAGATAATGTTCCACCACAGCTGTCTACTGTCCCTAATTCCAGGACCAGACTAAAGTGTCTATTTACTAAGCCTTGGACAGAGATAAAGTGGATGGAAACAAATTACCAGCCAACCAGCTCCTGTTATTTTTCAAAAACAGCCTGTAGCACATCTGTAACATGTTAGGAGCTGATTGGCTAGGACTTTACCTCCATCTACTTATTCTCCATCCAAGGCTTAGTAAATAGACCCCATAAAATATTAAAGATTTGTCTCTAAAATAGTCTACGTGCCTGATTCCGAGGTGCAGACACAGCTGTGGCTGAGGGGTCTATTTACTAGGCTCCTGTAATTTTTCAAACCCAGCCAGTGACATGCCAGGTAGTTGCTGATTGGCTGGTAATTTATCTCCGTGCACTTTTTCTCTAACGTCCTAGTGGATGCTGGGGACTCCGTCAGGACCATGGGGAATAGCGGCTCCGCAGGAGACAGGGCACAAAAAGTAAGCTTTTAGGATCACATGGTGTGTACTGGCTCCTCCCCCTATGACCCTCCTCCAAGCCTCAGTTAGGTTTTTGTGCCCGTC
Source organism: Pseudophryne corroboree (assembly GCF_028390025.1). Lineage (NCBI taxonomy): Eukaryota > Metazoa > Chordata > Amphibia > Anura > Myobatrachidae > Pseudophryne > Pseudophryne corroboree. The sequence goes on from NC_086448.1 coordinate 177,378,801, forward strand.
CGAGCAGGGTGCAATCTAGGTGGCTCTCTTAAAGAGTTGCTTAGAAAAAGTTTTTAGGTTCTTTATTTTCAGTGAGTCCTGCTGGCAACAGGCTCACTGCTACGAGGGACTTAGGGGAGAGAAGTGAACTCACCTGCGTGCAGGATGGATTGGCTTCTTAGGCTACTGGACACCATTAGCTCCAGAGGGAGTCGGAACACAGGTCTCGCCCTGGGGTTCGTCCCGGAGCCGCGCCGCCGACCCCCCTTGCAGATGCTGAAAATTGAAGAGGTCCGGAACCAGGCGGCAGAAGACTTTCAGTCTTCATCAGGTAGCGCACAGCACTGCAGCTGTGCGCCATTGTTGTCAGCACACTTCACACAGCGGTCACGGAGGGTGCAGGGCGCGGGGGCGCCCTGGGCAGCAATGTATAATACCTGTATGGCGAAAAATACATCACATATAGCCCTTGAGGCTATATGGATGTATTTAACCCCTGCCAGACATCTCAAACTCCGGAGAAGAAGCCCGCCGAAAAGGGGGCGGGGTCTATTCTCCTCAGCACACAGCGCCATTTTCCCTCACAGAAATGCTGGTGGGAAGGCTCCCATGCTCTCCCCTGCACTGCACTACAGAAACAGGGTTAAAAACAGAGAGGGGGGGCACTGATTTGGCGATATGAATATATATTAAATGCTATAAGGGAGGAACACTTATATAAAGGTTGTCCCTGTATAATTATAGCGTTTTGGTGTGTGCTGGCAAACTCTCCCTCTGTCTCCCCAAAGGGCTAGTGGGTCCTGTCCTCTATCAGAGCATTCCCTATGTGTGTGCTGTATGTCGGTACTGTTGGTATAGTGCGATGGATCGATACCATAGGTGTGCAGTGGGGAGCCTTAGATAAAGTATTACCTCAGGAGTTACCTTGTATACAGACAGAACGAGACTTGAGATGTATATCTTGTTTATATAGTACTGAAAATAGCAGGATCAATACAACAGGTTTCAGTATCATCAGCTTATCTCCTTCTCCCTCAGAGACTCTTCTAGAATAACCACATGTGAGGTAAAACAAACAAGTACATAACATATGCAACAGACAAACACTACATCTCTGAAAGTATACAGCGCCATCTGCTGCCCCTGTACGGTAACTACATGCATATGAACAAAACCATAGTCTGTTGTCCATATTTCAACACCCCTTCTCAACAGACTGGGTTTCTTCAGTTAGACCCATCTTTGACGTAAGTCTCCAATGTCTCTCTCTGGTAAGAGGCTTAGTCATGATATCAGCTGTCATATCTTCTGTTGGGCAATAGTTCAACTCTATAAGACCTTGTTCCTGTAGATCCCTCAGGAAGTGATGCTTGACATCAATGTGCTTGGTTCTTGGGTTCACTCTTTCTGTTTGCGCTAATGCAATGCATCCTTGATTATCCTCATATATCTTGATAGGTTCTTCTTGAGGCATTCCTAGGTCTGATAGTAGTTGCATTAACCATACCACTTCTTGACTTAGTGTGAATGTTCCATCACCTTCTCTTGAGATTTGCATTCCCAAGTAATGCGTTATGTGGCCGAGGTCTTTTGTTTCAAACTGACGGTTTAGTTCTTGTAACAATTCAACTTCGTCCCCTTCTTGTTCGAAACAAACTAGCAAATCGTCCACGTAAATTAATACATAGAACCATCTTTCATCTATCAACTTTGTATAGAGACATGGGTCTGCTTTGCTTCTGATGAATCCCTTTTCTGTCAGAACTCCATTTATCTTTGTATTCCATGCTCTTGCTGCTTGTTTAAGACCATATATACTCTTGTTCAGTTTACATACGTGATCTGGGTTCTGAGAATTCACGAAGCCTGGTGGTTGTTCCATGTATATATCTTCCTTTAGTTCGCCATGTAGGAAAGCCGTCTTTACATCGAAATGTTTCACTTGCATACCCTTTATGGCTGCTGTTAGGAGTAAGGTTCTAATGGTAGTGTGCTTCACAACTGGAGCAAACGTTTCATCATAATCTTCTCCAAATTTCTGTGAATATCCTTTAGCTACAAGTCTTGCCTTGTATCTTTCTATTTTTCCTTCAGAATCATACTTGACCTTAAAAGTCCATTTACATCCTATGGCCTTTTTGTCTAATGGTAGTCTGGTCAATGTCCATGTCTGATTGTCTTCCATTGATTCCATTTCTTCTTTTGCGGCTCCTAGCCATTTCTGTGCTTCTCTTTCAGAAAAATTTGCAATTTCTTCCCATGATGCCGGTTCTTGTATGTTAATGGCTTTTGCTTTGTAAGATAAACGTGTAGGTGCTTTTCCCTTATTTTCTCTTGAAGAGCGTCTCACACCCTCGGATGCACTCTCATGAGTGTCGCTGGTATTTGTCTTGTGTTGTGCTTCAACTTCTTGAATGATCTCTACTTCATCTGTTTCTTTGGATTTGGTGCTTTCTTCTTCTTCAGTAGAGTCTACTGGAGTTATGACATCATCTCGTGTTTCTTCTATGAATGTCACACTGTTGCTTATAACTACCTTTCCAGTTCTTGGATTTAAGATTCTGTAGCCTTTTGAATGTTCACTATAGCCGACTAGAACTCCCTCTTCTGCTCGGTTCTGCAACTTGCTTCGTTTTTCAGCAGGAATGTAAACGAAGGCTCTGCATCCAAAAACTCTAATGTGCTTTAAGCTGGGTTTCTTACCGTGCCACAGCTCATATGGTGTCTTCCTTACTGCTTTGGAAAGTAGTCTGTTTTGAAGATAGGTGGCTGTTGCTGCTGCTTCACCCCAATATTTATCAGGTAGTCCTGAATCCGTAAGCATGCACCTTATCATTTCTGTTAGTGATCTGTTTTTCCTCTCAGATACGCCATTTTGCTCTGGTGTATATGGTACTGTCTTCTGATGCTCAATACCGAGTCCTCTTAAGTACCGTTCTATTTTCTGTCCTGTGAACTCGCCTCCATTGTCGCTGCGAAGAGTTAGCATATTCCTCTTGAACCTGTTTCTGGTCATGTTCACATAGTCTTGCAGCTTTTCAAAGACTTCATCTTTACTTTTTATTAGATAAGTGACTGTGAACCTGGAGTAGTCGTCAATGAATGTCAGCATATACCTTTTGTCTCCTACGGTTCGCGTTTTCATAGGTCCGCATACATCACTATGTACCAGGTCTAGTGGTCTGGAAGCTCTGTTTTCACTTTTCTTAGGAATTGTAATCCTCGTTGCTTTTGCTTTTATACAACATTGACACTTCATCATTTCTGAACAGTCTGACACTTTGAGATCCCTGGCTAGGTCTCTCTTCTGCATTTCCTTTATGCAATCTGGGTGTCTGTGTCCTAATCTTCTATGCCACTTGTGAATACAGTCAGCGTGTTTCTGTGTACTCAGCTTTGCCTGCTGTGCTGCGATATCCAGACAGTATAAATGTTCTTTTATTCTGGCTGTAGCTAGTGTTTCTCTTCCGCTTTGGATAAAACACTTATTATTCTGAAACTTTACAGTAAGTCCTTTTTCTACTAGATTCTTTACTGATAGCAGTGCTCCCTCAAGCTTGGGAACATATAGCACATCTGTTACGGGTATTTCTGTATAGCTGCCATTACCCTTGGAACATAGGAATTTACCATTCCCTTTCCCTTCTGCAATGATATTTGTTCCATCTGCTAGGTAGATTGTTTCTTTATGGTTCAAATCAAGTTCAGTAAAGAAGTCCTTGTTATTTGTCATGTGACTAGTCGCTCCTGAGTCTACATACCACTTTTCTGATAATTGGTTTACTGTCGCTTTAAATGTTCCATTCCAATTGTGTGCTCCTGTATCTGTAAGTGTGGCTTTGGCTCTTTGTTTGTGTAATCTTTCTGGTGGTTTGTACTGCTCTGTCTTCCATATGGTGCAATCTCTTTTCAGGTGACCCACTTTCTTGCATCTGAAACATGCTCTTGTTTCCCTGGTGTGTGGCTTAGTGTCCGCCATTTTAAGTGCTTTCTCTGTGTCACTTTCAGTATTGCACTCTGTAAGCTCCTTTCTGCGTTGATACTCCTCTATGAGCCTGTTCTTCACAAAGTCTAGTGTGATTTCTGCTTCAGGTCTCATTTCTAGTGCGTTTATTAGTGCACTGTATGTATCTGGTAAACTGCAAAGGAGGATGGCTACTATGTGGTTGCTTTTGATTTCTTCTCCCATTGACCTGAGCTGTATGGTTATCTCTAGTAGTGCACTGATGTGTTCTTGCATTGTCTTGCCTTTATTAAATCTCATTTGATATAATTTTCTTAATAGGAATAGTTTGCTGTTCAAACTTGCTCCTTCATGCACTCTCTGCAAAGCACACCACATGCCTTTAGCTGTACTCTCTTGTCTTATGTGTATAAGCTGTTCATCTTCCACTAGTAAACTTATAGTGGCTCTTGCCTGTCTGTCCTTCTTAATCCACTGCTGATCCTCTCCTTCAGGTCTGTCTGCATTTATAACATCCCATAAATCATCTCTGGTTAATAGCATTTCTACTTTAAACTTCCATGTTTGATAGTTCTCATTAGAAAGCTTGCTAGCAGCTAGTCTGAGATCTGTGTAATTTGCCATAACCCTTCCTTGTATAGATCTCTCTATTCTTCTGTGGTATTAAACTTGTTTTACTCACAGTTTTCTTTCCAAGGTTCTCCTGGGTTGTTTCTTGTGCGTTACACAGTCTGCTGTCTGCGCCTGCTGGGACTTGCAGTGCGACTCGTGATCTGGATGCTGCTTGGGATGCACTCCTGAAAACTTTATCTTGTACAGACTCCAGTCTGGGCCCATAACCTGTTGGTATAGTGCGATGGATCGATACCATAGGTGTGCAGTGGGGAGCCTTAGATAAAGTATTACCTCAGGAGTTACCTTGTATACAAACAGAACGAGACTTGAGATGTATATCTTGTTTATATAGTACTGAAAATAGCAGGATCAATACAACAGGTTTCAGTATCATCAGCTTATCTCCTTCTCCCTCAGAGACTCTTCTAGAATAACCACATGTGAGGTAAAACAAACAAGTACATAACATATGCAACAGACAAACACTACATCTCTGAAAGTATACAGCGCCATCTGCTGCCCCTGTACGGTAACTACATGCATATGAACAAAACCATAGTCTGTTGTCCATATTTCAACAGGTACGTGTGTGTCGACATGTATGAGGAAAATGTTGGTGAGGAGGCGGAGCAAATTGCCTGTAATGGTGATGTCACTCTCTAGGGAGTCGACACCGGAATGGATGGCTTATTTATGGAATTACGTGATAATGTCAACACGCTGCAAGCCGGTTGACGACATGAGACGGCCGGCGATCAAATTAGTACCTGTCCAGGCGTCTCAAACACCGTCAGGGGCTGTAAAACGCCCATTTACCTCAGTCGGTCGACACAGACCCAGACACGGACACTGATTTCAGTGTCGACGGTGAAAAAAACAAACGTATTTTCCTTTAGGGCCACACGTTAAGGGCAATGAAGGAGGTGTTACATATTTCTGATACTACAAGTACCACAAAAAAGGGTATTATGTGGGATGTGAAAAAACTACCTGTAGTTTTTCCTGAATCAGATAAATTAAATGAAGTGTGTGATGATGCGTGGGTTTCCCCCGATAGAAAATTATTGGCGGTATACCCTTTCCCGCCAGAAGTTAGGGCGCGTTGGGAAACACCCCTTAGGGTGGATAAGGCGCTCACATGCTTATCAGAACAAGTGGCGGTACCATCTACAGATAGGGCCGTACTTAAGGAGCCAGCTGATAGGAGGCTGGAAAATATCCTAAAAAGTATACACACACATGCTGGTGGCATACTGCGACCAGCGATCGCCTCAGCCTGGATGTGCAGAGCTGAGGTGGCTTGGTCGGATTCCCTGACTAAAAATATTGATACCCTTGACAGGGACAGTATTTTATTGACTATAGAGCATTTAAAGGATGCATTTCTATATATGCGAGATGCGCAGAGGGATATTTGCACTCTGGCATCAAGAGTAAATGCGATGTCCATATCTGCAAGAAGATGTTTATGGACACGACAGTGGTCAGGTGATGCAGATTCCAAACGGCACAAAGATGTATTGCCGTATAAAGGGGAGGAGTTATTTGGGGTCGGTCCATGGGACCTGGTGGCCACGGCAACTGCTGGAAAATCCACAGTTTTTTACCCTAAGTCACATCTCTGCAGAAAAAGACACCGTCTTTTCAGCCTCAGTCCTTTCGTCCCTATAAGAGTCATATCTGCCCAGGGATAGAGGAAAGGGAAGAAGACTGCAGCAGGCAGCCCATTCCCAGGAACAGAAGCCCTCCACCGCTTCTACCAAGTTCTCAGCATGACGCTAGGACCGTACAGGACCCCTGGATCCTACAAGTAGTATCCAAGGGGTACAGATTGGAATGTCGAGACGTTTCCCCCTCGCAGGTTCCTGTAGTCTGCTGTACCAATGTCTCCCTCCGACAGGGAGGCAGTATTGAAAACAATTCACAAGCTGTATTCCCAGCAGGTGATAATAAAATTACCCCTCCTACAACAGGGAAAGGGGTATTATTCCACACTATATTGTGGTACTGAAGCCAGAAGGCTAGGTGAGACCTATTCTAAATCTGAAATATTTGAACACTTACAAAGGTTCAAATCCAGATGGAGTCACTCAGAGCAGTGATAGCGAACCGGGAAGAAGGGGACTATATGGTGTCCCGGGACATCAGGGATGCTTACCTCCATGTCCCAAAATTTGCCTTTCTCACCAAGGGTATCTCAGGTTCGTGGTACAGAACTGTCACTATCAGTTTCAGACGATGCCGTTGGATTGTCCAAGGCACCCCGGGTCCTTACCAAGGTAATGACCGAAATGAGGATTCGTCTTCAAAGAAAATGGACGACCTCCTGATAAGAACAAGGTCCAGAGAACAGTTAGAGGTCGGAGTAGCACTATCTCAAGTAGTTCTACGACAACACGGGTGGATTCTAAATATTCCAAAACCGCAGTTGTTCCGACGACACGTCTGCTGGTCCTAGGGATGATTCTGGACACAGTCCAGAAAAAGGTGTTTCTCCCAGAGGAGAAAGCCAGGGAGTTATCCGAGCTAATCGGGATCCTCCTAAAACCAGGAAAAGTGTCAGTGCATCATTGCACAAGAGTCCTGGTAAAAATGGTGGCTTATTACGAAGCGATTCCATTCGGCAGATTTCACGCAAGAACTCTTCAGTGGGATCTGCTGGACAAATGGTCCGGATCGCATCTTCAGATGCATCAGCGGATAACCCTATATCCAAGGACAAGGGTGTCTCTCCTGTGGTGATTACAGAGTGCTCATCTTCTAGAGGGCCGTAGATTCGGCATTCAGGATTGGATGCTGGTGACCACGGAGGCCAGCCTGAGAGGCTGGGGAGCAGTCACACAGGGAAAAAATTTCCAGGGAGTGTGATCAAGTCTGGAGAATTCTCTCCACATAAATATACTGGAGCTAAGAGCAAATTTATAATGCTCTAAACTTAGCAAGACCTCTGCTTCAAGGTCAGCCGGTATTGATCCAGTGGGATAACATCACGGCAGTCGCCCACATAAACAGAAAGGGCGGCACAAGAAGCAGGAGGGCAGTGGCAAAACTGCAAGGATTTTTCGCTAGGCGGAAAATCATGTGATAGCACTGTCAGCAGTGTTCATTCCGGGAGTGGACGACTGGGAAGCAGACTTCCTCAGCAGGCACGACCTCCACCCGGGAGAGTGGGAACTTCATAGGGAAGTTTTCCGCATGATTGTGAACCGTTGGGAAAGACCAAAGGTGGACATGATGGCGTCCCGCCCGAACAAAAAACGGGACAGGTATTGCGCCAGGTCACGAGACCTTCAGGCGATAGCTGTGGATGTCCTGGTAACACCGTGGGTGTAACAGTCGGTGTATGTGTTCCCTCCTCTGCTTCTCATAACCAAGGTATTGAGAATTATAAGACGTAGAGGAGTAAGAACTATACTCGTGGCTCCGGATTGGCCAAGAGGGACTTGGTACCCGGAACTTCAAGAGATGCTCATAGAGGACTAATGGCCTCAGGAGCTAAGAAGGGACTTGCTTCAGCAAGTACCATGTCTGTTCCAAGACTTACCGCGGCTGCGTTTGACGGCATGGCGGTTGAACGCCGGATTCTAAGGGAAAAGGCATTCCGGAAGAGGTCATACCTACCCTGGTCAAAGCCAGGAAGGAGGTGACCGCACAACGTTATCACCACATGTGGTGAAAATATGTTGCGTGGGTGAGGCCAGGAAGGCCCCACGAAGAAATTTCAACTAGGTCGATTTCTGCACTTCCTGAAAACAGGAGTGTCTATGAGCCTCAAATTGGGGTCCATTAAGGTTCAAGTTTCGGCCCTGTAGATTTTCTTCCAGAAAGAATTGGCTTCAGTTCCTGAAGTCCAGACATTTGTCAAGGGAGTATTGCATATACAGCCCCTTTTGTGCCTCCAGTGGCACCGTGGGATCTCAAAGTAGTGTTGGGATTCCTCAAATCATATTGGTTTGAACCGCTCAAATCTGTGGATTTGAAATATCTCACATGGAAAGTGACCATGCTGTTGGCCCTGGCCTCGGCCAGGCGATTGTCAGAATTGGCGGCTTTGTCTTACAAAAGCCCATATTTGATTTTCCATTCGGACGGGGCAGAACTGGGACTCGTCCCCAGTTTCTTCCTAAGGTGGTGTCAGCGTTTCACCTGAAACAACCTATTGTGGTGCCTGCGGCTACTAGGGACTTGGAGGACTCCAAGTTGCTAGACGTTGTCAGGGCCCTGAAAATATATATATATATATATATATATATATATAATTCCAGGACGTCTGGAGTCAGAAAGTCTGACTTGCTGTTTATATTGTATGCACCCAAAAAGCTGGGTGCTCCTGCTTCTAAGCAGACTATTGCTCGTTGGATTTGTAGTACAATTCAACTTGCACATTCTGTGGCAGGCCTGCCACAGTCAAAATCTGTAAATGCCCATTCCACAAGGAAGGTGGGCTCATCTTGGGCGGCTGCCCGAGGGGTCTCGGCTTTACAACTTTGCCGAGCAGCTACGTGGTCAGACGGGAACACGTTTGTAAAATTCTACAAATTTGATACCCTGGCTGAGGAGGACCTGGAGTTCTCTCATTCGGTGCTGCAGAGCCATCCGCACTCTCCCGCCCGTTTGGGAGCTTTGGTATAATCCCCATGGTCCTGACGGAGTCCCCAGCATCCACTAGGGCGTTAGAGAAAATAAGATTTTTCTTACCGATAAATCTATTTCTCATAGTCCGTAGTGGATGCTGGGCGCCCATCCCAAGTGCGGATTGTCTGCATTACTTGTACATAATTATTGTTACAAAAATCGGGTTATTATTGTTGTGGGCCATCTTTTCAGAGGCTCCTTCGTTGTTATCATACTGTTAACTGGGTTCAAATCACAGGTTGTACGGTGTGATTGGTGTGGCTGGTATGAGTCTTACCCGGGATTCAAGATCCTTCCTTATTGTGTACGCTCGTCCGGGCACAGTACCTAACTGAGGCTTGGAGGAGGGTCATAGGGGGAGGAGCCAGTACACACCATGTGATCCTAAAAGCTTACTTTTTGTGCCCTGTCTCCTGCGGAGCCGCTATTCCCCATGGTCCTGACGGAGTCCCCAGCATCCACTACAGACTATGAGAAATAGATTTATCGGTAAGTAAAATCTTATTATCTCCATCCAAGGCTTAGTAAATAGACCCCCTGAGTCTTGTTCTGCAACAGCATCTGCATCATTATGCTAATGCCATGAGACGCCCACTGGCAGAAGCGCTATTCTGTCTCGGTGCGTACGTACGTGGATGCACCATCATTGCACCATTAGTCGCAACATCGAAGATTGCACCATCAGTTGCAATTTCACAGTATGAACATGCCCTCCTGTGTCAGTGCAACAGCCTCTTTAAATGTAGTTTCTCTCAGCAACACGCCCGTGTCTGGCCAGCCACACCCCTGTTACTTATCAGGAACGCCCCCTGAAAATCAATCTTTCTGAGTGCAATTTGGATCTGAATCCTAGGGCCTAATTCAGACCTGATCGCAGAAGCAAAATTGTTCTCTAATGGGCAAAAAAATGTGCAGTGCAGGTGGGGCAGATATAACATGTGCACAGAGAGCTACATTTGGGTGGGGTGTGTTTAAACTGAAATCTAAATTGTAGTGCAAAAAAAAGCAGCCAGTATTTACCCTGCACAGAAACAAAATAACCCACCCAAATCTAAATTTCTCTGCACATATTATATCTGATCCCCCTGCAGTGCACATGGTTTTGCCCATTTGAGAACAACTCTGCTGCTGTGATCAGGTCTGAATTAGGGGGGTCATTCCAAGTTGGTCGCTCGCTAGCAACTTTTTGCTGTGCTACGATCAGATAGTCGCCGCCTATGGGTAGTGTATTTTCGCTTTGCAAGTGTGCGAACGCTTTTGCAGCCGACGGCACAAAAAACTTTTTTGCAGTTTCTGAGTAGCTCTGGACTTACTCAGCCGCTGCGATCACTTCAGCCTGTCCGGTCCCGGAATTGACGTCAGACACCCTCCCTGCAAATGCTTGGACACGCCTGCATTTTTCCAAACACTCCCAGAAAACGGTCAGTTGACACCCATAAATGCCCTCTTTCTGTCAATCACCTTGCGATCGGCTGTGCGAATGGATTCTTCGTTAAATCCATCGCTCAGCAACGATCCTCTTTGTACCCATACCAGGACACATACACAATGGGGGTAATTCAGACCTGATCGCTGGGCAGCGATTTTTGCAGCTCTGCGATCAGAAAGTCGCCGCCTACGGGGGGAGTGTATTTTAGCTGTGCAAGTGTGTGATCACATGTGTAGCACAGCTGTACAAACTAATTTTGTGCAGTCTCTGTGCAGCCAGGGACTTACTCAGCCGCTGTGATCACATTAGCCTGTCCGGGACCGGAACTGACGTCAGGAACCCTCCCTGCAAACGCATGGAAACGCCTGCGTTTTTCCAAGCACTCCCTGAAAACGGTCAGTTGCCACTCACAAACGCCCTCTTCCTGTCAATCTCCTTACGATAGCACGTGTAAACGGATCCGTCGCACAAACCTATCGCTGAGCGGCGATCCGCTTTGTATCCGTGCCATGTGCCTGCGCATTGCGGTGCATGCGCAGTTTGTGTCAGATCGCTGCTGTGCGAAAACGCCACTTGTTTCCGACATCACCACCACTGTGTGCAACTCTGCATCTAGGTGTTTCAGCATACCCTCCAACTGTACCTTTTTACCAGGTACTGACTGAATGTCAGATGTAATTCCTCCAAACTATTCTTATTCAAGCCTTCAAGTTCTCCTCGCACTCTTAGCTCACACACCCCTGCCCTCCCTCCCCAAATATAACTAGTTCTCTTCCCAGTTAGACTTCCTTGCATGCACACATGCTTGCACATACACACATATTGATTTTTTTTGCCCATGTGCACTTTTATTGGGCACCTGGGACTCAGCATAAGCTAACACAGTTCTAAGGCCACCCCAGATTCCTTGATTGAAACTAGCCAATGGGAGTCTGGAGACAGGCTTAAAAGGAGTGTGATGCCTTATGCTGATATATATAGCCACAGAGCCCGGCACTTGCCCTCCATGGTAAACAGTAGCTTGGTCCGATGCCATCCAGGAAAAAAGAAAAAAACACCAAGACACCACAAAAAAACACAAAAGACTAGGGTTGTCCATTGATGGCTTTAAACCATTGGTTAGTAACCATTGATAGTTAAGCCACTGATGATTTAACTGTGTACTGTACATGTGCAGACCATGACCAGCATTTGCCATCAAGACACCACCACCAATGTACAATATTGGTGGCCTTCCATTCATGGTAAACTAGTTACCATCGCCTTCAAACCATTGATGGCTGCTAATCATTGATTGTCGATGGCCACTCCTGCAAGAAAGTGAGAAATCTAAAGACATTAGGGTAGGGCTTGACACATTTTTATAAAATCTAGGAACCAGGATGAAAGTGTGGAAGCAAGACCACCGTCCCCCATCCCCCCCCCACCCGAAGCCACATTACTGAGCAGCTTTCCCCACTTCCTAGACAATCCAACCCCCACACAACTTAGGGGGTACCCCCCCAGGTATTCCAGCCCTTCATGACCACATTGCTGTGCAGCTGCCCCCAGGCATACAACAACACCCCTACTTCCCCCAGTGGCCACATTGATGAGCAGCTATTCCCGGTCAACCAACCCCCATTGCCACACAACCATTGCTTCCCCCTCCAAAGCCGCAAATCACAGCCACACATAGACCCTCTTACCAGATAGCTGTAAGCAGTAGTTTGGAGACTGCAGTAAGGGCACACTGGGATGGACAAGCACAGCAGTCAGCACAGGCTGGGGCAGACAGGCGCAGCAGTCATTGCAGGCTGGGACCACATGCACGGCAGTCATCGCAGGCTGGGACAGACAGGCACAGCAGTCAGTGCAGGCTGGGATGACAGGCATGGCAGTCAGCACAGGCTGGGACATACAGGTACGGCAGTCAGCGCAGGCTGGGATGGACAGGCACGGCAGTCAGCGCAGGCTTGGTTGACAGGCACGGCAGTCAGCGCTTGCTGGGATGGACTGACACTGCAGTCAGAGTGGGCTGGGATGGACAGGCACGGCAGTCAGCACAGGCTGGGACAACAGTCATGGCAGCCAGCGCATGCTGGGATGACAGGCATGGCAGTCAACGCAGGTTAGGACAGACACTCAGCACATGCACTCCTGTGCATGAAATGGCTGCTGCAGTACAGGCATGTTCAGTTCTTAAAGTGGTCCTAGAGAGGTGGTGGAACTCATCCCTCTCCCCCCGGTGCCCATGCAATAAAAGTATTGCTCACGCCACTAAAAAGGGGCGTGGTCTCAAAAAGAAAGGGGCATGGTCGCACAATAGTAATAATGCCCATAGTAGTAGCACCCCTAATACACATAATGCCCACAGTAGTAGCACCCCATAATACACAATGCCCACAGCAGCAGCACCCCTTTTACAATGACCACAGTAGTATGCTCCTTATGCAATGTCCACTGTACTGGTAGTGCCCACAGTGGTAGTGCCCCTTATATAGAGCCCATAGTAGTGGTGCCCCTTATGTCCCCAGGAGTGATGCCCCTTATGAAGTACACCCTTTACAATGCCCTCATTAGTAGTGCCCCCATTAGTAATGCCTTTAATGGTAATGCCCCTGTGTAGTATTGCCCCCAGTAGTAATGTCGCCTGTAGTAATGCCCCCAGTCATTTAGCCTCCTGTAGTTTGGCCCCAGTAGTTATGCCCCCAGTAGTAATGCCCCTGCAGTTATGTAGTTTACCCCCACTTTAGTTTAACCTCCCAGTGGTAATGCCCCAGTAGTTTAGCCCCTGTAGTTATGCCCCCAGTAGTAATTCCCCCCAGTAGTAATGCCCCCAGTAGTTTAGCCCCATGTAGGTTGCCCCAAGTAGTAATGCCCCCAGTAGTTTAGCCCCCTTGTAGTAATGCCCTCTGTAGTTTGCCCCCTTGTAGTTTAGCCCCTCTGTAGTTTAGCCCCCAAATAGTAATGCTCCCAGTAGTTTAGCCCCTGTAGTTATGCCCCCAGTTGTTGGCACCCAGTAGTAATGTGCCCCTGTAGTTTGCCCCCAGTAGTTTACCCCTTATAGTTTGCCCCCAGTGGTTAGCCCCCTGTAGCTTGCCCCCAGTAGACGTGCCACTAACACACTTAAAAAAACAACAAAAAAACCCACCATACTTACCAAGCCCTGCTCCCGCGTCTGATCGCTGTGATCCTCCTGGCGTCTGGCTCCCCAGCCTTATGAGGGAGACGTCATGATATCTCTCCCATAGCGCGTACTGACAGAGCCGGGAGCCAGAAGCCGAAGCTCAGTAGTGAGCTCCTGCTGCCGGCTTCCACTGTGGAAAGATAGCCGGACGCCTGCTTGTAACACAATCTCAGCGGGCGCCCGGCATTTCCCTGCGGCGCTGGTACACATCGGGTTAGGTGAGCCGGAGGAGGCGGAACTGCGCAGTTCCGCCCCGTTCTGGCTCACTTTAACCCCTGGGCATGTTCATGATTCCTCACTGGGGCTGACAAGGACCTCCACCCCCCCCCCCCCCTTTCCCCTGGTAGCCAGGCAGCAAAATCTAGGGGCCAAGGTGACCTGGCCCCTGGGATTTATCAAACCCTGCCTTAGGGGCAGATGTACTAAACCGTGGAAAGAGATAGAGAGAGATAAAGTGCCAGCCAATCAGCTCCACACTGTTACAGGCAGTGTTTGCAGAATGACAGGATCTGATTGGGTGGTACTTTATTTCTCTCAACTGTATCACTCTCCAAAGCTTAGTACATCTCCCCATTATGCATGAATTACCACAATTACATTGTGATACATCCTCCCAACTCTTTTAGCCTGTATAATGGCATTATCTACCGGTTTGTAGGATCACATAGCTCTTTATCGTATGAGCTGTCCCAGCGAGGTAAAGACTTCTTGGTTTTGGCGGGATGTACTAACATGCTATTAGCATGTGCAGGACTCCCGGTTCCTTAACCAGGAAGTACTTCTATCGCAAAGGACAGCTCTAATCAGAAGAAATGTCCTTTGCGCATTTCTTGGTACATCATAGGCAAACGCAGGGAGGGATTCCATCTTGGCAAGTAGCTCAAAAAATGACAACAATAGCAATAGTATATAATATGATTACTATAGCTGCCGCCACACTATGCAGTTTAAGCAGATGGGCAAAACCATGGGGGTCATTCCAACCTGATCGCACGCTAGGATTTTTCGCTGCGCTGCGATCAGGTCACTACTGCGCATGCGTATACACCGCAATGTGAAGGCGCGTTAAACGGGTACAAAGCTGATCCTTGCTGAGCGATGGATTTAACAAAGAATCCATTTGCACAGCCGATCGCAAGGACATTGACAGGAAGAGGGCATTTGTGGGTGGCACCTGACCGTTTTCTGGGAGTGTTTGGAAAAACGCAGGCATATTCAAGCGTTTGCAGGGCGGGTGTCTGATGTTAATTCCGTACAAGAACAGGCTGAAGTGATCGCAGCGGCTGAGTAAGTTCTGAGCTACTCAGAAACTGCACAAAACTTTTTTGTAGTGCTCGGCTGCACATGGGATCGCACACTTACAAATCAAAAATACACTCCCCTATAGGCGGCGACAATCTGTTCGCAGCGCTGCAAAAAATAGCTAGCGAGTGATCAACTCGGAATGACCCCCCATGTACACTCCAGGGGGGGCAGATGTAACATGGGCAGAGAGAGTTAGATTTGGATGGGGTGTGTTCAAACTGAAATCTAAATTGCAGTGTAAAAAAATAGCAGCCATTATTTACCCTGCACAGAAACAATATAACCCACCCAAATATAACTCTCTCTGCACATGTTATATCTGCCCCACCTGCAGTGTAGATAGTTTTGGCCAACTGCTAACAAATTTGCTGCTGCGATCAACTCTGAATTACCCCCTAAATCCTCAGTCAGTGCACTGGACCAGAGATTAGCTACCAGGAAGAAGAGACAGGAGTCTTACCATGAGGTGGGAGAATGTGTGTGTGAAGAGTGGTCTGTGTGGGTGCCCTGCCAGGGATGGAGTGGAGGGCACTTACCTCTGTTCCCCTCCAGCGGGCGGTATCTCACGGCGGGCTTCGGCGCAGCGGCGGGCTTCCGGCATGGAGGGACTTGCATCCATTAGGATTCAAGTCCCTCCAATTGGATTGCAACAGTTTGAATGGCACGCCAAGCGCGAGCCAATCATGGCTTGCGCATTGGCAGCCAATGGGGAAGGTCCGCGTCGAGCCAATCAGGGCTTGCCACGTCGAGCCAATCAGGGCTTGCCGCATCATAGCTCCGCCCTCTCCCAGTGTCATATAAGAGACGCTGCAGAGTGGAAGAGCTCAATCGGGATCTGTGTCTGGCTGGGTGTGAGAGACCGGCTGGTTCCCACACTGTACACACTGTAAGGGATTGGAGGGGCTGTGGAGTAATGGACCCGTCCCACACGCCTCAACTTCCCGTTAACCTGGAGTGGACAGCTGTCCACAACGGAGAACCCTATTCGCGCGCGCGTAAAGGGGAGAACGCCCGCGGAGTCTGTTATCCTGTGAGTGAAGCCGGCTATACGGGGTAATCATATGTAATCTCGCAGGGGTATTATTCAGTCTGATCCATTGCATTGTGGTTGTATATTGATGGTGTGATTTCTGTCAATTAAAGCTAGAAACAGTAGTCCCAGTTGTATTTGTTGTATTGTTCGGCAGGTGAAATTAGGCAGAAGTTGGTTGTTAGCCGTTAGATAAGCCTGCAGTTAGGGTGGCTGCTCTTCTTCCTTCTACAGAAGCAGAGATCTGCTACCATCAAGGTAACCAGTAAGTCGGAAGTGAGTATTGCTCCATGTCTGTTTGTTACCCCTCCCCATGCACCGGTCTAAGGGGTTTGGTCACGGGCGTGAGAACCCCATTGTCACACTACGTGCGAGACAGCGAGTTTGTGAAAATTGGGTAGCTGAGCCTTCTAGCCAGTGTTGACCTTTCACCCAACCGATGAAGGTCGCTGCTACCCCTGACGTATCCCCTTCTCCGCTGAGAAAAAGGGTCGATACTCACTCTCTTCTATATTGACCGACGAGCGTAGTTGGGAGGAGGTATCTGTGTTCTGGGTTTGTCCGGAGGTCCTGTTCATTAAAACTTCAGCGTCCTGCCAGTGAGAGGGTGTGACCACATGTAAGCAGTGGGACTACACCTGCACGGCAGCAGGCACTGCATCTCGAGTCACCCCGTTACATGTGCGTAGAAAGTGCAGTTCTGGTTCTATGATGTTTAATGATTTATTAATTATAGTTTCTGCAACCTTTTCCTGACCACTTACCTTATTTATATTAGTTAAATATGTTTGATACAGTCTATACTATAGACCATCAATAGGGTGGTATCCTATTAGACACAATAATTTACTGCGGCTAATTGGTTCACCGTGGGCCATCCTATTAGCCCTGATAGGCGGCACTTAGCGGGATTGAATAAGTGACTATTTTTTACGTGATAAGTGCAGCGAAAATACATGGGGCAGCGGCTTTTCGCAGACTATGCATTTTCGTGGAATTTTTTTTTTTTGTTCTCACAAATTCATTGGATGAGGGTGATACAAAATTAATGATAAGTCCAGTCCAGTGATACTGCCACATATGTCCAGTGATACTGCCGTATATGTCCATTGATACTGCCGTATATGTCCAGCGGTATTGCCGTATAAATCCAGTGATCCTGCCGTATAATTCCAGTGATCCTGCCGTATAATTCCAGTGGTACTGGCGTATAAGTCCAGTCCAGTAATACTGCCGTATATATCCAGTGATACTGCCGTATATGTCCATTGATACTGCCATATATGTCCAGCGGTACTGCCGTATAAATCCAGTGATCCTGACGTATAATTCCAGTGATCCTGCTGTATAATTCCAGTAGTACTAGTATATAAATCCAGTCCAGTGATACTGCCGTATATGTCCGTGATGCTGCCATATATGTCCATTGATACTGCCAAATATATGTCCAGCGGTACTGCTGTATAAATCCCATGATCCTGCCGTATAATTCCAGTGGTACTGGCGTATAAGTCCAGTCCAGTGATACTGCCGTATACGTCCAGTGATACTGCCGTATATGTCCATTGATACTGCCGTATATGTCCAGCGGTATTGCCATATAATTCCAGTGATCCTGCCGTATAATTCCAGTGGTACTGGCGTATAAATCCAGTCCAGTGATCCTGCTGTATATGTCCAGTGGTACTGCCATATAATTCCAATGATACTGCCGTATATATATATATATATATATATATATCCAGGTGTTTGTGCCGCACACGTGTCGCTTAGCTTAGTCATACAACCGCCTCGGTGCAACCTTTTGGCCTAAAAACAATATTGTGAGGTGTTCAGAATAGACTGGAAATGAGTGGAAATGAATGTTATTGAGGTTAATAATACCGTACGATCAAAATTACCCCCAAATTCTGTGATTTTAGCTGTTTTTATGTTTTTTTCAAAAATCATCCAGATCCAAAACCAAAACACGAAAGGGTGGTTTGGGCAAAACCAATCCAAAACCAAAACACGAGCGGGGAATTAGAACCAAAACACAAACCGTGAAAAGTGCCCGCCGCACATCTCTAGTTTTAAGTTAATAATGTATTTTTTTTAAAATATATATTTCTCTAACGTCCTAAGTGGATGCTGGGGACTCCGTAAGGACCATGGGGAATAGCGGCTCCGCAGGAGACTGGGCACAAAAGTAAAGCTTTAGAACTACCTGGTGTGCACTGGCTCCTCCCCCTATGACCCTCCTCCAAGCCTCAGTTAGATTTTTGTGCCCGAACGAGAAGGGTGCACACTAGGTGGCTCTCCTGAGCTGCTTAGTGAAAAGTTTAGTTTTAGGTTTTTTATTTTCAGTGAGACCTGCTGGCAACAGGCTCACTGCATCGAGGGACTAAGGGGAGAAGAAGCGAACTCACCTGCGTGCAGAGTGGATTGGGCTTCTTAGGCTACTGGACATTAGCTCCAGAGGGACGATCACAGGCCCAGCCATGGATGGGTCCCAGAGCCGCGCCGCCGGCCCCCTTACAGAGCCAGAAGACAGAAGAGGTCCGGAAAATCGGCGGCAGAAGACGTCCTGTCTTCAACAAGGTAGCGCACAGCACTGCAGCTGTGCGCCATTGCTCTCAGCACACTTCACACTCCGGTCACTGAGGGTGCAGGGCGCTGGGGGGGGGGGCGCCCTGAGACGCAATAAAAACACCTTGGATTGCAAAAAATGCATCACATATAGCTCCTGGGCTATATGGATGAATTTAACCCCTGCCAGAATACATAGAAAAACGGGAGATAAGGCCGCCGATAAGGGGGCGGAGCCTATCGCCTCAGCACACTGGCGCCATTTTCCCTCACAGCTCCGTTGGAGGGAAGCTCCCTGGCTCTCCCCTGCAGTCACTACACTACAGAAAGGGTTAAAAAAGAGAGGGGGGGCACTAATTACGCGCAGTATTAAAGATACAGCAGCTATAAGGGGAAAAACACTTATATAAGGTTATCCCTATATATATATATATATAGCGCTCTGGTGTGTGCTGGCAAACTCTCCCTCTGTCTCCCCAAAGGGCTAGTGGGGTCCTGTCCTCTATCAGAGCATTCCCTGTGTGTGTGCTGTATGTCGGTACGTTTGTGTCGACATGTATGAGGAGAAAAATGATGTGGAGACGGAGCAGATTGCCTGTAATAGTGATGTCACCCCCTAGGGGGTCGACACCTGAGTGGATGAACTGTTGGAAGGAATTACGTAACAGTGTCAGCTCTGTATAAAAGACAGTGGTTGACATGAGACAGCCGGCTACTCAGCTGGTGCCTGTCCAGACGTCTCATAGGCCGTCAGGGGCTCTAAAGCGCCCGTTACCTCAGATGGCAGATATAGACGCCGACACGGATACTGACTCCAGTGTCGACGGTGAAGAGACAAATGTGACTTCCAGTAGGGCCACACGTTACATGATTGAGGCAATGAAAAATGTTTTACACATTTCTGATAATAAGAGTACCACCAAAAAGGGGTATTATGTTCGGTGAGGAAAAACTACCTGTAGTTTTCCTGAATCTGAGAAATTAAATGAGGTGTGTGATGATGCGTGGTTTTCCCCCGATAACAACTGATAATTTCTAAAATGTTATTGGCATTATATCCTTTCCCGCCAGAGGTTAGGGTGCGTTGGGAAACACCCCCTAGGGTGGATAAAGCGCTCACACGCTTGTAAGAACAAGGGCTCTACCCTCTCCTGAGATGGCCGCCCTTAAGGATCCTGCTGATAGAAAGCAGGAGGGCATCCTAAAAGGTATTTACACACATACTGGTGTTATACTGCGACCAGCAATCGCCTCAGCCTGGATGTGCAGTGCTGGGTTGGCGTGGTCGGATTCCCTGACTGAAAATATTGATACCCTAGATAGGGACAGTATATTATTGCCTATAGAGCATTTAAAAGATGCATTTCTATATATGCGTGATGCACAGCGGAATATTTGCCGACTGGCATCAAGTCTAAGTGCGTTGTCCATTTCTACCAGTAGAGGGTTATGGACACGACAGTGGTCAGGTGATGCGGATTCCAAACGGCATTTGGAAGTATTGCCTTATTAAGGGGAGGAGTTATTTGGGGTCGGTCTTTCAGACCTGGTGGCCACGGCAACAGCTGGGAAATCCACGTTTGTACCCCAGGTCGCCTCTCAACATGAGAAGACGCCATATTATCAGGCGCAGTCTTTTCGTGGGCAAGCGGGCAAAAGGTTCCTCATTTCTGCCCCGTGACAGAGGGAGAGGAAAAAGGCTGCAGAAATCAGCCAGTTCCCAGGAACAGAAACCCTCTCCCGCCTCTGCCAAGCCCTCAGTATGACGCTGGGGCTTTACAAGCAGAATCAGGCACGGTGGGGGCCCGTCTCAATGAATTTCAGCGCGCAGTGGGCTCACTCGCAAGTAGACCCCTGGATCCTTCAGGTGATATCTCAGGGGTACAAATTGGAATGCGAGACGTCTCCCCCTCGCCGTTTCCTAAAGTCGGCTTTACCGATGTCTCCTTCTGACAGGGAGACAGTTTTGGAAGCCATTCACAAGCTGTATTCCCAGCAGGTGATAATCAAGGTACCCCTCCTGCAACAGGGAACGGGGTATTATTCCACACTGTTGTGGTACCGAAGCCGGACGGCTCGGTGAGACCGATTCTAAATCTAAAATCTTTGAACACTTACATACAGAGGTTCAAATTCAAGATTGAGTCACTCAGAGCAGTGATTGCGAACCTGGAAGAAGAGGACTACATGATGTCTCGGGACATCAAGGATGCTTACCTTCATGTCCCAATTTACCCTTCTCACCAAGGGTACCTCATGTTTATGGTACAGAACTGTCACTATCAGTTTCAGACGCTGCCGTATGGATGGTCCACGGCACCCCGGGTCTTTACCAAGGTAATGGCCGAAATGATGATACTCCTTCGAAGGAAGGGAATTTTAGTTATCCCTTACTTGGACGATTCCCTGATAAGGGTAAGATCCAGGGAACAGTTGGAGGTCGGTGTAGCACTATCTCAGGTAGTGTTGCGGCAGCACGATTGGATTCTCAATATTCCAAAATCGCAGCTGATTCCGACGACTCGTCTTCTGTTCTTAGGGATGATCCTGGACACAGTTCAGAAAAAGGTGTTTCTCCCGGAGGAGAAAGTCAGGGAGTTATCCGAGCTAGTCGGGAACCTCCTATAACCGAGCCAAGTCTCAGTACATCAATGAGATGGTTCTGGGAAAAATGGTGGCTTCCTATGAAGCAATCCCATGCGGCAGATTCCACGCAAGAACTTTCCAGTGGGACCTGCTGGACAAATGGTCTGGGTCGCATCTTCAGATGCATCAGCGGATAACCCTGTCACCAAGCACAAGGGTGTCTCTCCTGTGGTGGTTGCAGAGTGCTCATCTTCTAGAGGGCCGCACATTCAGGACTGGGTCCTGGTGACCACGGATGCCAGCCTGCGAGGCTGGGGAGCAGTCACACAGGGAAGGAATTTCCAGAGCTTATGGTCAAGCCTGGAGACATCACTTCACATAAATATCCTGAAGCTAAGGGCCATTTACAATGCTCTAAGCTCAGCAAGACCTCTGCTTCAAGGTCACCCGGAGTTGATCCATTCGGACAACATCACGGCAGTCACCCACGTAAACAGACAGGGTGACACAAGAAGCAGAAGGGCAATGGCAGAAGCTGCAAGGATTCTTCGCTGGGCGGAAAATCATGTGATAGCACTGTCAGCAGTATTCATTCCGGGAGTGGACAACTGGGAAGCAGACTTCCTCAGCAGACACGACCTCCACCCGGGAGAGTGGGGACTTCACCCAGAAGTCTTCCACAATGTTTATAAAACTCGACAAGTATTGCGCCAGGTCAAGGGACCCTCAGGCAATAGCTGTAGACGCTCTGGTAACACAGTGGGTGTACCAGTCAGTGTATGTGTTCCCTCCTCTGCCTCTCATAACCAAGGTACTGAGAATTATAAGATGGAGAGGAGTAAGCACTATATTCGTGGCTCCGGATTGGCCAAGAAGGACTTGGTAACCGGAACTTCAAGAGATGCTCACGGAGGATCCGTGGCCTCTACCTCTAAGAAGGGACCTGCTCCAGCAAGGACCCTGTCTGTTCCAAGACTTACCGCGGCTGCGTTTAACGGCAGGGCGGTTGAACGCCGGATCCTGAAGGAAAAAGGCACTCCGGATGAAGGCATCCCTATCCTGATCAAAGCCAGGAAAGATATAACCGCAAAACATTATCACCGCATTTGGCGAAAATATGTTGCGTGGTGCGAGGCCAGTAAGGCCCCGACGGAGGAATTTTCAACTAGGTCGATTCCTACATTTCCTGCAAACAGGAGTGTCTATGGGCCTGAAATGGGGGTCCATTAAGGTTCAAATTTCGGCCCTGTCAATTTTCTTCCAAAAAGAACTAGCTTCAGTCCCTGAAGTTCAGACGTTTGTGAAAGGGGTACTGTATATACAGCCTCCTTTTGTGCCTCCAGTGGCACCTTGGGATCTAAATGTAGTTTTTGGGTTCCAAAAGTCACATTGGTTTGAACCACTTAAATCTGTGGAGTTAAAATATCTCACATGGAAAGTGGTCATGCTGTTGGCCCTGGCCTGGGCCAGGTGCGTGTCAGAATTGGCGGCTTTATCCTGTAAAAGCCCTCATCTGATTTTCCATTCGGACAGGGCGGAATTGAGGACTTGTCCTCAGTTTCTCCCTAAGGTGGTTTTCAGCGTTTCACCTGAATCAACCTATTGTGGTGCCTGCGGCTACTAGGGACTTGGAGGACTCCAAGTTGCTAGACGTTGTCAGAGCCCTGGAAATATAGGTTTCCAGGACGGCTGGAGTCAGAAAATCTGACTCGTTGTTTATTCTGTATGCACCCAACAAGCTGGGTGCTCCTGCTTCTAAGCAGACTATTGCTCGTTGGATTTGTAGTACAATTCAGCTTGCACATTCTGTGGCAGGCCTGCCACAGCTAAAATCTGTAAAAGCCCATTCCACAAGGAAGGTGGGCTCATCTTGGGCGGCTGCCCGAGGGGTCTCGGCTTTACAACTTTGCCGAGCAGCTACTTGGTCAGGAGCAAATACGTTTGTAAAATTCTACAAATTTGATACCCTGGCTGAGGAGGACCTGGAGTTCTCTCATTTGGTGCTGCAGAGTCATCCGCACTCTCCCGCCCGTTTGGGAGCTTTGGTATAATCCCCATGGTCCTTACGGAGTCCCCAGCATCCACTTAGGACGTTAGAGAAAATAAGAATTTACTTACCGATAATTCTATTTCTCGTAGTCCGTAGTGGATGCTGGGCGCCCATCCCAAGTGCGGATTGTCTGCAATACTGGTACATAGTTATTGTTACCAAAAAATCGGGTTATTGCTGTAGTGAGCCATCTTTTCTAGAGGCTCCTCTGTTATCATGCTGTTAACTGGGTTTAGATCACAAGTTATATGGTGTGATTGGTGTGGCTGGTATGAGTCTTACCCGGGATTCAAAATCCTTCCTTATTGTGTACGCTCGTCCGGGCACAGTATCCTAACTGAGGCTTGGAGGAGGGTCATAGGGGGAGGAGCCAGTGCACACCAGGTAGTTCTAAAGCTTTACTTTTGTGCCCAGTCTCCTGCGGAGCCGCTATTCCCCATGGTCCTTACGGAGTCCCCAGCATCCACTACGGACTACGAGAAATAGAATTATCGGTAAGTAAATTCTTATTTTTTAATAATGTAAAGAATACTTTAGAATCAAAGTAAACATAACAATAGGTTTTGTAGTGCTCTCTGGTAGTATAGTATGTGGGTAAGCTTAGGATCACAGAATCAACACCAAGTGGCTCTGAAACTCATTTAAAAATGTATTTAGGCAGAGACCCCAGCCATGTGCCGGCGGTGGGCAGCAGGGGGCGCTGTGACAGAAAACGCTTCCTTCAGGTGGGCTCAGTCTCCTCCACATGCCGGAAGCAGCTCGTCTCCCACAATATGGCGGCGCCCATGTGAAACATGGGATGAGCAGGTACGGAGTACATACAGGGAACAGACGGGAGCAGCATGAAGCGGAGAGGCCCGGTCCGGGATGGGCCGGTGCAGATGAAGAAGCTGCAGCTGTCGGTGCAGGAGTTTGTAGAGAAGGCGGAGGGCAGCGGTGGCTCGGCAGCTGTCACCCCAGTGTCCGGGGCGGGGGATGGGGGTAGAGTGAAGAGCCGCAGGGAGCTGAGGAAGGAGAAGCGCCTGTCCAAGAAGAGCAGGAAGAAAGCGTACTATAGGCGGGTGTACTCAGGACCACAGCCGGAACTGGATGGGCCCACTCACACAGCTGTAAATACAGGGAAAAGAGCAGCAGTAGGTGGGCAGGGGCACGGGGATGGTCACTTGGCAGGGAAGAGAGCAGCAGCAGTGGGTGGGCAGGGGCCCAGGGATAGTCACCTGGCAGGTAAGAGGGCTGCAGTTACTGGGCAGGTTACCAGGGATACTCCCCCTGCAGGCAAGAGAGCAGCAGCAGTAGGTGGGCAAGGGCCCAGAGATGTTTCCCCGGTGAAGTTGCCTGGGCAGAGTTCAGCTGCAGATGGACAGGGGACCAACAAAAAGAAGAAAATTAGTAAAGGGGAGGCTAGGAGGAAAGCTCTCCTGGAGGCCAATGAGAAGGAGGAGAAAGAGATTAAAAGGCTGGAAA
Organism: Pseudophryne corroboree; assembly: GCF_028390025.1. Lineage (NCBI taxonomy): Eukaryota > Metazoa > Chordata > Amphibia > Anura > Myobatrachidae > Pseudophryne > Pseudophryne corroboree. The sequence goes on from NC_086448.1 coordinate 177,403,595, forward strand.
AGAGTCTCAGGATGAATAAGCGGAAAAATAAGAGCTCTCTGCCCCAGGCATTCACACAAGATGGTCTGGATTACATCCTGGGGGTGCTGGAGCCAGGGGGCTCTGTGTCAGGTCTGTATGACCAGGAGGATGAGGAGGCAAACACTGCTGAGAAGCTGCAGAAACTGTCAGAGAAAGCATTTGAGGAGGATGGTGGGTTGGACAGTGACCTAGACGAGGAGATAGTGGTTGAGGATAGTGGGGAGGACAGTGACTTAGAAGAGCAGAAAGGGGTTGAGAATGATGGGAAGGACAGTGACTTAGAAGATGATCTGGGGGGTGAGGATGATGGGGAAGACAGTGACCGAGAAGAAGAGCTTGGAGGTGAAAGTGAGGATGGTGATGATTACCTATCTGAGAAAGATAAGCCCATGGAGCACGAATCCGAGTACTCTGGGCAGGAATCAGAGTATGGTTCTGATGGATCCGACAGTGAGAATGTGGCTGATTCATCTGTCATCAACAAGGTATGGTTTTGGGTTTTTTTTCAGCATGTTGTTTTTTATTTTATATCTCTCCTTATTTCAAGTGTTTTAGTTATCCTACAAAAGGGTTTGACTAATCCCAGGCACCAGGTAACCATTAGGGTGCATCAAACGCCCCGACATTCGGAATGCTTGCTGTCCCTATTCTTAAAATGTACCCTTTTAGCATAGAAACAACTGTGCAATTTTTTTTTTAATGTACGATTTGACTTAGGTGGTCCACCTCCACACCCAAAAATTGTCTGTATTGTTTTGTTTTGTATTGTACTGTACTGTATTGTATTATACAAAACAACTAACTTTAGCAAAACGAAGCCAACTTTTGTATGTGTGCCATGAATGCGTGTCTTACATTGATTTATGAACATAACAAAGAAAGGGAACAGCATGAAGCCTCATGGGCCTATTGTGGCTGTTCCCATCCAAATCATTAATCAAATCATTATTTCTTTTTCAGATAAAATAGAAATTTATAGAAATAAAATAAATAGAAAAATAGAAATCTTTAATCTTCAGGGGCATGGTGGGCCACATAAATATCATCTCAGATTCTTCAAAATTGGTATGCAATATATCCTTAACAATTCAAAAAAATGTAGCATGGGGACAAATCATTTCTCTGACGTCCTAAGTGGATGCTGGGACTCCGTAAGGACCATGGGGAATAGCGGCTCCGCAGGAGACTGGGCACAACTAAAAGAAAGCTTTAGACTACTGGTGTGCACTGGCTCCTCCCACTATGACCCTCCTCCAGACTTCAGTTAGAATCTTGTGCCCGGCTGAGCTGGATGCACACTAGGGGCTCTCCTGAGCTCCTAGAAAGAAAGTATATTTTAGGTTTTTTATTTTACAGTGAGATCTGCTGGCAACAGACTCACTGCAGCGAGGGACTAAGGGGAGAAGAAGCGAACCTACCTAACTGGTGGTAGCTTGGGCTTCTTAGGCTACTGGACACCATTAGCTCCAGAGGGATCGACCACAGGACCCGACCTTGATGTTCGGTCCCGGAGCCGCGCCGCCGGCCCCCTTACAGAGCCAGAAGCAAGAAGTGTTCCGGAAAATCGGCGGCAGAAGACTTCTGTCTTCAACAAGGTAGCGCACAGCACTGCAGCTGTGCGCCATTGCTCCTCATGCACACCTCACACTCCGGTCACTGATGGGTGCAGGGCGCTGGGGGGGGGCGCCCTGAGGGCAATATAATACACCTTGGCTGGCAAATCTACACCATATATAGTCAGGAAGGCTATATAGGTGTAAAAATACCCCTGCCAGAATTCCAGAAAAAGCGGGAGAAGTCTGCCGGAAAAGGGGCGGGGCTATCTCCCTCAGCACACTGGCGCCATTTTTCCCTCACAGCTCCGCTGGAAGGACGCTCCCTGGCTCTCCCCTGCAGTGTCAAGCTACATAAGGGTAAAAAAGAGAGGGGGGGCACTAAATTTAGGCGCAGTATATATAAGCAGCTATAAGGGAAAAAGCACTCATTTATAGTGAGATCCCTGTGTTATATAGCGCTCTGGTGTGTGCTGGCATACTCTCTCTCTGTCTCCCCAAAGGGCTTTGTGGGGTCCTGTCCTCTGTCAGAGCATTCCCTGTGTGTATGCGGTGTGTCGGTACGGCTGTGTCGACATGTTTGATGAGGAGGCTTATGTGGAGGCGGAGCAAATGCCGATAAATGTGATGTCACCCCCTGCGGGGTCGACACCTGAGTGGATGGTTCTGTGGAAGGAATTACGCGACAGTGTCGACTCCTTGCATAAAAGGTTTGACGACATACCAAATATGGGACAGCCGGCTTCTCAGCCTGTGCCTGCCCAGGCGTCTCAAAAGCCATCAGGGGCTCTAAAACGCCCGCTACCTCAGATGGCAGACACAGATGTCGACACGGATACTGACTCCAGTGTCGACGACGATGAGACTAATGTGTCTTCCAATAGGGCCACATGTTATATGATTGAGGCAATGAAAAATGTGTTGCATATTTCTGATGTTACCCCGGGTACCACAAAAAAGGGTATTATGTTTGGAGAGAAAAAACTACCAGTTGTTTTTCCTCCATCCGAGGAATTAAATGAAGTGTGTGAAGAAGCGTGGGCTTCCCCCGATAAGAAACTGGTAATTTCTAAGAGGTTACTAATGGCGTACCCTTTCCCGCCAGAGGATAGGTCACGTTGGGAAACATCCCCTAGGGGGGTTAAAGCGCTCACACGCTTGTCAAAGAAGGTGGCACTACCGTCTCCGGATACGGCCGCCCTGAAGGAATCTGCTGATAGAAAGCAGGAGGCTATCCTGAAGTCTATATATACACACACATGTGTTATACTGAGACCAGCTATTGCTTCAGCATGGATGTGCAGTGCTGCAGCTGCGTGGTCAGATTCCCTGTCGAAAAATATTGATACCCTAGACAGGGACACTATATTGCTAACCGTAGAGCATATTAAAGACGCACTCTTATACATGAGGGATGCACAGAGGGATATTTGCCGGCTGGCATCTAAAATAAGTGCAATGTCCATTTCTGCCAGGAGAGGGTTATGGACTCGGCAGTGGACAGGAGATGCAGATTCTAAAAGGCACATGGAAGTTTTGCCTTATAAGGGTGAGGAGTTGTTCGGGGATGGTCTCTCGGACCTCGTTTCCACAGCAACAGCTGGGAAGTCTACGTTTTTACCCCATGTTCCCTCACAGCCAAAGAAAGCACCGTATTATCAGGTACAGTCCTTTCGGCCCAATAAGGGCAAGCGGGTTAAAGGCGCGTCCTTTCTGCCCAGAGGCAGAGGTAGAGGGAAAAAGCTGCAGCATACAGCCAGTTCCCAGGAGCAAAAGTCCTCCCCCGCTGCCTCTAAGTCCACCGCATGACGCTGGGGCTCCACAGGCGGAGCCAGGTACGGTGGGGGCCCGTCTCAAAAATTTTAGCGATCAGTGGGCTCGCTCACGGGTGGATCCCTGGATCTTTCAAGTAGTATCTCAGGGGTACAAGCTGGAATTCGAGACGTCTCCCCCCCCCCCCCCCCCCCCCCCGCCGTTTCCTCAAATCTGCCTTGCCAACAACTCCCTCAGCCAGGGAGGCAGTGTTAGAGGCAATTCACAAGCTGTATTCCCAGCAGGTGATAGTAAAGGTGCCCCTACTTCAACAAGGACGGGGTTACTATTCCACAATGTTTGTGGTACCGAAACCGGACGGTTCGGTGGGACCCCTTTTAAATTTGAAATCCTTGAACACGTATATAAAAAAATTCAAGTTCAAGATGGAATCGCTCAGGGTGGTTATTGCAAGCCTGTACGAGGGGGATTACATGGTATCACTGGACATCAAGGATGCTTACCTGCATGTCCCCATTTACCATCCTTACCAGGAGTACCTTAGATTTGTGGTACAGGATTGTCATTACCAATTCCAGACGTTGCCGTTCGGGCTATCCACGGCTCCGAGGGTCTTTACCAAGGTAATGGCCGAAATGATGATACTCCTTCGAAAGAAGGGAGTTTTAATTATCTCGTACTTGGACGATCTCCTGATAAAGGCGAGGTCCAGGGAGCAGTTGTTGGTCGGGGTAGCACTATCTCGGGAAGTGCTACAACAGCACGGCTGGATTCTAAATATTCCAAAGTCACAGCTGGTCCCTACGACACGTCTACTGTTCCTGGGGATGGTTCTGGACACAGAACAGAAAACAGTGTTTCTCCCGGAGGAGAAGGCCAAGGAGCTCTCATCTCTAGTCAGAGGCCTCCTAAAACCAAAACAGGTGTCGGTGCATCACTGCACGCGGATCCTGGGAAAGATGGTAGCTTCCTACGAAGCAATTCCATTCGGCAGGTTCCATGCAAGAACTTTTCAGTGGGACCTGTTGGACAAGTGGTCCGGATCGCATCTTCAGATGCATCGGCTGATAACCCTGTCTCCAAGGACCAGGGTGTCTCTGCTGTGGTGGCTGCAGAGTGCTCATCTTCAAGAGGGCCGCAGATTCGGCATACAGGACTGGGTCCTGGTGACCACGGATGCCAGCCTTCGAGGCTGGGGGGCAGTCACACAGGGAAGAAACTTCCAAGGACTATGCTCAAGTCAGGAGACTTCCCTGCACATAAATATTCTGGAACTAAGGGCCATTTACAATGCCCTAAGTCAGGCAAAACCCCTGCTTCAAAACCAGCCGGAACTGATCCAGTCAGACAACATCACGGCGGTCGTCCATGTAAACCGACAGGGCGGCACGAGAAGCAGGACGGCGATGGCAGAAGCCACAAGGATTCTCCGATGGGCGGAAAATCACGTGTTAGCACTGTCAGCAGTGTTCATTCCGGGAGTGGACAACTGGGAAGCAGACTTCCTCAGCAGGCACGACCTCCACCCGGGAGAGTGGGGACTTCATCCAGAAGTCTTCCAACTGATTGTGAACCGTTGGGAAAGGCCACAGGTGGACATGATGGCGTCCCGCCTAAACAAAAAGCTAGAAAGATATTGCGCCAGGTCGAGAGACCCTCAGGCGATAGCTGTGGACGCTCTAGTGACACCGTGGGTGTACCGGTCGGTTTATGTGTTCCCTCCTCTTCCTCTCATACCAAAGGTACTGAGGATAATAAGGAAAAGAGGAGTAAGAACTATACTCATTGTTCCGGATTGGCCAAGAAGAGCTTGGTACCCGGAACTTCAAGAAATTATGTCAGAAGACCCATGGCCTCTGCCGCTCAGACAGGACCTGCTGCAGCAGGGGCCCTGTCTGTTCCAAGACTTACCGCGGCTGTGTTTGACGGCATGGCGGTTGAACACCGGATCCTGAAGGAAAAGGGCATTCCGGATGAAGTCATTCCTACGCTGATTAAAGCTAGGAAAGAAGTAACCGCAAACCATTATCACCGCATATGGCGAAAATATGTTGCGTGGTGTGAGGCCAGGAAGGCCCGAACGGAGGAATTTCAGCTGGGCCGTTTCCTGCACTTCCTACAGTCAGGGGTGACTATGGGCCTAAAATTGGGTTCCATTAAGGTCCAGATTTCGGCTCTATCGATTTTCTTCCAGAGAGAACTGGCTTCACTACCTGAAGTTCAAACTTTTGTTAAGGAAGTGCTGCATATTCAGCCCCCTTTTGTGCCTCCAGTGGCACCTTGGGATCTCAACGTGGTGTTGGATTTCCTAAAGTCACATTGGTTTGAGCCACTTAAAACCGTTGAATTGAAGTATCTCACGTGGAAAGTGGTCATGTTGTTGGCCTTGGCTTCGGCCAGGCGGGTATCAGAATTGGCGGCTTTGTCATGTAAAAGCCCTTATCTGATTTTCCATATGAATAGGGCAGAATTGAGGACTCGTCCCCAATTTCTCCCAAAGGTGGTATCAGCCTTTCACCTGAACCAACCTATCGTGGTGCCTGCGGCTACTAAAGACTTGGAGGCTTCCAAGTTGTTGGACGTAGTCAGGGCCCTGAAAATTTATGTTTCCAGGACAGCTGGAGTCAGAAAGACTGACTCGCTATTTATCCTGTATGCGCCCAACAAGTTGGGTGCACCTGCTTCAAAGCAGACTATTGCTCGCTGGATCTGTAGTACGATTCAGCTTGCACATTCTGCGGCTGGACTGCCGCATCCTAAATCACTGAAAGCCCATTCCACGAGGAAGGTGGGCTCTTCTTGGGCGGCTGCCCGAGGGGTCTCGGCTCTACAACTTTTCCGAGCAGCTACTTGGTCGGGGTCAAACACATTTGCTAAATTCTACAAGTTTGACACCCTGGCTGAGGAGGACCTAGAGTTTGCCCATTCGGTGCTGCAGAGTCACCCGCACTCTCCCGCCCGTTTGGGAGCTTTGGTATAATCCCCATGGTCCTTACGGAGTCCCAGCATCCACTTAGGACGTCAGAGAAAATAAGAATTTACTCACCGGTAATTCTATTTCTCGTAGTCCGTAGTGGATGCTGGGCGCCCATCCCAAGTGCGGATTGTCTGCAATACTTGTATATAGTTATTGTTTAACTAAAGGGTTATTGTTGAGCCATCTGTTGAGAGGCTCAGTTGTTCTCATACTGTTAACTGGGTATTGTATCACGAGTTATACGGTGTGATTGGTGTGGCTGGTATGAGTCTTACCCGGGATTCAAAATCCTTTCTTATTGTGTCAGCTCTTCCTGGCACAGTATCCTAACTGAAGTCTGGAGGAGGGTCATAGTGGGAGGAGCCAGTGCACACCAGTAGTCTAAAGCTTTCTTTTAGTTGTGCCCAGTCTCCTGCGGAGCCGCTATTCCCCATGGTCCTTACGGAGTCCCAGCATCCACTACGGACTACGAGAAATAGAATTACCGGTGAGTAAATTCTTATTTTTTCTTACTTTTAAAAATTCATGGGGCGTTTGATGCACCCTAGTAACCATGGTGCGTAAATCCTGGGGTGCACTATCTGAACCAGGGCATTGTTGTCCCCCTCTCTGCAGTGACAGTACTTTGATGTTTTTTTCCTCCCAGAGATGTTTTGAAAAAGATAATGATTTATAGAAGTACTAGTTAGATGTGAGTCTGAGTTTTTTCTTAGAATGTTTTCCACTTTAGGATTATAAACCATAAGCAATGCTAGTCTATAGTTTTGTTGTTCAGCTCTTCAATCACTGTGATTTTACAGCTCTGTTACAGTGCTCTACTGTGTAGCTAAACCCCGGTTGTATATGTATCATAGTCTAAGGAACTGATTCAATTAGCTATTAACAATTATAGTGCATGCAAATACTGCAGTCATGGTAATGAAAACATTGCGCATTAGAGGTGAAAGGAAAATGACCAAAGATTACTTTTTAGTTTTCGCATATATCAGATAGCCAACTCAGGAGACTGTTAGCAGAAATATGTGAATCTGCATCATTCACACTCAAATGGAGCAACAATTGATTTGCTCCGTTGGCCACTTGCTAGCGCCCCAAATGAAGAGCACTGTTGATTGAATTGGCCCCTTAATAGCTATTTGCTTTGTATTGCTACATCTCTTAGGTAATGCAAATATGCTCTTCATTTGGGCGCTTGAAATGGATTTCACCGGTGGCTCTTACTAGCAAGTGGCCAACGGAGCAAATCAATTGTCGCTCCGTTCGAGTGTGAATGCTGCAGACTCGCTCATTTCTGCTCACAGCCTCCTGAGTTGGCGATCAGATATATGCGAAAACTAAATAGTTTGAGTGCCCTCACCGTTGCTTTAGATAAGTTTTGCCGCTTTAAGCAGCTAAACCCTCTATTTGGGCACAACAAGTGTGATAATTAATGGTTTACCAAAAACAATTGAAGTGCTTCATTAATTAGCATGGCAAAAAAATAATTGAATTTTCCCCCTATTGAGGAGATTCAATTCATTTTTTTTTTTTTTTTTTTGCAGCTGTAAGTAATGGCATCCAATGGAGCAATACCATTGTTGCTCAGATTGGGTGCAACTGTTTACTTGGTACCAAATTTACCCCCAATAAAATATAAAAAAAGAGAGGAAATGTTTATTAAAATTGGTGCCCCAGTTACTACACATACACAGAAAAGGGTATGGCTCCATTTCCAAGCACAACAGTACACTAGACTGCACTTTATTGTACATAGCTGAGTGCTCACCATTGTTAGAGACGCTCACGTTAAAAGCAAAAATAGCGGTTTACAGTAACGGACTTGCACAAGTTACTGTACCTTAGAAACGCCCCAATAGTAAGTTAAATAAGTTATTTAAAACGGGGGAAAAACAATGTGAAATTGCTGTTGGAAGAAGGCGTTATTGTTCAGTGAAGATGAGGGGATCAATTATAACTCTGCTGAGGGAGGGATAAACAAATGAATATAAATGGTAATGGAGGTAAGTGAATGATAAGGGGGCGTGATGGTGAAAATGTTAGGGAGATTATTAGGAAAGGAGGGCTACATAGGTAAGGTGACCTCTGATTCAGAGATAGACGCAGAGCACATCGCTGCTGCGTCTTTGGATGCAGCGGTGATGTGTTAAATTCTAAAGCAGCAGGAGGCATCTGTAGGAAATAGACCCCTCCTGCCAGTATCTGCGATCCGATTGCTGCTTCCGAAGCTACAGCATCGGTCACCTGAGTAAGCAGACGCTAACTCAGAATAACTGCCCAGCTGGGGCCAGGAAATCCTCATCTGAAGACGCAAATCCTGACCTTAGCACTCACAGATAACGGTGTTGACACCCCCATTTTTAAGAGAGCGCTACATGCCCACACTAAACGGCTGCAGCATGTCAATCAGGCTGTGGCATAGGGGGCACTGAGAGTGATCACGCAATACCTGTTCTGTACATGCGCAGTCCACCCACCATTAGAGAGGTATGCAAACCATCGGATTTGCATACATCTCTGACTCAGACCCCTTGTGGTTTCAGGAGTTAAATGGTACAAGGAAATGTAGTGCAATTTTTCATTCAGAAACAGAAATAAATAGAATAAAAAAAGAATTGTCAAACAGATCAGACACAGCTTCAGATCAGTGTCCTCCATACACCGTGCAGCATGAGATGCCTGGCAGGAGTGAGCCACCAGGTTCCCTGCAGCTCAGCTAGCGGCATGTATCTTTTTTTTTTTTTTTTCTAATGACAATGGGCTAGATTCAATATAATGCGAGTTGAAAAGCACAGGGAATTAGCTCCCGGGTCTATTCAATTCAGTGCTGACTGACAGCCGACGGTGGCAGAAATCCCCAAAAAGTCCCGGTGCAATGCTGTTTTCTGCCTTTAACGTGGCGGAAACAGCATTGCATGGAGCACTTAAGTCGAAGAATGCCGGTATTCCCGACAAAACACCCTGTTTAGTCTGGGAGAACGGGCATTCTCTGAGTTGCCATCGCGCTGAATTGAATAGCACTGGGAGCTAATTCCTAGCGCTATTAAACTTGCATTGTATTGAATCAAGCTCATTGTGCCTTATACCCATTACACTGTACCTACAAAATACCGGGTTTTTGAGTGTGAAGCGCAAACATCCAAAGATGTAGCAGTGATGTGTTCTGTGTCTATCTGAATCAGAAGTCCCTTCTCTATCCTAATGTAGTCCTCCTTTCCTAATAATCTCCCTATCAACATTTTCATCATCACTATCACCATCCCACCCCCTTATCACCTCCATTATAATTTATATTTATTAATTATTTGCGCCTGAATGCAAACAACACAGTACATACATTAGTCCCTGGTCCCTGACCCTGCTGTTTACCAGGGTCGAGGCTGAGAGCTGGGAATTTGCTGGCTTTTAGACCCGGCAAATTCCCGGCTCACATATCTGAAAGGGGTTTTCGTCACAATTTGATATGACTAGGACGCACCAGGAGACTGTTCTGATTTATTTGAGATATGACACTTGGCATGGAAAAAAACAAAGCAACGCCCACTGCATTGTACCACGTCATGTATAGAATCAAAGACTCGGTCGCACACAGTGTGACTGCAGCATTGATTGTATGAGGGCACATCTCTATATGAGGGCAGATGAGGTTGTCGAATGATGTTAGCTGCCAGTACCAGTGAATTTTAGCAACAGCCTCAAAGTCCCTGCTGACAGCACTGGCCTACCATCACCTCAGCACCAACTTGGTACATGGGTCATGTGATGCTTTTCCCTCCTATAGTTATTCTGTTGAACATAATATTTCAGCTAGTCACGCCACACATACTCAAAATGCACTTACCTGTGTCCCCACACTGCCCTTGCCTGTGTTCCCACACCATGTAAAATATGCAGTCATTGCAAAGAATGTGGGTTCAGGCACTCCATGCCCAGGCCTTAAACACACACTTTGTTATTGGTTACCCAGAAATGGACTTTTGTGCCAAGAGGCTTCTATTCTGTCCGCTTACCAATACAAATAACAAAGTTTTCTGTAACACCATTTGAATTCAGTATTGACCGTTAGGATAAGAGGCAATTGTTTGTTAACCATACGCCATATCTGTGAAATTTATTAGAAGTGATCATTAGTAAACATTTGGCCTAATTTAGAGATGTACGTAATCCCAATGATTACACACATCTGATGTTTTTGGTTCTGCACGAAAAAAAATCACAGCTAATAAATTTTGGTGCTGGACTGTTCAATGCAAAATTGTATTTTCTAAATGTTCCTTTTGTCATCACCATGACCTTTCCCACTTTCTTTTCTCCATTTCTGTACAATACCTATTTGTAATATAATGTTCCCATCCATAGCTTCCTTTCACTGTAATCTACCACCTTCATTGCTATAACCTCTTTCCCCCTAATCTCCATTGTTATCGGATCACTGTGTCATCTGGATCTTTACTTCTTCTGTTTCATATTTTTGCCCCATAAAATGTCAGATGACCTTTTCATTTTGGTTCCATTCTAGTTGTGGTGTCTTGTTGTATTCGCGAGAAAGCCATTTCTAACGTTGGCACGCTTTTCTGTTGCCACTTTTCTAAATGCAAGTCCTCTGTCCAGTGTATCTGATGAGGGTAAAGCAGAATTCTTCTCCTGTCCCTTAGCATGCTGCAGATCTGGGCACTAAGTACATCCCGCCCCAGCTGAGACAGTCATCTGATGCTGTGGATGTGAAGAAGAAGGAAGAACTAGAGAGGTTGAAGAAAAGCGTGAAAGGATTGATGAACAGGTATCACATGACGCATCCACCTAAATAATAGCGTCCTTTCTCGTGAGTTGTGTGCTCTGTCTTGGCTCCAGGCCTGGAGTGCATCAACTATTTTATAGTTCATATTTTTAATTGACAGGATGAAACTCCATGAACTTTAAATCACTCACAAGCTTCAGCTAATTAATTTACTCTCATATTTTGAGCAGATGCCTCAGGTCACTGCGTGATATATGGGCCCTTTGCAAGTGCAAGTTGATATTTTTCTTTCTAGTGCACCTTGTGCTATATCCCTCTATAATTATAGTCACATGCTATATAACTATACACTGCTATACTGTCTGTTGTAATTTACTGTTAATTGGCTACTGATTGATTGCCCTCATATTTGGCATCAGAAACACAAACCTAATACCAGCAGTTGCTTTATTTAATTACAATTGCAAAGAGCACATACATAGCCATCAAGGCTATAATGGGTGAGAAGCGCTTAGTTTTGTCATTTTCACTATCTTTGTCATTTGTTTTCCAAATCCTGTCTATGGTACTCTAACTGGTGTAAATGATGGCGTGCTTATTAAAGCAGGTTCTGCCACCAAATTAATAATTCTCACCCGCCTCACTTTTTCTTGCTTGTTGTATAGTCCATCTACCAGTGAATCAAGCACAGAGAATCCGAAATGATCCCTAAAACCTATGTTAAGGATACTCTAAAATGCATTGTATCTACGTGTGCTGTGTTCCTCCATAGTGTTCTATTAACTATACGACGTTCTAATGTATAACAGAGTCAGGAGATCTATATGAAATCAGACCAGTCACTGTTTATGCGAGCAGACAGCTGATCAGCACTAGAATCCCAGGTGGTTTTATATGTGTGCATAAAAAAACACAGCTGAGTCAGGTGGTTACAATTAGGCATGGAAACACATAAGATTGAACGGGATCCGGACTGAAAGTCAACAGTAACTAGGTCGACAGGGTGTCTAGGTCGACAGGGTCTTTAGGTCGACATGTTCTAGGTCGACAGGTCAAAAGGTCGACATGAGTTTTTCACAATTTTTTTTCTTTTTTTGAACCTTTTCATACTTAACGATCCACGTGGACTACGATTGGAACGGTAATCTGTGCCGAGCCAAGCGGTAGCGGAGCGAAGGCACCATGCCCGAAGCATGGCGAGTGAAGCGGTGCACTAATTGGGGTTCCCGGTCACTCTACGAAGAAAACGACACCAAAATAACATGAAAAACTCATGTCGACCTTTTGACATGTCGACCTAAAGACCCTGTCGACCTAGACACCCTGTCGACCTAGTTACTGTCGACCAATAGTGGTCGACCTAGACATTGTCGACCTAGTTACTGTCGACTTTCAATACCACACCCGATGGAACATAGAATCCCCTCAACTACAGTTGCATGCCACCTTATGTACATGGTGTGTAATGTTTATTACAGGGTTATTAATGCTACATAAAGCTGCCTTAATGTTTTCCTACATTTCTCCCAAGCTTGACTTCACTGTCTAATCCTACAGTGTTTAACATGTATGTTTGGCTCCTTCTTCAGGGCACATGTGCAGGTTTCCTGATTTCTTTATAGAAAAAATGGGTTCATGTGTACACTATGCATGCTCCACGTCTGAGTGTATGTGACTATGAGCAGTTCCACTTGCTGGTGAATCAGCGTGACTTGTGGCAGTGTGTTGTTCAGACGAAGGATATGTGTTCTGAGGGTGTGTCAGGGGCTATTGCGTGCTTCGTTGAGCGTACGCAGAGATCAGTCTGATTGCAGTTGAATCTTGCACCAGGTATAGTCTTATACAAATGTGCGCTAATATTGATGTGTGCGAGTCTGCATACGAGCAGATATGTGCATTTATGTGCGTGCAGTGCAGCTGGCTAGCGTGCCGCTCTGCACCAGTCCCAATATTTGTACGTGATTTAGACCATACGAATAGCGATTTCTGAGCCGGCATGATGTTCCGTAGAGATTGCTTCGTAACGGCCGCACTGCCTGTATTTGGTACTTATTATATTGTAGCTCTTTATGATACTACATAGGGATTTTGTGTGGTTAATGTCTGTGCTTTGTGTTTATTACTAAAATGTATTTGAGATAAAAAGAAGAGCAAGTTTTAACAAGTAAACTTTAAAGATCCATTTGTCAAACATTTATTTTAAAATGTCTTTATTACAACAATAGAGAAAAAGGACAAACAGACAATAATATAAAAAACTTTGCAGACACGTATCCTATATAAATGGGACCTATTATGTTTGTGTCTCTGCATAGTGACCTACTGTATTATTCAGAGCCCTGTTTATGCACAATGCTCTCTCCTGGGTGGGCTTCCTCCCTTCCCTACATTTTTATGGGGAAGTAGTATAAATTCAGCCAACCACGCTCTTCAAGGAAACAGTGTTCCTGATCAGTAATCTGCCAGAACTGTGGCACATGTGAATAAGAATGATTAAAACAAAAGTCAGAATAATTTGACATTATTTTCCAACCACCAATACTGTGGACAGTTTTTTAAGCTACTGTCCAGTAATCTGTAGTCCAGTGGTTCCCAAACTCTTCTGGGGCAGATGTATTAAGCCTGGAGACTGCATAAGGAAGTGATAAACCAGTGATAAGTGCAAGGTGATAAACGCACCAGGCAATCAGTTCCTAACTGTTAATTTACATATTGGAGCTGATTGGCTGGTGCGTTCATCACCTTGCACTTATCAGTGGTTTATCACTTCTTTATGCCTTCAGGTTAATACATCTGCCCCACATTTTCCAGGTTGTCTAGCAGGGGCACTTGTGCATTCATGACTCACTGACACATTTTATAAGATCCACAGGTAGAGCTAATTATATCACTTGTGATTCTGGGGTCTATTCATGAAACAGTGAAAAAAGTGGAGAAGTGAGCCAGTGGAGAAGTTGCCCATGGCAACCAATCAGCATTGAAGTAATATTTATGATTTGCATACTATACAATTGTACGGAGCAGCTGATTGGTTGCCATGGGTAACTTCTCCACAGGCTCACTTTTCCACTCTTTTCACTGCTTCATGAATAGACCCCTCTTCTGTGAGGAAACCTGGAAAACATGAACTGTTGGGGGTCCTTGAGGACCGAGTTTGGGAACCACTGATCTAGACAAACATATATTGTGTCCTATTGAAGTGTGCCCACTGTACTGACCAACCTCTTTATGTGCTTCATTTTAGACTGACTGAACCGAACATGGCATCTATCAGTGGGCAACTTGAGGAACTGTACATGGCCAACAGCAGAAATGACATGAATGAAACGGTAGCCAGCATCGTCCTGAGCGCCTGCATTACACCCGCCAAAATGCCTGACCGGCTGATGATGGAACACGTGCTCCTGATCAGTGTATTGCACAACACTGTGGGGATTGAGGTGATGAGATTTTTCTTTTCTTTTTTGTCATGGTAGTATGGACGGAACTATATAGTGGTGTACAACCTGTCCTTAGTGCTGGAATACCCGTTCATAACTTCATCCCCTAGCCAGGGCCCCAGAAGCTGATCCATGCAGCCTTTTACCTGGGACTCTTCCAGTTCTGCAATATAGAAATGGAAAATCCATTTCTGTTTATCACTTTAAAATGTTGGTGGGTGGAGGTGTATCTCTCAATTGTTGTTTGTGACAGGTCCTCCAGCTTCTTACAGCGCAGATGAGTCATACCCAAGCTTTGAGATTTTTGTGCAGAATTTTAGAGCCTGGAATGTTTAAGGTGACATGTAATTTGCAGCACAAACAAATTCTATGAAAATACTTTGCTTAAGGATGTTTATAAACAGGCGTTCAAAATACAGCCAAAGACACTGTGTAAAACACAGTTGTGTTTGGCACATTGGAAACAAGTACTTGTTGTCAGGACGGGACAGTGGTCGGTGGAGGGTTAGCCAACACAAGTAAATGAAACAGGCAGTGTCTACTGAAAGCATTGCGCACTACCTCTCACAACCGCAAGTCCAAGTGAGTATGGGGTCGCTGAAACCAGTTGGTTCTAATAAGTTCCATTCCCATACCCAAGACTAGTAAAAGCACAATATTTTTTATGCCAGTGGGTAAAGGGCCAAACAGTTTACAAACAATTCTCTACACCCACTGCAATGTAAATATGTTATATATCCATGTGTAATAATAGAGAATCATATTCTACTTTTCTCTAACGTCCTTGAGGATGCTGGGACTCCGTTAGGACCATGGGGAATAGACGGGCTCTGCAGGAGATGGGGCACTTTAAGAAAGCTTTGGATTCTGGGTGTGCACTGGCTCCTCCCTCTATGCCCCTCCTCCAGACCTCAGTTTTACACTGTGCACAGAGCGAGATGGGTGCACTGCAGGGAGCTCCCTGAGTTCTCTGCCTAGAAGCATTTTTGTTTGGATTTTTTCTACATTTTTACAGGGAGCACTGCTGGCAACAGGATCCCTGCATCGAGGGACTGAGGAGAGAGGGCAGACCTTCTTGTCTAAGATAGGCTCTGCTTCCTCGGCTACTGGACACCATTAGCTCCAGAGGGGGTGAACGCAGGATCTTACTGGGCGTCCACCGCCAGAGCCGCGCCGCCGTTCTCCTCACAGAGCCAGAAGAAACTAAGTCAGAAGACGTCTCAGGCGGCAGAAGCCTTCAGAGCTTCACTGAGGTAACGCACAGCACTGCAGCTGTGCGTCATTGCTCCCATACACCTCACATACTCCGGTCACTGTAACGGTGCAGGGGGGGGGGGGGGCGCCGCCGCCGCCGCCCTGGGCAGCAATAAAACACCTCTCTTATGGCAAAAAGTATATATACATGTACAGGTGGGCACTGTACATGTATATAAAAGAGCCCCCGCCATATTTTAATAGGTTTGAGTGGGACAGAAGCTCGCTGCCGAGGGGGCGGGGCTTCTCCCTCAGCACTCACCAGCGCCATTTTCTCTCCACAGCACCGCTGAGAGGAAGCTCTTATACACATACAGTATAAGACATGCCCAAAGCGACGTTAGTCTACTGGGTTCTAGAGTCAACGCTATGTCGATTTCTGCTGGACTTGTTCTGTGGAACATGCAATGGACAGGTGATGCCGACTAAAAGAGGCATATGGAGGGTTTACCTCACAAGGCTGAGGAATTGTGTGGAGAAGGGCTCTCGGACCTGGTCTCCACAGCTACAGCTGGTAATTCTGATCTTTTGCTTTATATTCCCTCACAGACTAAGAAAGCACGACATTATCAAATGCAGTCCTTTCGGTCGCAGAATAACAAGAAAGTATGAGGAGCGTCCTTTCTTACCAGAGGTAGGGCACGGGGCACAGCTAGCTCCCAGGAACAGAAGTCCTCCCCGGCCTCTACTACATCCACCGCAGGATGCGGGAACTCCGCTAAGGGAGTCCGTCCCAGGGGGAGCACGTCTTCTACTCTTCAGCCACATCTGAGTTCACTCACAGGTGGATCCCGGGGCAATAAAAATTGTTCTCAGGGTTACAAAGGAATTCGAAAGGTGCCTCCTCGCCGGTTTTTCCTTATCGGACCTACCGGCTTCTCCCCCAGAAGGGGAGTTATATTAAATACAATTCACACATTGTATCTCCAACAGGTGGTGCTCAAGGTTCTCCTCCTGCAACAAGGAAGGGGCTATTACTCAACCTTGGCTGTAGTCCCGAATACGTACGGTTCGGTCAGACCTATTTAAAATTAAAACTTCTGAACCTATACTAGAAAAGGTTCAAAATTAAAGTGGAATCGCTCAGAGCGATCATGGCCAGCCTGGAAAGGGGGGATTTGATGGTGTATCTAGACATAAAGGCTGCATACCTTCATGGTCCCATTTATCCACCCCATCAGGCGTACCTGAGAATTGCGGTACAGTATTGTCATTACCAATTTCAGGGTAATTGGCGGAAATGATGGTGCTCCTACGCAAGCAAGGAGTCACAGTTATCCCATACTTGGACGATCTCCTATAAGGCGAGATCAAAAGAGCAGTTGTTGAACAGCGTGTCACTTTCGCTGAAGGTGTCACTGCAACACTGCTAGTTTCTCAATATCCCGAAGTCACAGTTGGTTCCTATGACTAGTCTGCCCTTCTTGGGTATGATTCTGGATACGGACCAGAAAGGGGTTTACCTTCAGATAGAGAAGGCCCAGGAACTCATGACTCTGGTCAGGAACTTTTTGAAACCAAGACAGGTATCGGCATCGCTGCACCCGAGTCCGGGGAAAATCATTCCCTTCGGCAGGTTCCATGCGAGGTCTTTCAAATGGGACCTACTGGACAAGTGGCCGGGCCAATTCATCAGTTGATCACCCTCTCCCCCAGGGCCAGTGTATCTCTCCTGTGGTGGCTGCAGGATGCTCACCTTCTATAGGGCCGCAGGTTCGGCATTCAGGGCTGAATCCTGGTGACCATGGACGCGAGCCTCCGAGGTTGGGGAGCAGTCACACAGGGAAAAATAAAATGTCCAAGGTCTTTGGTCAAGTCAAGAGACTTGTCTTCACTTCTTTGAACTAAGGGCCATATACAACGCCCTACGTCAGGCGGAGACCCTACTTCGTGACCAACCGGTTCTGATCCAGTCAGACAACGTCACCGCAGTAGCTCATGTAAACCGCCAAGGCGGCACAAGGAGCAGAGTGGCTATGGTGGAAGCCACCAGAATTCTTCGCTGGGCGGAGAATCATGTAAGCGCACTGTCAGGAGTGTTCATTCCGGGAGTGGATGACTGGGAAGCAGACTTCCTCAGCGGACACGACCTACGTCCTGGAGAGTGGGGACTTCATCAGGAAGTCTTAGCACAGATTGCAATTCGGTGGAGACTGCCACTGATAGACATGATGGCGTCCCACCTCAACACAAAGCCGCAGAGTTATTGCGCCAGGTCAGGAGACCCTCTGGCAGTAAGCTGTGGACGCCCTAGTGACACCGTGGGTGTTCCGGTCGGTCTCTGTTTACTCCTCTACCTCTCATACCCATGTTGTTGAGGATAATAAGAAAAAGAGGAGTGAGACCAATTCTCATTGTTCCAGATTGGACACGGAGGACCTGGTATCCAGATCTGCAGGAAATGCTCACAGAGAATCCGTGGCCTCTTCCTCTAACATAGGACCTGCTGCAGCAGGGGCCCTGTCTGTTCCCAGACTTTCCGCGGCTGCGTTTAACGGCATGGCGGTTCAACGCAGGATCCTTGCGGTAATGGGTATTCCGGAGGAGGTCATTCCTATCCTAATTAAGGCTAGGAAGGAAGTGACATTGAAACATTATCACTGAATATGTTTCCTGATGTGAGGCCAGGAATGCTCCTACGGAGGAATTCCTTTTGGGCCGTCTGCTTCACTTCCTTCAAACTGGAGTGAACTTGGGCCTGAAATTAGGATCGATTAAGGTTCAAATTTCGGCCTTATCCATTTTCTTCCAAAAAGAATTGGCTTCTCTTCCTGAAGTACAAACGTTTGTGTAGGGAGTACTGCATTTTTAGCCTCCTTTGTACCGCCGGTGGCGCCTTGGGACCTTAACGTGGTGTTACGGTTCCTTAAGTCTCATTGGTTTGAACCACTTAAGTCAGTGGTGTTGAAATATTTCACCTGGAAGGTGGTCATGTTGTTAGCCTTGGCTTCGGCTAGGCGAGTTTCGGAATTGGAGGCTTTTCTCACTAAAAGCCCTATCTGATTGTCCATATGGATAGAGCGAAATTGCAGACCCGTCCTTAATTCCTGCCAAAGGTGGGTTCATCCTTTCATATGAACCAACCTATTGTCGTGCCTGTGGCTACGCGTGACTTGGAGGATTCCGAGTCCCTTGATGTGGTCAGGGCTTTGAAAATTTACGTGGCCAGAGCGGCTAGGATCTGCAAAACAGAAGCTGTTTGTCCTGTATACAGCCAACAAGGTTGGCGGCCCTGCTTCAAAGCAGACTATTGCTCGCTGGATCTGTAACACGATTCAGCTGGCGCATTCTACGGCAGGATTACCTAAATTGGTTTAGGCCCATTCCACTAGGAAGGTGGGCTCTTCTTGGGCGGCTGCCCGAGGGGTCTCGGCACTACAGCTGTGCCGAGCTGCTACTTGGTCGGGGTCAAATACCTTTGCAAAGTTCGGTAAGTTTGATACCCTGGCTGAGGAGGACCTCCTGTTTGCTCAATTCGGTGCTGCAGAGTCATCCGCACTCTCCCGCCCGTTTGGGAGCTTTGGTATAATCCCCATGGTCCTTACGGAGTCCCAGCATCCTCAAGGACGTTAGAGAAAATAAGATTTAACTTACCGGTAAATCTATTTCTCGTACTCCGTAGAGGATGCTGGGCGCCCGTCCCAAGTGCGGACTTCTTCTGCAAGACTTGTTTATAGTTATTGCTTACATAAGGGTTATGTTATAGTTTATCGGTTGAACCGAGGCTATGTTGTTGTACATACTGTTAACTGGGTAGTTTATCACAAGTTATACGGTGCGATTGGTGTGGCTGGTATGGATCTCGCCCTTAGATTTACAAAAATCCTTCCTCGTACTGTCCATCTTCTCTGGGCACAGTTTCCCTAACTGTGGTCTGGAGGAGGGGCATAGAGGCAGGAGCCAGTGCACACCCAGAATCCAAAGCTTTCTTAAAGTGCCCTATCTCCTGCGGAGCCCGTCTATTCCCCATGGTCCTTACGGAGTCCCAGCATCCTCTACGGACTACGAGAAATAGATTTACCAGTAAGTAAAATCTTATTATTTAAGTCCGCAGTGACCCTCACACTTTACCCTCCTACTATACCAGCGCTAAACTTGCAAGTGGGCTCAGTACACCTAAGTAGTTTTAGGTTATTACTATAATTCTTTAACTCTGTTTTCATTTCCTCTTTACCAGGTGGGGGCGCACATCCTGGAATTAGTGGTGAAGCAGTTCCATGACCTCCATGGAAACGGCAGTGAAACTAAAGAGTGTGATAACTTAATCATCTTCATCGGACACCTGTACAATTTCCACATCATTGACTCCGGCCTGGTGTTTGATATTCTGCGGATGTTGGTGCTCGCGTTCACAGAGAGAGACATAGAGCTGATCCTTCTGCTGCTGAAGAACGTCGGCTTCTCCCTGCGGAAAGATGATGCTGTAGCCCTGAAGGAGCTGATCTGTGAGGCTCAAACCAAAGCTAATGCAGCGGATAAGACCTTTCAGGATCAGACTCGAGTAATTCAATTTCAGACTTCTTAAAACACAGATTGGCCAAGATTGTGATTTAAGTTGTCATGGTTTACTGTTATGTTGCTTCTAATGGATCTACAACTTCAAAATAACATTGTAGGTTTCAGTAAAATAGTATTAAAACTAAGATGAAATCTGTATAATAATTCTCTATGGTCTGTCCTGACTCCAACATGTGTGGACAGCGGGAGCCAGGTTGTGCGCCCCAATGGCTCCCACTGCTAGGGACAGACTAAGCCTAGGAGGAGGAGGAGGCCAGCCGCCGAGAAGAGGTATGGGCGTGGAGCTGCAGATAGAGGGCGGTGCCAGACAGAGCAGGGCAGAGCTGAGGACAGACTGAGGTGACCTGGCATGCTGGGTCCATCCTACTAGTATTCAATAATTGGATAAAGCCCACCCATAGTTTAGGCTCTTCCTCAGCTTATGAAAGACTTGGAAGGCCAATACTAGTCTATGGGGCAGATCCAGAGATATACATCTCCGATGTTTTGAGATGTGCACAGGATCAGTATTGCACATGTGCAGATCACTGTGCGACAATGGTTACAGTGCCCCCTGAGCCGCAGCATGATATTCTGTAACTATTTGGGGGCTGGGAAGGGGCAGTGACTGCTTGTGTTCCAGAAAACATGGCGTGTCAGCTCCATTTTCTGTGCATTCCAAGGCCAGTGGCACTTATGCTGGCTATCCTGATTAACTCAGTGATCCGATGCTGCATCTTTGGATGCAACAATGTATCCCTGAAGCCAGCAGGAGGCGTCTAGTTACAGAAGATGCCTCCTTCGGCTGTGCTACTGCATACAGTGTTGAATCTGGACCTATATGTAGTAGTATTTTAGGAACAGACTTGCGTTGTTTGAAATCTACTATGTAAAAGTGGACAGCTCCACTGACATATACTTACAATTAGCTTGTCAGACCAAGTGCTACTTACATTGATACACACACACACACTACACACACACACACACACACACACACACACACACACAC
This sequence comes from Pseudophryne corroboree, assembly GCF_028390025.1. Lineage (NCBI taxonomy): Eukaryota > Metazoa > Chordata > Amphibia > Anura > Myobatrachidae > Pseudophryne > Pseudophryne corroboree. The sequence goes on from NC_086448.1 coordinate 177,424,857, forward strand.
ACACACACACACACACACACACTCTCTCTCTCTCTGCTGGAATAGGTTGCACTCTCGCACAGCTCTAGCCTCTATATACACACATTTGTGGATGTGGACATTTGAAGAGAAGGGATTTGTAATAGTTACCTTGTGTTGAGTTTTATTTTGTTTGTTTCCATTCCTAGGTTCGGTTTATGTTGGAGACTATGCTTGCTTTAAAGAACAATGATATGCGCAAGATACCCGGCTATGACCCTGAACCAGTGGAGAAACTGCGGAAACTACAGCGCTCTCTGGTAACAAAAATAATCCATCAATTATGCTGAAGGAAGAAGCTTCTGAGGCACCCAGTGAGGGAGAGACCTCTTTATTTTACATAGTAGAATGATTTACAAAGTGATGTGTGTGTGGATCGGGTTTCTTTCTTGTTTTGTAATATGTCCCAGCAAATGCCTATTTATTCCATGTAACCCTGTGTATGTACATTGCCTGTGATTAGTACCAAAACTCATCTGCAGGTAAATTTCTGTGAAATGCACAAAGCCCTGATCTCTCCAGCCCAAGGGTCATACGTTAAGCACGTTTACCTGGGCTTTGGTGACAGATACAGCAGGATAAAGAAAAGTGAAGGAATACATTAAATACATCACTGCAAATGAGAATAGGGAGGAAAAACAATCAGGATTAATTATGAACATCTAATAATCCGTTAGCTATATGCAGATTTTAAAATTGTGCTGTAGGTGCAATATTAATAGTGCATAAGTGTTAACTATTGTGACATATATTTCAAAAAGCAACACCGTACCCTTCAGCTCTGTAGATTGGAGAAGCATTTGCTAGTTGTACATTGACTGTAACGCCTTTTGATTATTTTGTAGCTGTTAAATGCAACATTTTTTGTGCATTATAAATCACATAACTAGGTCACGTCCTACTCTGTTAATGTGATGAGGTCTTCACATGTTCTTCGGTTTGTGCAGGTCCATAGCAGCGTGTCTGGCAGTGACACTCGTCTCCGTGTATCCCTAGAGAATATCATGGAAGCAGACAAGGTTGGAAGGTGGTGGATTGTTGGATCCTCCTGGAGCGGCGCACCAATGATTGGCCAGTCATCTGTCACGAAGCCTTCGCAGACAATTGGAAAGGTATTAATGTTGAGGTGGATTTTATCTCCAGTGGGAAACGCTGTGCACTCACCGTTTGTGCCAGTCATCAATATGAGCACGCTTCTGTATTCTATCTTTAATACCTAAAATTAGATCTTTATAAAAAATGGAACTGATGAAACAAAAACCTCAACAAAGTAGCAGACTATATAATTTTACCTGGAGAGAAAAAACATTTCATCCAGACACTACAGTCATTCATTCTACTTGCCTGAATAAGTCACTCTAATTATGAGTTTTACTAATTGTCTGAATTCAGAATTCTTTCACTTCTTCCTAATATGCAAACAAGTTGCTACAGCAGTGGTTCCCAAACTTTATTGAATCATGCAGCCCTAGAGTATAAGCAGTTGGGTTTTTTTCACGCCACCCCTAGGCCAAAAGTTTTTTGTTTGTTTTTTTTTTATCGAGAAATTTAGAAAATGTATTAAAGTAAATTGTGCTCCTGTCACCCAGTTATACGGTGGAGGACAGAACCAAATCAAATTATTTATGGTCAATGTTATAGGCAAAACCAGGGTTGGTGGCTGTCCATTTTAAAATATATGAACAAACAGATGCGCATTTGTCCATATATTTTAAAATGGACAGCCATCAACCCTGGTTTTGCCTAGAACATTGACAAATCCTAGGCACCCCTGCAATTATCCCACGAGAAATGCCAAAATGATTCTCTTACACCTGACTGTTCCGCTGGACTATTCCCACTTTACTACACTGCTTGGCTATTTATATGCCATATACAGTTGTAACTCCTGTGGTTGTGACACAGAGGCTTCATTTAGTGCTTTGCAGTCTTTAACTATTGAGCGTGTGTATTTGCTACTCTGCACAGTCGCAGTATTATACAGTGTTGGTTACTACCTAATACGGGATTGATTGACTATAGATGACTATATCCATCGGTGGTGAGTGTATCTATGTCCTGGAGCTCTTGCTGTATATGCTATATTTGTATTTCTTAGTAGTACAGTACTTGTCTCGCATAAAGTGTAAAGCTGGGTACACACTGGGCTGAACGTCCAATCCAGCGAATCTGACCGACATATCACTCACAATGGCTCATACAGGGCAGTGAGTATTCACACTATGTGGGTGCCCGCGGTCGTTATCGACATTGTTAGGTTTGATGTGCTGCCTCCTGTGGTATGCTAATGAAGGACGGAACATGATTGTTCCATCGTTCATTAATTGCTCAATGTGTACCCAGGTTCTGATATGTCTGAGGACGCAGCATCTGATCACCTTTGCAACCATTGATTGCAATTTCCCAATGGCTTTAGGCACGGCTAACCTGCGTAAGCTGAAGCTTACTCAGGCTGGCCATCTGATCCGGACCCACGGGTCCAGTAAGTCTGCATCCGACGACGCAGTCCCTGGACCTGTCACGCCTTAAAAACAAGGCTGACAACGCTCTTGTTTTGAAGAACGGTGCCATTTCCAACCCCCACCCCACCCCAAACAACCGTGTCAATCATGCTGCGGCTGATAGAGCTGTGAGCAACATCGCAAGATCCCCCAAACATCGTTTTTGTATGCAAACCATCGGGTTTGCGTACAACTATGAATTAGGCTCTTGGTTTGTAGCACACCCCAACTAAAGCTAAAGCCGGTTACACACTGGAGCGATGTCGGGAGGACGATTTGCTGTTTTCCAACGACAAGTCGCCTACATCGCTCAGTGTGTATGCTTAATATATCAATATCGCAAGTGATTTGGTGCCTATCGTGCAGTGTGTATCGCAAACTGGATGACAAATGGTATGTTGGACCGATTTGACGTTGCCTTTATGCCTCTATCTAGAACAGAGTTCTAGTGTGTACAGGAGCAACAGTAAATCGTATGCGACCAAACAATGCAATATATTGTTTGGTCATTAGCAAGATTGCAGTGTGTATGCTTAATATTGCTTGTTTTGGGCTCAAGGGAAATAATCAGTAAAGTCGGAACAATGGTTGGTAGTTCCAGTGTGTACCCAGCTTAATCGCATATATGTAATTTTAAAATATAATTGGGGTTTAATTCGTTTTGAAACTGTTTCTCCTTTTCTCTGACGTCCTAGTGGATGCTGGGAACTCCGTAAGGACCATGGGGAATAGCGGGCTCCGAAGGAGGCTGGGCACTCTAGAAATATTTATGACTACCTGGTGTGCACTGGCCCCTCCCACTATGACCCTCCTCCAAGCCTCAGTTAGATTTCGTGCCCGGCCGAGGTTGGATGCACACTAGGGGCTCTCCTGAGCCCTTAGAAAGAAAGTATAGATTTAGGTTTTTTATTTTCAGTGAGACCTGCTGGCAACAGGCTCACTGCAGCGAGGGACTAAGGGGAGAAGAAGCGAACTCGCCTGCTTGCAGCCGGATTGGGCTTCTTAGGCTACTGGACACCATTAGCTCCAGAGGGATCGACCGCAGGCCCAGTCCTTGGTGTTCGGTCCCGGAGCCGCGCCGCCGTCCCTCTTACAGAGCCAGAAGCAAGAAGAGGTCCGGAAAAACGGCGGCAGAAGACATCAGTCTTTACCAAGGTAGCGCACAGCACTGCAGCTGTGCGCCATTGCTCCTCATACACACTTCATACTCCGGTCACTGAGGGTGCAGGGCGCTGGGGGGGGGGCGCCCTAAGAAGCAATAAAAACACCTTGGCTGGCAAAAACTCCACAATATATAGTCCCAGAGGCTATATATGTGGAAAATACCCCTGCCAGAATCCAGAAAAAAGCGGGAGAATAGGCCGCGGAAAAGGGGCGGAGCTATCTCCCTCAGACACACTGGCGCCGTTTTCTCTTCACAGTGCAACTGGAAGAAAGCTCCCCAGGCTCTCCCCTGTAGTTTTCAGGCTCAAAGGGTAAAAAAGAGAGGGGGGACACTAAATTTAGGCGCAATATTGTATATACAAGCAGCTATGGGGGAAAATTCACTCAGTTATAGTGTTAATCCCCTCATTATGTGGCGCTCTGGTGTGTGCTGGCATACTCTCTCTCTGTCTACCCAAAGGGCTTTGTGGGTCCTGTCCTCAGTCAGAGCATTCCCTGTGTGTGTGCGGTGTGTCGGTACAGCTGTGTCGACATGTTTGAGGAGGAGGCTTATATAGTGACGGAGCAGATGCCGATAAATGTGATGTCGCCCCCTGTGGGGCCGACACCAGAGTGGATGGTTAGGTAAAAGGTATTAACCGACAGTGTCAACTCCTTACATAAAAGGGTGGATGACGTAACAGCTGTGGGACAGCCGGCTTCTCAGCCCGTGCCTGCCCAGGCGTCTCAAAGGCCATCAGGGGCTCAAAAACGCCCGCTCATTCAGATGGCAGACACAGATGTCGACACGGAGTCTGACTCCAGTGTCGACAAGGTTGAGACATATACACAATCCACTAGGAACATCCGTGACGTGATCCCGGCAATAAAAAGAATGTGTTACACATTTCTGACATTAACCTCTAAAAATGGTGTTTTTATGTTTGGGGAGAAAAAGCAGGCAGTGTTTTGTTCCCCCATCAGATGAATGAATGAAGTGTGTGAAAAGCGTGGGTTTCCCCTGATAAGAAACTGGTAATTTCTAAAAAGTTACTGATGGCGTACCTTTTCCCGCCAGAGGATAAGTTACGCTGGGAGATATCCCCTAGGGTGGATAAGGCGCTCACACTGTTGTCAAAATAGGTGGCACTGCCGTTTTAGGAACGGCCACTTTGAAGGTACCTGTTGATAAAAAGCAGGAGGCTATCCTGAAGTCTGTATTTACACACTCAGGTACTAGACTGAAACCTGCAGAGCGTGCTGCTGCAGCGTGGTCGGTGACCCTGTCAAACATACTAGTTTGCTAACATGAGAACATATTAAAGACGTCGTCTTATATATGAGGGATGCACAGAGGGATATTTTGCCGGCTGGCATCCAAAATGAATGTAATGTCCATTCTATCAGGAGGGTATTAGAGACCTGTCACTGGACAGGTGATGCTGACCTTAAAAGGCGCATAGAGAGGGGTACAAGCTGGAATTCGAGATGTCTTCCCCCCGCCGTTTCCTCAAATATGCCTTGCCGACAACTCCCTCAGGCAGGGAGGCTGTGCTAGAGGCAATTAATAAGCTGTATTCCCAGCAGGTAATACTTAAGGTGCCCCTACTTCAACAAGGACGGGGTTACTATTCCACACGGGTTGGGGTACCGAAACCGCATGGTTCGGTGTGACCCTTCTTTATATTAAAATCCTTGAACACATGCATAAAAAATTCAAGTTCAAGATGGAATCGCTCAGGGCGGTTATTGCAAGCCTGGACGAGCTGGATTACATGGTATCCCGGGATATCAAGGATGCTTACCTGCATGTCCCTATTTACTATCCTCGTCAGGAGTACCTCAGATTTGTGGTACAGGATTACCATTACCAAGTCCAGACTCTGCCGGTTGGACTGTACATGGCACCGAGGGTGTTACCAAGGTAATGGCCGGAATGATGATACTCCTTCAAAAAAGGGGAGTTTTAATTATCCCGTACTTGGACAATCTCCTTATAAGGGCGAGGTCCAAGGAGCAGTTGCTAGTCGGGGTAGCACTATTTTGAAAAGTGCTACAACAGCACGGTTGGATTCTAAACAGTCCAGAGTCACAGCTGGTTCCTACGACACGTCTACTGTTCCTGGGGATGGTTCTGGACACAGACCAGAAATAAGTGTTTCTCCCGGTGGAGAAAGCCAAGGAGCTGTCATCTCTAGTCAGAGACCTCCTGAAGCCAAAACAGCTATCGGTGCATCATTGCACGCGAGTCTTGGGAAAAATGTTAGCTTCCTACGAAGCAATCCCATTCGGCAGGTTCCATACAAGAACTTTTCAGGGGGACCTGTTAGACAAGTGGTCCGTGTCGCATCTTCAGATGCATTAGGCTGATAACCCTGTCTCCAAGGACCAGGGTATCTCTACTGTAGTGGCTGCAGAGTGCCCATCTTCAAGAGGGCCGCAGGTTCGACATACAGGACTAGGTCCTAGTGACCATGGATGCCAGCCTTTGAGGCTGGGGGGCAGTCACACAGGGAAGAAGCTTCCAGGGACTTTGGTCAAGTCAGGTGACTTCCCTACATAAATATTCTGGAACTGAGGGCCATTTACAATGCCCTGAGTCAGGCAAGGCCTCTGCTTCAAAACCGGCCGGTCCTGATCCAATCGGACAACATCACGGCAGTCGCCCATGTAAACCAACAGGGCGGCACAAGAAGCAGGATGGCGATGGCAGAAGCCACAAGGATTCTCCGATGGGCGGAAAATCATGTGTTAGCACTGTCAGCAGTGTTCATTCCCGGAGTGGACAACTGGGAAGCAGATCTTCTCAGCAGACACGACTTCCACCCGAGAGAGTGGGGACTTCATCCAGAAGTCTTCCAAAGGACTGTACACCATTGGGAAAGGCCACAGGTGGACATGAAGGCGTCCCGCCTCAACAAAAAGCTATAAAAGATATTGCGCCAGGTCAAGGGACCTTCAGGCGATAGCTGTGGACGCTCTGGTAACACCGTGGGTGTACCAGTCGGTTTATGTGTTCCCCCCTCTGCCTCTCATACCAAAGGTACTGAGAATAATAAGAAGGCGAGGAGTAAGAACGATACTCGTGGTTCAGGATTGGCCAAGAAGAGCCTGGTACCCAGAACTTCAAGAAATTATTTCAGAGGACCCATGGCCTCTGCCGCTCAGACAGGACCTGCTGCAGCAGGGGCCCTGTCTGTTCCAAGACTTACCGCGGCTACGTTTTGATGGCATGGCGGTTGAACGCCGTCCTAAAGGAAAAGGGCATTCCAGAGGAAGTCATTCCTACGCTGATTCAAGCCAGGAAAGATGTAACTGCAAAACATTATCACCGCATATGGCGGAAATATGTTGCTTGGTGTGAGGCCACAAAAGGCCCCAACAGAGGAATTTCAACTAGGTCGATTTCTGCATTTCTTACAAGCAGGAGTGTCTATGGGCCTAAAATTAGGCTCCATTAAGATACAGATCTCGGCTCTGTCGATTTTCTTCCAGAAAGAATTAGCTTCAGTACCTGAAGTTCAGACATTGTGAAAGGAGTGCTGCATATTCAGCCCCCGGTTGTGCCTCCAGTGGCACCTTGGGATCTCAACGTGGTGTTGAGTTTCTTAAAATCACATTGGTTTGAACCACTAAAAACCGTGGATCTAAAATATCTCACGCGGAAAGTGGTCATGTTATTGGCCTTGGCTTCGGCCAGTGTTATATAAAAGTCCTTATCTGATTTTCCATATGGATAGGGCAGAATTGAGGACTCGTCCCCAGTTTCTCCCTAAGGTGGTATCAGGTTTTCACTTGAAACAACCTATTGTGGTGCCTGCGGCTACTAGGGACTTGGAGGATTCCAAGTTACTGGACGTAGTCAGGGCCTTGAAAAATTATGTTTCCAGGACGGCTAGAGTCAGGAAAATTGACTCGCTATTTATCCTGTATGCACCCAACAGGCTGGGTGCTCCTGCTTCTAAGCAGCCTATCGCTCGCTGGATCTGTGACACGATTCAGCAGGCGCATTCTGCGGCTGGACTGCCGCATCTTAAATCAGTGAAAGCCCATTCCACAGGGAAGGTGGGCTCATCTTGGGCGGCTGCCCGAGGGGTCTCGGCTTTACAACTTTGCCGAGCTGTTACTTGGTCAGGGGCAAACACGTTTGCAAAATTCTACAAAATTGATACCCTGGCTGAGGAGGACCTGGAGTTCTCTCATTCGGTGCTGCAGAGTCACCCGCACTCTCCCGCCCGTTTGGGAGCTTTGGTATAATCCCCATGGTCCTTACGGAGTTCCCAGCATCCACGAGGACGTCAGAGAAAATAAGATTTTACTCACCGGTAAATCTATTTCTCGTAGTCCGTAGTGGATGCTGGGCGCCCATCCCAAGTGCGGATTGTCTGCAATACTTGTATATAGTTATTGCCTAACTAAAGGGTTATTGTTGAGCCATCTGTTGAGAGGCTCAGTTGTTTTCATACTGTCAAACTGGATATAGTATCACGAGTTGTACGGTGTGATTGGTGTGGCTGGTAAGAGTCTTACCCGGGATTCTAAATCCTTCCTTATTATGTACGCTCGTCCGGGCACGGTGTCCTAACTGAGGCTTGGAGGAGGGTCATAGTGGGAGGGGCCAGTGCACACCAGGTAGTCATAAATCTTTCTAGAGTGCCCAGCCTCCTTCGGAGCCCGCTATTCCCCATGGTCCTTACATCCACTACGGACTACGAGAAATAGATTTACCGGTGAGTAAAATCTTATTTTTTTTTTTCCTCTAGAAATTATTATTGTAATCTCTCTGCATGATTCTTGAATAGACTTGTTTAAAAAGATTGTGAACATTTTTGCTTAAATGCATACTTAGGGGACATTTAGCAAAGCTTGGAGAGAGAACGTACGAACCAGCTTCTAACTCTCATTTTGCAGGATGTGTTTGAAAAATTAATGAAGCTGATTGATTTGGTTCTTTATCTGTCACTAAACTTTGGTAAATCTTCACCCTAGCCTTTATTGTGAGCTTGAATTTTTTCAGTTTCCAAAACGTAACAAACTACTGTACTTCTTGGACAGAAATTACCCTGGGTCATTTTGGAACCCATGAAGTGAGGTGTGTGCAGAATGTAATGGTGTATCCTATTTCCTAAGCTCAGTGCAAAGATCATGGACCTGGCTCGCAAACAGAGGATGAACACAGACATCAGGAGGAATATCTTCTGTGTTCTCATGACCAGTGAAGACTATTTGGATGCGTTTGAGAAATTGCTGAAGTAAGTTGTCATAGCGGAAGGACTTCATAGTACTGTACACAAAATTCATATTTGCTCTTATTTATCAACAGGAGTCATGTAATGCTTTGGACCCTGCTGTATATATAGCACATTATTTCAGGGATTATGGGGCAGATTTATTAACCTGGAGAAGGCATAAGGAAGTGATAAACCAGTGATATGTGCAAGGTGATAACGCACCAGCCAATCGGCTCCAATATGTAAATGATTATTAGTTAAGAGCTGATTGTCTGGTGCATTTATCACCATGCACTTATCACTGGTTTATCACTTCCTTATGCCGTCTCCAGGCTTAATACATCTGCCCCAATGTCCTTATGTTACTGGATTACCATTTTACTCACGTTCCAGTACTTTTGCTGGCAGCTCCTCTAAATGTACAATCAAGCGATTAGAATAGATATTTAGCAGTATTTTACAAAAGGAGCTATAGTTTTCTGTATGAGAATTATCAGACTGTACTAAAAAACGTTCAAATAGATACATCCTTATTGACATTAAGTTGCCTTTCAGACATTTTAATCAATTTTAAATTTGCAGCTGTGAAAGTATAAGCGATTACGGCCTGGTTGGTCCTCAAGCTCAGACATCAACGCCCAACGCATTTCACAGATTAAATGATGGATGATTTTATTATGTACTGGTTCTGCTTTACAGAAAAGCGCCTTCAATTAGCAGACCCTGGCTAGGAATAGGGGGCTTCTTTGGAAAATAAGTTCATTAGCTATAATTCAGCTTTATAAATATTGTGAAAGCTGGGCTCTGTGACTGTATTGTCATTTTTCCCGTCAGGATTTTCATTGTTTATTCTTTTGTCCAGATTGGGGCTAAAGCACCATCAAGAACGGGAGATTGTTCATGTTCTTATTGATTGCTGTCTGCAGGAGAAGTGCTATAACCCTTTCTATGCCTTCCTGTCCTGCAAGTTCTGCGAATACGACAGGCGTTTCCAGGTAACCCTGAGAGAGAGACAGTTACAGCTCTGGCAGATAGATGCAGCTGCATCGCTACCAACAATACAGTAAAAAAGTGCTGCTATGACCAATAATAGACACTTTCTGAACCATCATTATGGTCACAATTGTATATATTGTGTGTTCACCAGCAGCCCTAGTCTGGGTAACCATTTTAGATGTCAGTCTCTGTATTCCCCAGGATTCTGGTGTACTGTGAGTGAGAAGGGACAGATTCAATGCACAATCTAGTAGTGTAAAGAGGGCACTGTCATACACATTCCCATGGGTATCCATTAAATGTTGTTGGAGGATGACACACTGGTGATTAACGCTCTAATAATCTGACGTTAGGTGATTTATTACAACAAATAAAACTATACTATGAATTGCAGCTGTATGGAAATCAGTGGTATCTGACACTTACCAGTCACACACAATGTATTTGCCGCTCTTAAGCAGCGTTCTGTTGATGCGTCCTTTGCATTTTAACTACTCAAAACCCAAAAAGAGAAATAGTAGTTATTTCCAGCAACAACAAAAAAAAACTCCACAATTTTTAGTTGTGGAGATTTGCAGTAAATAAGTCACCAGTATGAGTTGTCGCTAAGGACAAAATTCTTGTGCTTTATTACAGACTGCACTAGTGGAAGAAAGTCTTTGACCTTATTTTACTTTTTCTGTTGCCCTGATCACCTAGAATTTCACCACTGCCTGATTATTTGTGACCAGGATTATCCGGTTCCTTTATTTTATTGTTTTGTATGATATTGCAGATGACTTTCCAATTCAGTATGTGGGATAAATTCAAGGACTTGGGAAGTCTGTCAACAACAACGTTCTCAAACCTCATCCACCTATTGAGTCACCTGATTAAAAACAAGAGCCTTCCACTCTCCATATTTAAGGTGAGGATCAGGTCTGGTAGATAAATGAGAGCTGTGACAGTCTGTGTGTACATGCGTCTGTATGTTGGCTGCGTTATGATCTGCTCACTATTTAGTGTATGGAAGCGATTCAATTGTTTAATGGGCGGCGTAAATTGCATTTCCCCTTTCACTGTACAGAGGATGGTATGCAGTTGTGGGTGCCCATTTTTTTTCATGGTCCCGTCAACAGGAGATACGGGCAATAACTACAATTTTGCATACAAGAAAGATATTTCAAATATACCTGTCTTCCCTTTTGGTCTGAAAACTTCACCCAGGACTAAGGTGGCCAATTGGTTCCTTTTCAATGTCTTCCCCCATAGCCCCACCACCATCACGCCCACTCCCAGTCCAAAACTTAAACTCATCTGAATGGGAGGGAGGGTGGGGCCACCTGCTGCAAGGAGGTGAGGTGCGAGTCAGTACAGGCGCTGAGGTCCCAACGGTGGGCGGCTGGCTAGGCAGTGTGACCTCTGACTTCACATCACGCTGCGCAGTGCGTATAGCCGAGGGTAGGGGAAAGTGAGCAGGGGGTGCCGGGCAGCGTCTGAGTCTCCTGAGGACGTTCAACGCTGCCAGGCATTGAAGAAACAAAGGGGCTTCCTAATTCCGAAATCCCCGGGATTGGAAACCCCAATCCTGGGATTGAATTCTGGCCAATTTTTGGCCAAAATCTTGAGATTCCACCACCATACCCAGGACGTTCACAAAGGTTTTGTAACACTCGTAGCCCGTTTGAGAAGATAAGAAATAGCGGTCTGGTCAATCTAGACGACTTGATTTCCATAAAGAAAAGAAAACTGGTGAAGAATGCTCTAGGCAGAATGATAGTTTCTTCAGTTTCATGGCTTGAAAATTAACTGGGAAAAGAGTCAATTAAACCCAGTACAACTTATACAGTTTCTAGGTGTGCTAGTAGATTACACTATCAGAATAAAGGTGCAGGAAGATTCGAGACTTTGCTGCATTTGTGCAAGCATGCAACAATACAACTACACTTAGGGCGTCATCTTCTTGGGATGATGACCTCAACTCCATGGGCAGGATGGAGGATGAAGAAATTGCAGTGGAACATGTTAAGTTACCGCCGAAAGGGAATACAGTAGTATGAACAAGTAAGACTAGAACAGACAACAAAGGGATCTATATGACTGGTGGACAAGCACAGAATTAAACAGCAGAGCAGTATTGCTATCATAGACTCCGTTTTCTGGTATTCACTACAGACGCAAGCTTGACGGGATATAGCGCACATCTGTTGCAGCAAGGGGATGTTGGAGCCTTCAGGAGAGATTGGTCTCTTCGAATCTACTAGAAATTAAGCCAGTTGGGCAGGCAATAAATTGTTTCTAGAATCCAGAAAATAAAAAATGCAAAAGATGGCGCTTCACTTCAAAGGTGCAGCAACCAAACAGACAGGACAGTCACCTCAGTCCTTTAAAGTTTCTAGAATGTTCTTGGGTTTGCTGTGGTGCGCTCCCTGGGTCAGCTAACGACAGTTTATGGTAAGATCCAATGGCAGGGTACTATGTTCATCCACACTTGATCAGCGAGAGTGAGACAGACGTGGGAAAATTCAGATATCTTCTCTCTGAACACTCCACCAATTCACCATCATAGGTATCCCCAAAAAAATAGAAGTTTGCATATAGTGAAGTACAATTCCATTGTGGTTATGTGATGTATTATATGGGAAGTCATACCCCATGAATTTTTATTTGCACTGAATACTTTATGCTAATTTGCACACCAATTAGAATAAAATTGTACTTCACTATATGCGAACTTCTATTTTTTTGGGGATACCTATGATGGTGAATTGGTGGAGTGTTCAGAGAGAAGATATCTGAATTTTCCCACGTCTGTCTCACTCTCGCTGTTTCTAGAATCAGCTGGAAGGAAAACCTCTAAAAGGTGTTCTCAGACAACATGGCAGAATTGGCTTACTTAAATCACTTGTTTGCCCTCTGCAATGGTGTTTTTCCCCAGGAATCGTATATATGGGAGACGAGGGAGAAAGAGGAGGGGTGAGGTTATGTATGCTAGATGGACGGTCCCAGAGACTGTCTAACTGGGAAAATGGGATATAATTCCAGAGTAATGGCTACCATGAAGTATCTCAATTAAATGGAATTATTGGTAAGTGTAATTAACTCTTTATATTGATTGTCAGAACGATATATTGACCAGTGTGTACCCAGCTTAAAGGGGGGTACACACGGAAAGATCCGTGCCTAAATTCTAAGCAATCTGACTAGATTGCAATGGATTGCTTATAAGTTAAGCACGGATCTCTCCGTATTCCCCACAGCGATAGCGATGCGCGGCCCCGTGTGTCTCTATCGCCGGTGCTAGACAGGCACAATTTTAGCACATCGCTCATTTCACCACTGGGTGAAATGAGCGTCCACCCCCCCTCTCGCTCAGCACACATTGCGCTGTGCTGAGTGGGGGAGAGTTTTATGCTGAGCGTTTGTGCTAGATCGCTCAGCACACATCTCTGGGGAAATCTCCCCATGTGTACGGGGCTTAACTCTGGTAAAAACTCCCCCGTTCTGACCTTGTTCTGCAGGTTCTCTACATGTTGTGTGCCTCAAGTCTAAAACGTAACATGACCGTTTTTAATAAAGTGCAGGTACAAAGCATCTGCTATAACTGTGATCCTCCAATCTGCCTCTTTAACTTCTTTATCCAGGTCATAGAGTTCAGTGAGCTGGATAAGATCAAAGTTTCCTTCTTGCGTCAGGTCCTTTCTAAGCTGTTGATGGAAGCTGAAGTAGATGATCTTGCTCTTATATTTGGAAAGTAAGTAGTTTACCAATCTGGTTTTAAATGAAATCTAAACACTAAGGAGAGCACAGAAGCCTTTGACCCTTATAGGACTGTAATGATTTTCTTTGTGAATTGATTCATTTTGGCAAAGGCAAAGTAAGCCAGTGACATTTAACCTGGTTGAGCCACTGGTTACATCTATTGTATTGTGTGTCCGCAGAGCAGTTGTGAGTCACATGCCTGTGTCCTGTTTTCCCTTTAGGGTCTCTGACAATGCCAAGCTGGGAATGCTACGCGAGGGATTAAAACTCTTCATTTCACATTTCCTACTAAAGAACATTCGGGCCCAGAAAAGTGCAGAAGAAGCTGATTTGCTCACTCATAAAGCAGACTTAGCAGTCAAAGCTCTAGAGGCAAAGGATAACAGACTACGGTTATAGAGGATGCATTATAATACTGGCCTAGTAACACCTGGCCTAGTACATAGAGCTGAGGTTGCAGGGTACAGAGGGCTTTTTATTCTAAAATATAGATTCTAAAATTTGTACTGTCCATGATTGACTGTTTGCAGAGTTTTGGAATGTACTCTATCCCAATCTCTCATCTGGCTAAAACCAATAGAGAAGAATTGAATCAAAGCCGCATATCAAAGCCAATTTGATAGAGAATGTTGGAAAGACGACTGGCTGACTCGCCCACACGGATACTGTGGTGAACTGAGCAATTCATCATTTAAAAGAAACCTTTATGCTCTTCTATACAATCCTTTTAAGTGAGTAGAGTACGCATCCCCCAATAGACCCCACTGCGGGGTCTCTTTCTACTCGTAAAACTTGTTGGGATAGCCTTGTAGCTGTGGATTCAGAACATCACTCCATCATTTCTTGGAACACGTGGTGTCATCTACACCATTATAAGACTGTATTACACGCTGTGTATTCTATTTTTTATATTTCCGCATACGTATGAAGAGAAGCAGTTGAAAGAAATTCAGAAGAAATCGCTGTAATTAGAATTATTGAGATAATTTATCACACATCCTTTATTTCTGTATCCATATTTATATTTACTTACACCTTTCATTCAGTCCTTCATTTCTCTTGTTTTATTCTACACATCCTGATTGGGCAGGTTAAGGTTTTGGATTGTGCAACAATCATTCGCACCAGAGTTCCTCCCTCTCTCCTATTTTTATTCTCTCATATGGCTTATTTGTATTCTAGCTGTTTCATTTGTAAAACACTGTTCTCTATATAGTAGCTTTCTGGAATATTTTTTTGCTATATTATGGGGTTACATAATAAGCAAAAAAGTTAGGATCCGCTGGTTACAGTGCTTTTCTATTTGCCCAGAGCTATTAAACATGACAATTGGGGTTTATTAACTACAGTAGCTGTAACTATCATATGTCGCTGCTTATTGCAGTTGTACTACAGATATTTACCATGCCGAGTCTCCTCCAGGAGCAATGGTGAAAATACCGCTCCTCAGGGAGGGTCAGCCGGCAATTGCACCTGACGGCAAAGGCTTGAAGCAGTAAGCACGTTTCACAACATACGTCCATGTATATGCATCGTGTATTTAGTGATATTCAAAGAGGTGTCTTTGGCTTCCTTTGCCTGTCTAGCTAACGCCATCCCTCCACTTGTTAAATTGCGTTGGGTATAATATGCCGTCTGCCAGGATCCCAGCGGTCAGCATACAACATCAGGATCCCGGCAGCAGAATGCCGGGGGGTGGAGGAGAGTGCATCAAAGCCCTTTGCGGGCTCGTTGCGCTCTCGATGCAGCTGGTTTGGTGGCTTGCCGCGCTCTCCACAGATTCTGTTCCCACTCTATGGGTGTTGTAGACACCCACAAGTGGGAATAGACCCTATGGGTCGGCATTCTGGCTGCCGGCATTTTTTGCATTGGGGATCCTGGTGTCGGCATGCTGACTGCCGGGTTCCCGAGCATTGGTAACATAACCGCATCCTGTTATATTGACTCAGTCAGAGGTTAATGGGGACAACTGTAAGCAACAGATGCAGTAGACATCAATTATTTCTCCTTGGTTTACCTCTTGGTAAATTGTGAGAAGATGAGAGAAGCCCTTTGTCTGGGGCTTCATAAATAGTCCCCTAAATCTGTGCTATCAAAGTGAAGCAGTCCTTCATTTATGTAAATGCTGATCTGTTACTGCGCTAGAAGTACTTTTATATTGCAGAACTTCAATTAAGTAAAATAGTTTTTACCAGTTTTCACTGTACAGCAATGTTTTACACCTTTCTCCAGAAACATGTATATATTACCATAATATGGTAAACAAATGTAGTTTTGTTAGTGGCCACTAGATGGTATTCTAAGCAATAAAGCTATTGTTTTGTAGTAGTTTTACCACAAGGTGGCTGGTTTTGATTTCTTTTGTAACTTTAATGCTGTTTATGTAAAAATTAGTGAAACGTAAAAAAGGAAGGTGTCTCACAGCACCTGGGTCATGGGTTCAGTTCCAGCCATTGTGCTGCGTTAAGTTTGTAATGTTATCCCCATGTTTGTGTTTTCTCTGGTTTTCTTCTACATTCCAATAACATAGGTAAATTGACAAAAAATAACCGTAGTGTGTACTGTATATGTGTCTATGTGGTAGGGAATATAGAGTGTCGCTACACTGGGGCAGGGACTGATGTGCATGACTATTCCCTGTAAAACGCTGCAGAATACGTGGGTGCTATGTAAATAACTGTTAATAAGTAATATAATTCTTACCTTTTCAAGGTCTGGTGAAGACCTAAGTTAGAAAATGATTTCCAAAGTACTTTATATAAATGTCCAGTGTTCTTCCTGGGGCCTTTTTTGTGAGCGCACCGCGTGACATGTTTTGAAAACACCCCCAGCTGGCATCAGGCACCTGTGCCTCTACTCAAACAGACTGTAAGCTGGAAAATGGCACCTTGAGTAACAGAAATGCGCACTGCATGGAGCCACTCCCACCAGAAGAAGAGTCATGGCCTTGGCACCCTCCACGAGTTCTCATTGCCTCGACCTTAGCCCACCCCACACTAAAGGCTAGCACTAAAGTCACAGCCAACCCTTGCCTACCCGGAGCACGACAAACAGTGAGATGTTAGGTATGGGGTGTCTCGCAGATGGTATGCCGCTGCTTATCTTGTGTTTCTCAAGGTTCCTCAAGGTGGCAGAACCTTTTGCAGTCTGGATGATCTTACCTTCTCTCATTAGCAAACTCTTTCTTTGAAGTGCTCCCCATATTGTGCATGAGAAATAAAAAGATTTAATTAAACACATTCACAAAAGCATAGTACCCGCCTGAACAATGGCAAAATTACCAATCCACATTAGTGGTTCATTCACAAACTGCAAGTCGCAAGAGGTTTGCCTGTACTGCAACAATGACTGTCATTATCCACTAATATCACATACCTCTGATCACCCGCAAATAATAAGACTCTCGCAGATGTATTTGTTTCTGTCTACATGTGTCCACGGTTATAGTACATGAACATGCCCTATATCCAGGAGTGAGCGGTATATGCATTCGCCCTCTTTTCTGGGCATACAGAGAGCAAGAGCATGTCACCCAACTCATTGTTTTTCTCCCTTCCACCCCCCCCCCCCCCCCCCCCTATCTCTTTGTTATAATATCACCCTTTCATCTATTATGTTTGCACTTTCTTTTATCTCCTTTCATAGCTGTAATGCCCCCAAAACTATCATTCATGCTCTCATCATTTCCAATTTAAGGGGAAGTGTATTAAGCAGTGAAAAGAGTGGAGAAGTGAGCCAGTGACGAAGTTGCCCATGGCAACCACTCATCGCTGAAGTAACATTTAAAATTTGCATTTCATGAAATGATACAGAGCAGCTGATTGGTTGTCATGGGCAATGTCTCCACTGGCTCACTTATCTACTCTTTTCACTGCTTAGTACATCTAAAGGCCCGTACACACTGGTCGATATATCGGCCGTTCTCTTGAACGGCCGATATATCGTGCATCCGTCGGCCAGTGTGTACGGCCGATACGTCTGTGAACTCCGTCGTTCACAGACGTATCGCGTCGGCCGCGCAGCACAGCCGACGGCCAATATATCTACTGATATATTTGCGCGTCGCTGTGTGTGTACGGGGTGGTTGGCCGACCACCCATACACATGATGCGGCGGCCGGCGGTGATTGACAGCTGAACTATACACGCCCGCCCAGTTCATGACGTCAGTCCCCGACGGATCGGGCAGTGTGTATGCACAGCACACTGCCCGATCTGTCCATAGATATATCTGCAGATCAATTGATCTGCAGATATATCTATTAGTGTGTACCCACCTTAATACATCTGCTTCGTACATCTCCCCAAAAGACTGTTGAAATCTCCCACTCTGGTATCCGGATAATAGGTCGAAATGGTCAAAAGATCGACAGGTTCAAATGGTCAATATAACAATGACCGACATGAGTATTTGGAGATTTTTTCTTTTTTTTTCTTCTTTTTTTTAGAACTTTTTCATACTTTACCATGTACGTGGACTACAATTCAGAACGATAACCTGTGCCAAGCAGAGCGAGGCACCTTGCCCCTGTGCGAGGGGGACACGGTACATTAATTGGGGGTCCACGTGCTGAAGGGAAATTTTTACTCCACAAACTCATGCGTGTCGACTTTGTGCATGTTGACCATTTGGTGTTGACTCTTTGAGCCATAACCCTCCACTCTAATTTTTGTCTCCTTTGCCCCTTCTCCCACTGCAACCTATTCCACGGACTTCCTATCCTCTTAGGCCCTCATTCAGCATTGATTGTATTTGCAAGCTGCATGCAGGCAGCTTTGCAAGTGCAATAACCAAAAATGCAAATACAGTAGGATGTGTTAAACATCACCTTGCTGCATTTGTGATCCTAGTGCGGCGACCGGCATGACAGCCTGGGATCAACATCATGACTGATGCGAAGTTCCCCCACTAATGGTCAACTGAGTAAGCCACAGCTTCCGCAGACTGGCCATTACAGGGGGCTTTGCGAGGCCAGGAAAACTGCTTGTCTAGGCTCAGACCTTGACCTCACCACTCCCAGAAAATGGGGGTGACACCCCTACTTCTGGCAACACTGGCTGCCCCCCTTCCCTGGGTGCATTTAGAGGGCTGCCTGCAATTGGGCAGGAACCACTCTGCATATGCGCAGAACAGGACTTGCACAGTTTCCTGATAATTGGAAAACTCTGCAGGGGATCATAAAGCGATCCTTGCTGAATCATACCCCTTTCAGACTAACAGAGCCGTGTCACACCCGGGAATGTGTTCCCGGACGCATCCCGGGAATGTCCCCTTTCACACTGCACTTAGACCTGGGATCGACCCAGGACAGCCCTGTTTACACTGATCCCAGGAAATCCCTGCAAATGCATTTGTATGTCATTAGAAATGGACATTTTTCTGGCTCACATAGATGAGGTCACAATAGGCAAGCAAAGGGAAGGGTGGGGCCTGCTCTTTCAGAGTCTTCATTTATTTACAGCTTGCTGTTGTGTACGGATAATTCCTCTGGCTTCAAGCAGCTTTGCAATGTTTTTATAAATAATAGCATCCTTCACTGTGCCTGTGATCTGTCGCTTTATTTCCTCCTCCCCCTTATGCTGAGCAGCTCTCTGATCTCCTGATCAGTCCAGGTAGCCATATTGCTTGTCTCTTCCACTTTCAGGACGCTTTCCCTGGCTCTGGATGATGACATCATCTTTTCTGCGCCCAAGAAAGCTCCAATGAGATGCATTTTAACAGTCCCATGTACTGAATACCTGGTAGGGCCCATTCACACTACACTGCATCTCGGGACGATCCCGGATTCAACCCAGGTCGAGACCCGGGATATTCTTTCAGTTCCCCTTCACACTGAGCAAATTCCTGGGTTGATGCGCGTTCATGTGAAATAACCTGGGAAATATTTGGAAAAGGGGTATTAGGGTGTTATTCAAAGATCGATGCAGCAAGATCTGCATCCATCTCTACACATGCTGGGGGCCTCCGTGCGATGCGGATACATCGATTAAGGTTCGCCCACTGGCTGCACTGACAGGCTGGACCGTGCCCAGAAAATGCCGCCACGATAAACCCCCCCCCCCCCCCCCCCCCCTACTCTTGACGGCAGCCGCCTTAATTCTTTTTTCTTCCATATCACAAGTGCTGCTCTCCCTTTCAGGGGCTCTGACATTGCTCACCAGGTACAGAGGCAATGATTGCTGTATTGATTCCCACTGCAAGCTACTGTAGCTTCAGCTAGTTGCGTTATCTCTTCTTCCCTGTCTGTAGGGTTACTGTACAATTGGAACTATTGCTATGACTTAGCCGATCTGTAGTCTACTTATGCTATGATAATCTTGGGGCAGATGTATTAAGCCTGGAGAAGTGATAAAGCGGTGATAAGTGCAAGGTAATAACGCACCAGCCATAAATTTACAGGAGTTGCTTTATCACTTCTCCAGACACTTCATGGAACCTTATCACTAAGAGTTAATCATTTGCTCTGTGCACCCTGGGGGGGAAGGGGGGGGGGGGGGGGAATTAAGTTTAGGCACCACCGGGCGGAGGTTAGGGGACAGGGGAGAACATGCTTACCTCCCCTGTGTCGGAATTTCAAATATGATGTTGGCATTGGTATTGTGACCGCCGGCATCCCATCGGCCAGGAAATCATACTGAAGCCGTCACTGTGGTCAGAGCCGCCTGGTGCTGCTGAAAAGACCCCTTCACACGCTTCTGGCTTTTGTTATCGGAAAGGGGGCGTGACCTCATGGAACACCCCGTTTCATCACTCCAGGGGCGTGCTGTTCAGCATCACTGGAGCTAGTCACACAAATGGCCTGGACTGCCCCAGGAGACTTGTGTGGCTGCACTGTTGGCTCCTACCCAGGGACAGGAGCCGAGTGCCACACGTAATGTTATAGTGCAGCATCCATCTCCTGTCACTGAGGAGGAGCCGGCATTTTGGTGACACCTGGGTGCGTCCCGCACCACTGTAGTGACACCACTGTGCTACAGTAAAACTCAACCCAAGCTGTCGACCGTTTGAATATCGACTTTCAGACCACGTCAGCATTCTGAATGTTAACATTTTTTACTTACTACATACCTCTCTGTATTACCATTGCTTACATTGTTTCTTTCCACCTCGCTGGTCTGAACAAACCATTGCTTGCCATTTTATCAAAGGTTGGAGAGAGATAAAGTAGCAACCAAATAGCTTCTGTTATTTTACCGATGGCAACCAATCAGCTGCTCTATATACCTTTATAGTATGCAAATTATAAATGTTACTTCAATGGTGATTGGTTGCCATGGGCAACTTCTGTACTGGCTCACTTCTCCACTTTTATCACTGCTTAGTACTACTTAACCCGTGTTTGAAAAATGACAGAAGTTGGTTGGTTGGTTTGTCCTTTATCTCTCTCTCCAAACTTTCATAAATCTCTCCCTAGGTCATATGGCCAGAGGAGGAATTCAAGACTAGACGTTGACCAATTGTCCCGTCAGTTACAATGACTAAGTACGCCTGTGGTTTCAGGTCCCATTGAAGGATTAGACGCAGAACAGTTTGGTTGGCCAAACAACACAAGGTACTAGACTGGATTTGGCTGACACAGTAGACCAGCATTCTTTCATGAGATTCAGGGACATTATTGCGGTTATGAGATTGAGAAGTGGGGGCCTTATGGGGGAACTGATAGGTCTGTTATTCCTTCGCAGCAGGTAGATTAAATGTGCTCTCAGGGATACTGGGGAATAGGCAGCCCAGTTTATTATCCAGGAAAGCAATCTGTCTAATGGCCCAATTGTGAAATAAAGAATACACATATATAAATGCTCTTTATTTGAGGTATACATCTTTTGACACATTCAAAATAAATGTGAATATAACTACAGCCTGTTTAATAAGTGTAGGAAATAAAAAAAATTCTTACGCTATTCAGGAAAACTTGGAACAATGATGAAAGTTCATGTAAGAAACTTGGACAACTGTAGGAATACACATGTCACAGACAGCAGACCTTCACTCCTCGAGCAAGCGACGTCTCCCATTATAACAGAATATGGGCTTCCATGTAACTTTACTAACCATATTTATGGCGATATCAGCACATATCCTGCCAGCAGGGACCAATGAATCTTCTTCCATCTGCGTTTGTTACATTTTGCTGAGACATCAGGCACCTTGTGGATTAGCAGCACTTAGTAAATGTTGCCCAGGATTCTTTGCTCAGAGACACTCACACGTGTCAGGTGTGCTTTCTTTCAGTTTGTAAAACAGCGAGCCAGTGACCGAGGAATGCGTTCCAATGCCTGGGTCAGCAGGAGAATGGGAACATTACTTTTCCAGACTTTACATTAAACCATTTTTTTTTCCGTTGCAAACAACTACGTCCTACTTTTTGAAGATGATTATTTGGGAGGAGTCTTGTTACAGAGAAAAAGCATAGCAATATTTACCATTGTAATTAAACTCTGCTTACAGAGGACAGAGGTAGCTGATGGGGGAATTGTCCTGATTGCATGTTAATTTATGAGACAGTGGCATTGTTCTTCTACTTTGTATATATCCAGCAGTTATTTCCACCAGGGTTATGCAGAATTAATAACGCAGATGAATCAGATGAATATAGCAACCAATCAGATTCTACCTATCACTTTATAGACTGTCTTAGGTAAATGATTGCTTGAAGTGGATTGATGGCATAGCTCCACTTGTCCTCTCCAGGAGGTAGAGAGATCTAGAATCTTTTTACTAAGATGCTCATTACACCAATCACAAACAGGTTGTGAAATAACGTGGAATCTTTTATTTTATAAAGTCATCCCTGCAGCAAATTATTTAATTCCAAGATGTCTGTGCTCCAGAGTGTATTTCCAAATACAAACATTATTCATTTTCAACATTCAGTTGATGTTTGCATATAAAATAAAATTGAGCAATTAAACTACAATATATTCATTTGTGAAAACTTCAACTAAGGATACAGTTCAGTTGTTCCCAAACTTTGTGCTATGGCACCCTGGTTGGTGTTCCTTTGATAGGTGGTCCAGGACCAATGCAAATTATTAATGGTCAACCTAACAGGCAAAACCAGAGGTTGTGGCTGCCAAACATAAAATATGTAGGTAATTCCCTTAATCCTGTCCCTCCACACATAACTGCACCTAAGGATGACATATAAACACAATTTACTGAATTTTAAGTTATTTTCTACATTTCTCAGACACGTTTGGCCTAGTGATGCTGGGCAAAAAAAATCTGATACTCTTTAAGGCGCTCTACACACTGGCCGATTATACTGAAAGATATGAACGATCTTGTTCATTAATGAACGAGATATCGTTCATATCTTTCAGTGTGTATGCGCCAACGTTGAATGATGCGTGGCCCCGCGTTCGTTCATCGTTGGTGCTGGCTCGTTTATGCATGTAAGCCAATATGGACAATATCGTCCCCCCGTCAGCCCATCTCCCCCCCCCCCCCCCCCCCCCCCCGCGCGCGTCGCAGGGTCGCCCGGGCACTGTGCAAAGCCTTGCGGGCTCGGTTCTATTCCCACCACTCTGTGGGTGTCGTGGACACACATGAGTGGGAATAATCCCTTGTAGTCGGCATGCCGACTGTTGGGATTTCCAGTGGTCGGGATGTAGGGTGAGGTATTGTGACCAGCGGTCTCCTGACATCCTGTTTTAATAATGGGACCATCTTTAAATATAAGTTAACTTTGTTATTGAACTGTAACAACATACAGTCTCATAGAAATAATGGCTACTAGTATAGTCACTATTACGTTTGACCTATGCACTGCAACTTCCTGGACCCCATGCTGTGAGATATAAGGCTAGCACACAGGTTAAGCTAGGCATACACCATACAATTACCTGGCAGATCATCTGCCAGATCTGGCTAGTTGGAATGAAAATCTGGTAATGGTTTCGAGCAAATGATCGACCATTTGCTTCCAAACACTGGAAAATGGGCAAAATGGATACCAACTGGTTAATTCACTGCCCCCTGACCTTCTAGCAGTCCCTGCAGCCTCCAGGGAGGTCAGCTGACAGCGCATGCGCAGAGGGACTAGTCCGCTCATACCAGAGGGGACCGCCTGGGGAAGACCTCTGCTGGACCCCAGGATACCAGATCTAATCGACGGAGAGGTGAGTATACATTAATTTGCTAGTTATTACAGCTATATATTGCTTCGAACTGATGCGATATTTAGTGATAAGTACTGTAGCAATTACTTTTACATGAATAGACCCCTAAGTATGGTTATATAGTGCTTTCTCGTTAAAAAAGCCTTTTATAGGAATATCAGTACCTACTTACTCCAAAATATATTATTATACATTTACATGTACTCTATATACGTATATATCTATTTTATTCATCACCTCCTCGCTGTAATGACAATTTGTCATGATTTAAACTAGTTGTATAAAGAGCACAATACTATAATAATAAATATTGCACTGTATAAATACCTTGATGTACCTCATTTGCAGTCACTGGAGCTAAAGCCACCTCTCCAGCTTTTTATCCAAACTGCTGCTTACTGTTTGACTGATGATCTACAGATCTTTTTGGATATTTGCCATTATCTTCCAAACTGATCACTTTCAAGGGTCGATCGCAAAATGCTTGTGGAGTGATCGATAAAGGCACTCTTGCAACCATTGCCTCTTCTATGGGGTGCGAACAGAGGTGTAGCAAGGTGTAATGGCGCCTGGAGCAAGGTATGTTTTGGCGCCCTCCCCTTTACTGAATTGGGGGCGTGGCCAACATGTGAGGGCATACTATACTTGGAAAAAAAATATTCCAAAATACTAAACTGGTGACACTTTTGTGTTGTATTATTCAGCAATACAATCCTGAAAGATAGTGTGGTGCTATAGTCTAAATGGGGTCATTATTTTTATTTTTTTAAATAGCTGGCACATGCAGACTGACAGTAACTGAAATAAATTACACTAAAGGAAATGCATATATATATATATATATATATATATATATATATATTTTATCACTGACCTGGTTTGGGATTGTTGTGGACTCGGGGTATCTTCCGAAGATCGGAAAGAGGAACCGCAACTGGGCCGCAACAGGGATGGCCGAATGTAGGTTTTCCTCATACAGGATTCGGACAGCAGGCAGGAAGCACGTGTTGGATATTGAAGATCTCCTGAAAAACAAAAACTTGAAAGGGCTGATGAATCCTCTGCAGACAGATGATAATGAACGTGGCTGGAGAACAGGAAGATTGAGAGTAGTAACCGTGACTGGAATGCACGGTGCGGAAGCCTGTGTTTGCTGGACGCACTGTAAATTAGAGGTACAGGACGCGGAAGGCACTGACTGTGCAAGGAGATACAGAAGTGCTTGGTGGCACTGAGGTGCTGGAGACACGGAGGTGCTGGAGACACGGAGGTGCTTGAGGCACGGAGGTGCTTGAGGCACGGAGGTGCTTGAGGCACGGAGGTGCTTGGAGGCACGGAGATGCTCGGAGGCACGGAGGTGCTGGAGGCACGGAGATGCTCGGAGGCACGGAGGTGCTCGGAGGCACGGAGGTGCTCGGAGGCACGGAGGTGCTCGGAGGCACGGAGATGCTCGGAGGTGTTCGGAGGCACGGAGGTGCTGGAGGCACGGAGGACTGGCGATCACCACTCCTGGGGAACTTATGATACTCAGGCACTGATGCAGTGCCTGGCACCTGAATTTATACTTCCCACCACCATCTGGTTGGTGGGAAGTGCCTGATGACGTCACCCGCCCAGACGCCAGGCCGAGCGACGGGAGCCGCCAGCGAGGACGGCCGCAGAGAGGACCAGCGCGCCCGGAGAGGTAAGTAAGGCGGACGGGGTGGCGTGACATTGTCTATATATATATATATATATATATATATAGACAGACAGCAGACGCGGCACTCCAAGTGACTTGAGAAATAACAGCTCTTACAACAGGCAGATGTATAAAGTACGACGTTTCAATGCCGCTTTATTAGGGCATTTTCCTCAGGTATAACAGATAAAATTAAAATCTTACCTTATAAAGGCAATCAATCACCCAAATGTGAGACAACGTGTGCCGGGCAGGACGCCCGCCGCTCCGTTCGGCGCAGCGGAAGTGACGACGCACTACGTCACCTCCTACTGCTGTGCTCCCCGTCACCATAGCAACATACAACAATAGGTGCATCGGACACTGGAAGCATAATAAACATATGTGATACTATCTAGACACAACATAGACAAGCGATAATAGTATGCAGCATCTACATCATAACATACCGCTAGACCAGGCATGTCCAATCTGCGGCCCTCCAGCTGTTGAGAAACTACTCATCCCAGCATGCCCTGACACAGCTTTAGCGTTCTCTTACAGCAAAATTGTGTCAGGGCATGCTGGGATATGTAGTTTCACAACAGCTGGAAAAAAAGAAGACAACTTAGCTTCCTAGGGAGCACCTTCAGTCTGATGACACTTTCAGAGGCAGAACTATGGGAGGCAACGGAGTCATCTGCCGCCGGGCTCCTACTCTGAAGGGGGGCACCTCTCCTCCCATTCTGTGACACCATTGAATGAAGTTAATTGATAGCTGCCACTGTCATTTCAGTGACCGACTTCCTCACTGGTCCCTGCACCTTACAAATCACACCCTCTTTATTATACTGAATATACACATTTTACAAGTATCACACCCAGGATTAGAAACCACAACCTATTACACTGGAAGCAGACACCTTACTGATGAAGCTGTTTGCTCCTGTATAGGAAATATGAGAATTTAACTATATGAAGATACTTCTCTGACAATTACAAGTAACTTCATATAGTTAGAATTCTCATACTTCCCGTACAGGAGCAAATAACTCCATCAGTACAGTGTCTGCTGTCAGTGTAACAGGTCATGGGTTCTAATCCTGGGTATGACTGCTAAGAAATGTGTGATTTAAAATAAAATACAATTAAATGTATAAATACAGTATATAATTTTTTTTCAGAACAATACACACACACACACACACACACACACACACACACACACACACACACACACACACACACACACACACACACACACACACACACACACACACCTTAATATAGGAAATAGGGGGGCACCAATATTTATCTTGCCTCCGGGCGACTGTGACGAACTTACGCCACTGGACACTTTTTAGAGCATGTAAAATAGAAGATAGAAAACAAACATAGGGGGTCATTCCGAGTTGTTCGCTCGTTATTTTTTTCTCGCAACGGAGCGATTAGTCGCTAATGCGCATGCGCAATGTCCGCAGTGCGACTGCGTCAAGTAAATTTGCTATGCAGTTAGGAATTTTACTCACGGCATTACGAGGTTTTTTCTTTGTTCTGGTGATCGTAATGTGATTGACAGGAAGTGGGTGTTTCTGGGCGGAAACTGGCCGTTTTATGGGTGTGTGCGAAAAAACGCTACCGTTTCTGGGAAAAACGCGGGAGTGGCTGGAGAAACGGAGGAGTGTCTGGGCGAACGCTGGGTGTGTTTGTGACGTCAAACCAGGAACGACAAGCACTGAACTGATCGCACTGGCAGAGTAAGTGTCGAGCTACTCAGAAACTGCACAGAGAAGTCTTTTCGCAATATTGCAAATCTTTCGTTCGCAATTTTGATAAGCTAAGATTCACTCCCAGTAGGCGGCGGCTTAGCGTGTGCAAAGCTGCTAAAAGCAGCTTGCGAGCGAACAACTCGGAATGACCCCCATAGTGTGTACTGTTTTCAAAAAAATACTTTTTACATAGTGTACAGAGCTTCCAAACATTAGGAACCTAGCTAGTCCCAATATATAAACACAGCAGCTCGGCAAGTTTATAAAAAATATAAACCAAGTTTAATACAAAAAAGGTCCTAAGACCAGATGCAGGTAGCACACGTACGAGATAAAAACAAATAAACAGCTTATCTGTCCGCAATTGAAAGTATCGGGTGAACAGCAAGTCCCAGTCCCGTAAACATATGTTAAAATGTCCTGAAGCAAATGCAGGTAACACACATACAAGATAAAAACATATAAACGGCTTATCTGTCCAGTGTTGGAAGTAACGGGTGAGCAGCAAGTCCCTGTACCAACGCGTTTCGTCCTGTCGCAGAGGACTTCATCATCCCCTTGTATGGGGAGTTATGTGCGCGGGGCAGGGCGGCCACACAGGGAAACGCCAATCCCGGGGATCCCAGGAATCCCGGTATTGACCATTTTTCAATCCCGATGCCCGGAATTGAAAAAATGGCCCGGGATTGGCCTCCCTAATCCCAAAGCAAACATTTGGTACCAAGGGCCTAATTCAGAGCTGATCGCTGGGCTGCTAATTTAGCTGTCCTACGTTCAGATAGTCGCCGGCCATGGGGAGTGCAAATTTGCCCGTGTAAGTGTGTGATCGCATGTGTATGCCGTGCTACAAATGTCCCTGTCAGCGGACACTTGCAAATCCGTTCGCACCACACTCGCCATCTAATCATTTTACCACTGTGTGCAGTCTGTGCGCAGCCCAAGACTTACTCCTACAGTACACTGAGAACAGGCTGATCGGGGCCAGAGCTGGCGTCACATACCTTCTCTGAAAATGCTTGGGAACGCCTGCACTTTCCCTGACACTTCCAGAAAACGGTCAGTTACCACCCACAAACGGCCTCTTCCTGTCAATCAGCTTATGAATGGCTGTGCGATTGAAATTTTCGCACCAGCCTGTCGCTGTTCGGCGATGTCTGTTGTAGTTTGCCGACGCACATGCACATTGCGGTGCATTCTCATGTGCAGTAGTTCGACAATCGCCCGCTGTGAAAACGCACAGCAGCGATCAGGTCTGGATCGGGCCCCATATTAGATTGCAGTGAGCACAACCAGCAATGCAGTGATTGGCAGGACATGAATTGAGCTATGAATTAAATTACGATACAAATTTATTCATGCCTTTAGGGTCTTAAGTACATAACAAATGGTATGGTGCCAGAACATATTGGGCGATTCTGCTGCAGTGTTTTTCTACTGCGTGTGCGTCTTATTCACACCGCACGTGCAACGTAATCGTCTGCATTACAGAGCACAGACTCTGAAATGTATTGGAAATGTATTGAGTGGTAACTGGAAATGTAAAGGCTAGAGTGTTGGACTATTTAAAATCAGAGGGGTGGGTGGGGCAGGGTGCTAAATTAGGGTGAAGGTGTCTCCTACCTTCAAAAATGTATGAATACATCAGTTACAGAGGGAAAAGGGCCCTAATTTGCACACCTTAATTAGGTAGTGAGGTGCTACTCTGCTTGAGACTTAGTAAAGTGTACAGAGGGAAAAGTACACTTTACTAAGTCTCAAGCAGAGTAGCACCTCACTACCTAATTAAGGTGTGCAAATTAGGGCCATTTTCCCTCTGTAACTGATGAATTCATTCATACATTTTTGAAGGTAGGAGACACCTTCACCCTAATTTAGCACCTTGCCCCACCCACCCCTCTGATTTTAAATAGTCGAACACTCTAGCCTTTACATTTGGAATGAGCACACTGTGGTAAGACTCCTACATTTTGTTTAATATGGCAGTCCATAATGGGGGGAATTCTCTGGGGTGCGGGGCTCCCTGTGCCTGCCGTGGCTGGGTGTCCCTCGGGCATCGCAATTTAACACTATTTCATCACTCCATGGCACTTATAGTTTGTTTTATATATATGTAACACCTTCACATAATTTTCTTTTACTCCTCACATTATTCACACATGCAGCAACAGCTGCTCCTACCTCTTTAACCCTATATTTTTAACACTCCTGCAATGCCCTGGGGTTGTCTGGCTGGGTGGCTCTGGGGTGTCCTGCCCCCCGGACCTGAACCCCTATAGTTAGTGTTAGGGACTTACCCAATGAGAGGCTACCTTGATGCGGTGGGTAAGCTCATAGCCCTGGCCAGAAATATGCTAAGTGCCTCTGGTTACTACAGGTTGAGCTAGTGTGAGATAGTGCACCTGCTACCTTTTCCCTTTGTACACTTTACTAAGTCTCAAGCAGAGTAGCACCTCACTACCTAATTAAGGTGTGCAAATTAGGGCCCTTTTCCCTCTGTAACTGATGTATTCATACATTTTTGAAGGTAGGAGACACCTTCACCCTAATTTAGCACCCTGCCCCACCCACCCCTCTGATTTTAAATAGTCCAACACTCTAGCCTTTACATTTGGAATGAGCACACTGTGGTAAGACTCCTACATTTTGTTTAATATGGCAGTCCATAATGGGGGGAATTCTCTGGGGTGCGGGGCTCCCTGTGCCTGCCGTGGCTGGGTGTCCCTGGGGCATCGCAATTTAACACTATTTCATCATTCCATTGCACTTATAGTTTGTTTTATATATATGTAACACCTTCACATAATTTTCTTTTACTCCTCACATTATTCACACATGTAGCAACAGCTGCTCCTACCTCTTTAACCCTATATTTTTATCACTCCTGCGATGCCCTGGGGTTGTCTGGCTGGGTGGCTCTGGGGTGTCCTGCCCCCCGGACCTGAACCCCTATAGTTAGTGTTAGGGACTTACCCAATGAGAGGCTACCTTGATGCGGTGGGTAAGCTCATAGCCCTGGCCAGGAATATGCTAAGTGCCTCTGGTTACTACAGGTTGAGCTAGTGTGAGATAGTGCACCTGCTACCTTTTCCCTTTGTACACTTTACTAAGTCTCAAGCAGAGTAGCACCTCACTACATAATTAAGGTGTGCAAATTAGGGCCCTTTTCCTTCTGTAACTGGTGTTGCTGAACCAATTGTGAACTCAACCGATCGTTCACATTGGGGACTTTTCTCTGATGGAGATTCTGCACCCAGCAGAAGTATGGGATCCCACAAGGTGTCACCACATTAGGAGTCCTTCCTTCACTGCTGAGTAGGCCCTCACAAAAGCGTATTGACCCTAAGTGGGTCTTTTTCAAGGAGATATCTTGTGGGATCCCGCATATCTGCGGTGCACTACTGAACACTTCCCTCCTCGTGTAGGAAAACCCCTGCTTATTTTTTTTTTCTTTTAATAAAAAGGTTTTATACTTTATACTTTCTGTTTCACTTGGATCTTGCAAATAAATTCTAGATTGATCCTCCCTGAAAGCGACTGGGAAGGTGGTCCTCATCTCATAAAAGATACGTATGCTGTGCATTATCATCATCAGGAATGTGAGTGATATGTGTGTGAGGGGGGTGGGGGCGGGGGGCAACCCTGAGTTATAGTTATCCCTTCCGGTGGTGGTCTGCTTTGTGACGTTAAAAGTTACCTCTGATACACCGGTATACCAGCCTAAGGCTGTGATGTGAATGTGTGGGGGCCAGCCCTGATAACATTTACTATCTATTTGGGTGGAGATGATAAAGAACACACTTTAAAGACAATGGCCAATATTTACTAAGAATTCGAGTTTGTCCGATTTGTGTTTTTTTTTTCTAAGTCCCAATCCGGGAATTCACTAAGCACCAGTCTCGGCAGTGTTTTGACTATTCGTAATGGTTTGATTAGCAAAGTTCAGAAATATGAATGAATAGACCATCGGTCAAACGCGGCTGTTATTTCATACATTACGGGAATTCACTATTCATTCGTATTTGGGTGTTAGTCTCTGAGTGGTCAAATGCGGTCGTATTTTTATGCGATTCGTTAAAAAAATCTGCAAAAAAATAGACCTGCTTTTTTCAGCCGTGTTTACATGTGCTGACACTTACAAATCATTCACACCTGACTTATCATGCCTATAAAAGGGACACAAACTTGTCTCATCCAAAATAATTTATTGCCTTATGTTTGCTGGAGTGAATTTGGACTTTTAAAAGTCAATACACATTTTTCAACATATATCCATTATTACACACAGTGTTAAAAGTTAAAATCTTTTTTATTTTGTGGGTTGTGCCTCAGGTTTTTAAATATGATTACTCATTTTTTATACACACAAACATGCCACAACAATAATGTCATTCATTTTGGTTATGAAAAATTATAAATGTACACAAACATATTAGGACACTTTTACACAACTCTATTGTGTTTTTCTTGTAAAGTCGTCTACAGAAGAAATGTAAACCAGTTTTAATTCACATTGTAAGTTGCATTGGTCATGGATGATTATGCCTGGCTGCCAATTATTGTGTGTGCAGGATCTGAGATTGATTGGAATCTAGAAAGAGTAATGATTAGAAAAAAAACAAGTGGTCTGGTTACTTCCTGCTAAAGACATTCTTGCTGACTGCCAATTATTGTGTGTGCAGGATCTGAGATTGATTGGAATCTAGAAAGAGTAATGATTAGAAAAAAATCAAGTGGTCTGGTTACTTCCTGCTAAAGACATTCTTGCTGGCTGCCAATTATTGTGTGTGCAGGATCTGAGATTGATTGGAATCTAGAAAGAGTAATGATTAGAAAAAAATCAAGTGGTCTGGTTACTTCCTGCTAAAGACATTCTTGCTGGCTGCCAATTATTGTGTGTGCAGGATCTGAGATTGATTGGAATCTAGAAAGAGTAATGATTAGAAAAAAAATCAAGTGGTCTGGTTACTTCCTGCTAACATCTATGTGGCTGCCTGGCAATGATTGAGTGTGCAGGATCGGAGAATGATTAGAATCTAGAAAGAGTAATGATTAGAAAAAAAAAACAAGTGGTCTGGTTACTTCCTGCTAACATCTATGTGCATCACAAACATTTCTCTCCTCCAAAAAATGGCAAAAATGGTAAAGAATAAATGTGCATACGAATTTCCTGTTGCTGTTTGCACCACTTCTAATTACTGATGTTGTTCAAATTGTCAAGGAGCTAAGTGTTATATCTTTTTTAACAAACATACACTTACAAAGTATTTTTATTTACTTCTCTGAAATAAAAAAATTGAGTTTTCAATGTTAATTGATTTTGGTTGGCTGCTTGTCCTGCCCTTTGCCTTTACCACTGTCATGTTGGCGTGCTCTGGTGGAGCGTCTTGGTGGTGATGACATTGGCGTGATATTTGGAGTAGTCGTACCAGAACTGCTGCTTGTTTGCTGATGTTGCGGAGGGATGCTGTTACCCGGACTAGAAGCAGATTTAAAAAAAAAAAACCACATTAGCTAGCCATATGTTTGATCAATTCTAACAAATCACTACACATGGAACACATGTCATTGACTGTTGCTTCCAGATATCCTGCATAGCAACATCATCACTCATAACTTAAATACATACATATGCCTGTTTGTGGCAAATGGGTCTGGTTACTTCATTGTGAAAGCAAACACATTAGTTTTCTTGTAGATCACACATACTCCACCATAAAAACACTTTGAAATCCATAATGTGTTACCTTATATTTGTATTTAAACAAACATAGTAATGTTTTCTATGTGTTTGGCCATGTTAGTTCAAACACACATGTGTTAAATTGTAAAATTACCGTACTATTTTCACAAAACAAACATGAGTTTCTGTTGCAGCATCTTACACACAATGTGCTACTGTATGGCTGAAGTGGACATACATATATTTACAGGATGTGGACAAGGCCATTTTGCTCGGATTCCATTTCATCTTTTACTGACTTCGGTAAGTATATCATATTTTGATGTGTTTGGACTTAATGCGTTTAATAAAAGTTTGATTAATATATATATTTTTTTTATTTTTACAGTTTGATACTCACAATCAAGCTGAGTGGAGTGTGGTTCACGTCTTGGAGATGTGTCCAAAATTTGGAGTGTGGGGCCCGAACATACTGTCGATAATCTTCGTGGCGGGGTAGCCTGCTGTGGTTGGCCCTGGACATCAGACCTTGCTTTCTTTGCTGCCCAATTTTTTTTTTTGCCTGTTGTGTTACTGAAGTCCAACTTCTGCTGCTCCAGACTTCTTTTGATGGACCTAGTATTGAAAGTGAAATGTTGTTATGGCCATTCCTTTACAAACATACCCTATACTACAATGGACACTTTACCTGCTTCCGCCGCGTCAACATCATCAAGTGTAATGGGAGTTACTGTCGGACAACCAGTACTGCTTTTTTCCAACACTGTAAAACCAAAATAAGAAATCATGTAATCATGCTATTGTGGATACATCCACCCATTATGCTTATAAACATTAATTAAATAAAAAGAGTGTGTTTTGCATTTTTAAAAAACATAAGGACCGTAAACCAAGAAACCACTACATAAAACAATAAAGATTGTCCAATAGCCATATGCACTATGGTAAGTGCAACAAAGGAAAACATGTACAGGACACAGACATAGGACACAAGTCAAAATACAGTCAATAACAACCAAAAGCACACACATCTTCATTTGGTAATAAAAGGTCAAATATTACATATGCAATATAGAAATTGCTCTGTGATGTGGCACTCCAAACACACATTACCACTATATGAGGCAACCAAAAATACAACACCAAAAAAAATAAAAAAAATAAAAAACAGTGTTGTGTCTGGGTACAAATACAGCCTCAAACTGAACAAACAAATAGTGTTTTTTTTGTCAAAAAAGAAAACATTCAGTAATAAGGACATTACACATGTAAGTGGTTTTAAAACCACTTTCCACTACTCCAGCCTCTAACATGACAACCACAGTTTTAACAACATTGCACATGGATAACATAAATCTCAAACCTAGTCAAAATGTAAACTTTCAAAATGTGCAAAAGGAATACATTATTGCAGGACAATTCTATGACACACCAAGTCCAAACTACACATGGAAAATATAGTGAAAAAAAAACATGACATACAATAAAGTAAGATGTTACATTGGCTTTTGTAGAAAACATAACCAAAAACAAGGTATTTGCTGACACACACTTGAAGATGGGAGTAATATGCAACGTCACATGACACACATTAGAATTAAATAAATAAAAAACATAGAATGTTAATGCAAATACACATGCCCACCATTCTTCCTGGGCCTATCTGAATCCCGGACATGGTTTGCAGAGACTACTTCAGGAGGTATTACACTCCGCATGAGCTCCTCATACTCCAGATATCTTGCAATATAGGGGCTGGCCACCACCGGCTTTTCGAGCCGACTTCGCCTCCTTGGCCATTTTGGACTTGACACGTCGCTTTATGTCATAGTACCGTTTGCGGCACGTGTCCTCCGTCCGCTTGACCACCCCCTCACTATTGACAGCAGCAACAACTTTCGCACACAACACCGTCTTCTTCCGTGTTGGCACCTTGGCGGACTCAGGGCCAAATAGCTGCCGCTGATACTTCATCAGCTCCCGCATCAATGCCACATTTTCTGCATAAGTAAACTTGACATTCCGCCCAGTCTTAGTAGTGGTGCGTGGCTGCGGAGCACTCTGACTGTCACTATCACTGTCACTTGAGGCTGCTGCAGCAACCTCACCCACCTCCTCCACCTCACTAACCTCACTCACACTCACCTCCTCCACCTGACCGACCTCCTCCCCCTCACTCACACCCTCCACCTCACCCACCAGTGAGTCACACATAATTGTGTGTCTAAACACAACAAAGAAAAATAAAAAGACAAACAACACACTCCGCAACTACCACTGCACAAATCACACACAACACACACACACACACACACACACACACACACACACACACACACACACACACACACACACACACAGTGACAAGGGACTATAAAAAAAAAAAACTTGGACCAAAAATGAGACAAAACCACAAAAAACAAGACTACAAGAATGACAAGTCTACTTTCAAACACAATACTACACTCAGAAATCGCCCAATAAACTCCTCACCAAACCAACTACTCACCAACCTCCACAGCACAACCTCCCTCCTCACCACTATCTAAACCCACGAGGTGCGGACGGTTTGGGGCGTATTTATATGGTTGCGCACAGACACTCCTACCATCTGAAACACAACCAATCACGAACGGGGAGGAAAAACGAAACAAAAAGAGAAAATGCGACCGCGGGGAAAAAAATAACCCTGCCGCGTTTAACTTAGAAAAAAAACACCAAAAAAAAACAAAAACACGTATGCAAACAACAATGACGGCTGCAAATGGGCCAAAAAAAAAAAAAACGACTGGCATCGACATCGGAAAACACGAAAAGCATAAAGTCGACTGCTTCGTAACTTGGCGCATATAGTTTCAAAAAGTTGCATGAAAATGCACCCGATACAAGACAAGTTTAAACACTACACAATCCGACACAAACACGAAAATTAGTAAATATTGGCCAATGATTGTTAACCGTCATATTTGAACCTTATTTTCTAATATGTTATGTTACAGGATTACACATTTGGTGGCGTTTGTTATATCTTAAATCTTTGTGAGAGGAAGACTATCCCATTAACAGTGGAGTACTAATTGCAGTTTGTTATTCACCTGTTACTTCTTTTTGTTTGTAAAGGGGGTACACACGGAGAGATCTGTGCTTAAAATCTAAGCAATCTGACTAGATTGCTTAGAAATTAAGCATACATATCTCAGTGTGTATGCCATAAAGCGATAGCGATGCGCAGCCCCGCGCATCGCTATCGCTGATTGTAGATTGGCCTGCATGCAGGCAAAATCTAGTACAGTCGCTTAGCACATCGCTCGTGTGTACAGAATGAGTTATTATTAATGTACTACCAGCGGGGGGTGGGGTGGGGGGCCGTTGTTATTGTTGTTAACTGGGCTGTATGTATTTACAGCCGGGGGGGGTGTGGGGGGTGACACCATTATTATTAATGTACTAACAGCCGGGGGGGGGGGGGGGAGACCATTATTATTGATGTTAACTGGGCACTTGTGTGGGTTGTATTAACAGCCGTGTGGGGGGGTTCACCAGCATACCGGCGCCGGGAGGCCGGCCGCCGGCTTACCGACAGTGTGGCGAGCGCAAATGAGCCCCTTGCGGGCTCGCTGCGCTCACCACGCTACGGGCACGGTGGCGCGCCACACTATTTTATTCTCCCTCCAGGGGGGTCGAATAAGTGTCGGTATGCTGGCTGTCGGGCTCCCGGTGCCGGTATGCTGGTCGCCGGGAGCCCGACCGCCGGCATACTGAAGACCACCCGTGTGGGGCGGAGGGGGGATGACACCATTTTCATATATGTATTTACAGCCGGGGGGGGGGGGGGGTAGGGGAAGGAAGAGGATGGGGGCTGACACCATTATCATTTATGTATTAACAGCCGGGGGGGAGGGGGGGTGACACCATTATTATTAATGTATTAACAGCCGGGGTGGGGGGGTGACACCATTATTCAGTCGGGGGGGCTTATTATTTATGTATGGACGGGGGGGGGGGGGTGCTGCAAGAATTATGTTCCACAATCATATGGGGGAGTGTGGCAGGGACGTGCAGGCAGGGGAGGCAGTACTGGCAGTGCCTCCCCTGTCATGATGATTGGAATAATAAAAAGAAGATATTTATAACGCAGAGAATGTGATAAATATCTTCATTTTTTATTTTAATCATGTTCCTAGTATCTGAGCGGCGCTACTATGGGAGAGCCGTCATGACGTCTCTCCCATAGTAGAGAGGAGCCGGCGCCCGGAGACGGAGGGCAGCGTGTGTGTATTTTTTTGTGTGTGTGTGTTTGGGGCACTGGCACAACTACAGGGGGTCACAGCGACAGGGGGCACAGCTACAAAGGGCACAATTACAGGGGTCACAGCTACAAGGGGCACAGCGACTGGGGTCACAACTACTCTGGGCACTGCTACCCCCTCATTCCTCTTCCGGGGCAGCGCATGTGTCCGGTGGCTGGGTAGGAATCTCCCCTTCCCCCTCGTTCCTCCCCCGGCTCCGTCCTCCCAGCCAGTAGCAGCACTCCCCCCTGTCTGTGCTAACGTCCTCCCACATCAGTGATTGCATAATATTCATTAATTTCTCTCTATTTCTCTCTATCTCTCTCCTCCTGTGGATTACTTCGTTTGTCAGTGTAATTTTAATTTTTACAGGTGCCCCTATTGGATTCTACTGGACAAGTGGACGTGACCGGCGTGGGATGTAGGTAAGTAATCTGTCTCTCATTTTTACAGGTACCCCTATTGGATTCTCGTGTGTACAGAATGAGTGGACGTGACCGGCGTGGGATGTAGGTAAGTATGTGTGAGTGTGTAAGTGTGTTTTTAATAAATTTTTACTTTCACGGTGTGTGTGTTGTGTTTTTATTTGGGTATTTTTGTTGTTGTAGAACTACAGGTACCAGCGGGCCCGTTATTTCCCTGCATGCTGGTACTTGAGGTTCTCCAAGTACCAGCAAGCGGGGGAGGCTTGCTGGGCCTTGTAGTTCCACAACAAAAAACAATATTCTTTATTTTTTACATACTCATGGCTATCAGCCCTGCACCCACCGCCCAGGGGTGCTGGGGACAGCCTTGGGCTTCACCCCTGGCCCTTGGGTGCCTGGAGGGGGGGACCCCTTGATTTAAGGGGTCCCCACTCCTCCAGGGAACCCCGGCCAGGTGTGACTAGTTGGGGGGGTAATGCCACGGCCGCAGGGACCTACATAAATGTGTCCCCCGGCTGTGGCATTATGTCCCTGGCTAGTGGAGCCCGGTGCTGGTTTTAAAAATACTGGGGACCCCTACATCTTTTGTCCCCCGTATTTTTGGAACCAGGACCGGACTAAGAGCCCGGTGCTGGTTGTCTAAATACGGGGAACCCCTGTCCAATTTTTCCCCCAGTATTTAAACAACCAGGATCGGCTCAAAGAGCCCGAGGCTGGTTATACTTAGGAGGGGGGACCTCACGCATTTTTTTTTTTAACCCATTCAGACCCTTCAGACAATGCTACTACTGGGGGGTCATTACGTATAAGGAAGATACTACTACTTGGGGGGAGCATTATGTATAGGATGCTACTATTACTTGGGGGGCATTACATATAACAATAATACTACTACTTGGGGGGCCTTACGTATAAGGACGCTACTACTACTGGGGGTGCACTATGTATAAGGATGCTACTACTAATGGGGGGCATTATGCATAGGGAAGCTACTACTACTGGGGTGCATTACATATAAGGACGCTACTACTACTTGTGGGGCATTACATATAACAATAATACTACTACTTGGGGGGCCTTACGTATAAGGACGCTACTACTACTGGGGGTGCACTATGTATAAGGATGCTACTACTAATGGGGGGGCATTATGCATAGGGATGCTACTACTACTGGGGTGCATTACATATAAGGACGCTACTACTACTTGTGGGGCATTACGTATATGATGAATAAGATTGTGCTACATTGTGGCGTAATTTGGAATGGGGGTACTATTGTGTGGCTATGCCCCTTACTTGTGAGACCACACCCCTTTTCCCGGTGCGCGCCAAAGGAATATGGGAGGGCGCAAATTTATAGTTTGCAGGGGGGGCGCCGAACACCCTAGCACCGGCCCTGGGTGGAGGGCTGGGTCAGTTGATGGTGGGCGAGTTTGTAAGCCATTGGCGGTGGCAGCGGGCATCGGCACAGGGGCAGTAGCGGGCATTGGCTTGGCGGCAGTAGGGGGTCATCGGCAGGATTCGGCGAACATTATGGCTGTAGTGCCTCACCAGCCACTGACCTCGCCACACGCCACTGGAGTGTGGGCTGTATTAACAGCCGGGTGGGGGGGGGAGGTTGTTATTAATTATGTTTTTATGAGGCTGTCCTGTGTATCGAGCGATACATATATGGGGGAGTGTGATGCGGCTGCTGATAGCGGTCTAGGAGAAGATGGATGTATCCGTATGATTAAATAGGCTGTATTAACAGCAGGGGGGATGGGGGGTGGTGTTATTATGTTTGCTATGAGGCTGTATTAACAGCGGGGAGGGATGGGGGGTCTTATGTTTTTATGGTGCTTAATGTGCTTTGAAGTTGTATTAGCAGGCGGGGGGGGGGGATAGCGGGTGTTACTATATGTTTGTGGTGCTTAAGTGGCTTTACCTGGTTGCAATGTGTGTATAAGCGGCTTTACCTGGCGCAGCGTGTGTATAAGCACCATTTCCTGGCGCAACACGTGTATAAGCGGCATGGTTTTTTTAATGTGAGGGTCAATATATTTTATTAAAGTTTTTGCTTGCTTGTTATTTAAATAGTGTTGTTTTATTTTTCTCACAGCAATGGCTTCTTACATGGACCGGGAGTTCACAACTGGATTCATTGATGTGTATCAGGCCAGGGAATGTCTGTGGAAGGTCCGTAGCAAGGATTTTTCAAACAGACAGAAGAAGGATTAGGCCTACAGACAATTGGTGGAGTACAGCAAAGCCCATAACAGTGATGCTGATCTACTTTGGGCGAAGAAGAAGATAGCAAACTTGCGGACGGTGTTCAAGAAGGAACACACACGCGTGATCGAGTCTCAACGTTCAGGAGCCGGAACTGATGATGTTTACCAGCCGACGCTATGGTATTATGAACAGATGAAGTTCCTTTTGGAGAGAGAGGCGAAATTACATGGACAGGGTAGCCTGGATAAAGAGTCTCCTAAGACGCCAGAGGAATAGGGGACCCTTAATCCGGTAAGTTAAAACACTTTAAAATGTTCAACTTTATCATTGTTTAATCAACGCCCTAATGTTTTATTTGCTTTTTTTTTTTACAGGAATCTACCCCGGAGGTAATGAACACTTCCGCAACAGAGGCAACAGAACTGGAGCTCAGTGGTGAGGAGTCAGCACCATCTCGGTCAACAGCACCACCAAGGCGGAGACAAAAGAATTCATCATTGAGTTCCGATTCTGCATCCACCAGCACAGTTCAATTTATCCAGCGGGCAGAGGAAATGCTTAATAGGCCACCAGACTTCTATCGTCAATTTTCAAACACGATAGAATCTCAGATACGTGTAATGCCCGAAACTGTTTTTAGAACTTTCAGGCGCATAGTATTTGATGTATTGAGAAGGGCCGAGGATAATGACCTATCTGATAACCTGGATCTAATGTCAAATCCTATGCGGTGCGCACGAAATGCCCCACAGTCCCAGTATCCTTATCCCCAACCATACTATTATCTGCCGGGTAATCCTCCGCCACAGCGCCCTTTTTTTTCGCCGGGACCCCCACCAACACCCACTCTGCCCACTCCTCCCACCAGCACTTTGTCCACTGGATTGTACTCAGCAATGCTGAGTACACAGCTCCCTCCAGAGGACGAGGCTACTTTTTTCAATTATTAAATTATAATTTTTTAAATTAGTTTTTTAGTTTCCGTTGGACAAATTGTTCCATGTTTCCTCGACTCTTTTATGTTGTTCATAGTTACCATAGTGTCGGTTTTTTGTCCTGGACTTTTGAACGTTGGGATATTGGTCATTCTTATCGATGAATCCAGTTGCATAAGTGTTAAAAATTAATATATTTTTATAAGTAAATTATTTTAAAAACAAAAAAGAAGTGTTGTGTATTTTTTATGGTTTATCATTATATTTTTAATTTTTGGGGGAGTTATGATAGGAATGCTGTTGGACCAAATTTGTCCTCACTTATCCCCCCTTAAAAAAAAATTTTTTAAGGGGAGATAAGTGAGGACAATCCTACCTTCAAGGTACTGTTAAAGGGGACATTTATTACAGAGGGATGCGGTTAAGATCTCTGCGTCGGGTTCCCAATAGCCAAAATCCTGACATATTCTCCCCCTGTGGGTGTCCATGACACCCATAGAGGGAGACTAAAAATTTGGCAAGCAAAGCGAGCCACAAGGGGCTTCTTTGCGCTCGAGCCGCTGCCGGCATTCCGGTGGCCGCCATCCCGACGTTGGGATTATGACTGTCGGGATGCCTGCTGCCGGGATATCATACTGATTCCCAGGGCCAGTGCTATGGTGTCCGGCGCCCTCCTGCAAACTGTAAATTTGCGCCCCTCCCTCAGACACAGAGGTGATACAGTGACTGGGACGGAACACAGGGGTGATGGCACACACAGGTATGCCTGACTTGGTTCACACTGTTGGATCCCATTAGTCCTCACTTATCCACCACAAAAAACGACGCAGTCGTGAAGTGTCCTGGGTATACCTGACCCCAGAGCTCCTCATGGCTACGTTGTTTTTTAATATACATGCAAAACACACACAGGTACATACTCTGACAACAGAAGTTTAAAACAAGATACATTTTTATTTTGGAAATAAATAAAAAAAATACAATAAAATATAAAACCAATCAAGCATACTCCACAACAGAAAAAGACACACCCTCCCCTCCCCTATAATACCAACCCACTATTTAAAAAGGTCTTTTTTTTGTTTAGAAAAAGACACACTCTCCCCACCCCCCTCCCTATAATACCAACCCACTATTTAAATAGGTCTTTTTTTTTGTTTAGCACAGATTGCTCAGCACAGATTGCTCAACACAGATCTCACGTGTGTATGGGAGATCTAGACACCGGGATGTTCAAGGGACATCTCCCGTGCTAAATTGCTCAGAACACATCTCTTGCAGAAATCTCTCTGTGAGTATGGGCCTTAAGGCTTTAATCTCGGAGCTGTGGTGGAGCTCCTTGTGTCAGAGTGTATAGGCTGCATTGGTTTTTGCACACTGAAAGATACACTGGTATTTCTTGTATAGATGTCTCTTTGTGCAACTCAGAATCCCCCCTTAAGTTTAGTATGTTTCCAGCTATAGGGTTGGGATTTGTAGAAGTAGTAGTTATTCCCTTAAAATAGATAAATCCTCCTATTTCTTAATGTTTCCAAGGGCTGAATGTAATAACCTCTGAACTGCCAGAGGTGCGGACTTTCTGTGAGCCTGCCCGTTTTTCTAAAGCGGCAGGTTGGTTTTGTTTTGTAAATGATTTCTGCTATTAAAAAAATGGGCAGATTCGCACAAAGGGGGCTATTTAGAGTTGATCGCAGTGTCACAAACGGATGATTTTTGGAACACTGTGCACGTGCCATGGCAGCAGTGCACATGCGCGACCAATCATTATGCGATCGCATCCTGGAAGGATGCAATTGCATTATGATTGACAGGTGGCGGGCATCCGGGGGTGGCGACGCAGTGTTCAGGGGGAGGGCAGCAGGAAATGCAGATGGAACCTCCTGCATGGCTGCATAGGTAGGTGTCAACCTCTGCTTGAGGTTTTTGCGATGCAATCACAATTGAATTGCGAATGCATCGCTGGGAGGCGCTACACATGCTGGGCGGCCGTACCCTGCGCTGGGAGGCCCCCAGCATGGGATTTTAGGGGTCGCAGACTTTGCTAAGATAGCAAAATCTGCAAACAACTTTAAATAACCTCCAAAGTCCCGCACCACCGGCAACTCATAGGCTATTATATTTAGGTGGTAATTCCGAGTTGTTCGCTCGCTAGCAGTTATTAGCAGCTGTGCAAACGCTATGCCGCCTCCCACTGGGAGTGTATTTTAGCTTAGCAGAAGTACGAACGAAAGGATCGCAGAGCAGCGTCAAACTTTTTTTGTGCAGTTTCAGAGTAGCTTCAGACCTACTCAGCGCTTGTGATCACTTCAGACTGTTCAGTTCCTGTTTTGACGTCATGAACACGCCCTGCGTTCGCCCAGCCACGCCTGCGTTTTTGCTGGCACGCCTGCGTTTTTCCGAACACTCCCTGAAAACGGTCAGTTGACACACAGAAACGCCCTCTTCCTGTCAATCACTCTGCGGCCAGCAGTGCGACTGAAAAGCTTCGCTAGACCTTGTGTGAAACTACATCGTTCGTTGCACTAGTACGACGCGCGTGCGCATTGCGCCGCATACGCATGCACAGAAGTGCCGTTTTTTTGTCTCATCGCTGCAGAGCAAACGAATGCAGCTAGCGAACAACTCGTAATGACCACCTTATCCCCAAATGTTACTTATGGGTGCCATGTTATATATTAAAGTAATGACTTTGGCTGAAATACGTATTGGATTTAATGCAACATACATTTGTATTGTTTTATATTAGACGACTGATAAGAAAAAAAAAGTTGCAAAATTCGCAGTTAAAAGAAAACCAGGATTTAATAATGTCTGCGCTGTGAGCAGGTTGCACTGAAAAATCACACAAGAGAGAAAGGGGCGTCATTTGTACTGTTTTCCAAATCTAGCCATGGAATAATTTTTTTCCTGAATAATAGGATCTCACTAATTAAACGATAGCTTCCAGAATCTCAGCTACTGAAACATATATACGTGTAGTTATAATACAATTCCAAGAACAAGATGTGGTTTTGTTTATATGGTGACTCTTTTATAAGGAACAGCTGTGATTCCTATAAGGAAGTAAGACAACCTTTATGGGGAGGAATAAAAGGATTAAATTATGTCAAAAGCCATGTGGGGAAATAATCACATATTGTTATGAATATCTCCCAAACAAGGACAGTTTGGCTGTTAAACGTAGGAATCTTTGCCTGAAATAATAGTGCCATAGGTGAAACAGGACTGGCGGTATTTTGTTTCCTAGCTAATGGCAGTGGGCGCCAGAAGGT
The DNA here is from genome assembly GCF_028390025.1 of Pseudophryne corroboree. Classification (NCBI taxonomy): domain Eukaryota; kingdom Metazoa; phylum Chordata; class Amphibia; order Anura; family Myobatrachidae; genus Pseudophryne; species Pseudophryne corroboree. The sequence continues at coordinate 177,468,854 of NC_086448.1, forward strand.
TTTTAAGGTTTATATCACACATGCAATTAAAGCACTTATTCATAGTATGGGCTGGAGATTTGGAAGAAACCACTGCATATAGAGTATAATGGGTTGCTCTTTCTCCATTCATTATAATGCGCCAGCGCTGTAGCAGATAGGCACCTCCTTTATTCAGCCATGTGACATGACCTCTGAAGTGAAACTGCTGAGCAATTGTAGACCGCTTTGGTTTGCTTTATCATGTTATGATCCACAAAAATCATTAGTAGAAGACACTATACTACAATGTGCTACAGTATATCTGATCTTTTATATAATAATCACTAATGACATCAATGATAAGAATCTTAACACTAATCTACCACCTAGTGTACTAGGGCTAGGTGGAAGAACACAATCACCATTAAAGGGACATAAGCATGGATTTACAAACATACTATAGTCTTATATGTTCAGCTGAAAGAACATAATACAACAGAGTGGTGCTAATCTGTGACAGCAGAAATGAATGTAGTTTGCTGCAATAGGTGATCACAGACACACAGGCTGGATGTGCATAGAAACAGGACTAGGTATGACTTGAACCTGCAGGTTGAATCCACAGGAAATTGCTGGAACAGGATATAGACTTAAGGTGACAGAGAAGGTAACCTGGAGGGTCTAGGCAAGGCTAGGATACTGAGCTGCAATAAACACAGGTACAGGGCAGAATCCAGCAGGGCACGGGAGCAGGACTGGCAGGAACAGTACACTGAAGACTAAGTCAGGATGCAGGACTAGGGCAGAGGCTAAAGTACAGGAACAGACAGGCAGACTGGGAACTGTACAGGGTACAGTGACCATGTGATGAGATCACTAGGTGCAGTAACTAGGAAATATCACCGGCAACAGGAACTAGCTAGGATCCCTAATAAAAGGAAGAGAGATCAATCACAGGAGTCATCAGGCTGGAGTCAGGTAACAAGGCATTCCAAACAGGTGTGCTGCTGCAGGTAACAGCCAGCATCCTAGTTGCTAGGAGACAGTCAGAATACATACAGGAATGATGGTGGAAGTCGTATCTATCAGACTCCCTCTTGAACTCCACTACTTTTTTATTGGACTGCTCTAGTAGCATGCATATATTTACAACAATGTCCAGTGTTAATTCCTTTTCATGTAGTAAATGTGCATGAGTAACATCATTATAAGTCCCACACATAATCCTGTCCCAGATGAGGTCAGTTGCTAATGCACCAATAGCATACATCTTTGCTAACATTTTCAATCTTGTATCGTATGACTGGATACTCTCAGATTGGCTCTGCACAGCAGTGTTAAAAGCAAGTCTGTCCATCATAAAAATTTTAGGGGCAGATTTAACAATGAGTGATATTCTTGTTATCACTCGTTACTAATCTTAAATGGTGCTCAAACTCATGTCAGCAGCTGATTGGGTGGCACATCATTTAAGATTAGTAAGGAGTAATAACAAGAACATAATTTCTTGTTAAACCTGCCCCTATATTGGTAAGCATACCTCATCAAAAGTATTTATTAGTATGTCTGGATCTTCCTGATACTCCTCTCCAAATATAAAAATGTGTCTACTTTGTCAACAGCTTGAGCACCAGCTAGGTTTAATTGGTATATGACTTATCCGAGAGTCTGGCGCAGATTGGAGGAAGTGTATTTAGGGGGTCATTCAGATCTGATTGCTGCTGTGTGTTGTTGTACAGCAGGCGATCAGGTCATAACAGCGTATGCACCACAATGCGCATGCTTGTAGGACAACAACAACGGGTAATGCTGGTCAGCGATGGGATGGTGCAAAAAAATCCGTTCGCACGGGCGTGCGCAAGGTGATTGATAGGAGGAAACCATTTGTGGGTGGTAATTGACCGTTTACTGGGAGTGTTCGGGAAAACGCAGGCATGCCCAAGCGTTTTCAGTGAGGGTGTCTGACGTCGGTTCCGTCCCCGATCAGCCTGATTCTGTCGCACTGGAAGAGTAAGTCCTAGGCTGCGCAGAGACTGCACACACAGAATTTTAGCAGCTCAGCGTACACATAGCATTGCACACTTGCACGGCGAAAATACACTCCCACTGTAGGCAGCGACCATCTGAACGCAGGACATCAAAAAACGCAGCCCAGTGATCAGATCTGAATGACATCCTTAGTTTAGTACTTACCTTAAGTGTAACTATTGGGAATGACCTGATCTCTTATTGTGGGATTTAGATGGTTCCTATAGGAACCCAGAGCCAGCCCTAGGCATACGCAAATGCCTAGGGCAGTTGGTATGCCTAGGGCAGGCATGTCCAAACTGCGGCCCTCCAGCTGTTGTGAAACTACGTATCCCAGCATGCCCTGACACCATTTTGCTGTCTGAAAATGCTATAGCTGTTTCAAGGCATGCTTGGAGGTGTAGTTTCTCAACAGCTGGAGGGCCGCAGTTTGGACATGCCTGGCCTAGGGGCACAAGCAGATTCTGCTGATTAAAATTATATTCGGAATGCCTATATTTTGTATGTGACTGCAGCTGTATCTGCATACGAAATGCTATGTTACGCTGTATTCCTGGAAATCACTGTAATGTAGCATTTCGTATGCAGATACAGCCACAGTCGCACACAGAATATAGGCATGTCACATATAATTTTAATCATCAGAAGCTGCGTGTGCATCCTAGCCAATAGTAATGCAAATAAGATGCATTTTCATCTAAAAAAAGTGCCTGACGTTAGCAGAGCTGCCAGCTGACTCATGCTAGGAATCTCCTGCGGCATGGCATATTGAGGCAAGATGTATGAGGACACATCTGTATCCAAGCAGAGGCAGAGGTCACAATGTTAGTGGCCATGTGAGTGCTGTGTTCAGGTGGGTTGGTTGTGCAGTAGTGTTCGGCATTTGTGTAAGGGGCATTATGTGTATAAGGGCATTAATAAAGGTTGGCATAATGTGTAAGGCGCATTATGTTTATAAGAACATTTATAATGTGTGTCATATGTGAAAGGGGCATTACTGTGTGGTATTATGAGTATAAATGCATTACTAATGTGTGGCCATATGTGTATTAAGTGCTCTACTGTGTGGCATAATGTATAGAAAGGGCACTACTGTGTGGTTTTATGTGAATAAAGAGCAATAAGGTGTGGTGTAATGTGAATAAGGATCAATTCAGTGTGATGCAATGTGAATAAGGGGCACTACTGTGAGGAGTAAGGTATATAATGTAAAGTGGTACTACTGTGTGATATAACGTGCATAAGGGAGACTTATCACATGATAAAATGTGACAAAAGTTGCACCACTGTAATATGGCGTAATATGAATTGGGGGTACTATTGTGTGGCCATGCCCCTTCTCAGCAAGAACACGCCTCTTTGTGAGCTATGTGATGAATGTGCGCACTGTTCCTATTTAAAATATATGGTGTAGGAGCACCAAAATGAGGATTGCTATGGGCGAGGGGTGATAGTGCTGTGAAAGGGGTGCAGGTGGTCAGAGAGGTCAGAGGCAGAACTAGCGGCAGTGCTAGGGGGCACCAGACAAAATCTTGCCTAGGGCATCATATTGGTTGGGGCCGGCTCTGTAGGAACCCATCTGTACAGTTACACCTAAGATACATACATACTAAATAAATGCTCTCCAGTCTACCACAATGTTTCTAGCCTCTCCTAGAGCTAACAGGAATATTGCGTGATCACAGTTGACCTTAACATGCCCCTCAGTATCAGTCACATGACAGTAACATGTCCCTTAACATTACCCCCCATTGACTCTACGTGGATTCAAGCAGTTAGCTTATATAGATGTTAGAGAAGACCCGCACCAGCACAGAGAGTCACACCCATTTCACTCCTATGTCATTTATTAAATGAGGAGGTATGGCAGATTACTTTGCCATACAGAAGATGTCTTGTTCCTATCAAGAAAAGAGAAGCATTGTAAGTGACAAAGGTAGAGGGAGGCATGTACACAATATAAACACTTTAGAAGGCCAAAGATATATACATTATGAGGAAAAGACAATGGGAAAACGCTTGGATTTGTACGACACTATCACTCAAAAATGTAAACAATTTCTAGACTCTATCATATCTGGGGTGTAAGAGGTATGTGACCACATTCAGGGCCGTTGAGACAGCCACAGGGCCCAGGTATTGAAGGAGGCGTGACCAAATGCGAGATGTGTGTCCATGCCCCCTCCTGAAAAAAAACAAAGAACAAAGAAAAAAACAAAGAAAAAAACAAAGAAAAATCCTATGCTCAGCACCAGGAAACACACACAGCAAAGAAGGAAATTGGTCCCCCTCAGCAGCTGGTAAGGGGCCCCACTGGGCCCCTTCAACAGTCCCGGGAAATGAGTACACACTCCCCCCCCCCCCCCCCCCACCCCGGCCGCCCCTGACCATAAAGTTTAAAAATAAGGTAAAGAAATTGATAGAAACTCTGCACTCAGCCATTGCACCATGATCACACGTTATATCCTATATAATACTACAGAACCTTAGTCGCACATAGGGCCTAATTAAGCTTGAGTTGTAGTTTTGCAAAAAAATCACAAAACTACAACTCGGTTCTAACATGCAGGGGGCCGCCCAGCACGGGGCAAGACCGCCCCGCATGCCAGGTCTTGCTCACCTGCTAATATGCAAGAATATTGCTATACAGCGATGCACTCGCATGATTAAGGTAGCTCCCTGCCTATGCAGCCTAGCTTTTTCGGTCACAGCAGCTGCGGCGGCCCGCCCAAGCAATGGTGTGGACATGCCTGCACTGTCCAGACTGCGCCCCTTAAATAGAGCATCGACACCCACAAAACGCACCATCGACGCCCCAATCCCACCTGCCTCGAGGCCTTAGACTGCGATCGCAGTTTAAGACCTTGCACATGCGCACACTGGTGTGCGCGCATGTGCAGAAGTGCTGAAATCGCCAAATAGCGATTTTAGCACTTTTGTGGGGCTTACTGAATTAGGCCCATAGTGCAATGTATGTTACATAATTTTATGTGGTCACAGTGGAGTCGGTGCGGGTATAGTTGGTCAGCAAGAGTTTTAGGTAATGAGAACAGGAGGACAGAGGGTCCTGCTCATTAGAATGTACAATCCAATGGGAAGGTCTCAGACACACTTAAACATTGCACGCGTTTGTACAGATTTTACCACACAATGGATGTTTATTTTGAATGTGTTCATCCTTCCAGCTGACTCCGTACTACATATTTTTTTGTTAAAGCTTCAACTTGATTGCCTCATAATAAGGCATATTGATTAAATATAGGGTTGTACTTAATGCTTTTGTGTACCCAACACAAATGTGTGTTTTGGGGACATATGCTACAAATATTCTGTAATAAATATGCCCATAAGCAGGGTGCAAAAATTGTAATGAAAACATATACTGTAACCCTTCTATCCTTCTCAGGGTGTTGTGTGAGAGTGTGTAATGCCCCTTGTGAGGTATGGGCTGTGTAATGCCTAGTGGCAAAGACCAGAGTGGAGACTGAGGGCTCCTAATGGATCCCTTGTCACAATCCGAAACTCCTTCCTCTAAAATGGAATAGGGTTCAGCAGCTAACATCATCTGATGAGGGAGTCAGTTCCTGCAATGAGGCTTGATGAATAGTCATCCTCATACTACTACTGTATGGGAACCATGATATCTCCTGCATTGCAACTTTACTGAATGGGTCCATAACTGCTGTGTCTTCATGTTTAATGGACCCATTCAAGTTAATGAATAGGCTACATACTGCTCCAGTAGAGTATTACACTGAACCATGGCAATATGTATATCATAGTTACTCATTGTATGAAACTCACTTATTTATTGGGCGCCTTCTTCTTATGCATCGAGGATTTGTGGTACAGAAAAGAAAATGTAATACATTTTAGAAGGAAAATAGAATGTAACCACCAATACAAGCAACTTCCGAAATGTTACAGCTTTATTACGTTGCATTTAAAAGATAACAATATGGATAAAAAGGTTACAGATGCCATCAGCAGACTAGGGTAAGCAGTGGTGTGGAGTGTGAGCGGTGGCTAGTCAGTGGCTAACTATCACCCCCGCAGTCACTGCGGAGGCGCAGGGCTGCGGGGGGCGCAGGCCCGCCACTGATTCAGAGCAGATTGACATGCGGACTAACCGTCCGCATGTCTATCTGCTAAATGTCCCTCCCAAAATGGTCGCCGCCATGAAGGAGACATGCTAGAGGTCATACATGACTTCTAGCGTCTAGGAAGTGCCGGGAGCCGCGGGAACGCATAGCACTGGCCGCGGTCACGGCACACTGCAGTGGCAGATTGGGAGCAGGAGCCGCGGTAATGCTCTTTGTACGCTGCCCGCACAAAGAGTTAATTGCAGTCTTCCAGTTCAGTCCCCTTAGCTCCGCCTCCCTCACCCCAGCTTCTGCGATCCTCCTCACCTTGTCAGTGCTGCTGCTGAGTGCCGGGCTTCGAGTGTGGAGCCCGGCCGGTGAGTTTACAGTGTGGGGGAAGGCAGCAGGAGGGGGACAGCAGCTTTTGGGTGAGCACTTGGAATGTGGGACAACGGCCGTGTGAGTGTGTGCGGGGGTGGGTGGTAACAAACTGCTGGGTAAGTGCTTGGGGGGGGCGTGGGGGCAAAAAAAGTAAAATTATCCTTATAATGACCAATAAACAAAGTATTTTTGTTTGCCATCATCTTATTTAAATGAAGACACAGGATGAATAAATTATTGTAATATATTGTGTTAATAAATGACAATAAATTATTTATCCTGTGTCTTTATTTAAATAAGATGATGGTAAACAAGAAGTCATTATGTTTATTGGTCACCTCCTGCTACATTAATAGTTTAATCCCCTAAATAATTTAATCCCCCGAACCATCACCAGAGCCCACCCGCTCGACAGATGCCACCCCCATTAGGGCTGCTTCTAGAAATTCCCCAGGCTGGTTTTCCAACCCGATCCGCCACTACCCCCCTGGCATCCCTGGTAGAGAGAGCATGAAAACCTCATGGCAACGAGCATTATACCCTGGAAACACGCATGAAATCCAGCTCATGAAACCCCTGGCAACAAGCATTACCCCCTGGCAACGAGCTTGATACCTAGCGCATGAAACCTCTGGCAATGAGCATAACACCCAGTGCATGAAACCCCTGGCAACAAGCATGACACCCTGAGCATGAAAACCCCTGGCACCGTGCATGGAACCAAGATCATGAAATCCTTGGCAATGATCAGGTAATTTAAAAGTAATTAGAAGCCTTACTGTAGGGCTTAATGTGTAACAGGCATTGCAGTGTGGCATAATGTATAACGGGCATTGCGATGTGTGCCATAATGTATAACGGGCATTGCGATGTTTGGCATAATGTATCATGGACATTGTGGTATGTGGTATAATGTCTCAGTGACATTGCAGTGTGTGGCATAATATATAGGCCCTCATTCCGAGTTGATCGCTCACTAGCTGCTTTTAGCAGCAGTGCAAACGCTAGGCCACCGCCCTCTGGGAGTGTATCTTAGCTTAGCAGAATAGCGAACGAAAGGTTAGCAGAACTGCACAAAATGTTTTTCATGCAGTTTCAGAGTGGCTCAGAACCTACTCCTAGATTGCGATCGCTGCAGTCTGTTTAGTTCCTGGTTTGACGTCACAAACACGCCCTGCGTTCGGCCAGCCACTCCCCTGTTTCTCCAGCCACTCCTGCATTTTAGCCTGACACGCCTGCGTTTTTTAGTACACTCCCGGAAAACGCTCAGTTACCACCCAGAAACACCCACTTCCTGTCAATCAGTCACCGATCATCACAGCGACAGAAAGGCGTTGTTCGCCCCTATGTAAAATTGCTTCGTTTTGTGTGAAATTACTTGGCGCGTGTGCCCTGCGGCCCATACGCATGCGCAGAACAGCCGGTTTTTAGCCTGATCGCTATGCTGCGAAAAACGACAGCGAGCGATCAACTCGGAATGATCCCCATAATGGGCATTGCGGTGAGTGTCCATAATGTGTCACAGGCATGACTGTGTGTGGTATACTGTATCACGGGCATTGTATGTGGTATAATGTCTCAAGGGCATAGCAGTGTGTAGCATAATGTATAATGGGCATTGCGATGCATGGCATAATGTGTAGCTGGCATTACAGTGTGTGTCATAATGTATCACAGGCATTATGGTGTGTGGTATAATGTCTTAGGAGCATTGCAGTGTGTGGTTTAATTTATAACTGGCATTGTGGTGTGTGGCATAATGTGTCACAGGAATTACGATGTTTTGGGGGTATAATGGTGTGTGGCATAATGTTTAAGGGCCATTGCAGTGTGTGGCATAATGTGTAAGGGGCATTACTATAAGGAGTTAAAATAACAAATAATGTTAAGGGCAAGAATCAGGATTATTTTTTTTCCTGTGGTGGCCAATGTCTCGGTGTGTAGGTTGCAAAACTGGGGTATAAGGTAGTCTTTTCCTGCAATGTGATGCCCCTTCAGTGAAGCCACACCCCTTTTCTGGCATGCGCCTCCCAAACATTATTATCTCATTGCATACATTAGATAGAATATTGGACACAGTGACCACTGGGCGTGCAGGTACTTTCCCCCCAATGCTTTCCCCGGCCGCAGTTTCCCATGGACCCTTATCCTTACTCTCTGTCTCTCCTAGTCCTGACTCCTTTCCCTCTGTCCCCAGCTGCAAATGTCAGCCTCAGGATATGCCATAGCCAATTACTGTATAGATTTCACTCAGCCACAGAACAAAAATAGATACTGTAGTATGTCGGATGACCATGCTCCTGGATACGTTTATGGGCCAGAAAATCAACAACTTTCCTGGACTTGTTAGCAGGTGTATTGTCGTGATGAAGAAGGGCACCACGAGCATGAGTTATTGGATGGCATCTGGAAATGGCTTCCAGCAATTGCGGCAGTCATTGGTTGGCATGCCAGTCCCCAATAACAGTGCATTGCTACACAAGTGGTATGGTGACTATCTGCTTGGCCATGCTGCGCTGACATCGGAACCTCTGCAGTGGCACACCTCCAACTGGGGTACAACTGAGAAGACTGTTGTTAGGTCTCCTTCTTCATTTGAGTCAGCTGATGGGGCACTAAGTGTGCAGAAACCTTGCACAGGCCAAGCTGTCCGTGGAGTACCAAGTAGATGGATCTATTTCTCTAACTGGGCCACGGTCACCATAGCATTCCACCACAACTGTGGCCCGCATGACAGCAATGTTGTCCTCGGTGATGGCGGACATAGGTCGGCTGCAGCTCTCCTGACCTTCCAGGGACCGTCTCCCGCACAAAATTTAGCAAACCACTCAAACACAGTGGTTCAGAATGGTGCCTCCTCCCCAAAAACAGCTTGCAATTGGACAAAACTTTCCTGCTGTCGCAGACCACTTTTGTAGTTGTAGAAGATAATGGCTCTCTAGTGGCCTCTGTTGAGCTCCATAACAGTTTGTGAAGGAAGTGAACATGCTGACTTCTTCGGTGTGCATTGCTGCTTATATACAGTTCTGTGCCTTGATATTTCATAAAAAGTTTTGTCAGAGAATACAGCTCACAACCAGCCAGATTGCGTCTACTCTATCTGTGCACTGCACATCTGGGAACTTATTGCAAGTGTGTGTCTTACCTTCTTGATTAACTTCAGTACATTTCTCCTAGAGCACTATTCAACCGAACTAGGAACTCTCTGACAAAAGAAATCAGGCTAGCAAAAAAGCGGTTCTCGGACAAGCTGACAAACGATCTCTCCACCAATTACCCCGTATCTGTATGGAAAGGAATGCAATCCATAACCAACTACAAGAAAACATTGAAGTCCACCACCATGCACCAAGACCTAGCAGACGAGCTGAACCACTTTTATTGCAGGTTCACAAAAGAAGTCCCCTGCGACCCAAACAATCACCTCTATGATGCCCCGAACACCGACAGCCAACTCCAGGCACTGCAAGTAACCCAAGAAGAGGTGGAGGCACTGTTCAAAAGGGCCAAACCCATGAAAGCTCCAGGTCCTGATGGAGTGTCAACATCTGCCCCGAGAGCATGTGCGGGTCAGCTCGCCCCCATATTCACCAAGATCTTCTACAAATCGCTGGACCTACAGAAAGTCCCTTCCTGCCTCAAAAGGTCAACTATCTTCCCGGTCCCCAAGAAACCCTCTATCACGAACCTGAAGGTGTTATGAGCCACGGCTGTGGCTCATTCCTGTTTTGCATTTTGGTTATGCATTTTATGTTATACTTCTGTTTATGTTCCCCGTGGGTGTCATGGGGTGTTCGGAGCTCACCCCTAAGGAGAGGGTACTGTTATGAACCACAGGTAGTGGTTCATTCCTGTTTTCCGTATTTTATGTTTATAGTTGTCTTGCAGGCCAGGATTTCCTGTTGCTCTGGTTTAAGAAGACTCTTGTTTGCTGCCGGTGGTGAGTCTGTGTAATTGCAGCTTGTTCCCATGTGTTCAGCCTCACCTGTCTGTTAATTGCACCTCTCAGTTGTGCAGCAGGGCAGCTGCACGACATAATTAATTAGGACTCTCTGTTATATTCTGGCTCAGTGCAATACACAGACGCTGGTGATAGTTCCAGAGTTCTTGAGTTCTGAGCTAGTCCCTGCCAGTTCCTGAGCTCCTGTCTAGCAGTGTCTGTCTAGCTGCTTCCAGTGTCGGTTCCAGTGTCGGTTCCAGTGTCTGATCCCGTGTCCTGCCGTGAAGCGTTCCTGTCCAGAAGTCCTGTGGCTTTGTCTGTGCCTGGTCGAGTATCTGGCTTCTTGGTGTCCACCGGTCTGTCGTTTGGGATTCTGCCTGTCCTCCGGTTCTGAGAGTCTGTGTCGGCTACATTGGTGGTTCCTGTCCGTTTGCCAGTATTTGTACCGGTTCCGTGAATAGCGGCTTTGCCGCGTCTGTCGGCCTAGGCCGCATTATTCTTTGGTTATATTTTGTTACTGGTGTTTTGTAGAGGGTTCTGCTTATGCTGTCACCGCCGGTACACCACAGTATTGTGTCGTCGTGTGGATAGCATTTCCTTTGTTGTTCTTTTCCTTTGGCGGCGTGCCGCACATATATTTAGTTTTAGGGTTGTTAGTAGCCCCAAGCCTTCTGTTTGCTTTAGGGCATCGGAGTTGGGCAGACCTAATCCGCCCTTCAAACGCGGCTGCCGTGGGCCCAAGAAACCATAGTCACTCAGGCGTGAACTGACCACACGGGTGAAACAATGAAGGTAGGGTGCTAGGGGCTATTTCCACACCACACCTTATTTCAGCGTCACGTTCTGGTGCTCAGGACTCACTACGCAACATCTCCCTTGTTCTGAGCACCAGGAACCTAACATTATCACCAGCCATACAACAAAAAATAAACAAAGCTTTATAGTAGTTTTTTCTTTTTTGGTCCAGTGTCTTGTCTAGAATTCAGTGTGCAGAATCCAGTCCGGTGTTTAGAATCCAGTCCTGTCTAGAATTCAGTGTGCAGAATCCAGTCCGGTGTTTAGAATCCAGTCCTGTCTAGAATTCAGTGTGCAGAATCCAGTCCGGTGTTTAGAATCCAGTCCTGTCTAGAATTCAGTGTGCAGAATCCAGTCCGGTGTGCAGAATCCAGTCTTGTTTTGTCTAGTTAAAAAAAAAAAAATCCAGTCCAGTCTTGTCTTGTCTAGTCTAGTTTAGTCTTGTCTTGTTTTGTCTAGTTTAAAATCCTCCTATGCCAACTATGCAAGCCCTGCAGGCGTCTCTCTCAGCCCTGAACTCTGCTTTCAGTGCTTTGAAACCTGAGCGACTGGAAGTTTTGCAGCAATCCTTAAAGCAACTGCAAAACCTTCTGACTAAAATTTTGCTTATCTTGCCAGAAGTCGTTGAGAGTTCATCTACCTCTAAAGAGACTCTTGCTCACAATATGGTGACAAGAAAATCCTCAGGTTCAGTTGGATAGAAAAAGTTTAAAAGTTTTCTGCAGCCCAGGCTCTCAGAAGAGGAGCGTCTGCATCGCAGAAACTTAAATTTATGCCTATATTGTGGGGGTTTAGGCCACTATCTGCAGACCTGTGAGTTGCGCAAGCCAAAGTGTGGCGACAAGTCCTGCCCTCTGGCCAAGTTGAGTCAGGATACAAGACCTACTCCTGTCTCTACTGTGGCAGAGGTACTTGTCACACAACCCACACTAGAAAGCACTCTGTCCTATAATTGGGGTCCTTGGGCTAGGGAGCCCCATTATAGATTCAGGAACCAAAGGAGAATGTTTCTCTCCTCTCTTGATTTTCCTGTTGAAGCAGAGTTGCAAACCCCTGGAGCGATGCCCGGGGTCCTGGAGTGGTGCTCGATGCCCGGGGTCCTGGAGTGGTGCCCGATGCCCGGGGTCCTGGAGTGGTGCCCGATGCCCAGGGTCCTGGAGTGGTGCCCGAAGCCCAGGGTGCTGGAGTGGTGCCCGATGCCCAGGGTCCTGGAGTGGTGCCCGATGCCCAGGGTCCTGGAGCGGTGCACGATGCCCAGGGTCCTGGAGTGGTGCCCGAAGCCCAGGGTGCTGGAGTGGTGCCCGATGCCCAGGGTCCTGGAGTGGTGCCCGATGCCCAGGGTCCTGGAGCGGTGCACGATGCCCAGGGTCCTGGAGCGGTGCACGATGCCCAGGGTCCTGGAGCGGTGCCCAATGCCCAGGGTCCTGGAGCGGTGCCCGATGCCCAGGGTCCTGGAGCGGTACCCGATGCCCAGAGTCCTGGAGCGGTACCCGATGCCCAGAGTCCTGGAGCGGCACCCGATGCCCAGAGTCCTGGAGCGGCACCCGATGCCCAGAGTCCTGGAGCGGCACCCGATGCCCAGAGTCCTGGAGCGGTACCCGATGCCCAGAGTCCTGGAGCGGTACCCGATGCCCAGAGTCCTGGAGCGGTACCCGATGCCCAGAGTCCTGGAGCGGTACCCGATGCCCTGGGTCATAGAGGGACATTGAATATTATAGCTCAGGTGTCAATACCAGAAGGGGTCTCAGAAGCTGTTACCCCAGGTAAAGACTTGAAAAGCGCAACTCCAGAGAAGGTGTCTAAAACCATAGTTCTAGAAGGGAACTCGAGAAGCAAAACCCCAGAAGGGATCTTTGAAGTAATATCCCCAAGTGAGGTCTCGAGAGACACAGCCCCAGAGAATGGTCTAGAAGTCGCTTCCCCAGGAAAGGACTCAAGAGGCATAGCGTTAGTGGAGGTTCTGAAGGTTATAGCTTCAGCAAAAGACCCGGAAGTCATTGCCCCGGGAGAAGTTTCGATAATTATCGACTCGGAGAGGGAGGCTGACGGCCCGGTCCCAGAGAGGGAGGCTGACGACCCGGTCCCAGAGAGGGAGGCTGACGGCCTGGTCCCAGAGAGGGAGGCTGACGGCCCGGTCCTAGAGAAGGAGGCTGACGGCCCGGTCCCAGTAGAAGAATCCGAGGTGCTGCCCCCAGCGGGTTCCCGAAGGCCACTGCCCCGGGTGGGGTTCAGAAAGTCACTGCCCTGGGTGGGGTTCAGAAAGTCACTGCCCCGGGTGGGGTTCAGAAAGTCACTGACCCGGGTGGGGTTCAGAAAGCCACTGCCCCGGGAGGGGTTCAGAAAGTCACTGCCCCGGGTGGGGTTCAGAAAGTCACTGCCCCAGGTGGGGTTCCGAGGGCCACTGCCCCAGGTGAGGTTCAGAAAGTCACTGCCCCAGGTGGGGTTCAGAAAGTCTCAGCCTCGAGTAAGGTCAATAGTGACCAGGTCCTAGCAAAGCACTCTAGTCAGTCAGATGGGAAGGAAGCAGATCCTGACTCTGTTGATATCTCAACATCTATAATCTTTGATGGGGACTTAGTCCAATTTCTGGCGCTTTACAAACACTATTACATCATTATGTTGTCTAGACCATTTCTGGGCATCACTTCAGAGAACCTTGTGCTCTATCTGATATATTCCTTTAGAGGGGAGCCTTTTGAGTGGGCATCCAATTTAATGAAAACTGAAGATGCCATTCTTCAGGATCCCCCAGCATTCAGTGATGCAGTTATTAAAAGATATGGTTCCAAAGAAATTGGTTCAGGTTCCTCTAGGTCACCCGTCTTATCTGCTGAGAGTTCACCGTATACTGTAAACTCGGCACAAGAGTCTCAGCCCGTTGTTTTGACTGCAGGATGTGCTTTTCTGTCTTCTTCTAATAGTAGTACTTTGCCTGAAAGTTCAGCTCCCAAGGTTAAGAAACCATTCTCTGATTTGAACCCAGCCTTGCTGGGAGGTACCATCAGTTCAGACAATGTTTGGGGAATTACCTTGGTCAGACCTCAAGAACTTTGTAAAAATAAGAAGAAAAAGAAATAATTATTGACTCTTGCCTTGATATATAAATAAAAAAAGATTTTTTTCCTTGTCTTGTGTCCAGTGGCCACCGTCAAGAGGGGGGCACTGTTACAAGCTGTTGCCACAGCTTGTTTCTGTTTCTTGTCTTTGTCTGTTTGTTCCAGTGTCAGGTTTATTAATGTATACCTTGTTTTGGAAAACCTGAATTTTGGGGTCCTTTGACCCATCCTCAAGGGGGGGGGGGTACTGTTATGAGCCACGGCTGTGGCTCATTCCTGTTTTGCATTTTGGTTATGTATTTTATGTTATACTTCTATTTATGTTCCCCGTGGGTGTCATGGGGTGTTCGGAGCTCACCCTTAAGGAGAGGGTACTGTTATGAACCACAGGTAGTGGTTCATTCCTGTTTTCCGTATTTTATGTTTATAGTTGTCTTGCAGGCCAGTATTTCCCCTTGCTCTGGTTTAAGAAGACTCTTGTTTGCTGCCGGTGGTGAGTCTGTGTAATTGCAGCTTGTTCCCATGTGTTCAGCCTCACCTGTCTGTTAATTGCACCTCTCAGTTGTGCAGCAGGGCAGCTGCACGACATAATTAATTAGGACTCTCTGTTATATTCTGGCTCAGTGCAATACACAGACGCTGGTGATAGTTCCAGAGTTCTTGAGTTCTGAGCTAGTCCCTGCCAGTTCCTGAGCTCCTGTCTAGCAGTGTCTGTCTAGCTGCTTCCAGTGTCGGTTCCAGTGTCGGTTCCAGTGTCTGATCCTGTGTCCTGCCGTGAAGCGTTCCTGTCCAGAAGTCCTGTGGCTTTGTCTGTGCCTGGTCGAGTATCTGGCTTCTTGGTGTCCACCGGTCTGTCGTTTGGGATTCTGCCTGTCCTCCGGTTCTGAGAGTCTGTGTCGGCTACATTGGGGGTTCCTGTCCGTTTGCCAGTATTTGTACCGGTTCCGTGAGTAGCGGCTTTGCCGCGTCCGTCGGCCTAGGCCGCAGTATTCTTTGGTTTTATTTTGTTACTGGTGTTTTGCAGAGGGTTCTGCTTATGCTGTCACCGCCGGTACACAACAGTATTGTGTCGGCGTGTGGACAGCATTTCCTTTGTTGTTCTCTTCCTTTGGCGGCGTGCCGCACATATATTTAGTTTTAGGGTTGTTAGTAGCCCCTAGCTAGGGAGGCCAATCCCGGGCCGTTTTTTCAATCCCGGGATTCGGGATTGAAAAACGGTCAATCCCGGGATTCCCGGGATCCCCGGATTACAGTAGGGATTAGAGAAAATTGTAGGGAGCAGGGCTGGAGGGAGTGTGTAGGTAGCGGGAGCGGGAGGTAGGGAGTGTGTAGGTAGCGGTGCGGGAGGTAGGGAGGGTGTAGGTAGCGGTGCGGGAGGTAGGGAGGGTGTAGTAGGTAGCGGTGCGGGACTCAGTCAGGACAGAGGGTGTAGGTCGCGGCAGGGAGGGAGGAAGGCTGCACGGAGGGAGATAGGGTGGGTGTAAGTAATAGTACTTACTATTAGACGGGCGGCAACCATTAAAACACTGAACGCGGCGGCATTTCAAATGAAGCGCCGGCCGCCAGCCAACCAGAGCTGGCGGACCGGCAGCCAATCAGGGAAGCGGCCGCAGCAGTCGCTCCTGATTGGCTGCCGCTGCAGCTTCCTTGATTGGCTGCCGGTCCGCCAGCTCTGATTGGCTGGCGGCCGGCGCTACATTTGAAGTGCTGCGCGCGTTCTACTTGTTCATGGCTGCTGCCCGCCTAAATGAGTAAGTATTATTACTTACACACCAACCCTCCTGCCGCCGCGCATGCGCAGAATAATCCCGTGAATCCCGGGATTGGATGCTCCAATCCCGGGATTCAAATCCCGGCATTTTTGGGCCCAAATCCCGGGATCCCGCCGATCCCGATCCCGGGATTGGCCTCCCTACCCCTAGCCTTCTGTTTGCTTTAGTTAGAGGTCCCCTTGTTATTATCCTGTCTCGGTTCACGCCTTGTCTCACTCTAAGACCTGGGGGCATCGGAGTTGGGCAGACCTAATCCGCCCTTCAAACGCGGCTGCCGTGGGCCCAAGAAACCATAGTCACTCAGGCGTGAACTGACCACACGGGTGAAACAATGAAGGTAGGGTGCTAGGGGCTATTTCCACACCACACCTTATTTCAGCGTCACGTTCTGGTGCTCTGGACTGCGCAACATCTCCCTTGTTCTGAGCACCAGGAACCTAACAGAAGGCCGATAGCACTGACATCTGTGGTCATGAAAATGTTCGAGCGTCTGGTTTTGAATCACCTGAAAACTAAGACTGGCCCCCAACTGGACCACCTACAGTTTGCCTATCGATCGAATCGGTGTGTCAAGGATGTAGTCAACCTGGGCCTGCACTACATTCTACAGCACCTAAACATTCCCGGTACCTATGCGAGGGTCCTGTTTGTCGATTTCAGCTCGGCCTTCAATGCAATCGTCCCCAGCATCCTCCATCCCAAATTACTTCACCTAGGGGTCCCTGAAGCTACCTGTTCCTGGATAGTAGGCTTCCTGACAGCCACAACAACCTTGATCTCTACCCCCTCAAAACTGTAGAGATGATAGTTGACTTCAGAAAGAAGTCAGCTAGCGCACCTCCGCTAAAGATTGCTGACAGTGTGGTATCGCTGGTGGACTCCTTCAAGTTCCTAGGGACCCCAGTCTCCTGGGACCTTAAATAAGGGCCCAATGCTGACGCCACTGTCCGGAAAGCGCAGCAGAGGTTGTTCTTCCTCAGGCAAGTTCAACATTCCACAGAAGCTTCTGCTCCTCTTCTACTCCGTGATTGTGGAGTCAGTACTGTGCTCCTCGATACTGGTATGGTACGGCTCTGCCAGCACGAGGGACAGATGCAGGCTCCAAAAGGTGGTCAGAACCACAGAGAAGATCATCGGGGCCGACCTTCCTTCAGTCCAGGACCTGTACCTGTCCAGAGTCAAAAAGCGGGCAATGAAGATAGTAAAGGACCAGCTACACCCTTGCTACAGCATGTTTAACTTGCTTCCTTCAGGCAGGCGTTACAAGGCCGTCCCCTCTGGGTCCACCAGAAGCCTCAAAAGTTTCTTTCCCCAAGCGGTCCGCCTGTTGAACTCGTGAGCATTGACTGACTAGACATACATGTAACTCTTTTGTGTCCCTATGGTATACCTACTTGGCTGTTGTATAGCAAACCGAAGACAAATTCCTAGTATACGCAAGTATACCTGGCCAATAAAGCTGATTCTGATTTCTCCCCTGCGGCCTGGTGCAGCTGAAGGCATGTGACTAATCAAACAGAGCAGCTGTGAGGAATTCCCTTAAGAGTCTATGCCTCACCTGCCATAGACTTTTTTCTCCAGAGTTTTTACTTTAAAAATGGTTAGAAAAATGCAAAGAAAGTTCTAATATATTCTTTGTATTTTTCATATATTTATAGTCAAAACTCTGGCGCAAATATTAGTGTAATAGCAAAGGTTCTGCCTCACCCCACCGCTCGTCACTGATATATATATCATACAAACATACATACATACATACATACATACATACATACATACATACAGATAACCATCCCCAAGAGAGAGAGCATACTGGGAAATGTAGTTCTATAGTCATCCCGCGCATGCAGCCAGTCACTTTAGCAAGCGAGCGGTGCTGCGGGTGTCTCCACAGCCCAGGACTTACTCCTACAGTGCGATCAGAAGAGGCTGATCAGGGCCGGAGCTGACGTCAGACACCCTCCCTGAAAACACTTGGGCACGCCTGCGTTTTTCCGGAAACTCCCAATAAACGCTCAGCTACCACCCACAAACGGCCTCCTCCTGTCAATCACCTTGCCTGTGCGATCTGATTTTTTGCTCCATATTGTCGCTGACCAGTGATGCCCTTTGTTGTTGTCTGATGCGCGTGTGCATTGCGGTGCATATGCATGCGCAGTTAGTACCTGATCGCCTGCTGTGCGAAAATGCACAGCAGCAATCAGGAATGAATCAGGCCCATAGTAACATAGTTACTGAGGTTGAAAAAAAGACAAAATGTCCATCGAGTTCAACCTGTATTATAGTTCTTACACTAATCTGTATATGACTATAGATTAACCATAATGACCCAGATAAAGTTATGTTTATAAGTCTTAATAACAACTATTGGCCCTCATTCCGAGTTGTTCGCTCGTTCTTTTTCATCGCATCGCAGTGAAAATCCGCTTAGTACGCATGCGCAAAGTTCGCACTGCGACTGCGCCAAGTAACTTTACTATGAAGAAAGTATTTTTACTCACGGCTTTTTCTTCGCTCCGGCGATCGTAATGTGATTGACAGGAAATGGGTATTACTGGGCGGAAACACGGCGTTTCAGGGGCGTGTGGCTGAAAACGCTACCGTTTCCGGAAAAAACGCAGGAGTGGCCGGAGAAACGGTGGGAGTGCCTGGGCGAACGCTGGGTGTGTTTGTGACGTCAACCAGGAACGACAAGCACTGAACTGATCGCACAGGCAGAGTAAGTCTGGAGCTACTCTGAAACTGCTAAGTAGTTAGTAATCGCAATATTGCGAATACATCGGTCGCAATTTTAAGAAGCTAAGATTCACTCCCAGTAGGCGGCGGCTTAGCGTGTGTAACTCTGCTAAATTCGCCTTGCGACCGATCAACTCGGAATGAGGGCCATAGTTCCTGCTCTTTTGAAAATTGTCTTCCTTTAAATGCTACATTCTTGAATATTTCTGCTAGGAATTTATCGAAACCATTTTTAAACATATTGACTGAGTCCGCCATTACTACTTTCTCTGGCAGAGAATTCCAAATTTTTGCTGCCCTTACTGTGAAGAACCCTTTCCTACATTGTGTATGAAATGTTCTCTCTTCTAACCTCAGAGGGTGTCCAAATGTCCTGTGTAGCGATTTTTCGATAAACAAATCGACTGATAGATCCTTGTATTGTCCCTTTATGTATTTTCTAAATATTAATAATGTTCCCTCTCAGCCGCCTCTTTTCAAGTGAAAACATGTCTAACCTAGTAATCCTTTCCTCATAATCCAGTGCCTCTAACCTAAGTTTGGTGGCTCTCCTCTGAACCCTTTCAAGTTCCAAGAGATCTTTTTTATAGTGTGGTGCCCAGAACTGTACACAATATTTAAGCTGTGGCCGTACCAATGATTTGTACAGTGACAGGATTGCATTCTCATCCCTTGTCTCAATTCCCCGTTTTATACATGCCAACACCTTATTTGCTTTTGTTGCTGCACTTTGACATTGGGAACTGCTACTAAGTCTATTATCAATGAGCACCCCCAAATCTTTTTCAATTACCATTTCCCCTACATTTTCCCCATGTAATTTATAGGCTGCTCGATTGTTCTTAGTCCCAAGGTGCATCATTTTAAATTTTTCTATATTGAACCTCATTCTCCATTTGCCTGCCCAAACCTCCACAGTTTAAACAAGTAACTTTGTAGAGATTCAACATTCTTGTCTGAATTAATCACTCTACACAGTTTATTATCATCTGCGAAAATTGGCACTGTGCTTTCCAGACCCACTACTAGGTCATTAACAAATACGTTAAACAGTAGTGGCCCAAGTACTGAACCTTGCGGTATTCCACTAAGCACTGGGGCCCAGGGGTGACACCAATATGCCGGCTCCTGCTCAGTGACAGGAGACGAGTACTGCACTGTTACATTATGTGCAGCACTCTGCTCCTGTCACTGTGTAGAAGCCAACACTGCAGGAACAGCACTCCCCAGGAGGCAGCCCGCACCTCTCAAACCTCAAAGTGACTAAAAAACAGGTGTCGGGATGCGAAGCCCTGCCCCTACATTGAAGCCCCGCCCCTTCCCACAAAGCCCTGTCCCTTTTTGGACCCCAAAGTGACGAGAAAAGTGTGCCAGGTCATGAAGCCCTGCCCCTCCAGTGAAGCCCTGCTCCCTTTTTTGGCACCACACCAGGTGTCCAGGAGGTAAGTGATGCCTCTGCTGGGGCCCAGTCAGAAAACATCCCATTAACCACCACTCTCTGTTCCCTGTTATCCAGCCAGTTACCTACCCAAGTACAGATAGTGTTTCCTAAACCAAGCTCTCTTAATATGAAAATTAGTCTCATATGTGGCACTGTGTCAAAGACTTTAGCAAAATCTAAATAGACATCCACTGTTTTACCCTGATCAATATTATCGCTCACTTTTTAATACAAGCTAATTAAGTTAGTTTGACATGACCTATTCCTCACAAAACCATGCTGATTCCTATTAATAACCTTGGAGGTATCCAAGTACTCTTGTATTCTATCCCTTATTATACCTTCCAGTATTTTCCCCACTATAGATGTCAAATTTACCGGTCTATAGTTACCGGGATGAGCTTAAATTCCCTTTTTAAATATTGGGACTACCTCTGCTATACGCCGGTCCTTCGGTATAATGCCTGATGTTATTGAATCATAGAAAATCAAATATAAGGGCCTTGCTAGTTCTGAGTTAAATTCCATAAGAACACTTGGGTGAGGTCCATCCGGACCAGGAGATTTATTTATCTTAATTTTACTCAGTCGCTCATGGACTACTTCCTCATTTAACCAAGCAACGGGACGTTATCAGTGTTTATGCTGTGCACTAATCCCACCAACCAGTCCTCTCTAGTGAACACTGATTAAAAGAATTTATTCAATAAATCTGTTTTTTCTTTATCATCCTTAATCCAGACATCTGACTTGCCCTTTAATGGTCCAATATTCTCCTTTTTTAACCTTTTACCATTTATATACTTAAAAAAAAACTGTTTAGGGTTTGTTTTACTCTGCTTGGCAATTTGTTTTTCATTTTCTATTTTAGCTGCTCTGATTTATTTTTTGCTTTTGTTACATTCCTTGTAGTACTGGAATGACCCCGCCTTCCCGTCGAATTTAAAAGCTTTGAAAGCACGCCTCTTTTTATCCATTTGTTCCTTAACCTTCTTGTTAAGCCACATTGTTTTGAATTTATTACTCCTGCACTTGCTGCCCATGGGAATGAACATATGAGTGTACTTATCGAGCTAAGTTTTAAATGCATCCCACATTTCAGCAGTATTCTTACCATGAAACAAAATTTCCCAGTCAATGTTCTTTATTGCTTGCTTCAGCTTGTTGAAATGAACTTTTCCAAAGATAAAAGTCTTAGTTGGACCCTTATAGTGTTGTTTTTGAAAACGGATTTTCGAATGTGACCATATTATGATCGCTATTTCCCACGGTCTCCCCTACTTTAGTGTTTGATATAATCTCTGCATTATTAGTTAGTACTTGATCAAGTATAGTCATAAGTCTAGTTGGTTCCTCGATTACCTGCAACAAGTAGTGATCTTTTAGTATGTTTAACAACCTGTTACCCCTAGCTGTTTCGGTGCCCTCATTTTTGTCCAGATAATTAAAATCCCAAATGATTAGGAACTCCCCAGTCCTTCAGCTTTTTGATTTGCTGCAAAAGATGTAATTCATCAGTCATACTAATATCTGGTGGTTTGTAGCATGTCCCTATTAATAGCTTTTTTGTACTTTTCCCCCCACTCGAAATCTCAACCCACAATGACGCCAGGTTTTCTCCAGTCCCTTTGTAAATAACATCCTTTAAATACGTTTTAAGAATAGCTTTACATAAAGACATACACTTCCTTCTTTTTTGTTAGTCCTATCTCTCCTGAATAGCGTATATCCCTCCAAATTTGCTGCCCAGTCCCATAAGAATTGTCCCACAATGTCTCTGTAATGCCTCAGAATAAGAATCAGCTTTATTGGCCAGGTGTACTCACGTACACTAGGAATTTTTTGTAGTACAATGCAAACATTACATGTATGAGTTCATACTGCACATTGCAACTGTACGATACTCTCGACATATTAGACATATTATATACATGTAAAAACGAAGGCTGATTGGCAGAGCAGCACCGAGGCAGCCATCCGCAGCGCCATCTTGAACTCAAACAATGCACATAGGGGGTCATTCCGAGATGATCGTAGCTGTGCTAAATATAGCACAGCTACGATCATTCACACTGACATGCGGGGAGACACCCAGCACAGTGCTATCCCGCCCCGCATGTCAGTGCCGCCCCCCCCCCCCCCCCGCAGTGGTGCAAGGGCATAGCACAGCGGCGATGCCTTTGCACTTCAAGAGTAGCTCCCGACCAGTGCAGCTTTAGCGGGCTGGCCGGGAACTACTCATCGCTCCCCGAACCCGCAGCGGCTGCGTGTGATGTCACGCAGCCGCTGCGGCCTGCCCCCTGTTCGGTCCGGCCATGCCTGCGTTGGCCGGACCACGCCCACAAAACATCCCCCCCCGCCCAGCGACCGCCTCTGCCTGTCAATCAGGCAGAGGCGAACGTAGTGGCCCAACGGCCTTCGGCCGTCTGGCATGGCGCATGCGCAGTTCTGACCCGATCACACTGCTGCGATAAACTGCAGCATGCGATCGGGTCAGAATGACCCCCATAATACAGAAGATTTAGTAATACAGCAATAGATAAGCCACACAGACGTAACAGAAAACCTTGAACACACAGAAAGCATAATGCATGAGTGGTGTAGGCATTTTGGGTAATAACCTCCAAGGGTTGTGTATTCCACCCTCACAAGGTACCAGGTGCGGCAGCCATTTTGGGCGCCCTGCGTAGGATTACCCAGGGTGGAATAGTCCACCCCTGGAAGAGATAACACAAAATGGGGAGATTTTAGAGTCCTAAGGTTCAGAGTAGAGTTCCAACAAAACCATCAGGTCCATGTATTTTTCATCCCATCCACAAGCGCACCAGATAAGGCAGCCATGTTCGGCGCACTATGAAGGTTACACAGTGGGAGTTGAGCCATAAAAGGGCCAAATGCATGTATAGGAAAACTGACACGTATGACTATGATATCATATTGATCATTTAGTGCAATTGTTTCTAATTCCCTTATTTTACTTTTTAAGCTTCTTGCATTTGCAAGCATACACTTTAGTTTAGTAATTCCCTGATCTGTATGTTTTATTATTGATATCATTTCTTTGGATACTTGAGATTTCCTTGGTTTACCATTGCTCACTAAATTACCCCCCCCCCCCCGCACCCTCCACCTTAATTATACTTTATAGATCACCTCTTACTGTCCTCTCTGATTGTCCCATTAAATCCAGACATCTAGTTTAAAATTTCCTCCAACCTTCTAACCATCCTTCCGCCAAGCACTGCTGCCCCTTCCTCATTCAGGTGCAATCCATCACGGCACAAAACATCATGCCTGACCGAGAAATCTGCCCAATGTTCCAGGAAGACAAAACCCTCCTTCCTACACCAATCTCTTAGCCACACATAAACCACCCTAATCTCCAGTGCCAGATTAAGGTCCAAATGGGCCTGGAGCTGAAATTTATGAAAGGCCTATTGTGTGCCCTGGCAGGAGGCATGACAATCGCTGCGGTGGGGGTGGTCTAAATAAGGGGTGTGGCCTGTACCATGGGTGTGGCTATCTCCATGGAGGTCATAGCTAGTGCCTACCTTCAACCACTTAATAGAGGAGCAGAGCAACAGACCCATACACACACATACATACGGTTGGCGATTCTCCATGATGCACAGGACAGCTACACAAATTCAAATGACATATAGGGGGTCATTCCGAGTTGTTCGCTCGTTATTTTTTTCTCGCAACGGAGCGATTAGTCGCTAATGCGCATGCGCAATGTCCGCAGTGCGACTGCGCCAAGTAAATTTGCTATGCAGTTAGGTATTTTACTCACGGCATTACGAGGTTTTTTCTTCGTTCTGGTGATCGTAGTGTGATTGACAGGAAGTGGGTGTTTCTGGGCGGAAACTGGCCGTTTTATGGGTGTGTGTGAAAAAACGCTACCGTTTCTGGGGGAAACGCGGGAGTGGCTGGAGAAACGGAGGAGTGTCTGGGCGAATGCTGGGTGTGTTTGTGACGTCAAACCAGGAACGAAACTGACTGAACTGATCGCAGATGCCGAGTAAGTGTGGAGCTACTCAGAAACTGCTAAGAAGTTTCTATTCGCAATTCTGCTAATCTTTCGTTCGCAATTTTGATAAGCTTAGATTCACTCCCAGTAGGCAGCGGCTTAGCGTGTGCAATGCTGCTAAAAGCAGCTTGCGAGCGAACAACTCGGAATGACCCCCATACTTCTCCAAAATACCAAGATTTAAGCAATTAAGTTTTAATATAACAATTTCTTAACAGACCAGTTTAAAAGGAAAACATTTTTTAAAGCGTGTAATGCACGCGACTTTATGCTCACTTTCTGGAGAATCACCCCACTGGTTGTCGAAGTGGGAATTTGAAGTGGGGGTATGGAATAGTGAAGGTTGTAATTATGTGTGCGCCTCGCTGTGGAAAAGAGGGTGTGGCCACTCAAAAGGGGCATGTCCATAAGTTTAGTGTACCATACCATATACCCCTTATACACATTACGCACCACAATAGTAGGCCCCTTATATTATCTAGTACTGGTGCCCCTTAAACATTATATCACACAGAATGAACCTAAATTCACATTATGCCACACCGTACGAGCCAAAATTTCCACGGAATGAGCCAAAATTCACATTATGCCACACTGAATGAGCCAAAATTTCCACGGAATGAGCCAAAATTCACATTATGCCACACAGTATGAGCCAAAATTCCCACGGAATGAGCCAAAATTCACATTATGCCACACAGTATGAGCCAAAACTCCCACGGAATGAGCCAAAATTCACATTATGCCACACGGAATGAGCCAAAATTCACAAAATGCCACACAGTATGATCCAAAATTCAGGGACAGGGAGATTGACAGAGAGATGGACAGGGAGAGTGACAACAAGGACAGAGAGAGTGACAGCAGTGAAAGAGAGAGTGACAGAGGGACAGAGAGGGGGACAGGGACAGTGACAGAGGGACAGAGAGAGTGACAGCAGTGACAGGGAGAGGGACAGGGACAGTGACAGAGGGACAGAGAGAGTGACAGCAGTGACAGGGAGAGTGACAGAGGGAAAGGGAGAATGACAGGAGGGACAGGGACAGTTACAGGAGGGACAGAGAGAGTGACAGCCGTGACAAAGATACTGACAGCAGTGACAGGGAGAGTGACAGAGGGACAGACAGAGTGACATCAGGGACAGAGTGACAGCAGTGACAGAGAAAGTGACAGAAGGACAGCGAGAGCGACAGCTGTGACAGAGAATGACCGCAGTGACAGAGTGACAGCAGTGACAGAGAGAGTGAAAGTGAGAGAGAGTGACAACAGTGACAGAGAAAGTGACAGCAGTGATAGAGTGACAGAGAGAGTGACAGTAGTGATAGAGAAAGTGACAGCAGTGACAGAGAAAGTGACAGAAGGACAAAAAGAGTGACAGGGAGAGTGACAGAGGGACAAAAAGCACGACAGAGGGACATAGGGAAGCAGGGTAACATTACCTAATGAGCAGCAGAGGTGCGGAGGGAATTGTGGTCGGCGGCGGTGCAGAGGCTGTAGTTGGCAGCGGTGAGGAGCCCATGGGTGACGGCGGTGCGGAGAAGGCCATGGGCGGCAGCGTTGCAGAGGAGACTATGTGCGGCGGCAGTGTGGAGAGGAGGCCTTCGGTGTGGCTCTGGTGAGGTCCCTATGACCGCCATCATTTAATGGGAGGGCACAGTATTATTGACTACTCCCTACCCCCATCACAGGGGCATGCTGTATCTCTCCCCCCTCCCCATGTCAGAAACAAAGGCATTTCTCTATTCTCTGCCCTCCCCCCACCTGTGCTACACAGAACACAGCACCCCTCCCCTCCGTGCACAAACAGTAGCACCCTCCTGTACTCTGCAGGCAGCTTCTACCCACCTCCAGAGCAGCGCAGCGTTCAGGCATCCACCGTCACTCCCTCCCTCTCTTCATCCCACCCTGAAGTGGCCACTATTACATATGAACAGCAGACGAGCGGCCTGCTCCGGTGCCAATCACCCCGCTCGGCTGACAGACAGGGATTGCAAGAAGCCGGCCGGGAATGGAAAGCAGCAGCGCTGCCCAGGCGGCGCCTGCACACATACCCGCGGCTGGCCGTAAGGACTCCGCCCCCCGCAGCTGCCAGCCCGCCAGCCCAGTACTCTCTCCCTCTGCACCACGCATGTTCGTAAATATCCCTCTAAGTCTGGGGGGAGGAGCTGATAGTAGTGGGGAGAATGTCCTCCACCCACGTCACTGAACACAGTAGCGGCAGCATCACTGCACTAATAGGCTGGGGGGAGGAGACGCTCGGAGAAGGGAGAGCGGGTCCTCCTCGCGCTCCGGCCATGAGTTCGGGACTTAAATGTACAGACTGGGGCACTGTGTGGCGACGGGGGCTGTGCTGGTGACGGCATACAATGAGTCAGTATGACTCATTGTAATGCCGGCGTTTATGTGGCTTCACTGTGGCGGTCTGTGGGCCTATTTTCAGTGGGGGGCCTGGAGCTGCAGCTCCATCCGCCCCATTGTTAATCCGGCCCTGCTAATCTCCCTCTGCCTCCCTGGGCTAGCGTGTGGCACAGGTAATATTTTGGAGAATATTAGATGTCCTTTCCTTAAGCTTGTGACCTAGGTCCCTGTAATAATTTTTAAGGACATCCCATCTACCACTAACTTTGTCATTGGTGCCAACATGCACCAAGACCGCTGGGTCTTTCCCAGCCCCTCCCAACAATCTGTCTACCCGATCTGCAATGTGTGGTACCTGAGCACCCGGAAGAAACACACTATATGACAATCATGGTCCCGATAGCAGATTGCCCTATCTGCCTTCTAATAACTGAATCCCCTATCACCACAATCTGACTAGGTACCTTGCTGACAGCTATCCCCTCTTTACCGGAGTGACCGCTGCTCTGGTTACTAGAGGAAACAGTCTCTGCCAGCTCCGCAAAATCTGCCCTGCCATCCACAGTATCTTTGTCCAGTTGGGCGCATCTACTGGGACTTGGTAGCTCAGAGCTGGCCTGCCTCTTTCCCTGACCTCTACCCCTTGTCCTCCACTACCTCAGGTCCACCCTGCTCCCCCAATGCATCCACGGTGAGCTGCAACTGTGCTCAAGACTGGTGATATCCCTCAGTGTTGCAATGGTCTGCTTTAGATCAGTTATTTGGGCTTCCAAAGAGACCATTTGCTCACATCTTGTGCAGAGGTAATCACCCCGGAGCGGTTGTTCCAGGTATGCATACATGTGACAAGATATGCACTGAGTGAGATCATCAATCTTGTTCCCACTCATCCTGAAAGGGTTAACTAACTCCCGCTAACCTGCGGTTAGCCTATAACAGATGTGTGTCCCTTATACACTATATAGAGAGGCCTATCCAAGACCAAACCCAATCCCCTTATGGCACTACAATCTCCCAATTTTACTACAAACCTCCTTTACAGGGGATTCTATCATCAGGAAGGCAGATATGGCAATCTTCTACCGGGACCGTGATCGCCGTACAGTCTGTTGTCTCCCGGGTGCTCGGGTACGGCACATCGCGGACTGGGTAGATAGATGGTTGGGAGGGGCTGGGAAAGACCCGGCGGTCCTGGAGCACATTGGCACCAATTACAAAGTTAGCGGAAGGTGGGATGTCCTTAAGAAAGACTATAGGGACTTAGGAAAGAAACTTAAGGCAAGGACATCTAAGGTAATATTCTCCGAAATATGACCCGTGCCACGCGCTAGTCCAGGGAGGCAGAGAGAGATTAGGGAGGTAAATGTGTGGCTTAGGGATTGGTGCAGGAAAGAGGGGTTTGTGTTGCTGGAACACTGGGCGGACTTCTCAGTCAGGCGCCATCTCTTTTGTCGTGACGGATTGCACCTGACTGAGGAGGGGGCAGCAGTGCTGGGGGGAAGGATGGTTAGAAGGTTGGAGGAGATTTTAAACTAGGAGCCTGGGCGGAGGGTTTAGCTAGAAACTACGGGTCATGCAGTGAGAATAGTGGGGATGGCGGTAGTAACTAAATGGGGGAGAAATTGGGGGGAGGGTAAGAGCAGGCGGTAAGGTTACTAACATGGGTACTAAAAGAGATTTTATCAAAGCACTAACCAATGACGATTACAGGTCATCATTGCTACATAAGGTGAAAGATGTCCCTAACGCAAGGGAAATTACTTATCTTAGTTGTATGTATGTAAACGCTAGAAGCATTACTGGTAAAGAGGGCGAACTAGAAATACTTGCAGCAAGCAAACAGTATGATATTATAGGCATTACTGAAACTTGGTGGGACGAATCTCATGATTGGACAGTCAATCTAGAGGGCTATACACTGTTTAGGAGAGACAGACTAAATAAAAAGGGTGGAGGGGTGTGTCTTTACGTAAAGCCGTTTTTAAAACCTGATATACGGGAAGATATTCAGGAGGGGATTGTAGACACTGTCGAGACATTATGGGTAGAAATTGCATGCGGGGAAAAAGGAATAAAAAAGTTAGTATTGGGTGTACGCTATAGGCCGCCTGGTATCAACGTATCTGATGAGGAATTGTTACTAAAGCAAACTGAAAGAGCAGCAGGAGTAGGAGACATAGTAGTGATGGGAGATTTTAACTATCCAGAGATAAACTGGAAAAACGATTCAAGTGATACTGCTAGGGGCAATATGTTTTTAAACACACTTAATGATAACTACTTAGTTCAACTAATTGAGGAACCAACTAGGTACAATGCAATCTTAGACCTGGTATTAACAAACAATGGGGATTTGGTATCAGGTATTATAGTAGGGGAACCCATAGGAAACAGCGACCACAATATGGTCACATTCAATATCAGTTTTCATAAACAGCCCTATACTGGCTCAACTAGGACTCTAAACTTTAGCAAAGCGAATTTTGAAAAGATGAGGGTATTTTTCAGGGATATTGAATGGAAAGGTTTGTTTTTAGGAAAAAAAACTACGGGGAAATGGGAGGTACTAAAATTCCTGCTTGCTAAAAATACAATCAAATTTATTCCTACGAGCAGCAAAAAAAGGAATAAAAATCATAAACCGATGTGGCTTAACAAAAAGATAAAGGAACTTATGGGCAAGAAAAGGAGAGCATTTAAAAAATACAAATCTGACGGGGAAGCAGAGTCATTTCAGCACTATAAGGAATGTAACAAAATATGCAAAAAGGAAATAAGAGCGGCTAAAGTAGAAACTGAAAAACTAGTAGCAAAGGAAAGCAAAGCGAATCCCAAAAAATTATTTAAATACATTAATAGCAAGAGATGAAAGAAGGAGAGTATAGGCCCAAAGACAAGTTGGGAGTCTTAAGCAAAAATGATAATGACATAGCGGACACACTAAATGAGTTTTTTTCAACAGTATTTACTAGGGAGGACCCAATTCAGGAACTAACACATAATTTCAATAATGAGAATATCCCACTGATAGGTACTTATTTATGCGAGGAAGTAGTCTGTGACCGATTAAAACATTTAAAGATTAATAAGTCACCAGGTCCCGATGGTATTCACCCAAGGGTTCTAATGGAGCTTCACTCTGAACTTGCAAAACCGCTATTTTTGATCTTTAAGGATTCAGTAACATCAGGTATGGTTCCCAAAGACTGGCGTATAGCGGAAGTAGTGCCTATATTCAAAAAGGGAAGTAAAGCTGAACCAGGTAATTATAGACCAGTTAGTCTTACATCTATAGTGGGGAAAGTATTGGAAGGTATTCTAAGAGATAGTATTCAGAAGTTCCTTGAAGTCAATAAGGTCATTAAAAGGAATCAACATGGGTTTATGAAGGACAGATCCTGTCAAACCAATTTACTTGGCTTTTATGAAACAGTAAGCGCAAACCTAGATCAGGGTAAAGAGGTGGATGTAATCTTTTTAGATTTTGCCAAAGCATTCGACACTGTACCACACATGAGACTTATCTACAAGCTACAAGAATCAGGGCTAGGAAGCACAATATGCACTTGGATCAAAAACTGGTTAGATAATAGGGAGCAGCACATTGTGGTTAATGGATCTTTTTCAACTTGGACTGAAGTGCTAAGTGGTGTGCCGCAAGGCTCAGTATTAGGACCGCTATTGTTCAATATTTTCATTAACGACCTAACAGAAGGTCTAGAGAGCATGGTGTCAATTTTTGCAGATGATACCAAATTGTGTAAAGTTATAAATGCGGAGGGGGATGCTGAGTCGCTTCAGAACAACTTAGTTAAATTAGAAGCTCGGGCAGCGAAATGGAGAATGCGCTTCAATACAGACAAGTGTAAGGTAATGCACTGTGGTAACAAGAACAAAAATAACACCTACCTACTAAATTGAGTAAAATTAAGGGATTCTGTACTGGAAAAGGACTTAGGTGTCCTCATAGATAGCAAACTAAGCAGTAGTACCCAAAGTAGGACTGCAGCAAAGAAGGCTAATAAGATATTAGCATGCATAAAATGGGGAATTGATGCTAGGGACGAGAGTATTATACTCTCGTTATATAAATCACTTGTGAGGCCACACCTTGAATACTGTGTACAATTCTGGGCACCTTACTACAAAAAAGATATCCAAAAAAGATATCCTGGAGCTAGAAAAGGTTCAAAGGCGGGCGACCAAACTAATTAAGGGTATGGAGACGCTGGAATACGAGGAAAGGCTTCCAAGACTAGGCATGTTTACACTGGAAAAGAGGAGATTAAGAGGAGACATGATCAACATTTACAAATATATAAGGGGACATTATACAGATCTTGCGCAGGACCTGTTTTTGGTTAGATCAACACAGAGAACTCGTGGACACTCGCTCAGGTTAGAGGAGAGGAGATTCCGCACAATACGGCGTAAAGGCTTTTTTACGGTAAGGACGATACGTGTTTGGAATTCCCTGCCTGAGGGAGTTGTAATGGCGGACTCAGTCAACACCTTTAAGAATGGGTTAGATAAATTCCTAATGGATAAGGATATCCAGGGTTACGGGGCATAGTCACGCACTATGGTTATTATAAAAAAGAGGGGTAAAACGTAACGGCAGTCATCAACTTCAGTCAAAATTTTCTACAAAATAATCGTGCATAGGAGACCACAAATAGGTTGAACTCGATGGACAATTGTCTTTTTTCAACCTTAGATACTATGTTACTATGTTACAGTAAAGTGCAACAATCCCCTTGTACTACAATCTTCCTATGTGTAACAGTGTAACCCCAGTGGAACGTGTAACAGTGTGTCACTGTGTAACAGTAGTGATTCTTGCGTGTCCGGATGGATGTTGGACCTCTTTCAGCAGCCAGTCAATGACAAGGGACCCTATTATATTGCAGGTCCTACTCTATTGCTCAAAATAATTGTCATAAAAATATCTATCACATTAGTGTTAAACTTGAGGTATGCTACCTGGCCTTAAGTGTTCTTCCAATGTTCCTCTACTATTGGTTTCAGGGGTGAGGCTTGGCTTTCTTTCACCCAGGGCAAAGGCTCACCAACCCCCGCACGCTTCACAGTAAATGTTAGTCTCCATCTACCTATATGACAATATAATGCAGAGAACATCACAGTGACTACCATACAATACATAGAGCATCATATTGACTGGAATAAAATGCAGAGATCATCACAGTGACCACCATATAATATATAGATTATCTCATTGATTGCAATATAATGCAGAGAACATCACGGTGACTGCCATATAATACAGAAAGCACCCGTGGCTGCTATGTTGAGGAAATCAATGACTGCCATACAATATATACAGCATTGGTGATTACCATACCATACAGAGAATATTTCTGATAATCTTAAAATATCATTCCCTCATCAATAATTAGCCCTTCCTCAAGAAGTACAGCATTAACTACTTCAGTATCACTGCAACAACCCCATTCAATGTAATTAATATAATTAACTTCTTTACAATTGTTACATACATAATCCCCAGCATCATCATATTATTTAATTTATGTAGATAAACTCCCTAATTATCCCCCTCAGGGCAGAATGAGTCAAGTATCTCAAATACTTTTCAATACATCCTGCCCCTATTCACATACAATACCGATATGCATGAATATTTACCTTCTGAGACAGCTCTTCTAATGTAGATCTCTGCTGGTGAAGAACTAACTCCTGGGTTTATGTGCCGGTATTCCTAATACACATGTGCTGCGGTCTCCTGGGAACAACTGCAAAAAGAATCCCTTTTATAGGCAACGCCTTCTAAGTGGCTATCCTGAGGACGTGGTTACAGTTTCCTGGCTTACAAACCCCTCTCAGCACCCATGCTAAGCCTGTGTAGTTGTTAGGGTCTCCTGCCCTGTGCTACCACGTCGTCATGGCAACCGGGAGACAAGTGCTAGCGGAGTAACCTGAGCGCAGCTGATACTCCGGTTCGGGTCTTTTGCTGTGCAGTGGTTACAGGCAGGGATCCGGTGCTGGTTTTTGTGCTCACAGTCTGTGAGGTCTGAGGGGGGCGTGGACAGCACCTGCTTTATAAGGCCTCTTCTCAGGTTAAGCAGATGCTGCTGAATCTTTGTTGGTTAGTCAGTTCCTGAAAGTTAGCCAGTACTGTGTAGCTTTGTATTTGTTGTTGCTTACTGCAAATAGGCCTGGGGATTTGGTACTACACTCTGCCAATCCAGACCTAGCAGTAAGACTGGAGTCAGTCGTTTAGCCTGCTGAGGTTCTTTTGATATTCTGTGAACCCAGCAGGTTTGTGGCTGTACTTTCAGACCTGCCTGCTTAATCCTCTCTCACTGTGCAGGGTGTCCATGTGTCAGTTTAGTGGCAGTAAGCTGTACCTGGGCCCTGCAAGTGAGAATTAGGATTGTGGAGACTCTCCTTGTGTCTATTATTCCATCTCTGACCAAGGAGTTTACTGCCACACCCGTTGGTAACCCTTTAGGGTTTTGCTGTTGCCCTTAGCAACAGCATTTCGGGTTCTATACGTATTAAAACACAACATCTTGCTTTTTCCATCTGAGCATTTCTAATACTAGGGAGACACCCAGTTTCTTAGCCTCTGGGCTTCTCTGTTCACTCCGTGTTGGTTTTGTTACCCTATCACCTTCTGTGTACGTTATGTCATATTTCCCAGTCTGTCTGTGAGTTCATTTGTTTTGCATCCCTCTCTGTTCAGACACCAGTACATTCCTGCAGGCACTGGTGTGCATAACAGTTCAAACACCAGTACATTCCTGCAGGCACTGGTGTGCATAACATATTCAGCAGCCCAATACTCCTGTTGAAATTTTGTGGGAATATGGAGCATACCCCTCAAAATACGTTGCAACAGGTGGTCGATCAGGTACAGGTCCTGACTCGTCAATTTAATGATTTGTCCATTAAAATGCACACCTCCCAGGCCGCTGGCGAAGCTCCCGCAGCAGCAGCACCTTCAGGGGTTAAGGAGCCGAAAGTAAATCTTCCGGATCGTTTTTCTGGAGATCGCTCGCAGTTCTTTTGTTTCAAGGAGAGCTGCAAGTTATATTTCCAGCTTAGGCCTCAGTCTTCTTGGTCAGAGATTCAGCGGGTGGGCATAGTGATTTCCTTGCTACAAGGAGACCCACAGGTCTGGGCATATGGGTTGCAGCCTGACTGTCCGTCGCTTAAAAGTGTTGATGCTTTTTTTACGGCACTGGGCATGTTGTATGATGACCCTGACAAGACGGCCTCAGCCGAGGCTCAGATTTCGATCCTTAAGCAAGGGCGAAGGCCAGTTGAGGTTTACTGTACGGAGTTTCGGAGGTTGGCCCATGATACCCAGTGGAATGACCCAGCCCTGAGACACCAGTACCGAAGAGGTCTTTCTAACCAGATAAAAGACCAACTGGTACAATATCCCTTGCCTGATAGCTTGGATCAGCTCATGCAGTTATCCATCCGGGTGGATAGACGGCTGAGAGAGCGTAGGCTTGAAAGGGAGACCGAGGTTTCCTTCTTTCCCAAGGGAACCTCAGACTCTGAGGAATTTTCCGAGGAGCCTATGCAGATTGGGGCTACCCGCCTCTCCTCGCGTGAGAAGACGCGGAGGAGACAGCAGGGGTTGTGTTTGTACTGTGGGAATAAGGGTCATGTGGTAGTATCATGCCCAGAAAAGCCGGAAAACTTCAGGGCCTGAGGGTGATGGGAAATATCCTGTCAGGCCAGAAGTCAGAATTTCCCAAGAAGACTTTTATCATTCCGGTGACCTTGAAGATCCTCGGTCAAACTGTCAAGACTGGGGCCTTTGTGGACAGTGGGGCCGACGGGGTTTTTATGGACCGCCAATTCGCCCTGAAACACTCTGTTTCCTTAGTACCCTTGGCGTCGGAAATTGAGATTTGTGGGTTAAACGGGGAACCATTATCCCAGGGTAAAATTACCTCTTGCACTAGCCAGATTTCTTTGTTTATTGGAGCCACACACTCTGAAAAATTGTCCTTTTATGTGACTGTCTGTACTTTTGCCCCATTGGTGTTGGGGTTACCCTGGTTAAGGGCCCACAATCCTCAATTTGACTGGGTCTCTGGGGAGATTCTTAGTTGGGGTACTGATTTTTTCAGGAGTTGCTTGAGCCTTCCAGTCAGGCTCTCGCAGCTAAGTTTGCCAGGATTGCCAGGATGTTATGCAGATTTTGCGGACGTGTTCTCCAAAAGAGTTGCAGAGGTACTACCTCCCCATCGCCCCTATGACTGTGCCATTAATTTGTTGCCGAATGCTTAGCTTCCCAAGAGCAGGTTGTACTCCCTGTCACGTCCTGAGACTCAGGCTATGGCAGAGTACATTCAGGAGAACCTGGCTAAAGGATTTATCAGACCTTCACAGTCTCCAGTTGGGTCGGGGTTCTTCTTCGTGGGTAAAAAGGACGGTTCATTGCGACCCTGCATCGACTTCAGGGAATTGAACCGTATCACGATTAAAAACTCATACCCACTGCCTCTCATTTCGGTCTTGTTTGACCAGCTTCGTACTGCCACCATTTTTTCTAAGATTGACCTACGCGGTGCGTACAATCTAATCCGAATAAGAGAGGGGGATGAATGGAAGACTGCCTTTAATACCCACTCAGGGCATTATGAATATTTGGTGATGCCTTTTGGGCTCTGTAATGCCCCGGCAGTCTTCCAGGATTTCATGAACGATGTGCTCAGGGAATATTTGGATAGATTCTTAGTTGTATACTTAGATGACATCCTAATCTTCTCCCATTCCCTGGAGGAACATCGGAAGCATGTACGCTTAGTCCTCCAGAAACTCAGAGACCACTGGCTTGGGGCGAAGCTGGAGAAGTGCGAATTTGAAGTTCAGCAAATCGCATTTCTAGGATATATTATCTCCCCAGAAGGTTTCCAAATGGAGGGTTCCAAGGTACAGGCAGTCCTGGATTGGGTGCAGCCCACTAGTTTGAAGGCGCTTCAGCGTTTCCTGGGCTTTGCAAATTTTTATAGACGATTTATCGCTGGATTTTCGTCTATAGTGGCGCCCTTGGTGGCACTCACTAAGAAAGGGGCGGATGTTGCTCACTGGTCTCGTGAGGCCAAAGCGGCTTTTGCCCGTCTCAAAAGGGCATTTGTCTCGGCCAAGGTGCTGCGACACCCAGATCCAGAGCGTCCTTTTGTGGTGGAGGTGGATGCCTCTGAGATGGGTATTGGGGCAGTGCTCTCTCAGATGGGAGTGTCTGATAATCGCCTTCATCCCTGTGCTTACTTTTCCCGTAAATTTTCGCCTGCCGAGATGAATTATGACGTAGGTAACCGGGAATTGTTGGCTATTAAGGATGCACTCGAGGAGTGGAGACACTGGCTTGAGGGGGCTAAGTTTGTGGTCTCAATTCTCACCGACCATAAGAATTTGGCATATTTAGAGTCAGCGAAGCGTCTCAATGCCAGGCAGGCACGATGGGCTTTGTTTTTTGCTCGCTTTAATTTTTTGATAACATATCGCCCTGGGTCAAAAAACATCAAGGCTGATGCGCTCTCGCGGAGTTTTGCTCCAATCCAGGAGACCACCGAGGAGCCGTTGCCCATTGTGTCCCCATCATGTATTAAAGTGGGCATTACCCAGGACCTCTTGTCATTAGTCCTTAGAGCACAGGAGCAGGCTCCTCCAGACCTTCCGGTAGGTCTTTTGTTTATGCCTCCTAGGTTAAGACAGCGAGTGTTCCTGGAATTCCATGCCAAGAAGTCGGCAGGTCACCCGGGTATTGCCAGAACTCGGGAGTTGCTATCTAGGGCGGTGTGGTGGCCCTCGGTGGCTAAGGATGTGGATCAGTGGGTTCGGGCATGTGACATCTGTGCCCGAAATAAGACTCCTAGAGGGGTTCCTGTTGGCCCATTACATCCACTCTCTATTCCATCTAAGCCATGGACCCACATTTCAATGGATTTTGTTGTGGACTTGCCCAAATCCTCGGGGATGACAGCCATCTGGGTTGTCGTTGACAGGTTTTCGAAGATGGCGCACTTCGTTCCACTGGTTGGGCTGCCATCGGCCAGACGCCTGTCTGAATTATTTATGCTGCATGTTGTGCGTCTCCACGGGTTGCCACTTGATGTGGTCTCTGACCGCGGATCCCAGTTTGTGGCCAAATTCTGGAGGGCATTTTGTTCCGATCTCCAGATTTCTGTCAGCTTGTCGTCAGGCTATCATCCGCAGTCTAATGGGCAGACTGAAAGGGTGAACCAGTCCTTGGAGCAGTTCCTCAGGTGTTATGTCTCCAAGTGTCAGACTGACTGGGTTGCTCATCTGTCAATGGCGGAGTTTGCCTATAACAACGCGGCTCACTCTGCTACAGGGATCTCTCCCTTCCTTTGTGTGTATGGGCATCATCCTAAGGCCAATTCTTTTGACCCCCTGGACTCCACGCCTGGTGGTTCCTCTGTCGTTTCGGTCCTTAGAGGTATTTGGAGGAAAGTGAAGAAAGCCCTTGTGTCTGTGTCATTAGTGACCAAAAGGGTTTTTGATAAGCGGAAAAGACCCTGCAGCTTCAAATTAGGAGACTTCGTCTGGTTGTCTACCAAGAATTTGAAGTTGAGACAGCCATCTCATAAGTTAGGCCCCCGGTTCATCGGCCCTTATAAGATCACCAGGGTTATCAATCCGGTGGCATTTCAGTTAGATCTGCCCCGTTCTTTGGGTATCAATAAAACATTTCATTGTTCCCTTTTAAAATGGGCGATTAGTAATCCTTCTTCCAGAGGAAGACCTTCCCCTCTTCTGATACGTGGCCAGAGGGAGTTTGTTGTTGAAAGGATTCTTGACTCCAAGATGGTTCGGGGTCGGCTGTCATTTTTGGTGCACTGGAAGGGGTATGGCCCGGAGGAGCGGTCGTGGGTGCGCAGTTGTGATCTTCATGCCCCCAGACTGATACGCTCTTTCTTCTCGCAGTTCCCCGATAAACCCGGTGGTAGGGGTTCTTTGACCCCTCGTCAGAGGGGGGGTACTGTTAGGGTCTCCTGCCCTGTGCTGCCACGTCGTCATGGCAACCGGGAGACAAGTGCTAGTGGAGTAACCTGAGCGCAGCTGATACTCCGGTTCGGGTCTTTTGCTGTGCAGTGGTTACAGGCAGGGGATCCGGTGCTGGTTTTTGTGCTCACAGTCTGTGAGGTCTGAGGGGGGCGTGGACAGCACCTGCTTTATAAGGCCTCTTCTCAGGTTAAGCAGATGCTGCTGAATCTTTGTTGGTTAGTCAGTTCCTGAAAGTTAGCCAGTACTGTGTAGCTTTGTATTTGTTGTTGCTTACTGCAAATAGGCCTGGGGATTTGGTACTACACTCTGCCAATCCAGACCTAGCAGTAAGACTGGAGTCAGTCGTTTAGCCTGCTGAGGTTCTTTTGATATTCTGTGAACCCAGCAGGTTTGTGGCTGTACTTTCAGACCTGCCTGCTTAATCCTCTCTCACTGTGCAGGGTGTCCATGTGTCAGTTTAGTGGCAGTAAGCTGTACCTGGGCCCTGCAAGTGAGAATTAGGATTGTGGAGACTCTCCTTGTGTCTATTATTCCATCTCTGACCAAGGAGTTTACTGCCACACCCGTTGGTAACCCTTTAGGGTTTTGCTGTTGCCCTTAGCAACAGCATTTCGGGTTCTCTACGTATTAAAACACAACATCTTGCTTTTTCCATCTGAGCATTTCTAATACTAGGGAGACACCCAGTTTCTTAGCCTCTGGGCTTCTCTGTTCACTCCGTGTTGGTTTTGTTACCCTATCACCTTCTGTGTACGGTATGTCATATTTCCCAGTCTGTCTGTGAGTTCATTTGTTTTGCATCCCTCTCTGTTCAGACACCAGTACATTCCTGCAGGCACTGGTGTGCATAACAGTTCAAACACCAGTACATTCCTGCAGGCACTGGTGTGCATAACAGTAGTGCACATTTATAAAGCAAAACTGGATGAAACAATAACTTGACCACCATCGCTGTCTGTGTATGGTCATCATTGGACTCAAGTTTGAAGACCATGGAAACCTATAAACCAAGTAAACGTACAGATTACCAATCCACTTGAAGTTTACAAATTCAAAAACATGAAGTCAAAGAACAATGAACATATCACAGAGCATTTTAATTTAAACAGATAATGCAGATTTACACAGATTCATAAACTTAATGAATAAATAAGCCCCATAGTGTAGCATCTAAATATAAAAGAGAACTTGAATCATCCACAATCATATGTATCTTATACGCAGGGTCGGCAACAGAAATCTTGGGGCCCGATACAGTGATATCTCCGGGGGACCCTCAGATTATATTTATATATATAGATACTTTGGCACTCCAGCAGCCCTGGCGGGCTTCCTTGCTCCTATGCCTTCCAGGGGGGGATGCCCCTAATAGACAGTGGAAACAAACGAGGCGACACTTGGAGACTTTCAAATCAAAATAAAAGTGTATTCAAATAGTTGACGTTTCGCGGACATGCTCCCTTTCTTCAGAACAAAAACACAAGTGACACAAGTGAACAATAAATACCCTCACTTACCCCTCAGACCTCCCCCACCGGCGTTCTCCTCTGCCACGCCGCCTGCAGCTCCGTCATTGCACTTCCAGCTTCCGGCAGCCGGGCGGAAGTGACGTCGCAGGACCTGGCTGCGTGACCAAGGCAACGCTGGAAACAAAAACAATAACATGTGCACCTCCAGTTAGCGATCAGACTTATTCATTTGACCATATTAAAAACTCAAAATAGCATAACTTTAAAACACTGTGATTTGTGTCACATGTGCGGCTGGAGTTATTTTATAACACATAAACACATTACACCCGTATGAGATAATAAAGTGTCACAGATGTTCAATTTTGTTATTATTGTGTTAATATATTATGTTAATCGTGCTAATATATACAAGATACAAAAAAATATAAAAAAATATGTAGAAAAAATGGGAACATTATATATCAATTGTCTATTATACAGAACAAATTACACGTTATATAATATTATAATCGCGATACCGTATATGTAAATATACCTGGAATATGCTCCTAAAGAATAAGAGAAAAATATCCTGTACATAATATGGACCATAATTCCATAACTACCAGCATACCTGGAACACTTAAACTGGTGAGAGGCACTTATTAAGAGAAGATAATCAGAGAAAATGGATAAGGCACAACGAGTCATTCAGGCCCCTGGGGTGTAACGTTTGTAATCTGAATATCCATTGTGATTCTAGCTGTAATAGCTTTTTCCCTCTGTTGCCCCCTCTGATGGATTCAGGGATATGGTCAATTATTTTATGCCTTAACATGGCCATGTTATGTTTCTGCTCTAAAAAGTGCCTTGCCACAGGTTGTTCTGTGACACCCGTCATTAAAGGTGTCGCAGAACAACTTAGCTTGCCGGTGTTGTGCCATGCGTGTTTTAAATTGGCACTCAGTTTTCCCTATGTAATAAGAGCCACACGGACACATTATCACATAGATAACAAATGTTGGCTATTTAATTGGAAATGTTTTGCCCGAAAACGGGTGTGTAATGGTGTCTCCTGTGGACATGTAGGTACATGTAGTACACCCCAGACATTTGCAACACACATGTCCCTGACGACGGGCGGCCAGCCCGAAACGTGCATTGGATATAACACCAATAAAGTTCTTTTCACCATGATTCTGATGTCTCCTGAGTGCCGCCTCATGATATATATATATATATATATATATATATCACAGGAGCTCTACACTATATTAGCTAACAATAATAAACAGTAGAGTTTTAGTTCATGTATTGATCAATGCAATTAAGCCTTCAGCCCCCCACTATACTGTAGGTCCTACTCTATTGCTCAAATAATTATTATGGAAATAGCTATCACATTAGTGTTAAACATGATGTATGCTGGCGTGGCCTGGAAGCTGAGCTGAGTGGACGTGCGGCTCCAGAGCTCCCGCACAGGGGACCTTTCAAACTGTTTCCCCGCGGCTTTGCAGGCGCCTGTCATCACCCGGGAGCACTACAACACTGTGAGTCAGCCCCACAAGACGATCCGGCGCAGCCGGGCGGCTCTCCGCACCCTCTGACCGCAGCGGCCTTCTCCCCGTTCCGGCGCCGAGAGCTGGAGTTGGTGGCGGCCCGGCCGTGAGCTCCGTGCCCGATGCAGCCACGACAAGACCTCTCGGAACACTCCGCGGCCCTCGGCCCTCCTCTACTGTGCCCTGCTGGGTGGCTCCTGGCTCTTGGGTCCCCTCTAGACGGCTGGGATCTCCCTCCACGGCTCCTGGAAGATCAGGTACCCTCTGCAGGCCCTGGCGGCGGCCATCTTTCCTCTCCCAAGTGCTGGCTGTTTCTCTCCCCCCTGCCTCTGTGACTGCTCCGACAAGCTGTGCCTGCCAGTGTTCCTCCATCTCTCCCTGCAGGAGCTCTAGCTGCTCTGACCCCCCTTTTTTCAGTATTGGGTCATGATATAGGTTGCTGGGGCTCCTTGATATTTTATTACTGCTCTGGGCTTTCCTGTATTACAATCTACAATCCTGGGGCGCCATCTCCTAGCCATTACCTACGACTACACCTGCATTATGCTCCAGTCTTCTATAATACTTCTGAGCAGGGGAATGCGCTGCTAAATACCTACGGGCGCAGCCCTGGGGGCCTCGTGCTTATTTTCATTACATGTAATATGATGGATCACTAAATTTTTACGCTATTGCTCAGTTTTGACCTTTGACCTTTTCTATTTCCGGGACTGTCGCACACCATGCCTAGGTCCAAGAAATCTACACCTTCTGCGGAGCTGTTTTCCTTTATTTCTAAGATGAAGCCTAGTGCATCTAAATCACCAGCCGCCCCCCCTCCTGCCCCTGTTTCGGAATCTGAGGAAGACTCGCCTGTTCTAGACCCTTCCATGAAAGATTGCATTTCCTCTATCCTTACTGAGATGAAGTGGTTGAAACAGGCCTTCCACTCGGAGATCCACAAAGCCATCTCTGGGCTTAAGGATGAGATATCTGATCTTGGGGCTCGCACTAATGATGTCAAACAGAAAATTGATGAAGTCATTAATTTCCAGCAGGAGATGGAACATTCGGTCCACGTTATGCAGGAAGACATCTACCTCCTCCAAGACCAACAGGAGGATGCAGATAATCGTGCACGACGTAATAATCTACGTATTAAATACATCTCGGAGTCTGTGGAACCAGCACAACTGGAAGATTTCCTCCTCCGCTTTTTTCAACATCTCCTGCTGGACACTCCGCCTGAGCATTTCCTCCTAGATAGAGCTCATCGCTCCCTGCGCCAAAAGCCATCACCATCGTCCCCTCCGAGAGACGTGGTCTTACGCTGTCACTACTTCAAAACTAAGGACAGAATACTGACTGTGTTATGATTCGAGCACTCTGGTCTGAGGAGATCTTATTGCGAGGACCGGAGCACTGGAACGTAATGCTGGGGAAGGGAGCGGGAATGGAAGATAGCCCCTGGCGCCCTAACTCCGTTGTCTCGCCCGTGCTGTCAGAAATCCCCTGCGAGACTATGGTTGCTTGAGCCCATGGCAGCCGCGTTTGAAGGGCGGATTACGTCTGCCCAACTCCGATGCCCCCCCAGGTCTTAATGAGAGACAAAGGGAAATCCGAGACAGGGTGATAACAAAGGGCCCTCTGACTAAACAACCAGGCCAGGGGCTACAAGCTAATAAAAACTAGAATATGTGCGGAAAAACCGCCAGGGAAAAGGACAACCAAAATATCCACTTGTCCACTTCTCCTACCCGGCACCGCCGAGTTCCAGAGAGGACTTGTGGAAGCGGAACCCTCCGCAAATGCTCCAAAGACAAAATATGTAAAGATAAAGCGGCTGAGCCGCAACACACGGCAGAGCCGCAACTCACGAAACACCACTCGATATTCAAAGGTGATCAGTCAGGACTACTGGGGACCCAACGACTTCCTGGGATGAGATGACAACTCCCGGATACAGGACTTCTGAGGACAGGAATGACCGGATACAGCAGGACTGGAACAGTCTCTCAGCAAACCAAAGCAGCATGCAGGAAGCTATTACCGGCGTCTGTGAGAAGCACTGAGAAGGTATTTAGCAGGGAGTCCTCCAATCAGCTGTTCAGAGCCTGATTGGTATTAATGCCGTGCAGCTGCCTTGCTGCACGGCCAGAAGACAAGTGTGTGTGCGTGTGTAACTAGACCCTGCAACGGGGAACGCGGTCCGCCCGTGGCGTCCCCGTTGCTAGGGTCCGTGCGGCTCAGCGCGCCCGGCGTCTAGCGTTGCTAGGAAGCCGGCGGCTGAACACGCACGGCGTCCCTAGTTGCTAGGCGCCGGGCCGCGCGGACATTGCGGCCACCGGCGCCTAACAGACTGCTGCTCGGAACAAGGACATGTGTCTGTTTGAAACATATTGACTGCTGGTGTTTCAGGACTTATCCCCTACTACTCTTAAGAGGCGCTTCGATCTGAGGGAGTACACCCAAATCCTCAGAGAGAATCAAATCTGCTACAGATGGGGTTATCCCTTCTCCTTGATTGTGCAGCTTGATGGGAAGAGGCTACTAGCACGATCCAAGGAGGATGCCCATCGGCTTCTTTTGAAACTTAACCTGCCTTCTCCGGAACCTGACAAGCCTTCTCCCCCACAGGTTGCACCGGGTCTTCAATGCACCCCAAACTCACCTCTTCCACAACGAGCACCTCGACGCCTTTGGTCGACAGTCCCGGCAAAAACCTCTGCTAGACGTGACCCTCCGTGAACTTTCCTACACAGCTGCCTTGATGGGTTATTGCATGTCATTTCATACTGTTGTGCTTACTAGTTTAGAGGTTTTAAGTTTCTTTTTTCACTGAGCTTATATAACTGAGCACATGTTTTTCCTGTTCACTTGATTCTGATGTGGTTCATTACGGTCATATGTTGCTACGACCCCCATGGTCGCCCTATTAGTTCGTCAGTGGACTCCTTGGTGTTCGGCGCCGCGCCATCCACCGAGCCATTATAGTCGGTTTTGAGAATAAGGGAGATCTTCTCTCCCTTAATACCCCATACGGGAGCTCAAACGTGCGGACCCGTGCGATGCGTACAATGGGTCTTTGGCTCGGTTTATTATATTTGTTTACTTTGCATTGTTCTTGATGTTTCTTTTCTCCTCTTTTTCCTCTTTTCCTGCTTTCTGTTCCTCCTCTTTCCTTCGTT
Organism: Pseudophryne corroboree; assembly: GCF_028390025.1. Taxonomy (NCBI): domain Eukaryota; kingdom Metazoa; phylum Chordata; class Amphibia; order Anura; family Myobatrachidae; genus Pseudophryne; species Pseudophryne corroboree. The sequence continues at coordinate 177,512,645 of NC_086448.1, forward strand.
CTCCCGGGAGACCAACCATGGGTCCTTAGGGACGTTCTTGCTCTGCTCTTATTTATACTGCTATGTCTGTTAACATAATAACCTACAATGTGAAGGGTCTCAATAGCCCCTAAAAGAGGACCAAATTATTTCTTTTTCTGAAACAGGTTGGGGGAGATCTGGTATTCCTCCAGGAGACACATTTTAGAGGTACTTCCCATCCTGAATTACGTTCTAGACGCCACCCAGTTGTCATACATGCATGTGATCACGCCCAGAAGAAACGAGGGGTTGCCATATTGATTCCCGCCCACTTACACTTCGAACCAGAAAAAATCATTAGGGACAAAAGGGGTAGATTCCTTATCATAGTGGGCAAGCTTAATAATGTTCCCATCACTCTAGTCAACGTCTATGCCCCTAATGTTAATCAGGCCTCGTTCTTCGCCTCTTTAGATTCCAAAATTGCCCAATGTAGGAAAGGCGATATCTTAATGGCAGGGGATTTCAATACTATACTCCACCACAGTCTCGACCACTCCCACTCCCTCCCACTGTCCCAGTCCCACACAAGTACTCGCAATTCCAGAGCCTTGCTGTCACTACTTAAATACCACCTACTATTTGATTCCTGGAGGGTTCTCGACCCTTTAGTTAAAGATTATACGTTTTTCTCCCCAGTACACAATCTATATATAAGAATTGATATGATTATGATTGGGAGAGATTTGACCTCTAGGATCCAGAAAAGTTGTATTCACCCAATTACGTGGTCTGACCATGCCCCGGTATCTTTGACTCTTTCTGGTTTGTCCTGCACTCTTTCCCCCCCTCCTGGTCCCTTAATGATGCTCTCCTCCAACATTCTGATGTTCTGACGCAAATTACTCAGGTGCTAACTGATTATTTTAGCTTGAATCAGACGCCTGGTATGTCTGACATGACTCTGTGGGAGGCGCATAAAGCGGTCCTTCGGGGCCACCTCATGCAGATCGCGGCTAGGCTCACTAAACAGCGCTCCCAAAAGATCTTGGAGTTAACTGACCAACTCCACCGTCTGGAGGAAATTCATAGGTCTTCTCTGGACCCGGTTGACTTGGATCGGCTACTTAAAGTTAGGGGTGAACTTAATATGCTGTTATCTCATAAGACAGAACAATGCCTTAGACGCCTTAACCCGATTTATTATGAAAAAGGGGATAAGGCAGATAAACTCCTTGCCAGGAAATTGAGGGCTCAAATTTCTTCCAAAAATATCTTATCTATTCGTACTAAACAGGGGGTACTGACTCATGATCCTGATCACATTCTTGGTGAATTTGAGGAATTTTATAAATCATTATATAATGCGGAAGCGGCTCCCTCATCCTCACTGAGATTCGACGAGGGGATTGAATCCCTTTTGGATAAATGCAATCTACCATCATTGAGTGGTTCGACGGTGTCTCAGTTGGGTTCAGAGATAACTATTGAGGAAATAGATAATGCACTTAAGACTCAGAAGCCAGGTAAGGCCCCTGGACCTGATGGGATGTCAATTATGTATTTTAAGAAATTTAAGGGGATTCTCCTGCCCCACCTCTGTAGGCTTTTTAATGGATTCCTTAGAGGTAACCCTCTGTCGCCCCGTACACTGGAGGCACAAATTGTTTTAATTCATAAACCCGGGAAAGACCCCAACTCATGTTCTAGTTATCGCCCCATCTCTTTACTAAATAATGATATTAAACTCTTTGCCAAAATCCTAGCTTTGAGGTTAAACTCAGTTCTCCCGCATTTGATACATGCTGACCAGGTGGGCTTCATCCCAGGCCGACAAGCTAGAGACAACACCCGCAGAACTATTAATTTAGTCAATCTTATTAACAAAGCTAGATTGCCCTCTATCCTTCTCTCGCTTGATGCAGAGAAGGCTTTTGATAAAATACTGTGGCCCTTTATGTTCACCACCCTGTGTAGGTTCGGCCTGGGCGGAAGCCTACTCCAGGGCATTCAAGCACTCTACTCCAACCCCTCTGCTAGAGTTCGGGTTAATGGCAAGGACTCTCGCCTTTTCCAAATCAACAACGGTACGCGTCAGGGGTGTCCCCTGTCACCATTAATTTTTGCTATGACTATCGAACCTCTGGCGTGTATGGTTAGGGCCAACCCCGATATTAAGGGTATATCAACTGGTGACGAAGAGTTTAAATTATCATTATTTGCAGATGACGTTTTGTTAGCTCTTTCCTCTCCCCATACATCTATCCCTAACCTATTCAAAACTCTATCATCATACTCTTATTATTCAGGATATCGCATTAATTATTCCAAATCAGAAGCCCTCCCCTTGCATCTTAATGAGGATACCAGGTCTCTCCTAGCTGCTAACTTTAATTTCTCATGGCGCTCCAAGAAAATTAAGTACTTAGGTGTGTTCATCACGAATTCCTATGGTTCTCTATATTCCGAAAATTTTCCAGCCCTTTTTAATTGTATTGAGTCTGATCTACGAGCCTGGGACAAACAGATTATAGCCTGGTTCGGACGCATAGTCTCAGTAAAGATGAACATCCTACCCAGGCTTTTGTATCTGATTCAAACAATTCCGGTACGCATCCCCGCTGAGGCTTTGTGTCGAATGCAAAAACTCTTCCTAAAATTTGTATGGTCTGGTAAACCTCCTAGAATTAGGACTTCCACTCTGGTACGTGACCCACTAGCTGGAGGCAGAGGTTTACCGGATATCTGTAAATACTATCATGCAACCCACTTGAGCCAGGCTCTCGCTTGGTTTTCTCCAGCGCCCCATTTGCCCTGGATACTAATCGAGCGCTTGTCGGCCGGGGTCTCCACTTTGGTTTCCCTACTCACACCGGTCAAGCCACATCAGACGATACAAACGTGCGCTCCCTCTACAAAATTCACCTGCTCCCTGTGGTTTTTCTGCGTTCGGCATTATGGTCTCTCTACTTTCCCATCTCCCATCACTTCTATTTGGGATAATCAGGATTTCTCCCCTGGCTCCACCTTACGGTCCCATTCGTGGCTTCACCTGAACCCACGACCGGGACTGGTGTTTGATTTTATAGAAGGTTCCTCCTGGCGTTCCTTAGACTCTCTGTGTGACAAATATGGCATTACCCAACCTGTACTTTACGAGTATCTACAACTCCGCTCCTTCTTAAGTTCCCTTCCTAAACCCAAGGTTATTCGTCAACTCACCCCTTTGGAACGTCTCTGTATTTATTCCCCTATGCGACAGGGTATTATATCTATACTTTATGGTTTATTACGCTCTCTGAAAGCAGTGGACATACATCCCCATGAAAGTAAATGGGAGCAGGACCTGGGCCCTCCTCCTGAGGAAGATTCATAGGAGATCATTAGACAAAATGTAGCCCAGTCCTCAATTTCCTCCCTAGTGAAGGAAAACTCCTATAAAGTCTATACCAGATGGTATCTGGTCCCAGCGACACTGCATAGGATTTTCCCCGGGTCCTCCCCATTGTGTTGGCGTAAGTGTGGTCAAATTGGAGATTTTAAACACATTTGGTGGTCCTGTCCCAAAATCCGCCCGTTCTGGGCCCAAGTGGAAACTCTTATTGGATCTATTTTCTGTTCTCAGGTAACATTGGGTCCTTGGTCGGCTCTACTGGGCCTACCTTTGCCTAATATTAGCAGCCATGCGGGCAATCTAGTACTCCAAATTCTCCATGCCGCCAGATGTGTGATAGCCAAAAGTTGGAAAAAGACCACTATCCCCCCCTAGGAGCATGTTGCTGTCTAAAATATGGCATATCTCCATGATGGAGAAAATCACAGCTTCCTTACATGACAGGTCAGAGAAATATATGAGGACTTGGGAACCTTGGTTCACTTATGCTATATCCTCTACTGCCCGGGTATGATATACTGTGTCAAACGGGTCCCAAAAGGCAAAAGTTGTGATGTACTGTTCATTGTATTTAGGTTTGAAGATAGTGTGGGCTACCCCCCACGACACGACTATACCTTGAATGCTCCCTTAGTGGTCCCCCACTCTCCCACCCCCCCTCTCTTCTCTTTCTTCCTCTCTTCATCTCTGTTCTTCTCTTTCCTTCTCTCTTTTTACCCTTCGTTAAAACACAGAAAAACTGTTGTCGACATATATATTGTATTGTTGATGTTCTCCCCTTTTCTTGTTATGTTTTGTCATATCCCACGGGATATCATGTATGTTATTTTGAATTTATTTGGAGTCATCATCTCCTGTTTGATTTGTATCAGCTTATTCGACTTCTCTTCAATAAAAATATTGCATTAAAAAAAAACATGATGTATGCTACCTGGTCTAAAGCTTACAGCAACTTTCCTTTTATAGATGTACCAAATTATTAACACTCATTTATATGTACAACCGTGAAAATCAGAAGCTCCCGAGTGAAGTACGACTAGAACAGCTATAAAATATATATATATACTGTATATATATATATATATATATATATATACAGGTTGAGTATCCCATATCCAAATATTCAGAATTACGGAATATTCCGAAATACGGACTTTTTTGAGTGAGAGTGAGATAGTGAAACCTTTGTTTTCTGTGGCTCAATGTATACAAACTTTGTTTAATACACAAAGTTATTAAAAATATTGTATTAAATGACCTTCAGGCTGTGTGTATAAGGTGTATGTGAAACATAAATGAATTGTGTGAATGTACACACGCTTTGTTTAATGCACAAAGTTATAAAAAATATTGGCTACAATTACCTTCAGGCTGTGTGTATAATGTGTATATGAAACATAAATGTATTCTGTGCTTAGATTTAGGTCCCATCACCATGATATCTCATTATGGTATGCAATTATTCCAAAATACGGAAAAATCCGATATCCAAAATACCTCTGGTCCCAAGCATTTTGGATAAGGGATACTCAACCTATATATATATATTATCCAAGGTGATTGGCACTCCTCAAATGAAAATTACTGGCAACTTGCTCTGTGTTATGATTCCAGCACTCTGGTCTGAGGAGATCTTTTTGCGAGGACCGGAGCACTGGAATGAAATGCTGGGGAAGGGAGCGGGAATGGAAAATAGCCCCTGGCACCATAACTCCGTTGTCTCACCCATGCTGCCGGAAATCCCCTGCGAGACTATGGTTGCTTGAGCCCATGGCAGCCGCGTTTGAAGGGCGGATTATGTCTGCCCAACTCCGATGCCCCCCCAGGTCTTAATGAGAGACAAAGGGAAATCCGAGACAGGGTGATAACAAGGGGCCCTCTGACTAAATAACCAGGCCAGGGGCTACAAGCTAACTTAAAACTAGAATATGTGCGGAAACACCGCCAGGGAAAAGGACAACCAAAATATCCACTTGTCCACTTCTCCTACCCGGCACCGCCGAGTTCCAGAGAGGACTTGTGGAAGCGGAACCCTCTGCAAATGCTCCAAAAACAGAATATATAAAGATAAAGCGGCTGAGCCGCAACACACGGCAGAGCCGCAACTCACGGAACACCACTCGATATACAAAGGTGATCAGTCAGGACAACTGGGGACCAAACGACTTCCTGGGATGAGATGACAACTCCCGAATACAGGACTTCTGAGGACAGGAATGACCGGATACAGCAGGACTGGAACAGACTCTCAGCAAACCAAGGCAGCATGCAGGAAGCTATTACCGGCGTCTGTGAGAAGTACTGGGAAGGAATTTAACAGGGAGTCCTCCAATCAGCTGCTTAGAGCCTGATTGGGAATAAATGCCATGCAGCTGCCTTGCTGCACGGCCAGAGAACAAGTGTGTGTGTTTGTTAATTAGGCCCTGCAACGGGGAACGCGGTCCGCCCATGGCGTCCCCGTTGCTAGGGTCCGTGCGGCTCAGCGCGCCCGGCGTCTAGCGTTGCTAGGGAGCCGGCGACTGAACACGCACGGCGTCCCTAGTTGGTAGGCGCCGGGCCGCGTGGACATGCGGAGCCCGGAGCCTAACAGTACCCCCCCCTTGAGGAGGGGTCAAGGAACCCCTAAAGCCAGGCTTCTGAGGAAATTCCCGAAAAAATGCCCTCTTGAGCCTAGGGGCATGAAGATCCTTATCTAGGACCCAAGACCTTTCCTCCGGACCATAGCCTTTCCAGTGAACTAAAAAATAAAGCCGACCCCGGGACAATTTGGAATCAAGAACTTTCTCTACCAAGAACTCCTGTTGTCCCTGTACATCCACTGGAGATCTACCCTGAGAGATCCTCCGAGGAAATCTACTGGAAGAAACGTATTGTTTCAACAGGGAACAATGAAACGTATTTCCAATCTTGAGAGATCTTGGTAAACGTAGCCGAAAGGCAACTGGGTTGACTCTTTTAATAATAGGAAATGGTCCAATAAATTTGGGTCCCAGTCTAGCCGAGGATTGTCGAAGCCTGATGTTGCGAGTTGACAACCACACCTTGTCTCCCACCTTAAAAGTGCAAGGACGTCGGAGCCTGTCAGAAAATTTCTTCTCTCGAAAGGCCGCTTTTCTGAGAGCAAGGTGCACTTTTTTCCAAATTGCTCTGAGATGGGAGGTCAATGCCAGCGAGGAGACTGGAGAATGATGAAAAAAAGAATTAGCTCTGGGGTGAAACCCAAAAACTGAAAAGAATGGAGACTCTTTAGTGGAGGAATGACAGGAATTATTGTAAGCAAATTCAGCCAAAGGAAGAAACTCGGACCAATCATTCTGGAGTTTGGCTGAATACAAGCGCAGATATTGTTTTAATGACTGGTTAACTCGTTCGGTTTGCCCGTTGGATTGTGGGTGATAACCGGATGTTAATGACAGTTTCATCTTTAATGAAGCACAAAAACATCTCCAGAATTGTGCGATGAATTGTGGACCCCGATCAGAAACAATATCAGTGGGTAACCCATGAAGCCTAAACACATGGCGGAGGAACAAAACTGCCAACCCTTGAGCAGAAGGCAATCGGGGAAGAGCAATAAAATGAGCCATTTTACTAAAACGGTCCACCACCACCCATATGACTCGGAATCCGGCTGAAAGGGGAAGGTCAACCACAAAATCCATGGAAATATGAGACCATGGCCTGAGAGGGACACTTAAGGGCATAAGTTGCCCGATAGGCAAGGAACGGGGAACCTTATGCTGTGCACAAACCTGACATGAAAAAACAAATTCCCTAACGTCTTTAGACATACTAGGCCACCATACTGAGCGAGAGACTAACTCCAATGTCTTAGTGATTCCCGGATGCCCTGAAACCTTGTTGTCATGGAATTCAGTTAACACAGTAGCTCTCAAAAATTCAGGAACGTAAAGACGACCAGCAGGAGTAAATCTAGGAGCTTGGTGTTGAAGCTGGTTTAACTGGGTAAATAAATCCTGTGTGAGGCCTGCCCGGATGACCGAAGATGGAAGTATTGGGGTAACAACAGGATTGTTATTGTGAACCGGAAGAAAACTACGTGACAGGGCATCAGCTTTAGTATTCTTGGAACCAGGCCTGAAAGTGATTATAAATTTGAAACGAGTAAAAAATAATGCCCAACGTGCCTGCCGGGCATTAAGCCGTTTAGCTGATTCAATGTATTGCAGGTTCTTATGGTCAGTCAATACCGAAATAGTATGCTTTGCTCCTTCCAGCCAATGTCTCCACTCCTCAAAAGCCCACTTTACCGCCAGTAACTCCCGATTACCAACGTCATAATTGGATTCAGCGGAGGAGAACTTCCTGGACATAAAGGCACAAGGATGTAAGTCCAAAGACACCGGATCCTTTTGAGAAAGGACAGCCCCCACTCCAACCTCTGAGGCATCAACCTCCACAACAAAGGGCAATTCCGGATTACGATGTCTGAGGACTGGAGCTGAGACAAAGGCTTGTTTCAGGGCCCGGAAGGACAACTTAGCTTCATGCGACCAGTTGGTAGGATCCGCTCCTTTCTTTGTCAGAGCCACAATGGGAGCAACCAGGTCAGAAAAAGAATGAATGAACCTCCTATAATAATTCGCAAACCCTAAAAAGCGCTGAATTGCTTTTAAATTGGTGGGTTGCGCCCAATTAAGGATGGCCTGAAGCTTCTTAGGTTCCATGGAAAATCCCTGAGGGGAAATTATGTACCCTAAAAAAGATACTTTCGTGACGTGAAATTCACACTTCTCCAGTTTGGCATATAAATGATTCTCACGTAACTTTTGAAGAACCAGACGCACCTGGGTGATATGTTGTTCCATCGATTCAGAAAAAATCAAGATGTCGTCTAAATAAACGACCACGAATTTCCCTAGGAAGTCACGGAGCACATCGTTAATGAGGTCTTGAAAAACTGCTGGAGCATTAGACAGGCCGAACGGCATCACCAGGTATTCGTAGTGACCCGACTGAGTACTGAAAGCCGTCTTCCACTCATCTCCAGATTTAATTCGGATGAGGTTGTAAGCTCCTCTCAGTTCAATTTTAGAAAAAATTACAGCAGAACGTAACTGATCAAAGAGAACAGAAATCAACGGCAAAGGATAGGTGTTTTTGACTGAGATTTTATTCAAGGCTCTAAAATCTATGCATGGTCTAAGCGAGCCATCCTTTTTCTCCACAAAGAAAAAACCAGCACTTAAAGGGGATTTTGATGGTCTAATAAAACCTTTCTGTAAGCTCTCCTGAACATAGTCATTCATAGCCGAAGTTTCTGGCCCGGACAATGCATATAATCTCCCCTTTGGCAATGCGGCACCAGGGATTAGCTCAATAGCACAATCATAAGGCCGATGGGGAGGCAGAATGTCCGCATTGCCTTTGGAGAATACATCAGCAAACTCCTGGTATTCCACAGGAATGAGTTCTGGAATGATAGCTGCTACTCTAACTGGAAACGAAATACATTCCTTAGCACAAAAAGTACCCCATTGTGAAATCTCCCCGGACCGCCAATCAATGGTGGGATTATGAAAGGCCAGCCAAGGGTGACCCAGAACAACTGGAACTGCTGGGCAATGTGTTAGATAGAACTCGATCTTTTCGGAATGTAAAGCTCCTACTGTAAGTACTACGGGAGGTGTGCGGTGAGTAATAACCCCGTTGGAAAGCGGACTCCCATCTAAGCCATGCATGGTGACACACCTACCCAATGGTAATTGAGGAATGCCTAAGGCCTTAGCCCAAGTTAAATCCATAAAGTTTCCTGCAGCTCCACTGTCAACAAAAGCCGACACCAAAGAACTGAGGCTGCCAAAGGAAACCTTAACTGGGACTAAAAGAGAGTTATTCGAGGAGATAAGCTGCAGACCTAGGTGAACCCCCTCACAATTCACCTGGTCAAAGCGTTTCCCGACTTGTTCGGACAGTTACGAGCAAAATGTCCCTTACCACCACAGTACAAACAAAGACCGGAATTTTGCCTTCTGGCCCTTTCCTCAGGAGACAGCCGGGAGAGACCCATCTGCATGGGCTCCTCTACGTCTTCTGGAATGGAATAAACACAAGGACTTGACCTTACAGGTGTTCCTCTTTCAGCCCTCCGCTCTCTGAGATGACGATCAATCTTAATAGAAAGCTCCATGAGTTTATCGAGAGTCTCAGGAGTGGGGTACTGGAGGAGACTGTCTTTAATAGACTCTGATAAGCCGAGGCGAAACTGACTGCGCAGGGCTGGGTCATTCCAGCCACAGTCGTTCGACCAACGGCGAAACTCAGTACAATAAACCTCTGCAGGATCTCTTCCTTGTTTGAGAGCACGCAGCTGACTTTCAGCGGACGCCTCTCTATCTGGGTCATCATACAAAAGCCCTAAAGACTTAAAGAAAGCGTCTACTGACAACAACGCAGGATCCTCTGCCCTTAAACCGAACGCCCAGGTCTGAGGATCCCCCTGGAGTAAAGAAATAATAATCCCAACCCGCTGAGATTCAGAACCAGAGGAAGTAGGTCTTAAACGGAAATAAAGTTTACAGGATTCTTTAAAACTAAAAAATTCTTTTCTATCACCAAAAAAACGGTCAGGCAAATGCATCTTTGGTTCAGGGACTACCTTTGGGGAGGCTCGCAAAAGATCTTCCTGCGACCTCACCCGAAGGGAAAGATCCTGAACCATCTGAGTAAGTTCTTGAATCTGATTGACTAAGAGCTGGCCAGGGTTTGGCCCTAAACCTGTCGGATTCATGAGGCCAAAAATTTTTAACAAAAACTGAATGAGAGGAAAAAATTAAAGCCCTGTTTAATTTTAATTTTTTGGTATGGCTGGTAATAATGTTATGATTCCAGCACTCTGGTCTGAGGAGATCTTTTTGCGAGGACCGGAGCACTGGAATGAAATGCTGGGGAAGGGAGCGGGAATGGAAAATAGCCCCTGGCACCCTAACTCCGTTGTCTCACCCGTGCTGTCGGAAATCCCCTGCGAGACTATGGTTGCTTGAGCCCATGGCAGCCGCGTTTGAAGGGCGGATTATGTCTGCCCAACTCCGATGCCCCCCCAGGTCTTAATGAGAGACAAAGGGAAATCCGAGACAGGGTGATAACAAGGGGCCCTCTGACTAAACAACCAGGCCAGGGGCTACAAGCTAACTTAAAACTAGAATATGTGCGGAAACACCGCCAGGGAAAAGGACAACCAAAATATCCACATGTCCACTTCTCCTACCCGGCACCGCCGAGTTCCAGAGAGGACTTGTGGAAGCGGAACCCTCCGCAAATGCTCCAAAAACAGAATATATAAAGATAAAGCAGCAGAGCCGCAACTCACGGAACACCACTCGATATACAAAGGTGATCAGTCAGGACAACTGGGGACCAAACGACTTCCTGGGATGAGATGACAACTCCCGAATACAGGACTTCTGAGGACAGGAATGACCGGATACAGCAGGACTGGAACAGACTCTCAGCAAACCAAGGCAGCATGCAGGGAGCTATTACCGGCGTCTGTGAGAAGTACTGGGAAGGAATTTAACAGGGAGTCCTCCAATCAGCTGCTTAGAGCCTGATTGGGAATAAATGCCATGCAGCTGCCTTGCTGCACGGCCAGAGAACAAGTGTGTGTGTTTGTTAATTAGGCCCTGCAACGGGGAACGCGGTCCGCCCGTGGCGTCCCCGTTGCTAGGGTCCGTGCGGCTCAGCGCGCCCGGCGTCTAGCGTTGCTAGGGAGCCGGTGGCTGAACGCGCACGGCGTCCCTAGTTGCTAGGCGCCGGGCCGTGCGGACATGCGGACCCCGGCGCCTAACACTCTGGTGCCCAACCTGGACCACATCCAATACATACAAAAGCAGCTGGACGGCACTCTAGAGACTCTCAATAATCAAAATAAAGTAGGCACAACGGCAGGTGTAGTCAACGATTCAGAGATGGCTCTCTTTTATCAAACAAACATACAATACAGAAACACATCTATAAATCCTTACACTGGACCCCATGCTGACCGCTTGCTCCCGCACTCACAAGTGATCGGGTGACGTCACTGGCCCGCGCCGGCGCCCACGGCCTGGTGCCGCCCGGGGGCGAGGACGTCAGGTAAACAAACATCTCACCATACAGACCATCACCATGGTGACAATACTACAAAGAAAATACAAACATAAAAACAAAAAATATTAATATAAAAAGGCTGGCTGATAACATAATTACCTTGTCCTATAATATATAGGGGTCAATACTTGAATAATGATGCTTTAGACCATGATATACAAGATATAAATGGTCTCACAATAGAACCAACTGTAAGGACAAAATATAAAAAAAATATCAAATATCAAAAAAATATCAAAAAGATAAATGGGCCCATGCAATGTGTCACTATGGTGAGATGTTTGTTTACCTGACGACCCCACCCCCGGGCGGTGACGGGCCATGGTCACCGGCGCGCACCAGTGACGTCACCCGATCACTTGTGGGTGCGGGAGCAAGCGGTCATTATAAGGTATTTATAGATGTAACATAGTAACATAGTATCTGAGGTTGAAAAAAGACAATTGTCCATCGAGTTCAACCTATTTGTGGTGTCCTATGCATGATGATTTGACTAAAATTTCTGACTGATGCTGCTGTCAGCCATTGCATTTAATCCCTATTTATAGTAACTATAATGCATGACTATGCACCATACCCCTGGATATCCTTTTCCAATAGGAATTTATCTAACCCATTCTTAAAGGTGTTGACAGATTCCGCCATTACAACTCCCTCGGGCAGGGAATTCCAAACACGTATTGTCCTTACCGTGAAAAAGCCTTTACGCCGTATTGTGCGGAATCTCCTCTCCTCTAACCTGAGCGAGTGTCCACGAGTCCTCTGTGTTGATCTAACCAAAAACAGGTCCCGTGCAAGCTCTGTGTATTGTCCCCTTATATATTTGTAGATGTTGATCATATCCCCTCTTAGTCTCCGCTTTTCCAATGTAAACATGCCTAGTCTTTCAAGCCTTTTCTTGTATTCCATCGTCTCCATGCCCTTAATTAGTTTGGTCGCCCTCCTCTGTACCTTTTCAAGCTCCAGGATATCCTTTTTGTAGTACGGTGCCCAGAACTGTACACAGTATTCAAGGTGTGGCCTCACTAGTGATTTATATAACGGGAGTATAATACTCTCGTCCCTAGCATCAATACCCCGTTTTATGCATGCTAATATCTTATTAGCCTTCTTTGCTGCAGTCCTACTTTGGATACTACTTCTTAGCTTGCTATCTATGAGGACACCTAAGTCCTTTTCCAGTACAGAATCCCCTAATTTTACCCCATTTAGTAGGTAGGTGTAATTTTTGTTCTTGTTACCACAGTGCATTACCTTACACTTGTCTGTGTTGAAGCGCATTCTCCATTTGGCTGCCCATGCTTCTAATTTAACTAAGTCGTTCTGAAGAGACTCAGCATCCTCCTCTGTATTTATAGCCTTACACAATTTGGTATCATCTGCTAAAATTGACACCATGCTCTCTAGACCTTCTGTTAGGTCGTTAATGAAAATATTGAACAATAGCGGTCCTAATACTGAGCCTTGCGGCACACCACTTAGCACTTCAGTCCAAGTTGAAAAAGATCCATTAACCACAACGCGCTGCTTCCTATTATCTAACCAGTTTTTGACCCAAGTGCATATTGTGCTTCCTAGCCCTGATTCTTGTAGCTTGTATATAAGTCTCATGTGTGGTACAGTATCGAACGCTTTGGCAAAGTCTAAAAAGATTACATCCACGTCTTTACCCTGATCTAGGTTTGCGCTTACTGTTTCATAAAAGCCAAGTAAGTTAGTTTGACAGGATCTGTCCTTCATAAACCCATGTTGATTCCTTTTAATGACCTTATTGGTTTCAAGGAACTTCTGAATACTATCTCTTAGAATACCTTCCAATACTTTCCCCACTATAGATGTAAGACTAACTGGTCTATAATTACCTGGTTCAGCTTTACTTCCCTTTTTGAATATAGGCACTACTTCCGCTATACGCCAGTCTTTGGGAACCATACCTGATATAACTGAATCCTCAAAGATCAAAGATAGTGGTTTTGCCAGTTCAGAGTGAAGCTCCATTAGAACCCTTGGATGAATACCATCGGGCCCTGGTGATTTATTAATCTTTAAATGTTTTAATCGGTCACAGACTACTTCCTCGCTTAAATAAGTACCTATCAGTGTGATATTGTCATTATTGAGATTGTGTGTCAGTCCCTGAATTGGGTCCTCTCTAGTGAATACTGTTGAAAAAAACTCATTTAGTGTGTCCGCTATGTCATTATCATTTTTGCTTAAGACTCCCAACTTGTCTTTCAAAGGGCCTATACTCTCCTTTTTTAATCTCTTGCTATTAATGTATTTAAAGAATTTTTTGGGATTCGCTTTGCTTTCCTTTGCTACTAGTTTTTCAGTTTCTACTTTAGCCGCTCTTATTTCCTTTTTGCAATTTTTGTTACATTCCTTATATTGCTGAAATGACTCTGCATCCCCGTGAGATTTGTATTTTTTAAATGCTCGCCTTTTCTTGCCCATAAGTTCCTTAATCTTTTTGTTAAGCCACATCGGTTTATGATTTTTATTCCCTTTTTTGCTACTCATAGGAATATATTTGAGTGTATTTTTAGCTAGCAGGAATTTTAGTACCTCCCATTTCTCCGTAGTATTTTTTCCTACAAACAAACCTTCCCATTCAATATCCCTGAAAAATACCCTCATCATTTCAAAGTTGGCTTTGCTAAAGTTTAAAGTCCTAGTTGAGCCAGTATAGGGCTGTTTGTAGAAACTGATATTGAATGTGACCATATTGTGGTCGCTGTTTCCTATGGGTTCCCCTACTATAATACCCGATACCAAATCCTGATTGTTTGTTAATACCAGGTCTAAGATTGCATTGTACCTAGTTGGTTCCTCAATTAGTTGGACTAGGTAGTTATCATTTAGTGTGTTTAAAAACATACTGCCCCTAGCAGTATCACTTGAATCGTTTTTCCAGTTTATCTCTGGATAGTTAAAATCTCCCATCACTACTATGTCTCCTACTCCTGCTGCTTTTTCAATTTGCTTTAGTAACAATTCATCATCAGATGCGTTGATACCAGGCGGCCTATAGCATACACCCAATACTAACTTTTTTGTTCCTTTTTCCCCGCATGCAATTTCTACCCATAATGTCTCAACAGTGTCTACAGTCCCCTCCTGACGATCTTCCCATATATTAGGTTTTAAAAACGGCTTTACGTACAGACACACCCCTCCACCCTTTTTATTTAGTCTGTCTCTCCTAAACAGTGTATAGCCCTCTAGATTGACTGTCCAATCATGAGATTCATCCCACCAAGTTTCAGTAATGCCTATAATATCATACTGTTTGCTTGCTGCAAGTATTTCTAGTTCACCCTTTTTACCAGTAATGCTTCTGGCGTTTACATACATACAACTAAGATAAGTATTTTCCCTTGCGTTAGGGACATCTTTCACCTTATGTGGCAAGGATGACCTGTAATCGTCATTGGTTAGTGCTTTGGTAAAATCCCTTTTAGTACCCATGTTAGTAACCTTACCGCCTGCTCTTACCCTCCCCCCAACTTCTCCCCCATTTCGTTTACTACTGCCGTCCCCACTATTCTCACTGCATGACCCGTAGTTACTAGCTAAACCCTCCCCCCAGGCTCCTAGTTTAAAATCTCCTCCAACCTTCTAACCATCCTTCCCCCCAGCACCGCTGCCCCCTCCTCAGTCAGGTGCAATCCGTCACGACAAAAGAGATGGCGCCTGACTGAGAAGTCCGCCCAGTGTTCCAGGAACACAAACCCCTCTTTCCTGCACCAATCCCTAAGCCACACATTTACCTCCCTAATCTCCCTCTGCCTCCCTGGACTAGCGCGTGGCACTGGTAATAATTCCGAGAATATTACCTTAGATGTCCTTGCCTTCAGTTTCTTTCCTAAGTCCCTATAGTCTTTCTTAAGGACATCCCACCTTCCGCTAACTTTGTCATTGGTGCCAACGTGCACCAAGACCGCCGGGTCTTTGCCAGCCCCTCCCAACAATCTATCTACCCGGTCCGCGATGTGCCGTACCCGAGCACCCGGGAGACAACAGACTGTACGGCGATCACGGTCCCGGTAGCAGATTGCCCTATCTGCCTTCCTGATGATAGAATCCCCTACCACCACCATTTGACTAGGTACCTCTCTATCTTTTATCCCAACCGCGCCAGAGGGACCGCACCTCTGGATGCTAGAGGGAGCAGTCTCCTCCGGCACCGTCATTTCTTCGCTATCATCCTCCGATTCCTCGTCCAATCGGGCAAATTTGTTCGGGTTTGATAGTTCGGAGATGTCGTGCCTCCCCCTCTTTTTCTTCCTTCTAACTGTGACCCAACTGGCTACCTGATCATCATCCTCTTCTACCAGTGACCCCTCCCGCAACTCCTCCACCGTTCTGTCTAAACTACGCTCGAGATTGTGAATCTCCCTCAGTCGCGTAACGGTTTGCTCTAGATCAGTTACCTGGGCTTCCAGGGCAACCGTTCGCACACACCTCGTGCAGATGTATTCACACTGGGCCGGTAGCTCCAGGTGTGCATACATCTTGCACGACATGCACTGAGTGAGGTCCTCAATCACAGCCCCTCCCATATTGTTTGCAAGGTCTAACTCCCTGTTACACTCAAAGAAAAAGCAGCAAAAATAAAAAATAGAAGACAAGCAATATCACTTATACAATAATTAAGCTGGCTTATACTTATCTATCTTTGTGCGGTTCTTGGTCCTTCTCTTTTATGCAGCCGTAGTACTCTCTCCTGTGGCACCTATACTCCACTTAGCAGTTGCAATTGTTCCAGCTCACTGCTCCTCCTTTTCACTCAGCTTCCAGCTCCTGCTAAGAAAAAAAAAAAAAAATGCCCCTCACACCCGCACAATCACAGCCCCTCTGCTACTCCAAGTAAGAGACCCACTCACTCACAAGGTCAGCCCCTTGCAGCCTCACCAGAAGTTTACTGGCACTGCAAATGTGTGTTCCTGATTGTGTATTATAAAACTCACCTTTTTCTGTATTATAACTCACCTTTTTACTGTTTCCAACTCTCACTTAGAAATCCCAGCAGCACTTGGAAGAGACCAGCCCCACAGAGCAGGCTCAAAGAGTCTAGTCACTGCTTATATAGGCTCACCCAGCTGCTTCAATCAGCCCCTCCCCCTCCTGATTACTCCTGATTACTCACACCTGAGTTAACCCCTCTGGCTATCTCCTCACACTTTATTTGCTTTTTTATTTTTTTCCCTCCAAAAGGGAAAAAAAAAACAACAACAAAGAAACCCAGTACAGATATATTAAAACAAAAAGAAACAGTATAGATACAATCAATCAATCAATCAATCAATCAATCAATCAATCAGAATCAGATTACTTTCTCTCACAAAATTACTATCTTTATATGGATAGACAGAGATTAATAAGAGTTCACCTTTTTACTGTTTCCAACTCTCACTTAGAAATCCCAGCAGCACTTGGAAGAGACCAGCCCCACAGAGCAGGCTCAAAGAGTCTAGTCACTGCTTATATAGGCTCACCCAGCTGCTTCAATCAGCCCCTCCCCCTCCTGATTACTCCTGATTACTCACACCTGAGTTAACCCCTCTGGCTATCTCCTCACACTTTATTTGCTTTTTTATTTTTTTCCCTCCAAAAGGGAAAAAAAAAACAACAACAAAGAAACCCAGTACAGATATATTAAAACAAAAAGAAACAGTATAGATACAATCAATCAATCAATCAATCAATCAATCAATCAGAATCAGATTACTTTCTCTCACAAAATTACTATCTTTATATGGATAGACAGAGATTAATAAGAGTTCACCTTTTTACTGTTTCCAACTCTCACTTAGAAATCCCAGCAGCACTTGGAAGAGACCAGCCCCACATACTGTTTTTGTATTGTATGTTTGTCTTGATAAGAGAGCCATCTCTGAAATGTTGACTACACCTGCCATTGTGCCTACTTTATTTTGATTATTGAGAGTCTCCAGAGTGCCGTCCAGCTGCTTTTGTATGTATTGGATGTGGTCCAGGTTGGGTGCTGGAGCAAGTTGCCAGTAATTTTCATTTGAGGAGTGCGAGAGGAGTCTCCAGAGTGCCGTCCAGCTGCTTTTGTATATATATCTATCTAGCTGGCCTCTGAGGACGTGATTGACATACACCTGTCGAACACTGGGTCCGTGAGCTGAGACGCTGATGAATTAACACTGCCGCCAAAGCTGTGTGGGGCGAGCCGCTTGCTGCTATCCGGAGGCAGTGGTGAACCGTCTACATACTGGTGCTTTTAAATTTTGATGTATGTGAGCATGTTACTTTTTTAGTAAAACGTATTTGATGTTTAATCTCATTGAGTGCGCCATCATTCTCTTCTAGTTCATATGCATTGGAATAACAGTGTTAGTAACATTGTTAAAAAGAGGTGCCTGCACTTGCATCATTGTGAACGACGGACTGTTAATGGATAAGGTCAGAGGACATTGATTGCACAACCACTTCATTTACCTATATCTATATATATATATATATATATATATACACACACACACACACACACACACACACACACACACACACACACACACTGAATATATATATTAAGCTATACAATTAATTCAGAATCATTTAGAAACCAATTCAAATAAGGGCCCAGCTTTCATGTACTCTGATTCACCATTCATTATTAACTAACAAATGACCAAATCTTCAGACTATACATTAGTACCTCTACCCACACCTCACCCCGAGGTATAATTTATGTGAGGAAAATCTATACATAAAATGAAATTCAGCCTTTGTTGTACAGTAGAGCAGTTAATTAACCTATGTCTGTTGTATTAGGGCTTAGTCCCACAATTACTGTACAGACTATGGGGGTTATTCAGATTGCATTGCTAATCGATGTGACAGCAATAACCCCGTTGGTGGCGCTAGTGCGCATGCACAGGACCCGTCCTGCGTGTGCGCTTCAGCCAATGCGATCTGATCTCATTGGCTGTGAACACCTCTGCGTTGACAGGCAGATGGGGGGACAGAGCGTTGCATGAGTGGCGATGGCAAAGTGAGGGCAGGTTGGCGGCATTTTCGTGATGGCACGCAGCCGAACCAATCAAGAGAATGGCGGCTGGGGGTCGTCCACAGTTGCTGCAACTACAGCCACTGGGCAGGCCAATTAGCATGTTGGGCGGCGTTGCTCTGCGATGGGCAGCCCCCAGCATGCAATAGAAAGAATTGCAGATTCTGCTAAAAAGCATCTGCAATCCTTACTGAATAACCCCCTATATACCTCTGTTGTGTAACTGTATGTTATGGACAGAAACAGTAACTGTAAATACAGAGCCTGTTCTTCTCCAGTGTGGTCCATTCCTATAGGTCACACCTTGAACAATGCTAGATTTGGGAGGGTAATGACTATAACATGTTTGATTCCTGAAAGTGAACTAAATTGCAAAAAGTGGTCTAAAGTACCAAAGCAAAATCTCTTTGTCAACATGAAGCAAGAATGTCTTCAAACAATCCTAGCAATCCTAGATGACCTCTAAGGTGTTTAACAACTAATTGTATTGTGTAAACGCTGACACTTTATCCAGTGTGGGTCCCGATCTGCAGGTATTGCACTTCCAATTATCATTCTTGTTTAAATAAAGAAATGTCTTTATAATTGGTTGACCTTTCCTGACCCTGGAGCTTAAAGTTTCACGCAGTACTTTGGTGGGCTAGATGACCTTGCAATCCTGGAGAATAGACCAGGTGAATCCTTAGCTAGACATTTGGGGCATGTTGACAGTCCTTATTGAGGCATAAAGACAGTTCGCTTGCTCTCAAATGGGCTCTTGCTTCCCAGGAGATAACATGCCAAAACACCTTTGTTCCTACACAGCTGAGTAAACTGCAGTTGGCTAAATTAGACCCCAATTAATAATTGATATTCTTTAATCCACATCTCTCTTAAAATAATTCCTGTTACCTATTGGGTTATAAAAGTCTTACCTGCTTGGAGGTCTTTATTCTGCATGCCTGGTACTGGTGGCAAGCAAGGCCGGCAACAGCAATCTTGGGGACTGGTATACTGATATCTCTGGGGGCCCCCGCAAACCCCCCCCCCCCCTTCCTTGACTTGTCAGAGAGTGACAATCTCTATATCTATCTATAAATCGTAATATATATACAGTATATATATATATATATATATATATGTCATCCGTAGGTTCAGTTATATGGTGGGGGACAGGATTTGCTTCTGTTTGTGCACATATTTTATGATTGGCAGCCACCAGCACTGGTTTTGTCTATAAAACATTGACTATAAACAGTGTCGGGCTGGAGCATGAAGGGCCCACCGGGGGTATGCAGTGGTAGGGGCCCATGATTAGAGGTGTGGCCAGCCTCCAAAGGGGGTGTGGCCAGCCACCACAGAGGCTTGGCTAACCATTATAGAGTACCTGGTCTGGACTCCTTGATAATTTATATAGTAATTAATGCTAGTGCATGCATGATAATGTGCCAGATTAATGACAGCAATGTACTGTAGAGAATACATCATAATTTTGTGTAGTATAAGGTAACATATGTATAATATATAATTCAAGTGCACAGTCTAGAACCTGATCCCTAGAGGAGGAGGGGCCCCCAGGCAGTGGGGCCTACCTGTGGTTTCCCCTGTACCCCTGTGGGCCAGTCCGAGCCTGACTATAAATAATTTGAATTGGTCCTGGGCCACCAATCCAAGGCTCACCGTTTGAGAACCACTGGTCTACTGTCTACCCAGCTTAATTATTGCATCTGCTCTGTGGGTTACAGCTCCCAGCTCCACTTCAGAATGCAACAATGTAATTTGAGTGACAAGATGCAGAGATTAACCCTTTCTGTGACTGCTGCACAGGGATCACACAATCTCTATTCATAGGGCTGAATTCAAATAGGGGAAAAGTTCTCGCCCCTGCGAAGAATGTGCAAGTATATACCACACTTACATTACCGTTGGATTTACAGATATTTTCTTGCAATACACTATATATATAGAATTTTACTGCAGGCATTAGGGTTAGTTTAGGGGTCTGGGTTAGGGTCAGGGCCAGCAACAGAAATCTTTGGGCCCAGAACACTGATATCTATTACAGCATGATCGCAGGAGGGTGGGCGGTGGGTAGCATGCTGGGCGGCCTTGCCCTGTGATGGGCGGCCCCCAGCATGTGATTGTGAGGAATGCAGATTCTGCTTTTAACAGAATCTGCTATCCTTACTTAGTGGACTGTTAAAGTTGTTTTGTGATCTAGGGTTCATGGTGCCCAGGGCAAATTAAACAATGGCGCCCCCTAAATATAAACAGTTATAGATAGATAGAGAGTAATGCTGGCCATACATTAGGACAACTAGCTTCGACATTCGACAAGCGGGACCACGCTTTGTATCGTAATCAGGGGTGAGGGGGCAACACTGTGCAACAGTGTTCGGGGCATGTCTCAGCCTACATCTGCAATCTCGTATGCAGAAAACATGGCGCCAGCATCTCAGTCCTAGCGGCCATTCTGCGTGACCATAGGGTTACTCACTGTGTGTGCACACAGATGTGGATATTAGCGCGGCCGCCGGTGGGCATCTCATTAGCATATTGTTACACAGGGATGGTAGCTGTGCATACATTAGTGTACATGCCTGACTCTGGCTACAAATGTAGGGCATATTATCACCCCTGTCGTTTTATTGCTTGGGCATACACTATACAATTATCTGACAAATCATCTGCCAGATCTGGCTGGCTGGAGTGAAAATCTGGTAATGGATGAGAGCAAATGGCAATTGCCCATCTGCTCCCAAACAATGGGAAATGGACACAACCTGTCATTCAGACAAATTGGTTACATCACAGATTTAACTAATTTGTGTGAACAGATTTGATCAGAAGAGGCGCCCACTCTGCCCTACTGAGAGCACAGGGGGTGCCCTGGGAGACTGGAGCAGCATCGGCAGGCCCTTACCCAAACTTTATTCTAGTGCCTGGCAATGCCTGATCCACGTCACAGCATTCAGACATGTGACATTGGGACAAAATAAACCCCTTTCATGGTGTGTGAATTGGGGCAGGTGGGAGAGATGCTATTCTGCCCCTGCTTACCCCTATACACAGTCTGATACTTTGCCATACCCTTATTGGCTGCATGTCTCTGCCACAGAGCATGCTGGGACATGCAGCCCCACAGCAGCCAGAGAGCCGCACGCTGAACATTCCTGTTAATCTATCAAATCATCACCTCATATACCTGAATGCCTGTAAACCAACTCATGTACCTGAACGTGAAAAACGAGCGCTAATAATATATTATAAGTGGCACCTGTGAAAAAAATGATTGATTAGTTGTTTAATAAACAGCTTCTTTACAGCTCTTTTTAAGAGCATTTGCGTGGTTGTACTCCAGATATGACCGGGGAACTTGGAAAACTAACTGTCCATAACTTACCAGTTGCCACGGGATTCTTCAGCCTAGATGTTGTTAGGCGGCTGTCCGTGGCTGGCTCTGTTGTGATCGTGGCTCTCACCGCTGCGTCCAGTGGGAGAGAGATGAAGCGGGGAAGCTGGATATGACGTCAGTCAGTCACTACCATCAGAGGCATGCAAACCTCACCACCATCAGAGGCTTGCGCTCTCACTACCATCAGAGGTATGTGCCCTCACTACCATCAGAGGCATGCAAACCTCACCACCATCAGAGGCATGTGCCCTCGCTACCATCAGAGGCATGTGCCCTCACTGCCATCAGAGGCATGCACTCTCACTACCATCAGAGGCATGCAAACCTCACCACCATCAGAGGCATGCAAACCTCACCACCATCAGAGGCATGCACTCTCACTACCATCAGAGGTATGCGCCCTCACTACCATCAGAGGCATGTGCCCTCAGTACCATCAGAGGCATGCCCTCTCACTACCATCAGAGGCATACACCCTCAATACCATCAGAGGCAAGTGCCCTCACCACTACCATTGGAGAGGAATGCCCTGGGCGGTGAGGGGGAGTTACAGGGAGTGTGAGGGTAAGGGCAATGAGGGGGGAGATACAGGGACATAACACTTGTATCAGGAAAGATATATATATAAAAATTATGACTGAGGCCGGCATATTATAATAACGCAGATATATATATATATATATATATATATATGCAATGGGTATAGTTGGCACTCAGAAACACATGTAATGACCGGGGTGCCCTCCTTGGGTAAATGCACAATGTGGGTGTCTGCAGTGTTGGAAGCCACAGTCCACTGACCCCTCTACCACAGAAACATGCGGCACTCCACGGATTTAGTGTAGAATGAAAATGTATAAAACAAACAGCATGAAGAGTCCGAAGGCTGCTACCCATGTCCACGGCTGCTACCCATGTTAAAGGTAGCAGCCGCCGCAGCCAACCCGCAAACGGTCCAGACACGCCTGCATGGCACAGACTGCGCCCCTATAACGGAGCATCAACGCCCACAAAACGCAGCATCGATGCCCCATTCCTGCTCCCCCCCTCCAGGTCTTAAACTGCATTCTGAGTACACCGGAGTACGCGCATCCGCAGAGGTGCAGAAATTGCTTCATAGCGATATTTGCACATTAGCGTCAGGGTCTGAATCGGCCCCTTAATTTGCTGCCCTAAAGAAAAAGCATTTCCTATTTTATGGAAAAGAAAATAAACAGCCTAAAAACTGCTTCATGTGTCTCACTTTACAGTAAAAGATACAAGGTGTCAAGTTACTGTGATCCAATTCTTCCCAAGTAATGCAGATGTCAGGGTACACACTGTTTATTTAGCATAGTCCTCTCACTGCACATTTTACCCTGGCCACTAGGGAGAATATTCTGCAGGTGCAAAGGGCCCAATTCAGAGGCAATTGCTGCAGCTGCAGCAATCACACTCTGAAGCTCTTTGTGGACTGTGCCCGCTGTGCGATTGACAGGCAGAGGTGGTTGCAGGGCAGGAGTGGGCATGCCAACATTGGGGCACACTTACCTACTTTGCTGTCCCCTCCTCCGGGAGGAGGCAGCGTTGTTGGTGCATGGGGGCGTGGCCGGCAGCAAGATGGGTGGCCCGGGGGTGTGACCGACAGGGAAGTGGGCAGTCTGGGGGCGTGGCATCAGGATTGCATCATCGTGGCTCCGCTCCTCGCTATGCAGTGCCGAGAAAATAGCGCTGTATAGCAGGGGGCGGAGCTACGATGACGCGATTCAGCGTGAATCGCGTCATTGGACCCCCTCAGACCGCCCACTTGTTCTCTGCTGCGGGCGGCCGAGGAGGGGTGTGGAGGGGCTGCAGGGAAAGCGGGAGGCTTGCCCACGTTTCCGGGGGGCCGGGAGGGCCACCCGATTTTAGGGAGCCTCCCGCCATTCCAGGAGGGTAGGCAAGTCTGCGTTGGGGGGCCCTGTCCGGACAACGCAGGCATGTCCGGACCGTTGCTGGGGTGGGCCGCAGTGGCTGCTTGACGTCACATGCAGCTGCTGCGACCCACAACATGGCGCAGCTGAGCGCTACCCCCACATTTTAGAGAATCTCATCGTAGATGTGCTAATTTAGGCACATCTATGATCAGCTCTGAATGACCCCCAAAGTCTGTACGGTCCTGTTTTGTATGAGGACCACAGAGTAAAGGATTAATGGTTCGTGTCCTAAGGTAGCCTGTGTCAGTGTAGCTGCTGAAGTGCAAGTTACTTTGGCAGTGGTGTTCCTTGGCGCACAAGGGGTTAATTATCAGTACGTGAAAAAACAGATTTGAGGACTGCGCTTGTTTGCCTCACTTGATAGATGAAAGCTGCTAGGGAGGAGAGAGGATTTCCACTAACCTCTCCGTAACTATAAACAAGAAAAGAAAATATCTCCCAGCGCTTAAGTTTCTCAAGTGAATTGATATATTTCCCACTACAATTATCAGGGTATCAAAATATGTAAATAAATCCAATAAAAATGTTCAAATGAATATATTTTCTTTATTCAAAGTATAGTGTTAAAAACACATCATAAAAGAAAATTTATCTGGCTCTATTTCTATATAAAATCAAATAATAGTGAACCCTAATACCGGTATACTTAGACAAAACAGACCAACGTAAAACATATATAGTCAGTGATACGCTTATTTCAGCGATTTACTCACTCAAAGTCCACAGCTGTAGTCTCCAGGCAAGCTCTAATTCCTTTTGAGAGATTTGAATTTTTACTGGGGAAAAGGTCCTGTCTCTCCAGAAGTAAAAAGTGTCCAGCCAGACCAGATAACTCTGCTCAAACAATATTCAGTCTTTGTGTAGCATCTCCTGATAATACAACAGCATTCTTTGTCAGGGGTGTACCAAGCATAAAACACTTACTTCAATGCCACAGGTCCAGAAAGACACGGGTGTCTGCCGGCAGACAGTTGTTAGTGCCTCTGCTATCAACTAGTTTCGCCTGTCTAAGTAGGCTTCCTCAGGATTATCAGTATACATGGGAATGAACTAGGATCAGAGATTTTTTTTTTAAACAGTGTGTTTTGAATGAAATTGCTATAACATACATATGATAGTAAAGTCCTATGATCGCTGTGGTTGCCAAATATTTACTACTTTGGTATAAAATGCCATAAAAATACATGTATGGAATAGATAGTCGTAACCTCTTTAGTAACCAATAGATCAGTGCACACTAGTGTCATGCGGCAGGCACTTACCGCCGTGGGTCCCGAGATCTGTCCTCTGCCGGTGCGGCTGCCTGCGGTGCTCTGTGGCAGCACGGGGACGCAGCTGGGTCGGCGGCGGGAGTGACGGCTTCCGGAGGCTGGAGGGAGAACCTAGTGGCCTGCAGCTTCCTGGCATGTCTGCAGTGCTGGGAGCGGCCATGTTGGAGACCAAGGGCAGCACCAATGAGTGTGATGGGTGAGTGTCAGCCAATCCTGTTTTCCTGCTGCCTATAAATAGGCTGCGATTATTGCATTCTGTGCCAGTGCTTTGTTGTGGTTACTCTGTGCCTTAGCTCTGTGCTCCCACAGTTTGTTCTGTGCGTCTCTTGTTAATTGGTCCCGTCAGGCTCTCCGAGTTCTCAGCCGACTCTCACTGCACAATGCTTGCCAGCTCTCCAGTGCGCGGTCACGGTCAACCGCTCTCCCACCGGTGCCTTCGGATTCCGCAAGATTCTCGTGGTGGTTCGCAAGCTTCAGCCTGTGCTCTTCATTCTCATCTTCGCATCATCCTGCAACCAGTTTTCCCAGGTAATCATTCACGTCTTCGCATCATCCTGCAACCAGTCTTCACTGTTCTTCATTCACATCTTCGCATCATCCAGCAACCAGTCTTTACTGTTCTTCATTCACATCCTCGCATCATCCAGCAACCAGTCTTCACAGTTCCACATTCACGTTTTCACATCATCTGGCTAACAGTCTTCACAGTTCTTCAGCCTCGCCTTCGCATCACTCAACAACTCAACTTCACAGTTCTTCAGTCTCCTCTTTATATCAACCTAAGTATATTCCTCACAGTTCTTCAATCTTGGCCTCGTGTGATTCAGTGACTTCATTCCCTGCAGTTTCCCAATCCTGAACTAATTAGTCTCAGTCTTCCTACAATCTCATTCTGATCTGTTGTCCTTAATAAATATATGAAAAGGAATTATATTCGTCCTCCTTGTTTCCAGCACTCAGGGGCATCTGCTCCTTCGGTTGGCCAGAGTCCAACAGATCCACAAACACAGCCTGTTCTGACAGTAAGCACTTGCCCTATGGATCCGACAGGCGACCAGGCCTCCAGAGGCGATGCTACGGCCAACAGTCTCTCACGCCTGGAGATTCAGGAGTCCACTCAGTCGCAAATTGTTCAATTCATGCAAACCATGTCAGACCAGTTTGAGGCTCATCACGCGGCCATTAGGGCCCCACAGTCCCCGGCTCCGGTAGTCTCATCCTCTGCAGTAGCTCCTCCGGCTACAGTCTCAACATCACGACTGCAGCTACCTCCACCTAGCAAGTTTGATGGCTCTCCGAAACTTTGTAGGGGATTCCTTAACCAGTGTGAAATCCAGTTTGAGCTTCAGTCGGCCCGCACAAAGATTGTATATATTATTTCTCTCTTCACTGGTCAAGCATTGGAGTGGGCATCTCCGCTTTGGAAGAGAGGATACTCAATCCTCTCCAATTATGCTGAATTTGTTTCTTCATTCAGGAAGATCTTCGATGAGCCAGGCCGAACCACCTCAGTGTCCCTTGAGATCCTTCGTCTTCGGCAGGGTTCGCGTCGTGTCTGTCAGTATGTGATCCAGTTCCTTACTTTGTCTTCTGAATTGAATTGGAATGAGGAGGCCTTAATCGTTGCCTTTTGGAACGGGCTTTCTGACAGGATTAAGGATGACTTGATGGTTCGGGATGTGCCCACAAAATTGGATGAACTGATTTCTACTTGTAACAAACTGGACTTGCGGTATAGGGAACGCTATCTGGAGAATTCTAAGTTTGAACGCTCAAGTCTTCATTTCCGGTTAAGACCTCGGCAAGATCCCTCTTCGTCTCCACCTGCTCCAGCAACTGAAGAGCCGATGCAAATCAGTTGCTCTCGGCTTTTGGAAGAAGAGCGTTCTCGTCGCCGTCTGTATGTATTGCGGCTCTTCAGATCACTTTGTGCAGTCCTGTAAACTCTGGCTGGAAAACTCCCGCTCCTAGCTTACTCCAGAGAGGTTAAGCTAGGAGTTACTTTAGAGTCATGTACTGAAAGGAGCCAACTTTGCCCATTTATTTGGAAGTTCCATCTTCTGTCCTCTTTGTCTCAGCTTTATTAGACTCTGGAGCAGCTAGGAACTTCATTTCTTCCGCCATCGTCCAGCAATTTAAGATTCAGACTGTGCCCTTGGAACAGGCAATTTCCGTTACGGCGGTCGATGGGAGTTGAAACCCTGAAGGCATAATCACCTTTCAAACTACTTATCTTAGAATGAAAGGGGGCGTATTACACTCCGAATATATCTCCTTTCTCGTGATTCCCAAAGCCTCTCACAACGTGATTCTCGGATTACCTTGGTTACAAAAACATAATCCAAAACTCTGTTGGCGAACTATGGAGATCCAATCCTGGGGAGAATCTTGCACCAATGGTTGTTTGGCCTCAGTTAAACCTCTTCGTTCAGTTCATGTCTCCGAATTACCCACAGTTTACCAGTCTTACCTAGACGTCTTCAGTAAGCAAGGGGCAGATTCTTTATCACCTCACCGTGAATGGGATTGTCCGATTGATTTGGTGCCGGGTAGGACTCCTCCCAGAGGTCGAATTTACCCGTTATCTATCCCTGAGACTCAGGCTATGGCTGACTACATACAAGAGAATTTAGCGAAAGGCTTTATTAGACCATCGTCATCTGCAGGGGCCGGATTCTTTTTTGTCAAGAAAAGAGATGGTGGCCTGCGACCATGCATTGACTACCGTGGACTCAATGAGATCACTATCAAAAATTGGTATCCACTTCCGCTGATCCCTGAATTGTTCGATCGAGTGAAGGCGGCCACAGTTTTTACTAAACTTGATCTTCGAGGTGCTTATAACTTGATTAGAATCTGTGCAGGGGATGAATGGAAAACGGCCTTTAATACTCGGGATGGGCATTTCGAGTATCTCGTAATGCCGTTTGGTCTCTGTAATGCTCCAGCGGTTTTCCAAAGCTATGTGAATGAACTTTTTCGGGATCTTCTCTATAAATGCTTGGTGGTATACTTAGATGATATCCTAATATTCTCCAAAGATCTAGAGTTCCATCGTCTCCAAGTCAAGGAAGTGTTAACTCATCTGAGGAAGAATCGATTATACTGTAAATCGGAGAAATGTACCTTCGAGGTAGCATCCATTCCAGTTTTGGGTTTCATCATTTCTGGATTAGAGCTGCGGATGGATCCTGCCAAAGTTCAAGCTATTCGTGACTGGTCAGCTCCCATGACTCTCAAACAGATTCAACGCTTCCTTGGCTTCGCCAATTTCTACAGGAAATTTATTAAGAGTTACTCCACCCTGCATGTGATAATTGATACATCCCTGCGATGTACTCAATTATCGCAGTGCGAGTTTAGTGAATTTTATCACCTGTTATCCACATCCTCAGATGCGGATGGTGATTCATGGACCCCTTAATGTTAATAGGCTTCTAACGGTGCAACCAGTCATATGAATGGGACAGATCATTTTTTAAGTGCATTTTGTAGTTGGGTACTTATGATGTGTATGGATAGGCTTACCATACCATCAGGGCCGGATTAACAATGGGGCTGATGGAGCTGCAGCTCCAGGCCCACACAGCAAAATAGGCCCACAGCACATGCAGATGTTTTCTGCAGTAGAAGGATAAAAAATACACTACTTCTACTGCAGCAGCGTCATAGGCCTGGCCTCACCACCCCACCTTCCCCACGACCAGCCACAGTGGCCGGTGAGTAAAATACCGCCATCAGCATAGATATCTTTCCTATGATGGCGGCGCAGTGGAAGGCTTTCCCAGCCCTCCCTGCACTGCATATTCAGTACTGTGCCCTCGGCACCTCCTCTGACGTCTTGGTGCGCAAGGTCACAGAAGTACCCCGCCACCTCCATACCCAGCCCCAGACTCCAACACAGGATCAGCCCAGTGCAGTCATCATATCAGCTCAAAGAAGGTGGCCCCCGCGTTGGCAGTAGGGTGTCCAATGATCCTCCTAACAGGTGAGGTGTCAGACCTGTCACCTGCTGCTCTAGCCTCTAAAGTGGCATGCTGGGCAGAGGGGCAGGCTGTGCCGCTGCTAAATATACTAGATATACTGAATAAATAAATATATATATATATATATATATATATATATATGTAAAATATTTTTTAGTGAAACTATAATATTCCTTATATTTAAATATATAAGTATATGTAAATATATATATAGTTCTATATTGGGAATATTATAGTTTGACACACACACACACACACACACACACACACACACACACACACACACACACACACACACACACACACACTCAAATAATTAACAGAGCCTCAGCCTGACCTGCTGCTCAGTCTATTTGTACTATACAGTATGTATGTTGCTCACCCTGACAAAGGGGCGTCAGAGCCCCGAAACGTTGGGTTGGTTCTGTGATGTGTTAATATACACGTTTGCTATTTAAGACATGAGTGCCGCTGCTTGTTTGTACAACGTCATATCCTTTTGATCCGGAGGGTACCAGAGCACATTGATTAACAAGGAGATATATATATATATATATATATATATAAATTGCAAATAGTCCCGGCACTCCCCTTATAGGTGATGTATTTGCTGCGGTGCCCTCCTGGTGGAAGCTCCCTTCCACTATGTAGTGTGAAGATATGGCGGCGGCACTCAACCAGACTTAGCAACTGCAGTTAATAGATTTATTATGCCAACATGTTTCGGGGATTAGACCCCGTCCTCAGGGCCAGACAAACCTCAACAAACAAAGACAACACACATTTATAGACAGCATACAAAACATTAACACAAACCCTACTCACCTGCTCCACGGCGCGACCGCCCGCCAGTCCGTCCGGCTACACTTCCGCATCGCCGTCATCTGACGTCACGGTGCGCCGCGTCGCAGGGGAGTTCCCATAGCAACCATCCGAAGCTGGACGGGAACTGGAAAACAATAACAATAAACATACAGTTACTTAATTAAATGAAAAAACATCTAAAAAGACACCCCACAGGTCAGCCACTAAAGGAATAGCAATAATGACAGATTCGAGGCATAAAAAACCATTAACAGTTTTTAAAAGCAAAATTACTTTTAAATAATGCAAAGGATCACTAATAACTATTAACAAATGGCCTCCCAGCTATATTACAAACAGAGGTGATTATGTGTAATCAAGCTAACTACAGAAAACACTGTATGCCTAGGTTTTCATTTAATCCCCTGGGCGACAATGTCCCCAGCGTGTAGATCCACCTAGATTCTTTCCGTAGTAGTGTCTTATCTCGATTACCACCCCGTAATGTGGTCGGGACATGGTCAATTAATATTGCCCTAATACTAGCCACATTGTGGCCAGCAGTGAGGCAATGCCGTGCAAATGGTTGTTCACTAAAGCCCTTTTCATGGGCTTTCTTGATGGCACTCCGATGTAGTGCCATCCTTTCCCGAAATTGTCGTATGGTCTTGCCCACATAGGCAAGACCACATGGACAAGACAACATGTATACAACATGTGTAGTGGTACACGTTAATCGGTGATGGATCTTTATTTTCTTGCCCGTATGGGGGTGACTGAACGTGACCCCCGTAATCAAGGTGTTACAGGTGGCACACCCTAAGCACCTAAAACAACCATTCTTAGTCCGCAAAAAATGGGATTCCTGATTCTTAGTTAGGTTGGTAATATCAAGCTTGATCACATAATCACCTATGTTACGACCACGAGTATGACTGGGTAATAAGGTGGTGTCAGACAAGGATGATAATGCCAGATCTGTTTGAATAATTGGCCATAACTGTTTTGCCTTTTTAACCATCCTGTCTGTTCCTGTGGTATACTTATTAACCCAGGGAAGCCTATTGCGTCCTGCTTTATCATTATTCTTGCCCGGGCTTAACGTTTGTTCTCTAGTCATGTTCAACACCTTATGTTTAGTCTTCTCTAATTCCCTCATGGGGTACCCTCTTTCAGCAAACTTTAATAGCATCCGATCCATGGCTTCTATCGTCTCCTCTGGATCTGAAGTGATGCGGCGTACTCTAAGGAATTGCGAATAAGGCAATCCTTTACGTAAAGAGATGGGGTGGAAGCTCTGGTGGTTTAATAAAGTGTTTCTATCAGTGGCTTTAACAAAGATAGATGTGGCCAGAGATCCTTCTTTTACTGTAATGGTGACATCAAGGTAATTGACAGTGGAATCGTCAATAACATAAGTAAACTGAACTTCGTGTTGTGTTTGATTATGATTTTCCCACAGGGCCACCAACTGCTCTCTTGGACCACGCCACAGGACCAGCAGGTCATCTATGAATCGTCTGTAATATATGACGTTCTGAGATACCTGGGGGTTCAAGTAAAACATCTGGGTTTCTACCAGATGCATGAATGCATTAGCATACGACGGGGCCACTGCTGACCCCATCGCACACCCAGACAGTTGTAACCAAAAAACCCCATTAAATACAAAATAATTTCTCTTCAACACCCTATCCAGGAGAGTCAAGAAAAAAGAAACCTCAGGACCCTGATATATGGGATTGTTTTCTATAAGTTGCCTCACCGCCTCTATACCTGCATCATGAGGGATGCAGGTATACAGGCTGGTGACGTCCACACTACATAACTGTATTCCCTCGGGTAATGGGCCTACCCTCTGGCTCATTGGCTCCCGTCGGCGCCTATGGACCTGCATCACCTGGGGGTGGGGTCGTAAAGTGCATACCCATCACCATAGTGATAAAAAAACGAAACAAAATACATTTAAAATGGCTAGGCAAAAAGCTGAGCCTTCGGGTAGTAATAAAGATACATTCATAAATAAGTAACCAAAACCTGTATAGCGGTTACTAATGTTGCAATGCTATATATAACTAGAGTACAAAGTATCAATTATGCATGAAAGCACTACATAGAACAAAGCTATACTGGTACCAATGCTAAGGCAAAAGCCTGAGACTTTAAATAGATATCAAATGATAAATATAATGTACTAATAGTAAAAGAATATTACATTTAACTGGCCTATGCTACATAGGGACAAACATTCCAGAAAACTTGAAAAGGACAGGATTTCATTAAGCCCGTAAGGTTGGACGGTCTGTAAACAATGAATCCACCGGGATTCTCGTTGCAACAGCAATTGTCCTCGATTACCACCTCTTAAGCTTGGAGGGATCCAGTCAATCATTATGTACTTGATGGTAGACAGTCTGTGCTGACACTCATTGAAGTGTCTCACCACGGGTTGTTCAAAACCTCGACCTTCCAATGCAGCCCGTATGGCAGAGCGATGTAAAGCTATTCTTTCCTTGCCCATGTAGAGCATGCCACATGGACATCAAATAAAGTATATGACATACCGGCTGGTACACGTTAGGGGAAATTTAATCTTAAATCTCTTGCCAGAAAGAGGATATCTAAGAGTGTCACCTACTTCCAAACAGCTGCAGGTAGTGCACCCTATGCACCTGAAATGACCAGGTTTGCATGAAAGAAAATGCAATGGCCTACTGGGGGCAAAATTCGTTACATCATTATGCCCTACAATGTCCTTTAGATTCCTCCCTCTTCTGTATTAGGGGAGAATCATGTGATTTCTCATCATAGGAAAAGTTTTGTTTTCAGAAACTATCGGCCATATATTTCTTGCTTTTTTCATGAGATCTATACTATTCGTGGAGTAGTCTTAAGTCCAGATAACTTGTTTATGATCAGGTTCTTTAATGTGTTTTAGCAGTGTAAACTGTGCAGAGCCAGAACCTTATTCTTTGCTTGTTGAAGTAATTTAAGTTGGTATCCCTGTTGTAAAAATGTAATAAGCATCTGATCGATCTGTGCAATGGCATCAGTTGTATTGCTGCAAATTCGATATATTCTCAGGAATTGCGCGTAAGGTAAATCCCATTTCATAGACAGGGGATGATGGCTATCAGCATGAAGAGATGTGTTGCAAGCCATGTCCTTAAAGTATACAGATGTATGCAGATAATGGTTTATATCCCGGTGAACCGCTACATCCTGAAAATTAATATCCGAAATGCTCTTGTTGTACGAGAATTTAATATCAGGATCAAGTTCATTGATGTAGGGTATAACTTGCACAAAAGACTCTTCAGGCCCCGTCCACACTACAAAGATGTCATTGACATAGCTACAAAAAACCTTAATCTTACTTGCAATATCCTTGTTGTTGAAAAAAAAAAAATTCTCGATTTCATACATGAAAACGTTGGCGAAACTTGGTGCCACGCAAGACCCCATGGCACAACCGGAAGTCTGTGTGTAAAACTTTCCATCGAAGATGAAATAGTTTCTGGACAAAGGGAGCTCCAACAATTGAATGAAAAAATTTATGTCAGGGCCTGTATAGTTGACATTGTGTGACAAAAATCTATGTACAGCCTCAATACCCCGCCTGTGGGGGATACTGGTATACAAGCTGACTATGTCGATGATGCACATCAGCTGCTTCTCAGGTAAAGGGGAAATAGATTGTAGTAACAGAAGAAATTAAGTGGTATCCTTGCGAAACGTACTTTCTTTTTGCACCATAGGTTGTAAAAAGAAGTCCAAATATTGCGAGACCCCATCTTATAGGGAATCTCTTGCCACAATTATGGGTTGACCTGGTTGTGCCAGTGGGTTTTTATGAAGTTTGGGGATCGTGTAAAGTACAGGTGTCCTGGGCCAATCTTGGGTTAATCCTTCTTGAATTTGTCTAGATATGATGTTATTAGACACCGCTTCAGTCAGAATATTATCTAACTCCTTTTTAAACTCAGCTGTAGGGTCCTGAAACAACAATTGATAAACCAAAGGCTCTGATAACTGTCTATAAATTTCTGATTTGTAGACCTCAAGATCTTGCACCACAATACCCCCACCTTTGTCAGCACAACGAATGACGACATTCTGATATCCACCTAGATTGCTTAACACTTCTCATTCAGCTGAGGATAAATTATGGGACACCTTGTGACCGGTTTGTACAGTAGTTTCCAAATAATTCCCCATATGCGATGTAAAGGTTCTAATTGCAGAATTCGAGGTGTGTGGATCAAATGCAGACGGCTTATGGATCGGGGCTGGATGATAAATATTTGGAGAATTAGAGCAAAAAAATTCCTTATGCCGCAAACTGCGGCCAAACTTATACAAATCAACCTGACTGTTAAATGTGTCGCTATAGGTGGTAGGCACATAGGACAGTCCTTTGTTTAACACATGGGTTTCATCTGGGGTCAATTGGAGCAGTAGGGACGTAGTATCCTTAAGATACGAGGGCAAGGACTGGATACAGGGGTTGAGGTATGAATCCAAATAAATGGATATGGGGTGGTACAAAGACCCTCTGGCCGACACTATTGGGCGACCAGGGGGATCGACCATGGTCTTGTTGACTTTTGGTACCGTATAAAACAACGGCGCTCTAGGGTAATCAGTAGTGAGTGCCGATGCAACATCTAACGGGATAATACCCTGTTCTTTAGCGCTCTTCAGTAATAGATCTAACTCAGTTTTATACTCTTTAGTGGGATCTTTACTGAGTCGCTTATACACTTCTGCACTACTCAACTGTCGTCTACATTCCTTGACATAGTCATCCAAATTTTGAATGACTATGGACCCCCCCTTATCCGCCTTGCGGATAACTATGTCCGTCCGTTGTGACAGTTCTTTCAATGTAGTCATCTCTTGCTTGGACATATTGGGACGGGGTGGCATAGTTTCTTCTGGATTGCCTTCCCTTTCCAGCATTCTTATAAATGTACGGATGGACGGGTTCTGGCTGGGAGGATCAAATTGTGAACCCGGCAATATTCTCTGTAATTGAACAGGAACGGCTGAAGCTGAGCGCTCCTGCATGTTGTTATTGAAGTGTTCCTTTCTTTTTAATGTCCTATTCAATCGATAGACCTCCACCTTCCATTCTAGTGGGTCAGGGAAAGTAGTAGGGACATATGACAATCCCTTGGTTAATGTCCGATATTCCAAATCAGAAAGCGGGGTAGATGATAAGTTGAACACCAGATCCTTTAATGACGTGGCGGTTTGCGAGCGTAGGATCCTCTGGTTTTGCCCTGACCTCCGCGTCCTTTGCCGCATCCTGGGGTAGGAGTATGATTGGATCGGGTTTGTATCC
This sequence comes from Pseudophryne corroboree, assembly GCF_028390025.1. Taxonomy (NCBI): domain Eukaryota; kingdom Metazoa; phylum Chordata; class Amphibia; order Anura; family Myobatrachidae; genus Pseudophryne; species Pseudophryne corroboree. The sequence goes on from NC_086448.1 coordinate 177,547,905, forward strand.
CCTGTGGATGTTGGCCTAAAGGGAGCGGACCTTCTTGTGTAGAGGTGTTACCTGTGGCATATTCAGAATCGCTCGCCGATGTGCTCGCACCCTGCTGTTGTTCTCTACGTCGGCGGGTTTGTTGTCTGCGATTCGGATATCTCTGTTCTTGAGATGGGCGTGTGCTGCCCAGCCACGGGTAGACTTGCCGCTGTTCGTAATCCCTTTGTACCGTCTTCAATTTATCTTTTTTGAAACGGATCAAATCTTGGCGGTATGTTTCCATCTGGCCATTGAGCTTAGCTATCCAATCAGTCTGGGTGTCAGTGGTGAGGCTCGGCTTATGTTCAGCTTCAAATGTTCGTATTAGCTCTTTAATGGCATTGAGCTCCCTCGTGGATTCCTCCACCACTAACAACATGAGGTCCATGGAGCATTTATTCAGTACCGCTACCCACCTACGGCAGAATAGTGTGTTGTATCTACCTATAGTAGGCGAGTTGCGGATCCTGAACCCTCGTGGTATCAGATTGCTCCTATAGTAGTCTGATAGGGAGATGGCGTGGTACATGAAGTCGCACTCTCTTTGTTTCATTCTTAGCAACTTATTGTACAGCTCTTCCTTGGTGTTAACCACAGGTTCATCCTCCAAACGCCTTTCCACCAGAATAGCCTTCGCCTCCGCATCAGAAAAACTCAAACGTTCCCGGGCATCTCTGTGTATGAGATCCAGTGCTGCCTCCAGGTCCGCATTTAATTCTGCCATGTTCAAAAGTAAAAAACTGACAAATAATGTCACTATTAGTGTTGCACGATTCCGTCTGTGACAAACTCAGGGATGCCTGGTTAAAACAATATACAGCTATTGAAAGGGCTGTAATAAATGTCCTGATCCTGCTCATCATGCAATTGATAATTTCGGGGTGCCTTGGAATGAGGTCTTCATCACGGCAGGTGATAAGCCTCCCTGTGTCGATCCTCCAGTATAAATTGCAAATAGTCCCGGCACTCCCCTTATAGGTGATGTATTTGCTGCGGTGCCCTCCTGGTGGAAGCTCCCTTCCACTATGTAGTGTGAAGATATGGCGGCGGCACTTTACCAGACTTAGCAACTGCAGTTAATAGATTTATTATGCCAACATGTTTCGGGGATTAGACCCCGTCCTCAGGGTCAGACAAACCTCAACAAACAAAGACAACACACATTTATAGACAGCATACAAAACATTAACACAAACCCTACTCACCTGCTCCACGGCGCGACCGCCCGCCAGTCCGTCACGGCTACACTTCCGCATCGCCGTCATCTGACGTCACGGTGCGCCGCGTCGCAGGGGAGTTCCCATAGCAACCAGCCGAAGCTGGACGGGAACTGGAAAACAATAACAATAAACATACAGTTACTTAATTAAATGAAAAAACATCTAAAAAGACACCCCACAGGTCAGCCACTAAAGGAATAGCAATAATGACAGATTCGAGGCATAAAAAACCATTAACAGTTTTTAAAAGCAAAATTACTTTTAAATAATGCAAAGGATCACTAATAACTATTAACAAATGGCCTCCCAGCTATATTACAAACAGAGGTGATTATGTGTAATCAAGCTAACTACAGAAAACACTGTATGCCTAGGTTTTCATTTAATCTCCTGGGCGACAATGTCCCCAGCGTGTAGATCTACCTAGATTCTTTCCGTAGTAGTGTCTTATCTCGATTACCACCCCGTAATGTGGTCGGGACATGGTCAATTAATATTGCCCTAATACTAGCCACATTGTGGCCAGCAGTGAGGCAATGCCGTGCAAGACCATACGACAATTTCGGGAAAGGATGGCACTACATCGGAGTGCCATCAAGAAAGCCCATGAAAAGGGCTTTAGTGAACAACCATTTGCACGGCATTTCCTCACTGCTGGCCACAATGTGGCTAGTATTAGGGCAATATTAATTGACCATGTCCCGACCACATTACGGGGTGGTAATCGAGATAGGACACTACTACGGAAAGAATCTAGGTGGATCTACACGCTGGGGACATTGTCGCCCAGGGGATTAAATGAAAACCTAGGCATACAGTGTTTTCTGTAGTTAGCTTGATTACACATAATCACCTCTGTTTGTAATATAGCTGGGAGGCCATTTGTTAATAGTTATTAGTGATCCTTTGCATTATTTAAAAGTAATTTTGCTTTTAAAAACTGTTAATGGTTTTTTATGCCTCGAATCTGTCATTATTGCTATTCCTTTAGTGGCTGACCTGTGGGGTGTCTTTTTAGATGTTTTTTCATTTAATTAAGTAACTGTATGTTTATTAAGAAATAGAGACCTAGGCGCTAAAGTACAAACGTGCGGTATAGAATGTGAGAAGGAAAACACTCGTTTTGCTCTTTTAGGAGTAGCAGCTCGTAATACAGGATTAGTGCATGGTATACACATATAGTAATATTGGGTAGTGAAGAGTACAAGCGCTAATGAGTGTAGTAAAGGTTATACTGGGAATGATTAGGTGGATCAAAAGATTATTATGAAAATTATTATTAAAATGGCCTTGGACACTTATCTGATATGATTAAAACTTCAATCCGGTATTCATCATGTTAGGAATCATGTAAAAGAAGAAACAGCAAACATAGTGTGTATCGTTCACAAGAAAAAATAGAGCAATTTTGCTATAAACGGTGCAAAAATTTTTTTTTTAGGGAATTTTGGCTATTCCCAATAAAATTATGATCTGTAACTTCATAACATAAAAATACAGATTTTAATGAACAATACAAAACACGGCTAGACAACACACGTACAAGATTTTAAAATCTTAAAAGCTTATCTGTCCGTTCTATACACAGGGGGATCAGTAACCGATTATTCCGTGGACATGAGATAGCCAAAGTTTATGCGTACAGGATAAAGGTAGTTCAAATGCTTATCTGTCCATCAATAGGAGTTTCAGCAGCAAACAGGTCCCAACGCGTTTCGTCCTTTAGAGTGTGGACTTCTTCAAGGGGATCAGAAGAAGTCCACACTCTAAAGGACGAAACGCGTTGGGACCTGTTTGCTGCTGAAACTCCTATTGATGGACAGATAAGCATTTGAACTACCTTTATCCTGTACGCATAAACTTTGGCTATCTCATGTCCACGGAATAATCGGTTACTGATCCCCCTGTGTATAGAACGGACAGATAAGCTTTTAAGATTTTAAAATCTTGTACGTGTGTTGTCTAGCCGTGTTTTGTATTGTTCATTAAAATCTGTATTTTTATGTTATGAAGTTACAGATCATAATTTTATTGGGAATAGCCAAAATTCCCTAAAAAAAAAATTTTTTGCACCGTTTATAGCAAAATTGCTCTATTTTTTCTTGTGAACGATACACACTATGTTTGCTGTTTCTTCTTTTACATGATTCCTAACATGATGAATACCGGATTGAAGTTTTAATCATATCAGATAAGTGTCCAAGGCCATTTTAATAATAATTTTCATAATAATCTTTTGATCCACCTAATCATTCCCAGTATAACCTTTACTACACTCATTAGCGCTTGTACTCTTCACTACCCAACTGTATGTTTATTGTTATTGTTTTCCAGTTCCCGTCCAGCTTCGGCTGGTTGCTATGGGAACTCCCCTGCGACGCGGCGCACCGTGACGTCAGATGACGGCGATGCGGAAGTGTAGCCGGACGGACTGGCGGGCGGTCGCGCCGTGGAGCAGGTGAGTAGGGTTTGTGTTAATGTTTTGTATGCTGTCTATAAATGTGTGTTGTCTTTGTTTGTTGAGGTTTGTCTGGCCCTGAGGATGGGGTCTAATCCCCGAAACATGTTGGCATAATAAATCTATTAACTGCAGTTGCTAAGTCTGGTTGAGTGCCGCCGCCATATCTTCACACTATATATATATATATATATATATATATATAGAGTGGGGGGATAAGGGTACCGGCGACTTGTGTTGTTTAAAACATGATCATTAAAACTTAAAATTTATGAGCCAAAAAATATATAATATTACAAACAAGTTTTTTAATAATATATAAAATTGGAATAAAACATAAAAAGTTTCACAAACACTGGTAAAAGCATAAAGGTCTTTGTAAAAGGTAAGGAATTCTGACTTAACTTTAAGATAGGCAAGGGGATCACTACAGGGAATCCAACGCGTTTCGTCACACCAGACTTCTTCAAAGGGTAGGGACAGAGTGAGATAACATGCCTATTTATACCCCTGGTATGCTAGCTCAGGGGTTGTGATGTCACAATTGATCATGTGACTCGTTAAAAACATTTAATCTACAAGCAATCAAGGACTCTACATAGGACGTGGCCTCAGGCAATAGGGATCATTATAAGTGCATATACATGAAAAACGGATGTTTCATAAAGCTCAAAACAATGTTTAAAGGTTCAAAACTGTAAATATGCAGTGAAGTGCGGCATTTCCGCCACACTTCCGGCGACAGAGGTAGCGGGTCACGTGTCTCCGGATACTTCCGCCCCACTTCCGGTTCCCTAGTGCGCATGCGTCGACAGCGCTCCTCGCGCACTGCGCATGCGTCTGTGGCGTCTCCTAGGGATCAGGAGTCAGTTCTCAGGTCTTTGCGTAGTGAAGGTCCTCCCCAATAAGTACTGTGGCGGCCATATTGTTGTGGGGAAAGCTCCATACAGTACATAGAGATGCGGTGGCCATCTTGAAGGAGTTTTAGGAGACATGGTATGCCGGTATCCATGGAAACCGATCCATATAGATAAATACAAGAAAGGTGTATGGTAAAAGACATGTGTACCAATTTTTCACAAATAAACATGATGGAGACTATTAAATGATTAAGGGGATAAGAACCTAGTGGCTCATATATAATAAATCACATATAATAGAGATTATGCTAGTTATACTGACATATATGTTAATTATGTGCCTAAAAGTGACATCGCTCATCATGTTCAATATAACGGTGGTTGGTGACCTTGCAGGTGACAGTGTTGGTGAGATTAACAAAAAGGAGTTGTAAGGTAACACCTGCAATAAGCATTGTGAGAGGAAAGAACCAGGCGAACATGTATATGAATAATATTGGAAAAGGGTGATATTAAATACATACAAAGAGAATATTATTAAATATTAAACATTAAGGGTGATATTAAGAACCAGGCGATAATGTATATGAATAATACTGGAAAAGGGTGATATTTAATATACATACAAAGAGAACCCTCTGTACTGGACAGTTATATGGTGGGTCGTATATAATGTGAACCTATTCGTACCCAGTGATATCAGATCGGTCACTAGTTGGCTTGACGTCATTTTGTCAGTCCTTACAGTACCTGATCTTCCCAGGCAGTCCCCCTCCCTGGTACTGATCAGGCCCAAAACACTGCTTAGCTTCCAAGATCGGACGAGATTGGGCGTGCCAGTGTGGTTTGACTGTACACGAAAGTAGACATCGTAACACCAGGAATCCGATCGCACAAATAGCACTCGAGTCTCAGTGATTCATTACTTTATTACAGTGTGAGACAGATAGAGAAATAGAGAAAAATTAAAAGAGTGTACAAGAGCAGGTTATGGCGAAATAAGGAAAACCAGGAATATGGGAGGATACAGCACCTCATAAAAAAGGTGTGATCTCATATCCTTCATTCAGACCCGTGGGTTGTAAGGTCTGCAGCTGGAATATCCAGTACATCTCCCTTCTCGAGAGTTTGTTCGCAAGGTCACCACCTCTCTCTCCCAGACACACATGTTCAATTGCCTTGAACGTAAGATCCTCAGGATTAGAGTTGTGTTGTGATGTAAAATGTCTGGACACAGTATGGCTCTCCACCTTATTCTTAATGTTCCTTATGTGCTCCTGGAGAGCCATACTGTGTCCAGACATTTTACATCACAACACAACTCTAATCCTGAGGATCTTACATGTCTCCTAAAACTCCTTCAAGATGGCCACCGCATCTCTATGTACTGTATGGAGCTTTCCTCACAACAATATGGCCGCCACAGTACTTATTGGGGAGGACCTTCACTACGCAAAGACCTAAGAACTGACTCCTAATCCCTAGGAGACGCCAAAGACGCATGCGCAGTGCGCGAGGAGCGCTGTCGACGCATGCGCACTAGCGAACCGGAAGTGGGGCGGAAGTATCCGGAGACACGTGACCCGCTACCTCCGTCGCTGGAAGTGTGGCGGAAATGCCACACTTCACTACATATTTACAGTTTTGAACCTTTAAACATTGTTTTGAGCTTTATGAAACATCCGTTTTTCATGTATATGCACTTATAGTGATCCCTATTGCCTGAGGCCACGTCCTATTGTAGAGTCCTTGATTGCTTGTAGATTAAATGTTTTTAACGAGTCACATGATCAATTGTGACATCACAACCCCTGAGCTAGGATACCAGGGGTATAAATAGGCATGTTATCTCACTCTGTCCCTACCCTTTGAAGAAGTCTGGTGTGACGAAACGCGTTGGGTTCCCTGCAGTGACCCCCTTGCCTAGCTTAAGTTAAGTCAGAATTCCTTACCTTTTACAAAGACCTTTATGCTTTTACCAGTGTTTGTGAAACTTTTTATGTTTTATTCCACTTTTATATATTATTAAAAAACTTGTTTGTAATATTATATATTTTTTGGCTCATAAATTTTAAGTTTTAATGATCATGTTTTAAACAACACAAGTCGCCGGTACCCTTATCCCCCCACTCTCTTCTCTTTTTAGCAGTACTGTACCAGTACTGCACTCTTAAGGGTTGACAGACACCTACAGTTAGGTTACATGTGTGTTTTTAGTTCTTTAATTATTTAAAGTGATTTTTAATTCACTTCCCTTACTGAGACTATACCCCACAAGTGGCGCTGTATCATTTTTCTGATATATATATATATATATATATATATACACACACACACACACACACACCCAGGGCCAGCTGGACGGCACTCACAGAGACTTCCAATAGAAAATAACAGACAGCACAATAGCTAATGGGATGTCAACGTTTCAGAGATGGCTCTCTTTTATCAAGACAAGACAAATACAAATAACATGTATAAATACCTTACCTACACCTCGTGCTGACTATGCGCTCCCGCTGGTGATCCAATGACATCATTGGCTCCCGTCGGCGCCTATGGACCTGCATCACCTGGGGGTGGGGTCGTAAAGTGCATACCCATCACCATAGTGATAAAAAAACGAAACAAAATACATTTAAAATGGCTAGGCAAAAAGCTGAGCCTTCGGGTAGTAATAAAGATACATTCATAAATAAGTAACCAAAACCTGTATAGCGGTTACTAATGTTGCAATGCTATATATAACTAGAGTACAAAGTATCAATTATGCATGAAAGCACTACATAGAACAAAGCTATACTGGTACCAATGCTAAGGCAAAAGCCTGAGACTTTAAATAGATATCAAATGATAAATATAATGTACTAATAGTAAAAGAATATTACATTTAACTGGCCTATGCTACATAGGGACAAACATTCCAGAAAACTTGAAAAGGACAGGATTTCATTAAGCCCGTAAGGTTGGACGGTCTGTAAACAATGAATCCACTGGGATTCTCGTTGCAACAGCAATTGTCCTCGATTACCACCTCTTAAGCTTGGAGGGATCCAGTCAATCATTATGTACTTGATGGTAGACAGTCTGTGCTGACACTCATTGAAGTGTCTCACCACGGGTTGTTCAAAACCTCGACCTTCCAATGCAGCACGTATGGCAGAGCGATGTAAAGCTATTCTTTCCTTGCCCATGTAGAGCATGCCACATGGACATCAAATAAAGTATATGACATACCGGCTGGTACACGTTAGGGGAAATTTAATCTTAAATCTCTTGCCAGAAAGAGGATATCTAAGAGTGTCACCTACTTCCAAACAGCTGCAGGTAGTGCACCCTATGCACCTGAAATGACCAGGTTTGCATGAAAGAAAATGCAATGGCCTACTGGGGGCAAAATTCGTTACATCATTATGCCCTACAATGTCCTTTAGATTCCTCCCTCTTCTGTATTAGGGGAGAATCATGTGATTTCTCATCATAGGAAAAGTTTTGTTTTCAGAAACTATCGGCCATATATTTCTTGCTTTTTTCATGAGATCTATACTATTCGTGGAGTAGTCTTAAGTCCAGATAACTTGTTTATGATCAGGTTCTTTAATGTGTTTTAGCAGTGTAAACTGTGCAGAGCCAGAACCTTATTCTTTGCTTGTTGAAGTAATTTAAGTTGGTATCCCTGTTGTAAAAATGTAATAAGCATCTGATCGATCTGTGCAATGGCATCAGTTGTATTGCTGCAAATTCGATATATTCTCAGGAATTGCGCGTAAGGTAAATCCCATTTCATAGACAGGGGATGATGGCTATCAGCATGAAGAGATGTGTTGCAAGCCATGTCCTTAAAGTATACAGATGTATGCAGATAATGGTTTATATCCCGGTGAACCGCTACATCCTGAAAATTAATATCCGAAATGCTCTTGTTGTACGAGAATTTAATATCAGGATCAAGTTCATTGATGTAGGGTATAACTTGCACAAAAGACTCTTCAGGCCCCGTCCACACTACAAAGATGTCATTGACATAGCTACAAAAAACCTTAATCTTACTTGCAATATCCTTGTTGTTGAAAAAAAAAAATTCTCGATTTCATACATGAAAACGTTGGCGAAACTTGGTGCCACGCAAGACCCCATGGCACAACCGGAAGTCTGTGTGTAAAACTTTCCATCGAAGATGAAATAGTTTCTGGACAAAGGGAGCTCCAACAATTGAATGAAAAAATTTATGTCAGGGCCTGTATAGTTGACATTGTGTGACAAAAATCTATGTACAGCCTCAATACCCCGCCTGTGGGGGATACTGGTATACAAGCTGACTATGTCGATGATGCACATCAGCTGCTTCTCAGGTAAAGGGGAAATAGATTGTAGTAACAGAAGAAATTAAGTGGTATCCTTGCGAAACGTACTTTCTTTTTGCACCATAGGTTGTAAAAAGAAGTCCAAATATTGCGAGACCCCATCTTATAGGGAATCTCTTGCCACAATTATGGGTTGACCTGGTTGTGCCAGTGGGTTTTTATGAAGTTTGGGGATCGTGTAAAGTACAGGTGTCCTGGGCCAATCTTGGGTTAATCCTTCTTGAATTTGTCTAGATATGATGTTATTAGACACCGCTTCAGTCAGAATATTATCTAACTCCTTTTTAAACTCAGCTGTAGGGTCCTGAAACAACAATTGATAAACCAAAGGCTCTGATAACTGTCTATAAATTTCTGATTTGTAGACCTCAAGATCTTGCACCACAATACCCCCACCTTTGTCAGCACAACGAATGACGACATTCTGATATCCACCTAGATTGCTTAACACTTCTCATTCAGCTGAGGATAAATTATGGGACACCTTGTGACCGGTTTGTACAGTAGTTTCCAAATAATTCCCCATATGCGATGTAAAGGTTCTAATTGCAGAATTCGAGGTGTGTGGATCAAATGCAGACGGCTTATGGATCGGGGCTGGATGATAAATATTTGGAGAATTAGAGCAAAAAAATTCCTTATGCCGCAAACTGCGGCCAAACTTATACAAATCAACCTGACTGTTAAATGTGTCGCTATAGGTGGTAGGCACATAGGACAGTCCTTTGTTTAACACATGGGTTTCATCTGGGGTCAGGGTTCGGGAGGACAAATAGAAAACTATGCTTTTTTGTTGTAAATTCTTTTTTGCCTGCCTCGCCCACTGGCCGTGGCGGTGGGTTGCTCTCTTTTTGAAGGGGCATTTTTTGCCCAGGTGGTTACCCCTAAAGCGGGTTTCTGAGAAAAAATTGATGCTGTTTCATTTGAACATTCCACCTCATTAGAAGAGTTCCCACCACTGTAGACTGTAGCTTTTTTAGATTTTTTAAACTGAATCAGGTCTGATGATCTATATTTCTCTATTTGTGTGGTTAGATTTGCCAACCAATCCTGTGAAGTTTCTGCTTTGATCACCTCTAAATGCTGCTGTTCAAAGCTCTTAATTTTTTCTTTAGTTAGATTCAACTCCTTTCTGGATTCCTCGATAACCAAGAGTATCAGATCGTATGAACACTTATTAAGCACGGCTGCCCAGCATCGGCAAAACTCGTTATTATAACGTCCAATAGTGGGGATGTTGCGGATCCGAAACTCCTTGGGATCTTTTTGTTCCTGTAATAGTCTGACAGGGTCATTCCATGGAGGTGGAAATCCACCTCTCATTTTTTTTTTATTTCAAAAGTTGTGATATGATCTGATCCGTGGAATCTGTATTGAAAGTGTCCTGTAATTTTTATGATAACAAGATACTTTCTGCCTCAGAATCAGTTAAACATAGTGATTCACCCAGAGGTAAAACAATGTTGTTATAGCCAGAAGACTCGTCCACAGAGGACATACTACAGCTGATGTAGAAGCTGAAGGATTAACGAAACCGGCACAACAGCAGGAATAGTCAATCTTGAAAAGAGGTCAACGATAGTTGTGGGTGCCTGAACTAAATGCAAAAGCGGGTTGCTGGAAATCCCATTTGCATTCAATTTAGTAGTACAGAATGTTTGGCACTCCTGTTAACTGTAATCCACACACCTTGCTCCGGTGCCCCGAACCTGGAAAAACCATGTACACCCAGGGCCAGCTGGACGGCACTCGCAGAGACTTCCAATAGAAAATGACGAACACATGTATGAATAACTTACCTACACCTCATGCTGGCTGGATATATAAAAGCAAGTTTAAGGGGAGTCAATAAATCTATATATAAGACCAGGATGTCTTCCCAGAATTTAAATAGAACAGTGTTAGCTCTGCTTCACAAGAATAAGTGCCCTCAAACATGCATGTAGGTGTTTAAATTTGACGCTATTTGTGATCCAATTACAGCTTGCAGACTGAGAGCAAAGAAGGGGAAGCCATCGGCATTTTGAATATGTCTCCGGCCGTAAGCCAATCATGGCTCGTGGATCGGCAGCCAGCGGACGCTTCTGATTAGCGGCTGGTCTGTGAGTCGTGTTTGTTTCTTGTCTCCTGGTGAAGAGCAGGGACAGCCCGACCACCACACCCGGGAGGTTGCTGCCAACAGTGACCTGTGGTATGAGCTGAGCTGTGGTGTAGTGCGGTGTGGTGAGCTGTGCTTCAGTGCTGTGAACGGAGCTGTGGTGTACTGCGGTGCAGGGGGCTGTGCTGCAGTGTACTGAGTGGAGCTGTGCTGCAGTGCGGAGAGGGGAGCTGTGAAGTGAGTGGAACTGTGCTGTGATGCGGCGAGCGGAGCTGTGGTGTATCGTGGAGAGCTGAGATATTGTGTAATACGGTGCGGGGAGCTGTTATGTGAAGTGGGGGATATGGAAATATCATGTGGACACAGTCCTTGGGCTTGCCTAAGTAAAGCCCTCCTGATAGATCAATACCCTCACTTAAACCACATTTCTACTTTGACCACTGGTAGCTATGCCCTTCATGGTGCTAGCCACACCTCATGGCAAAGACCACCCCCCCTCAGCACTGGGCTCCCCCCACCATGATGGTCACACCCCCTGCAACTGCGCACAATAGGCCCTTCATAAATTTCAGCTCCAGGCCCATGAGGACTTTAATCTGGCACTGCATACCATCTCTTTAAACCGGGATGCCATGAATTACACAGGTTCTGTGGCCGATTAAAATGAGGTAAAATGCAGGCTTGAAGTCAGCCAGCAACAGAACCTGTGTAATTCATGAGTGTCCCAGCTCAAAGAGATGGTACGGTAAGCCTATGTCAGTGGCAAACGCAGGATTTCTAGAGGGGGGTTTCCAAATGTATTCCACAATATCCCACTCTGTGGAACATGGAACACAATATTAATATTTAACACCATAGATGGTCTACAGTATAGGCTGTTTCAAACATATTTTATATAATTAAGATTATGTAAGTGGTCAGGAAAAGGTTAAACATACCATAATAAATAAATACACAAATATAATTGAACCAGTACCGACCAGTACTGTACTTTCTAAGCACACATTCTCCCACCTCATTGTCAGTGGTGCAAGTAGAAAAAATATCTTATAGGTACTGTGTGCACCAAAAAAATGGGTGTGGACAAATGCAACATGGTGCGTGGCCAATGAAAATGGGGGCATGATACACATATGGGGGGAGGGGCAGATACACATATGACCCCAATAGTGCCAGATACACGTTGCCCCACAGTGCCAGATAAACATTGCCCCACAGTGCCAGATATACATTGCCCCACAGTGCCAGATACAGATTGCCCCACAGTGTCAGATACACAAATGCCCCCACAGTGCCAGATACACATTGCCTCACAGAGCCAGATACACAAACGCCCCCATTGTGTCAGATATACATTGCCCCCCCAGTGCCAGATACAGAAATGCCCCCACAGTGCCAGCTATGCCCCCACAGTGCCAGATACAGAAATGCCCCCAGTGCCAGATACACATGTCCCCCAGTGCCAGATATGCCCCCAGTGCCAGATTTGCCCCAGTACCAGATACAGAAATGCCCCAACTGTGCAAGATATACTCCCAGTGCCAGATATGCCCCCAGTGCCAGATACACATGTCCCCGCAGTGCTAGATATGCCCCCAGTGCCAGATACACATGTCCCTCAAGTGCCAGATATCCCCCAAAGCCAGATATGCCCCCAGTGCCAGATACACATGTCCCCCCAGTGCCAGATATGCCCCCAGTGCCAGGTACACATGCCCCCCCCCCCCTTCCCCTGCTGCTCACCACTGCTGCTGTCCTGTGTGAGGGGAGGAGAGCGCAGCCTGCGCCTCTCCTGCCCCTCAGTCTCCAGCGGCGGTGCAGTTGTCTACCTTCAATTCAGCACCGATCCATGAGCCAATCAAAGCTCACGGTCCGGCAGCCAATCAGGAGCCTTGGCTGCCGGTCCACGAGCTCTGATTGGCTCACGGGCCGGTGCTCACGGGCCACATTACGCTAGGTAGAGCCAGTCACACATTATTCCAGGTAGAGCCCCCTTTTACACATTGTGCCAAGCAGAGCCCCCTTTTACAATGCCAGGTAGAGCACCTTTTTCACATTGCACCAGGTAGTGCCCCTTTTACACATTGTGCCAGATAGAGTCCCCTTTTACACATTGTGCCAGGTAGAGTCCCCTTTTACACATCGTGCCCAATAGAGTCCCCTTTTCCACAATGCACCAGGTAGTACCCCCGTTTACACATTGTGCCAGGTAGAGTCCCCTTTTACACATTGTGCCAGGTAGAGTCCCCTTTTACACATTGTGCCTGATAGAGTCCCCTTTTCCATAATGTGCCAGGTAGTACCCACTTTTACACATTGTGCCAGGTAGAGTCCCCTTTTGCACATTGTGCCAGGTAGAGTCCCCTTTTACACATTGTGCCCGATAGAGTCCCCTTTTCCACAATGTGCCAGGAAGTACCCCCTGTTACACATTGTGCCAGGTAGAGTCCTCTTTTACACACTGTGCCACATAGAGTCCCCTTTTACACATTGTGCCTGATAGAGCCCCTTTTCCACAATGCGCCAGGTAGATTCCCCTTTTACATATAGCGCCAGGTAGAGGGTGTGTGTGTTATACTTACATTCGGCTCTGAAGCAGGCTCTTGACCCACCCTTTTCCAAGTGTCTCTCTTCTTCTGAAGCTTCGGACACAGAAGTGGATGGCAGGACTCAGGAGGGTCGGAGTGGTTACAGGAAGCTGCAGTGCTGCCTGTGTAACGACTAGCTGGCCGACAGCTCGGCCATGTGGGTGCTGCGGCGGCTGTGCGCCAACAGTGCATATGCACTGTGTGCCAGGCACAGATAGCAGACAGCTAGTTATGGCCCTGCTAATAATCATGAGTATTCATAACTGCTATGGCAAACTTCATGCAGACTTGAAAAATGATGACTGTAGGAGGAACCATTCATCTCTAAACCACAGTAGACGTAAACATGTTAGTTGTGTGCAGGGGTGTAGCCAGAACTTTGTGGGCCCCATAGCAACATTTTGAAGGGGCCCCTGTCCCAATGCTTCTAGAGCAGGGGTGGGGAACCTCAGGCCCGCAGGCCGTATAAGGCCCGCAGAGCCACTTGATCCAGCCCAGCCAGGCTCACCTAACCGAGGGAGTTGCCAGGCGCCCGCTGAGATTTTGTTACCAGTGGGCACCCGGTTCCTTCTCCTCAGCAGCAGCCGGAGACAGGAGCTCACTCCTTAGCTCCGACTTCCGGCTCAGACAGTGTACATGTGCGGCTGTGCAGCGCTATTGGAGAGATGTCATGACGTCTCTCCCATAGTTCCGAGGACCGGGCAGCCAGGTGGAGGGCAGCGGTCTGGAAGCAGGAGCGGGGCTGGTGAGTATTGTGGTTTTTTATTTTTATTTTAATATGTGTGTGTAAGCGGCACTACTAGGGGGCATATCTAATGGGGCATAACTACAGGGGGCACATTTAATGAGGCATAACAACTGACTGGGGGCATATCTAATGGGGCATAACAACTGACTGGAGGCATATCTAATGGGGCATAACAACTGACTGGAGGCATATCTAATGGGGCATAACAACTGACTGGAGGCACATCTAATGGGGCATAACAACTGACTGGAGGCATATCTAATGGGGCATAACAACTGACTGGGGGCATATCTAATGACATAACAACTGACTGGGGGCATATCTACTGGGGCATAACAACTGACTGGGGGTATATCTACTAGGGCATAACAACTGAATGGGGGTATAACTACTGACTTGGGGCATAACTACTGGGGGCAGGCTAATTTTTAAGTTGATATTTTTTGTATGGCCTCCGAAGCATTTTATAAATATTCAAATGGCCCTTGGTAGAAAAAAAGTTCCCCACCCCTGTTCTAGAGCAGGGATGGGGAACCTTCGGCCCTCCAGCTGTTGTTGAACTACACATACCAGCATGCCTTGCTACAGTTTTGCTATTTGGCCATGCTAAAACTGTTGCAGGGCATGCTGGGATGTGTAGTTCAACATCAGCTGGAGGGCCGAAGGTTCCCCATCCCTGTTCTAGAGAGACACCTATCTGCAGTAGTTGTTATTTTATGCCCCATAATAGTGTTCTAGTTTATTTTGTGAATTAGTGCCCTAATTGATTTTATCAACCATAGTAATGCACTAATTCACATTATGTCTTTTTTTTTTTTTTTGCAAATTACATTTATATTGAACATTTTTTGTCCAGGTACAGAGATCATGAAAGGCATATACTAAAGATAAACAAATTTGTCAAGGCATGTAAAATGAAAATACAAGAACACAAAATCAGATCTCAACATAGGGGGTCATTCCGAGTTGATCGTAGCTGTGCAAAATTTTGCACAGCTACGATCAACTTTCCTGACATGCGGGGGGATGCCCAGCACGGGACTAGCCCGCCCCACATGTCAATCTGGCTCCCCTTGCAGAAGTGCAAAGGCATCGCACAGCGGCGATGCCTTTGCGCTTCAGGAGTAACTCCCGGCCAGCACAGCTTTAGCGTGCTGGCCGGGAGCTACTCCTCGCTCCCTGGTCCGCAGCGGCTGCGTATGACATCACGCAGCCGCTGCGGCCCTCCCCCCGTTTAGTCCGGCCATGCCTGCATTGGCTGGACTGCGCCTACAAAACGGCGGCCAAACGCCGCCGTTTCGCCCCCTCCCGACCATCGATCGCCTCTGCCTGTCAATCAGGCAGAGGCGATCGCTACCCTGCTATGGCCATCGGCCGTCCCGCATGCGCAGGCGCACAAAGGCGCCAGCGCATGCGCAGCAGGGACCCGTTCGCTCTGCTGCGTGAAAAGCAAGCATGAGAAGAAGAAATACAAGTAGAAGATAATAAAGAGTATCCAGAAAAGAAAGTAAGAAATAAGAAAATACAAAAAGCTTCTCTCCTCTCACCTCCCCAGGACAGAGCAATTCTACAGAAGAGTCAGAACAAGCTTGCAAAAACGCAGTGTCACCTAGTGAGAGGACTTATAATGGTCTGATTCTTTATACACCAGCCAAGGATACCAGGTAGCCGTAAAGGATTGATTTCTTACTTCTAATGCTGAGATAAGGTCATCCATAGCCATATAATGATCTAAGCGGGCGCTCCACTCCTTCATACAAGGGATCACGTCTGACTTCCAATGCACAGGGATAACCGCCTTAGAGGCACTAAGGACATGGCAGAGTAACGTTTTCTTAAACTGAGATCGAGGTCTGCGTGTAAGATTTAAAAGTCAGAAGCTTGGACAAAAAGGCAGGTCTTCACAAAGTATAATGTTAGCAGCTTCAACCACTTTGCGCCAATACGGCTGAAGGAGAGAACACTCCCACCAGATATGTAGAGGGGTGCAAATTGCTGTCTTGCATCTCCAACATGTTTTGGGGGCCCCAGGATAAATTTTAGCTAGTATATTCGGACACCGGTACCAACAAGTACTTTATGTGTTTCCAGCACCAAAACATTGACTGACGATGAGAAATTATTACTGAAAATACCTTCCCAGTCGTCTTCAACTACCAAACCCTTGAGATCCAATTCCCAATCTTTAACAAATTTAGGTTGGAAAGATAATCTTTGATCTATTATGAATTTGTAGAATGTGGAGTGGGTGTGGCGCGGATACGTTTGGGAGAGGCACGATTGTTCAAACAAAGTCACGGCCCAACTACCATTCACAGGAGAGTATAGACTCATCAGAAAATGTTTCATCTGAAGGTACCTCCAAATTTCCTTGTTCGGTAGATCCCATTTAGTTTGCAACTTAGGAAAACTCACTGTGCCTGATAAGTCCAGCAGCTGATCTACTCTCCCTAAACCTCTATCTCGCCATAGCTGTAATGACGAGGATTGGTAACCTGGCAGGAATGCAGGATTCCTAAACAGTGGCGTGAGTGGGGAAGGAGGCGGTGAAATAAGGGGTTGGACACGTAAGTGGCACCAGCATGTAAAAGTGGGATCAGCAAGCGGGTGTGAAACAACGGGGATTTTAGAGAGCCAGAGGGAGTCAGAGAGGAGAGAGGGGAGCGAGGCTAGTACAATATCCACCCACTGTTTCCTATTCGACTCACGACTTCGCTCCATGACTCTCCTAAGGAGTACAGCATGATAATAGGAGAGTTCACATTATGTCTTATTGTAGGGCTGCTACTACACATTATGCAACACAGTACCTCCAATTCACATTATGACATACAATATGCCCAGTTCATATTTCATCACATTACAGTGCCCCCAGTTCATATTAGGGATGGTCATCGGTGTGTTCGCCATCGATGGCAAAACTGTGAGTGCCGTCGATGGCGAACCAACGGTCACCAACTATGCTACGGGAGACCATCAATGGTTTCACTCAACGATGGTCATCCCTGTTATTTCAGTGAATGACCCGCAGGCCAATCACAGCACAGGGGTGGGGTTTCATGGGTGTCAGGGGCGGAGCTATGCTCCGAGTCCCGGCAACTTGCAAAAAAAAAATTATTAATATTAATTTATGCTGTGGCATCGATGGAGGGAAACCATCTGGTTATCTCCCATCGATGGTAAAAGCATTCGACATCAGCCATAAACTATCGATGAGTAGGAATCATCGGTTGTCGATGGCCATTCCTAGTTCATGTTATGCAGCATATTGCTTCCACTTCATACTGTTCCATATTATAATGCCCCAGCTAATATTATGTAACATTATAATGCCCTCCTGTTCATTTTATATCACACTACAATGAACAAGTCCAGATGCATAACTATTTTGTAGGCCTCACTGCCGCCCCAGGGAAAAAGTTTGCAGGGGCCCCTATGTATCATCCAATGGTGAAAATGTATATAACACATGTAACGTTGACTGGAAAGGTGGCCCCTCTCAGCTCTGGGCCCCATAGGAGCTGCACTCCCTGCACCTATGGTAGCTACACCCTTGTATATAACACATGTAACTGTGACAGGGAAGGTAGCCCCTCCCAGCACTGGGCCCCATAGCACCTGTACTCCCTGCACCTATTGGAGCTACGCCCTTAGTTGTGTGTGTCTGCCCAAATAATTGTTCAATGTGCAGTTGTGTGTAGATAACATGTCTACTTTAATTGGCCAGTAGGAAAGAAGAGTGACCTAATTAAAATCAATTGTATAATTTATATGTGTATGTTGCACCATCTGTACCTTTAATAAGATGCTTAGATACGAGTGATGTTTTGTCGGAGCGGGATTTTCACTTCACTTTGGCTAACACCGTACTATAATCTGCTTGTACATCTGCATTTCCCGCAATTTGTAGCACATTTTCTTTCAATCATCCTCCATCCAATATATTTCATTTTTTTTACCCCCTTTTTACTTTTGGGAACATCTGGCTGTTCCACAATGATTTATGAAGTGAAAGTGTTAAACGCGGCCCCCAGCTGGAGGAAAAACATGGCTTCAGAGATTTTATTAGGTGGCCTATTATGGAAAATAAAGTTTAATCCAACCATAAAATTCTGTATCTGAAAAACATCCTTCCAGTTATGACCAGGGACAAAAGACACTTTCTAGCGAGTAACCAGAGATCTTATATTGCATTTATAAAGGACAAGCAAGAAAAATGTTCTGTTTTATTTATTTATTTTTTAAGCAGAAGTGAAAACAATGTAATCTGTACTTTCCTCAGCACATAAACAAGTAATTAGCTCTGGTGACAGATCAGTTTATAATTGTAAATAATGTTCATCCCAAAAAAGAACTTGTAATTGTTCAATAGATTTGTGCTTATTTGTGATGTTACGATATATTATATGTTAAAGCGGTCGGGATCCCAACACTATTCAGAATGTTGACACCAGCATCTGGAATAGGGTCTCCAGCCTGGCACCAGAATCCCGACAGCCAGGATCCTGAACGAACAGCCATTGTCACGCCAAAGAGGTAAGCCGCAGGGGACGAGGTGTGGGGGGCGGTTTAAGGTTAAGCTGCGCCACAGGGGAGATAGGTTTGGGTGCAGGGAGGGAGGGTTATGGTTAGGCTGCAGAGGAGGGGGGGGGGGGAGGGGGCAGGGTGGTTAGGTTTAGGCTACAGAAATGGAGGAAGGGAGGGTGAGGGGGCGGGGGGGGGGAGTATACTTACCTTCCACCGATGGGATTCTAATCATCAATATTCTGACCACCAGCATCCCGAATGCCAGCAAATCATCCCCAACTCGTTGAAGTAAAAGATGAAATAACGGCTGAGACATAAAATAAGAGGAAATATCGTGGTAATCCATGGGGAATTGGTTAACATTTCTCTGCAAAAAATTGCAACACTGATATCCCTATCATACATGCAGCTATATCCCGGGTTCTTGCACCTGAATGCGCATTAACCCGGGATTTCTGCATGTGACAATGGAAACAATCAGGGTCATGGAGCTGAGACCCAGGTATTTGCTGCTCCTAATCCTAAAAGCGGCGTAATATTAATAAGAGTGACAAGGAAAATGACAGTTATAATACTAAGATATGGGCAGCAATAAGATGTTTGATGGATGGTCACTTGGGAGCAGTCATACGTGTATGTAATGCAGGTGCTATTTTTCTGGAAGAATAGGTTTAGGGCCTGACAATAGGCCTCAAATGTGGCATCTTCAACATACATTTTTTTTAGATGATTGTACAGGCAGATAGGTTGTTAGAATAGTATATTGGGGTGGGAACCAATTGCTGGAATGAATGTTTCATTAGCTAAACACTGTGACTTGTGGTCTGTTCTAGGACATAACTCCTAAATAACACCCATATGCTATTTATGCTTGGCATGTAAATGTTGTATGGTAATTATGGGATTCGGTCTTTAGGTCAACAATAAGTAGGTTGACAATGTTTAGGTCGACCACTATTGGTCGACAGTAAGCAGGTCGACAGGTTTTCTAGGTCGACAGGGTCTTTAGGTCGACATGTTCTAGGTCGACAGGCCAAAAGGTCGACATGAGTTTTTCCACTTTTTTTTTCATTTTTTTAAAACTTTTTCATACTTAAAGATCCACGTGGACTACGATCAGGACCGGTAACCTGTGCCAAGCACAGCGGTAGCGGAGCGAGGCACCTTGCCCGAAGCATGGTGAGTGAAGCGAGCCTTGCGAGCGGACACGGTGCACTAATTGGGGTTCCCGGTCACTGTACGGAGAAAACGACACCAAAAGAAAAACAAAAAAAACTCATGTCAACCTTTTGACCTGTCGACCTAGACCATGTCGACCCAAAGACCCTGTCGACCTACTTACTGTCGACCAATAGTGGTCGACCCAAACATTGTCGACCTACTTACTGTTGACCTTACATACCACACCAGGTAATTAACTAATTATATGTTTATAGTGGTGAATTTTCGATAGTAATATAATCAGGTCTCTCTGTAAATTATTTGTTATAAAAACAGATAGAAATAAATGAAAACTGTTTACTATCATTTGAATATGTTGGTGTTCTGGTTGTCACCACTGAACGAGCTTCTGCTGTGCCATGCCAAAGGTCAAACTATTCTAGTCTGTTGTGCCAGGCAGCCATTTCCATGGGTGTATGAGGGGTATACAATATATTGAAACTGTTAAATTGGCCATTTAATTATTATAAAATGTAAATGTAAAGTTATTTGGCTTATGGTAGATATAAAATGACCATACAAACAATATTTAACCTACCAAAAGAGTTGACATGCCTTTGTGGTGGCAGAGCTTGGAAATTATGGTGCATCGCCAGGTCCCATAACAAAATTTGCAGTGCACCTCTGCTCTTCTCTAGGCGTGTGTCTAGTGCATGCACAGATAAGCCCCGACACTGGGAAATGTAAGAGAAGTAATGTTTAGTATTTCAAAACTGTACTCTCAGTATCATTATTTAACCAACTCAGTTTTGCCACTACCACGATTTGGTTCCAAAACTGTTATTTGAGGAAGTCTTTAGTAACTTTTACATACCTCACAATACAATCATTTATAGCCGCCAAGTTTAGCTGAAACCTGGACCAGTTAAGAATAAAAACACAGAACACAGTTTAATATAACAAAAAAAGACACAATGCTAAATGTATAAAACAAAAGATAATAAAATCACACTCCACACTCTTTATTGTACTGCTGTATTAATGCTAATTGGTTTTACGGAAGCTTTTATGTCCCTGTGTTCAAAACAACCACTATCAAGGGATGTTTTTAAATAAACAATCTTTTGGAACATGATAGAAATATAAGTCGACATTCCATACAGATCATAACTTACAGATTGACCATACAGATCATAATTTTCAACACATTTGCATATCAAGTATGGAAATATTAGGTACATAATTTGGGAGAATAAGTTATAGTTTCTTGATGAGACTGGAATTTAAGAGTGACATACTTGATGTAGTTAATTACAGGAGCCATCTCAAATACACATTTATAACGGGTAGTGCTTTTATTTATAAAACATGAGTTTGTGCAGTCTCTGCTCAACTCAGGACTTACTCTGCTGCTGCGATGATCGGGGCCGGAGCTGACATCAGAAACCCTCCCTCCAAAGGCCTGGTCCCTCCTGCATTTTCCCGGACACTCCTACAAAACGGTCAGTTGCCACCCACAAACGGCCTCTTCCTGTCAGTCACTTTGCAATCGCATGTGCGATCGCTTTTTTCGCACCATCCCGTCGCTATGCACCGATGCCTGGTGCAATCGTCCGACGCGCCAGTGCATAGCGGTGCATACACATGTACAGTACAGACCTGATCGTCCGCTGTGCGAAAAGCAGAGCAGCGATTACGTCTGAATTACCCCCTATATATGTTATTAACTGATTAATAACAATAATGACAGAGGGTCCTTAAATTGTAAACTATTCAGGAGCAGTGCACTATGCTCAGCAAATATTTTACAATCCAGAATCCTTCTATCTTTTTACAAAATTGCCTACTTTGTATATGCAGAAGTGCTTCATTGTGAACAATGGTGGTGATTCAGATCTGATCGTAGATGTGCTAAATTTAGCACATCTACGATCAGTTACTCAGACTGCGGGGGGATGACCAGCACAGGGCTAGTTTACCCCACAAGTCAGGCTCTGCTTTCCCCGCACGGGTGCGAAAGCATCGCATGGCAGCGATGCTTCTGCACCCACCGAGTATCTCCTTGCCTGCGCAGCCTAGCTGTCGCATCCGGGGTCGCAGTGGCTGCATGTGACATCACGCAGCCGCCGCAGCCCACCCCCGAAATGGTCCGGACATGCCCCCTCTCGCACCGTAACCGTCTCTGCCTCTCAATCAGGCAGAGGCGATCGCAGCCTTGAGATGCTTTTAGCATCTCACTGGGCCTCCCAGGGTGCGCCCAAAGGGCTTCAGACTGCGATCACTGCCGCTGCAGCAATCCAGTCTGAATTAGGCAAGGCCGCCCAGCATGCAGACCGCTGCCACCCCCTTCAACAAGCAGAAATTGCGATCGCATCGCAATTTCTGCTTATTAGCAGAAATCAAGGTTGCCTCCTGCAGGCGCAGCTTAGCTGCGCCCGCAGGAGGCCCGCCACCGTGTTTCCAGTTTCAGCGGCTGCGTGTGACGTCACGCATCCGCCGCAATCATGCCCCCATCACGCCCACCGTTTCCTCGTCGCCGCCCCCCATTTCTGTGTCGCCGCCCCCGCAAGGCTCCATCTCCGCACTGGAAATGGGGTGTTCCCCCCCGCCCCGCGACCGCCTCTGCCTGATTGACACATCTAGTTTGAAATTGGCATGCTACTGACTTGAGAATAAATGTTGTGTATTGCTTTGGTCCATATAGTTTGCCATGTAAATTTCGACAATTAAGTAGAGTTTCTTTCTATAAAGGAAAAATACAGTTTCCCGTCCTATGAAAATTGTATGTGTAAGTGTGAGTGTGTGTGTGTGCATGTGTGTGTCCTGATCGGGTGTGCGTATTCTGATTAGAGCTTAATATTTGGCACTTGCGATTCCAAGTTATCCCCTACATAGCAGACTTCATCAAGATATTAATGAATATGTATGAATGCTAATATTCAGCAAGGACATTTTTATATTTCTATAATAAAGTACACCAATATAATTAACATCCTATGTTAATATAATTAACATCCTCATTTAAAAATTATACCGTGCTTTTCCTTTTAAATAATATTCCAAATCTTTACGCAATCTCTGTTAATACTTAAGGAACAAGTTACACATAGGTTCGTAAGAGTAAGTGGATATTTATTAGTAGATTATTTTATATATATAATATATATATATATATATTATATATATATACACACACTATACAGTAAAATAGTGAGAGGTACTGTACATTAAAATGAAAGAAATTGGATAGGATCATTGCTGATGGAGTGACTACCACAACAAAATAAAAATCATGTCTAGTTAGTTATTGAAGGTTACTCTTTATCATCTTCCACCAGAATGTGATCTACAAGTGCGTCACTGTGATAACGTCCACTCTCAAATGAAACCTTGTACAAGCACCTAGCCTAGCTTTATATGGCTCTTCTACGTGCTCTCGGCTAAATTAGACAGAAATTGTAGAAGCAATGAAACTGATGCATTGGGGACGTTTTACGAGCCCTCATTATATGTAAGCCACATTTTATATTTATCTAATGCGTTATTGGCTCAATTAGCATTTAACATTAATTAGGTGCTTTAAATCAGCAGCAAATGCTGTCTGGCAAAGCATGCTGGGAATTGTAGTCTATAGCACCTGGATTACCACCATATGCCTATTGCTGTATAATATAGTAGAGGGTCCGTGCTTGCTCTGCTTATGTTTTGCAGGGTACACATATGAAATTTCAGCTTTTATCACCAGACATTATCCAATAATACTTGACAAATGGTTTTTCTATCATCCATGGATCCTGCAGATTTTCTTACAAACCTCTTGTAAATGACAAATGTTGTGCACCTGACATTTATGGCACATTTTATATAAAGTGCTGAGATTCTTAGGTTTGTTTTCAGATCTCCAAATGTTACTTTTTTCCTAAATAAAATGAACCAGATGCACACTGTAGAAAACTGTACAATTGGCATTTTCACATATACTGATATATCCATACATAGCAAAGTTTATGTATATGTACGTATCTGTTAATTATTATAAAATGACAGCTTGATAAAAATTATGTCATCGCATGTGTGTGCTCATGCACGTCACACCTCATGTACAAGGCTTGTGCTCTGGATCCCACTGTGCACGCCATGCACTTTAAGTGTGACGTTCCTGGGGTACAAGACTGGGGGTAAGTTATACAGGAGGGAGCAGGAACCATTCCGGACCAGGTCTGGGGGTAAGCAAGACGGGTAGGTGACATATGCAGTATATATACATAAGCAGGCATCTAAACATCTAATTGAAGCACAGAAGTCACACTGCATGCCCATGCCACTTCCATTGACATTCCAACCACGAACAGTGATTCAGTGCATCTAAAATACTCGCTGCACAGTCAGATAAGTGCATAAACCTGATGGTTAACCTGATTAGCCAATGTTTCTGGGTCTGCGCATGTGCAACATGGGTCCTGTGTGATTGCTCGCAGCCCCCACCCCCCCTTAGGCACAGCATGGTTTAGTTGCTGCAGCATTTGGGGTGCAATGCGGGGGGAAGCAACCAAGACCGTTCTACAAAACGTGGGTGGCACATGTCGAGCCCAGGGTCTACGTCATCGGATGCAAAGGGGGTCAAACGGTCAGTCTGAGTAAGCTTCTGCTTACTCAGACTGGCAGAGGGCATTGGAATGAGACCCAATATGCAACATGGACTCATCTAATTGTGATGTGCGTTGCATGCGCGCACAGGATCGGACTGGCCCACAGGGGTACAAGGGAAAACCCCGGTGGGCCCTATTGCCTGGGGCCCCCCTCCTCAACCTCTAGGGATCAGGTTCCAGACTGTACACTAATTATACAAATGTTATATTATACTGCACAGGACTATGGTGTATTTTCTGCAGTGCATTGCTGTTATTAATCTGGTACATTATCATGCACACACTAGCAGTAATTACTGTGTATATTTATCAAGGGGCCCAGACCATGAACTCACTAATAGTTAGTCAAGCCTCTGTGGTGAGTGGCCACACCCCTAAACACAGGCCCCTACCACAGCATTCCCCTGGTGGGCCCTTCTTTCCCCAGTCCGACACTGTGCGCGCACCATAGTTTGTGATTTAGACATATGAGCAGTCGGTCCAAAATTGGTATTATTGGTCCAAATCACTGGAAGAAAATTACAGAATCACAGGAATTATTCGTACTAATCAATGGTATTATTGGTCCAAATCACTGGAAGAAAATGACAAAATGACTGGAATTAAATGGCAGTAATGTCTGGAATTATATCAAATGGCGGTACCACTGGACATATACGGAAGTGTTAGACAGGATGGCACTTAAAAAAATAGTCCCCAAACAGCACATGATGCAAAGAAAAGAGAAAAAGAGGTGCACTGTGGTCACTGGATGGCTAAGCTAAGCGACACAAACATCTCAATATCACAGAAATTATTCGTTCTAATCAATGGTATTATTGGTCCAAATCACTGGAAGAAAATGACAAAATCACTGGAATTATTAGTTCTAATCAATGGTATTATTGGTCCAAATCACTGGACGAAAAAGACAAAATCACTGGAATTATTCGTTCTAATCAATGGTATTATTGGTCCAAATCACTGGAAGAAAATGACAAAATCACTGGAATTATTTGTTCTAATCAATGGTATTATTGGTCCAAATCACTGGAAGAAAATGACAAAATCACTGGAATTATTTGGCAAGATCACTGGAATTAATAATTATAAATCACTGATATTAATTGGTAAAATCTCGCTATCGCCTGCCTAGTGAAGTGGAATCTAGATGGGATTTTGTACCGGGGACACAATAACTTCATCAATTGTCTAAATCCCAATGCACTAATGGCGGAAAACGGGCACACATCTAACAGCGCACTGATTATACTGAGAACTGATTATACTGATCACTGATGATACTACGGAGAACTGACACTGAGCAGCGAGAACAGCACTGGACTATTGTACTGTAGTATACTGGTCACCACAATGCAGCACTGACACTGAGCACAGATATTAAGCACTGATCAGGATACTAGAAGTGACACAGAGCTGCAAGATACAGCAATGGCCTACTGTACTGTACTATATGTATACTGCTGGTCACCAAAATGCTGCACTGTCCTACTATATACTGCTCACAATAATGCAGCACAGAGATAGTATACTTGACACAGAGCTGCAAGATACAGCAATGGCCTACTGTACTGTACTACTATTTACTGGTGGTCACTACAATGCTGCACTGTACTACTATATACTGGTCACAACAATGCAGCAGATATTGAGCACTGATCAGGATACTAGAACTGAGTCTGACACGGAGCTGGAAAATACAGCAATGGCCTACTGTACTGTACTACTATAATATACTGGTGGTCACCACAATGCAGCACACTGAGCACAGATATTACCAGGTGTATTTCACACATCGCTCAGTACAGATTACAGGATGTATACCAGGTGTATAACACACGTCGCACAGTACAGTATACACTTACAGGGTGTATAATTAATTACCAGGTGTATCACACAAATCGCACAGTACAGTATATAGGGTGTATAATCCCCAGGTGTATCTCACACATTGCACAGTACAGTATATAGGGTGTATAATCCCCAGGTGTATCTCACACATCGCTCAGTACAGTATATAGGTTGTATATTCACCAGGTGTATTTCACACGTCGCACAGTACAGTATATAGGGTGTATAATCCCCAGGTGTATCTCACACATCGCTCAGTACAGTATACAGGGTGTATAATCATCACCAGGTGTATCACACGCCGCACAGTACAGTATACAGGGTGTATAATCCCCATGTGTATCTCACACATCGCACAGTACAGTATATAGGGTGTATAATCCCCAGGTGTATCTCACACATCGCTCAGTACAGTATATAGGGTGTATAATCACCAGGTGTATCTCACACATCGCACAGTACAGTATATAGGGTGTATAATCCCCAGGTGTATCTCACACATCGCTCAGTACAGTATATAGGGTGTATAATCATCACCAGGTATATCACACGCCGCACAGTACAGTATACAGGGTGTATAATCCCCAGGTGTATCTCACACATCGCACAGTACAGTATACAGGGTGTATAATCCCCAGGTGTATCTCACACATTGAACAGTACAGTATATAGGGTGTACAATCCCCAGATGTATCTCACACATCGCTCAGTACAGTATATAGGGTGTATAATCCCCAGGTGTATCTCACACATCGCTCAGTACAGTATATAGGGTGTATAATCACCAGGTGTATCTCACATATTGCTAAATACAGATTACAGGATGTATAATCACCAGGTGTATCTCACACATCGCTCAGTACAGTATATAGGGTGTATAATCCCCATGTGTATCTCACACATCGCACAGTACAGTATATAGGGTGTATAATCACCAGGTGTATCTCAGACATCGCACAGTACAGTATACAGGGTGTATAATCCCCAGGTGTATCTCACACATCGCACAGTACAGTATACAGGGTGTATAATCCCCAGGTGTATCTCACACATTGAACAGTACAGTATATAGGGTGTACAATCCCCAGATGTATCTCACACATCGCTCAGTACAGTATATAGGGTGTATAATCCCCAGGTGTATCTCACACATCGCTCAGTACAGTATATAGGGTGTATAATCACCAGGTGTATCTCACATATTGCTAAATACAGATTACAGGATGTATAATCACCAGGTGTATCTCACACATCGCTCAGTACAGTATATAGGGTGTATAATCCCCAGCTGTATCTCACACGTCGCACAGTACAGTATATAGGGTGTATAATCCCCAGGTGTATCTCACACATCGCTCAGTACAGTATATAGGGTGTATAATCATCACCAGGTGTATCACACGCCGCACAGTACAGTATATAGGGTGTATAATCCCCAGGTGTATCTCACACATCGCTCAGTACAGTATATAGGTTGTATATTCACCAGGTGTATCTCACACGTCGCACAGTACAGTATATAGGGTGTATAATCCCCAGGTGTATCTCACACATCGCTCAGTACAGTATATAGGGTGTATAATCATCACCAGGTGTATCACACGCCGCACAGTACAGTATACAGGGTGTATAATCCCCATGTGTATCTCACACATCGCACAGTACAGTATATAGGGTGTATAATCCCCAGGTGTATCTCACATATCGCTCAGTACAGTATATAGGGTGTATAATCACCAGGTGTATCTCACACATCGCACAGTACAGTATATAGGGTGTATAATCCCCAGGTGTATCTCACACATCGCACAGTACAGTATATAGGGTGTATAATCCCCAGGTGTATCTCACACGCCGCACAGTACAGTATACAGGGTGTATAATCCCCAGGTGTATCTCACACATCGCACAGTACAGTATACAGGGTGTATAATCCCCAGGTGTATCTCACACATTGAACAGTACAGTATATAGGGTATACAATCCCCAGATGTATCTCACACATCGCTCAGTACAGTATATAGGGTGTATAATCCCCAGGTGTATCTCACACATCGCTCAGTACAGTATATAGGGTGTATAATCACCAGGTGTATCTCACATATTGCTAAATACAGATTACAGGATGTATAATCACCAGGTGTATCTCACACATCGCTCAGTACAGTATATAGGGTGTATAATCCCCAGCTGTATCTCACACGTCGCACAGTACAGTATATAGGGTGTATAATCCTCAGGTGTATCTCACACATCGCTCAGTACAGTATATAGGGTGTATAATCATCACCAGGTGTATCACACGCCGCACAGTACAGTATATAGGGTGTATAATCCCCAGGTGTATCTCACACATTGAACAGTACAGTATACAGGGTGTATAATCCCCAGGTGTATCTCACACATTGCACAGTACAGTATATAGGGTGTATAATCACCAGGTGTATCTCACACATCGCACAGTACAGTATATAGGGTGTATAATCATCACCAGGTATATCACACGCCGCACAGTACAGTATACAGGGTGTATAATCCCCAGGTGTATCTCACACATCGCACAGTACAGTATACAGGGTGTATAATCCCCAGGTGTATCTCACACATTGCACAGTACAGTATATAGGGTGTATAATCCCCAGGTGTATCTCACACATCGCTCAGTACAGTATATAGGGTGTATAATCCCCAGGTGTATCTCACACATCGCTCAGTACAGTATATAGGGTGTATAATCACCAGGTGTATCTCACACATTGCTAAATACAGATTACAGGATGTATAATCACCAGGTGTATCTCACACATCACACAGTACAGTACATAGGGTGTATAATCCCCAGGTGTATCTCACACATCACTCAGTACAGTATATAGGGTGTATAATCCCCAGGTGTATCTCACACATCGCTCAGTACAGTATATAGGGTGTATAATCATCACCAGGTGTATCACACGCCGCACAGTACAGTATACAGGGTGTATAGTCATCACCAGGTGTATCACATGCCACACAGTACAGTATATAGGGTGCATAATCATCACCAGGTGTATCTCACGCTGCACAATACGCCCTGCCTCCCCTGACTGCACGTCCCTGCAATACAGTATATAGGGTGTATAATCCCCATGTGTATCTCACACATCGCACAGTACAGTATATAGGGTGTATAATCCCCAGGTGTATCTCACACATCGCTCAGTACAGTATATAGGGTGTATAATCACCAGGTGTATAACACACGTCGCACAGTACAGTATACACTTAAGGGGGTGTATAATTAATTACCAGGTGTATCACACACATCGCACAGTACAGTATATAGGGTGTATAATCCCCAGGTGTATCTCACACATCGCACAGTACAGTATATAGGGTGTATAATCCCCAGGTGTATCTCACACATCGCACAGTACAGTATATAGGGTGTATAATCCCCAGGTGTATCTCACACATCGCTCAGTACAGTATATAGGTTGTATAATCACCAGGTGTATCTCACACGTCGCACAGTACAGTATATAGGGTGTATAATCCCCAGGTGTATCTCACACATCGCTCAGTACAGTATATGGGTGTATAATCATCACCAGGTGTATCACGCGCTGCTCAGTACAGTATACAGGGTGTATAATCCCCAGGTGTATCTCACACATCGCACAGTACAGTATATAGGGTTATAATCCCCAGGTGTATCTCACACATCGCTCAGTACAGTATATAGGGTGTATAATCACCAGGTGTATCGCACACATCGCACAGTACAGTATATAGGGTGTATAATCCCCAGGTGTATCTCACACATCGCTCAGTACAGTATATAGGGTGTATAATCATCACAGGTATATCACACGCTGCACAGTACAGTATACAGGGTGTATAATCCCCAGGTGTATCTCACACATCGCACAGTGCAGTATACAGGGTGTATAATCCCCAGGTGTATCTCACACATTGCACAGTACAGTATATAGGGTGTATAATCCCCAGGTGTATCTCACACATCGCTCAGTACAGTATATAGGTTGTATAATCCCCAGGTGTATCTCACACATCACTCAGTACAGTATATAGAGTATATAATCACCAGGTGTATCTCACACATTGCTAAATACAGATTACAGGATGTATAATCACCAGGTGTATCTCACACATCGCTCAGTACAGTATATAGGGTGTATAATCTCCAGGTGTATCTCACACATCACACAGTACAGTATATAGGGTGTATAATCCCCAGGTGTATCTCACACATCGCTCAGAACAGTATATAGGGTGTATAATCCCCAGGTGTATCTCACACATCGCACAGTACAGTATATAGGGTGTATAATCTCCAGGTGTATCTCACACATCGCTCAGTACAGTATATAGGGTGTATAATCATCACCAGGTGTATCACACGCAGCACAGTACAGTATACAGGGTGTATAATCATCACCAGGTGTATCACATGCCACACAGTACAGTATATAGGGTGTATAATCATCACCAGGTGTATCTCACGCTGCACAGTACAGTATATAGGGTGTATAATCCCCAGGTGTATCTCACACATCGCTCAGTATAGTATATAGGGTGTATAATCCCCAGGTGTATCTCACACATCGCTCAGTACAGTATATAGGGTGTATAATCACCAGGTGTATCTCACACATCGCTCAGTACAGTATATAGGGTGTATAATCCCCAGGTGTATCTCACACATCACACAGTACAGTATATAGGGTGTATAATCCCCTGGTGTATCTCACACATCGCTCAGTACAGTATACAGGGTGTATAATCACCAGGTGTATCACAAACTTTGCACAGTACAGTATAAAGGGTGTATAATCACCAGGTGTATCAAACGCCGCACAGTACAGTATACAGGATGTATAATCCCCAGGTGTATCTCACACATCGCTCAGTACAGATTACAGGATGTATAAAATCACCAGGTGTATAACACACGTCGCACAGTACAGTATACATACTGGTCACTACAATGCAGCAGATATTGAGCACGGGTGGTCATCAGATTGCCGAATGTCGGGATCCCGGTGCACAGTATACCGGCGCCGGAATCCCGACACCTGGCATACCAACACACATTCTTCCTCATGGGGGTCCACGACCCCTCTGGAGGGAGAATACCGTGCCCGCAGGATGGCGAGCGCAGCGAGCCTGCAAGGGGCTCATTTGCGCTAGCCACGCTGTCAGTATGCCGGCGGTCTGCTCCCGGCGCCGGTATACTGGTCGCCGGGAGCCCGACCGCCGGCATACCATACTACACCCATTGAGCACTGATCAGGATACTAGAAGTGACACAGAGCTGCAAGATACAGCAATGGTCTACTGTACTGTACTATATGTATACTGCTGGTCACCAAAATGCTGCACTGTCCTACTATATACTGCTCACAACAATGCAGCACAGATATGGATAGTATACTTGACACAGCTGCAAGATACAGCAATGGCCTACTGTACTGTACTACTGTATATGTATACTGCTGGTCACCAAAATGCTGCACTGTCCTACTATATACTGCTCACAATAATGCAGCACAGATATGGATAGTATACTTGACACAGAGCTGCAAGATACAGTAATGGCCTACTGTACTGTACTACTATAATTATATACTGGTGGTCCCCACAATGCAGCACACTGAGCACAGATATTTGCAGCACACTGAGCACAGATATGGAGCGTTTTCAGGCAGAGAACGTAGATATTTTCAGCACACTGAGCACAGATATTTGCAGCACACTGAGCACAGATACGGAGCTTTTCAGGGAGAGAACGCAGCCACGTCCTCTCCGTTCAATCTCCAATGCACGA
Source organism: Pseudophryne corroboree (assembly GCF_028390025.1). NCBI lineage: Eukaryota > Metazoa > Chordata > Amphibia > Anura > Myobatrachidae > Pseudophryne > Pseudophryne corroboree. The sequence continues at coordinate 177,580,280 of NC_086448.1, forward strand.
GTGAAAATGGGGGCGACGCGCGGCTCTTTATATAGAATACGAATCTCGCAAGAATCCGACAGCGGGATGATGACGTTCGGGCGCGTTCGGGTTAACCGAGCAAGGCGGGAAGATCCGAGGCTGCCTCGGACCCGTGTAAAATAGGTGAAGTTCGGGGGGGTTCGGATCTCAACGAACCGAACCCGCTCATCTCTAGTAGTAATGTATTGCCGTATATAGGGGTATGGAGTACACTGATGTAGTGTAGCATATAAGGGGATGTAGTGTAGTGATGTGGTGTAGCATATAGGGTATGTAGTACAGTGTGTAGGGGCATGTAGTGTAGTGATTTAGTTTAGCGTGTAGGGGATGTAGTATAGTAGTGCAGTGAATAGGGGAATGTAGTGCAGTGATGAAGTGTTATGATACAGTGCAGTGATATAGTGCAGTGTATGAGGGCACACAGGGGGGCATGTAGTGGAACACGCTGCTGGAGGTGCATGTGACACAGGGCATTTGAGGCACATAGGGGAATATTGTCCAATAGTATCCCCTTTTTTCAAATTTTTTGATAATCTCATTATTTTAGCATGAAAGTGTTTTTTTTTGTTTGCTTTTTTATAGGGGGCCGCAAAAACATGAGTGTACCAGACCCCAAGATTTTTGTTGCTGGCCCAATAGCCACCCACATTATCTTTTCTGGATCATCTGCTTGCTTCTCTTCATGATGGCATCGGTGGCCTCTCACTCCTTTGCGGACTAAATAAGACTCTTTATTGTGCTGGGTGATGATAGTGCAGAGGCTCCCCGGACTCTTCATGCCTTCATCCTGATGATTACCCAGCAGTGCAGACATGGGCACGAGTGGAAGCACCAGACTCGGTACCAAGTGCCTCCCTTGTACCACTGGCGTGCGCAGCACATTTTATTAGGGGGTGCACCGTTGGAGGAGTGTGTCTAGCATCGCCTTTTGGGCGTGTCTAGCACCATCTATTGACGGTCAACGCATATAAAATATCCACCTTTGTAGCAATCCTAATAAAGCAGATACATTGTCAGATGTTGTGGTGTGCACCAAACAAATACCCATGATGGCACTCTCTGCAATTATACTGCTCCTCCTCAGCCTGGTCTGGCTCCCCCTCACTTTCCACTGCAAGCTGCAGCAGCTTACTTACAAGTCAGTCACTCACTGACAGTCGCAGACTAGTACTGCTCCTGCTAGAAAAACGAGTGACGTGTCAATGCTGCTGCCGGACGTCTGCCAGTATTGAATTTGTCTTCCTAAGAGGAACGCTGGCTGCATGCTGATCCTCATCAGTGGCTGGCGTTGTCATAGCATAGAAGAAGAGAGGTGGGCATGTGGCGGGTGGGCGTGCGAGCAGCATGATGTAATCACTGTTTTTGTACATGGAGGTGGAGCCAGGAGTTTGAAAGCCGGTGGCAGTGGCACCCTTGATTAACCCAGGTGTCCGGTCAGTAATGCAGTCCTACAGGGTGCAGCGCAGAGGGGACAGTAATCAGCCTGCTCGGCGATCGCTGCATCAGGCATGTGAGATCGGGGTGGCAGACATTATGGGGTGCCTGTGCGCACCAGGCACCCACCCTGCGCGCACATATGCCTTGTACCCTCCTGTCACCAGGCCTGACCATCTATAAATTGATTTAGTATATAGAATGCTGTAGTTACCAGCTCATCATTCCAGAGGCCAGCTCTTATGGCCACATTCCGCATATACTTACCAACAAACTTAAATTTCCCTGTGGGTTCCATGTTGAATGCCGGATGACTGTTGGACTCTGGGCCTCTGTTTCTGCCATTGTTAACTTTGTCTTGCAATAAGAAATCTGCTATCACCAGATTCTACAGCTGTGATGGTGTGAGAGACTGATGTGATTAGGAAATACAGTGCTGATAATTCTTAATTCGAAATGAATCATTTCAAATATATTATACAATGCGTTGAAAGTATTTTCAGCGCCAATATACAGCATTTTCACATTTTATGGCACTAAACTTTCCAGCTGAATTAGGTGGATTACATTTTTTACAGTGGCACATAAGGGGTCACTTTAAGCATTATTACATAACACAATGTGATGTGATGTAAGGGAGATGTGCACAGGGACATCTAGGGGATCATTCTGAGTTGATCACACGTAGCAACTTTTTGCTGCCCGTGCGATCAACTAGACGCCGCCTATGGGGGAGGGCTTTTTTGCATAGCAGGCTGCGATCGCTTGTGCAGCCCTGCTATGCAAAAAAAAGTTTTGTGTAGAAGTAGACCAGGGTAAGAGTTACTTACCCTGTGCGATCGATCCAGCGATTCAGGTCCCAGAAATTACGTCAGACATCTGCCCTCCAAACGCCTGTACACACCTGCGTTCGCCGCACCACTCCCAGAAAACGGCCAGTTGACACCCGGAACGCCTTCCTCCTGTCAATCTTCTTGCAGTCGCTGCTGCAACCGCTTTCTTTGTTCGCAGTGTCGCTGCCTGGCGACGCAACAACGCACCTGCGCAATGCGGCCTCTGCGCATGCGTATTTCCGACCCGATCGCATGGCTGCGAAGAAGTGCAGCGTGCGATCGGGTCGGAATGACCCCCCTTCACAGCACAGTAGGCCCAGGGCAAAGCAATGCACTGCACTTTAAGATGGCCGTGTATGTGCAGTGTGCACAAATCCTGTACATAAGTTACTGTAATCTTGCATCAAGCATTTTTCTGCACAGTCCCAGAGGGGGGGGATGTAGGGTGCCATTGCTGGAGTTACAATGCCAACACAATGGCACATTTCCAGTATTACCCTTAAATCGCTTTTATCTGAATTGACCCCAAAGCATTAAATACCATATAAAATAAAAAGAAACATGTGAAAACCTTTCCACAAATGACTAAAAATGAAAACAGAAAAGATTATATTTAAAATGTATTCATAACCTTTACCTCAAAGAACTATCAAGTCAGAAATATGATTGTAGATATTCAGAAATCTGGGAAAGGGTATATTGCAGAGGTATTAAGCATGCCGGGGGAACTCAGATTCATTGGCCACCCCCTCCCTGCCCCCAAAATGCATCAGACTGCCAATCACTGATAGTCTGATGCCACTCTGCACTCGCCATCGCAGACCCGTACTGCAAATGCACAGTACTGGTGCGGCACATGTGTAAAGTACTAAACATCGGACTTTGCAGTATGCGCCGCAGATCCTTCGGGGTCTGAATGAGGGCCATTGTGCAGAAAGTAGAAGAAGCATAAACCACATGCAAAAACAAGCTGAACCATTCACATAGGAGGCTATACTCAGACAGAGAAACTGCAGCTGTCATAAGGTTTCTATTTTATGACCACTAGAGTACTGTAATGTGACGGTAATGCAGTGTCTATAGACACTGTGAGTGGGCATCTCAGCCCTTACACATTCGAATGCCCGGAGGTACACCAGGAGAGGGCTTTGAAGAATCATTCGCATATAGTTGCAGATGTAACTGCAGCAAAAGCCACAAGGATGGCTCTGACTCCGTCTTATGGGGCCCAAAACATGATGCAAAACATCATCAAAAATAATCTGCTGAGATATGTCACTGAGTATTGACTTCACAGCAGAAGGTGAATTCTTGTTGGAACTCGTCATGCAAATCTGTGTGTATCTAGCAAATGAAAACATGAGTAATTTGTTCATATTTTTTTGATCAAAACATTTCAGCTTGGAGCCCAGCGACAAGGGTGCCTCATTTTATGCAAGTTCCTACACTACCATATATGCTTAACACTATAAGATTGCAATTAAAATGTAATCAACTACCTGATATAGGGGGTAATTCAGAGTTGATCGAAGCAGCAAATTTGTTAGCAGTTGGGCATAACCATGTGCACTGCTGGTGGGGCAGATATAACATTTGCAGAGAGAGTTAGATTTTGTTTCTGTGCAGGGTAAATACTGGCTGCTTTATTTTTACACTGCTATTTAGATTTCAGTTTGAACACACCCCACCCAAATCTAACTCTCTCTGCACATGTTGGTTTTGCCCAACTGCTAACAAATTTGCTGCTGCAATCAACTCTAAATTATCCCCACGGAGGCTAACATCTAGATGATGGTTAGCTTCTTAGCCACATCCACAAAGACCATATATAGCTTTGCTATACAGCCATCAGGACAACAGTAGATAAAATGTTGTTGTTGTCTGATCATTTTGGCTTGAAAGCTAATCACTACTTGTATCTCAAATGAAGAATTGCACACAAGTCAGGTAACACCATCCCCAATGACAAAGTATGTGTGGTAGGTGCAATCTTGTGTCTTGTCATGAGCAAAGGGAAAATAGATGGTGCACATTACAGACAGATCATGAATAAAGCCTGCTACCCTCTGCCAATAAAATCAAACTGAGGAGGACTTTTATCTTTTCAAAGACCAATGAAAAGTGCTGTAAGAGCAACACATCAGTGTCTTGAATAGGAGAAAACAGACGTCCTTGAGAAGCTTAATCCTGACTTTATTGACATACATTTTTTAACCTCATATTATCTGTCCATCAACACTTCCAATTGTTGGTCAGACCAATACTCTTCCAATGTCACTACATAAATTACACATGTTTCATGTTGACATCATAAGGATTAAGATGACCTCATAATCACAAACATTTAAATATACTAATATATTGGTTGTACTGAATGTATAATTCTTAACTGTAGAATTGTTTAATTACAGCTCACATAATACAAAGTGATTACATTAAAATATTTTTGATCTTGTACGATTGCAATCTTATATTTAAGATAAAATTGGCTTCCAGGACTTTTACTTAGGTCATCAAAATCAAAGTAAATGTACAATTAGATTATGGGTGCCATTCAACTTTACATATGTGATACACTTCACTTAGATTCATTCTGATACTTACAGATGAATATTTGCCAACTTACCCAAACAGATCATTGATTGATTTTGTTGAATGTATTGGATAACCTACACATTTGCATAACCAATTAGACATATGAAGGTTCTCGGACCAGACAATTATTTAGCCAATCAAAGCAAAACATTTTCAAAGCTAGGACCACCTACATATGCCCAATCAGAGCAAGTTAAAGCACCATTCAGAGCATCAGAATGTATACAGAGAGTTATAGCAAACGATAGCCAGGTATACATATCACCATTTATAATAATAATAATAATAATAATAATAATAAGAAGAAGAAGAAGAAGAAGAAGAAGAAGAGGAAGAAGCATTATATTACAATTATTAGTATTATACAATATATACAGTACCTTTATTGCTAATCACTTTTCTAATAATAAAAACTACTTTCCACTCTGATCCCTTTATATTTTTCTAATCCTGTAATAGCCTTCATCCCCCAAGCTCATGCCTTCCACGTTTTTGGCCTTAGCAAATGTTACTGGGTTAAAAATCCGATTTACATATCCATTGACCTGAGAAGTATTACATTTGAATAAAGTGAGATCAGTCAGGGACAATAATTCATTAATGGAAATGAATTGTTAGACGGGACCCTGAGTTAGCGAGGATGAGCAAGTGATTATATTTAAATTTGCTATAATTGATTTGGGGAAGAGCTGCGATGACAAGAGTGAATTGATCATTAAATTTATTAGAGGAATAAATTCCACGGCTATTAAGGCTTTGAATGGAAACACTTTGCTGACTGCACCGGAAACTACAGGAATCAGATTTGGTTCAGGAGGGCGTTTTACCTTAAATCCTCAAAATTTGAGTGTAACAGAGTGTCTCGGCTTCCTGTGAGTTGTATAAGTGGTGGAGTGATGTGGGATCTTGTAATCTCTGATGTGCATCCTCCATCCCAATCTTGCTTGGAGTTGGCGAATCACAAAAGGATGGCTGATTTTGCCCAGAGCTGACATAGCAGACCACCTCAGATAAACACAACACGCCATACAAAGTAAAATTATAAAACCATTTGCTGGATATCTGCCTCAATAAGAGGTAATAAATATTTATTTATCAATCAATTCCACAGGTCATAACTCAGGTGTCAGCAAGGTGTTTTAAGAGTACAGGTAAAAAGCTGGTTAAGTTCTGTCCAAGGTTCAGAACCCAAGGTAACCTTGTTAAATGGCACAGACCAAAAGCAGGTCAAATACAATACAGGGATCAGAAGCAAAAAAAAATCCAACAAGTATACTCTGAGAGAGGTAACAGGTGTTAGGAACAAGGGTATGGAAGGGGTAAGGTGAGGTTTCCTTGCAAAGCCAGCAAGGTTGGAGTTCCATTACGCTTAGTCCTTGAACTGCCTGGATTTGCATTCCAGCTGCCGGAAGGACGGCAATAGCTGCTGGACTTTGTGATAGCAGCCTGGTTGCGGAGACCAGGCTGTGATAGATGACTGCTGTGGTAGGACTGCCAAGCCCCATTACTCCTTCAGACTCCAATGCTGGCAGGCCATAGGTTTAGCTCTTCCAAATTAAAAGCAATTAAAAGCAACAATCTCTCTTTCTCGCCCCTTGCTATTTGCTCTAGGGAAACAATTGTCTGCAGGGAGTTTTTCATCTTCACGCTTGGTATTAGGAACTGTCTATTTTGTGTGAATGGCCAATAGTCAAGTGGTCTGATCAAAAGCTCTTCTGCATGATGGGATACATAATTTTTAGGGTTTATACCAACTACCATTTTCAGCATCTGCTCCTTAGCATCAATAGTTACTTCTCTGACTAATGGCACAAAAGGAAGGGGGTATCTTCTCTCTTTCTAAACACCACAGCTTTGAGTGTTGGGATACTGTGTTCCTTTCTCCATGATTTTATATCTGACTTTGTCCACATTATAGACGTTCCCCAATGGCTCCTCCCCCAGGTCTTTACAGGTGGTTCACAACTGGTGGAGCAGATCCATCACTTCCTTTGGGGTTATATATACATCTTCTAGTGATATCATGTAATTTCAAGCCATAGCATGGGGGATCATTCCTTTTAGTGGCAGGATATTCTCCATGGCAGGACTCTTTAGCTTTTCTATTATTATCTGATACTTACCATGTTTTGGGCAATACCACTCTTCTAAGGGCAGTGTCTCTCCAGACTTCATATCCCTCCACCCAAATTGGGGTGGTCTGAATACCTGAGAAGTTCTGTAAACTCGGATAGCCTCCTCCATGCTGGGTCCTGTTAATCTGGTTTATCAGATTACCCAATGCTGCCAGGAACATCTCATCTCGGGCTGACTGAATATGGGTGGTGACCAAACTACTTTGGCGCCTACATATCAATTCATCACTTGATGCTCTATCTTGACAATACCTGGTCTTCCTCAGGGATACACTTTTTAGTACTGACTCCCTTTTTTGCTGGGCACTGCAATCACTATTGAAATAAAGCCTTTTTATCTCCAGCAGTGCAAAGCATTTTGTCCTTTGTTCTATTCCTCTAGACAATAACCTTTGGTCTCTCAGACATTGGGGAAGATGTATGATGCTTTAGAGTGAGATATAGTGGAGAAACTGCCCAAAGCATCCAATCAGTTTCTGTCATTTGTCAAGCACAGTTTATACAAAGACAGTTAGAGGCTTATTAGAGGCTTATTGGTAGCATTGGGCAGCTTCTCCCCTTTATCTCTTTTCAAGGTCTGAAACATTTTCCCCATTGCAGCTTCAGTATGCTTTATCATACCTGGACACATTTAGAAACTTGCTTTGCACTCTCAGGGCGGGATGTACAAAGCTGTGATAAAGTACCAGCTAATCTGCTCCTAACTGCCATGTTACAGGCTGGGATTGAAAAATGACAGTAAAGGCCAGTACTCACTGGCCGATGTCAGAGAGATGTGTGCTGAGCGAACCGCTCAGCACACATCTCTCCCGGCGCTCAGCACAGCGCGATCTGTGCTGAGCGTGCGGGGGGAGACGGGGGGGGCCGTTCACTTCACCCAGCGGGTGAAGTGAGCGACCCGCTAGATTGGCCTGCATGCAGGCCAATCTAGCAGCAGCGATAGCGATGCGCGGGGCTGCGCATCGCTATCGCTGAGGGGGCTACACACGGAGCGATCGTGCTTAAAATCTAAGCAATCTAGTCAGATTGCTTAGATTTTAAGCAGCGATCGCTCCGTGAGTACCCCCCTTTAGGAGCTGGTTGGCTGGTACTTTATCACAGTGAAATTATCACATCCCACCCTCTGACTGTACTTCATCTGTTATGCCATGGCAGTTGTGGTTGTGTGGGTCCTGAGTAGTGCACGGAACTATTCTCTCCGCAATTTCCACTAACTGTTTTCTCTCCAACTGTCACTCAGCAGCAGAGGCAATATGAATTAAGAAGTCCATCCAAAGCTCAGATGTTTTGTGCGGTGTCCAAAGAGGTAAATACAAGCAAATTTGCAATTATCATGGTTGTACTACTGTTCAGTGAAACCTCTGCGGTCCCTGATGGCTGCAATATTCACTTGAAACACTTATTTTCCCTTTTTCAAGCAGACTGCATGTGGATGTATTTTCATTATATTATCTCATTGAACTAAACTTTTAGTTTTATCCTTTACTCAGTTTACTGTTTCAGATAAGATAGTAAAGTTGTTCATTCATACATGGGCACTTCTGGTAGCATTGCGTTAATTATGACCAAACTTTTCATATCTGGATGCTCGTTGCTAAGGCTAAATGATTGTTGAGGGGATTTATTAAAGCCTGGAGAGGGATAAAGTGGAGAGAGATAAAGTACTACCCAATCAACTCCTAACTGCCATGTTACAGGCTGGGATTGAAAAAATTATAGGGGCTGATTGGTACATTATCTGTCTCCACTTTATTTATCTCCAAGCTTTGCTACATCTCCCCCTGTATCACATTAACTAGTTTGCCAAAACTCTAACCCTTAAGCTTTTACCATATTTTATAATTTAGCATATAAATGGAAGACAGACGGTCCTCGATCGTATCCCTCTGTGAGACAGTGTCTGGGTGGCGAATAGGTGGTTACTTTGCTGCTGCATGCAAGATATCTGTTTTGTGGGAGTGTTGTGGGTGTGTAGTCAGGGTCCGTGCCATTCCGAGGGGATACAATTGATATGCCAGAGGTTGGGATACCAGCGGTCGGGATACTAGCGGTCAGGATACCGGTGCCGGAATCCTCACTGTTGACAATGCTGCCAGCCGGAATGCCGGTTAACAGGGGCTATTCCCACTCGTGAGTGTCCACGACACCGATAGAGCCTGCAAGGGGCTCCATTGCAATCGCCTCCCCACTGGCATTCTGGCGACCGTCATATCACCCCCAACCCATTCTGAGGTATAAGTATGGCAAAAGGACAACTGTTTTTCACCGAGTATGCGGTAGAAGTAAGCGGTGATACTAATGATGATGATGGTTAGAGCTGTGGAGAGGATAATAGAGGATGGTGCAACTATAAGCATAAAGCCTTGCATATACTTGCATTAGCATATGGCTCCAGATCTGGCTGCTATAGCTCTGTTTTTTGTTCTGTGTGCAACTCAGAATCAAGCCCATTATACACATATAAAGTTGTAATAGACTCTTAATTTTTTTTTCTGATGGCTACACTCAGGGATGGGGCAAGCACCTTTAGCTTCCTATGACATTATGGGCCTGATTCAGAGGACCCAGATGTGGCTGTGTATTTTGGCAGTCGCCACTGGCAACTTTATACAAATGACGATATAAAGGTCTTCCTTGGTGTAAATCCATGTGTCCAAATGTGCAAGGCCTGAGATGCCCATTTTAAGTGTCCGTAGATGCTGTAAAACAGCCTGGTGCCTCTTTATGTTAAAGGATGGTGTTCCATATTGAAAAATCTTTATCTAACCAAGATGGCCGTCCTCTGTACCTCTGCACATGCTCTGCATCATCTTGTTTGTTCGCAGCATCACTTTGCTCAGTGACCCAGTGTGTACCAGGCTTCATTCTGCAAGTACCATGCTGCTACTCACACGACCGATTGGTTCCCTGTATGCTCCGCTCAAGCTCCACTCCATCTAAAGTATAGTACCTCAAGTGTGTAACTGGGAAAATGGCTGTACAAATAATCTCTGTGGTACTACAAATAAACCATAGACCTAGTTAAGTGTCATTGGTCTATAATGGGTGGAGTGTGTTCGGTGCACACGGGCCCATGAGTCCAGGGAGGCCCACACCGCACACACTGCACCCATTTCTCCTATACTTACCTTTCCAGAGTCCATCGCTGACTGTGTGTGGGCCCCCTCCCGTAGCCGTCGCGCCGCTGCTAGCGCACTGACCACTAGAGACTCTGGCACAGTGCCAGAGTCTACAGCGCATGCGCAGGACTCAGAAAGAAAATGGTGTAGCGGGCATTTTTCAGAGTCCTGCGCATGCGCTGTAGACTATGGCACTGTGCCAGAGTCTACAGCGCTCAGAGCGCTAGCAGCGGTGCAACGGCTATGGGAGAGGAGGGGGCCCACGCACGGAGTCTGCACACGGGTCCCCTCCTCTCTAGAGATGCCAATGGGTCTGTCCATTGCATCTCGTTATCTGCTGGTGTCAGAGGCACTTTAGGAGAGGAGGGGACCTGTGTGCTGGCTCCAATTGGGCCCCCTCCTCTCCGGCGGCACAGTAGACTTTGGCATTGTGCACGCGTCATAGTAATAAATCGCTCAAATCCATGAACTTTGCATATGGCTCTGATTCATGCTATCTGTCACGCCAATCAGTGTTTTAGGTGCCAGTTAACCTGGCCAATCTAGGTGAACGCTACACTGGTGTCAAAGTCACTAAAGACTTGGACGTATTTCAAAGAATAAATAAATAAAATGTAAAAATGATCTTGGACACTAAGGGGTCATTTATCATCGTGTGATAAAACTTGTGGATGGTAAAACTCATAGGGTGAGATTCAAATGATATATCACGCCCAATTTCCTTTCTAAAATGATCTCCGTTATTGCGCATATTGCGCCCATAGAAATCAAGTTTAGCTGTGTAAAGGGTTGGGTGCCTCGCTACTCCGGGGTTAGTGAGCTGAAATAATGATACAACGTCCCTGAGGGCAGAAACAGAATGGGTGTGGAAAGGGGTGAAAAGAATTGAATCCCGCCCATTGTGTATTATAAATGGTGCTCCAGCCATTCAGCTCCCAACTGTCATTTTTCAAACACATGACAGTTAGGAGCTGAGCACATGACAGAAGCTGATTGGCTGGAGCACCATTTATCATATGCAATGGGTTTTATCACTCACAACAAGTTTTATCACTTGACAAATGGGCCTATAAGCTTTATACATTTTCTGACAGTCCCAATCAATGTACTTGCAATCCTTATCTGGACTGTATGTTTGAAACTCATACACAGTAAATTGGGAAGTGTAGGGTCTATGGACTGAACCTTGGAGAGAGATAAAGTGGATGGAGATAAAGTACCAGCGACCCAGCTCCTAGCTGCCATTCTTAAAACACTGCCTGCGTTACTGAAAATAACCAAACTGTCTATCCAAATAGCAGCATGCATTTGTAAGTTATACAGCAATCACTTGGAAATTAATTTGGTGCAGCTAATATATATATATATATATATATATATATAGGAACATACGTGAGCGGCACTCTGCGGTTTTTGAACAAGAACAGGACTTCACTCCGTTCGGGGGTGATGTCCTGTTCTTGTTGAAAAAACGCAGAGTGCCGCTCACGTATGTTCCTATTTGAAACAAACAGCTTTGTATGAGAAGCCACCAGGTACTATCTACAAATTATCACCGGAGTGCCGGGTACATATATAAAAATATATCTATATCTATATATATATCTATCTATATATTTATATATAAATATGTATATATATATATATATATATATATATATATATAGTGGGGGAAAAGAGTATTTGGACAGCCACCGATTGTGCAAGTTGACCCACTTAAAAAGATGAGAGAGGTCTGTAATTTCCATCATAGGTACACTTCAACTGTGAGAGACAGAATCTGAAAAAAACAAAAAAACTAGGAAATCACATTGTATGATTTTTAAACAATTTATTTGTATATTCTTGCGGAAAATAAATATTTGGACAATCAAAAAGTAATAAAGTAATATAACATCGGTTGTCAATTACAGAGGTCAAACGTTTCCTGTAGTTCTTGACCAGGTTTGCACACACTGTAGCAGGTATTTTGGCCCACTCTTCCATGCAGATCTTCTCTAGATCTGTCATGTTTTGGGGCTGTCACCGGGCAACATGGACTTTCAACTCCCTCCACAGATTTTCTATTGGGTTGAGGTCTGGAGACTGGCTAGGCCACTCCAGGACCTTGAAATGCTACTTACGGAGCCACTCCTTAGTTGCCCGGGCAGTGTGTTTGGGGTCATTGTCATGCTGGAAGACCCAGCCATGTTCCATCTTCAATGCTCTTACTGAGGGAAGGAGGTTTTTGGCCAAAATATCATGATACATGGCCCCATTCATCCTCTCCTTAATACGGATCAGTTGTCCCCTCCCCTTTGCAGAAAAGCAGCCCCAAAGCATGATGTTTCCACCCCCATGCTTCACAGTGGGTATGGTGTTCTTGGGATGCCATTCATCATTCTACTCCCTCCAAACACGGCGAAGGGAGTTTATACCAAAAAATTAGATTTTGCTCTCATCTGACCACAATACATTCTCACAATCCACTTCTGGATCATCCAGATGGTCACTGGCAAACTTTAGATGGGCCTGGACATGTGCTGGCTTAAGCAGGGGGACCTTTCGGGCACTGCAGGATTTCAATCCATGCCGACGTAGTGTGTTACTAATGGTAACCTTTGTGACTGTGGTCCCAGTTCTCTTGAGGTCATTGACCAGGTCTCCCCATGTAGTTCTGGGCTGATTCCTCACCGTTCTCAAGATCATTGATACCCCACGAGGTGAGATCTTGCATGGAGCCCCAGGTCGATGGAGATTGTCAGTGATCTTGTATTCCTTCCATTTTTTTTCAATTGCGCCAACAGTTGATCTCTTCTCACCAAGCTGCTTGCCTATTGTCGAGTAGCTCATCCCAGCCTTGTGCCGCTCTACAATTTTGTCCCTGGTGTCCTTAGACAGCTCTCTGGTCTTGGCCATGGTGGAGAGGTAGCAGTCTAACTGCTTGAGGGTGTGGACAGGTGTCTTTTATACAGATAACCAGTTCAAATAGGTGCCATTAATACAGGTAACGAGTGGAGGATAGAAGAGCTTCTTAAACAAGAAGTAACAGCTCTATGAGAGCCAGAAATTTTGCTGCTTGGTAGGTGTCCAAATAAAGTAAATTGTTTAAAAATCATACAATGTAATTTCCTGGTATTTTTTTCATATTCTGTCTCTCACAGTTGAAGTGTACCTATGATAGAAATTACATATATATACATATATATATATATATATATATATATATATATATATATATATCTAACTTATACAGTTGTTTTACATATTCAGTGTTGGTTTTCTGTTCAAAATGAAGGCAATATTTGTCTAACGAAACAAATGTTACGGTAATATCCGAATTGAAGCGCTCATCACCTCAAATCATCATCTAGTTAAATGCTGCAATTTCTATTAATCAATAATGGACTAAAACATGGAGAATAAAAAAAAATGTGGAAGAATGATCACCAGATGTAAAACATGTGCTGTGTCCAATGTGTTAAATACATGGAAAAAATATATTGTACAGGTGGAAGGAGCCGCCGCACACTTTACACATGTCACAGGTTTCATTTTTTATGAACACGAACACCTGAAAGTATAGGCAATAACCTCATAACAAACAGTATATAGAGCCTGGAGCCAAACGGCAAACATTCTATACCACAAGAATAAAATGAAAACTAGAACTATTAAGTATATTAATAAAAAAATGTATGCAGAAGTAAATCAAATATCTATTTTTTGTTATTTGTAGCCAAAACAGATGTTCACCTTTATAGTTTTTTTATGTGAGGTTATATTTATGTAAACTGAGTAGTCGAGGCATTACATAAATAGGTCGCTGGATCAGCTGTGCTTTTAAAGGGAAAGTCAGGTGAAGATAACTTTTCTTGTACGTGATGAATTATTGCCATCCTGTGACACTAGTTAATGGAGATAAAAACTAAGGGGAACATTTACTAAGCACTGATAAGAGTGGAGAAGCGAGCCAGTGGAGAAATGTCCCCATCAACCAATCAGCACTGAAGAAACATCTATAATTTGCATACTATAAAATGATACAGAGCTGCTGATTGGTTGATGGGGAAATTTCTCCACTGGCACACTTCTCCACTCTTATCACTGCTTAGTAAATGTACCCCTAAATAACATAAGCAAGTAAGCACAAAACTTGTTAATTGCAAAATAGAGTTTTCATGTGACACACTACAGGAGGTTTTGGGAATTAGGACAATATACATAAACAACAGTTCTTTGTAAAATTAGAGTGCTTTTATACGTACCAATAAAGAGATTTTGTAGCTATTTTATTCTGAGTCACAGTATACAGGGCCTGGCTGCCCATGGGCTGATGGGACGTTCCAGCCACACAGAGAGACCGAGCTGACTGTGCAGCTCAGCCTCGCGGCACTCTGCACGGCTATCTGGCATAGAAAGATGAGGGCGTGCAGGGAAGCAAAATTAAATGCCAGTGCTGCCCTCATAGGCAGGGCAGCCATCAGGGGGGCACTGTGGGGACTGGTGTCCCGGGCCTTTACAGAGAGGGGGCCCCACCCATGGCTCCTACAGCCAATACCTGTAGAGCTGCACCAGTCTGTACATCAACAGCAGGCTGATGTGCAGGGAATACTTCTTAAAACAAGCCATATCTGTGCATCAGCTCTCTGTGAACTGTTCCTGTAGGTCCACAACACTCCACCTACTGTATATGTAATGTCACACAGTGGTGGAGAAGTGCGGCAGAATCCTTTGTTTGGGAGAAGGGGGGGGGGGGGGGGGACACTGTCTATTTTGTCAGTCCCAGGCCCCACAATTTCTGATGGCAGCCCTGCTCATAGGTATTGCTTAATCTCACCACATGCTTCCAAACAGTGAATGGTTGTCAGCACTCAGATTAGGGATAGCTCCAGCCATCCACCAATCAGCATGCTGGCAGCCATTCACTGTCTGGCTGCAGACTGGGAGGCAGGTAGTGAATGCACCTGGCCGATCTGATTGTGTGTGGCCAGGCTGCATTCTCTATCTGCCTCTCAGGAAGCTCCAGAGACACCAGCCCGGGCCCAGACCTTCCCTGCTCAAAGGTCCCTAGAATCATGGGGCCCTGGGCAGCCTCCCAGAGCATCTGACCCAGGCCCCCACAACAAGGTTTTGCCTGAAGTTTCCGTAAGTTAACTCTTAACACAGTGGGATGGAATCATTGGTGCAGCTCTTAAATTGCCTCCATGATATAATTATAATTATAGACAATAAGTGTGGATTTTTTTTGTTTCGGTCACAAACTGTGTTAATAAAGTCTAACTTGCCACCACAATTGGGGAGTTGACAATAAATAGGACCCTTAGATCGCAGCACACAACCTTCTTACATAGAAAAATATGCACATTCACCAGAGGGCATCTACTACATCAGATCACATCATTACCGGAGTCTCCCTTTTGCCTGTACGTCATTTACATTCCCTATAGTGATGTGGTACCCACCTTATCCTACTTTGATTATCTAAGCTTGTATCTTTCTATATAATTAAGAAAAAACTCACAACTACTGAAAAAGAAATAAAAGATTAAAAAAAAAAAAGAGATAAAACACACATTCTACTCTAGTTGATAAAAGTATGACAGATAGGGACTGTTTATGAATATGGTGATAAAAACAAATTCTGAATTTTTGTCTGTTTGTTCATTGCGGCGTCACGCAAAAACTACTGGATGAAGTTGGATGGTGCTTCGCGGTTATGGTTGTTAGGTGGACACAACTTAGGTCGACACTCATTATGTCGACCACTGAAGGTCGACATTGTCATTAGGTTGACATGGGCAATAGGGCAACATGTACTAGGTCGACATGTCAAAAGGTCGACATGAGTTTTTCACTTCTTTCTTTTTCATTTTTTGGATTTTTTCATACTTAACGATTCCCATGGACTACGAAGCATGGCGAGTGAAGCGATCCATGCAAGGGGACACTGTGCACTAATTTGGGTTCCCCGTCACTTTATGGAGAAAACTACACCAAAAACAGTCAAAAACCTCATATTGACCTTTTGACCTGTCGACCTAGTACATGTCGACCTAATGGCAAAGTCGACCTTCAGTGGTCGACCTTATGAGTGTCGACCTAAGTTGGGTCGACCCAACGACCCATACCCGTTTTCATTCATGACCTAAAAAGAAACTAATCGTGTAGTGAACTACAGATACCTGTACCACATAATAAAGGTGGGATAAGGAAAATGAGGAGAAAACAGAGGGGGAGTCAAGTAATATGGCAAACAGGAAATAGGATCCAGAAAATATCTAAAGAATACATAAGAATAAAAAAGGATAAAAGAATAGTACAAGAATGATTGTGCAAAGAAAGAACCCCCCATGTATAGGTAAGAATCACACGGTACAGCCAATGCATAGTTGTAAAATCAAAAGGAACACTGTCCACTTGACCATGTAACTCCATAGTTGTCCCCAGTAGCAACAAAAGCAAGGCAGCATTTCAAGAAACTGTGTCACATTTCTACAGTAAATGCACTCCAAAGGGTTAATACCAAAATACCAAACTGCCAGTATAGTGCTATACAGTACATGTATTACGGACAAACCTAAGACAATGACACAAGCAGATTCCGACTATGGGGCAATTGGTATTGTTAAAACTGTAGCCTGGTTATATAAGAAATGGTAAAGCAGAATATGTAGAGAGCTAGATTACACAGAGAATTAAATCTGTTATAAACAAAGGAAGTTCTTAGTATTCAGGGAGTGAATCCACCTTGCCTCCAGTTGTAGTAATTTACTGGCTCTGTCTCCACCTTGTAGCATTTTAGGAATATGGTCGATGGTTTGAGGTTGGCCAAGGTCTGTCCATTTTTGGCGAAATGCCTGGCCACCGTTTGTTCATATGTTTGCCTGTAAGAGATGCCATTATGGCCGATCTTTGGAGCGCCACCCTTTTCCTCATGTTCCTTATAGTCTTACCTATGTAATATAGCCTGCAAGGGCACATAATCATGCAGATAATAAACAATGAGGTACATGTTAAGGTGTGTTTGATTTTGAAAGTGCGGTCCAGATGTGGATGTTTACAAGATGAACCCGTTATCTGGAGCTCTTGAGGCATTTGTAGCAGCCTGGCCCCTTTGATAAAAACATGGATGAGGATGTGGATGTAGTAGCTAAATTGGTGATGTTGGTGTGCAGTACAATGTCTTTAATGTTCTTGCCCCGCATATAAAGAGGCCATAGGCGAATCCTCCTTGACTTCCTGCTAAGGGACAGGGAGCCATGCAGCATGTTAAAAACATTTCCCCCTAAAATTTAATTTCTAGTGCTAGAAATAAAAAATTAACTTAATAAAAAAGCGTCATAGTATAAAAATATGAGAACTGGTCTGGACAGGAATGGGTGAAAGACCTGTGATAGGGGCTAAGAAACCCTAATCTAAATGATACTGTATTTCTATCAGCTGTGCACTATTATTTAGCAGTTATGGGGATGCTGCAGGTTGTAGTCTATTGTAGTCAGTATTAAGCACTTGTGTGTGACTACAAAGTGATTGTTTTATGAGAATTCTTTTTAAGATCTCTGAATTAATCTAATATAATGATAACAAAGGTTCCCCTTCAGTTTATGGTGTCAACGTGCAAGGCATCTGCTTCCATCCCTTCCGCTTTCGTATGATTGATGGCCAGCTTTGCAGTCGTTTATTAACCTAAAACCATTGCAGCCTTGGTGTGAAATGTTTCTGTAGTTTGACTATGCTCTGGTGTTTGCTTGTCTGCACATTCACACACATCCAACATCTCTATTACCAACCTTTCTCAGAAACATCTACAGAGAGCCTGGGAACCTGCAGACATGTCACATGGTCTGCAAATAGACTGCCTACCTCACATGGCATATGAGTGAGCAGATTCCCTCTTCCCATCAGTCCTTTTTTTAAAGCATACAGAAAATAGTAATTAGCTTTCTCTATCTTATTGGTGTGTATAAATAATATAGCTTCCACCCAGCACATATAAATGACAAAGGTAGGCATTGGACAATATTAGGACTCAGGGGCGTAGCCAAAACTGTGTGGGCCCCATAGCAACATTTTGAAAGGGCCCCAGTCCCAATGCTTTTAGACATTTCTCTGCAGTAGTTGTTCACTTTATGTCCTATAATAGTGCCCTAGTTCATTTTCTGAACCATAGTAGAGCCTTATTTAATGTTATGCCCCACAGTAGTGCCCTAGTTTCTTTTATGAATCGCAGTAGTGCTTAAGTTCACCCTATGTCACATTTCAGAGTTGCCAGTACACATTATGCCGTACAGTACCCCCAATATGATATATAGTGCTCCCCGCTTATATTGTGCTTCATAACTGTGCCATGTTTTAGATTACTGTATATAACATTAAAATGCCCTCCAGTTCATTTTATACCACACTATAATGAGCAGGTCCAGGGGTATACCTAGATATATTGCAGGCCCCAAGGAAAAAGTTTGAAAGGACCCCTACGTACCACTCAATGGCTAAAAATGTATATAACACATGTAACTGTGACAGGGAAGGTGGGCCCCTCTCAGCTCTGGGCCCCATAGCAGCTGCACTGCCTGCACCTATGGTAGCTACGCCCTTGTTAGGACTGTTGTCCTGTAGTGGTTGCTCTGCAACGGACTATCCTCTTTACATATGGCTGCTCAGTATCATGGTTCCAGTACTCAGGAGATGAGACAAAAATGATGAAACAACATAGTGTATTTCTCCTGGATGCAAATGACTGTAGTGGTTGAACTCATCTTAGTGAATTATTATGGAGCTTTGAAGATTAATTTGTCTATCCCAAAGTCCATTGGGGTATCCGGTCTTTAGGTCGACTACACTTCGGTCGACAGTCATTAGGTCGACCTAATGCTTTAAGTCAACATGGTCAGTAAGTCGACATGGCCAAGGTTGACACATGAAAAGGTCGACATGAGTTTTTCACATTTTTTAAAAATTTTTTGAACTTTTTCATACTTTACGATCCACGTGGACTATGATTCGGAATAGGAACCGAAGCATGGCAAGCTAAGTGAGTCATGCGAGGGGACACGGTGCACAAAACCCCTAAAAAAACTCATGTTGACATTTTCAATGGTGACCGTGTCGACCTATTTCAGGTGTCAACCTAGTCACTGTTGACCACTAGTGGTCGACCTAATTACTTTCGATCTAGTTAGGGTTGACCCAATGAACCACACCCGTCCATCGGTGTCATGAAGAATATTTACTATAACCAACCATAAATCTATAACTATGATAAGTTCCAATAAATTAAAGGGTCCGGTTATATAGAGAAATAAAACGAGAGCTTTGTTAAGGAAAGTAAACACTGTACATTTTTGCCAATACCAATATGGTTGTTTTATGAAATAAAATTCTTATAAACTACAACCTAGGCAAAATGTTACGCAACTGTGGTCTATGCAGTGTTGGACATGAATGAGGATGCACCAGTTTGGGGAAGTATCTGTTGCACTAGAATAGGATAGCACACACTGATGGTGTGTGATGGGTTGCACAGTGTTAAGCATTACTGACTCATAGCAGTAATCCCGCCCTAAGGCCTATTAAGTGGAGTTTGTATGTTCTCCCTGCACTGTGTGGGTTTCCTACGGGTGCTCCAGTTTCCTCCAAAATCATTGTGGTAGGTTCATTGGCTTCTGAGAAAAAAATAACCCTACAGTAAATGCGTGTCCAGGTTATAGGCAACATAAATTATAAGCTTGACTTGAGCAGCAGCTGATGTATATGGACAAATATTCTCTGTGAATCGCTGCAGTATGTGTGTCCGCTATATAAATACCTGTTAGAAAATAAATGATGACTAATAGCAAATGAGCTGCACATGCAGAAGCAGTGACGCTTCAACATGAATACCACTCTGCGTGCGTGAATATAGACATTTTCTAAGTGTACACTTCTTTGTATGAGCAGTAAACCCAAATTACTTTAAACTCTGCATTAGCCCATGTGTCTGTAAATGGTTTTCAGTGGGATCAGTATGAAAAGCCAGCAGTCAGTATACCGACGCCGGCATCACGATTGCGGCAATGCCAACAAGGGTGCAAAGAGTACCCTAACCACCCTCCCCTACCTCCTAACCCTAACCCTCTCTGTCTGCAGCATAAACCTAACCTTCCCTATTGATGCCTAACCCTAACCTCCCCCCGGAGGTGCCTAAACCTAACTCCTCCCCTTCCCGCAGCCTAAACCTAACCCTTCCCCCTTAGTGCCTAACCCCCCTTCTCTGCAGCCTAACCCTAACCTTCCCCACCCCGCAACCTAACCCTAACCCCCCCCCCCCCCCCCCCCCGCCAGAGCCGGCCCTACCTAATATGATGCCCTAGGCAAGATTTTGGCTGGTGCCCCCTAGCACCGCCGCTAGTTCAGCCTCTCACCTAGCACCCCTTTCCCAGCACGATCACCCCTCACCCATAGTAGTACTTGTTTTTGTGTTCCTACCCCTTACAGTATATTTTAAATAGGAACAGTGGGCACATTTGGTGCACAGGTTTTTTTTTAATGAAAATGCATCTTATTTGCAATACTGTGAATGTATCTGCAAACAAAATGCTGCGTTACAGTGATTTCCACTGTAACGCAGCATTTCATATGCAGATACAGCCGCAGTCACACACAGAATATAGGCATGCCGCATATCATTTTAATCAGCAGAACCTGTTTATGCCCCTAGGCACACCAAATGCCCTAGGGATTTGCCTAGTTTGCCTATGCCTAGGGTCGGCTCTGCCCCCCGGACACTAAACTTAACCTGGCAGTTCATACTTACCTTCGGGATCCTGACTGTCGGGATATCGCTGTCGGAATCCTAATCTCTTCGGGATTCCGGCGTCGGTATTCTGGCAGCTGGCAGGATTCTGGTATCGGTATTACAGCTACCGGGATCCCGACAGCCGGGATCCTGATCGCATATCTTGTCAGTGATATAAAGGCGGGATGTACTAACCTCTCCCGCAGTGTTAATTGCCTTTCTCTGCGCTCCCCTGACATCTCCCCGGTAACCTGGCTCCTCCCCGTCCAATATAACATGTGCAGAGAGAGTTAGATTTGAGTGGGGTGTGTTCAA
The DNA here is from genome assembly GCF_028390025.1 of Pseudophryne corroboree. Lineage (NCBI taxonomy): Eukaryota > Metazoa > Chordata > Amphibia > Anura > Myobatrachidae > Pseudophryne > Pseudophryne corroboree. The sequence goes on from NC_086448.1 coordinate 177,601,491, forward strand.
ACTGAAATATAAATTGCAGTGTAAAAATAAAGCAGACAGTATTTACCCTGCACAGAAACAAAATAACCCACCCAAATCTAACTCTTTATACAAATGTTATATCTGCCCCCCCTCTGCAGTGCTATAGTGTGAGCCGGTCAGTCGCCGTACCCAAGCATACCACCACAGTTGCAGGGCTGATCCCACCCCATGTCTTTGCAGATCATTCATACATACAGTAGGCGTACCCTAAAATCCCTTTCAGACTATTATTTACACAGGTTCTGTGGCTGATTTAAACCAGGTGAAATGCAGGCTTGTATTTAGCCAGCCACAGAACCTGTGTAAATCATAGGTCAGGGCCGTAACTAGGTGGGGGGCTAAGGGGGCATGCGCCCCGGGTGCAGGATTTGAGGGGGCGCCGAGGAGTTACAGAGGAACAGGTTTTTTTTTAAAGGGTTTTTTTTTTGCCGGCAGTGCTGTGCTGCTCCAGTGAGGCACCAGACAGCACCCTTGGCAATGTCTCTGACCCACCTGTCTGCCCACAGCTGTCTCCAATGCTGTGCAGGTGAGCTCCAGTACCGGGGATCTCTTCTATGCCGGCTACTGTGTTAAACTCTCTTCTTTGCCATGCAGTGCTGCGACTAGCGTGCAGTGCACTGTACAAGCTATAGAAGCGCACTGTGCTCTCAGTTAGCAGTATCAAGCTCCGCTTTGCCTCCCAGATGGGGGAATTTGGTGTAGCATATGAGGGATGTAGTGTAGTGATGTTGTGTACCATACAGGGTATGTAGTGTAGTAATGTATTACAGTATATATAGGGGCATGTAGTGCACTGATGTGGTGTAGCATATAAGGGGATGTAGTGTAGTAATGTAGTGTAGCATATAGGGTATGTAGTGCAGAGCATAAGGGCATGTAGTGTAGGGATGTAGTTCAGCGTGTAGGGGATGTAGTATAGTGATGTAGTGCAATGGATAGGAGACTGTAGTGCAGTGACGAAGTGTTATGATATAGTGCAATGTATGGTGAACACACAGTGGATCATGTAGTTGAACACGCTGGCAGGGCATGTGACGTATACTGTAGGGAATTTGATGCACATAGGGGACTATTGTCCAACAGTATCTCCTTATTTCAAATTTCCTGGTAATCTGATATTTTAGTCTGACAGTTTGTTTTACTGGTTCTTTTTTTTTTTTTTTTTTTTTTTTTGGGGGGGGGGGGGGGGGTGTGCAAACTATTGCCTTGCCCCGGGTGACGAAAATCCTAGTTTCCACCTTTTAGGTGTCACAGGTTAAAGGGATATTATGGCACGCCTACTTACAGGATTCATCAATGCACAATTGTATTCTGCACCTTATACATAAGACTTTCCAATTGTAACTTTTTTGCTTACCTCTTGTTATTTCAAAGAAAGGTGCTAATTGATGTTGACTTCCAGCACAGACTAACACCTCTGCCAGTACCATTGTGCTAGAATTTAGTAAATGTTACAGAATGACTGCCCAGATGGACTAAGAGAGAAGCTTGTTGTAGTCACAGCTGTATGTCAGGTTAATAAAATGAGTGCACATTGATTGCATGGACGGTGAGACGTGCCTGCTTACAATGACCCCCTTGTACAAGTTTAAATACCCTTTGACCCCTTTACTGCTTGGGAATCTCTCACATGTGTTAACAACAGTTGATAAAGGCTGCAAATGGGTTTTTATTGGGCTGAAAGCTTTTGTCAATTGTACACAGACTATTAGTAAGACTGTCATAATGATGATGGGGAACCATAGGAGTTTCTGCAGAATATTTAGCAGTTTGTCACTATAATGGACTAATGGACTATACAAGGATCTTCTCAACAATACCATAGTGTTAGATTGTTTTATGATGGGCCTACCTGAGATTTTTTTCCCCAATAGGTGAATACAGTACATAACAATGGACTTTTATGGTCAGGGACAACAATCAGAGTTGTCGAGGTGTTTTTGACTAGTGCCTGAGCAACTTTTTGCATACAATCTTTATCTTCTGCTCATGTGAAGGCCCCCACACGCAGAACCATAGAGCTGACGATCCGGCGCATTGGAACGATAAAACAGCTATATCGTTCCGTGTGTGTGTACATGAAGTCATTTAGGGGTCTATTCATGTAGAAAACGAAATCAGAATTGCTACTTATCACTATACATCGCATCGCTTCGATGCGATGTATAGCCGTGATAAGTAGCAATTCATGTATACTTACCCTTCCGACGATGCGCTGCGGTGTCTGGGGCTCCCGCGGTGAGGTCTTCTCCGGCGGTCCTTCCCAGCGATGCGCGGGGTCCAGCGACGGTCCCTTTGCGCATGCGCACGGTGTTGACCTCCCGGCCGGCCGCAGTGGTTGCTGGGAGGTCGGGGGGCGGAGCCAGCACGAGGTGCCGAGCAGCGATCAGGGAGGCATTGAGCTTCCCTGATGTCTCCGCACCACAGTTCAGGTTACGCCGTCCTGAGATGGCGAACCTGAACTCCATGGAGAAGCGGAAAGCAGAGCTTTCCGCACCTTCATGAATCGCACTCACCATACAAAGGTATGGTGATGCGATTCAGGCACAGAGCGGGGGTGCCGCTGGAGAAGTCAGAGACTTCTCCACGGTAACCAGCTCTGTGAATTGCGGTAAGCAGAGAAAAGCCCTGTTTACCGCAAAACAGGGCTTTTCTCTGCTTCATGAATAGACCCCTTAATGCGTGCTCCTGTGGGGTTGTCCATTGCTTTGCCTGACCCTTCTTCATGTTCAAATGATCAGCGATGCGGTCGACGATCCCATGCAGCGCTAAGAGGGCAGGGGGTAGCATAGCGGGTGGCTGAGCACCGGATCGCCCCTTGTGTAGGGACCGCCCGATATGTCGGCCCTCGGACCCTCGCTCGCATCGTCAGTTCACATTGTATCGTGTGTGGGGGCCTTTTGTGTGTTCTGTTTATTACCCATCAGATCATTATAATACTCACAGCATAGCCAATCAGATCATCGGAATAACTAATATAGTCAATGAGATCATTGGAATACTCAAAAAAGCAGTGACTTCTCAATTTGTGTGATTATGTTAATGAGAACAGGGTTTCATGTGACACGGGCAGTATTTAGATGTGATCACAGCAATGCTGAAATTCAATACCGGCCATGACAAGCCTGCTCACTACCTGGTCATGTGATTAAAAATATTGGTAATCATTATCCATAAATGGGCTGTTGAAAATAAATGCATTCAAATAAATGCTTGGGTAAAGGTTTCTTTCCCCACATGCCAAACATGACGTGTGATAACTGTGATAACGCTGCAGCTACAAGGACAATTGGTGTCCTGGACAATTCTGCAGTACACATTCAGGCATGCACAATTGCGATTCTTCCGCATCTTAGTCTGAGGCACCAGCGTCCATTTCAGTGCTACAGATGAGAGGTTCTCAGGTGTCATAATGCCTCATTAGTGAATGTAACTGTAGGGCACTTTTTTTTTATATGCATCTACAGTATACCAACCAACTTGTCTTATTTCACATGGCACATATTAGGGATTAGTGCATGCGTTCCCACTTATTCTCCAGTTGTAACAACTTGGGGGTAGATTTACTAAAGCTTCTAAAATAAACAAGTGGTGGTGTTGCTCGTAGCAACCTATCATATTTTATAAACTATGTCAAAAATGGTCTGTTACCAAATGTGTTATTTAGACCCTGGAACACAACATCGATGTTGATCGATTTAAATCAATCAAAATGGATCTTTAGTAAAATAACCCCCAGCAATCATTTAGCTATGGCAGTCTATGCGAAAACGCACAGCAGCGATCAGGTCTGAATTAGGCCCCATGTGCACTGCATGGGGGGCAGATATAACATGTGCAGAGAGAGTTACATTTGGGTGGGGTGTGTTCAAACTGAAATCTAAATTGCAGTGTAGAAATAAAGCAGCCAGTATTTACCCTGCACAGAAACAAATATAACCCATCCAAATCTAACTCTCTTTGCACATGTTACATCTGCCTCCCCTGCAATGCACATGGTTTTGCCCATTAGAGGAAAATGTTGTTCTGCAATCAACCTTGAATTAGGCCCTACATATAGAAAAACCTACAATAGTAATTTAATGATTTTTAGATGTGGCAAACTGACATCCCATCCCGCCCCCCTGCCAATCAACCCACCCCTCTATTTTATTGACAGACATGACAGTCCTAGCCTAATGTGGGGTATTTCAATTACTTGCGTGTTTAAATCTAAAGTAAACCCTACATCTACATACACATACACAGACTAATAAAATTCACTAAAAGTCAGTATGTTACTAAATTTATTGACAAACTATTGTAGTAGTCAGACCTCCTTGCTATAACTAAGGGGTAGATTAACTAAACATCAGATTTTCAAAGCTACTGATGACTGGCGGCTTTGACCAATAGTTTTAGAACAGCTACAAGAATCAAATCTACAAACTGAAAATAATTTATTTTTTTTTTAAAAGGGAAAAAAAAGAAAAAAGAAAAAGAAAATCAATGCCACACCAGCCTGATTTAGCATTATCTCAGTTGCTATTTTAAATACATCTGTCAAAGCCTCCTCCGATCATCGGCGACTTTGATAAACCGCAGGATAGTAAGTCTACCCCTTATCACAAAGTTTGCGGATTTTATTACCTACTAAAGTACAATGATGATGAGTACTTGAGCATAATGAGAAATATATAATACAGTCTATAAGAAATAGCATCTTTTAATACACAAGTAACACAAATATAAGTCATTTACAATGTATAAACTGCTATAAATAATACCTACATAAGCAATGAGTTCTTCCATTAGTGTTCATTAGGAAAGCATGAGTATTATTGGTATGACGAGGAGTAAACTACTCCTTATGTACCTTCATCATTATAGTCACATCGGACTACCATAACATATATAAATACTATAGGTAGATCTGCACTATTGGAGCTCCTGAGTGACGTCTAATATCTAAGAAATAGAAGTAATGCTGCAGAAGGTGTAATAACAATAAGGTGTGGATAATCAGTAATGGAAAACCAAGGACAAATGCTAATTTGGGGACCGGGGCTCCAAGTATAAAATGTGCAGAATGTTATTTTCTCATAGTTAATACGAAAGACACAAATATGGCATATAGGATCCTCGTTCGCATGTAGTCTGCAGACTATATGAGACAATAAATATATACATATGTATGTTCAGGGGAGAGGCTCTGCTGCCAGGGAAGTTATGACTAGTGTATCAGTTACGGCAGTGTACCAGATTCTAATTTTGTTGTATTTCCACAATGAATGTAAATCATTAACCTCTATTACTACTATTTTATTATTTATATTATAGTATGTATATATATATATATATATATATATATATATATATTTTTTTTTTATATATATATATATATATATATATATGTATATATATATATATGTGTGTAATTTTTTAATTTATTGTGGGAGCCCCATATGCAGGACCTGGATAAGGTGCACCATTTGGAATTTTGCACCATATGGTCCATGGTAAATCCGGCAATGGAAAATTTCCCTTCTCTTGATGCCCTAAGCACGTGCTTATCTTGCTTAAAGGTTAATCCAGCCATGTCTTGGGAGTACTTTAGCCGCCTGTATTTCGTCTAGATTATCCAGAGAAAATAAAAAATACACACTTTGAAAATTTGCTTCAATTGACGATCTGACGTTGGGGCAGATGTATTAACCTGGAAAAGGCATAAGGAAGTGATAAACCAGTGATATGTGCAAGGTGATAAAAGAACCAGCCAATCAGATCCTAACTGTTAATTTACATATTGGAGCTGATTGGCTGGTGTCTTTATCACCTTGCACATATCACTGGTTTATCACTTCCTTATGCCTCTCCAGGTTAATACATCTGCCCCATAGATTTATAACAGGGGCATATTTATCAAATTAATAGGAAAAGACAGATTTTCTATTGGCGCACACAGCCTGGCAGGCTAGTTAGGTGTCCAAGTTCTCAAGTGTGAGGTAGGTTATAAGCTCCTGCATGCGCACTGGCACTGAAGGGCTAGACGCCTGAGCAGGCATCGCCGATCGGAGGACAGCGCCTATATGTGCACCACCGTTATACAGGTATTGCACAGGGAGGCAATACAGAATGTCCACCATGAAGGCTATTGCTTGTGATTATTGTAGGATTAGGGATTTTCACCTTTGCTAAGTAGACCCCTACAACTTTACTGCACTCTTTCCATGTACTTCCTCTTAGGATTTCATTACATGATGACAGATTGTAACACCGAATCCTGCTATGTACAGCATGAGTACCAGTAACACTCGCTGGATATAGGGCCTAATTCAGACCTGATTGTAGTAGCAAATTTGTTAGCAGTTGGACAAAACCATAGGGGTAATTCCAAGTTGATCGCAGCAGGATTTTTGATAGCAACTGGGCAAAACCATATGCACTGCAGGGGAGGCAGATATAACATGTGCAGAGAGAGTTAGATTTGGGTGGGGTGTGTTCAATCTGCAATCTAATTTGCAGTGTAAAAATAAAGCAGCAAGTATTTACCCTGCAAAGAAATAAAATAACCCACCCAAATCTAACTCTCTCTGCACATGTTATATCTGCCTTCCCTGCAGTGCACATGGTTTTGCCCAGTTGCTATCAAAAATCCTGCTGCGATCAACTCAGAATTACCCCCCATGTGCACTGCAGGGGAGGCAGATATAACATTTGCAGAGAGAGTTAGATTTGGGTGGGTTATTTTGTTTCTGTGCAGGATAAATACTGGCTGCTTTATTTATACACTGCAATTTAGATTTCAGTTTGAACACACCCCACCCAAATCTAACTCTCTCTGCACATGTTATTTCTGCCCCCCCCCCCATGCAGTGCACATGGTGTTGCCCAACTGCTAACAAAAGTGCTGCTGCGATCAACTCTGAATTAGGCCCCTAGTGCAAAGGAGTCATGAGTCTCTGGGCCTGGAGCAGAGATGGACGCAGCTGCAATCGCTCTTGTGTCTGTTGCCGGAGTCGCGGCTATGAGTACCTGCAAATGCTGGCATCAACCCTTCCCCTGGTGTAGTAACCTGCGGTTAAATGCGCTGAGACACCCACCTTCTGCATCTCTAGACGCTATAATGCTGACGGTGATTGTGTAAATGCCACCATCGCTCACACTATTGACACTTGTACAAGCTCTATGGCAGGTATAGTTTCACTGTCTGATTCTGGCCTCCTGTGGCTGCATCTGTGCGTCTGAAATGCAGCTGCTGTCCCTGACACACCCGCGAGATAGACTTTTCTCTGCATTCACTTCTAGCCACCTCATCTATTCACCGCCTAGGAACTCCCTAAACTTCTCCACCCAGCAGCAGTTTAAAAGAGCAGAGGGTCCATGTACAGGCTCCGTATAGGTCACATCCTCTCTAGCAGAACACTGTATGCACTGAGGGGCAAATGTATTAAAGCCTGCAGAAGTGATTAAGTGGAAGGTGATAACGCACCAGCCAGTCAGTTTTTTCAAACCCAGCCTGTAACTTGACCACCAAGAGCTGATTGGCTGGTGTGTTATCATTTTCCACTTTATCACTTCTCCGGGCTAAATGCATCTATCCCTCAGCGCTTTGTGCCAGAGTCTACTACACACACGCAGGTCTCCAGGAACATGGTGGTCATGCCTTGTTTCCAGAGACTTCTCTACTGTGCATGCACAAATCACTGGGAAAATAGTAATTTTCCTGGTGATTTCTACCGCTCTGCAGAGCCGGTTGATGCAGGACTCTAGAGACAGCAGAGAGGTAAGTATAAATATATGGGTGCAGAATGTGCAGTGTGGGCCCCCCTAGACTCACCCAGCACAAATAAGATAGAAACACCAATGTTTCTACCCCTTTCTGATGCCACCTGTCTTGATTGCAATGGCATCTTTGTGCATACACTTCTGTTTCACACAAGCACCATAGGGGTTTTTATAACCTTTTCTCGTTTGCGCAGTTGTTAAAAAAATCTCTCAACTATGTGAACAGATTTTCTGCAACTCAGAATCATGCCCTAAGAAGTAAATTTAAGTGAGAGGTTACAAAACTAGAGATTTTAACCTGGCAACCAATCAAATTCTAGCAATCATTTATCTAGTGCCATCTATTAAATGATAGAATTTGATTGGTTGCAATGGGCAACAGTAACACCTCCGGTTTTGTAAATCTACATTTTAGTAAATATAACCCTAATATAGGGAACAAAATAACCAATGCATAGAATGTGTATTCTCCCCTAATGGCATAAACTACAAAGCTTTGTTGCTTTTATCTTACACAGAATCTTGTAGATACTTGTTTTCTTTTAATCACTCCATTATATGACATGAACTATAGGATTTCATAGAAAAGATCCAAAGATCCAATTTTCTATAAGCTATAACCGGATTTGTGTAGATAGACAAACAGAAGGATAATGATCTGCTCACATTACTTGTGCAATCATTTCATTTAAGAAAACTCTAGATAAACATTTCTTGTAAAAAAACAAATTTATTTTACACACCATCATTAAGATGGAGAAAGCTAAATAATAATTTAGCATGCATAAGTAGAGGTATCTTTTCTTTTATAAATACAATATACAAAAATACAGTATATAGCTGTGATATCTCCAGCAGGTTTACCATTCATGAAGTAAACATATACAGAGGATCAACACAAGTGGTCCTTTCACAGAGAGAATCCATGTTCCATTGCTATCTCACTGTCTTTAGAGTCAATTTCTACATTCATCTCCTCTACACAGCAGGAGGGAACATGTTGTCCATCATTTATCTCCAGTAGTACTGTGGTTGTATGTGGGTAACATATAGAAGCTCACTGAGGATCACTGGTGAAATAAAACAGTGCTTGAATGTCACCATAGTAAGAGAAAGAAGTGTCCGTTATGAGGCTAAAATAAAATGTAGTCAATATCTTTGTCTTTCATTTTCCTAATATATATACGACGATAGGAAGTCTGGCTCCCCTGTACAATACTGGACCAGATGCTCTGTAGACACTATGAGTTGTCCATGACAGTGTTGCTGTCCCAGTAATGGGCTCAGTGCAATTGACTGTTCTGTTTGTGACTGTTCTCCTCCTCTTCAGATGTGCAGTCAGATGAATGATGATAGAAGTGTTTGTCATCTCTAGTCTCCTCATCCTCCTCATCATCTTGGTCCCCCTCCTCCTCCTCCTCGCTGTCTGTATAGTCCCTGGGCAGGCGGCTACCCGCTTTAAGTGACTCCCCTCTGGAGTGTAGGCGATAGGTGGAAGTCTTTTCTTCCTGATTGTCCTCTGGACACTTCTCCTCACAGCTGCCCTTGCTTCCTTTCTGCTGTTTCTCTGCATCTTGAACGGCCTGTTCTTTCGCCTTCTTACTTCTCTTCCATTTCATACGTCTGTTCTGGAACCAGATTTTTACCTGTTGTGAAAATAGGAAATGGTGACTAATCCAGACAAAAATAGCAACTGTCATTTGATATGATCACATGGATGGTCTCTTACAGAGCTTGATAATATAGTGTGAGGCCAACATATAGGGGGGAGATGTATCAAACTGTCTACAAGGTAGAGAAGTGGTCAGTTGGAGAAGTTTCCCATAGCAACCTATCAGCTTCTACAGTATCTAGCATTTATCAAGCGCATTCTATAAAATGTACGGATGGTGTAATGGTTAGCATTACTGCCTCACAGCACTGAGGTCATGGGTTTGATTCCCACCATGGCTCTAACTGTGTGAAGTTTGTATATTCTCCCTGTGCTTACGTGGGTTTCCTCCCACAATCCAAATATATACTGGTAGGTTAATTGGATGCCAACAAAATTACCCCTAGTGTGAATGTGTGTGGTGTACATGTGGTAGGGAATATAGATTGCAAGCTCCACTGGGGCAGGGACTGGTGTTAATGGACAAATATTCTCTGTAAAGCGCTGCGGAATATGTGTGTGCTATATAAATAACTGGTAATAAATAAATAATAAATTAGTTGACGTTTATTGGTTGCTATGGGCAGTCGCTCTACCTTTTATAAAATTTGATACATCACCCTGGTATGTTTCAAATGGAATATTTATTTCCACAATGTGATCACATTTTAACTTTAGGGTCATGTATATTCACTTTTGAATGCTGCACTACAAGATAATCTGGTGGGAGGCAGACATGGGATTTGTATCTGGCAAGATGGTGTGTGTTATGTGTTACGCACTACTTAAACACTCTGGTATGTATCTGTGTACTGTACTGTACATTACACATGTATCACATTGGGCCTGGAGGTTGACCAGTGACCACAGTCCCTGTTATTTGTAAAGAGAGACAGGGGGGTGGGGGGTGTAAACTGTGTGTTTGTAAGGTATATAAAGAAGAGTTTTCTGTTATGTTTTGTATTGTTTTCTCATAATATTTTCTATACTTTGTATTTTGTTAATATGAACACCTTATATAAAACTGCATAAACATGCATTTAAGTCTGGTGTTCCAGTATGGGTGTCCAATTCCATTCAATGTTCACAAAAAGCATTTAGTATGTACACACTATGAAAGTTGGCAGGCAGGGTTGTAGTATGCCACCAACATAATGTCTCTTGTTACTTGTCATTGTCAGTTTTCATATTGAGGAACCCTGTCATACAGAGCCGGCCCTAACCAATATGATGCCCTAGGCAAGATTTTGGCTGGTGCCCCCTAGCACCGCCGCTAGTCCTGCAGGAGATGCCTGGCATGAGTCAGCTGGCAGCTCTGCTATTGTCGGGCGCCTTTTGTTTATGGAAATGCATCTTATTTGCATTACTATGTGGCTAGGATGCACAAGCAGCTTCTGCTGATTAAAATGATATGCGGCATGCCTATATTCTGTGTGCGACTGCGGCTGTATCTGCATACGAAATGCTACATTACAGTGATTTGCAGGAATACACTGCAACATAGCATTTCGTATGCAGATACAGCCGCAGTCACACACAGAATATAGGCATGCCGCATATCATTTTAATCAGCAGAAGCTGCTGGTGCCCCTAAGCATACAAAATGCCCTAGGCATTTGCCTAGTTTGCTTATGCCTAAGGCCGGCTCTGCTGTCATAGATTAAAGCTTCTGGTAAATGCCTGATGTTGTTTTATAGCATGATGTTATCCTGTGTATTTTGCATTTAAGAGAATAACAATTACAATTGTTCCCACACCCACAACATAGAAATATGTTTACCAAATGATTGATATGTATGTGAATACATGACTGAACATGATATTTTATCTCTATCTTCTTTATTACTAGATAACATGGGAGACAAATACATGGGGGCATGGTGTTATTAAGGAAAAATATTGTTTTTTTATTCTGTCTTAATTTAAAATGGATTCATATACTTTTCCCTCAGTTTCACAGAAAGCAATAGTAAATAATGTCAAATTTTCTATTTTGATACTTTCCTTACAAAACATAGTGAATTAACTGTTTTCAGGTGAAGTGTATCTAAATGATATTTTATTTAATGCATATGTTAAATTGTCTACTTTTCAGTTTCTACAATTTCCATTTGTAGATTTCTCATTTACAAAAATGTGGTAAGTGGGAAAATGAATTTCATTGATAGGTATTGCAACAATTAGTGTTGCACAAGAATATTGGTCAGATCTTCTATGATAACAACTGCCCCCCCTTCCTCCCACCTCCACTATTGCTGATCATTGTATATACATCCCTAGAGATACTATATACACAGGATTAATGAACCAGCTCTCCTGGATCTGACTTCCCCTATCCATTGATTCATTTTACTAACAATAAACATACTTATCAGTGAGCCTTTTATTCTCCAGACTGACACTGCCATGTTTACACAGAATTATAAGCAGTAATATATAAAGGAGCACATCTGCTCATATGCCTATATGTACTTGTCATTTACTGTATATCCATATTGCCAGTTCACTGAATCCATGGCTGCCTGATTAAAGTACGGTCTATACATTACCGAAGTACAAAACATGCATTCCAAATAGACTCTATGCTTAACAAGATGAAGAAAATAAATAAAAAAATTAAAAAAAGTCAGAAACTGTGAATAAAAGGATTGTACTAGTAACAATCATTAGTAAAATGATGAAATAACACATTTTATATATTATCTTTGTAAATGGTTGTAGTTTTAATATAATACTTATAATCCATGCTGTTGTATCTGCAATGATTGTATTTCATTAATTAGACATTATAAAGAAAAAAAGATTATTGGCAAAGTGGACATCCTTCCAGACCAGGAGCTATTCACTATATTGGACGGAAAGGTACTCCATCTGTACCTACATGTAATAGTACTCCATCCAACCTGCCTATATGAGACTTGTTCTTCACTTGGAAAAGGGAGGATTTCAATGGTAGATGTATTCTACTGTTAATCACCTCGATAAGCTTAATAATGCCGGCAAATAAATCATTATACTGAGCATTCGCTGTATCTATCTCTGTCTTCATCGTATAAATCCATGCACATTGTGACATACACATGAATACATATTTATCTTAGGACAACCCCAGATACGGTGACCACAGGAATACAGTAAGTATGCATTTGATTTGGAGTTACACATAATAACATAATTTAGTATGAATAAAACATAAAACTAGCCCCTATAGGGAGGTAAGGGGAAGGACAGTTGATTGCAGATAGTAAATAAGCAATCATTCTGACACTGGAGAAGCAATCTGACACATTGCATTATCGTTTTTTAGGCAACAAAAACTATCGCGAAGTTTAGCATCACCGATACATTGCAAATGCAACCAGAATATCTGGAACTATAAATTCCAGCAATCCTTCGCAGACTTACGACACACGCTGGGATTTGTTATTCTTCAAATTGCACAGAATCTATATTATTCTAAAATGTAAGAGCATAACTACAACAGGCGCAGAGTTATATCATTTATATGATATGCGATTAGTCATTTTATATACATATATATATATATAATAAATACATATGTATAAATGTTCTATACACATTTTGTGTGTGTGTGTGTGAGATACGTGATAAAGCACATAGTGTGTATGTGTGTGTGCGTGTATGTATGTATATATATATATATATATATATATATATGCACTGCCAAATCCAATACACTGGGCTGTGTGTTGAAACCGCCTTTGAGTACTATAGGGGACATGGGGTGGGCGGAGATATACTGTATATTTGGGCTCATAGTATATAGTTGGATCACAGTTATCACACTTCTACCCATATAAAAACTTGCAACCTTACTATTAATAAATAACAACGGAAACGAACTTTAATCTTGATTGGGAAGGATTTTTTACACCTTAGGCAAATAACACTGCGCACGGTGCTGTACGAGATGATAATATATGCTCTTATGCTAATAAACCCTGAAGTAAGATATTTCCATGTGACAGAAACAATTGCACCCGGTATCCTAATTTACATTCCCCAAACTATCAGTGCTAAAAAAAATCCCAGCCAATGAACAATTATGGAAGGCGCCTACTTGTAATAGCATCACCTATATTTTTCCCTGTAGAGTGTAAGCTTGTGAGCAGGGCCTTCCTACCTCTATGACTGTCTGTTATTACCCAGTTTTGTTATATCATTGTTTCCAATTGTAAAGCGCAACGGAATATGCTGCGCTATATAAGAAGCTGTTTATAAATAAATAAATAAATAATATGTATTAATAAGCGTTGTGCAGTGATATCCTATAAAGGCTGTTTTGGTATTTTTGATATTTTTGTATAAATAAGGCAGGTTGATTCTGCTCAGTGTAAGGTGGAACAGATCTCTGAATTATGCACAGCATCCGGCTATCCCTGGCAGTCATTTCAATTCTGGGCACGATGCTGCAAAGTGGTACTTTATCCATTACACAGTTATCGATGGTGGTATAATTATACAGAGACTGGCATCATACTGAAAGCAACAGAATCTTATTGGCTATTGGCACTATTAGTGTTACTGGGGCTCCGGTGCCTGCTCAACAAGATGGGTTTGGGGCCAATCCACAAGTGTGTGCGGTGGGGGGAAGGAGGGAGGGGGAGGGGCGGTCACCACTAGGGTCACTGGTGTACCAAGCATGGGAGATCTCAGGGTGACACCCAGCACACACAACATTTAAGGTTAAATCAGGCGAATTAATTAACTAGTAAAATGCGGGCCTACAGTAGGATCTATTATGGGATCGCTTGGCCATTACCTCGGTGCCTGACTTCGGCAGGTGGTAAATATTTATCTATGGATCATCTGTGCACACCCCACCCCTACAGGGACGTGCCGGGTGACCGCCGAATAGTTCAGTGACGCAATCTATTCTAGAACGGCAACAAGGATAGCCTTCATATTATAACATGTATGTGTCATACTGATCAGCAATAAGGAGCCAGGAGAAATATCTGGGAGAAGGACACGCGGGGAGAATGTGCTGGTACCTGGGTCTCTGTCAGCATCAGGGATGTGGCCACTTCAAAGCGTTTCGGCCGAGAGAGGTATTTATTCAGCTTAAACTGGTGTTCCAGTTCCAAGAGCTGCTGGCTGGTGAAAGCTGTGCGGGGCCTCCTGCATTTCCCGAGCAGATTGGACTGGGCCTGAGCTGCAAATAAAACAAAACCTGTTATTAATAATAATAATAATAATAATAATAATAATAATAATAATCACCACGACAACATTCATAACAATAATCATGACAATAATCACAATAATCGCAACGACAATTGCCATAAACTGATAAAATAATAAATTAATGAAAAAAATAAAAATAAATATTCCAATTCTGCCCGATCTAACACAGCAAATAGCGCCCTGTATGCATACTTTAGTACATGAAGAAGAGGTGACTTGTATCTGTCGGCTTCAGTGTTATCCATTATAGAAATATATTGGAAGCCTGGCGCTTCCCTGAAGCCATAATACATATGTGTGTCAGTTTAATAGGAAATAATATTCAGTTCCAGTTGCGTTTTAATTTAGGGAGTTGAAATCGCAATGAAATATATAGCATTTCTTTAGCACTTAGATGATGACTTGCTGGGAATCTGTCTCAGGGCAATTAGAGAACATGAAAGGGAGGAATAAATGGGGCTTTGATTTGTAATCAGTCTGATAAGTGATAGAGCCTTGTTCCAAGATGTAACTCCTTGCTATAACCCTCTATCAGGCAGATAAACACCGTGTTTATTTAACAGGATCCTTGGATTCTAATCCAGTCTAACAACCTCTAGTTATCGTATTTACCAATCAAAACAGCTGTAAAGATAAAGGCTAAAGTAATGACGGTATATATATATATATATATATATATATATATATATTATTTTCTCTTTTGGCACCGTGGCATGAACGCTATGAGAAGAGGGTACCGGTCTATTGGACTTTGCTCTCTCTATATATATATATATATATATATATAAATAAAATAAACGCGCGCATAGACATATATGTGTGTGTGGGTGTGTGTATACACACACACACACACACACACACGCACACACACACACATGTCTGTATATATATATATATATATATATAATGTTTATATATGTTTGAATAACAAAGCAAAATATGTGTACGGGATTAAATAAAAGCGCACAGTAACCAATTACAAAGATCGCAGTTTGTTACACTGTAGGGTTGTCTGTGTCAGTTGCTAATGTCTAGATTTAGATAACTGAAGCATCTTAATTCCCCACCTGACAATATATTAAGGTTTTAATTAAAAGATATAGACTAGACTAGAGTGTCACATAGGAAATTATACTGTAGACTGCAGTGTGCTATGGGTTGGAATGGAGGTTGGATCTGCACTCACTGATTAGCTCTCTCCAGAGACCTATATATTTATGCAAAGAGATAAGATATAAAGAACTGTGCATGTGTGTGTCACACACACACACACACACACACACACACACACACACACACACACACACACACACACACACACTAAATATACATACAGGTTGAGTATCCCATATCCAAATATTCCGAAATACTGACTTTTTTGAGTGAGACTGAGATAGTGAAATCTTTGTTTTTTGATGGCTCAATGTACACAAACTATGTTTAATACACAAAGTTATTAAAAATATTGTATTTAATGACCTTCAGGCTGTGTGTATAAGGTGTATATGGAACATAAATGAATTGTGTGAATGTACACACACTTTGTTTAATGCACAAATTTATAAAAAATATTGGCTAAAATGACCTTCAGGCTGTGTGTATAAGGTGTATATGTAACATAAATGCATTCTGTGCTTAGACTTGGGTCCCATCACCATGATATCTCATTATGGTATGCAATTATTCCAAAATACGGAAAAATTCCATATCCAAAATACCTCTGGTCCCAAGCATTTTGGATAAGGGATACTCAACCTGTGTATATATATATATATATATATATATATATACAGAACGTTGCATTGGATCCTGACTTCCTCAGCATTTTGCACTGCTGTAAAAAGAAAGTAACCGTGGTCTCTGACACACGTTGCACACGACTTCCCTTAGTAATGTAATTGAACCTTACATCATCACAGGCATCTTGGTCTATAATACAACTGAAAGGTAAGCAGAAGGGGAGCTTGGTTTCTGGAAGTGTTATGCAGTAAGTGACAGTTGCATTGTGGACATAAATGTGAAAATGTGTCACCTCTCCTGCCACAAGGTGACAAAGCCTCGCTGTGTGCCTTGGCTATCAGCTTTTTCTGCAATGGTTAGTAAAAGGGAGGTGTCCTTGTGACAGCACAATCACAGCTAGGAGGTAAAAAGCTCATCCTGGAGGAGAATGGGCTGGGGGCAGAATACGTGAGGTATCTGGGACACTGACCTATCCTCAGGAGAGGCACTCAGCTCTCTATACATTGTATACAAGGACAGAATCTCTCACCTCTGTGATATCTCCCAGTGCAAATATTACCCATCACAACACAAATTACTACATGACTTTTGTATCATCTGCTGTGGAAGAATAATGCACACAGCCTGCTCTGTACAGCAAAAGTGATCACACAGAGTGACCGAAATATCACCTGGATGCATATGTGTAATGCATGCAGTCCTGTAACAGCATTTGACTCTGTGTGTGTGTGTGTGTGTGTGTGTGTGTGTGTGTGTGTGTGTATATATACGCTAGTTACTAGTTAAGCATTTGCAATATTGTATATAATATACTCTCGTTCCGCTATAAGATTAGATTCACTAAGTACTTAGAAATACCACTTTTCATTGATCATTTAGCTTTTCTTAGCTTAGAGTCCATTCATTATTTTCCTAAATCGCATGAATGTAATATATACTAAGATGACTAATCTTAAAACACCTTCATAACCTTGCGCCCCATCCCCTATCCGTCCTGTGTTACCCATCCCCTCTTCTCTTTGGTAACCCTTCAGACATTTTCAAGCTGATAAACATATATAGATAAACGTGCTATATAGATAATGTATATTTATAGAGCATGTTAACTGGGGATGATCGCATAGTGAATGGTGACAGGTCCCTTCTTAGAGACACGTAATGCAGGTGAGCCAGGGACTTGTGTCACAGTTAGTGGCCTGGCTGGAGCACCCCCTGTGTATCAGTGCATGCTGATGGTGCACCCCCTGTGTATCACTGCATGCTGATGGTGCACCCCCTGTGTATCAGTGCATGCTGATGGTGCACCCCCTGTGTATCAGTGCATGGTGATGGTGCACCCCCTGTGTGTCAGTGCATGCTGATGGTGCACCCCCTGTGTATCAGTGCATGCTGATGGTGCACCCCCTGTGTGTCAGTGCATGCTGATGGTGCACCCCCTGTGTATCAGTGCATGCTGATGGTGCACCCCCTGTGTGTCAGTGCATGCTGATGGTGCACCCCCTGTGTATCAGTGCATGCTGATGGTGCACCCCCTGTGTGTCAGTGCATGCTGATGGTGCACCCCCTGTGTATCAGTGCATGCTGATGGTGCACCCCCTGTGTGTCAGTGCATGCTGATGGTGCACCCCCTGTGTATCAGTGCATGGTGATGGTGCACCCCCTGTGTGTCAGTGCATGCTGATGGTGCACCCCCTGTGTATCAGTGCATGCTGATGGTGCACCCCCTGTGTGTCAGTGCATGCTGATGGTGCACCCCCTGTGTATCAGTGCATGCTCATGGTGCACCCCCTGTGTATCAGTGCATGCTGATGGTGCACCCCCTGTGTATCAGTGCATGCTGATGGTGCACCCCCTGTGTATCAGTGCATGGTGATGGTGCACCCCCTGTGTGTCAGTGCATGCTGATGGTGCACCCCCTGTGTATCAGTGCATGGTGATGTGACAGTCCCCATCCTAGCAGAGACCCCTCAGCGGGGGCACAGGGGTACTTACAGGTGAAGTCTGCCATCTTGGGGAGCATCATGCCCGCAGTGGAGGCTCTGAGCCACTGGTCCAGCTGGAAGGTGCCCGCACTGAGCTTGATGGGGTCCATCTGATGTGCATGGTGTGCTCCCTGCATCTGGGAGTAGGGGTAGGACAGAGCTGGGTGCTGCCCGGCCACCAGAGCCGCTGCTGCAGAGTAGCTGTAGACCGGGTGCCCATAAAGAGCAGCCTGTGGGTGTAAGCCCCCCGGGTGGTGTAAGCCCATCATGCTGCCCGGGTGCTGGTGGCTGCTCAGGAAGCCCGGCTTGGGCACCAGCCCGCAGCTCCGAGGGGGTGACGGGCTCTCAGTCCTCATGTCTGGGTGGTCAGAGGCCGGGCTCCCGGAGGCAGACAGGGACGAGGAGGACAGCGAGGTGACCAGGGCCAGGGGGGACGTCTGAGCCTTGGGGGGGTCTAAGGCCAGCAGGGCATCAATCCGGAAATTCTTGGACTTTTCCATGGATCCTGCTGATGGGGAGCCGGGAACGCGGCAGCGGGGAGGCCGAAGCAGGGAGTCCCGGGCGGCGGCAGGTGAGCGGAGTGTGAGCTGCTCCAGGTGTCACCGGCCCGGGGAGACTAGTCTTCTCACTTCAAGGCCCGTCCGGACCGTCTATTGGGCAGCCGAGCCTGATCCTGTGATTGGTGGGCGGCGGCTGGTGGGCGGGGCCTCTGACCTGCTCCTGCCCATCAGTGGGGACAGCTTCAGGCAGGGGACCTGCCAAGCGCTGAGACAGGGGATGGATGGCCCCTCATCACATGTCATCACCCACTCTCCTACCTACCTACCTACCTACCTAGTACCTACCCCCTGCTGCATCACTGCTAGATGCTAACACCAGCACCCTACCACTCTATATGTCTCTCTACATGTATATCTCTGCATCTACACATACAACCTATTACCACACTCATAACCTATGGCAGGTCCCATACAATAATGTTCAATCGCCACATAAAGCATAATCGCCGGCACAGTTACTGGGACGAGTGGCACAGTGACCCGCCAGCAATACGTCACACGGACACAGAGTATACACACCCAGCACATAGGCTGTGCCTGGTAGACGAGCCCTGCACACCCCTGCATTCTATAATTCACACGTATACTGCAAATACAGTGTATTAGGGTGCTGACACGTGTGATACCAGAGGGTAAATGCCAGATTCTCAATTATTGTGCATGGAGGGGGGATGTATGGGGGGTAGATAGCAGAAGTGTACACTATTCTGTATATAGGAAACATGAATGTACAGAATAGTGCCAGCTGTCGCATGCTGGGACCAGTTGTCTGTAGTGGCTGGAGAATCTCAGGTTGCCTATATCCCTCATTGAGTATTGCTTTGATGCATACACAAAAAGCAATTAACTTGTTATGTTTATTATAGTTATTAAAGATGAACTATTGTGTTATCTATCTATCTATCTATCTATCTATCTATCTATCTATCTATCTATCTATCTATCTATCTATCTCCAGGATACCTAGAGAATGACCATCTTGTGCAGTAGAGAAGGATTTGCCCGATATTTGGGATTTTTCTCTCTTTATTTCTAGTGTATGCTATTGTTAAAACTGTGTTGCTTGGAAGAGCTGATAATGTTATATTTTACCATAGCCTAGAGCTCTGGATTATTTAGTTTAGGGATTTTCCAAATAACCGACCAATTCCCTGCAGCTACTCCCAGTAAATTTATTACTATATAGAAATGTGAGCAATATATTGTCTAGAAATGCTAGAAATAAATCTACGTCGTCAGACGTTTATTTTGCGTGAACTTTTTGTACATATACTGTCGAATTGTATATAGTCATTACATACTTGCAGGTTACAGTCCTGATTATTTTCCCAAAAAACCATAATATTGACACAGTTATATATACTGCATTATACCTTCAATTTAATGACTGTCAGTTATAATATAGTCTTAATGAAATAGAAAGCAAGGCTATATAGAACAAATGGCTAATTCTGAGTGTGGCAGCCATAAAGCATAATAATAATAATAATAATAATAATAATAATAATAATAATAATAATAATATAATTGCCTTCTACATGGCGAATTCCTGTAGGAACATTTTATATGTGAGATTAATATATGTTTGCTATTTGTTTTCTGGCAAATACGTGCTAGACTATAGTTCAACTACAGCATATTTTAATAGTGAATTATTCCAGAAGGAAAAAAAATAGGACAGGTCCCTATATAACGTGTTCTGTCCTGGCAACTACTGTAGGTCAGCTAATGCTAATTAGGGGCACATAAGAAACAAACATATACAGAGTGATACAATAATTAGTGTTTTCCATTCCTTCTCCGTCTCAGTGATAAATTCTCATGTCTGGGTCATTTTAGTGTGATAGAGATTGACCCCCACCTCTTCCCCATGTCTGGTGATCCCTGGCACTGTAATGCTATATAAATATTGGGATAATGTGGGACCATGTGTGATATAGAAGACTATGCCAACCAGCAGCTGACTGAAACATGATTTATAAGAGGTTTTGCACAAATATTAGTGTTATTTTTGGCCTTTTAATTACTTTTTTTTATTCTTCTAAAAATATTATATTTCATATATTTATTTTCACAGTTTACTTATTTAATGTACTGCTATTCAGCATTGTTATATTTATGTTCTGAAAATAATGGGTCTGTATCCAATCATCTCTTGTACTATATCTATAGATGGAAAGAAAAAAAAACATCCTATGTTGCACGTTTAACATATTTGTTCAAAAAGGACATAACATCAGTCACACAAACCATGTGTAAAAATTAGCAACAGAGGAGTATATGCAGTGTGTAGCATTGTAAACCGTATAGTATATATTACATAGCAAGTATTTGCACTGGATGAGTTGGGATTTCCTATTCTGGAGTTCCAGTGACAGCTTGCCATGTGCTCACAAACATTCAGTATAAAAAGCATTATAGTGATACTTGTAGCCAACGGGATATTAGCTCTTCACTATTATCATTTTTTTCTTAACGAGTACGGATACTGACACCATGATATCGTGATATCGATACTGTACTCAGCTGGGTATTGAGCAACTACCACTACACTACCACTACAACTTGAATACTGAGATGAGTTATGAGTTACATGTACTGTACATTGCATTACATACAATATATGCAACATGGGGATACTATAGTAATTTCGCTATTAGGGGGGTATTTATCAAAGATTGGAGAGAGATAAAACCGTGAGTAAAGTACCAACCAATCATCTCCTAACTGTCATTTTTCAAACACAGCCTGTATAAATGTAGGGCAGAAGCTGATTGACTAGTACTTTATCTTTACAATTTTATCTCTCTCCGACTTTGATAAATATTCTACCTGAAATATTGCCCCTGCAGTCAGTAGTTTTCCCCTTAATAGTAGGACACTTATATTGCCATCTGAAACCCCAACTGACCTATACTGACTAATAACAGTCTTCATTCATTGAGGTTCCAAATCTACAATCATCGTTGCTATTTATTAAAGCAATTGTCTTTGGTTATTAACCATGTCCTAATTTCTTCTTTGTAGCACAAAACCAAATGCCTAATAGTCCTATCAGTGACTAGTAGGGAACACAAGGAGAACTGCACTCACGGGACTTTCCAGCAAATGCTCACTAGGGTTCAACGCGTTTCGAACTCGCACTGATGAAGGCCACAGAGAAACCGAAGCGCCGATGCAGAATAAAATACATGAAGCACGTTTGCTGCATAGTCCCATGAGTGCAATTATGTATCTCCTTTACTTTCATTCTGTCTACTACATCCTGACAAACTGGACAGTACCGAAATGTAATTACCACTACAATGAGTGATATGGAAATGATGGGGTTAAAATCGGAACTTGGAAGGAAAAATCAGGCAGATCGTGAATAGACCCTTCAGGGTGAACCTATCATTAGACTATTAACTCTTCTTTTACGCACTACTCAGCAGTGTACATATAGATACAGACTTGTAAGGAAAGCAGCGCATTTACAGATGGGATACAAATCCAATTATTACACATCAATGTGCATGAGGCAAAATATACAGATTGGTAACACTTGATATGTTTTATTAAATTTTGCACATAAAACAATACAGGCAACATATGTAAACTATGTACAATTCAGTGATAACACACTATATTATAAGTGACATACCTTTAATAAAATAGCAGGCTTATATGAGTGTTTTCATGACGTGAAAACACAGGACACGCATAAAAAGCATATCGTATATGTGATTACATAGCAGTACTGCATCTATCATTTCCGTTGGCAGATACAGACACACTTTACATTGTTGCAATATGCTCCCCACAGCCCTTTATATCATGCAATATCCTGCTATATCTACCTATAGGCAATATGGCAATATATATATATATATATATATATATATATATATATATATATATATATATATACATATACATATATATATATATATATATATATATATATATATATATATATATAATATGTTTATGCAGTTACTTCGGTAACAGTGACCAAGCAAGTGATGCAGTCGGAAACACGTACACAATGCAGCTTCTAGATAAATATTTGCTCATACAGTAGGCTACAGTAGGCTGTAAGAAATACAGGTGTGTGGTAGACAACACAGCACCATTGCAAGTACATAAATACGTTATACAAATTAATATAATACGACACATTTTCTATCACTGCTCTGCATAGAAAATAACAAGATTTATGGTACAGTATAAAATAGCACAAATGCTACATTTACACATCTGCTTCAGGCAGTTCGATATTTGTATCCGTACAATCTACACATCTATGTTTCTCCAGCAGTTGTGGCACTGCAAGACCAAGAATGACCTTACATCCAAACATCATCCTGGGGTTTATGGTTCCGATACAGTGGGAGAGTCACCAGATGTCTAGATGCAATACTGCTTAAATTTCAGGTTTATTGACTAGGTAAAATAGTGAATTTAATATTTTCAATAACAAAATATATAATTTAATGTGTTGGGTCAATGTTAACAAATTAAATCTCATAATATTAAAACACTGTCACTTACTGACTCTTTAAATCCTTAATAGCTCTATACACAGCTACACAGTATACTGTATATCCGCATAACATTATGTGCTCATGTATTAGAGCTTACAATCTCCCACTTTCTTTGGGCTATTTCTGTTCTCAGATCACTTAAATGACCTACAGCTGATTGGGTGATCATGAGAAAAAAGAGTTTATTGGTCCCTACCATAAATATCCAATTAGCTATTGTATTACAGTATCCAAACATGTAGATCATGTATTGAAATATAATGTCTATCACCATCTATCTATCTATCTATCTATCTATCTATCTATCTATCTATCTATCTATCTATCTATCTATCTATCTATCTATCTATCTATCATTAGATCCTATTCACTCGTACTGTCCCCTAGGCCAGTGATCAGGGATTTAAGTCAAGCACCCAGTCATCTTGTCCTCCACCCTCTGCTATCTGCCACTTACTGCCCAAATCTCCTCTTACTTCCTCACCTTATAGGAAATTTAAGGTCTTGTCGCTATCGCCTGAATGCAAATACATTAATGAATACAATCCACTATTGTCCTCCAACCTATTGTCCCCACAATTAGCACATTACACGTCAAACCGCAATGAATACCAATTAACGCTCAATAATCAGAGGCAGGATTAACCCCTTCGTCCCCACAAAGCAATAAATGGCCAAGACAATGACCTGGTTGTCCTCTTGGGATAGAAACTTACTACAAGGGGTACAGCTTGCAATCCGTAGGGGTATATGGCAGATGGAGTTTATGCAGTATTTGTCATGTAAGGGGTTAATTATTAGATTGGGACCAGCTAAAGCAATAAAGCACACAACGAAAATATATTGTAAAAGTCCTATCAAAGTAATATTGCAGACGTTTTCAGTGAGTTTGTTTTCTATGGAGCATTATTCTACATGTTCTCTTTGTACAATAAAACAGGTTCTCTTTGTATAATAAAACAGCTCTGCTGCTCTAAATCAAGAGACTGGATTGCATTTGCAATGTTATCTGGAGCAATATGCTATAGGCATGCATCAAAATCCCAATGTACTAGATAGATTGTAAACTTGCAAACAAAATCCTTTTACGTCTATTTGTTAATACCCAATATCGGTTATCTACTGTGTTCCCAATCCCAAAAGCGCTGTCAAACATTTGGAATGTGTTATACATATCTAAATAAAATAAATAAATAAATAAATAAATACATACATACATACAGACATAATAATAATAATAATAATAATAATAATAATAATAACAACAACAACAACAAAATATAATAATAATAATAATAATAATAATAATAATATATTAGCCATATGGAAAATAATTGTTTTCATGTAATGCATTGGCAGATAATCTAGATTTTACATTATCCATGAAGAATTACCATCACGTTACCCAAGACTATATCTAACGCTTTATTTACAGGGGGGGAAAACAAGTTGGATCTGAGGAGCTTACAGTCGCATTACCCATTGATTTATATACAGTAATTCTATGCAGCATGATTGATTTTCTTTCTTTTCCATAACAGGTTAATTTATTAAAAGTTAAATTTTAACCTAGAGTATTTCAGCAGAGGAAGCGCTGAGATTTCAGTGAACAGCTATAATGTTGAAATCAGCAGCGGTTAATGACAGGAAGACACATTTAATTGGTATATTTAGTGGTGCTGACACAGCTAAAAGGGCCAGCTGAGAGCTGTATTAGAGAGGACTAGTGCCACCTATTACTGAGCCACTGCTTATTAACCCCTCACAGTGCTGGCTGTCGTCATCCAACTCGTTTCTGCCAGGTTAACCCTTGCATGTGCTAGTGTAAATTATCAAGCCACAACTCTGTATTTAACCTGTGCCACCCCTGGGACAACTGAGATCATTTTTTTTTTTTTATTTACAAACCCGCTTTTTTTTAATACAGTGTTGTGGTAACATATATTTTTCCATGGATTTAGTTCTGCACCTATTACTATAAATTCAATGTGAGCACTACTTATTAACAGTTTTATACCTAATATTTGCAAAGTGCACGTGTTACTGGAGCAACAGTCTATGCTGACACTAGCCCATCTAAGGTAAGCATATTGTACATAGATGAACCACCTCCTTGCTAATATTACTGAGCCAATAGACATAAACTATGAATGTAATATCAGTTATGTATTTTAATGTGACACTGTTTCTTAATAGTAAATACACCCTAGTGATGTAATATTCGCTTCATCTTCTCAGAAGCACTCAATATACTGCATAGCAATATATTGCATTACCCCCTGGGAGAGAGTATTGAGGAGTGGTGGGCCGTGGAGGGTAGTCTCATTGTACTGCCAATAGTCTGGGGACAAACACATTACTTATATATACTGAAGCCCTTGCTACCATTGATCACCCATTGCCTACACATACACAGTAATCATGCATAGAGACTGTGCCCTGTGTCCCCAGCCAATCCAGTTAAGTGATTGTCAGGTACCTCTGTATTCTAATCACTTGTAGCTGTACCATATGCTGGTGATTTGTTTGCAGATGAATTGTGTGTACTCTGCATGACACTGCTGGCTGTTTATTACTGGCTGGGTTAATCTGACTAATGAACTCGTTAAAGGTGCCCGTGTAACCCTGGACAGCTCTGAGCTCTTTAGGGAAATTGTCCTGAAAGGTTTTGCTTCTGTTCTGAGACTCCTGTCAGCCCCTCTCTGGCCTTGTTTCATCTACATGAAAAAGAAAACTATTATTTCTCTTATGATCCCCAGCAGGGCTGTGCCCCAATTCAGCTCCTCGCAGCATCTGCTCTGATCGGAAAGTTTTATGTTGCAGCATGTGTCCCATACATAGCTCTGAATCTCTGTACAAATGTGAGGGCTTATTCACACTTATTATATATATATTATAGATGTGCAGCGGGCATTTTTCGTGTTTTGTGTTTTGGTTTTGGATTCGGGCCCGCGGTCGTGTTTTGGATTCGGACGCGTTTTGGCAAAACCACCCTTTCGGGTTTTGGATTCGGATGTGTTTTGGATTCGGGTGATTTAAAAAAAAAACCCCTCAAAAACAGCTAAAATCATAGAATTTGGGGGTAATCTTGATCCTTTAGTACTATTAAGCTCAATAAGCATAATTTCCACTCATTTCCAGTCTATTCTGAACACCTCACACCTCACAATATTATTTTTAGTCCTAAAATTTGCACCGAGGTCGCTGGATGACTAAGCTAAGCAACCCAAGTGGGCGGCACAAACACCTGGTCCATCTAGGAGTGGCACTGCAGTGTCAGACAGGATGGCACTTAAAAACATAGTCCCCAACCAGCACATGATGCAAAGATTTATTTAAAAAAAAATAGGTGCAAGATGGAATTGTCCTTGGGCCCTCCCACCCACCCTTATGTTGTATAAACTGGACATGCACACTTTAACAAACCAATCATTTCAGCGACAGGGTCTGCCACACGACTGTGGGTGAAATGACTGGTTGGTTTGGGCCCCCACCAAAAAAGAAGCAATTAATCTCTCCTTGCACAAACTGGCTCTACAGAGGCAAGATGTCCACCTCATCCTCATCCTCCGTTCCTTGCCACTCCGTGTTGTAAATGGCATATTGGCAAGTTTATGCTTCTCCTCAGGCGATTTTAATTTAGATTTTTGGGTAATTTTACTGAACTTTTGCTTTTTGGATTTTACATGCTCTCTACTATGACATTGGACATCGACCTTGGCAGACGACGTTGATGGCATTTCATCATCTCTGCCATAACTAGTGGCAGCAGCTTCAGCACTAGGTGGAAGTGGATCTTGATCTTTCCCTATTTTGCCCTCCAAATTTTTGTTCTCCATTTTTTAATGTGTGGAATTATATGCCAGTAATATATCTGGAATTAGATGGCAGTAAAGTCTGGAATTAGATACCACTAGATAGCTACCAGATATCACTGTGACTGGAATGATGATGACATATGCACAGTGACAGGACACTACCACAGCACCCTACAGCAGCAAGATGCAGCACAAGACGCGGAGCACTGACCAGTGATACTGAGCACTGATGACACTGCTGA
Source organism: Pseudophryne corroboree (assembly GCF_028390025.1). Lineage (NCBI taxonomy): Eukaryota > Metazoa > Chordata > Amphibia > Anura > Myobatrachidae > Pseudophryne > Pseudophryne corroboree. The sequence continues at coordinate 177,629,006 of NC_086448.1, forward strand.
GCACTGATACTGAGCACTGATGATACTACTGAGAACTGACACTGAGCAGCACAATGCAGCACAAGACACTGTACTAGTATAAGTAATGTAGTATTACTGAGCACCACGACGCAGCACAAGACAATGAGCAGTGATACTGAGCACTGATGATACTACTGAGAACTGACACTGAGCAGCACGATGCAACACAAGACACTGTACTAGTATTAGTAATGTAGTATTACTGAGCACCACAAGACAATGAGCAGTGATACTGAGCACTGATGATACTACTGAGAACTGACACTGAGCAGCACGATGCAGCACAAGACACTGTACTAGTATTAGTAATGTAGTATTACTGAGCACCACAAGACAATGAGCAGTGATACTGAGCACTGATGATACTACTGAGAACTGACACTGAGCAGCATGATGCAGCACAAGACACTGTACTAGTATTAGTAATGTAATATTACTGAGCACCACAAGACAATGAGCAGTGATACTGAGCACTGATGATACTACTGAGAACTGACACTGAGCAGCACGATGCAGCACAAGACACTGTACTAGTATTAGTAATGTAGTATTACTGAGCACCACAAGACAATGAGCAGTGATACTGAGCACTGATGATACTACTGAGATCTGACACTGAGCAGCACGATACAGCACAAGACACTGTACTAGTATTAGTAATGTAGTATTACTGAGCACCATGATGCAGCACAAGACAATGAGCAGTGATACTGAGCACTGATGATACTACTGAGAACTGACACTGAGCAGCACGATACAGCACAAAACACTGTACTAGTATTAGTAATGTAGTATTACTGAGCACCATGATGCAGCACAAGACAATGAGCAGTGATACTGAGCACTGATGATACTACTGAGATCTGACACTGAGCAGCACGATACAGCACAAAACACTGTACTAGTATTAGTAATGTAGTATTACTGAGCACCACAAGACAATGAGCAGTGATACTGAGCACTGATGATACTACTGAGATCTGACACTGAGCAGCACGATACAGCACAAAACACTGTACTAGTATTAGTAATGTAGTGTTACTGAGCACCATGATGCAGCACAAGACAGTGAGCAGTGATACTGAGCGCTGATGATGATAATACTGAGAACTGACACTGAGCAGCACGATACAGCACAAGACACTGTACTAGTATTAGTAATGTAGTATTACTGAGCAGCACGATGCAGCACAAGACAATGAGCAGTGATACTGAGCACTGATGATACTACTGAGAACTGACATTGGGGAATCATGGGATAGAGTTAGGCACTAGTAGGAAGATTAGGGATTTAGGGATACAGGGACGCTGTAGGGCCAGATGTCTCTGCCGGAAGAGCTGGTCACATTGCCACCAGGACCAGAAAGAAGGAGCTGGAGCCATTGCATCTTCCAGAATCTGGTGACTACTGAGTCACCACGTACGTTAGGTGTACATTCTATCATATCGACATGTCATTTGTGACACATGATGAATGTTGACTTGGTTAATGTTTCAATATTCAGACCATGGGAAGTATTCAATTAGCCCAATAATCCCCCCCCCCAAAAAAAAACAACAACAACAACACAGCAACAAAACAGGCTGATAGCGTGATTTTTGACTGACACACAAATAAAGCCCATTTTTTCCAGGAATTTTGTATATGTTGTCCTGGAATAACACATGGGATTAGGGATAAATTTCTGGACCCATGTGTTATCATTGGCTCTGAGGGCTGTTTATCGGAGATTATGCTTCACACGCCTGAGGCACCCGAAGCATATACCTTGATAAGTGCCTGGTATCGGGGCTAACCGTATAGCCTCAGGCGAAACAATTGGCTGTGGTAAATTACTGCAGCTAATTGAATACCCCCATTTCCACATGCTCATGTCAACCAAACACATCATGCCCTTTAACACAATTTGCCTCTGTTAGAGCTAAAAAAAACCACATAGGAATAAGAATAAACAAAATTATAAACATAATTACATAAAGTATATTATTATTATTATTATTATTATCATCATTATTATTATTATTATTGTTACACTTTTTATTATAATAATTATTGTTATTATTATTATTATTATTATTATACTATATTTACAGGGCACCATATGTCTGCAGCACTGTATTAGGACACAAAGTGTGATTTTCTCAACTCTGCTAAAAACGCATTGAAAAGCCGCCCAGAAATGTAAAAGACACCCACCAATATGATCACAAATGTGCATATGCTGTCGCATAATTGCGATGCATACACAGAAATCGAGTACCATCGACTGTAGTGGTTGACCCAGGGCTACTCAAAATAATGAGAATGTAGTCGCACTGGTGCCATGTTTTTAGTTGCAATCCACTGCAACTGACGTCCCAAAACGGGCATGATCCGCCTGTGTTTTTCCAACCACTCCCCACAAACGCCATGTAACTTACCACAAACGGACACTTCCTGGCAGTCGCTATGTGAGCACACCTTTGCTGGGCTTGCAATTGCATTGTGGCTCTGATGCATGCACAATGTATATGCAGCGCATGCGCAGTCATCCAATAATCGTCCGATTTGCGATATTGCTAAATAAGACCCAGAGTGCAAATAAGACAGTACATGGTGACACAGTGCAATACAGTAAACAGTACAATTCCCTATACAATGAGCAAATAACTCTTTGGGCTAAATGTAATAGCCTGCAGGCCGTCGGAGGTTTGGGACTTTCTGCGAGTCTACCTGTATTTATGAAGTGCCAATCATTTATAAGGCAAAACCAGGTTAGTTTGCCTTGTAAACAATTACCGCTCTAATAATACAGACAGAAACATACAAAGGATCCTATTCAGTAAGGATTGCAGATTCTGCTGTTTAGCGCCGCCCCCACAAGGTCAACGAACACCCCCTGCCTGTCCCACGAAGGCCTCTGCCTGTCAATTTGGCAGAGGCGTTTGCAGTTAATACAACCCAATTGCATTAATTGCGCGTGCACCCGCAGGATGGGACCTGCACGTGTGCAGTGCTGCCGCCGGGGTTACTGTAATCGCATCGATTAGCGATGCGACATGAATAACCCCCAAAGTCCCGCACCTCCAGCAGATCTCAGGCTATTATATTTAGCCCCACATCCTTCAACACAGCCACAGATGTAAGGGGTGGGAAATTCAGCTTAAGACGAAACCTGTGCCCATAGGTGTGGGCGCCGACAGCTCTGCTGTGCCCTGATACTGGGAGGGGGCATGGTCAACATGGGGTGGTGTGATCAGACGCCTTCCTTACAAAATGTTAAAACTTTAGCTTATGTGTGGCAGGGAGGGGGGGGGGGGGGGGTTGGGGTGGCAGGTGCGATTGCTTCCCCCGCACATTTTTTAACCACTTGCCTGGCATGGTCACATCATATGCGACCACACCAGCAAGTGCTTTATCTGACCTGGTCGCACAAGATGTATTTGTTAATAATGCTCATGTAATGCTATATAATGCTAATATAATGTATTAATATAATAATAATAATAATAATAATAATAATGATAATGATGATCATCATAATATAAAAAAGTATTCTTTTTTTTTACAATTCCATTTACTTCCAGTGATTTTTTTTTAGCATATTTTTTCCATGAATGATCACGTTTTCCTCTCCTTGTGTTTATCTATCTACACTTCCTATGCACCCTCGCCGTGCCCCCATGTCAGCTACATTCTGCCTGTTTTCTTAGTCTCTGCCATCATCATCTCTGGCCATGTTATGCCCCTCTTCTGCTTTATGCTAGTGGGTTCCCTGCCCTTCTCTGAATTCCCCTACCCTCTATACTATGTAAATCAGTGCCGTTTGTTCATTGTGTCATTTGTGTTTGCTTTGTTCTAAACGCCATTGTACAGAGCTGTGGTCCTTTAAAATCTATATATGTAAAATGCAAATACCACTGACTCATCATAAAATCTCCTGAACCATAAGGACTAGGAACTTGTCATTTGGACAGTGGCTTGCTTTTGTTATGTAGGCACCCACTAAGAAGGGATTTTTCAAAATTCCACCCACAAAGGGGTTAAACGGGGTGAGATGATTATTGGGAATTCCCCCCTCACAGAGGAGAGTTAAGACAGCCCACCCAGCTGGGACTATAATGAATGCATGGTGCTGGCGATACCAAGTCACGGAGGGGGGAGGATCCAAAGCTCTGTTCCTGGACTTCATTGCCAGTGGCAGTTGCAGAGCAGTCCAATATTCAAAAAGGGGAGCCACATCAACTGTCACCCCTAGACACTGTCAAACATCGCTGGGTGTTTCTCCCCTACTTAAATAATGGACTGCTCTGCAATTGCTACTGGCAAGGAAGTCCAGCCTTATGTTTCAGGAGATTTTATGATGAGTCAGTGGTATTTACATTTTATATATTTGGATTTCAAAAATAAGTACTTAACCAACCTCTTTCCAGTCAAGAGAGGATAGTGTCTCAATTATCAGAGGTTCACTTGTCACTTGAACTAAACATTGCCGAACCTCTCAGAGAGCAATTGGAGGAAAGGAGACATAGATATTTTGACTGTTAAATGCATTAAAGGAAAGCTTGATAGTCAGCAACTGCTCATCTGCTGTGTAAAGGGTACCGACAGCTCTCCCAGTGACCTTAAGTGTTGTGTAAAAATATTTACGTTTTTACCTCAAAGGAGGAGCCCTAAGGAAAGCGAGAAGCTAAGCAAGGAGACCTAGGGCCCTTTGGGATAGAGTCAGCCTATCCCTGAAAACCTTAAATATTTAACATGCAGCATTCGGAGCTTGGCCTGTCGTCCCAGTATTTACAGCACTGAGCAGGGCAGCATCAGAGGCGAGACAGGGTAGAGAAGAAGGTGAATTATTCTTCTCAGCGATAGCCTTATGACGGCATCAATCCAGGGAAGGCCCACCCAGAGGTGCGGCCTGACAAAGATTGGCAGTGGCAGGCGGAGCATGTCCTGTTGTAAGTCTGATTGCTGATCTTCTGTAATAAACTAACAAGTTAACTTTAGGTATATCCATGTCCATAAAATAAGACACAGAGACTACAGATTCCGTAAAATAAAATTTGTTTATTGTTTTGGTGTGTTCTCGGGCGGTTTCATGGAGGGGCACTTTGATGCTACCAGTTCTCATCAACATCCTACCAGAAGTGAGCTTGTTTTAAAAGTAGTATTAAATTTGCTTAAATACCAGCGCTTTTCATCTCTTTGTGATTATACTAGAAATTCCGTAACAAAGCACAGGTATTCAGTTAGTGCCTTATAAACAAATTAAAAAACTAATTTATTTCTATATATTAGGAATTCTCCAGGAATTTGGAAAAACCTGGCAACACATAAGTGATTTTATGGTGTCATGCACATATTTTATACAATTAATTTGATCATTATTGCCTGCATTTTCTGATGGGTGGGTTGATGGGTACTTACCTAACTGTAGGCTGGACACACTCATGTTACAGTATTTAGGAGTTGTTCTATCATTTCAGTTTGATGGCTTTAGTGCCATCCAGGTGTATTTTATACAGGTAAGGCTCATTTATATAGTAACAAATATACATATAAGGACATTCAATTACATGTAACAAATGTAATAAAGTCAGTTCCAAGTTTCAATTTTATTATTAGTATTTGTAGAGGAAATTTGAAAAAAATTAAATTGATGAATTGGGTTAATTCTAAAGTGGTAGTAGATGCATCTCTGTAATGTTGGTGTCAGGGGCATATTAAGGTGGTCATTCCGAGTTGTTCGCTAGCTGCATTAGTTCGCTGTGCAGCGATGAGGCAAAAAAAACGGCACTTCTGCGAATGCGTATGCAGCGCAATGCGCTTGCGCGACGTATTATTACAGCGAACGATGTAGTTTCACACAGGGTCTAGCGAAGCTTTTCAGTCGCACTGCTGGCCGCAGAGTGATTGACATGAAGTGGGCATTTCTGGGTGTCAACTGACCGTTTTCAGGGTGTGTTCAAAAAAATGCAGGCGTGCCCGGAAAAACGCAGGCGTGGCTGGGTGAACGCAGGGCGTGTTTGTGACATCAAATCCGGAACTGAACAGTCTGAAGTGATCGCAAGCGCTGAGTAGGTATTGAGCTACTCTAAAACTGCACAAAAAAACTTTGTAGCCGCTCTGCGATCCTTTCGTTCGCACTTCTGCTAAGCTAAAATACACTCCCAGTGGGCGGCGGCATAGCGTTTGCACGGCTGCTAAAAACTGCTAGCGAGCGAACAACTCAGAATGACCACCTTTATCTCCGTCCACTTTATCTTCATCCAAGGCTTAGTAAATAGACCCCTTTTTTTTGTGTCTGTTCAGTGAAGAAATAGGAACAAATGCTCTGCAGTGAAACAAATTTAGCATTTAGTACATTTCCTGCTTTAATGTAATTTTCCATTCCACTAATAACATAATATTGAAATTATGAGAGACATTCATTCATACAAGGTCCTAGAGTCTCATGGGATGATACATTCCTCCTGATGAGCGAGCTAATAGAAAAAGTGAAGCACCGAGGACAGGACAGGGTTGTCTCAGAGATTTGTGACCTGTACAGTTCTTATAATATGCTCACATTCAGCTTTATCAACAATTGGACCATTGTCTGAAAGATTTAAGAGTTCATAAATTTCTTTACAAAAATCTATTATCATCATTTATCTGATTTTCATGTTTGTGATGACACCCCGTGAATCAAGTAGTGATGAAAGACGTTGGCCATTCAACCCAGACTAGAAAAGAAATATACTCTATTTCTAATACGTGGTTCAATAACTGGCTACAGTTCACATTATCCTGCAGTGGTGACAAAAAATATAATCCCATTTTAGATTCATTTAAAAAAAAAAAATTCAAGATGATTGTAAATAACAAAAAGCAAGACAAGAAAAATTCAAAGGTAATAAGAAACTACTATTTCCTGCTGAGGTTTGGAAAGACAGAGGGGGTAATTCCAAGTTGATCGCAGCAGGACATTTTTTAGCAGTTGGGCAAAACCATGTGCACTGCAGGGGGGGGGCAGATATATTATGTGCCGAAAGAGTTAGATTTGGGTGGGTTATTTTGTTTCTGTGCAGGGCAAATACTGGCTGCTTTATTTTTACACTGCAAATTAGATTGCAGATTGAACACACCCCACCCAAATCTAACTCCCCCTGCACATGTTATATCTGCCTCCCCTGCAGTGCACATGGTTTTGCCCAACTGCTTAAAAAATTCCTGCTGCGATCAACTTGGAATTAGGCCCAGAGTCTGGGGTCTATTTACTAAGCCTTGGATGGAGATAAAGTGGACAGAGATAAAGTACCAGCCAATCGCTCCAACCTGCCATGTTACAGGCTGTGTTTGAAAAATGTCAGTTAAGAGCTGATTGGCTGGTACTTTATCTCCGTCCACTTTATCTCTCTCCAAGGCTTAGTAAATAGACTTAAACTTGTACAGACAAAACAAGATAGTTAAAATGAAAACACACATGTTCAGACAAAGGACAAAGACAACAAGTCATTCAGTAGTGAGGGATTTTCTTGAAGGCAGAGTGCTTTTAAAATATATTAATATACAGATTATGCATTTTTTTGTCAGATTTGTAAGTAAAAAATGGACTTAGGGGTCATTCCGACCCGATCGCTCACTGCAGTTTATCGCAGTGCAGCGATCGGGTCAGAACTGCGCATGCGCCGGCACTGCAGTGCGCAGGCGCATGCCAGCCGTCGTTGCCTAGCGATCGCCTCTGAGGCAGAGGTGGTCACTGGGTGGGATGGGGATGGACCGCAGCATTAAGCTGCCGTTTAGGGGGCGCTGTTCATCCAACGCAGGCCGTCACACGCAGCCGCTGCGACCCGGGGCAGCGAAAAGGTTCTCCCGGCCAGCCGCAGGAGCTGCGCTGGCTGGGAGTAACTCCTAAGATGCAAAAGCATGGCCGCTGTGCAATGCTTTTGCATTTCTGCGGGTGGGGGGGGGGGGGGCGGTACTGACATGCGGGGCGGACTAGCCCTGTGCTGGGCGTCCCCCCGCATGTCTGAGTGCTAAATTTAGCACAGCTACGATCAACTCAGAATGACCCCCACAGTACATTAAGGGGAACATTTACCAAGCAGTGAGAAGAGCAGTGGAGGAATTTCACCATCAACCAATCAGCAGCTCTGTATCATTTTATAGTATGCAAATTATAGATGTTACTTCAGTGCTGATTAGTTGCCATGGGCAACTTCTCCACTGGCTCACTTCTCAGCTCTTATCACTGCTTAGTAAATGTACCCATAAATGTTTTATTCACTTTGACATTCTGTGAAACAGGTTAATAAATAAAAAAGTTAATTACAGCAAACAGTCAATAAAGACAAAGCATTAGTAGGGCATCAGCACTGGATGCCGATGGACTGTAGCACATAAGTGAAAACATGTAATTTGAGCCATCCCTATAATGCAAAATTCAAAGGAAACACTGAAATGCAATACAGAATCCTAAAACCAGACTCCTCTTTGCCACCTTTTAACTTATCCTTCTCTGCCATCCCTTCTTTTCTTCATATTGGTGATCCGCAAGGATCTGTCCTTGGTTTCCCCCTTTTCCCTTTCTACACTTCCTCCTTCTGTGATCACATCAGTTATTTTGGTCTGCCATAACTAGTGATGTGCACCGGACATTTTTCGGGTTTTGTGTTTTGGTTTTGGATTCGGTTCCGCGGCCGTGTTTTGGATTCGGACGCGTTTTGGCAAAACGTCACCGAAATTTTTTTGTCTGATTCGGGTGTGTTTTGGATTCGGGTGTTTTTTTACAAAAAACCCTAAAAAACAGCTTAAATCATAGAATTTGGGGGTAATTTTGATCCCATAGTTTTATTAACCTCAGTAACCATAATTTCCACTAATTTCCAGTCTATTCTGAACACCTCACAATATTATTTTTAGTCCTAAAATTTGCACCGAGGTCGCTGGATGGCTAAGCTAAGCGACACAAGTGGCCGACACAAACACCTGGCCCATCTAGGAGTGGCACTGCAGTGTCAGGCAGGATGGCACTTCAAAAAAATAGTCCCCAAACAGCACATGATGCAAAGAAAAAAAGAGGCGCACCAAGGTCGTTGTGTGACTAAGCTAAGCGACACAAGTGGCCGACACAAACACCTGGCCCATCTAGGAGTGGCACTGCAGTGTCGGGCAGGATGGCACTTCAAAAAAATAGTCCCCAAACAGCACATGATGCAAAGAAAAAAAGAGGCGCACCAAGGTCGCTGTGTGACTAAGCTAAGCGACACAAGTGGCCGACACAAACACCTGGCCCATCTAGGAGTGGCACTGCAGTGTCAGGCAGGATGGCACTTCAAAAAAATAGTCCCCAAACAGCACATGATGCAAAGAAAAAAAGAGGCGCACCAAGGTCGCTGTGTGACTAAGCTAAGCGACACAAGTGGCCGACACAAACACCTGGCCCATCTAGGAGTGGCACTGCAGTGTCAGGCAGGATGGCACTTCAAAAAAATAGTCCCCAAACAGCACATGATGCAAAGAAAAAAAGAGGCGCACCAAGGTCGCTGTGTGACTAAGCTAAGCGACACAAGTGGCCGACACAAACACCTGGCCCATCTAGGAGTGGCACTGCAGTGTCAGGCAGGATGGCACTTCAAAAAAATAATCCCCAAACAGCACATAATGCAATGAAAAAAAGACGCGCACCAAGGTCGCTGTGTGACTAAGCTAAGCGACACAAGTGGCCGACACAAACACCTGGCCCATCTAGGAGTGGCACTGCAGTGTCAGGCAGGATGGCACTTCAAAAAAATAGTCCCCAAACAGCACATGATGCAAAGAAAAAAAGAGGCGCACCAAGGTCGCTGTGTGACTAAGCTAAGCGACACAAGTGGCCGACACAAACACCTGGCCCATCTAGGAGTGGCACTGCAGTGTCAGGCAGGATGGCACTTCAAAAAAATAGTCCCCAAACAGCACATGATGCAAAGAAAAAAAGAGGCACACCAAGGTCGCTGTGTGACTAAGCTAAGCGACACAAGTGGCCGACACAAACACCTGGCCCATCTAGGAGTGGCACTGCAGTGTCAGACAGGATGGCACTTCAAAAAAATTGTCCCCAAACAGCACATGATGCAAAGAAAAAAAGAGGCGCACCACAGGTATAGAATGTAGATGGATAGTATACTTAATGACGACACAGAGGTAGGTACAGCAGTGGCCTTCCGTATTGCTATATTGCTATATATAGTATACTGGTGGTCACTGTGTCAGCAAACTGCAAAACTAAAATGCACCACAGGTATAGAATGTAGATGGATAGTATACTTAATGACGACACAGAGGTAGGTACAGCAGTGGCCTTCCGTACTGCTGTATATAGTATACTGGTGATCACTGTGTCAGCAAACTGCAAAACTAAAATGCACCACAGGTATAGAATGTAGATGGATAGTATACTTAATGACGACACAGAGGTAGGTACAGCAGTGGCCTTCCATACTGCTATATATAGTATACTGGTGGTCACTGTGTCAGCAAACTGCAAAACTAAAATGCACCACAGGTATAGAATGTAGATGGATAGTATACTTAATGACGACACAGAGGTAGGTACAGCAGTGGCCTTCCGTACTGCTATATATAGTATACTGGTGGTCACTGTGTCAGCAAACTGCAAAACTAAAATGCACCACAGGTATAGAATGTAGATGGATAGTATACTTAATGACGACACAGAGGTAGGTACAGCAGTGGCCTTCCGTACTGCTATATATAGTATACTGGTGGTCACTGTGTCAGAAAAAAGGCAAAACTAAAATGCACCACAGGTATAGAATGTAGATGGATAGTATACTTAATGACGACACAGAGGTAGGTACAGCAGTGGCCTTCCGTACTGCTATATATAGTATACTGGTGGTCACTGTGTCAGCAAACTGCAAAACTAAAATGCACCACAGGTATAGAATGTAGATGGATAGTATACTTAATGACGACACAGAGGTAGGTACAGCAGTGGCCTTCCGTACTGCTATATATAGTATACTGGTGGTCACTGTGTCAGCAAACTGCAAAACTAAAATGCACCACAGGTATAGAATGTAGATGGATAGTATACTTAATGACGACACAGAGGTAGGTACAGCAGTGGCCTACTGTACCGTAATGCTATATATTATATACTGGTGGTCACTGGTCAGCAAAACTCTGCACTGTACTCCTCCTATATAATATTATACTGGTGGTCCCCAGTCCCCACAATAAAGCAGCACACTGAGCACAGATATGGAGTGTTTTTCAGGCAGACAACGTATACTGGTGGTCACTGTCAGCAAAACTCTGCACTGTACTCCTGCTATATAATACAGCTGCTCCCCAGTCCCCACAATTAAGCAGTGTGAGCACAGATATATGCAGCACACTGAGCACAGATATGGATCCCAGCCGCTGCGACCCTGGCAGCGACAAGTAACTCCCGGCCAGCTGCAGGAGCTGCGCTGGCTGGGAGTTACTCTGCAAGTACAAAAGCAGCGGCGATGCTTTTGTACTTGTGCGGTGGAGCCGGCCCAGACATGCGTGGCGGACTAGTCCTGTGCTGGGCGTCCCCCCGCATGTCTGTGTCAGTGATCGTAGCTGTGCTACATGGTGCCTGTGCCTTGTTCCCATAGACCTCTCAACTGCACATGTGCAAATGTCTGGAAAAATGGCCACCACACTATTTTCCCTGTGATTTGTGCTGCTACTGTAGGGCCGACATTTGACTTTGGAGAAGTAACCATGGGTGCAGGGTGTCCGGTATGGGCCCCCATTATAGATACGCCAAAACCTTCACTGAACGCTCTCCCTCCTGCCACTTAAACATCAGATATCAGCCACAATCAAATCCTCATTCTATCATCTGAAGAAAATATCCAGAATCAAACACTTAATTCCCTCTGAAGAACTTCCTAAAGTCATACATGTATTTGTATCATATTGATTAGACTACATCAAAGCCCTCTACCTTGGTCTCCCAGCAAAAGCATTGCATCACTTATAGCTGGTACAAATCACAGCTGCTAGGCTTTTAAACAACCAGCCCTGTTCTAGCCACATAACACCCATTCTCCACTTCCTCCACTGGAAATTATTGCCTTACTGTCTTTCAAAGCACTACATGACCAGCAGTGGCATACGCAGGATTTCAAGAGGGGGGTTTCCAAATGCAATCAACAATCTCCCACTCCGCGGAACATTGGGGCAAGTATGGGAGTCTGGGGGAGAGGTAGGAAAACCCAATAACGACCCTGGACTTTAATGCAAACAATGGTTTTTTTTTATATACTGTATAGAATACAGTATTAATATTTAACACTCTAGATTGTCTATAGTATAGGCTATATCAAACATATTTAGATCATAAAATGTGAAGTGGTCAGGAAAAGGGTTAACCCCCCCCCCCCCTACATTTGCCTATGACCAGGGCCCACAGTACCTGAAGAAGCTTCTGATTCCATACTGCCCTGCTCAATTACAGCGATCTGTAGATGAAGGACTTTTAGCAGTACCTAGAATCTCCTGGAATTCATCTGGGGGTCGAGCTTTTAGCCATATGACTCTCACTCTGTGGAACTCTCTTCCCCGCACATTCCCAGCACAGTTCGAGAGGCCCCTACTCTAGAATCCTTCACAAATATATTAAAGACTTTCCTGTTTACTCACACATTTCACTAATGTCCCTTTAGTATCTCCTTACTGTCAGGGCCGACTTATTTTGTGAATCCGTTAACCTTGGACCAACCGAAGGTGTTGGTGCCGGAGTATGGTGGAAACAGGGATGACGAAGAAAGTTCATTTTCATATATTTATTAGAAAGCTACAATTCCAGTAAGGAGTTAAATGACAATCATTAAACACCATATATAAACTGACATACTTCAATGAATGGCATAACGATAAGCAGGATCTGTATTAAAGATACATTGAAGAAATGTTCATATGAATAAGATAAATCGTGCATGAAGATTAGTGAAGAATTGTCCAATATGAAGCAAAGATTGGTGCCAAACTGTAAAGAAGTGTTAACTGGATATTATAGACAACGATGAATAACTGTGAAGACTTGTACTGACGCTTAAAGGCTGAACCGGGGAGCTGTGAAGAATTGTCTTTGAATGATGCAAAAACGTATATACAATACTGAAAAAAGTACTTGCAGGTTGTGAAGATTATTATTGAAACACTGTGAAGAGCTGCAGCAGAAGACAACGGTGAGGAATGGGTTAACTGAGAGATGAGTGAACGAGGACCAGGATTAAGTAGAAACTTCCACAGGCTGTGTGATTATAGCAGGCAGTCACTTAACGAACTGGGTAACCTCTCACGGGACTCCGGGAATCCACTTGTTGCCAATTGGAGAGCGATTGACTGACAGCACAGCAGGGAGCTGGTGGATCACTTGTGAGGAAGGCTGCAGGCAGACCTCTGGGAGCGGAGGCGATATCAGGACCACTGGAATCACACATAAATTCACAGGGAGAGCACAGAGCTAGGGTACAGAGTAGCTACAACAAAGCACTGGCCAAGAGTGGAATAATACCAGCCTACTTATAGGCAGCACAGGCACGGGATTGGCTAACACCCACAGGTGTTCACAGGTGCTGCATTTGGTCTCCAACATGGCCACCTCCTATACTGCAGACACACAGAGGTGCCTCCGAGCATTAGGTCCCCGCACGCCCGACTCCCAGAACCTGCATTACATCTGCCACCGACCCTGACGCATCCCCACACGGCCGCATAGCACCGCGAGCAACCGCGCCGGCAACGGACGGACCCCAGAACCTGCAACGGTTCGTGACCGGTTCGTGACACTTACTGTCATTTCTGAAAAGCTTTTCTGTACTTCATTGTTTCTGTACTAAATTATGTTCATTCTGTCTGTTGAGCACCTTGAGTCCTATTGGAGAAAGAGCGCTATCTAAATAAGATTATTATTACTAATTATTATACATTTTTTCATCTCCAACTGTCTCCATTCCAACTCTTCCGGGATATCCCAGTTTTCATAAACTGAAAATGTCTAAGAGTTAATTTATTGTTCCCTTCTCGCCTTCAGGGTCCCTTTATACATTTGATAAAGTTGCAGCCATGTGAAACCATTCAGGCGTTTCAGTTTAAGATCTCATGACCGCTCTTGCAGCTACACTGACGATGACAATCTTGGACCAGACATGTGATACCTCTAGCCTAAGTTCCCGTAAGATGGAGGCAGTTGGAGCTCATTCCCCAACCCACCCTGTTCAAGTTATGCAGCTATAGGAGATACAATTTTCTTGGACCCAAACAAAACTTCCAATCTCCCCTTGTCTTCATTTGTCACTGCAACAACTATTCCCCTGCGCTATATTAAAATGTACAATATGGCTGAGAGTTCAATAATTCCAATTCACAACAAATTTATATAATATTTAGTTTAATAGGACTTTCCCTCGCTGACACTCCTTGTGGAAGCCGCACGTAAGGTTCCGGTGTGGAGCAGCTTTGTACTGCAACATTGTATTGCTAGTGGCAAGTGATAAAGGAACTGTGATATAAAGTATCCATGCTGGAACTAACTGCATTTATGGTGATAAGCTAAAACTACAAATAAGTATATGGAATATGTGAACAAATTATAGTCCACAGACTGACTTTTAGCATATTATATATTTATGTGCATATAATAATTTCGGATCTACCTCTATAGGATTATTAAATGTTGTATGTGATTTTTATTGTTTTGACCGGTCAAGTTTATAATAAGTAAATTTTTATTAATCTATATATTATATAAATTTGTTGTGAATTGGAATTATTGAACTTTCAGCCATATTGTACATTTTAATATAGCGCAGGGGGATAGTTGTTGTAGTGTTTCTGGTACACCTGGTAAGTAACGCAGGTGTTTTGATTTGACTTGCAAACCCCAAGTCAGAGCTCTCCTGCTGCTTAATTACTAATAAGGAGTGTGGTATTGAACTAATGGAAATATAAGTATACTTCAATCATAATTTTTATAGCGCCAGGTTCTCTTTTTTTCTTTTTCATTTGTCACTGCTCTGATTCAATCTCTCCTTTTTATCAACACATTGACTGGCTCCCTTTCCCTTTCAGAATACAGTTAAACTCTTCACCGTCACTTTCAATTGCTCATCCCCATCCTACATAGATTAACTCATCTCAATCCACACTTCCTCTCACACGTCTTATTGTCTCTTTGGTTCTGGTTTGATTACCTTCTGCATTCAAGACTCTGCCAAACTGCCCCCTCCTCTGGAACTTACTCTACCGCCCTACCAGCATGTCTACTGCCCAGACTGGGTTTAAACATGCACTGAAAATACACACATTCATAAAAGTTCACCAGACCTCCTAACACTGCCCTCTGTCCTTTCTCCTCATAACTGCCCAGTTCACTTTCCAGTTTTACCCTCATTCCCATAGACTGTAAGCTCTCAAGGGCAGGGCCCTCCACCCTCTTGGTTCTCATCCTGCACTATCCTTGTTTATAGTGCACTCAATAACTGATTTGTTCTTCCAGTCATCTCAGGGCACTGGACCGTTGAATGCTACTCTACCTGAGGGATGCGGTCAGGATCGCAGTGGCAGCCAGATGGTCAGAATCTCAATGGTAAGTACTCGGATTATGCACTAGGGGGAGAGATAGGCTTAGGCTGCAGGAGGGGGGGTTAGGGTTTGGCTGTTGGAGGGGACAATTAGGGTTGGTCTGCAGTAGGAGCAGGGTTAAAATACTTACCCAGATCAGATTTTGAATGATGGGATGCCGCTGCTGCCAGTATTCCGATACCATTGTTTCATTTTTTCCCCACTGTACTTTTATATATATATTTTTTATATGCCATTGTCATTTCCCTGTACAGTTCTATAGACACTTAATGGTACTATATAAATAAATAATAAAAAGCGACAGAACAAAAGGAGCATGGAATATGATTGTGCTTGAATATAGTACATGTTGGGGAACTGAACGCACTAACTGCACTTAACCATGGCCATCTTTTTGTATGAGCTCAATGAGTAGTTGCCCAAGGTAGAGCCAGCCCTAACCAATGTGATGCCCTAGGCAAATTTTTGGCTGGTGCCCCCTAGCACCGCCGCTAGTTCCACCTCTAACACTGCTCCTATTTCCCAGCACCATCACCCCTCACCCATAGCAGTCCTCATTTTGGTGCTCTATCCTTCTATATTTTAAATAAGAACAGTGCGCACATTCGGCGCACAGTCCACAAAGGGGCAGGTTCATGCTGGGAAGGGGCATGTCCTTGCTGGGAAGGGGCATGGCCACACAATAGTACTCCCAATTCAAATTACGCCACACAGTAATGCAACTTTATTCACTTAATATCATGCGATAGTGTCCCTTATTCACATTACAGCACACAGTAGTACCACGTTAGCTTATATACGTTACTCCTCACAGTAATGCCCCTTGTTCACATTACATCACACTATATAAAATATTACTCTTTTTTCACATTAGACCACACAGTAGTGCCCTTTCTATACCTTACGCCACACAGTAGAGCACCTTATACACATAATGCCACACATCAATAATGCCTTTATACACATAATACCACACAGTAATGCCCCTTTACACATATGACACACATTATTATGTTCTTATAAACATAATGCGTCTTACATATTATACCAACAATTATTAATGCCCTTATATACATAACACCCCTTACACATATGACACACATTATTAATGTCCTTATAAACATACACCTTACACATTATACCAACCTTTATTAATGCCCTTATACACATAATGTCCCTTACACATATGCCACACTTTATTAATGCCATTATACACCTAATGACACACATAGTGCCCCTTACACATATGCCGAACATTATAAGTGCACTTATACACATAATGACACACATAGTGCCCCTTACACATATGCCACACATTATAAATGCATTTATACACATGACACACATAATGCCCCTTACACATATACCGAACACTATTACACAACCAACCCACCGCACACAGCACTCACACGGCCACTAATACTGTAACCTGTGCCTCTGCTTGGATACAGATGTGTCCTCATACATCTTGCCTCAATACACCATGCAGCAGGAGATGCCTTTCTTTGCCAAAAATGCATCTCATTTGCATTGCTATATGGCTATGATGCACAACCAGCTTCTGCTGATTAATATGATATGCAACCTTATATTCTGTGTGCGACTGTGGCTGTATCTGCATATGAAATTCTATGTTACAGTAATTTCCAGGAATATACTGAAGTGTAGCATTTCGTATGCAGATACAGTCACTGTCACTCACAGAATATAGGCATGCCGCATATCATTTTAATCAGCAGAATCTGCTTGTGCCCCTGGCATTCCAAATGCCCTAGGCATTTGCCTAGTTGGCCTATGCCTAGGGTCGGCTCTGGCCCAAGGGGCCCAGAAGTATAAGGCTGATAACTGAGGGTCCCCTTTTTCCAGGGGTACCAGAGTTTTGAAAATTGGTCCTGGGAACTTGGAAATATCCAACTACAAAACAGTAGTCCTCATCCAAGCCTATTAATTGCTCTTTCCAGACAGATATCTTGGGTTCTGTCTGACTAATAACCCTTTCACACCGCACAAATAACCCGGTATCGACCCGGCATATTGCCGGGTCGACGCGGGTCGGTGTGTGGTGTGAAAGGGGCCATGGTTGTATTCCCAGGTCACCTGACCCGGTAATTCAACCCGGGAATAAAGCAGTTTTATTCCCGGGTCAGTGGCAGCATGAATGGGTTCCCGGGTCGATGCGACCCGGGACCCGTTCACTACCCAAGGGAGAGGCGACGCAGAGATGAGCTCATCTCCCAGTGCCTCGTCCGCCCCCCCCCCCCCCCCTCCCCGCCACTATTGCAACCCGCCTGGCATACTGCCATGTCAGGGAAGCCTGCTGTAGAGTCCAATGCCAGATCCCACCTGGGAAGGACCCAGTTTCCAGTTCCCGGGTGGGATCCGGCATTGGTGATGTGTAAGGGATATTAGAGTTTTTCTGAGGATATGTTCATAAAGCTGGGACTCTCTCCTGTTGGTGGACCCTGGCAGCTTGTCACTACTATGCCCAGAACCAAAGATATCAGCCTTCCAGCAGCTGGTCCCCTCTCCAGCTCCACACGCCTAGTATGCATTTTATATTTTTGTTGGTGGATTGCTTTGGCTTCTGTACTCATGATCCCCAAGTCCCCGGTACATCCTGAAAGGTGGGGCTCTTTAATTTTTTTATCCCATTGAAATCTAAGACATCTATTTCCAGGAGCTGGAGATATCTGCAGTCAAGCAAGCTGCCCTCCCACCTGAAAATTATTAATATTAAGCCCACTCCACTATCCACTCCTGTTCTTCATATTAAACATCCCCTACCACCCTGGAAGTCATGTCCCAGGCCCCTTCACTCAGCCCAATGTCTCCTTCTACAATTTAGTGTTCTCCGTCCTGCCCCATCTCCGACCATCTGTGCAGTAAAGGAGTAATTAGCAGAAATTGCAGCTCCAGGTTCTAAATGCTGAGCGGAAGATAGAACACACCCTACCATGGGACATCAAAGCTGTCGCTAATAGCACCCCCCACCCCTATCCCTGGAGGATGGGTAGGGGCCCCAGTGCATTGCTTTGCCCAGGGGCCTACACTGCTGTTAAGACGGCCCAGCACTTATCATATTGTACTGCATAAGGCGCACATGCAGGTCTATATCCCGACAGTAGCATTCCACCCACCAGAATGCCGTCAGCGAGGGGGAGCGCAAAGGGTCCTCTTGCGGACTTGGTGGCTCGCTGCACTCGCCACAGGTTCTATTCCCACTCTATTGGTGATGTGGACACCCATGAGTGGGAATAGCGTCTGTGCACCAGGATTACGTCTATCAGCATTGTCGGCTGTCGGGATTCCAGCGTCGCTATCCTGACCGCCGGGATCCCGACAGCCAGCAAATTAACTGCATCGACTATTTACATTTGTAAGCCTACCATGCCTGGCCGCGTTGGCAGAGAAAGTGTTAACTATTAGAATTGTCACCACTTTTTTTTTTTTTTACAATGTGAGCACCTGTGCTAATGAAGTTTCTTATGCGGACACTAATTGAAGGTACAGTGGTTTTATCTCTCTGGTTAGCCAAAGATAGCTTTCAAAATCCATTCAGCTCATCTGGGCGGCCTCTCCATTTTACAACTGTAAAGAATTCAATGCTTGAAATAGTCTAACGTCTTGTGTAGTTTTTGAAAATATCTCATTACACCGCAGATGTAGAAGACTCACTTACCGATCAATCTTATAAATTCCAGGAGACAGTAGACATTGATCCAGTCCCTGGATTGTAAGGTCCAAATTAGCTCATACTTTCCAGATACTTTAAAGCTTAATTTACCATTTAATTAAACTGTACACATAGCATCTGCTAAAAAAAAAGAAAAGAAAAAAAAAAAAAAGAAATCTATACCATTGTATAGGATTACTTATTAAGACCAGGAGCTATATAACCCTTGCAAAACATAAACAGCCCTTTGTAAAATCTGGCAGCCTATATATTGATTCACATGTTTAAGGTAATCAAGCTTAGCTTTAATGTGTCACATATTAATTAAGTTAGTTTACAGCCTTTTTGTACTGTAAAGTAGCATTAAAATGGCAACAACAGCTTTTTAGAAATATTGCTGGCGTTTATATGTTGAGAGTTATATTGTATATTCCTGCATGCGGTAAATATTAACACACTCACTAAATTTAAATCAATGCGAAAAATCAACAACAGTTGTTTAAAAGCTGACTTTGTTGGGTTATGCAAAACAGGAATGTTATGTATCAATTGTCCAGGACAGCTGTTTTTGCAACAGGGAATAAACTAAAGGCATGGAGCCAGTAATTCTGAAAAAACATTGTCCGGAGACATTCTGTAAATGAGGAAATGATACATAAAGCCACATGACAAATGTGACATCTCTGGGATGTTCAGTGTAAATGAGTCGCTCGCATTGACTACTAATAATGGTGAGTTTAGGAAAGCAATTTCAGTGCAGAATACAAAGGGTCTCCAGGCTGTAATCATCCAGCTCCATTTAATGGATGAGGGGGTCAGGACGAGAATTATTGACACTTGGCTGCCCTTAACCTGTTTCCCAATAAAGCTGATTAGCTTTTGTCAATTCATCAGCTAACCACTCTCCCAGGGACTGCATCAAAGTCTTATTTGCTCAAGGGAAATCAACAAGTCACCAGTCAGCCTCATTAGGCTGCAGAACTGCTAAAGATAGTTTTGGTAGAACTGTACAGAATGCTCTTCTCCCAAATTTCCCACTTAATAAGTATATTATTACAGTTGTATGGACTAAATTAATTAACAGATGTTTAACATAAGCCCTCTCAGCAATTACTGAATTCAGCACAAATAACTGTATCAACAAATTGGGGTTCATTCTGAGTAGGAGGAAAGTCCAAATACAGACCATTCCCACAGCCATAGCCAGATTAAGGGGGGGATGCAGGGCATACTGTACCCCGGGCCCCCCTCTGTCAGGGGGCCCCCCGGCCAGAGCACACTGAAATCACTAGCTTTCCCACTTATGCAACAGTAGAACCAGACAGCCAGAATGCTAGCTGGACAGTATGCAGTGCAGGCAGAGACACAGGAGTATCAGATTTCATGAACTATCTACCGGGCTTCCCAACCAGAGAAGAGATAGGAGGGTGGAGAGAGCTGTGACACAGGGTGGAATACATGTGTCACTTACAGTTCTCTCCACACCTGGGTGGCTGAGTCCTGTGTAACTTATTTTCTAATGAAGCTCTAGACACACACACAAATAGAGTCCTCCTGAGTCCTGTCCCAGTGTGTAAATAGTAGAGACTGCTGCTATTTTTGCATGTGACAAGATAAATTATAGATTTTATTTTTCTATGTGTATTTTAAGGTTGTTTAAGTTGTCTTTGTTCCACTATAATTACATTTTATAAAATAGTTGTCTTTCAATTAGGTGGAGCTCTAAACAGTACCCAGGTATTATTAAACTATTAGTTTAAAGCTAATATAAATCATTGGGCTAAATGTAATGTGCACAATCCATACATCCCAACATGACCCATTCCAGAAGGGACAAAATTCTTGGAGTTATGATTACAACCACCTGTGTTGAAACACCTTTCTTATCAATGAAATAGGTCAACACAGGTGACTACAATCATATATTGAGAGAAAAATCCAGGTAGAGAGCATTTTTTCACTCCTGGAATGGGTCATGTTGGGAGGTATATACAATCATATATACAGTCGCCCCCCCCCCCCATCCTTCCACCGGGGCCCCCCTGTCTAAAGTGCCCCGGGCACCCCAAAGGCTTAATCCGGCCCTGCCCACAGCTGTCTACAAACTGTGCATGCACCGCAGGAAGCAACTGCAAACTGTGCATGTGCCTTGGACTGAAAGTGCAGATGGATTGCTCTGTCCATTGTAGGACCACTTTTTTGGTGGCAAAGGAGTAGGTACCATGCGATGGTACTTCACTGATCCATCTCATGGGAGTGCTATTGGAGTATTGTGGGCATGTGTGCCAACTTCATTACTCATTTGTGGTATGTGGATGGATGTGTGTTTTTTGATAGATCTTTTGCACCCAGAAAGAAGTAGTCCTAATACTATTGATGACAGCTGTGGCTGCAGACGGAAAACCAGTGGGCCGCACAGCCTTCCGCGGACTGCTGCGGCTGAACAGAATATCTCAGAGACAGACCCAATATGTGAAAAGGACGTGCGCAGAACATGTTTTACCAGATGCAAAGGATCCTGTTGGTGGGTAAGCAACAATTGTCCTATCTTTTTGTGAAATATATTTATTATGTTTTTCATAAGGTGATAAAAGCATTACAAAAGTGGGAAATGGACAATACCAAGAACTTTTCAAATCCAGCTGTCTAACTCAGTTACAGTTTTGAATAAAAGGAGATGTGTTGTTGGTCAAGAATTCCAAAGACAACATGTTACATAAATAGCCAATCACAATTCCAGTAGACATGTCCATTACATCATGCAAGTCACATGTCCATTACATTATGCATGTTCCAACGTTAATGTCCATTGTTGCGTCAAAGTTGAAGAGTATATCCTATAATAAAACTAAACCTGCAAAGTAAGTTGTTGTGAACAAATCAGAACTGCGTTAAGCAATATGGTGGATGAACAGTCAGTCAGTATTCTCTCATTATCATACCTAAACCCTCCAAAAGTATTGCTGAAAGTAAAGAAGCTAAAGGCTATGATGATTCTAGCAATCTTCTATGTATAAACCAATCTTTGAACCGCTTAAAGATTTGGGACTGGGAGTCCGCATTCACTGCGTATATGGGCCCTCATTCCGAGTTGATCGGTCGCAAGGCGAATTTAGCAGAGTTACACACGCTAAGCCGCCGCCTACTGGGAGTGAATCTTAGCTTCTTAAAATTGCGACCGATGTATTCGCAATATTGCGATTACTAACTACTTAGCAGTTTCAGAGTAGCTTCAGACTTACTCTGCCTGTGCGATCAGTTCAGTGCTTGTCGTTCCTGGTTGACGTCACAAACACACCCAGCGTTCGCCCAGGCACTCCCACCGTTTCTCCGGCCACTCCTGCGTTTTTTCCGGAAACGGTAGCGTTTTCAGCCACACGCCCCTGAAACGCCGTGTTTCCGCCCAGTAACACCCATTTCCTGTCAATCACATTACGATCGCTGGAGCAATGAAAAAGCCGTGAGTAAAATTACTTTCTACATAGCAAAGTTACTTGGCGCAGTCGCAGTGCGAACATTGCGCATGCGTACTAAGCGGATTTTCATTGCGATGCGATGAAAAATACCGAGCGAACAACTCGGAATGAGGGCCATGGTCCCCATATACAGTAACATCCAATCACATGCTTCTCAACCTCTGGCAGCATTGACTTCCTATCATAGGCCCTCATTCCGGGTTGTTCGCTCGCAAGCTGCTTTTAGCAGCATTGCACACGCTAAGCCGCCGCCTACTGGGAGTGAATCTTAGCTTAGCAGAATTGCGAACGAAAGATTCTCAAAATTGCGAATAGAAATTTCTTAGCAGTTTCTGAGTAGCTCCAGACTTACTCAGCCATTGCGACCAGCTCAGTCAGTTTCGTTCCTGGTTTGACTTTACAAACACACCCAGCGTTCGGCCAGACACTCCCCCGTTTCTCCAGACACTCCCACGTTTTTCCCAGAAACGGCAGCGCTTTTTCACACACACCCATAAAACGGTCAGTTTCCGCCCAGAAACACCCACTTCCTGTCAATCACACTCCGATCACCAGTACGAAGAAAAAACCTCGTAATGCCGTGAGTAAAATACCAAACTTCTTAGCAAATTTACTTGACGCAGCCGCAGTGCGAACATTGCGCATGCGCAGTTAGAGGAAAATCGCACCGATGCGAAGAAAAATAACGAGCGAACAACTCGGAATGAGGGCCATAATACAGTAATCTAAGTAACATCTGAATAACAGCTGTGAGCGTTGGAGGGCAATGTGATATCCAGTACTTCAGAATTACTTGTGAGATTTTAGATAAAACAGCCATCCCTGCCTAGTTCCTTGCTGTATTAGAAAAGGGTTAGAGTGAATCTGCTAAAATTTTGGTTAAGAGTTTAGAATTAGTCTTAACTAAAGGGGATGCAGTCACTTTACCTCCAATCATAATCCCGACGGACTATATACCGACACCCATTGACCGATGGTCGAAATCCCGACAAGGTCTAAATACCGACACGGACTAAATACCGACATGTAAAATACCGACAAGGTCTAAATACCGACATGTAAAATGCCGACAGGTCGAAATACCGACACAAATTTTTCATGATTTTTTTCATTAAAACCGACTTGTTCATACTTTACCATCCCAGTGGACCTGGAGGGGGAATATAATAGTGTGCCGAGCGCAGCGAGGCACCGTGCCCGAAGCATGGCGAGCGCAGCGAGCCATGCGAGGGGACGCGGTACACTTTATATGGTGTCCATGTTGATTTATGTCGACATACACACAAAAAAACATCAAAAAATGCATGTCGGTATTTCGACCTGTCGGCATTTTACATGTCGGTATTTAGACCTTGTCGGTATTTTACATGTTGGTATTTAGTCCGTGTCGGTATTTAGACCTTGTCGGGATTTCGACCATCGGTCAATGGGTGTCGGTATATAGACCGTCGGGATTATGATTGGCGGGATTTCATACCGATCCCAACTAAAGTATTGAAATTTGTCTATATGAGCCAAGTTTGCTCAGGTCCCTGCCTAGTTTAGGTAGTACATTTAGCATGGCTGAATTGAAATATGTTCTAGAATGTGTTTATATAATTTTGTAAGTGTTGGGGTTATTCTAGGGGGGGTAGGTTTTGATCAGGAAATAGCCTGCTGTATTTCTAATTCAGTTATAGTGGCCATCAACATAGATCCCAAGTCTTCCGAGACCTGTGAAACATTGTCGGGGTTGGTAGGGGGTTGAGAACATAAAGCTGCATAAAAATCTTTAATCGTAGATAGTCAGCGATTTGTGCACTGGAGTTTGTGTATGTGCTACAGAGTAACCTGAACGGATAAACAACCATTAGTGGGTATGAACCTCATGATAAGTTGGTAAGGACTCGGAGTCTACACACTTTGTTACCAAATTTATGGAATCTGTAATCTTTGTGGAAGGAGTAGGAATAATACATTTTGGCAAATAGACCATTGGAGTGAGCTTTGGAAATTAAATATTTAGCTTTATATGTTGGGGTAGAGGACATTTGATAACCTTGAAAACCTTCAGTTAAATTTTGTTGGGCCTAAGGTGGTCTTCTGAGAAACATTTCCTGAGGGAAGAGATATACAAAATAATATTGCCATAAACTACTACATTTGAGACATACTAAAATAAATTCGTATTATCCTCAGCCGAGAATAAATTATTCAGTCTATGCTTCTTCCATGCTGCCTCAACTCTGTTGGAATTTCAGTGATTGAGACAAGTTACATGGGAAGTGCCATGTTCTATAGGGTCTTTATCTAGATCAGTGGAAAGTCAAGCCATATAAGAGCATGGTCTGACATACAGATAGGTTCCATTACTACTTGTGAGATTTTATATAAAACACTTGTGGAAGTCAGCATATGATCTATTCAGGACATTGGGGTCGATTCAGACCTGATCGCTGCTGTGCGTTTTCTCACAGGCTGCAATCAGGTCTGCATTGCGCATGCGTATGCACCGCAATGTGCAGGCGCGATGGACTGCAGTAACGGGGATTGCCGATCAGCGATGGGATGGTGTGAAAATTCCGCACGCACCAGCGATTGCAAGGAGATTGACAGGAAGAGGGTATTTGTGGGTGGCAACTGACCGTTTCTAGGGAGTGTCCGGAAAAATGCAGGAGGAAACTTAGCGTTTTGTGGGAGGATTTCTGACGTCAGCTCAAGCTCCGATCATCGCAGCGGCAGAGTAAGTCCTGGGCTGTGCAAAGACAGCATAAACTGCTGTTTGTGCAGCTCTCCAGCACAAGCAATCGCACACCTGCACAAACACAATACTCTCCCCCTGTAGGCGGCGACTACCTGATCGCAGGGATGCAAAAAACGCGCCCTAGTGATTAGGTCTGAATTACCCCCATTGTACCGTGAACAGCAGTTAAGCAGGGAAACTCCTGATCAACTGGATGAAACACCCTTCACACA